>NC_089250.1:158183161-159591977 GCF_963930625.1 Muntiacus reevesi | reverse complement strand
GGGAGACTGCTATCTTTACAACATAGAGTCTTCCAGTCAATGAACATAGTTTATCCTTTCATTTACTCGGGTCTTTTTTTTTTTTCCCACCCAGGTCTTTTAAATTTTATGTCAGTAACATATTGTAGTTTTTGGAGCAGATGTCTTGCACACCTTTTTAAAGAGCCATTCCTAGGTATGTGGTTTTTTTTTTTTTAATGTTGCTTTACTACAAGAATAGACAAATAGATCCATGGAGGTTTTGTTCTACTTTAAAGTGTTGAAAATATTTTATAACTTAATCTGAGTGTTTATACAAATGTGTACAATTGTCAAAACTAATCTATTTGTACTCAATTAATGTATTTTATTAATTTTCTGTATTTCTTGCTTTACTACAATAAACAGGTATGAAAAAGAAAAATATGTGAAAGATATGGAAGATAATGCAAAACAGAAAAAATATACTACTAATATAAGATGTAAATTATAATCAGGTACAGAAATTTTTGACAAATTAACAAAGCTTTTCTCTTTTTGATGGTATCACCAGTATAATAATCGTAAGGGTACAAGGAAGTAGGTAACTTTATGTACTATTAGTGGAAGGATAAATTGGTATAGCCTTGCTAGAGGGCACATTGGCAAAAGACCTAAAAATATGCATGCAAATCTACTAGAAATTTATTTTTTAAATCTATCATGGATATAGCATGTACTCGGATACTCGGTCATGTCCGACGCTTTGTGACCCCAGGGACTATAGTCTGCCAGGCTTCTCTGACCATGGGATGCTCCTGACAAGAATACTGGAGCGGGGTGACATTTCCTCCTCCAGTGGATCTTTCCAACCCAGGGAACGAACCCATATCTCTTACATCTCCTGCACTGGCAGGCAGATTCTTTACTACTAGCTATCTGAGAAGCCCGGATATAGCATAAATTAGGCTATTAGGATATTCACCAACCAAAAAAAAACCTATGATAATAAACTATTGAAATCTAGCTAAAATTAGGGAATTAATAAACTATGATATATAACATTGAAATATTATCAACTATTAAAACTTATGACACACACAAAAAGTTAATGATGTAAGAAAGATTCTCAATGCAATATTCATCCAAAGAAAATAGTCTGTAGTGGTGGTTATTCAGGTAGTCCCCAACTTAAGTTTTAGAATTTAAATTTATATATTTCATCAGAAAAAAAATTTTTAACCATGTGAGATGATGGATGTTAGCTAAATTATTGTGGTTATCATTTCACAATAGGTAGCATATCAAATCATTGTGTTGTACAACTTAAATTTATACAATGTTATATATCAATTAGATTTCAAGAAAACGGGAAAATTAACAGTTTATTATTTATAAAGTTTATACTTCATATATAATATTATGCATATTATATATGAATTGCTACATATATATAAAATTTTTTAAAAGGAATAGCAGGATATACGACTAAATATCAACAGAGACCATTTCTGTGAATTGAGATAGTAGGTAATATTTCCATTTCTTCTTGTGCCTTTACTGTTTGTGAATATTTAACAATGCACATGTATTACTCTTATACTATTAAAAATAGTATTATGGGACTTCCCTAGTGGTCCAGTGGTTTAGACTTTGCCTTCCAATGTAACTTTGATCCCTGTTCGGGGAGCTCAGATCCCATTCGCCTCAAGGCCAAAACATAAAACAGAAGCAATATTGTAACAAATTCAGTAAGACTTTAAAAATACGGTATCCTGAGAAATTATAAGGGAAGAATAGTATGTAAAATCATAGTTTAATATATTTGAATTTTCCAATGAATAAGACTCTTTTTTTGCCAAGAAATATAAATTCAACCAAAGAAAAATTTTATTTGTAGACATAGAAAAACGCACCAATCTTTTATTGGGATCATGGATGATTTCTTTTCCTTCTTAATATCCATCTTTAGTTTTCAAGCTTTCTCCAGTAAATATATATTAATTGCATAGTCAGAAAAGAGAAAAAAGTCATTGAAACTAAGAACAAGGACACAGATGTAGTTTTCTGTGCTACTGCACTATGAGATTTGTGTGATACTACAGATATCTTGCAAAGCTCTGGGCACAAATACAGAATCACTCTCCTTACCCAAACAAGCTCAGGTCCCAGTGCCCACACACAACCCCAGCAACTTCCACACATGTAAGCTTCCCGTTGAGACAGGCATTATTCTTAGAATTTTTACAGGTGAGGAAACTCAAAAGTAGATAGATAGCATGGTCACTCACTCAAAGAGGCTCAGGTAATATAAAGGGGAGGAGGGATTCAAACCCAGATCAGCCCACTTTCAAAGCCCATGCCATTTTTACTACGTGAGTAACTTTTATTATCATATCACAACCAAGACCACCAGATCTGTTGTAAACTCTTAAGCCATGGTGCAGAGGGCTTCCTTCAAGATAAATATGCCCCAGTTTGGAATGCACCAGCTTTATTGAAAAATATTACTGAAATCAAAACATTTTGCACTACTTTATTCATTATTTTTATGGTACTCCTGGATTTTTGTGGGATTTGTTTTTCATTTCACTTCTGTAAGCCTGCCAATGCTTTAAAGCAGTATTTCAATTGAAGGGGAAAAAAAAGTTTTTGTTTTTTTTAAAGCAGAAACTCAACAATGTTTTCCATCCTTTTTTCATACAGTTTTGGGAAATTCTCCCCTCCTGCTCTGCCTCCACTCTGTGTCCCTCTTCCCTCATTCTCATAAAGTGCAAATGTAGTACGCAAGCTACTGTTCAAACATCCCCAAAGGTTCAAAGAAATTAAATCTGTGGTTGGCAAAGTTTTGAAATGTTAACTGCATCACTGGAAGTTGCACCTGAGAAGTCACAAATCATTCTGATGCAAAGGCCACAGAAGCACACTGCTCCATAGTCCCTAAGCAGCCGGGCACCCCCTGCTCCGTGGCCTCAAAAGATGATGAAGGGGGACTTCCCTAGTGGTCCCAAAGGTTGAGCCTTCGCCTTCCAATGTAGGGGGTGCAGGTTTAATCCCTGATCGGGGAGCTAGGATCCCACATGCCTCTAGTAGCCTAAAGACCAAAAGGTAAAACAGAAGCTATATTGTAACAAAATCAATAAAGATGTAAAAAAAAAAAAAAAAAAAAAAGACAATGAAGAGCTGCTGGGAGGTGTGTTCTGGACTGGCAAAGCCACTCCAGTCTCTGAAATGAGAACAGCCTGCTGAACGCACACGTCCCTTTCATCGCACACACGTGTGTTTTCAACAGCCGCCAGATACTACTGGCCCTTGAGAAGCTTACCATCGAGATTGGGTTCCAAGCGGATAGATTTTAGAAAGCGAATTCCATTCTGTTTCTGTGGCGCAATCCTGCAATACTGCGGTTTTGAGCCATGTTCCCTGGAACTCCGCGGATGGTTCAGGGGTGCCCCAGAGGGAGCTGCGAGGGGGAGGACTGGAAGGGGAGAGGATTTTTCGCCCATAACCCCACCCCTCCCTTCAACCGCAAGAGCTCTGCTCTGATCTGTTTCATGTACTTGGATTCCCCATCAGTTTTCTTTTGGATGAGAGACAATGTGGCTTTCAAAAGAAATTTTGGAAAGAATTCCTGCTTCACTGCATTGAGACACAGTGGGATGGGAAGAGAGGGTGTCACTGCTCATTAGGACATTAAAAATGTGAAAGCATTTTCAATCTATAGGTGCCCAGAAAGGCCTCCCTCAGTCTAGACTCCTCTCTTAACAGCTGAGGACACTGTAGAACAGAGCTAGAGAGAGAGACGCTCGGGATCACAGAGACTTCTCAACAAATGCCACGGCAAAAGTTAAGAAGGATCGGGGTAGTTTTTCCATCCCAGAAAACTCAGCCACAGGGCTTTATTAAGCAAATCACATTTCTAAAACACATTTATTAGTATTTCCCTCAGTCCTGCTTCTTTTCAAAACAGAAATAAGTCAGAGTACAAACTTGAGAGCTAATACTATGATTGAATGTTGAAATTAATTTTGACCTTCCTGTCACTCGAGAAAAGGAAAAAATAGACATCCACTCTGTTCCATAGTTCTTATTGATGAGGGAACATCAGTTCTTTTTAGTAGAGATGATCTCATGAAGAAATGTCCTTGTATAAACTTACAGAGGAGAAGAGTTGTGCTTCCCTTTTGATGGAATGTACCAGTAAGTCTAAAGATAATGACTTTCCCATCTAGGATGACTCCTTCCGACAGCTGAGGTGTTAATGAGTGTACCCTTCCACTGCCGTAATAAGTGAAACGGTGGGTTTTGAAAACTCTTGTTTTCTCTTCTCTCGTGTCTCAGGGTTGCATCTGTTAGCCCAATGTTTCCATTCTGTGTAGCTTGTATTTGCAAGTAAGACTAACAAACTCATAGAGGAACAGAGGGGGAAATATATATGTATATGTTTGGGAGGTGACACTGATTACTCCATATGCCATTTCATGATATTATTTAACACTATTGATTTCTGCCATGCGTCACTCACTTCCTGTTCTCAGTGAAACCCACGTTGGATCTCAGTGCATCCTTTTCACACCACAGCCCTTTGAAGTGGCTCCCGGAGCCACAGATACAGAAAAACTGAGGACTAACGCAGCTCAGCGGGCTTCCCTGCTGGCTCAGTGATGAGGAATCTGCCTGCCGGTGTTCCATCCCTGCTCCAGGAAGATCCCCTGGAGAAGGAAATGGCAACCTCCTCCAGTTTTCTTGCCTGAGAAATCCCCTTGGACAGAGGAGCCTGGCAGGCTACACTCCATGGGGTCACAAAGAGTCGGACATGACTAAGTGACTGAATAACAACAGCGAGGCTCGGAAGCTTGCCCTGTTTACAAGGACCTTTGGTTAAATATTCCAGCCATCTGCTGTGAGTCAGGCATTCCAAGTCCCAACACATACGGATCAAGCCCCTGCCATCAGTGACCTCCATCTTATGACCCGAGACAGCCAGTGATCAACAAATTAAAAAGGACAATAAACAAACACAAACAAACAAGAAAATTGCGGACTATATCTCTAGCTGGAAAGGAAACAAACCAGAGGAAGCAATGGAAAATAAGAGGGAGTGGGAGGAGCAGGGTGCTTTCCATGAGTGATCAGCAAAGGCCTCACTGAGGAGGTGACCTTTAAGCTGAACCTGGAAGATGAGAAGCAGCGAGGGAGCCAAGGCTCACGCAGGACCAGCAGAGCCTGAGTTTTCACCAGGAGGTTTGGGAGGCCTCAGGTTGCCTCCTTCCCAGCTGCTCTGACAGCCCTGCAAAGTTGGCTTCACCTTCTGTCACACAGACACGCACGCCAGGGCTCAGAGAGGTTGAGTGACTTGATCAAGACCACGCAGCCAACAGCAATGGAGCAAGATTTTAACCCCAGACTGTCTGGCCCAAACCTCTGCTCTTCGCATTGACCTCATTTGATTTGACTCAATGACTGACATCAGTTACCAGCTCTGGCAACTCACTTTACACTGGGTCAGTTAATGATTCAGTTGTGTATCTATACTTTTTTATTCACAGTCAGTCTCATCCCAAAGAGTTTGAACCCCCAGGTTCTTTGTACTTGCTGGAGTTTTCTTTCACATACAGCCTTCTGCTCTGTTTGGACTGGTGGTACAGAAACTCACGAAGATTCTTCCCAGGGTGCAAGTTCAGAATTCTTCAGAAATTCTCCCAGACAAGGGTGCCCAACGAGACACTTAGGAACCATGTCACCCTCCATTGGGAAAAACAGGAGGAGCTGCACAACACGTGTACCCCCAGGGCGCTGTCATTCAATCTTCAAAAGGTCCTGCACGTACCTGGAAAATCCAACCTACTTTTTCCAGGTCAAAAACTAAACAAACAAACAAAAATCCAGCCCCCTCTCTGGCGATGCAGCAAATGTCCCTGGGGAGTCAAGTGGGGCCACGTGTGATCTGCTCTGCCTCCCACCTCTGTTTACCATCCGGTTGAACGTGGATGTCTGCGTGGAGATGGGTCTCCACCCCTCCCAGCCCTGACTCGAACAGGGTGAAAGCGGTCCAGAGTGGCAGGAAAAGCTCCTTTCCAGACCTGCTGGTTCATGAAATCCATTGCAATGACCTCGACGAAGTGCAAGAAAATGGGTCACTCCCTGAACTGCCAAGTCCACTGAAAATAGGTATGTTACATCATCGCCACCCGGGACCTGACTTATTCACCCAGGTGTGCGATCTGGGGGCTCTTCTAGGTACTCTGCCAGCTGAAAAAAGAGGCTGCCATTCAGGGAGTGCTTATTAGCCAAGAATAACAGCTATCACGTATTCAGTCTTCCAGGACCATGAACTCTTCTCAACCCCTTACCATATAATCTCAGTAATTCTCACAAGAGCTCTGCCGAGGGGGGAGGCAGGTGTTGTCAAAGTCACTATATTCCAGAAAGGAAACCAAGGACTCCTGTACCACTTCTCTGAAGTCCCCAGGTAGAAAGGGAGAGAGGCTGGATTCAAGCTTCTTCCTGCTTACTGCGCTGGGGCTCATGCAAAGAGATGGCTGTGCAAAGTCATAGGAACAGGGGTGGAGCCTGCTCCTCATGCAAAAATCAGCACCTCGTATCCAGCAGTCACTATGGATACGGACAGATGCGGAAAGATGGGAATGGTGGAGATGATATAGCAGGTGGTTTTCAGATTCCAGTTTCACTTTTATGCATGCAAAAGCCCAACCATATATTGCAAAAATAGCAGGAGGCTGGAAATGGGGAACAGAGATTAGAGATGATGTTAAAAGTCTGCAGTTATGAGGTTAAACTAGCATTGACCTCTGACATGCAAATGCCCCACCTCTGATTGCCACGTCAAAGGTGTGTTTAGTCACTAAGTCAGGTCCAACTCTTTGCGACCCCAAGGACTACAGCACACCAAGCTTCCCTGTCCATCACCATCTCCTGGAGTTTACTCAAACGCATGTCCATTGAGCCAGTGATGCCATCCAAACCTATCTCATCCTCTGTCACCCCCTTCTCTTGCCTTCAATCTTTCCCAGCATCAGAGTGCTTTCCAATGAGTCATCTCTTCCTATCAGGGGACCAGAGTATTGGAGCTTCAGCTTCAGCATCAGTCCTTCCAATGGATATTCAAAGGGAGAAATTGGTTATTCTGTAGGGGCAAGGCATTTTGTTGCCTGTTAGCTCTGAAGGAGATGAGGAAGGAGGGAAAAGTGAAGACCTAGAGCCTCCCTCCTCACCCTACACCCCAGGCAATCAGGAGGCTGGAGAACCATCTCTCCCCTGCTCACCACCATCAGCAGAGGGAGGAAACATGCCCCACATTCTCCAGGAGACACACACCTACACACGTGTGGACATCAGCTTAGAGTCCACATGAAAGCCACAGACCCCTGGGTGCAAAGGGGGACTTCGGGAACCGTCCGCTCAGTGCTTCCCAATAGGAATGGAATGTGGGCCACACATGGCATTTTACATTTCCTAATAGCCATAGTAAAAAATTAAATAAATTCATAAAAAGGAACAGGTGAAATTAATTTTCATATATGATTGAATCTAATATATCAAAATATTACCACCTCAGTATGCAATCAATATAAAAGTTATTGAGATATTTTACATTCTTCTTTTTAATATACTGAGTTTTTGTGTATTTTATACTCAAAGTTCATCGGAATTTGGACTCAG
This sequence comes from Muntiacus reevesi, assembly GCF_963930625.1. NCBI lineage: Eukaryota > Metazoa > Chordata > Mammalia > Artiodactyla > Cervidae > Muntiacus > Muntiacus reevesi. The sequence goes on along the minus strand of NC_089250.1, from coordinate 159,584,336 downwards.
CCACGTTGCAAACGCTTAATGGCCACAATTGGTAAACGGCCACCAAATAGGACAACACGGAGCATGTTGGTCCATCTGGGTTGCCAAGTGTCTTCCCCAGCAAACCCCAACCGCAATGAATCAACTAGCTCCCTTCTACCCAAGTGTGGTCATAGGGTAGCAATATCACCTATAGCGGGACCCCCCAATCTCCAGGACCTAATGCCTGATGTGGAACTGATGTAATAATAATAGAAATAAAGAGCACAATAAGTATAATGCTCTTGAATCATCCCAAAATCACCCTTCACCCAGTCTGTGGAAAAACCATCTTCCACAAAACTGGTCCCTGGTACCAAAAAGGTTGAGGACCACTGACCTGAGCTCACTAGAAATGCGGAACCTCAGACCCCACCCAGAACCTATGTAAATCAGAAGTCAACTGTTAACACTCTCCCCAGGCAATTCTTTTGCATAAGAAACTAAGAAGCCAGTTGCCTCCTCTTAAATACTTCCAGTGGCAGGGGACTCACTAGCCCATCCCCAAGGAAGCCCATGCCATCTTTAACTGGTTCTAATTATTAGAGAAGCATTTATCTTTCCTTTATTGAGCACTCTCTAGGAACTGGGCACTGTGCTCAGTCCATCACATAAATTGTCTCGTTTATGCCCAGTACTGCTCAGTAAGATGAGGGCTAACTTTGATTCTTTATGTAGATGAAAAATCAGAGGCCCCACAAATCTGAATAACTTCCCCCAGATCTCTTCACTAATCAGTCTGTCTCAGGACCTGTTTTCTTTGCCAGAGCCTTCTATCTCAGTACACCGGGGCCTCCCTGGACCTGCCTGCTCACATGCACTCGACCTAGAGGCAGTCTGGAGCTCAGGAGACTTTTCCATCCTCAAAGTAAAGGAAGGTGTTGTTGGTACCCAAGAGAGACTTCAGTACTATGGCTTTATATTTTTGTGGTTTTCGTTTATTACCGACTTCATTTCTTTTCATTGGATATTGCTTTTATTATGTGAATAAACTCTGTTGGTAATATCAGGATTTCCTTTCCTCATCAAAGTTTAGAACAAGTATAGAAATGGGCAAGTGAGCAAATAGGCAGAAATTAATAAAAGTCATATGATGTCATTAGATAGCTCAAAGGTTCCTGGTTTCCAATTACATAAGGTACACGGTTAGAGCAATTATGTAAAGTACACATATTTTGTGAGGGACCCCAATTATACAAGATTCACAGATGGGCACTGCACTAGAGAAGGTAGTGAACTTGCCACAAAATACCACGAGGTAGCAATCGTGATGCAAGTGTGATCAGATAAGAAGTGGGGAGCAGTGAGCCAGCAGTGAAGGAGTTTTACTCCTTAACTATTGTGGGGTTGGTGAACCCTCCGAACTGGAAGAGCATTGCTTTTCATCCATCTTTCCACTAAAGGCCGGAGTTGCTTCCCATGTGGCACTACTGGTAAAGAACCCACCTGCCAATTCAGGAGACATAAGAGATACGAGTTTGATCCCTGGGTCAGGAAGATCCCCTGGAGAAGGGCACAGCAACCCACCCCAGTATTCTTGCCTGGAGAATCCCATGGACAGAGGAGTCTGGTGGGCTGCAGTCCATAGCATCACGAAGAGTCAAACACGACCGAAGTGACTTAGCAGAGCATAGCACAGTACAGCTGACTGCACGATACAGACTGGACGCTGATATGAAACTTATGCTGTTGTTTTGGAATAAATTACATTCTGAATTCAAAAGAAAAGTCATTTGTCTTAAATAATCATGGAAATCATTGGAAGAGACACTGCAATTTAGGGGAAGGAATTTAACACTTTTTAAATGACTACCATATTCTTCAACAGTCCAGGAAATCAAGAATCACTGTGTTTGAGAAAGAGTTGGGCATGGAACTAGCGTGTGTGTGTGTGTGGTTGGGAGTGTGACAAATAAAAAAGAGGAAGGAGGAATTAGAATCAAAGGATATCAAGTGGCATTAACCAGAGGCCCTATATATCAAATCTACATAAATGAAATACTTTTCTGCCTATCTGTTTTCACAGCACATGAAATGCCTGGATGATTTTCTCCAAATTTAGAAAGTACATTTTGGGTGGCTAAACAAGATAGCTGCTATATTGCACACATGACATTCACTTATGGAGTTTCGAGGTATCCTGGAGAAACAGTCATCCCCTTGAGCATCTGATAGTATCTATCAGTTGATTAAGAAATACATCAAGATGCCACAAACAGAAAATAAACAGCAGTTTCAAACACGAGCCCTGATTTAGAGACCTAATGGCAGACAATCTGAACTGCAGCCCATGATTTATGATTTAGATCCTCTGACATGGGCATTTCTACATGGCTGCAGGCACTGGTTGACTTAAAGATGGTTAATGATTGTCCAGGGGCTTCCCAGGTGGTGCAGGGTAAGGAAGCTGCCTGCCAATGCAGGAGACGCAAGAGATGCAGGTTTAATCCCTGGGTTTGAAAGATCCCCTGGCATAGGAAATGGCAACCCACTCCAGTATTCTTGCCTGGAAAATTCCATGGACAGAGGAAAACTATAGTCCATGGGGTTGCAAAGAGTCAGTCAACAACTGACTGACCGAGTATGCCTACATGCAGTATTTGTCCAGCGCAGTCTGGGGACTACAGCAAGGTGTGAAATATACCCCAGTACTGCCGCTGGTGCCTTCGGAAGCAGCCCACACTCCACAGGCTCTGGTCTTCCTTTCCTTTGTCAAACACTCTGCATCCATGTAAGGTGTCCTTCTGCAGGACATGGGCCAGAGTCTCCAGGATAAGTGAGTTCCAGTCGGCAGTAAGCCATGCATGGTTAATGTGCAACACATTTTCTGGGATAGATTCAACCTTTGTCACCATGGCATCTTCAGGGCAGAGGACAACACTTAGCCCCCCAGTGAGCATCCAGTACAAATCTGTCAGCTGACCTCAGTCCCGTGTGCTGAAGCTCTGCATTTATAGCACAGTAATCCCAGCAGCTAGCATCTATTAGAGGTTTATCTTATCCTGATCATCATAGCAAACACTCTACTGACATCACCCCGTGGAACCCTCCACCCAAGTGATGAGAGTTTGGCCATTTCTGCCTTGAAAGTGTGTTAGATGCTCATTTGTGTTCTATTCTTTGCAGCCCCGTGGACCACAGCCCGCCAGGCTTCACTCTCCTCGGAATTCTCCCGGCAAGAACGCTAGAGTGGGGTGCCATTCCCTTCTCCAGCGGATCTTCCTGACCCAGGGATCGAATCGCGCTCTCCCGCATTGCGGCCAGATTCTTTACTAACTGAGACATCATCTTAGACACAAGGAACCCAAAGAGCCGGAAGATTCAGTTTCACGTTTGATGCCTCCGGCCAGTAGGTGGCAGGACCAAGACTCAAACCCAGATCAGCCGACCTCCTTGTTCAGAATGACCTCACTCTAATACTTCATTCTGATTTTCATCCTGGGCATCTGGAAGTTCACAGTAACCCCAAATGCTCCTTCTCAAGGAGAAGGAAGAGGGAGGTACTTCTGCAGTGGGAATTGTCATCTCGTGCACCTCCTTGCAGCAGCTTCATTCAAGGACCTGTGACTTCCCACATTCTGAAGTCTGAAAGTCATTTCAGGGGCTTGGGTCCTGCACTAGACACTAGAGATAGATGCAAGTTTGTGATTCTAGGTGTCCAAGAAGCACAGTCTGGTCGGGTGTCGGAGGGGTAAGGTGGAGATGACAAGACTTACAATGTCAGTGCCACATGGCATTCAGACTTCTGAACACTGCTAAGCTGGCATTGCCAAGCTGGCACTGAACAGGGTGGGGACACTGCAGACCCCACCCTCCAGCACCTTACAATCTGTCTGCCCCTCAACTGCCTAGATGCTGGGTAGTCTTGAATTCGATCACAGGGTCAAGACCAAATGTGCTGGAGGCATGCAAATGGAGTGAGATCATTGCAAGTTGAGGTCATTGCCACCCTCTAGGAGATAAAAGCAAAAACAGCCCTGACAGATGCCCTGAGTGTCCCCATCACTTCTAAGTGGTTCCCTGGAGACAGTTATTTAGGGGAGTTGGGATGCTAAAGGCTGCCACGGCCACATCTGTACAGCAGCCCTAGGCTAAGGACTCCCCACGCTGCTTTTAAGATTGCATGGTCCCACGTCAGTAAGAAAACCTCAGGAGAAGACCATCTCAGTCAAGGCTGCATGAGGCTGGACCCCGGTGAGTGGCCCTGGGGGTTGCTGAGGTTCAGCGAGGTTGAATGAGCATCTTGAACTTGACTCTGATTTTGAATAACATGAATAAGCAACTTTAACACTCCGAAGGATAATTTGTAGTAGAAATAGCCTGGAGCTCTTTTTCCAGGAGGGCCACAAGGACACACCCTCTTCTCAGAGCCCTGACCAAGGCCCAGGGGAGTTCTCCCAGCCTTCTCCGAACCAATTTTCCAAAGTACTCTGTAATTAATGCCTCCCAGAAGAGATCCTCTGCTTGTCACTGAGAAGAGAAAAATAAAAGCATTCCTGTAACTGTTTTATACCTTGGGCAGGGCAGGTTCATTTCTAACCATCTCCAATAAAGTACCATGATGTGGGTAATAATAGAGGCCTATATTTTACAAGATAGTCCATCAAGTTCCTTCAAGCACGCTCATCACTTCTTAAATGCAGAGGCAGAGTCCACATAGAGTTTGCAGGAGACATTATTGCTATTAATAGAGCAATGTGGGCTTTTTTTTCCCCCTGTGGAATTTCTGCAACAGAATTGCTGTTAGGTCTTTATGGCATCTGGTATTTTGTTGTTGTTCAGTCGCTCAGTTGTCTCTGATTCTTTGCAACCCCATGGACTGCAGTACAACAGGCTTCCCTATCCTTCACCATCTTCCAGAGTAAACTCAAGCTCATGTCCATTGAGTCGGTGATGCCATCCAACCATCTTATCCTCTATTATCCCCTTCGTCTCCTGCCTTCAATCTTTCCCAGCATCAGGTTCTTTTTCCAATGAGTCAGGCTCTTTGCATCAGGTGGCCAAAATAAGGGCATGGAGCCCCTTAAGGATAAACTGTCTCTCTACTCCACTGTTTCGTTCACTCACCAAATATTTATTGAGCAACTACTAGATGCAAGACACTCAGAGTATTGCTGGAGAAAACTGACTCTCCACTCTCACGGAGCTGGCATTCTTGTGGGGGAAACAAACACAAATAAAATGATAAATGCTTGTTAAATATAATTTAGGGTAGATGCTGAGGAAAGAAAAGAAACAAGAAGTGACTTATATTAAGGGCGAGGTGTTTTATGGGCTCAGGCTCATGAAGGACCTCACTACAGAGAGAACTTTCATACTACATCTGGAAAAGAGCCAGCCTTGCAAAGGGCAGGAGATCTTTCAAGCTTGCGCAAATGTCCTGGGGCAGATGAATCACAGTTGAATTGGAGAAGCTGAGAGAGAAACCATGGGACTGCAGTGTGATAAGTGAGAGGGAAGGGACTAGAGGTGGGGGGTAAGGGTGGGCAAGCCAGGTGCACCCTCTCTGCAGAAGGGTGGCCTGTCTTCTCCATTATTCTGCCTGGCTTCACCGAACAACTCAACACAACAGACCAGTGCCTGACTCCTCCCCTTCTCCCCTACTTAGCACCCCGGGAGCACTACGCTGAGCCTTAAAAGGAAAAACCGGTGACACAGGGAACCCGAAGCCAGCTCTGCGACAACCTGGAGGGATAGGGTGGGTAGAGAGGGGGGTTCACATGTTTGCCTTTGGCCAATTCATGTTGATGTATGGCAAAAAGCATCACACTTCTGTAAAGTAATTATCCTCCAATTAAAATAAATAAATAACTTTTTAAAAAAAAATAAGAAACACCCAACACACTCTGGCCACCCTCTGCTTTGTTCCAGCAGTTTCCGCAGTGAGGAAGAAGCAGACGCCCCCCGAACAGGGAGTGGGTGATGGTCCCCCAGCACACAGGTCCTCCCACCCCATGGAGCCAGCCCAGGGTGGCTGCGCTGAGAACGCTGCCACAGTCGTTGATAATAATTGTTGCATTAATTGGTGCTGTCCGGACCAGACAGCACGTAAAAGATCCCACTGTGTCCAATAATTAATGTTTTTCCCTCACTGCAAACGCCATTAATAAGGGGCTCTTCCAAGAAACGAGTAATTGGCTGGTGGGGCGTCATTAGGGTATTTATAGATAAGCTTTGGTCTGGAGACGTAGAGGAAAGCTGATTATGTTTATTTAGACTCTATTATCTATCGCTAATGTGTTATCCTGCGTTCCGATCGTCCCCATTCTCTGGGTCCTAATGATAGCGGGCACAGGCACAATGTGATTTCAATGACCTGCAGCCCGGCCTTCTCCCGGTCGCTGGGGAGAGAAGGGGCTGGAGGGGGAGGCTATTCACAGGTTCTGCTAGCTCCCGCTCATCCGCCGTGCACATAGCCTTTCCGCCAAGAAATTTACAGGCAGGCGCTCGGAAGTACCAGGAAGACAGTTTCTCCTAATTAAACCTCAGAGGAGTGGAAGTTTCTTGGGTTTGTGATTATCTGAAGGGTTTTTGAAAATGTAAATCTGGTCGGGAAAACGTTGCTTGGAAATATAGAGGGGGGGAAGAGGCGGCTTGGGTTTGAGACGCTCGCTCGGTGGTAAGGAGTGATAAGTAAGTCTCAGCGAATGAGCAAATCTGGCAGAAGTATACATCTCATTAGACAAGCAGACCTGCTTACAAGTGCTCCCTGGACCCCGGGAAGGGGATCTGGGGGCATGCGGGGCTGACTTTTCTCCCAGAAGCCTTTGATCCATTTGTTCTTTGCTAGAATTTTCAGAAGAGATTTCTTACCTTTCCTGAAAAAGTATAGATATGTGCAACAGTGGGAATGCCACTGGACTCTATTGATACAGTTAAAAATTATTTAAACAAAAAATTTTATGGTATGCATGTTTTATCACAATAAAAACAATGACTAGGAGAAGAAACAGAATATTTCAGAGGCAGAATATAAAAGTGTAAGAAAGAATGAGGGTTCTAATTTGCAACTGTATTAGTTTCAGAAATAAATGGACTTCTAAATGGTCCCCTCTGAGTATGCAATGAAAATGTTTATTTTGTAAAACCTTAACATTATGAATAATAATTCAAGGCAATTAATTTGTCAATGAAATGAGCTGAATTTGACACAACTGTCCAGTGAACTCAATCTTACTCATTTTTACAATTTGCTGTTTCACTGCTTCTGTGAACAGTTCCTTGCCCACTCCTGGCTGTAATCTCACATAGGATCCTTAGCTTTCTCTGTGACTCCTATAAAGTACTCAAGGCTATTAAATAAATTTTTTAAATTATAGTTAAGTAAGTCCTTTTAAAATCTACTTTATACATAGTAGTGTGTATATTACTAGTAGCGTAGTAGTGTGTATATAATCCTATACTCCTAATTTATTCCTCCCCCACCTTTTTTCCCCTTTGATAACCATGTTTATTTTCTGGGTATATCTGTTTCTGCCTTGTAAATAAGGGCATTTACTTTGTAGCACACAGAACTACACTCATTATCTTATAATAAATTATAATCTGGAAAAGAATATATATAAATATGTATTGTAGAACTGAATTACTTGGCTGTAACCTGAAACTAACACAATATTGTAAATTAACTATACTTCAATAAAGACTTTTGAAGTGTAGCCAGATGTATATGTGTAACTACACTCTAAAAATTAATACATAACACATATCACCCCCATTCCATCTCTCACTGCATTGAGCGGTGGGGAAAAAGTACGGTTAGGAGTCTGGAACCTGGGTTCAAACTCAGACTCTGCCCATGTCACATGGCCTGTAAGAGGTAGAAAGACACCTGACCTCATCCAGCCTCAGTTTCCACACCTGCGAGATGAGGGTCCGCGCATGCGCATTTGGTGGGGGGCTTTCCTAGGAAGAAGTGAGATGGTGTCTGTCAAGGCACCCGCTGGGCCCTTGCAGAGATGAAACAGACCCCTCAAATATCCACCTCTCCCCATCTGCCCTGGTTCATGTGAAAGAATCTGACACTCACAGGACGTCTACAGGCCTCCCTGTCTTCTTCGTGAAGGACACACTCTGGATCTCTGACCTGCCTCCGCTTCTGAAATAAGCTCCCAGAAAGTTGACCTATGCACAAATGTGTGATGTAACTTTGCAAATTAAGTGTGTAATGCTTTTAGGAAAGCAATGCCCTTTCCTGGCCTGCTCCCCACCCCTGGGACCAGGTAATTTGTGGGCACATCTGTTGCAGGTGTTGGGGAATACTCTCAGAGATATTCTTAGATCTTGGCCAGGGTCGAAAGGTGGAGAAGCTGGCTCCTGGGACATAATGATGCCTGCAGCCTCAGTCAGGTGAGAGGAGCGAGGCAGGTAGGGCTGCGGGCAGGGCTGGGCCTGGGCAGAATTAGTGGGCAGCTGGGCAAACAGGGAAGCCCCAAAGAACTGCTCTCAGGGACAAGAAAAGAAGATGAGTAACCCCCAACCCAGAGCTTCCCAGGTGGCTCAGGGGTAAAGAATCTGCCTGCCAGTGCAGGAGACGCAGCTTCGATCCTTGGTCTGGGAAGATCCCCTGGAGAAGGAAATGGCAACCCACTCCAGTATCCTTGCTTGGGAAGTCTCATGGACAATGGAGTCAGGAGGGTTACAGTCCACGGGGTCTCAAAGGAGTCAGACACAACTTAGCGACTAAACAACAACCACCCCCAACTTAAGCACACAGATATCTATTTATCAGATATCACTTACCAGATGTGACTTGGTCCAGGAAAGCAGCTTAACCCCTGTTGGCCTCGGCAATCTCAATTTGTATGGGAGGCGTACAGAGCCGCTTAGCTCATGGGCCATGGTTGTTCTGGCTGGTAGCACTTTAATTTACAGAGTGCCTGCTGGGCACCCAGCATTGTGCCAGGTGCTGGAAGGAGAAGGATGGCAGATCAAAGAGAAAAAGAGGAGGTGTAATCATCACCCTTGCCTGAAAGAACCCATCACTCTTCTTAAGATCTTGCCATGGCTCCTTGTTTTTCTCAGCATAAAATCCAAACCCTGTGTCGAGATGTACAGAAAACTTTGGGATCCAGTCCCAGGACTTGTCTCAGTCAATATTTTGTAATGCTCCTTTGATATCCTGATATAGAATTCAGTGGAAATAGTAATAGAATTTATCTACACACAAGATGTTTCCATCAATATATTAATATATTAATTTTCATATGGGAAGGAGACGTAATTCATATCAAAAAAAGATGCATTTCAACTAGAAAGTTCTCTGACACAACTTCACTATTCAACACAAGGACTTGCGTTTGTGTGTAAGATCATAGTGAATGTCACAACTGGAAACTCATACTTGATGACAGGGGTGCTGTTTTGGAGACTCAAATACCAAGAGTGATGTTGCCATGGGTGATATTTTCCCAACATGACGAGCGCCACTTGCTAACATTCCAAACAAAACACAGAGCAATCATCCCTTAATTTATGTAGTAGCTCCATTCCTAGAAAAGTCAATGTATAATTAACACTGTGCTAAAATTACTTTCTGTTTATGTGAATTAGAGTTATGTCCAGACTCAGGTTATTAGGAATTGGCTTTTTACCTACATGAATATCTAGCAGAACATCCTAAAGCCTGTAGGACCCAGGCCAGCGCATCTTTGGGTAGGACTGTTGGATGTACCGATTGAACTCTTGCACCCTTGGTGCCTACTCTCTGCATATATGGCACTCCCCTCCCCCAGCAAACGGCTTCCCAGGTGGTACAGTGGTAAAGAATCCACCTGCCAATGCAGAAGACACAAGAGATGCAGGTTCAATCCCAGGGTGGGGAAGATCTCCTGGAGAAGGAAATGGCAACCCACTCCAGCATTCTTGCCTGGGAAATCCCAAGGACAGAGGAGCCTGGCGGGCTACAGTCCATGGGGTCGCAAAGAGTCAGACATGACTGTGCACACTTGCACTCCAACAGCCATCCCAAATGAACTCAGGGCAACATCACCTTCCTTGGGAATCACAGATCTAACCCCTGCCTGCCTCTCCAACACTGGTCTTCTCCTGCCCTCCTCCTGTTTAGGATGTTCTCAGCCACACATTGTAGCTTTTCTCCTTTCCTCCAACACATCAAAGGGCCTTTGCACATGCTGTTCCCTCCACCAGGATGCTCGTGTCCAGCTCTTCACATCGCAACCTTATCCTCCTTCATGTCTCCACTCACGTGACATTTCCAGGAGAGCAGCTCTTCTCTAGCCACTCCATCTACAAGACCACACCCCCCAGTCCAGCTAGTCTCAATTATATCACCTTGCTCTGGCCCCTCAGGGCACACATCACACCCGTGAAGATCTTTTTCAGGTTTTCTTCCCCACCAGGGTCAGCACATTTCTCTGAAAGGGCCAGAGACCAAATATTTCAGGCTTTGCTGGCCATATGGTCTTTGTTACCACAACTCAATTCTGCCTGTCTCGCTCAAAAGCAGAGTCCCACACAATATGTAAACAAATGGGTGTGGCTGTGCACCAATAAAACTTTATTTACAAAAACAGGCAGAGGCTGGGTTTGTCCCCTGCCTGTTTCTGTAAATCAACAATCCCTACACTGGACTATCACTCGTCTGTCTGGTTTACTCTTGAATTCTTTCTGTCTAGTGCAGTGTGGGGCACACGTAAGAACTGAATGAAGTTATTTTGAAGAAATGAGTTTGTGCAGCTGGAATGAGGGACAACAGAAACCATGAAAAAGACCTACCTGTTTTGTTGTTCTTGTTGTTGTTTAGTCCTGTCTAACTCATGTGACACCATGGACTATAGCCCACTAGGCTCCTCTGTCCATGGGATTTCCCAGGCAAGAATACTACTGGAGTGGATTGCCATTTCCTCCTCCAGGGGATCTTCCTAACCCAGAGATCAAGCCCATGTCTCCTACATTGACAGGTGGATTCTTTACTGTGGAGCCAGCAGTGACTCATGCCTATTATTAGCAGCTATGGAATGGGGCAGGGGAATTCAGGGAGGGCTTCCTGGAGAAAGTGACGCTGAGCAACAAATGAAAGAAAGATGGGATTTGGACCATGGTAGTAGTCATGGCACTCCCTTGCTCAGTTCATTAATCCATTCCTTCATTCAGGGACATTGGTTCAGTGTCATATCAGCTGCTTATAAGACAAAGATGAATACACAGTGCTCTCAGGGAAGGAAGAGATGTTGATCCTGGGGTCAGGACAGTCTGGGGATTCCAAAGATTCTGTGGACCAGTCACACTTCTGGGTGCCTTATGCACAGATGAGACCAGGGTCATATCTAAGCTTGGCTCAGTAGTGCCCCAACTGGATTTTTATCCCACCAACCATCTGCACCATGCAATCCCACTGTGAAATCAGTGTAGCCGTTATCAGCATCTCCCAGAACCCTGAACCCCACATCTCAGGGTCCCAGCCCTCTGCCCCCCACATCCTAAACACAGCCCGTTCCTGCAGCCTCCATCACACAGCAGCATAATCACATGTTCTTTCCAGGAAGCGATGGTGGGTCTTCAGATGGAGGCCTGGGGGGGATTTTGAACAGTGGTACCCCTGGGCCATCAGATTACCAGCCCCCAGGTGGTTTTAACTAACTGGGGAGGGATTTTCAGCAGCTTGATGGGTACATTGAGAACTTGGTTGACGATTCTTTGATCTTTTAAGAAATTATTTGAAATCCTTTTTTCAAAAAGAGTCAACATTATCGGTGCTCTTCCCTCTTGGTTGATTTCCCTCCAAAGTTCAAGAACTTGCACCTCTTGCAAACCTCATCTGTTCTTTTTACTCTCTTGACTTTGGCTTTTCAGACATTCAGAGCCAAATACATAGTAACCCCAAAGCATCTGGACCCTAGTGGTGGACACGTTGCATAGTAAATCCTCACTTGAATGGATTTTGCTGCCTATTTCTCTTCCCTGAGGATTTCTGGTTGAAATCCTCATCATTTGTGAAATGATGGTGGCTGCATATCTCTAGGCCAACTCAAATGCTTCCATGGATGAGCCAGTACCCTTTATGTACAAGTAAGCATATTTCCAGAATGTTCTCTGTATACCCCCACCCCCTCTAACCCTGAACCTATTTTATTCATATTGAGCTTAATTATTTTGAAGTTTAAACCACTCAATTTATTTTTAGCATTTCAAAAATAATACATTTTCTACCTGCTAATGTGGGGTGAAGACAGATAAATGAATTTCTCCATCCAGGGTTGATGTTGTACCATAAAAACAAACAAAGATATATTCCCTACAGGAACTCTATACCATGACCTTCCTCTTGTCTGAATCTCAGGTCTGAAGCCTTGGGGTGATCCTGATTTAACCTACGAGGCAGGGTAGCCCTGTAGCACTCCTGTAGGGAACACCCCAGGGAGAGTTGGGGGCCACAGCCTAGAAGCTACAAAGGGTCACACACACAAAAATCTCCCAGTGGAGTGACTTAGAGCCCAGCTTTGGGGCAGAAAAGTAAAGTGAAAGAAAGTAAAGTCACTCAGTTATGTCTGACTCTTTGCGACCCCATGGACTGTAGTCTACCAGGCACCTCCGTCCATGGGATTTTCCAAGCAAGAACCCTGGAGTGGGTTGCCATTGCAGGTCCCTGATTCATCCCTCTGTTGCTGGCCCATTCTATAAAGCAAGTGTTTTTGGAGGTCAGTCTCCTTGCCGAGCAGTGAGGAAACAGGTAAAAGAACAGAAAGTCCATGCCCCCTGGACCTACCCTTGGCGTGCGGGTGAGACCACAGTTATCAAGGGAGCTACCAAGTAAACAAGGTCATTCCAAATTGTGTTCATGTAACAATGCTGCGGGGAAGTGGTCATATTAAGAAAGGCCTCTCCAAGGAGGTGACATCTGAGCCACCACGAGAAGAGCATTGGAAGCAAGTCAAGGAAAACAACAGCACAGTTCCAGAGCAGGAAAACGTGGCTTTGGAACGTGTAGAGTGTAGAGGCCAGTGGGGCTCCCTGCCTCCACCCAGGTTTCTGGGTGGAGAGGCAGACCTCCCCATGCCTGGAAAACAGTCCAGAATCCCCGCTGATGTGCCAGTGGGGATAGGACAATGTCATTCTCTCCATAAGAGAGGCGAAGACAAGGACAAAACACTGATCCTAACAGTGGGAGAATCAAAACAAAGAACAAAGGGGGAGGGAGGTTGTAAAAAAAAGCTGAGGATCCTCTTTTGCTAGAATAAACCAATGGCTCTCTTGTAAGTGATCACTGCTGGTTGCGAAACCCAGGGGGCCGTCTGTCAGCCCCTGTGATTCCAAGGGTCTAGAGACTCCAGGCCTCCCTGCCAGGACCAAGCCTGGTGACTCTGTGTCATTAACAGTGGCACTCACAGGACCACAATGCTGTGCTGAGCATCACTGATGATCTTTTGATTAGCTGACAAACTAAAGCTCTCTCTTCTCTGTACCTGTCTTCAGATAATGCTGCTCTGGGCCCACCTTGAAGAGAAATGAATTCCTCCTCAAAAAGCAACAAGGGTTTCTTGCCCCACCAATGAGCCAGAGACACTCTCAGACCCTTCAAAAAATAGTCACCCGTGCCAGCAATCTCGGGGCCTGCCGGCAACATCTAAACACCAGGATCTCGCAGCAAGAAGCAGGGAAGGCACAAAACTCTACCTCGCCACCTTTTTAATGAGTAAGATCCTCTGGCTGCCGCCAGGGCCCTCAGAGACCAGCTATTAATGAGCGCTTAGAATAGATTGTGCCTGTTTTATACGTGTACGGTGGCCTGGGAGAGACACTTCAATTTCCATTTTACATCTGCTGCCATGTTCAAGTGTCTTCTTAAGGGCAGGAAAGCCCTTGGCAAATTTTGTCTTTAAAGAGACATGTTCAAAGAGAGTGTTCCCTCCCCGCAGTCACATTCTATATGTGAGCACTTTTTCAATTTTCAAAGTATATATTTAGATTATGTATATGAGGATGTGTGCGGCGCCGGCAGGCAGCCAGGCCTCAGCTGCACACACAGCCCTTCCTGCCTCTTGGGGCCGCAGGGAGAGGGGCTCCTGGTTTTGTCCTCAGAGTCCTTGGCTTCACTCTGTGAGCCGGGGATGAGTGCAGGGGATGGGGACCACCTATGTTTGGTTCCTGTTTATGGACCCTGGTCCTAGGTAGCAGGTGATGTGGTTTATGATGACTTGATGAGCTGAGATTTGGGAATGTGGGCTGAACCAAAGCGTGAACCAGGTGGGGCCAGAAAGGAGGCATGGCTGGCAGAGCCCACACAGCGGCGGGTGATGGAACTGGGTTCCTATGGCAAGTTTTCAAGGGGTCTTTGCAAAAGAGGAGGGCTTGAGGAGCAAGAAGGAGGAGGTGGAGGTAAGAAGGGACTTTAGAAGACAGCAGAGGCTTGGAGCTCTCACTGACGGCCCTGTTGTCGTCGGCAACGGGGAGGGAGCATGAAGGATGGGGATGTATGAGGTGGGCTCGTGGTGTGAGGGAAAGTGCAGCTCTAGCACCGACCAGCTGTTCTGGTCCACTCTGCACACGGGCAAGCTTAGTTGCTAAGTCATGTCTGACTCTTGGCGACTCCATAGACTGTAGCCTGCCAGGCTCCTCTGTCCATGGGATTATCCCAGCAAGAATACTGGAGTGGCTTGCCACTTCCTCCCCCAGGGGATCTCTCCAACCCGGGGATCAAACCCGCATCTCCTGCATTGGCAGGTGAATTCTTTACCACTTTATCACCTAGAAAGCCCCTAGTCAGTTCAGGCTGCTACAACAAAAGTGCAACAGACTGAGGGTTTAAACAGCAGATGCTTAGTTTTCACAGTCCTGGAGCCTGAAAGTCCAAGATCAGGGTGCTGGCATGGTCCACGTGCAGTGACAGCTCTTTTCCTAACTTGCAGACAGCCACCTTTCTCACTCAGCAGAGAAAGAGGGAGCTCTGCAAACTTCATCCCCTTTTAAAGGCACCAATCCCGTTATGGGGCTCCATCCTCATGACTTCACCCAAACCTAATTACCTCCCAAAGACCCACCTCCTAATATTAATACCATCATATCCGGGGTTAGGGTTGCAACATATTAATTACAGCCTTTGGGGGGCCGGAGTGAGTGGAGGGGAGAGACACACATTCAGTCCATAGCACCAGCCGTGTGATCTTGGGCAAGTTGTTTAGCCTCTCTGAGCCTCTACTTTTCATTGGTAAAATAGGATCATAATCCCTCTCCCATATTCTCATGTTGTGAGAAGAACATGACCTGCCATGTGTACGGTGCCTGGGACATGGGTGGAGCCGACCCAGTGGTGCCTGCGTCTGTTTCTACAGCCCATTAATCATGTGACTCCTCCAGAAGAGGAAACTCATCCTCCAGTCAACCTCAGAAGACCCGCAGAATAAATGTGTCATGAACAGCAGAAATCCAGAGAAATAAAACATATTCGTATTTTGAAAGGGGACAATGAAGGATGAAAGTTGCTGACAGTGTGAATTACTGTTGATTTCATCATTGTTGCCATCCCCGAAACAAACAGCCCCAGAAAGCACAGTGGTTCCAACCCTCCGTCTGAGGCATCCCAGGGCGTTTCCAATTACCCCCACGTGTGTTCAGCAAAACTCGGACCAGAGCTGACTTGAGTTTTCTCTAATTCAAAACGTCACTGTTCTCAGTCATCAGTACTTTGCAAGCAGGAGAGATGGCACAGGATCGTGCCGTGGCAGGGTCTGCCTGCTGCTTCTTCCATTACTCCTTGCTCACAAGCTCTATATTCTTGAGGTAGCGATATGCCCAGTTCAAGATTCTGCTTCCTGCTAAGTATGGCCATGTGACTAAGGTGAGGTCCCTGAAACCAGAGAAACTCACAGAGGATTTCAGGGAAGGTTCTTTGAAAGGAAGAAGAGATGACAGGCGAAAGACCCCTTTGTTTTACCCTTTTCCTTCCTTCCTGCTGCCTGGAATGTGAAACGCAGTGACTGGAGCAGCAGCAGGCATCTTGACACACCAAGAATGGAAGCCAAGTGCTGGGAATGGCAGAGCAAGAAGAGAGACACAGACTGGGCCCCACACGATCGTGAGGTCACCACACCAGCCTACCCAGGGCTCTTTGTACATTAGAGGGGAAACCTTTATGCATTTAAGCCACTGTTTTTGGAGTTTTCTGTTGGGTGCAATATATATCTAGTAACTAACATATATATTGAATTACTCTGTGTCCCTGGCTACTAACCCATGCTTGGCAGGAAATACAAGTGGGAGTAGTATGTAATGGGGCAGAACGTCCCAGTGCCAGGGGAGCATCCAACAGCATCTTCTCACTAGTGCCCACTGATCTTGGCTAGTTCTAGCCCTGGGCAGTGATCCATCCCTCCCTGTTCTGTGTTCTAGAGACCTCCAACCTAAGCCAAAATCCAATGCAGGTCAGGGGGCTGCCGCAGGAAAAGAACATAAGTCCGCATGAGCCTTGGTTCAAGTCTTATCTTTGAATCTTAACAGCTGTGTCACTTTGGGCAAAACCACTTAACCCTTGAGCTTCAGCTTCCTTCTCTGAAAAATGGGAGTCCTAGTAATGCCCTCCACAAAGGGCTCCATGGATAATGTAAATCAAGTCCCTGAAATTCAGCCCTTAAGAATGACAGTTGTGATTATTACAGATAAGTTATGCATTGATGTTATTATTTTCAGACAGAGGTCTTGGGGCCATGGCACATTCTCCCCAGGTGACATTAGTTGTAAAGAATCCACCTGCCAATGCTGGAAACACAGGAGTCACAGATTTGATCCGTGGGTCAGGAAGATCCCCTGGAGAAAGAAATGGCAAACCCACTCCAGTCTTCTTGCCTGGGACATCTCACGGACAGAGGAGTCTGGTGGGCTACAGTCCATGAGGTCGAAAAGAGTTGGATATGACTAATCACGCACACATATGCATACACTTGTTCTCTTTCCTGGGCAAAGTGGAATCAGCTCTAATGCCATAAAGGTCAATCCTAACTATCTGAGGACTGGCAGGAGGAGACCCAGCCCCTGTCACTGGCTTCACTGCTGTCTAGCTGTGTGACCTCAGGCTAGTCACCACCTCTTTCTGAACTGTCATTTCCCAAGGATGCCAGACTCCATCTCCGAGACCCCTCCCAGCATCAAAGTGCAGTAACCCTAGGAACAAAAGGGAGTCTGAGAACCAGGATCAAAACAGATAGTCCACCTGCTGTACTTCTATCTGTGCCAATTTTACCCCCAGCCTCCCCAGCCTGTCTCCACCAGTCATTCACAGTGGTCTTACTTATTGAATTCCTAGCATATCAAGGCCGTGATTCTGGAAGAAGTGTTATTTCTGTAGACACTGAGGCTAGATCTCAGGACTCGGGCAAGGAGAGATTTGGGCACATCATCTGTCTCACTTTATGTAAACTTGATGTAAAAACTCAGATGTGCAAAGCCAATAAATTGAAAGGTTGCTGGTTTGTAAAAGAATCATCAAGAAGCATAAATAATCTTGCTCATCTCTCTCACTCACAGGAATCTCCCACACGGTTGAAGGGAATGACATTATGCTTAGTCCTGAGCTATCGAGCTTGAGATTCTAACCACATGTATAAACACCTATCATTAATTTGATCCTTTCCATAAAACTCCCACCTGGTAAGCACCCTCATCCTCATATTGCCAACAGGATAGAAGGACAGAAAAGTTATTATACACACTTAGCTTAAGTCAAGATCAGACAGATAATAAACAGTGGAACCAGGATGCTAATCTAGATCTAATCAAGGTTGTCATCATAGCACCACATTCTTAAGGCCTGAAAGAGAAACAGCACAAAATGGGATGATGCCAGAACTGGCTGGCTATGTGACCTGGGGACAGTTGAGGAATCTCTCTCTGCCTGTTTTCTCATGTAGCAGAAATGTGTGTTGGATAGATCAGAGCCACGTTCTACAGAGCGGCACCTGTTGGTACATCTCCAAGCTGCTAGGATGTCCCCAGCCCACTGCATACTCAGTATGTATCAGGCTTGCCAAAAGGAGAGCAGCGGCCCATGGAAACAATGGCCTACTTGGGAACCTCCCAATGGACAGAAGACTGCAGACCTCGACTTCACACCTCTTCCCTGCCCATCTCCAGTTGCCTCCAGAACACTATGGGTGTCTCCACTGGGTCTCCAAACCCAGACAAGTCTGCCTACAAACCCAAACGTGTAACACTTGGGCTCTGTGGAGTAGCTGGGCTATCTGTTGTTGTTTAGTCACTAAAGCGTATCAAACTCTTTGTGACCCCATGGACTGTTAGCCCACCAGACTCCTCTGTCCATGAGATTTCCCAGGCAAGAATACTGGAGTGAGTTGCCATTTCCTTTCCTGAGGGATCTTCCCAACCCAGGGATCAAACCTGCATCTCCTGCATTGGCAGGCGGATTCTTTACTACTGAGTCACTCAGGAAGCTGGACTCTTTGAGGCCTCTCTAAATGTCTACCCCAGCTCCTGCTCTATTTACAGACTCTCTCCACCCAGCAGTTTCTTTAGGGAGGGGGGGCCCCTCGATTGCACTAATGTCGACCTACATCAGCCAGACAGTGCCAAATGATGTCACCGTTCCATGTCATCCTATAAGACTTTCGCAACAGACGGTGTTGCTATAAAAAAATTTAACAAGCCAACAATTGACACTCGAACTCTTTTGGATTCGCCGATGAATCTGATGCCCACGTGTTGCCAAAAGCATTTATTGTCTCATAATTTGATTTACTTTTCTCCATTCTGCTCTCGATGCCTGCAAGTAGGGGCAAAATGGCTGATGTCTCCAGATGCCACGGAGGCTAATAAAGCTTGCTGTGCTCCCAGCATGCTCTCTGCTGTCAGAAACCAGCAATTAACTTAATAGGGTTCTTGAAATGGAGTCGATCCGGGAAATGCGGCATGTGTTGACACTCTCCCGCTGATCCAGGCAGCCTCCCACCATTGACTTGCCGGGTCTGTTTGCTATCTGAATTATTTAGGAGCTTGTTATGTGAATTAAAAAGCAGCACTTTGCAGCATTAAGTCTAATATTTTATGATCTTCAATTGATTAGGTGGGCTTTCAGGATTACATGGAAAGGTTAAGATAAAACACGCCTCAGACAGGCGGCTCTCGCCAGCCTGCTTTGCTTTTCAAAAACCTAGATGAAAACCCAAAAGGAGCCTGCCTCCTTTCTCACTTCCAAGCGAGTCTTCTGGAACCTGTTTCCAGACCAACAAAGGGCTTTGCCACCCTGAGGATACCAGGTGCCCTGGGTTTTCAGGACCAAAAGAAGGCTGGTCCCTCCTTTCTCTAGTTTTTCTTTTGTCTCTTTCTTGGAACAAAGATACCAGTGCTACATGATCCCAGAAGGACAGCCTCCCAAGCCTGGGCCTGCAAAAGGAAAACCCTGTTGTTGGTTCCCAGCCACTCGCTTGGACTTGGATGAGCACCACTGTCGCACCTGCCTTTGGCCAAGGGTGTGTGTAGCCCACGCCCTGTGCAGCACCAAGCTTACAGAGCGCCAAGCTCCAGAGGACTTCCCCTGCCATGCGTGCCCATTCACACTTTCCTGCCCTACCAGCTGCCACCACCCTCTCTCCTGGCTGATGACAACAGTGTTCTACTAGGATTTTCCCATTAGTCCCCATCCAATCCACCCTACACCCAGCAGCCTTATCTTTCTAAAACCCAGCTCTGGCTATGACACTCTCCGGCTCAAAACCCCTCAATGACTCCTCATGGCCTCACCAATCTGGCTCAGGCTCTCTTTCTAGCCTCATCTGCTATTGCTCCCATATGAACCAGCCAAACTGAGCCATCTATTCTCAAAAAAAAAAAAAAAAAAAAAGTCCTCCGTTTTTTCAGAGCAAAGCTCTGAAGCTTTGCTTATAACACTCACTTGGTACATTAAGCTTCCCTTCTTTACCTAGTGAAAGTCCACTAGTCCCTGATGATGCAAAGAGTAAATAAGTATATAATCAAGAGCTTCCTATGTGCCAAACACTTTACATATAACTATTTAATCCTCTAAGGTGGGTGAAAAAGTGAAAGTGAAAGTTGCTCAGTCGTGTCTGACTCTTTGCAACCCCATGGACTTAGTTCATGGAAATCTCCAAGCCAGAATACTGGAGTGGGTAGCCTTTCCCTTCTCCAGGGGATCTTTCCAGCCCAGGGATTAAACCCAGGTCTCCCACATTGCAGGCGGATTCTTTACCAGCTGAGTCACCAAGGAAGCCCAAGAATACTGGAGTGGGTAGCCTATCACACTTCTTCAGGGGATCTTCCCAACCCAGGAATTGAACCGGGGTCTCCTGCATCACAGGCAGATTCTTTACCAACTGAGCTATGTACCTTTACTATCTCCATTTTATACATGGCAAAATGGAGGTTCAGAGAAATTAAGTAATCTCTCCAAACTCACTGAGCTAGCTGGGATTCAAATCCAGGCAGAGCAGGCTCATCTAATCCCACTTCCATGGGAAAGCCATCCCTGCCCCTCTCTGGGTGCTCCCTTTCTTCTCTGAGGTTTGTGACATCTATCCTTGCCAGGGCACTGACTTATCCAGGCTGCCGGCAGAGATACACAGCTCTCTTCTCAACCCAGGGCGCCAATGCCATGGGATAGCCTGGGCCTCCCCTCTGTCATACCAGGCCACGGGGTCAGACTTCGTACATAATAGGTGTTGACTCAGCAGGCTGTCCACCTGACCACAGGCTGGCTCCCCACCCAAAGCCATGACCCCTGGAAGTGTATTTACCCAGTCCCCACTGCACTTTCCAAGTGGCAGAAGAGGCAACGCAAGGTACCGCATGAGTGAAAGTACAAGTTTGACAGCAAGAATGACTTGAATTTGAATCTGGGCACTGCCTTTTTTAGCCATGAAACCTTGGGGAAAAGAGATCATTTGCCTCACTGAGCCTTGGTTTTCCCATCTGTGAAATGGAAATTATAGTAGTTCCTACTCCATAAACAAATGATCAAAATTAAACGAAATAATTCATCAAAAGCACTTATGATACACAGTTCCTAACTCAGGAAAAGTTAACTGTTATTACCTTTGAGTTGATCCCTGTTAGAGTCTCCAGTCCACCTCCAGCAGCTCTGGGCCACTGGGCCTGGCTTCTCTATACCTCTACACATGGGCTACTTAAGACTCACTTCACAGGATGATGGAGAAGGAGCTAAGAGATACAGGAGGCCTGGTACAGAACAGATATTCAATATATTAAGATCTTTATTATTTTTAATTCTTATAAACTTCATCCAAGCTGAGGATTTTTCTTTTTTTCCCAGAACACCATAAAGATAGTCCTTGACCCGTGAAATCAACAATCCTGTGCAAAACAAGTGATATCGGCCAGCCCCCAACCCTGCAGCTGGCTCTAAGGAGAGGGGATGGATACATCTCAGCCCCAGTCTTCAGGCTCCCCTCAATTTAACAAGGGGAGACAGCACAGAAGGATCCCATCTCACCCAAGCCAGAAGGAGGGCAGGGATTTATCAGGGGGACCTGGGCCAAGTCTCGGGGGCTCAGCTGAGAGGAGCCCTTGCCAGAGCCTATAACGTGTGACCCATCAAATCTGGTGGATGTACTGTGAGGATGAAAGCAAGCACTTTGGCAACTATAGCCGGAAGGAGAGTACTAATAACAATTGCTGGGTCTGGTACTTTAAGGCAGTAAGGTTCTAAACTTGCATCATATAGATGAGTTTAAGGGGGATGAGGGCCAGGAAGACTCTAAAATACATGGGAAATCTTATAATATCAATGTATGCAGGTGTATACACTAGGTAGAGTCTCTATAAAATTCTTTATTTGTCAAGATAGGCTAACTGCTAGCTGAAGTAACAAACAACCCCTAAATCTCATTGGCTTAAAACACATGTCCTAGTCCAAGCAGCCTGATAAGCAGCAGGCAGTGAAGGACAGGCTTCTGCTGGCAGGGGCTCCACCATCTTCAACATGCAGGCTTCCAAGGTCACCCTGAGTCACATTCTGTTGGCAGACAGAGGAGAAAAGGAGCATGAAAGATCTTACAAGACATTTTAGTCCTGGCCCTGGAGGTAGACTAGATTACTGCTGCCCAGATTTCATTGGCCAGAACTCAGGCACATGAGGCCTCTAACCACAAAGGAGGTTGGGAAATGTAGTCTTCCTGTGTACCCAGGAGGGAAGGAAAACTGATTTGGAGAACACATCTCATAGCCTTGCCAAAGAACTTGCACGGAAGGGGGAAAATGGGACAGGGTATGAGGAAGAATGAGGAGTACCCTTTGCTTTATGTACATTATTCACTTAATTCTCACCACTAACAACAAAGTTTTTTATTTTATATCCATTTTATAGAGAAGAAAATCAGAACTCAGAAGATGAAGTCACTTGCAAAGGATCACACAGTAGGGAATGGTGAGGCCCAAAACACACATCAGGACTGCCTCTTGTCAACATGGAGTTTTAAAGGCATCCCATTTTATAACTTTTGCATATTATGTATTCTGAGTGGGAAGGCAGATGTGAGTGGAGAAGGTAATCTTGAGCTTGTATTTTGGGGTCAGCTAACCTGGGTGTTCATTGGAAGGACTGATGCTGAAGCTGAAACTCCAATACTTTGGCCACCTCATGCAAAGAGCTGACTCATTGGAAAAGACCCTGATGCTGGGAGGGATTAGAGGCAGGAGGAGAAGAGGACGACAGAGGATGAGATGGCTGGATGGCATCACCGACTCGATGGACATGAGTTTGAGTAAACTCCGGGAGTTGGTGATGGACAGGGAGGCCTGGCGTGCTGTGATTCATGGGGTCGCAAAGAGTCGGACACAACTGAGTGACTGAAATGAACTGAACTGAACTGAACTGAACATTTATTGACTGCTTATTCTGTACCAGATATCATTTAAAATGCTTTTCCAGGAACAAATAATTAACTTCTCCCAGTAATTCTCTGAGCTACATTCAGCTATTATTCCAGCTTCATGAATGAGCAAATGAAAGCAAAGAGGAGTCATGCAGTTTGCCCAAGACCCCATGGCTAGTAACTGGGGAAACCCAGACTCCATCCCCTGAGCCCAAGCCAGTTCCATAGGCCCAGGGGCAGGCTGACACATGAGTACAGTCATCAGCCACTTGAAAACTGGAAGCCCCATGGCAGAGCCCATGTAAGGCAGACACTGCAAGCCCAAGAACAGCTGATATCCCCTTCACAACCCCATTCAGTCCACCTGATAAAAGGAGATTTTTACCATCTCTGACCACTCTGTCATTTAGGCCAAAATAAATTCAGCTGCTAGGACCAGAAGCAGGCCTGGAGAGAATGTGATGGGGAACCAAGGCAGCCTGGTCTGTGCTGGCTCCTGTCCCCCTCCTCCCCAGTCCTGTAGATACCACTTCACACAGGGTAAGCTCCTGGGGATGGAGAGACGTCTCTTTCCCTTGGACAGAGGTGTTGACACGAAGTCAAGGGGTTGACTCCTAGCTCTTACAAGAAAGCAGCAAGCTGGTGGGTGAGTGGGTGGAGGAGAGTGGGGTCATCCCTCTGACACTCAACAGAGGTGTGTGGGTGGTGGACCCCCCAGGACTGAGGGGGGGTGAGAACGTAAAAGTACCAAGGTCGAGAGAGGGGGACCCTCAGACAAAAGGGCAACTAAACCCAGAAGTCCAGAAGCAAAGAGGGGAAGCTCCCTTGTGCCAGGTCTGTGCCAGGGCCCATCAGAGCAGAGAGGCCAGGACTGCAGTCAGCAGGATTTGGGTTCAGAGCCCAGCTCCTCCATTCATTAGCCCTCAGTTTCTCTGCCTGTAAAATGGACACAATGTCATCTCACCTCACAGGACTGCAGGAATGGGGCTCAGAAAGCGCTGAGCACCTGGACTGGCATGAAGCTCTCCGAGGGTCTTGGAGTACTCTTAGAAATAAACAAACAAAAAAGTAGCAGACAAGTTTCTAACCATCAAACCAGATACCTCATCTACAGCTGTCCATTTTACAATTAAAATAATCACCTCTTCCTTTATCATGGCCCTACATCCTGATCTTTAAAGTAGGTCAGTCGCCTGGCCCCCTCCCAGGGTACCCAGCACAGGCCAGGCCTGCAGAACGAAGTGTTTCTGAGATCAGAGTTCATACTTCACAGGGCTCTTCCATGTCCATTCTTTTCATTACTCCTGGAAGCAGCTCTGAGAGGTGGGGAGAGCTGACCTCATGACCTCCACTTCACAGACAAGGTCATGGAGACTCCCGGGAGTTTCCATTAGTGAGGAGCAGCTCTGGCCTCCAAGTTCAGGGTGTCTCTGGTGACACCAAAGAAGATCAGCATCCTCTTAACCATCTGAGGACAAGCACAGAACACCACGACTGCTTGGCAGAGGTCTGACCCAGGGCAGGGCTATGAGTATGGGCCCTGGAGAGAGGCCCTTTGTGGGTTCCAATCCCAGCTCTGCCACCCACTTGCCCCAAGACCTTGGGATGAGGGGCTGGACTTCCCTGTGTCTTACCTATAAAATGGGGATGACATCACTTCCTATTTCCTAGGGTGCTGTGAGGTTTAAGGAGCTAATAATATGTGTAGAACAATTAGAACAGGGCCTGGTGTATAGTAAGAACCATCCCCACCCACCTACCTTCTGTTTGCTTCTGATGCCCTGTGCCCCTAGATGGGCAAAGCTGCATCTTATCCATCTTGGAGACTAAGACAGAGGGGCAATGCAATGTGCTGGTTAGAAGCACAGGCTCTGGTTCCAAGTTCAGACCCATCACTTCCTGGCTGGGTAACCTTGGCAAGTTCTATGTCTGCTCTGAGCCTGTTCCCGCCTGAATAAAAGAGGATAATAATAGAACCTATTTCATCAAGATTTGAGTATTTTATTAAGTGATGTAACACACATGAGGCGCCTAGAACAGTTTCTGGCACATGAGAAGTGCTAAACAAGTGTTAGCTATTACCGTATCTATGTCCCCAGCAGCCATTACTGTGTCCAATCCAGTGATGCTAAGAAACTAGTTTTGCACCAATGAATGAGTTGAGTATTTATACTTCCTGTTCTCCTGATAGCCAGAGGTCTTCTCCAAATTCTCTCCCAAAGATAGAACCCTAGGCCAGGAGTCGGCTACCAAGGATGGTCAACGTGTCCGAGACACTCATTGTTTACAATGACCTCACTGAGTAAATACATGGTGTGAGATGGGGAGCCTGGCCAGACTTCCAGAAATACTCTGTCCCTGGCTCCAGCCAGGACAAGGAAACACAGTGACCCGTTGATCCGAGCCAGTTGACTCATCTCCCCAGCATAAGCAGAGCTGCTGAGGCAGCCCCACCCGGCCTCTGTTGGCCTCTCTGGCTCCTTCAGACCGTCTGGCAAACCCAGCAGGAGCCAGTCTAAGACAACTGGCTCCTGGGAGGAGAAAAAGCAGGTGTGAATCTGTGATGAATACCAAAGAGGGCAGCCAAAGGAGCAGAAAAGCTCTGGCAGGGGAGCTTGAGGACAAAAGGCCAGGGCCACATGATGTAGTGTGGGGAGGGAGGGGTGGTCATCAGGCTGACACTAAAGGGCAGAGAGCATGAAGGTGGATATGGCTGTGCTGTGGGGTGGAGGTCTACACGATTCCCGGGCCCAGGTTTGGGAGGAAATTCAGACCGTCCCTCTATCACCTCGCAGGATCAGGGAGCCATGGGGAGCATTTCAACCTCACGGTCAAAACTGGTCAAGGTAGAAAGATGGTGACGTGGAGAAAAATCTCCAATTGTCTAGCACCTTTTTGAGAACCTCAAAATCTTTAGAAACTTACTATTTTTAATTTTGAAAATATGATTTCCAGGCCAATGATTTCACTTATTATCTTGAATGACAGGAATGGGCACTCAGAGGTGAAGCAGTTTGACCACTTTGAGGTACAAGGGAGAAGAACGCATCCATTCTCCAGGAATTTACTGTGCCTCTGCTGCAGACGCTGGGACCTGCAGAAAACAAGCCAAACTCAGTCCCCATCCTCATGGAACCTACATTTTGGGGAGGAAACAGACAATAATGGCTAAGCAAATTGAGAAAAACATTCAGATAAGGATAACAACTAGGAAGGAAACAAAGAACTTTGTGACAACGATGAGTCATGAAGGACTCTCGGAGCTGGGGCCTGAATCAGAAGCTATGATCAGAGCAGACCAAGAGCTCTGGCAGCAAGTGCAAAGACCGTGAGGCAGGGACTCTGTTATGGAGATCCAGGAAAAGGGAAGGTGGTCAAGTAAGCTGAGGTCAAGTAAGCCCTGCTGACCGTTCTGGGCACTACACTTTGTTCCAGGCACCATTCTAAGCACTTTACCCGGAGCTTATTAAATGCTCATAATGGAACCTAGAGCTTCCCTGGTGGCACAGGGGTTAAGAATCCTCCTGCAGTGCAGCAGCCACAGGAGACATGGGTTTGATCCCTGGGTTGGGAAGGGATCCTGAAAGAGGAAATGGCAACCCACTCCAGTATTCTTGCCTGGGAAAATCCCATGGAGAGAGGAGCCTGGCAGGCTACAGTCCACGAGGTGGTTAAGACTCAGATTCGACTGAAGCGACTTAGCAAGGACCCTAGAAGGAAGGATTTCACTATTAACCCCCATTGCTGTGGAAACCGAGGCTACAGCGGTCAAGTCACCTTCCGAAGTTACGCAAGGAAAACAGGGCAGGCAGGATTCCCTCCCTGGCTTTGGGAATCCAGCAAAAGCTAGAGGACAGAGAACCTCTGGGCCTCAGAAAAAAAAGTTGCGATTTCATTCAAGTACAGTGGGAAGTGATCAGACCACACTGAACGTTCCTGGCCGGTGCAGTGATTACTGAGCACCTACTGCATTCAGGCGGGTTGCAGGCAGCCTAGGGTCGCAACCTGCCGTCCTCTCGGGCGACCCTGCCTTCCTGCCCTGCCCCTCGGGCCTCCCTCAGCGGCTTCCTCCCCACCCGGACTTCGCAGATTCTGGGTGAGAACTAGCGCTCCGGCCTCCGGCCCTCGGGCCTCGAAGCGCAGAGCCTAACCACCCCTCGCTGCCCGCAAACCCCACTGGCAGCCCTGCCTCCCCTCTGCCTCTAGCCCGGGCCGTGCCGCCTCCTCGGGAAGCCCTCCGCGGAGTCTCGGGGAGGCCAGCGTGGCCCAACTAACCCGTAGACCCAGTGCCAGGACCACCAAGCCCCCTGGGGAACCCTTTCTGCCCTCCACTCGGCAGCGCGTGCCCAGCGCCATAAACCCCTGGCGACCGCGGTGACCGCGCGGCGGGCACCCGGCCGGTGGCACGCACACGCCGACCGCTGCGGCTGCCTCGGGCCCCCGCGACCCCAGCGCCGAGACTCCGGAACGTGCCACCCCCATCCTCGGGTACTTGAGGATTCCCAGTCTCACGGCGGCGCGGCCTGATTGGCAGGTCTCCCCCTGGCAGGGGTGGGGGCCGAGGGAGGGCTGTGGCGCACAATTGGTGTTTTTACTCCTGCCATCATTAATTCAAGTATTGACAGAGAAAGCAAGGTCCGCCGCGGCTTTGTGTCACGCACTCACTGTAATTTACTTGAAAAGAATTAAATCACAATTACTTGCCACTCGTTTTGCATAAAACGAGCCGTAAGGAAGCCGCAATCGCAGAGTGCTTGAAAGGACAACAGCCCCATTGTTGCCATATTAGAACAATATTTCTCAATTTGAAACTTAAAACATTCGAATTAGCAGCTTTGTTTGACGACGGTGGCCCACAGATAGGCAAGACTGACACCCCACCTCCGACTGCAGACATTACAGTTAACGAGCCTAATTTTCATTCATTTAAGTCTAGACCGATCTTTTAAAATCGTTGCATTAAAAATGTACCTCCCAAATGTTGGAAGGGAAAGTGTAATCTTTTGTCTGTTACCTAGTCCAGTAGATAAATTATCTAAAATGCCATGTAAATTCCTCTTGCTGAAGCAAAAATCAGGGTAAACTCTAATTAAGCCACTTGAGATTTAAGTATCCAGAGAAATCACACTGGTTCTCAAAGTTACTTCTGTGCTCATTTTCTCTCCTTTCAGATATGGTCGTCAGGTAAATATGACTGATTAGCTTTTAAATCGAAGTTTTTAAAGTGTGTTTAAAATATTCAGTTCAGCAAAATTACATCACTGTTACCTGATGTGTTCGGCAAATTTGAAGCCAGGTTAGGTTTTTAACAACTTCTGTAAAAGTAAGCTGCTGCTTTCACTGAGCTGTAGTTTCCATTAACGTTAATGGGTTTTCAGTAACAAAACGTAACTGTTCAATCAAACTTGAATATTAAAAAGAACCCAGTTACTAATTGTGAGAACACTTCATCAACGGGGGAAAACTGCAAATTAAAAAATACGGTTGTTAACATTGGGAACTGTGTTCAGGGAAAGTGATATGTCATAAGGCTTTATGGATATGAAAATAGAAGTGATCTATTTCATATCCACAAATCTATAAATAAGGTTGAAAATGGAGAAAATGAAGGAGTAGAAAGAAGGCAGCACTTTTAAAATCTTAAAGCAAAAAGCAAGGTGAAATGCGGATTTAGTGCCAGGAATAATTAAACTGTGGAGTGAGAAAATCCTGTAACCTAGGAAAGCAAGTCAGAAAAAGAATAAAAATACATCTGCTATTGTTAATAGTGGACTTTCCTAACTTTAAACAGTATAATTTATTTAAAAAAATTTTTTTAAAGTGAAGGCTGCTGACTTGTTTTAAATGAATGCTTGTTTCCTTTAAGGAAAAAATATCATCTACTTTTTATTTTGTGAAATGAGTATGAAAATAAAAATGTTTAATTTTATATTCAGTGACTTAAATTTTTTTAAGTAATTTTTCCTTTATTCTTTTAGGAGAGTATAAACGTTGACTTCAGTAGAAAACAAATTACATGTGGAATAAACCCAGGACTCAACTCTGTTTTCATGGCTGGGTTTTTGAACGATAATCCATAATAGAGGTGGGGAGAAAGGGATTCATCAGGCAAATGAAACAAAGTCCCTGATCTGTATTTCTATTCTGATATCACCTCCTGGAATATCGGCAACATTTTAAGTTCCAGCCTAAGCCACGAATTCCTTCAGAACAAATCAAATGTCTTTAAAGAATATTTCTGTTTGAAAAGGAATTAAGCTCTCCTGAAAGAATTTTAAAGGTTGTGATATTCACAGGCTGATAAAGCAGCACCTTTAATGAAATTCTAATTAGCAATTTCATGCACTTTGCTATTAGTCATATCAGATTAGTGCACATTTTCACAGCCTTCCTTTAATTAAGTGCACTTATTCCAAGTTTCAAACACTTTCCTTATAAGATGAAAACTGTGCTGAAATGTTATTTAGTAAACAGAGGAAGTGTGAAAGTGTAGGTGTGCGTGTGTACAGGGACAGACATTTTTAACTGTCTACAAATTTTTTTACATTTTGAGTTGGTGAATCCAGGTTTTCCTGCCTTCTTGCATTCTCAGGGTTTCCTTGGTATTTCTAAGCGCCCTATTCAAATCCTTGGTCCAAGAGCATATCAATCATGTGTATTTTGCCTAAAACATATTTTCTCTTTGTGTGTAATGTCAGAAGATTTTTCTGTTTCAAACGTCTTTATGTGTGTGTGTGAAAGAGAGATAGAAGAAAAAGTGGGGGGAGATAGAAACTGTGTAATACACAATATTTAGTTTTTTAAATCTCCTCTGGAAAGCAGTGATCAAGCATTTGCCATACAATATCCCCATGCCCATCGCCTTGCCCAGGCTCCTCCTTGCCTTTGAAAACAGCAATGCGATTTCATTCCACCTTCTAACTTTCATTCTGAAGCCCCAGCAAGGAGGAGGCAGCTTTGTGGTGAACCAGATCCGGGGGACACCGGATGTCCTCTTCCATTTCAGGCTCCACTTCTCCTCTGCAAAGAGCCTAAAAGTCCAGCCAGTCATTCTCAGGGAGAGTGAGACCTGCCTAGTGACTGACACTCTACAGACCCCAGATTCCTCAGACCCCCTTCTCTCCCTCCCAGCCTGCTGGAGGGTTGCTCCAATTCTGGGAAGTTGTATTGTCTGGGAATCCACCTGATCTTATCTGTAGCCTTTTGTCAAGAGGAAATTTGTGTTGCCTGTTTTGCTCAGAGGTTGAAACTTGTAATATATTAACTAATTGCTTGCATCGCTAACACATGTTCTCTTGTTGGTGTCATTCATTTATACCGTAACATTTTTGACATTTTTAGATTGTCTCTTGGGACTCCTGGGCCTCTTAGCAGTTCCCTCCATGAAGAGTGTTTGCCTAATGATTACTGACTGACATCTCAATAACAAGCAATGTAGGAGTTGGGCGAATCTATTGAAGAGTTCTAGGGTGTGTGCGTGTGTGCACGCGTGTTTTAATTCATGGTCTACTTTGTCAAGTCATGTGTGAGCCATAATTTAAGCTAATAATTACCAGACATGAATTCAATGAAACATTGGTGTCTACACTTAAAAAAAAAAAAAATAGTCCTGAATTTTAATGCATTCAGAAAACGTTTGCCTAGGGCCAGGCTGGGTCCAACACGCATATGGAAGCACTTTAAAAGTGATAAATGATTTGGAATCTACCCTGTCTACTGGTGTGCTTCTCAGGAAAGAAAATTAGAGCTAACAGGTGTTAGATAGGGAATGCTGGGGCATTTTAATAGAATTGTCAAAATGTTGGTACCAGATGTTGACATTAATGCACACAACTCGGAACGTAATGCCGGGCCGCCATTTAAATGATTATTTGTTTAAATTTCAAGTCCCAGCAGGAAATCCTTACTTTGTTCAGCACCTTTCTCTACACACCATCCCCCTGCTCTTTCCCCTACGATTTGCATCAAAGTGTCCTGGCTGTTCAGCTCACATATGCATGCTTTAAATAATCCATGCCTGTCAAATTTCATTTTTTCTTTTCAGATCATACTCATCACATCCCCGTCCTTGCCAGCCTTGAAGTCCGCCTCAGTGTATTCGAATAGGAGAAAAAAATTATTTAAATGCTGCCAGTTACAGGATAATTAATCTTTGAACTACTCGGTAACTTCAAATGTATGTACCAAGTAATCTGCATGAACTTGTAATTACTACGTATTTATACGATATTTTCCATGTAATCACCAAGTCGTTACATGGTTATGTGAGCCTTGTAAATTATGGCAATAGCAGAAGACTAATCTTGCCCACACCACGTCAAAACGCCCATGTGGAGCCGCTGGTCTCCACCTCAGTCAATTAATCGAAAGATCCAGAAAGAGTCTTTCCTTTAAAGGAAACCGGCACATTTGCCTGTGACAGAGTCCCAACTTTATCAGAAATATCAGGGGATTGAGATACTGGTGAGGTGGGCAGGGAGCAGTCTTCCTCATTCAGCTTTCATACAAAAACTGATTGGCTTGGATGATTTGTTGCTGCTAGAGTTGAAAGGCAATTGGAAAAAAAAAAATCTCTAGGCAAAATTCACCATCAGTTCTGCAAGCCGCCTTGTGCTGTGATGTGGGGAAGGTCCTAAAATAAATTCCAGTGTGAGTTTCAAGAGGCTACCTGAGGCAGACTTTATTTGTCATCTTTTTTAACCCAATTAAAGCAAAAGCAAAGCCTTCAGCCTTTTCAGACTGGGGCATCTTGTCCCAGCTCTCCAAAATTATTTTCATAAACTCCGTTTGTGTGTGTGTGTGTGCAGTCATATACACACATGTGTGAGCAAGTGCTAGCTTGCTAATTTAACCTCTTCAAAAGCTACATTGGACCATGTGGATCCTTTATTCAAAAGTAACCATCCAAACAGGAAGGACGTTTCTCCCTGCTTGCGTGGATGCTGAGGTCTGCTTTCCCTTGGCACAGCAAAGGATGAGGGCGTGTATACCCACCCCTGGCCTTTCTGGGAGCTATAAGTGACCATTCAGCATAGAACAAGGGGGACAGAGAGGCTAAATCTGTACTGGATTCTGTATTTCCAGAATCATAAGCTTTCCTCTTTTCTCAGCCCAACTTAGAACTAGAAAGAAACCAGAAATCAACCCTGAAGGGTCTGCCAAAGCCCTGCTACACAGCTGACCCAGACCCAGACCCTGGCCTGGCTCCCACACAGCTTGGAGATAATGTCCCCAATCCACTAAGGTTCAGCAAACAGTTGACTCAGCCTCCTCAAAGTCTATCTCTTCAGAGGCTCATCCATCTAGAATTGCACTGTTCAATACAGTAACCACTAACCACAAGTGGCTATGTAAATACTTGACTAAAATTAAAGACTCCATTTCTTGGTTGCACTGACCACATTTCAAGTACTCGGTAGCCATGTGGGCTGGTGGCTATCATATTGGCAGGCAGATATAGAATCTGTTCAAGATAGTTGATCTAGAACTCTACAAATTCCTCTGCTATCTAGAACTCTAAAAATTCCTCTGCTATCTGTTCTGAGCTTTCCCTGCTCAGCGACACTGGCATAGAGGGCTTTAAAAGATGAAGCCAGAGCTGCTTTCCCCTGGCCAGTAAGAGCCTCTTCTTACCATATCTGGCCTTTGAAGCAGAGCTGAGGTCAGACAACAGGTTGAGTGTGTTGAGAGCTCAGCGGACACTCCATGAGATTCCTCCTGGGGAACAAAAGCCCCAGATCTCTCAGAGCCCTGGGAGGTGTCTGACTCCATGGAGGCCAGAAGTGACACATGGTCAGTTCTGCTAGCCAAATTGGTATCTGCCTTCTCTTGTATAAACCTGGGATGTTACTGTGTCTTCTAGGCTAAGAAATGCCAGGGAGAAATTCTCATCATTTGTTATCTTTAATCATATATTCTATTATTCTCTACTTCATTAATATTATATATAACTCATTTTTGTGGCTGTTTTTCCAGTGCCTACCATATGCAGATCAGTTGTCTCTTTAGTCTTCACAAAGCCCTATGACATACACTGTGATCCCATTTCACAGATGGGGAAACTGAGGCTGAATGGACTCACTGACTCCCCCCAAAGCCATGTGGCTAGTTAACAGTGGATCAGAATGGAAACCTCACCCCATCTCCACAGATAAAGGCCTATTCTTCAGCCTTGTGTGAGCTGTCTCTGCCCCCAACTGGCAGCCAAGGAGTTAAGCAGAGTGCAATGGGATTTTGCAGTTCCTTTCCTCAAGAGATGGAATTCATTTTGCAGAGTGAATTTCTGAATCTAGGTTGGCCTTGTGACTTGACTTGGCCAATAAAATGTGGCAGAAGCAACACCATGCCAAGTCTCAGAGTGGGTCTCCAGAGGCATTACACCATTTCCTGCTCTCTGTCTCTCTTTCCTCTCCTCTCCCTCTCTCTATCACACACACACACACACACACACACACACACACACACACACACACACACACAGAAAGAGAGAGATTCCTGCCATCACCACTCAAATAAGGCCAGGCTAGCCAGCTAGAAAAATGAGAGATAAATGTCCAAGTTGTCCTGACAGCTACTATCTAGCCAAACTCAGGAAGCAAAACCACCTCACTGGCCTACAGCTGACCACAGATGCACAAGGAAACATATTAAAAAGGAAGAACCGGCTGGCTGAGCTCAACCACATTTGCTGGCCTACAGAATCATAGATAATGGTGGCTGCTTAATTTGCTATATATTTGCTGCTGCTGCTGCTAAGTCGCTTCAGTCATGTCCGACTGTGCGACCGCATAGACGGCAGCCCACCAGGCTCCCCCGTCCCTGGGATTCTCCAGGCAAGAGCACTGGAGTGGGTTGCCATTTCCTTCTCCAATGCATGAAAGTGAAAAGTGAGAGTGAAGTCGCTCAGTCGTGTCCGACTCTTAGCGACCCCATGAACTGCAGCCTACCAGGCTCCTCCGTCCATGGGATTTTCCAGGCAAGAGTACTGGAGTGGGATGTCATTGCCTTCTACTTGCTATATATTTGGGGGTGATTTATTTCATAGCAGGTTCTGACTATGGCACACCCTCGTGGCCAGATTGTTTTCTTCTTTAATTGACTGGTTATCTTTAAGACTATGTCAGAGCTTCTGCCGGAGACCCAGAAACCTATCAACCCAGTGAGATTCAACAGCACTCCTCCTGTCACCAGTCCTGAGCACCATGAAACCTCCTTGCTCACTTCACAACTGACAATTGAGAATTTTTATTTTAAAAAGTCTAACTCTGCAGTCTTTGGGCATAAGATTCATTCCCACTTTTGGCTCTAATTTTAGACCAAACCACAAAGTCTCCCCCATTCACTGAGACTCTTGCTTTTATTTTCTTTCCTTTCATAGCCAGGCATCCAGAGGAAAATCTTTATCCCTCCCAAAGCCACCAGCAGCCTGCAGGGCTGAATGAGACTCCCCCAACTCATTTTCCGTTTTCCCATTGGATCCATTGATTCCAGGCCTTCCCAAGCCTGGAGTGCAGCTCATGTTGGAAATCCCATAAGATCTTGTGTCTGGTACTGTGTTGTAGAGTCCATAACACATACCATGCAACTGAAAGTGAGATGTTGGAAGCTGAGTTGTGGCCAAGCTGGGCTGTTCCAGCAAACTCCACGGAGCCTCTAGGAAATGTTTCATCCTTCATGCTTTGAGTTTCACAGTTTTTCTCTGTGATCTCATATATTTCCTAAGCATTTTAAATTTTGTATTCATTCAATAAGTAGGTCTTAGTCACCTACTATGTGCAAGTAAGATTTGGAGGGATAAAGAGAGGGCAGAAAAGAGAGCTCACTTGGAGAGAGCTCACTGATGGACAGAAATAAAAATGAGAAAGATGATGATGGGTAGAACAAAATGGGTGTCAGCAGAGAATAAAACAAGAAGAGCTGATATTTTCAAATAGTCAGCATCTTCTAAGCATACTTCCAGTTTGTCTAACATGCATTAATACTTTATTTAATCCTCACACCTCTCTTATCATGAAGGCAGTATTATTAGTACCTGTCCCATTTTATAGATGAGAAAACTGAGGTACAGAGAGGTTGAATAATACAGACATTCCTCTACTGCATTCCTGAAAATATACATGAGGATTAAATGTATAGAAGTTGAGTAGCAGGCTGGAGTGTTAGAAATGGAGCTCTCTTTCAATGACAGAATACATAGAAATTATCTTCCACAAGTGTTCTACAGTTTATACTTGATTATTTAAATTTAAATATTTTATATCATTAGCGTATCAAAATGATTAAAACCCTAAAGCATTAAATATGTATATATAGACAAAAACATGGCTAAAATAATTTCTTACCGCAAATCTCTGGCCTCTTGGTTGACCTAAAATGGTATTTATAAAGCAGAGTTAGTTTTTTTTTTTTTAATTAAAGCATGGCTGACTTACGATATTATATTAGTTGCAGTGTACAATGGAGTGATTTGATGTTTTTATAGATTACACACCATACAAAGTTATTATAAGCATTTGCTATACTGTACATTATATCCCTCTGACTTGTTTTAAAAGAGCCAGTTTTAATTTAGGTCAGAGCATTTGCTGAGAAGGAGGCATTGCAGCGAAACCAGCTCTGAATGCAATTCTGAGCAGAGAAGCTGGGTGACTGGTGAGTCAAAGCAGAGCCCAGGAGTTGGTCATCCTGAATCTGAACAAGGGCTTCTCCCACCGTGGCTTGGTACCCTTGGGCTGATCATTTAACCTCTCTGAGTCTTAGTTCCTCAGCTTAGCTTGGAATCTTTGATATCAACTTTCCAGGCCTCCTGGACTTTTTGTCAAAATCAATTAGAACATGTTGTGAATGAGTTCTATGAACTATTAAGCATTTAGGCTCCAAGTCAGGTTTCTCAAGGTATGGTCCCTGAACCTGTAGTATCAACATCACCTGGGAACCAGGGCAAATTCTCAGGTCCTAACCCTACTGAATCAGAATCTCTGAAGGCAGAGCCCGAGAATATCCTTGACATTCCTTACCCATGGTAAAGTTTGAGAACTACCTCCTCAAGGGATGCTACTTCCCCAAGAGACTCCCAGGTTACTGCTGTGAGAAACATTTAAGAATGGCCCTTTCATTCTCAAAAGTATCTCTGAGCAGGTGATAATTGTAGGGTCCTTGCAAATGGCTCACATGAGCTTAAGCCTTCCTAAGAGAATTGCATTATGACCATGGAGACTGGACTAGGAAAAAAAAGAAGGAAGAAAGGAGCAGATGGAGGGAGACAAGCAGACAGACTTTCTCTAGGATCTGCTTTTTGGGCAGCTAGAAATAGAGAGAAGTAGAGATCATGGACACAGGCCCCAAGACCACAGCGACTCAGAGGATCTTGGCTTTTGGGGCCATTTCTATGTCAATAATCACACCATCATCTATAATCATCCTCTTCATCCTGGAGATGAGCAAACTGAGGCCCAGATAATAACTCCCCATAGCACACAGGGTGTTTGCAGAGCTTGGAGTGCCTCACAGAGGTAATTCTTCTTGGCTCTTTGCAACTCTGTGCTGTCTGAGAGTGAATCACATTGAATGGCTTGGCCTGCTGAGAAGGAAAGATAGGAACATTGAAACTTTCAGTGACACAAGCCTGAACCATCTTGAGGGAAGTAACCTTAACTTTAACCTAACCAGGCAGAGGTCTCCCATTTTTCAGATGAATAAATGGAGGTGCAAAAAGGTTAACTGGCTTGCCATAGTGGTTAAGGGACCTAATCTGAACCTCCTGATGCCCCTTGATCCTTGAATATTTGATTGGAAGTGTTGACTGCCTTTTTTAGACCTTAAGGACTTTCATTTGCTGCCAGCCTAAAATTCTTATCTTAGAGATTCATTCCTTTGGATGTGCAAAATAACTCAGCTGGTAAGAGTCTTACCTGTGAGATTAGTGCCCTCATATGCAAGTGTGGTTATAAATTGGCAGTGAGCTCAGAATAGGACTTTCTCACCAGTTTGGTCATAGCTATGCACCTGTCCTTATATTCTTTACTCAAAATTTAACTTTCAGTTGATTTGCTGAATAGTTTTAATACATTTACTAATAGTTTTAATATATTTATTTTAAAAGAACACATCACGTTTCTATTGGAAATGAGAAACCAACTTCACTTACCATCATTCATTATAATCCATATATAACTTTCAAAATATAAAATGTTCCTCAATGTGATAACTTCAACCAACTCACATGCCACCCATATGGCACATAATGTGTATGGAAATATGATCACACACAGGAAGGCGAGGCCAGGAGAGGGCAGGGAAGGAGTTTCCATATCTGCACTGAGGTTGCCCAGCACTTTCCAAGGAAATCTCAGGGTGTGGAGGGAGGGTTGGACATGACCTTGTTGAAGCCACTTCTGTTTGAAGCTCAGTTTCTTCAGCTCAAAAGTGAGACTGAAATGTGATCATCCTTTCCTTCCCTGGAGGCTTGGGAGGACAATTCATTAGGATTGTAGCTGTTCTGAGCTTTATAAACAGTAACAGCACACAGCTGAATGTTCACTGTCATCGTCCTCAGCTCTCCCCACTTGTGAGGCTGCCAATCCTGAGTAGATGCAGGCGTGCACGAAAGGGCACTGTTCCCGGAAACCTTGTCACACGTGTATGTCACTGAACCATGTAAACATGAAACAAAAACTGAGAAAGTGAAAACAAGAGCAGACCATCAAGAAGTTTCCCTAGTTTAAACACTGAGCCTCCTAGTGGCAAAAGCAAAAAGGGAAAGAGAGTCAATTATGAAGGAGAGAAGCAAAGCATTTTAGTTGCTCAGTGGACACAATTTCTTCCTAGTCTTAAATTTAAAAATTACTTTTTCACTTAAAATTTAAGATGAGGATGCTAGGTGACAGGAAAAATTGCCTTATCCCAGAGCTGTACATCCAGCCTCAGCAGCTGCTATAGATTCCAGGGCCCCTTCTGAATCTGCCAGTGCTCCCCAACTGCTTTTGAATTCACACCTTCTCTCTGTTTCATTTTGTGACTCTCTCCACTGTGTGCACAGTGGGAACGGTGCTGATCTGGACACCCAAGAACTCCAGGTCAGATATGGGGTCTTGGGACCCCACACAAAGGTCTATCTAGTAAAGCTATGGCTTTTCCAGAAGTCATAAATGAATGTGAGAGTTGGACCATAAAGAAAACTGAGTACTGAAGAACTGATGCTTTTGAACTGCGGTGCTGGAGAAGACTCTGGAGGGTCACTTGGACTGCAAAGAGATGAAACCAGTCAATCCTAAAGGAAATCAGTCCTGAATATTCATTGGAAGGACTGATGCTATAGCTGAAACTCCAGTACTTTGGCCACCTGAAGTGAAGAGTCAACTCATTGGAAAAGACCCTGATGGTGGGAAAAATTGAAGGCAGGCGGAGAAGGGGATGACAGAGGATGAAAAGTTTGGATGGCATCACCGACTCAATGGACACGAGTTTGAGCAAGCTCAGGGAGTTGGTGATGGACAGGGAAGCCTGGAGTGCTGCAATCCATGGGGTCACAAAGAATCAGACATGGCTGAGCAACTGAACTGATTTAGGCAAGTCAAAACCTCTCTGTGCCTGTTTCCTCCTCTGTAAAATAAGATAATAATGGTACCTACCCGATAAACTTACTTTGAGAACTAGATGAATTAGTATATGAAAAGCATTTATAGTAGTGCCTAGCACACTGATCATTGTTGTGTGTACACATGTGGGTATGTGTGTTTGTGCACATGTGTGTGCGCCTGCATGTGACTGTGAGTTTGTTCAGCCACTGAGAAAATTTCCAACAACAACAAAAAAATCCAAAGTACTAAATGTCTTCTGGTGGTGGTTTGGGTTTTCTTCTTTATGCTTTTCTTTGCTTTTCAAATGATTCTCTTTATTTTACTTTTCTAATCAGGGGGAAAGTGCTTCTGTTTGACTTTTACCATCTGAAAAATCAGGATCCCAAACCTTGATCGACATATCTCCCAGGGTCACTGTCAGGTTCAAGGAGACACCGAATTCCAGGGTTTATAAACTGGAAAGTGCTGTACACAGTTGGGGAATATCCCATATAAGCAGCCTGGAGCCTCGAACCTCCAGCCCTTTTGGGCACAGTCCCCCATGGTGGGTCCTGTGGCTGTGTCTCCCTCACACCCTGGCCCTGAATCTGGGTTGAGGGCTGCCTCCCTCAGCGAGTCCTCTCTGAGTGCCCCCCCCAAAGGCCTCCGGAGAAGGGAAAACACTTCCCTCTTTGCGCTTAAAAGCTGGATAGTCCTTTATCATTCCTTCCATGGTGGAGAGACTATCTTTCCAGCACCCTCCCACCCACACATACCTCCCATCTCTACCACAATCAGGACTCTGAATATTTTCCATTAAATTCAATGTTTTTGTTTTTGTTTTTTTTAATGAGCAGGGATCTCCTTCCTTGGGTTTTTATCCCACCATTTAGGGGGTATCTGGAGCCACCCCCCCCTTCTCCAGCTCACTGATCCCAATTCATTTCCAGAAATGAAATTTACAAAAACCAAGAGACCCAAGGAACCAAGAGACCTTTCCCACATTTTCCTCCTGAGATTATTTTTTTTTCTCTTTAAAACAAATTTGGCATCTTAAGCGAGATACCACCCTATATTTATGGGAGTTTAATAACTTCTTCCATTAATAACATAGACAAACTAATTTACCCAAACGTGTCTGTTTTAAACTCTGGGAACAAAGGGTGGGAGGAAGAAAATCAATCTTTCCTTTGTACTTGAGCCACTGACCCGTTAAAGCTTTGAAGATCATTTCTTTAAGAAATTGTGAGGAGTTATTTAACTACAAACAGCAGCTACCTTCCCATTCCAGCTGCGTAATCAAGCATAATAAATTAGAGTTTTTTTAAAAAAAACAAAGTTGACTCCTTTTTTTTTTTTTTTTGTATAACTGAAAATCCTTAATAGCACTTTGACAAATCGGCGTCATGGCAGACATCAGCGAACTTCCCTTGCACTGGAGCTGGTTAACCCAAGCTGAAGCCATCCGGAGACATTCCTGATTGGAGGGCGTTGGGAGAAACCCAGGTTTTACCTTTGAAGCAGGGCTTGATAAAGTTCCTGACGCTGGCAGGGGTGACCGATGTCCTGGGACCCAGCCACCCTGAGCGGGTGGCAATTTCCGGCCTCCGCCCTGAACACCCACCAGCCGAGGGACAATCCACTGGGGAGGAGCGGCTTCTGCTGGCCCCCAGGAGCAGCCAGGCACCTCCCTCCCAAATCTGGCCAGCATTCCTCCGTGCAAACTGTTCTGATCCACTGTGATAAAAATCAGTCTCCGTGGGTCTTGAAAGAGTCAAAGGCCCTTCTTAATCAAATGATCAACTGTTCATTTTGAAAGCTTGACTGGTTCAATTAAGATCACAGGCAGGAGACAGGCCGGTCATATTACCCTCCTTTCTAGCCGGCCTGGCCAGTCGCCGTCCCCAAAAACCTACCTTTGACCAGCCCACTCCTGTGCCTGCCTGGAATGTTCCACCACCCCCTGATGAAATCTGACCACCCTTCAAGGCCTCATCGTGCTCCCACCTCCTCCCAGAAGCCTTCCCTGGGCCCACCAGCTGCTGGCGACCTGCCTTCCCTCTGCAATCTTGCAGCCATATTGTGTATCTTTTCACTCGGGGTTTTATTGTGGTCTGTCTCAAACTGCTCTTTACCACTTCTGAGCAAGCAGACTGCAAGCTCCTTGAGGAGCCTGGCCATGGGACGTGGCCTTCATGAGTACACCCTGACCGCTGACTGAGGACAGGCCTTTATAACCCCTGTGCGAGCCTGCAAACAGGCAGTCCTTGACGACCAAGGGTTGGCTTCCAAAAGTTCATTTGTGAGTCAGGCTGTTTGGAATTCAGAATGTGCTCTTTTATTTTTTTTCCAGAATAACAAAGTCCTAAAATGATGCAATAATGCTCTGGTGGAGACTGGGTTGCAGGCTAGCCCAGAGTCCTATTTTGCCCGTAACATACCTGCAATACTATTCAACAGCCATGCTCCAATTAACAGTGTTAATCCACTGGGAGCTAAATAATTTTTTATGGGCCAGCCTGGGAACTTGACCCCATTATCCACTAAAGGGAAATGCTTTGGTGGGAAGACCAGTCACCTCCCCAGCCTTCCTCTCATCTGTCCAATGCCACAGTAGCTGGCAGGATACAAAAAAGAGGCAAACCTGTGGATCTATTCTCCTGCTTTCTTCTACTGATCAGGTCAGCCTGGTTGCCCTAAAACAAAGAGAGAGGGAGACTTAGGGAGTCCTAGTTGGCCAGAGATGCCCCTGCCAAAGCCAGTTCTTTGTTGGATGCTGGCAGCAGGGGTGGGGTGAGGGCTATGAGTTTAGGGACCCTGGGAGGCAGCACCTACATCTCAAGTCTGTGGAGAGCTGCCTTTCCAAGCACGCCCAAACCCAGCCCTCAGACGTGTTATCTCCCAAAGGCATTATTCTACTGGGAGACGTGGCAGACACCCGTGTGCTCTGAGGTCACTCTCACGAGGACTCTCATCTTTTTCCCCTTCTGCCCCTGGCACAGGGCCAAGTGGTGCAGCACCCCCCCCTTACCCCACCGCCCAGCCTCCAAGCACAAGGTCAGATAGTTCTGGGACCCCCTGGGCTCCAACCCTACCAGTCTATCTTCACCTGGTGACTAGACAGGCTGAATGTCTATTTTTTAAAAGCAGTGAAACTTAAGTTATAGCATTTTCTATCTCGCCTGCCCAGTTAATCCCATGCACCGCCCCCCCAAAAGAAACTCCTACTTTCAGAATTGATGCTTTCAAGGACAATACCATGTATATGTTTCTTCTGATCTAGTGACCAATAAATTATGTTCACATCAGTGATTTTTCTAGAAACAACTCCATCCCAAATTTTAGACCCACCCTGTGCTCAGTGCATGTGACCCCGGAACACCTTTTCAACTGACACATTAACGTCAGGGAGGTTGACCCTGGAAGGAAAGTCAAAAATGGTCTGAAAGGGACGACTGTCGGTAAATCCTTAAATGGAAGCTTTCAGAGACTCGTTACCTCGACGCGTCACCACTTTGCAGACGCTGTGTTAGAACCCATTTAAAGCATTCAAGCATATAATCAAATTTCAGTAATGAGTTATTAATTAAGCAGGGGCAACCAATTCTCTGCTAACTGCCTCATAAACAATCGACAGGAGATTTGTGAATTTTGACTTCCTGACACTATTAAACAAATCAATATTAGGTTTCAGACACAGCAATTCAGACAGTTTTCTCTGTTATTTGGCAGTCATCTGCCTGGAATACTAATGAAAGAATTAAGAGCTGGAGATTTTGCATGTGTTCCATCAAAAAGATCC
This sequence comes from Muntiacus reevesi, assembly GCF_963930625.1. Taxonomy (NCBI): domain Eukaryota; kingdom Metazoa; phylum Chordata; class Mammalia; order Artiodactyla; family Cervidae; genus Muntiacus; species Muntiacus reevesi. Next base: position 159,542,145 of record NC_089250.1, on the reverse strand, counting down.
TTATCTGTGGGGAATTGGGGCCTGATTTGCATGGAAGAAGTCTTTGCTTTTGTAGGTACAATTTTTCTCAATATGTCACTCATTAGTATTTATAAAAGCTCTGGGCAGTGGAACGTCCACCAGGCTTCAGAGCCAGCAGCCAAAGCCCTACTGGAGATAGCTCGGAACAAAGCAATTCATTTATTTATATATTTTGCAGACTGGTTAATTTATAGCTAACCTAACCCATGGAACACTTGGGTCTAAGAATACAGCCAAGCGTCTTACTCAGCTTTTATTTTTTTCTAAAGGTCTGTTTGTTCCAGTGTGGAAACAGCTAACTAAACCAGGAAGATGGAGTTTTGCAAAATCTGGGCAATCTCTGAGTGGCAAAGCGTGGTCATCTCAGTTTACCCTTAACCTTCTCTCTTCCTTTCTTGTCTCTTTGTTTATTTCTCTTTCATACTCATTTGACTCAACAACAGTGCTGTTAAAAATACCTTAGAGAGACAATGACAGAGATTTACCTCTGTTTATCTAAGGAAGAAATGGAACACAGGCAGCAGCAGTGCTAAGGTGCTCTTATTCTTCCTCGTGTACCCCACACCCAGAGTCGGGGAGTTGTTCAAGGGGTCACTCAGCAGGTATAATTCATTCCCTCTGTGGCCTCCTGGTTTAGTTGGCCACAGAGGTGCCAATTAGGAATTGACCTGAAGTTTTAAGGATTGGGTTAACATGTGGATAAGGACTCTTTTCAGAGGCAGAAGATCCCCTGCTTATCATACACTTATGTAAATTGCTTGCAACACCTCTGTTCAAAAAACCCACAGCTAAGTCTGTGTGTGTATACACATATACACATGTATATACATATATGCACACATATATAGTTTTTAATAGATATTCATATATTATGTACGTTTATATATTGATATATTTTGTATAGATATACATATCCAGAGGGGCTTCCCAGTGGTGCAGTGGTAACTGCCTGCCAATAAGGGAGATGCAAGGGAGATGTGGATTCAATCCCTGGGTCAGGAAGCTTCCCTGGAGGAGAAAATGGCAACCCACCCCAGAATTCTTGCCTGGAAAATTCCATGAACTGAGGAGCTGGTGCTACTTCCCTTGTGGCTCAGATGGTAAAGAATCTGCCTGCAATGTGGGAGACCCAGGTTGGGTCTCCATATGGGTCTCCATATGTGTCTCCATAGGTTGGGAAGATCCCCTGGAGTAGGAAATGGCAATCCCACTCCAGTATTCTTGCCTAGAGAATTCCATGGGCAGAGGAATCTGGCAGGCTACTGTTCATGGGGTCAGGACGAGTCGGACATGACTGAATGACTACACTTTCTTAGAGGAGCCTGGTGGGCTACAGTCCATGGGGTTGCAAAGAGTCACGACTGAGCAGCTAAGTACATGCACACATACATACCCAGAAATATATTCTTGAGAGAGTTGAAGTTTAATTTTTTTCAGATGCATTTGATTTTGTTCCTTATCAAAAAGTATTTTAAAACTATAATCTAAAGCCATACAGGAAAAAAAAAAAAAAACCCTGAAGGTTGTTATATAATGCTAAAGCTGAGACATCTTGTCAATGGTTCTTATCCCCTGGTATTTAGACCACTAAGGAGTTCATTGACTAGCTTCGGAAGCGTCCAGAATTCTCCCAACTTTGTCTGTCAAATTTGTTCTCTTTGAATATGTGTATATTTTTAAAGATGTGGCTCAGGTGGTAAAGAATTCGCCTGCAATGCAGGAGACCCAGGCTCAACTCCTGAGTTGGAAAGATCCCCTGGAGAAGGAAATGGCAACCCATTCCAGTATTCTTGCCTGGAGAATTCCATGGGCAGAGGAGCCTGGCGGGCTACATTCCAAAGGTTGCAAAGAGTCAGACATGACTGAATGACTAACACTTTCACTTTTCACCACTCAAAATGAATTAAGAACCACTTTTTTACCCCTTTTATAGATGGAAATCAGGGTGAACTGAGTTCTGTGATTCTCAAGATGACTACTGATGGTGGCTAAACTCCCACCTCTAGACTTCTAGCCATTCAGTCTTTCATTGCATGACATGCACGAGTTGCTATTTATCTATCAATTGAGATTATAGTCAATTGTTAATAACAAGAAGCTAAAAATAATAGTGACTCAACTAGGAAGAAATGTTTTCCTCTTCCACAAAAATAAGGTCCACAGATAAGCAGTCCAGGACTAATATGGTGCTACAATGGTCCCAGGCTTCAGACATTCTGTTGCCTATGTTCTACCATGAGGTCCCAGATGGCTGCCCCAGCTCCAGATATCACATCCTCAGTCAGCAAAAAAGGAGAAAGAGTAGAGTAGTTGAGAGGGCATGCTCCTCTTTTAAATATATTCTTCAGAGACCATCTTACATCTTAAAGAACAAAATTTACATGGCCCCACCTATAAGGGAGGCTTGGAAATGAAGATTTTATGGTAGGTAGAGGAAACTGTGGGCTTCCCCAGTGGCTCAGCAGTAAAGAACCAGCCTGCCGTGCAGGAGACCCAGGAGACATGGGTTCAATTCCTGGATTGAGAAGATCCCCTGGAGGAGGGCATGGCAACCCACTCCAGTATTCTTGCCTGGAGAATCCCAAGGACAGAGGAGCCTGGCGGGCTACAGTTCATGGGGTCACAAAGAGTCAGACACGACTGAGCAACTGAGCATGAGGGGAATTTGCTCACTGGAGGAAAACAAGTGGTGAGAGAAAGTACCCAGTGTCCCTCCCCAGCACAACCTGAAAATCAACACAGAAGGTGCCTGGAGTGGCTCTGACCCATCTACTTCATGGAGCCAGAAGGCAAAAGTGTCATCATGCCTAAAGGACAGAATGGACAGTATGTCGAAAAATGGTCACTGGAGTTCAGTGGTAGAAGGGACAGCCTGGTGTGGAAGTGGAGGGTTAATCAGGGAACCAAGAACTGCAGAAGAGAGAGTGGGTGAAATGGGAGATGGCGAGGATGGGTTTCAGAAACAGATCAACACCCTGGCAGGTGCTCACATCAGTAGGTTTCTATAAAGGGGACATCACGGAGCAGATTTTGAGTTTAGTTCCCCTTTGATCAGCCTCGTTTTCTCACTCTCAGATTCTGAAGTCTCCAAATTCAATTAGGGTAATAAAACAGTATCTCCTAGTGCATGAGTACTTCCAGTCTGAAACTGCTTGAAAGTGAAAGTCACTCAGTTGTGTCCAACTCTTTGTGACCCTATGGACTGTAGCCTACCAGGCTCCTCTGTCCATGGGATTCTCCAGGCAAGAATACTGGAATGGGTTGCCATTCCCTTCTCCAGGGGATATTCCTAACCAGAGATTGAACCTGGGTCTCCTGCATTGCAGGCAGATTCTTTACCATCAGAGCTACCAGGGAAGCCCCAAATTACTATAGACTGTTAAATAATTCATCAAATGAAAAATCCAGAGAAAATTCAGAAACTATCTGTTTCCCATTAAGCTTATATTCCTTGCCTTGATGGAGCAACCTGGAAACATATTATGTATTTTAAAATATATTTCTTCAGAGCACTGGCCATATGCCAATGAACCAATCAATAACTGATCACTCAAGTTTGTCAGCTGCAGCTGCATATTTCTTCATGACACAGTGTCAGTATTTGAATATTATTTCTGGACAAAAGAGTCTACTCCAGTCAGCTTAAGCAGAAAGGGACTGTTTTCAAGGAAAATTGAGTAGCTCACAGAACCTCCAGGGGTGTTGGAGAACCAGATTTGGATTCTAAAGAAAGACACTTAGCCAAGCGACCACTTCACTGGGAACCCAACCCATGAAACTGTTGTTCTATAAAACCCAGGGTTTCTGTAGTCCACTGATCAGAACCTATGGTACTGAACTAAGGGCTCTACAAACTCTACCAGAACCAGCTGCAAACACAGATACCTACACCCACTCACCAGCACGTCTGATCTTCCTACATGTGGCTACCATCTTCTATCGCTCCCTTCACTTCCAAGACTTGCATGACACACAGACAGAACAGAATTTAAATTATATGCAAATTCCTAGCTGCAAGGTAATCCAGGAAATGTACTTGTTTTGTTTTCAGTTCTAGAGCATCTATTATACAAAAAGATACGCTAGAAGAGAGTTCGGATGAGTGAGAAGTAAGCCGCTGGACAAAATCAGCCACAGTATTGCTGTGGTTTTCTGTTTGGAAAAACTAACCCATACACTATGAGGCTCACAATACACTACAGAGTATCCATGATGAGTAATAATCTGACATTTGTAAACTTATTTAATTTTCATACAAATACCCTTGGCTAGGTAGGTACCATCTTACCTGCAGATGAGAGATCTGAGACTTCGAGATGTTAAGAAATTTTCTCAACATCGTACAGCTAGTGAATGGTAGAGATGAGCTTTGTTCTCCTATGTCCTAGTCCAGCAGAAAAGTTATACATTGAAAAGATCACAGAAACTCAGCCAGTGACCAGCCAAGTGACTTAAACTTTTATCTGACTTCCTTAAACCTCAAGTTACTCATCTGAAAAGAGGAGATAATTATGCTTCAAAGGTGGCATATTGAAGGTAGAATAAGATATTATATTTATATCCCTAATTTGGGATCCAGAATATAATTCAACAGTCTTTTAAAACAGTTAAATAAATAAACGTATGAAAAAATATAGAAAACAACCCTTCCCCCAAAAAGAAGACCTTCCTAATTTCTCACTCCCTAACAACCCCTCTTCTTTTGCTGAATGGGTCATGATTTACTTGATAATCTCCCCAAGACAGGAAGGATTCATGGCCAGTAGTTTAATGTTAAAATAGGATTATGTGCCTAAGCAAAGGGAACCTTTTAGAGTAGCAGTGGCTCGCTTCAAAAACAGGAGGCCTGTTAACACTCAGGCTTAATTAAACTGATTTCTTGATAAATCCACTGTGACAGGGACCAACACCGTTAACTGTTAACATGCAAGTGCTCTCAGACTTTCTCTGGGGAGAGAGAAAAAATGGTATTTTAAGAATTGTTGTAGAGGCTATTCAATAGATCTCCCTTTGCTGTTGTGATGATATAAGTCAAATTTGGAACTCCTTTTGAGTTAGATTTGGCTGATGGATAGCACTTCTTTGAATATGACCCTACATAGACTGGGTTACATAGGGTCTAACTTATATTTGGGTTACACTCATTTTGAAAAACTCAGCCAATAAGATAGTGGCAGTTGGCTTATTTCAAGGGTCAAAATTTATGGATTTGTGACTCTCAGGGAGTGAAGGGTAAACAAAAACCTTGTAAGAGATCTCTGCCTTCATTTATTCACCAAACATCGCGTGTAGATTGAATATGGAATATGCTTCAAACACATATACATGCACAGCTATTTTTCTCCTTCTTTATTGAAAACATTTAGTTTTACAAGTAAAACAACTTGTTGCAAAAAGTTCAGAATTCAAGATCCCTTTACCATTTATTTGATTCAAAATGAATAAAAGAGCATTTGTGTACCTACGATGTCCCAGACATCGTTCTAAGTACTTTACATGTATTAACTTACATTCTTCTCCAGACAACTCTAGAGATTGGTCCTAATATTTATCCACATTTTCCAATGAGAAACCTGAGGTGAGAGAAGTTAAAAACCGATGAGATGACACAGCCAACATGTTGTAAAACTTGAACCCAGACTGCCTGGTTTCAGAGTCCATGCTGTTAACCACCACTATGTGCCAATTTCTGCCCATCGAACCTTTCAGGAAAAGACACTGTTACAACTTTTCTGTGATGCCTCCCAGATATTTTTCAATGTTTAGATCATAGGCAAACCTATAAAATATTTTTAAATTACCATATGTGATACATTAACAAAGTGGTTCTCAAAGTGTAGTCCTCTGTCATCAGCATTATCTGGATAGTTGTTAAAATGCAAATTCCCAGACTCCACCCTAGACCTACAGCATGAGAAAGTCTAGGTCTGGGGATTTGTGGCTTAACAAATCCTCCAGGTGATTCTAATACACACTGACGCTTAAGAAGCGCTGTGTTAATGGTGTGCCCTAGACCGGGTCTTCCAAGAAGTAGACACCAAGGTAGGAAATTCCTCTGTGAGAGGAATTTGAGGTTGAGAGTCATGCATTTCCATTCTCCAAGTGATCTTCCCAACCCAGGGATTGAACCCAGGTCTCCCGCATTGCAGGCGGATTCTTTACCAGCTGAGCCACAAGGGAAGCTCGAGAGTCATGCAGGAAAAGACTAAAGGGGAAATAGGAGGAAGGCTGAGATAACCATCAGACTACAATGCAAGTCTGACCCTGAGGAAGGAAAGGGGAGAGAAGGTTAGGTGGGGCTGTTTAGACTGATGGTGGAAAATCCTTGAGATCAAAGTTGGCCAATAGAGGAGTGCTATGTCTCCCAGGAACAGGTTGGCTTTAGCTTTCTTCCCACATCCAGTCATTGTGGGGAGCAGCTCATGTGCAGCTTGGCCTTGACTCAAACACAGAGATGGATTTCAAAATGTGACAACTAAGATCCTCAATCTGCAATGCTACCTGGAGATGTGTGAGACTTGTTCTCAGGGAGGCCGTGTAACAGCACAGGCAATATTATCATTCTGCAACTGATCACTTGTTTCACTTAACTACCCATCTTAGAAATCTTGATCTGCTCACTCAGTTTAAAGGCTGCTTATTATTCCATTGTGTGACTATTCCATTGTTTGCGTAATTACCCCTTCACTGACAGACATTTAGCGTATTTCCAATGTTTTTACTATTCCATACATTCCCTATTCCATAGGGTGGCAAAGAGTCAGACATGACTGAAGTGACTTAGCACACACACGCACAGTATCTCAAGGTGGTGCTGGTGGTAAAGAACCTGCCTGCCAATGCAGGAGACATGAGAGGCAGCGGCCCAATTCCTGCGTCGGGAAGAAGCCCTGGAGGAGGGCATGGCAACCCACTCCAGTATTCTTGCCTGGAGAATCCCATGGACAGAGGAACCTGGCAGGCTATGGTCCATAGGGTCACAGAGTCGTACACGACTGAAGTGGCTTGGCATGCACACACACGCGCATGCTCACACCATGTTTCCAAGTTCATCTCATCTTGTACACTAGAGGAATTACCAAGAAGTGAAGCTGCCTCATCCCAGCGTGTGTGTGTGTGTGTGTGTGTGTGTGTGCTGTATTTTAATAATCACTGCTACATCCTCCTCCAAACTAGCTGCATCAATTTATACTCCTGTGAACAGAAAATAGATTAAAGTAACCATTTCTCCACACCCCAACCAATACGAGATAGTATCACTCATAATTTTTTCCTATCTGATGAGTGAAATGATGTCTTATTGTTTTTTTAATTTGCATTTCCCTGCTTATTAGTAAGATTGATCTTCTTTTCATTTACTTATGGGCCATTTGTGAACTTCCCCGGTGAATCACCTATTTATATCTGTACCGTTATCATTAATTTACATAAATGTGATGTATAAAATACAATAGTATTAAATTGGGAGTATCTTTTTATCATTTGGTTTTTATCAATTAATACATTCTAAAAATATTGGGAATGTTTTCATATTAAATGGATATTTGTAACTAAAACTATCAAGAAGGGGTGGATTCATGGGCTATGAACTCAATAAATATGCAGAGAGCCCAATAAATATGCAGAAGACAGAGGGGGTTGAACCCTGGCTCCCTAGGAGTGTCATCAATGTTTGCACCAGGCTTCCACAGCCCTGCACAGGATGGGTCCCAGACATGCAGGCATGTATGCTAAATCACTTCAGTCATGTCCAACTCTTTGTGACCCCATGGACTGTAGCCCTCCAGGCTCCTTTGTCCAAGGGAGTTTCCAGGCAAGAATACTGGAGTGGGTTGCCATGCCCTCCTCCAGGGGATCTTCCCAACCCAGGGATCGAACTCGAGTCTCCTGTGGCTCTTGCATTGCAGACGGATTCTTTACCACTGAGCCACCAAGGAAGCCCCTTCAAGTGGTAGGGCATCAGCTAAAAACAAAGTCAGGTAGGCAGGCCTTCCTTCCCACGCCATCCTCAGCTGATGTCCTGCTAGATAGCCAGATGACAAGGATTGAACGCCAGCTCCGCTCTGTACTGTCTGCATAAGCTCGGGCAAATCATGGAACCTCTCTGAGTCTCAACTTTCTCATCCACAAAATTACAGATAACCACACCCCTCATAGAGGCGCTGTGAGAATCCAAGTGCGAGTGCAACCCTCGCCCCAGAGATGAGCTGTCAGATGCCCCGTGGACAGCTGCTATCATGACTGTACTATGTGCTACTCTTATCAATCACCACAAGAAAGAGAAACGGGTTTAAATTCCTTCCTAGCCAGTTTACGTCAGAAAGAAGTTGTCTATTTCCAGTTTTTTAAGGAATCTCCACACTGTTCTCCATAGTAGCTGTAACTAGTTTGCATCCCCACCAACAGTGTAAGAGGACATGAAACATGTATATTACCATATATGAAATAGGTAACCAGTCCAAGTTCAATGCATGAAACAGGGCACTCAAAGCCGGTACACTGGGACAACCCAGAGGGAGGGGATGGGGAGAGAGGTGAGATGGGGGTTCGGGATGGGAGATACATGTACACCCGTGGCTGATTCATGTCAGTGTATGAAAAACCACCACAATTTTGTAAAGTAATTAGACTCTAATTAAAATAAATCAGTTCAGTTCAGTTCAGTCGCTCAGTCGTGTCCCAACTCTTTTCGACCCCATGGACTGCAGCACACCAGAACTCCCAACTCCTGGGGTTTACTCAAACTCATGTCCATCGAGTCGGTGATGCCATCCAACCATCTCATCCTCTGTCGTCCCCTTCTCTTTCTGTCTTCAATTTTTCCCAGCATCAGAGTCTTTTCCGGTGAGTCAGTTCTTCGCATCAGGTAGCCAAAGTATTGGGAGTTTCAGCTTCAGCATCAGTCCTATCAATGAGTATTCAGAACTGATTTCCTTTAGGATGGACTCTTTATTTAAAATAAATAAATTAATTTAAAAAAGAAAAAAGAAAGAAGGTGTCTTCAGCCCTGAACCTGGCACAGGGAACCTGGGCTTAAGATCTTCCCACAAGGCACCACTCCAGTCCCTTCTGCAGGAACCCCCGAAGCAAAGCCTGGGACTCCCACTGGGTGTCGCCCCCTCCGGAAGCCTGTCACCCTCCCAGCACCCCAGTCAGGCCCCATTTGGCACTGACTTCTTTGTCTCTTGCTGCCTGCCTTAATCTTGTGATGCCAATTAATTTTAATGAAAGTTACATGGGAAAATTGCGGGGTGTAGACACACAAATATGTCTTTAGCAGGAAAACAAGGACAGCCTTAGAACCGTGGTGATTTCCAGGTGGAAAGAAATGTGGAGCTTTCTGTCTCCTCAGGGCAAAAGAGTATTTGCAAAACCCAAAGAAAATAACTCTCGAAGCAGAGGTTTGAACTGTGCCAAGTTTGTGACACGAAGGAAGCCGCTCCCCGAAAGGAAGTTCTGATTAAGACTGACAGTCTTGCTGCCACTCCCGGGGGGCGGGGGACGGGACAGCATGTCTCTTGGACAGGTAGTGGGCTCCACCCACTCACCACATGAGCCGCAGCGGGTCTGGGGGACACACCTGACTGCTGGTGATGGATTTCCCCCACTTTTATTTAATTACCCTAATTCCTCACATCTGGAGAGCCTTTCAGCATTTACAGCACACCCATTATCTTGCTTTTGCTTCCTAGCCACCTCTTAGGGTAAGAATCACTTTGGTCCCTGTTTTGTGCATGGGCAAAAATGAACCAAGGAAAGGGTAGGTGATTCACCCAGTAATGAGACGACTAGAATGCTGGTAACCCACTGCTTCCTGCAGCTTTCCCCATGAACATGCATGTCCTTCTTGCTTTCTCCCTCGCCCTCCTGGAAACTTATCTCCTGAGTGTGACAAGTAGAACTTACTGGGAACAGTGAGAACAAATTCATAGGTTGTTCCATGTTCATCACTGCAGCTGCCATTGCCAAATCCTCATATCTTTACACCTAAGGGACATCTCTAGGGTGCCTGTGCTTCCTCTAAAACTCCATCTTGAGAGGTACCTAGAGCAGGTGTCCCATCCTAGAAGGGGGACTTTGGCCTTGCAGACTCACCACTCCCTGATCTTGTTCAAACATTTGTGGCTGGACTCTTTTATTTTTTCCACTCCACCCTGCCCCACCAAAAGAACAAGAAAATATGTTCCCTGATTACATTATTATAACATTCAATTTAAAAGGATGCCTTTGAAATTATTAAATAATAGCTCCCAGTACTCAAGTGCAGGCACTATGTCAGGCACTGTGCTTCACAGCTTAAGCACACTCTCTGACTTAGTCCTCTCCACAGCCAGCTGATGAAGCTATTTGTGGTAAAACAGCTAGTTATCCATCAGAGAGCAACACTCCTTCTTCCATAGTAAGAGAATGGTAACTGAATACCTGGTTGCCCAGCTAAGGACTACATTTCCCAGGCTCCTTTGCAACTAGTCTGGTCATGTGACTACATTTAGATCAGTAGAATGTTATTGTAAGCTCTGTGTTCAACTTCCGGGTCATTCTTTAACTCCAAAGGCGAACCCCTTTCTGTGATCTCTCTCTCTCTCTCTCTCTCTCTCATTCCCATTTTTGCATAATGATTTTGACTTTATGGATGAGGACAGTGACCCTGAGAGTCAGGGCAGTGTGGTAGATGGGGTCTTGGTCCTGGAATGACCACACGACTAGAATGAACACAACTGCACATTGACTGTGCAGTTCACGCAGGACTGGCCATTCATGCAGGACTGATACATGAGAGAAAAGTGCACATATATTTTTTGAGCCCTGTATTTTGCCATCTCTTTGTTTCTCACTATAGCTTCCTGTTTAACTGATGCAGTACTATTATGCCCATTTTACAGATGGGGAACTTAGGCTCATAATGATTAAGTAACTTGCCCAATTTTATGTGAATACAAAGCAAGGATTCAAGACCATGTCTGTTGGATTCCAAAACCTTTGCAAGATGATTCATTCATTCATTTACTCATCAAGGCTTTAACAACTATCTATGTAATAGAAGCAAGAATCCCAGGGCTTTGCCTGTACAGGAGGATCATAAATCCATGTGTTGCCTCACTCCCTCACTCCCTCCCACCCTCAGGAGAATGCCATGTTCAAGAGGTGAGTTGCCCTGAGATGCAGATGAGAGTTAATTTCAGAACTTCTTCCTGGTCTTTGTGTAGCCATAAGTGAGTAAGTAGATGGCTCTGAAGTGGGTGCCAGCTCCTTCTACAGATGATTCTCAGAGGGCAGTCCAGGATGGCCAAAGAAGGATTAAAAGAGAAACAGAGAACACCTTAATTAATACTCTAATGGCTTTTCCCTTGGAGAGGAGTCTGTGAAGATGAGGTGGCATTTGGAGAAATGTCTTTTTCTCTTAGCATGATCTACCCTGGTTAGTCTCTGGGAATTCATATTTCTCATTAAAGGAGGTACAGGTGTATGTGTATATGTATGTTTGCTCATGTTCACATATTATGTGCCAATGCGGTTACATGTGTATATGGGTAAGCTATCGTGTATGTGTATATGTATGTGTGATGTCTATTATACTTTTGGTGTGATTATGTAACAGTTGCGTGTGGAGGAGGGTGCTCCTTTGCAGCTGTGTCTGTGTTTGGAAATGAGGATGGTGATCTACCAGTTGTTACTGGATGGCTAGGAAGAATCACCCCTGCACACCTCCCCCTGTGAGAAACCTAGCAGGCCTGACTTGGTGTGGCCAACCACACCCCAGATGTCCCGCTGGTCTTCTCCCAAACACGCACACACAAACACGAGCTCATCTTTCTTTTCTTTGCTGAAATATAATTGATTTACAATGTTGTGTTAGTTTTAGGTGTACAGCAAAGTATTCAACTGTATATGTACATGTGTGTGTGTGTGTGTGTGTGTGTGTGTGTGTATACTTTTTAGTTTCTTTTCCATCATAAGTTATTACAAGATATTGAGCATAGTTCTCTTGCTATACAGTAGGTTCTTCTTGGTTAACTTTATGTTTGTTTGGTTTTTTTCATGCTCTCATTTTTTTAAGCTTTGATCAAATCACTCAGTTTCTGGAAAGGAATTACAAAGATTACTGAGGCTCACAGACTAGCTGCTGAAAAGAGGGAGTGAATTCCAGGGTCAGGCCAATCCTCCAAGCCGGGCATGGAGCTTTCCCAGCGTGGGGTAGAGACTCATGTAGAAGGTTTAAAGGAGGAGGCAGGCTCCAAGGAGGAGAGGGCCGTCCCGGTTAGGAGCCCAGACTCCCCGTGGATGGTTGATCTGGTCCTTGTGCTTTTCTTTCAGGGAGTTTGTGGGAGTCCTATGGACTGGGGAGTTTCACATCTTCCGCTCCCAGTGTTGTCAGTCCTGTTGGTTACTCCCGTCTCCCCAGGAAAGTCTGGCCCGGTGGTGCAGAAACAAGTTGCAACAGGGCCATACAAGCCTGTGTATCTTCTGCCCTCACTCCCACCCTTCAGAGGTGCCCCAGCCCCTCAACCTGCCCAGAGTATAAGCGGTGGCTTTCCCTAAGGTGCACAGAGGTCTCAAGGATGATGAACGAGGGCCAGAGAACACCCTGGAGAAGTAGACGGGAGACAAACCTTGAGCAGCCCCATGTGTCCTGGATGGAGGTAACTCAAAGCCGCGAGGCTGAGGTTGGGCTTCCACCTACCCTGTTGCTGGGCCTGGGCCTTGGAGCATATGTATAGCTGAGAGAGAGTTTCCTGTAATTACTCCTGTTATGCAAAAGGAACTTTGATATTTTCTCTTCTGTCCTATTTCATGTTTTGCCTGTGCAGTGGGAAATACCCAGCAAATTGGTTTTGGGATCCCCTGAAATTTCATAATGAGTAGTTAGGAAAGCACTTTCTGGAGTAAGTCATGCAGGAGGCAGCAGCGGGCAGAGGAGCAGCTGTATCTTCACAGCTGAGGGGATGGGACCAGGGGGAGGTAACTGAGATGCCTGAAGCTGACATTTAAAGAGGCACTCACTCTCAGGGTCGGCACCCAAGAGTAAGTATCTCCTCAAATTTTGTTTCCCACCTACTTTTCCTGTCACATCCTAGTCTCAGCCTTGTAACTAGACTTTGTGCCAGACTTTGTGCTAAGGGCTTGTGTGCACCATCACATTCCATCCTCCCAGCTGCCCCTCTTTTTACCAGGAATATTGAACCAAGAGAGATACCCAGGGAATGTCAGTATGACGATTAGCAGCCCCCAGACTTGAGAGTCCCTTGGACTGAAAGGAGAACAAACCAACCAATCCCAAAGGAAATCAGCCCTGAATATACAATGGAAGGATTGATGCTAAAGCTGGAACTCTAGTACTTTGGCCACCTGATATGAATATCCGACTCATTGGAAAAGACCTTGATGCTGGGAAAGACTGAAGGCAAAAAGGAGATGGGGTCAGCAGAGGTTAGATAGCATCACCAACTCCATGGACATGAATTTGAGCAAACTCTGGGAGACAGTGAAGGACAGAGGGGTCTGGCGTGCTGTGGTCCACGGGGTCGCAAAGAGTCGGACATGACTTAGCAACTGAACAACAACGAACAAGACATCTTGGGTGATTGATGATGACACCAGGACAAAAAAGCAACAGGAATGGCTGGTTTGAGTGAGGAGGGCTGGCACAGGAGCTGGAAATACCTGTATGAGAGCTAAAAAGTCACATATACAAAGAGCATATATATTCCCAGCACATAGGTAGGAGATCAGCAGATAGTAACTGAGTTAGACATAGAAGGGAAGGTAACAGTGACTTCTAGTTATGCTGACCTTGGGCACAAAGAGCTTGACAAGGAGGATGCCCCTACAGATTCGCCTACTGCGGTTTCCTCTGTGAACATCCTTCCCGCCAATGTCTCAGGCTGCTCCTCAGGACCACGGCTAGCCCATCAGTCACCTTTGTGTGAGTTAGAAAGATGCACCCCTTCCTCTGGGCAAATGCAATGCCCCATTCTTCCCAGCAGCCTTGGTGCCATTGGCTGAAACATCATCTTATTTGTTAGACCCTTAAGGGTCTTTCAAGTCCTTATTCTTGAACCAAGTTCTATGTGAAGAGAAAAAAAACAGGTCAGATCCCATTCCAGAGAATCACAAAGGCAAATTATATAAATGAACATGGCCATTCATGGAGTCCCATTGGCAAATTCAGCATTTACAAGGCAGTGGGCTCTGATGGAAACTTCCCAACGCTGTTCTTTCACAATCCAATGTCTTGGGTGGGGATGGGAGAGGCGGACAGAGACCCCATTTTCTATACGGAGAAGCATCATGAAATATAGCCCCAACCTTGTTCCCTGTATCCAAGATTTCAGGGGCTTAGTATCCACTCGGATGATGACCTACCATGGGGATATGAACCCCTCTATTAAACACCCAGACCCGTGAGCCTCAGAGAAAAAACTAGCTTCCCAGCCCTGTGTAGAGAGAATCGCTACTGTGTCCAGGAAAAACCAACAGAGCCTGGGCCCCAGGAACCGTAATCGTCCAAAAGTTACTACAGATATCAGATAAACGAGGTTCCGCCCTGCAGAGACCAGACTTGACAGGCCCATAAAGGCGGCCTAATACCCTGAGCCCATGTGCTTTTGATATCATGTCTCATTTTCTGCATGAATGAGAGACTCAGCCAAGGGAAGAAATCTTAAGTTTTCATTTACAGCTCAGGAAGCCTGGCTCGCCTGCCGTGGGCAACCATGAGGGTCACCGCAGAGCTGGTGGCCACCTGGCCTGGCACACACGGAAAGAGCAGGGGTCCTCAGTGGCTGCTCAGTAATTTAATGGGAAATGGAAACTCCCATGCCCTCCAGAGGCTGAGTCCTGACAAACAAGGTTTCAGGGCTGAGTAAATCTGCAGTGAGCCCTGATTTCCTGGTGCTTTGAGGGAGAAAAGAAACGCAGGGCCTATAGGTAAGGTCAACTCTGGGGCAGTCTGTTGAGCTTGTGATTAGTGACCCTGATCTGGACATCAGGCCCTCTGACCTCGCTCCCTCCAGGAAAGGGAAGTAGAAAGGAACAGACACTTACTTGGCACCTACTGCCAAGCTGTAGGCCCATGTCTCCACCTCTAGTCTTTCTTTAACTATTATTCCCACTTGACAGATGGGAATACTAAGTCACACAGATAGTAAGTGTCAGAGTCAAGCTTCGGATGCTCCTCAAAAAGCCAGCAACCTCTGGGCTCTCCCTCCTGAGAGCCTGCCCCCAAGTAAAGATCTGCTAGCAGTCATTTACACATCAGTACAGAAGGCAAAAAGGGCTTGGCTTCCCAGGTAGCTCAGTGGCAAAGAATCTGCCTGCCAAGCAGGAGATGCAGGAAACATGGGTTCGATCCCTGGGTCGGGAAGATGCCCTGGAGAAAAAAAACTGGCAACCCATTCCAGTATTCTTGCCTGGGAAATTCCATGGACAGAGGAACCTAGCGGGCTACAGTCCATGGAGTCGCAAAGAGTCAGATACAATATATGCACGCAAAACTCACCAAAGGCAGAGGCAGCTGAAATCTGGTAGGAAGAAGGATGCTGCATTGAAAATGTGTGTGCAAAACAAGCATGCTGAGTTGACTCGTGTCCAGGAGCTCCCACTGGAGGACCCTTCTCTGAACTTGAGCATTCCAAGGCTCTCTGCATGATTTTTTTTTTTTTTTTAAATATTATTTTATTAGTTGGAGGCCAATCACTTTACAACATTTCAGTGGGTTTTGTCATACATTGACATGAATCAGCCATATAGTTACAAGTATTCCCCATCCCGTTCCCCCCTCCCACCTCCCTCTCTGCATGATTTTGCCTTTGCAATTCTGTATTCTTACTCCCCAAATTTTGGCAGCTTTAAGCTTGAGACTTCCCTTGCTGCATGCATGCAGATTGTGTTTTACTGGGGAGGGGGCTTTGGAGATGGTGCTGATGGAAATGATGAGGTCGGGGCAACGAGTGATTGAAGGAAGAGGGGACATGAAGATGCTCTGAGCGTGAGTAAAGAATTGTGAGAACAAACTTATGATTCCCGGGGGGAAAGATAGAGGGAAGGGATGGTTAGGAAGTTTGGGATGGACATGTACACACTGCTGTGTAACCAACAAGGACCGACTGTACAATACAGGAAACTGTTCAATGTTATGTGGCAGCCTGGGTGGGAGGGGAATTTGGGGGAGAATGGATTTGTGTGTATATATATGTGTGACTGAATCCCTTTGCTGTCCATCTGAAAGTATCACAACGTTGTTGACCGGCTGCCATACCCCAACACAAAATAAAATTTTGAAAAAAATAACTGGGTGCCTCCCCCCAGGTGTTGGCCTTTGTGGAAGCTGGAAGCCCAGCCAGCTATCCGCCTTGTTCCTTTTGGCTTCAGTGGGTAGGGGCACCATCCATGGGGGTTAGAGCAGAGAAGGTGCAGGAGACCCCCTGTGTAAGGACACCCGAGGGGACCAGAGGGCCAGACCTTGCCCATCCTTCCAGGAGCGAGCGGTCCCTATCCCAGGGCTGCCATCTCATTGCAAATGCCCACACACTGGCTTTGGACAACAGGCCAGATGTTCAAAAGACCACAGCTCTGGAGGCCAGAAGTTCAAAACCAACGTGTCACGGGGTTGCTTCCTGCCAGAGGCTCTGAGCGAGAAACTGTTGCAAGCTGCTCTCCGGGTGGTTGCTGGCGAGGTTTGGCTTCCCTTGACGTGTGGATGAATCATCACGATCTCCACCTCCGCAGGGCACCCTTCCCTGGCTCTTCTGCGTCTCTGTCCAGTGTTCCGTCTCCTTACAAGGCTATCTTAATCCAGCAGCACCTCATCTGAACTTGATCACATCTGCAAAGACCCTGTTTCTGAACGGGTGCTGCAGGGGAGGACTTTAACAGTTCTTTGTATGTGTGTGTCAGTCGCTCAGTCGTGCCCGACTCTTTGCAACCCCATGGACTGCAGCCCACCAGGCTCCTCTGTCCATGAGATTTTCCAGGCAAGGATACTGGAGTTGGTTGCCATTTCCTTCTCCAGGGGATCTTCCCAACCCAGGGATGGACCCCAGGTCTCCTGAACTGCAGGAAGATTCTTTACCGACTGAGCTACAAGGGAAGCTCTAGCAGTTCTTTGCGGGGACACAATTCTACCCACTGTAGGAGCTGGGGTCACCTTTGCCAGAGTGGCCTTGTGGACTCCTGGCCCTGTCAGTGGAGGCTCATTGGCTTCTTAGTCCATGTGCTATGGCCCTGCCCAGGGGCCTGCGTGAGCAGGGCTGATGCCAGTGGTTCATCTTGCCCCGGATGGGAGAAGTGGCCAGTCTGGCAGCCTGTCTCTAGGCTTCCAGGGCACACCCCAGAAAGCTTGAGTCTCTCATGGGTAACAAAGGAAGAGTGGGGCTTTCCCCTTCTCCAGTCACCCCACAAATCAAAATAGATGTCCTCTGGAAGTCCCCCGATTTATCCACCTGCCATAGACTGAATGTTTGTGTCCCCCTCCCCCACAAAAAATCATACATTGAAACCTTGTCCCTAATGTAATGGTATTTGGGGTTGGGGCTTTGGGGAGGTGATTAGGGCAGATATAAATGGGATCTGTGTCCTTATAAGGGACCTGGGAGAGCTCTCTTATTCCTTCAGCCACATGAGGACAGAGGGAGAAGGTGGCCACCCCTGAATCAGGAAGCAAGCTCTCATCAGACGCTGAGTCTGCTAGTGCCCTGACTGTGGACTTAGCAAATCTCCAGCCTCCAGAACTCCGTGAAATAAATCATGGTGCCAGAGCAGTTTCAGACTATACAGAAAGGAATGGCCGCAGCTGAGTGCCAATAAAACTTTATTTATAAAAACTGATGGACACCTGGGTTGGCCCGAGGGCCATAGTTTACTGACCTGGCCTAGCTCATCAGTTATCGAGCCAGTCCCTTTCATTGTTAGAGCTTAGGATGGTCCCAAATTAGAGCTGTTCTAAATAAGTCTGGAGAGATCTTGGTGCTGACATCCCGGTCTACATTTCTTATTATTTTCTTATGACAATGTCTCAGAAGAACTACAGTTTGAAGGCTCTTGAGTTGTACTGACAAATTCAGTAAGCATCACCTCTTTCCTTTGAGCCAGGCCTTATTACACTTCGACCTGTACCTTGGCTTGTCCCACGACTGTTTTCCAGATGTCTCAAGCAGAATTTCTGTCTCTTCTCCCAGACTTCCAATTCCTCAAGTGTAAAGATGTGACATCTTATTCTACTATTATGTGCCTTGCCCTCAGCTTTTCCATCTTCCTCCTCTCCCCCACAAAGCTTGTGCACAAGTGAGTGCATGCACACACACACATGCTTACCTCTTGTGACTGCACACATAAGATACACAAGGGAAACTGGGTAACAGCTGAACGAATGAACTCTACGTGTTTAAAACCCTAAGGAGGCACAAGCCAGATACATGTGGTTAGTCACTGATACTTGAATGTAGCAGACCTTCATAAGTTAGATGATAAGTAAACCTCACTCTTTCCCAGAAAACCCTGGGCAAGATGTCAAAGAAAATAATAATGATTTGCCCTAAAGTCCTGTGTTCCTCTTTGCTTGCCCGGGGTTCGGTGCCACCCCTGCACCACCCCTTTCCCAGAGAGGCCCTTGGAAAGACAGGGATCGCACGACCTGGGCTTCCCCCCATTCCTCTCATGTTCACCAACCTCCTCTGCTCCGGGTCCACACCCCAGGGGACCCTCTCACCAGCTCTGCCATAATCCAGTTCATGAAAAATTTAAAATGTTCTTTTACATTTCTTTTCACCTTGAATTTTTCGTGAAACCAAATGGCGGTTTCCAAAGGTGAAAAACTGTTATTTTCCAAGGCAAATTCCTGTGAAGTGAAAATTGCTAGTTTCACACAGCTCTACCACTGATGACTATTATTACTGCGGGTGCTAGATTAACACAATTTGATCAGGAAGAAGTAAAACCTGGGTTATATTCCTAGCAGGCCTTAAATATTCCCATGGCCAGACTTTCACAGACCAAGAGCGAGCAGGAAGTCTTCCCAAGGCTCTGGCCACCAGGCCCACCATCATCTCTCCTGTGGATGTCCGCTGAAGCCAGTCCCCTACCAGGCACAGTCAAACTCAAGAACATGCCTCTTATCCTCCCGAAGACAGGGATGGACTCTGTAAAGGGCATTAACTCAGACCCTCTGAGAGGAGACATACAATGTTTGCTAGTTGTTAGAGAATGGGATAGAATTGCTTAAAACGGTGACCTGTATGGGAAAATATCTCCCCATGTATTAGTCCATAGACCTGCCATGACAAGTCGCACAGACTGGGTGACGTTAACAAGACAAATTTATTTTCTCACAGTCAAGGATCAAGTCCAGGATCAAGGTGTCAGCAGATTTGGTTTCTTCTGAAGCCTCTCTCCTTGGCTTCTAGGTGTCCATCTTCTTCCAAAGTCTTCACATGGCCTTCCATGTGTGTGTGTGTGTGTGTGTGTGTGTGTGTGTGTGTGTGTCTCCTAATCTCATCTTCATACAATTCATGTTCAGCCACTTCAGTCGTGTCCCACTCTTTGCGACCCTATGGACTACAGCCCACCAGGGTCCTCTGTCCGTGGGATTCTCCAGGCAAGAAAACTGGAGTGGGTTGCCATACTCTCCTCCAGGGGATCCTCCTGACCCAGGGATCAAACCCAGACCTCCTGTATTGCAGGCAGGTTCTTTACCATCTGAGCTACCAGGCTGGTGCCAAAAGGTGAGAGTCCTGCTACAGTCAGAAGCAGGAGTGAATTCACATGTCACAAAGCATCATTCTTGGGGTATGGACATGTGGAAAAGTGAAAGTGAAAGTCGCTCACTCGTGTCTGACTCTTTGCGACCCCATGGACTACACAGTCCTTGGAGTTCTCCAGCCCAGAGTACTGGAGTGGGTAGCCTTTCCTTCCTCCAAGGGATCTTCCCAATCCAGGGATCGAACCCAGGTCTCCCACACTGCAGGTGGATTCTTTACCAGTTGAGCCACAAGGGAAACCCAAGAGTACTGGAGTGGGTAGCCTATCCCTTCTCCAGTGGATCTTCTTGACCCAGGAATTGGCCTGGGGTCTTCTGCGTTGCATGCAGATTCTTTACCAATTGAGTTATCATGTGGATCTCAGCTTAAATATCGGAAAATCTGAGTCACTGCTACCCTGATGTCAGAGATTATTTGGGCATTGTCATTTCCAATAGGAAGAAAAAAGGACATTTGGGTGCATTTGGGTGTCTCATTTAGGGGTCATGCACAGCGCTGAGAAGTGATAGATGTCTTCAGTGACAAGCCGTGGCTGTTTTTGCATGCTTTCCTGGGTGTCTGGCTGTCAGTAGCCAAGATGGATATGAAGAAAAAGCATCAGCCTCTACTTAAAAAAAAAAAATTAATCTCTGAAAGCCCAACCCCCTGAGCTCACCACAGGAAGAGAGTTTTGTCACCTGTAAGTTCTGAAGAAATGTCCTCAGTTGGAATATCCCAAGAAGTTCTTGGCTATGAAAAGCTAAGAGTCGTTTTACCTAGAGATGAAGTCATTTTACCTAGAGTTAGGGTGAAGGCAGCTTCTGGGTGGGAGGAGAGGGCACAACCCCAGGCTGTACATTTAGGGGGTCCCTGCACTCTCTCCTGTCTGCAGCCCCCTGGAATCCCTGGGCTGGAGATAGGAGTCAGCACTGGGTTGGGCCTGTGCTTTGCGGGGCTTCAGAGTAAATTGTGTGAGAAAAAATGGGAGTCTCACTCCACACCTAACTGACAATAAGAAGCTGATTCCCCAAGCTTCTGTTTGGAATGTTCTGGTAGGGACCACACCAGGCTATTGGGGCCACTCAATTCTTATCCATTCTAATAAAACTTGAACCAACTCTTTATAAAGTCATTGAAAGAAATCCTGGAAGAACAGCTGACCCTCCACAATGGAAAGAACCTGACCCATTCCCAGGCTACTCCTTGGCAAGGCCTGGCCCCTTGGCCTGGGCCCATCTGCCCCCACCATGGCCCGGCTTCCCTGGGGCTTCCTCCGGCACCCAGCTTGGACAAAAGCATTTCCCAGCTTCTGCCCAGCACCAGCAGCATCAGACTCACCTGGGAGATGATTAAAAATGCAGAATCACTGAACTGCCCCAGACCTACTGGATCAAGATCTGCCTTTTTGCCAGATCCCTGTAACAATTTGGGAAGGGTTGGTCTACTGGCAAGGAACTTAAGCAGCTGGTTCTGAGGCTTCATGAGAGAGAGCCCCATGCTGTGTGGACAGAGAAAACTAGCTATGGTTTACAAACTCTAACGTGAGAGTCACAGGGCAGACTCTGGTAAAGTGTTCAGGATGAGTAGCAGCAGAATGTATTACTGGAGACAGAGAAGGGTCCTCCCCAACCCTGCTGGAGAAAGGCGCCAGCTGGTCAAAGCTCCAGGGTCCTGAGCATCTCCTCTGTGCAGGCCTGTGATAAATAAATGTTCTGTAGGCTTTGCATGCATTTAATTCTTGCATCACCCACATGAGGTTGACATTCATATTCTAAGTGAAAGAAATGCAGGCTTTTAGTAAGAGTCTCTGAAAAATCATTGAGGTGGCTCAGTGGTAAAGAATCCGCCTACCAATGCAGCAGATGCAATAGACTTCAGTTCTATCCCTGGATGGGAAAGATCCCCTGGAGAAGGAAATAGCCACCCACTCCAATATTCTTGCCTGGAGAATCCCAAGGACAGAGAAGCCCAGTGGTCTACAGTCCATGGGGGTCACAAAGAGTCAGGCATGACTTAGTGACCGAGCATACATGCATGTAATGTTGAAGATCCCTACTCCCTGCCTGTGTGCATGCTAAGCTGCTTCAGTTGTGTCCGACTCTTTGCAACCCCATGGACTGTAGCTTGCTAGACTCCTATGTCCATGGGATTCTCCAGACAAAAATACTGGAGTGGGTTGCCATGCCCTCCTCCAGGGGATCTTCCCAACCTAGGGATCGAACCCATGTCTCTTACATCTCCTGCATTGGTGGGCAGGTTCTTTACCACTAGCACCACCTGGGAAGCCCTCCCCTACTCTCTAAGATCCAGCAATTTCACTTCTCTGTGTATGTCCTATAGAAACTGATTCACATGTGAGGTAGAAGGCATGCATTTAAATGTGCACAGAAGCGCTTTTATAATTGTAAAAAAAATCAATACAGCTGAAATGCTCATCAAAAAGAGACTAGATAAATACATTTTAATGTATTCCTACAACAGGATATTCTCCAGCAGGAAAAAAAAAGTGGATGAAACACGGCCTTGCTTCATAGCAAGGATGAATCTCAGAAATATATGTTTAAGTGGGAAAAAAGCAAGTCATACAAGACCTCAAGAAAGTAAAATGAAACTTTTTTAAAGCTAAAAAACAAAAACCAAACCAGCAAAAATAAGAAATATATTATTTAGGAGTGCGTACATAAGTAGTAAAAAAAAAAAAAGTTTGTGCTGTTTTCTGTTGTGTTCTGTTGTTTCGTTTTTTAGGAAGAGAGACATAGACACATTTCAAGATCACAGCTACTTGTCTTGTGGAGGCAGAGGGTTGAAGGAAAGAAGCCCACTGCTGATGCAAAGATATTGGGAAAAATCTACCTCTTAGGTTGGGAAGTGAGTTCACAGGGATTTAGCACTTATTCATATGTTGTCTGTCTTCTACTATATGTGTATATATATAATTTCCAAGGAAAATCAAAATGGTGAAAGCTGACATCAGAAAGACAGTAGCTTGGATAGGATTGCACAGCTAGTAACTGGTAGCGCCAGGGTTTGAACACAGGCAGTTGACTGCAGAGTCCCCATAACCATGAGCTGAGCTGTGCTGTCTCTTGTGTGTTTGGCTGCCCCCAGGAGCAGCTACAAATGCAGTATTATCTACAGGTATGACTACGGGGTCTGGGGATGGGGTGGGGTCGGGGTGGGAGAGTTGATATGAACGACCCAAGTCACTCCACAAAGGGATAGGTGCAAACAGGTGCATGTCAGACACGCCTCGGGGGAGGTCAGTGCCGGACGGTCCCCTCCACAAGCTGGATCCAGGGGACGCCAGTCTACCTGCGAAGCCACCTGCCTTGTTCCACTGGACACACAGTGACCCCAGCTCACAACAGACTCACAAATCTGCCTGAATTTGCTCCAAGTTCCAGTGCTGTGCAGCTATCACAGATGTATAAGATAAGGAAAAGAAGCAGAAGGCAGAAGAGAAAAGTAGGAACATCTTGTTCATTTTCACTTCATCATTCCAGCTCCTAATAGGGAGTTTCAGGGGCCCTTGCTTTTGGAAAATACATTGCAATTATTGAAAGAACTACTCTCTCTCGCCTTCCTATTGGTCCATGTTGTGAAAAGCGCTCCATCCCTATTGTCAGATTAAGGATGGCAGCACTCAGAGAGGGTCAACAAATTGCCCAAAGTCAAGGCTGTGTGACCTTGGACAAGTCACTTTTGCTCTCTGTACTTGATGTCTTCATCGGTAAAATAGAAGGGTTGACCCCAGTGATTCACAATTGACAATCGGCAGTTCTCTAGGAGAAAAGCAGGAGAAAATCCCCATCTTCCAGTCTGACTGGTTCTTCAATACCTCTGCTTTAGGAAGACCTCATGCGTTCAAAATAACCAAAAAGGAAAAGGGAAAGACAACAACATATCAGGAAAATACAAAAAATAAAAATAAAAAAGTCAACTCCTGCTGCTCTATTTATCTTTTAGGCTCAGTTCTGGAGAGCCTAAGAGAATAATTCGCATTTCCTGTTTGTTGCTTGGCTTTGATAGCAAACAGCCCATCACCAAGTGAGCACAAAGGAGGAATAAAACGGCATCATCCCAGCAGCGGCGTGGCCAGCAGTGTGCAGAGACAATGGGCACTGATTTAATTTCCCCACCTCCTCCCAAAGTGCACTTGAAGCAAAGTCAGATGACGCCTTCCCAGAAAGTGGAAGAGGAAAATATCAATCTGTTTCGGGGAAAGTTACGAATTGCGTGTGCCTGGAATACTTGATATATGACTGTAGCCTGGTGAGCAACAAGTGATTCTGGCTGTTGCATTTGATCTCGGGATGGTAATATGCTCTCCTGACATCATCCAAATGGGGAACGACTGAGGATGTTTTATATAAGATGCTTGCAAACTTCAAAGGCCACTCTTAACCCTGAACCACCCCTCTTCCCTCCCTTTCTTCCTCCTTTCCCTCCAGACCCTTCTCTCCCTTCGCCCAGCAAATTGTTTCGGGGCCAAAAGTGATTGTAGGACGATCAAGAATCAAGGAACTTGTGGCAGGTGGTACCACCTGTGTCTGGGCAGCAGCCTCTCAGGCCGCATCTGCTCTGCAGTTGTGGAGGGACGGAGAGGGGGGCGGCATCTGAGAAGGATTCCCAGCCGGAGAGACAGAAGCCTCGCCGCCAGGGAGGGCAGCTGGCGGGGGTTGGGGGGGTGATGCGGGGGGCTCACTCACATCCTTCTACCAGAGTCAGAGGAGGACTCCTTGGGGAACCGAGTACCTGCATGCAGCCCCCACATTTGTCACAGACGAGGAAACTGAGGTCTGAAAAGACGAACTCAGAGTCAGCCACCGAGGGGTGGGGGCAGAAGCAAACCCCAGGTGTCCTGACCTCCAGTCTTGAATTCTTCCCCTGCACCAACCATTGCCCCCGGGCTTGGCCAGTTGGAAAAAGTCATTCCATCCATCTTCTCCGTCCTCTGGATGAATGGGAGCTAACATTTAACCAGGGTTCCCTGTGCCAGGCACTGTCCACAGCCACCTACATGAATTAACTCATTTTGTCATCCTATTGATCCGGTGGTCCTCAGTAGGGGTGATTTTGACCCCCGGGGAGTGTCTTTATTATCATGATTGGGTTGAGGGGGCGCTACTGGCATGCCTTGGGTAGAGGCCAGAGATGCTGCTCAATATCCAGCAATAGACAAGAGAGCCCCGAACAACAAAGAATCATCCAGCACCCAACATCAGTAGTGCTATGACTGGGAAATTGCATTAACCCTGCATAGTATTTTATCATCATCATCATTATAGCAGTTGTCTTGTTGTAATGGTGGTACTGCTGGTGGTAATTTTCATGTTACAGATGTAGAAGCCGAAAACAGTGACATAGCCCCTGAGTGGCAGAGCCAGGATGTAAACCTAGGCTGTCAAACTTCTAAAGGAAACGGGACACAAGTTTCCTCTCTTCAGGAGGCCAAATTCATCTAAAAAAAACTCAGAAATACAGCTCAAGCCAAAGAACCCTTAGCCCTCACCCAGATTCACTCCCCTTCCCAGAATGAGGCACAGTTGGGGCACATTCTTTCAGCCTTTTTCTCTGCGTGTGTGAATGCATAGAGCTCTGATCCTGTTGTGTGGTTGGTGGGCACTTCAATGAAATGTCTGTATCTTTTGCAACTTTCCTTTTCTCCCTTACTCTTTGTCTTCAAAATCATTCTACAGCAGGACATGCAGGCAAACATTATTTTTAAGCAACTATTTAATATTCCATAGTTTGGATATCATCACTCCCCTACTGATGGACATCTGCATTGTTTCCAGTTTTGGACTCTTTGAACCACATGATATGGTGGTTGGAAGTAGAGGCTTTGGGGTCACAGAAACCTGGAACTGAATTTTGGACTAGCTGTGTGACCATGGAGGAGTTCCTTGGCCTCTCTGGGCCTTGCCTTCCTCGTCTGTCAAATGAGAACCTCACAGGATCTGAGTTTAAGTTTTCAGTGACATTGAATGAAAAGGATAAACGAAGTGCCTGGTATATAGCGAGTGCTCAAAAATGGCAGAATTTGCTATTATTTTTTACATACCTCAATTATTATTTGCATTATTACTATGATGCGTACTATCATTATTAATCCAGTTAGTTAACAGTCTGCTGAAGCCAATTCACCCAGAAATGTCATCAAAATCCTTTAGAGAAAGTGGGCCAAATGATGGAGTGTTCCATGTCCAAAGACTTGAAACACTTTCCTGGCATGAACGGACTCAGCTACAGGGCACCCATCAGGAGACTGGGGGGCGAGAGGGGCTCACGTTGCTAAGGCAGATTTAGTGTGGACCACCTCCCACCTTGGGATTCCCTTGTGGCTCTGCAGGTAAAGAATCCACCTGCAGTGCAGGAGACCCGGGTTCGATCCCTGGGTTGGGAAGATCCCTTGGAGAAGGGAAAGGCTACCTACTCCAGTATTCTGGCCTAGAGAATTCTACAGACTGTATAGTCCATGGGGTCGCAAAGAGTCAGACACGACTGAGCAACTTTCACTTCACACTTCATACCTCCCACCTTAACCAATGCAGAAAGGCCAGCATCCATGGGAGACTCAGCTGATGGGTTTTCAAAAAAATCAAAGGAAAAGAGCACGGGGGAGTTCTGTGCTCAGCTGACACTTGAACTGGACAAGATGAAGACCTGATACTGGACAAGTGCAGCTCATGACTCAGTGGGCCATGGTGACTAGGGATCCTGACGGCCAAAATCCCTAATCACACCTGCAACTCAGGGAGAGGCCAGATGGGAATGGTTCTGCGATGGTTCAGCCTCTGAGATGGTTCAGAGGCTGAGGCTGGCCTTGGGGCTGAATTTTGTAAACAGGGCTCTGTTCAGCTCCTTCTTGGTTGTTCCCTGAGAAAGTCCCCCACACTCCTTAGGGATGGAGGGTGGAGGAAGGCCTCTTTTAGGGACCTGAGGCAAGAGTTCTAGAGCAGAAGCTTGTCAAGGAGTTTGCAAACTGAGGCAGTTGTGCCAAGAAAAGAGTGCCAATCTCTACTGTTATTACTGCCCAAATCCTTGGGGGTGGGGGTTGGAGAGAGAGGGCAGAGGGCAATCATAACATATTCCTTGTATCCTTCCCTACCCATCCTCCTTCTGGGTCCAGATGAGGAGAGATCTGCCACTCTGGCTATGAAAGTGGAGGTCATACCAGGGTGGACCAATCACAGTAGAACCTTACCTAGAAATAGTGACTGTTCTGAGGACAACACCTGACTCAAGACGAGACCATCACAGATCTCCTGGATTTTTTTTTTTTCCAGACTGGGAGGAAAGGGGTAATAACTCTCCTTCCTAAGCTAATAGACCCTGTGGATCTGTGCCTGGAGCTGCTAGCGGCCAAAGAGGCGTCTAAGAGCACAAAGCCAGTGCAGAAAGAAACATCCGTGGAGATACAGCGAGGGGGCAATCTGGTGGCTATTCAAATGCCCAGAAGCACTCTCTTTATCCTCCCTGGATACCTGAACCAACTGATTGATTTTTTGTTTTTCTGTCATTAGCAGATAAAAAGGGTTCTGAGTAAATATATCAACCAAGTCCTATAAGGAAGTACTCTGACTGTCGTGGCCTCAAGGACACTCAGAAACCAGGAGATCCAGAAGGGTCATTGGTGACCATGTAAGCATGCGTTCCTAAAAAACCACTCTCCTTTTTCAGAGAGGGGAGGCTTGTTCCACCCAAAGCGAAAGCCAGACCCATCAGTCCCAGGCCATGCGTCCCGCAGTCCTGCCAGTGCGCCAGAAAGGATCCCCCCGGTGCCGGCACCTGAGGAAGACCCTCACGCTCAGGGCTGAGCTGAGAGCAGGCGTAAAGCCCAAAGAGGAACTGAATCCTAAGGAGGGAAACAGACTTCAGTCAGAATGAGACAGGAAAGAAACACCTCCTGAAAGACCAAAGCGGCTTCATTCGTTCATGAAGCCTCGCTCAGGATTCCAGCAACATAGGCCAGTCAGCCAAGGGGAGCTTAGTGACATTTATTTGGGGCCCGGGGGTCTGTGGGTCAGACTTTAGGTACCCTGTTACTAGCTGGGCTCTCTCCAGGATGGCACATGTGCCCGGTTTTCTGCCTGGCTCTGCCCCTCCCCAGCTGTGTGTCTGGATGAAGGACGCATGTAACCACACGTGTGTGTACCGTGTGCTTCCCAGGACCTGAGAGTGGGTCACCGGGATGACACAGCTGCTGCATGAATGTCCGTGAGAGGCGGCAAGGGCGTGCGGTGTTCATAAATAAGGCGAGTGCATGTGGGTGAGTGGACACGGGCGCCTTCCAAAGGGTAGATGAGGGACAAAGCGACAAGTACCTGGAAAGCGGGTAAAGGATAGTGAGGGGAGTGTGAACACCATGTGTGTGTGTGTGTGCGTGTGTGTGTGTGTGTGCACGTGCACACACATGCCTACACACGGCAAAACAGGCCTCGAAATTGGAGGGTACCACTTGACTCGGGGAATTGGAGTGGGTGGGATGTGTCTGCTGGGCATACATGGCAGAGCTAGGGGATGGGAGTAAGGGGTCTGCTGGCGGTGAGCAGCCCCCGAGGGGAGACCCTACCAGACCTTCCTGGGGAGGCAGCAGACAGTCCCATATATCAGGCCCCCTCCTCCCATACCCTGAGCCCCAGGTAACTGGCTTTCCTAGCCATTGCCAGCGTGGTGTACCCCAGGGTCTCCTGGCCTGGCCAGCTGCCTGTGTTAGTAATCCAGCCCAGAAATGCCAGCCTGATTCCTCACCCCAGGGTGCCAACACACCTCATGTTTGGCCTGGAGCCTGGGGAAATGAACTTGTCGGGAAAGACAGTCTAATTTTCTTTTCCAGTCCTAAGGCAACTTCTGGATGCCTCAGAGAGAGGGAGTGAGCAAACCTGTGGTGGTGATGATCAGTCTGGCGGTGCTCTCTTTTGGTGAGCTTCCCACAAGAACTTCCAAGGGAGCAGCTAAGCCCATGGTCTCCAAGAACAAAGAGCTCTGCTTCCATGGACATGACTGCCCTCTGTGGCTGTGTTCGGGCCCCTCTGGAGTCCCCCAGTCTGCAAGGGAAGTGAGGGAATCTCTGGGATCTATAAGCCCATCTCCTGGGATCAGAACCACCAGGAAATCAGAGCGACTCATTTCTGGGCTGAGAAGCTGGGTCCCCAGGCATCTCGCTGGTACACAAGTTGGAACAGGCCTGGCCTTAGTCACATCTCCACTTCTAATCCTGGTCCACGTCCAACACCCACATGCCAAGTGGCTGAAATATCTGGTCCTTCCTGGGTGTCCATCTTCTCCGCCCCACCCATATTCCCGCAACCCAGGCCTTTTCCACCCAAACCCAGGGCCACTCCCTTCCTGCCCGCTCCTGCTGGCCCTGGATTGACAGGGTCAGTGGCCAGCAGGAGGTGGGCTGCTCTCTGCGTTCACAGGAAGGCTCCCCGGGGAGACCCCCACCACCACCGAGCTCTGTGCGTGACCCACGCCCCAATTCCTTCCTCCCTCCCGGATGATGAAATCATAGCCTCGATCTGGACCTGTTCATGCCACAAGACAAATTGTCAAAATGTTTTGATCTAATTGGGTCTTTTTCAAGTCAGCTGAAAACCATCAGGCGGGGAACCAGATGGAGCTGGTGATTAATGAGGGACATTTGGTTGCTTCTCCACATCCATCATGGAGCCCCATTTGGGCGGGTGTGTTCTCATCCTCTGCCACGAATGGGTATGACCAGGCAGATAACTGAGGCCCCGCTTCCATGCTTCTGTGGGCTTCTCCCCTGAGGCTCCAAAACCCGGGGTCCAGGAACGACTGCTGCTGGACAGGCCCCTGACTCAGAGATAGCCTCTTGTCCACAAGCGGCCCCGGCCCCATTGAGGACCACGTGTTACACTGCCAGGCTCCAGTACAGTTAGGGGACAGAGGGGAAGAGAGAGCATTTCTGTGAGCTCTGGGGACACGCTGGCTGTGATCGACCCCGGGATCCAGGTTTGCAGGCTCTAATGCCCAGCCCACGTGGCCACCGTCCCTTTGTCTGAAAGGCACTCTGCTCTGGTGTGGGAGGTCTGAGCCAGTTTCTGTGGACGTTTTCTTCACAGGGAAGCAGACTCAGAGCCAGCGTCCAAGGCCTGACTGTTGGTGCAGCCTGGGCCTCCCACTTGCCGTGTGATTTTTCAGTGAGATCCACTCCTCTCTGCGCTTCTGGTGCTTCATGGGTAAGATTCGATGGGGCCTAGTCCTTGAACCGGTGACTGCTCTGTGCCGAGGACTCTTCCTTGCACCACAAACCTCCGCATGCATGTATTCTCAGTCGCTCAGTCTGATTCTTTGCAACTCCATGGACTGTAGCCCGCCAGGCTCCTTTGTTCATGAAATTTTCCAGGCAAGAATATTGAAATGGGTTGCCATTTCCTACTTCAGGGGATCTTCCTGACCTGGGGGTCAAACCCACGTCTCCTGCATTGGCAGGCAGGTTCTTTACCTCTGAGTCACCTGGGAAGCCCTACAAACCTCCCCAGATGAACACTTTTGGTTAAAATTTCACACACACTCGAAGTGGTTCCCAAGACCCAGGATTTGTTTTTCCTAATGATAATCTTTGATCAGCGAGACTCAGTGAAGTGGAATTTACTGTGGGATTCATTTTAGGTGGCTGGGAAGTTGGCTCCCTTCTAAACAGCCATGGGTCCTTCCTCCCCCACGCTCTGGGGGTCTGTCACCCGAGGGCCCAGCCCCAGAATGGGGTAAAGCTGGTGTGAGGATGGCAAAGGGCTTGCAGTCGGAAGACCTGACCTCAAACCCTGCCACAGCCCACTTCCTGCCTGTGTGGCCTTGGGCAGGTTGTACCTATTCTCAGATACCTTTTTTTCACATCTGTAAAATGGAATCATCACATCAACTTTCTTGGGGTTATTGTGAGGCTTAAACAATACAATGCTTGTGTATCATTTTTTTTTAGATTCCACATATAAGTGACATCATATAATATTTGTCTTTCAGACTGACTGCACTTAGTATGATAATCTGTAGGTCCATCCATGTGGCTGCAAATGGCCTATAGAAAACTTATGGTTACCAAAAGGGAAGATGGAGGAGGGATAAAACGGGAACTGGGGATTAACAGACACACACTACTGTATATAAATTAGATAAACAAGGACCTACTGTACAGTTCAGGAAATTCTATTCAATATCTTGTAATAATGTATAATGGAAAAGAATCTGAAAAAAGAATATATATATATATACACACATATGTATAACTGAATCACTTTGCTATACATCTGAAACATTGTAAATCAACTGTACTTCAACTTAAAAAATAAAATGATCCCTGTGAAAGCCCTTTGCCTTAGAAAGTAGATTTCCTGGTGTGAATTGCCATGACTATTCTGTGGCCACATCCAGGTGGAGTAGAATAGTGACCCCTGGACCCCCAAACTGATTTCCCCTTCTGATCTCTGAAATTCCCTTAGTACAGGTTTTCCCAGCTTCGATGCTGTTGATGTTCAGGGTAGGCTAAGCCCTCTTTAGGGAGGCTGTTCTGAGCCTTGTAGGATAATTAACAATATCTCTTGCCCCTACCGCTAAGTGCTAGAAGCAGCCCCACTCCACCCAGCCTTACAACAACTAAAAATATTACAGACGTTGCCCAGTCTTCTCTACTGGGGGGTATACCAGCCCTGGTCAAGAATCATTGCTTCAGTAGGACCCATGGTATTTCTGCCCTTTGACACGATGGGTGGCTTGGAGAGAAGAGACATGATGTTTCCAGTTCATACTGAGGGTTCAACTGGCTCAGCCTCTAATGAGCTGTGTGAGTTTAGACAAGCCCCTAGCCTCTCTGGGCCTAGGTATCTCATTTGTGAAAAGAGGAACGTGGGGATGAGCTGCCCTGTAGGGTTTCTCGACTTGGGGCTGAGTCCTTTCCCAAGGAGTGTCGGGTGGGGGAAGGTTTGGGGACCTGGTAGGTGGGAGGCATGGGAAGAAAGGATGGAAAGACAAACGCATCTACATCATGAAGCTCCCATCTCCCCAGAGGCTGACCTGGTGGAGAACTGAAATTCTTGCTTCTCACAGTTCCTTCAGAAGAGAGTATAGAGTCTATAATAGAATAACTGCCAATGGTCATTGAGCCCTTTTAGGAGGTACTTTGCCATGCTTTTTACATGCCTCATTTCATTTAGTCGTCAGAACCACCCACATGGCCCTCTGAAGTAAGTTTAATTATTGCTCATTTCACAGATGAGGACACTGAGGCTCAAAGTGGGTGAGTGAACAAAAGGTATATATGGTGGGGAAAAGTGAACGAAGAGAGCCCAGAGGAAAACGGAAGACTTGTCTTAAAGCAAAGTCCTGCACCACTTCGATTAAGCCCCTGCTCCATCTGGAGAAAGATTCTCTCTTGATTCATGCATCTGATAATCAAAGAGGTGCCAACTACATGGCTTCTACTACCATTGATTAGTTCTGTGTTGCTGGAAACTAGGTATGTTGGAAAGATGAACCAACACCACAAAATTTCCACGTGGCTTTGGCACAAGCTTTTTGGGTTCTCCTTGATGCTCTCCCAGGAAACCCCAAATCTTCACATGCCCTCTGGGGCCTGCAATATCCCATCCTTGCCCCAGCACAGAGGCAAGAGACTGCCGGCCCTGTATTTCAAACTCTTCCTGTTGGTGACTTAGCTTCTCTTCCCCCCACGAATATACTTGGGGCTATTTTGGAAGGATTTTGCCAAGACAGCCTCTGAGTGCTAATGAGTGTGACTCCAGAAGAGAAATTTCCATTAGTAGGTAAGAAAAGAAGACAAATAACCTTGAAATCTAATAAGCAGTACTTTGCCTTGTAGTTTTCAGGGTTCTTCAGAGAAATAGAACCAATAGGATACAAATAGAGAGAGAGAGAGACAGATAGATGATAGCTATATAGATGTTGTTGTTCAGTAGCCAAGTCATATCTGACTCTTTGCAATCCCATGGACTGCAGCATGCCAGGCTTCCTTGTCCCTCACACATATATAGAACTGTATAAAAAGATATATATGGTGGGAACGCAAACTAGTACAGCCACTATGGAGAACAGTGTGGAGATTCCTTAAAAACTGGAAATAGAACTGCCATATGACCCAGCAATCCCGCTGCTGGGCATACACACTGAGGAAACCAGAATTGGAAGAGACACATGCACCCCAATGTTCATCACAGCACTGTTTACAATAGCCAGGACATGGAAGCAACCTAGATGCCCATCAGCAGATGAATGGATAAGAAAGCTGTGGTACATATACACACTGGAATATTACTCAGCCATTAAAAAGAATACATTTGAATCAGTTCTCATGAGGTGGATGAAACTGGAGCCTATTATACAGAGTGAAGTAAGCCAGAAAGAAAAACACCAATACAGTATGCTAATGCATATATATGGAATTTAGAAAGATGGTAACGATAACCCTGTATGCGAGACAGCAAGAGAGACACAGATGTATTGAACAGTCATTTAGACTCTGTGCGAGAGGGCGAGGGTGGGATGATACGGGAGAATGGCACTGAAACATGTAAATTATCATATTTGAAATGAATCACCAGTCCAGGTTCAATGCATGAGACAGGATGCTTGGGGCTGGTGCACTGGGATGACCCAGAGGGATGGGGTGGGGAGGGAGGTGGGAGGGGGGTTCAGGATGGGGAACACATGTACACCCATGGCGGATTCAAGTCAATGTATGCAAAACCAATACAAGGTTGTAAAGTAAAATAAATAAATATTAAAATATATATATAGAGAGAGGTATTTATTTAGAAAAGGAGGTTTCTATTAATAACAGGAACCAGCTCACATGATTATGGATGCCAAGAAACTCCACGATCTTCCCTGTGCAAGCTGGAGGTTCAGAGAGTAACGTGAAAGTCGCTTCAGTTGTATCTGACTCTTTGCAACCCCATGGACTATAGCCACTAGGCTCTTCTGCCCACAAAATTCTCCAGGCCAGAATACTGGAGTGGGTAGCCGTTCCCTTCTCCAGGGGATTCTCCCAACCCAGGGATGGAACCCAGGTTTCCCACACTGCAGCTGGATTCTTTACCGTCTGAACCACCAGGGAGGTCCAGAGAAGCAGTAGTTAAATCCAGTCCAAACCCAAAGACCTGAGACCCAGGGAAGCCAGTGGGGTAGGACCCAATTTGAGTCCAAAGGCCCAAGAATTAGAAGTGTTGATGCCCAAGTCAAATGAAGATATATGTCTCTGCTTAAGCAAGAGGGCACATTCACCTTCCTCCACCTTTTTGTTCCATATGGTCACCCAATGGTCTGGATGATGCTGATCATATGGGTAAGGGTGATCTTCTTCACTCAGACAACCAGTCCAAATACTAGTCTCTTCTGGAAATACTGTCACAGACACACCCAGTCATAATGTTTTACCAGTTATCTGGATGTTCCCTCGCCCAGTCAAATTGACACACCAAACACTGATACATCGACCATCACAGTCCCTTACCTCCTAGCAATGTCCTATGTGCTAAATTCTACCTGGTGCTCAAGTTCAAAACTAAAGTTGTTTTGTGGTTACATCCTTCATTCAACAAATATGTCTTGAATACCTGCTACATGCAAGACAATGGGCTGGATGATGCTGAGAATCCAGCGGGGAAAGGACATGGGCCCTGCTCTCCCATGGCGTACACTCTCAGAGGATAGCACACATAATAAAATATGGCCAAAGAAGAAGAGACCTGCAGATCCATGGGAAGACTTCCTGAGAGGAAAGACTTCCTGGGAGGAATGGGCCTTGAAGGATGAAAATAGATGGTGCCCCACCACCTTGCTTCAAATCTCATCTCGGAAGCTCAGCAGCGGTGTGACCAAGGCAAGTTACTTAACTTCTCTGTGCCTCCCTTTCCTCATTGTCAAGTGGGCAAAAAATAAAAACACCAACCCCATTGGATGTTGTGATGATTCACTGAGTTAATACATATATAGTACAGGTCTTGCCACGCAGTAAATGCTCAATAAAAGTGAGATAGGAAATGATTATTATCTGTTAAATAGAGTAATAAAGGGTCTTATTTTGCTGCCAGGATAAAGATGAGATGATTCAAGTAAAGCATTTCGGACAAGGCCTAGCGCCTGCTAAGCACTAGATAACGTTGCTATTTTTTCTTAGCGGTGCTGTCCTCTTGGCGGCAGAGGTACAGAAAGGAGGCGTGCAAGGCTCGCAGGGCGAGCGTTAATTAGCCCCCCTCCGCTCCTTCCGGGTCCCAGGCCCCCTGTTTAGCCCCACGCCCTAGGCTGCCAAGTGTCATCTCTCCTGTTCCCCGGCCCTGAATCGCCCCCGGAAGCTGGTGCAAAGGGGACGCTGGTTTCGGCCGCTCTCCTCTGTTCTCAGTCAAATGTGCCGCTTTTCTGCCTGGCTTCACACATTGTAAAAAGCAGCCGTGTGCGGATTGCTCCGTGTCCACACGTTGGGCTCCTGACCCGCCGATGGCTCCGGAGCCCGTTATTGTAATGGATTTGCTGTTGGGAAGAAGGGGCCGGCTGCCTACTAAACCCCCGCCCCTGGTGGATCACGTGCAGCAGCCCATCTTCCATGCAGGTTTTCACTCTCACGGATTTGCTTAGTGATTTCTGAAAGACAGACAAGCTCTAATAAGTGTCCTGAGATACAGGCAAGACACCACCGAACTGGGACAAAAAATACAAGGCTTTTTGGAGCAATGATTCAAGTTCTTTTTTTTCCTTTTTTTTTTTTTTTCCTGTTCACCTTCTGAAAGCGTAATACCGACTTGCCGTATTAGGTTTTTTAAAAAAAGAAGTACTGCTAATGAAATGCATAGAAAAGTAAAAACATGTCATGCAAATTAGACACCTTTGGGGATTTTGAAAAACTTGTTTGAAGGGCTAATTAAGAAGCTATTAAAAATAATTAATAATAATCTGCTTTTCCCAAATTCTTTTCAGTTCAGAAGTGTAAGTGACGCCATCTTTACTTCACTTTTTAAAACGTGTAGGCTGAAGTGGCCAATCCTTCCTTTACCTGGAAGTCTTTTCTAAACTTTTCATGATGGTGGGTGGGGGGAAGGTAATCCCATTCGTGTCCTTCCTTCCTTGGGTTTTCTTTTTCTGCATCAGCTGGTTCAAGCAGCAGATCGTTCCACAAATGCAGTCAATGTACCATCACAGGAGTGGTTCTAAAGTCTCACTGGGGGAAAATTGTTGTGAGTTACAGGAAATTAAAAAATTCTTGCAATACCAACCCACTTCTCAAAGTCAATCTGTGGTATCCCCGCGTCCATTCGACTCTGAAGTCAGGCCAGCATGATTTTTTGAAGAGTAATTTCCAGCCTTATAAAGGGTCACGCCGGTGTATTGAAGCCACATTTGCTTCCGTGTTTTGTAAATTTCTAACTCATTACTGAACCTTTTGTCTCTCAGACCCCCGTGTCTGCCTCTCACCTCGCCCTCATCAATCTGAGCCTTAAAAATCTAATGAAAAATGCCGAGACACATTTTGCATGTGGAAATGCGTTAAAACACAAATTGTTGCGAACCTGAGGAGGAACTGGCTCTCCAGGACGGGTGGGAGAGGCCTGTCACTGTTCTTCAGAGCCAGCACACTG
Source organism: Muntiacus reevesi (assembly GCF_963930625.1). Classification (NCBI taxonomy): domain Eukaryota; kingdom Metazoa; phylum Chordata; class Mammalia; order Artiodactyla; family Cervidae; genus Muntiacus; species Muntiacus reevesi. Next base: position 159,505,778 of record NC_089250.1, on the reverse strand, counting down.
CTGGTCATGGTTATAGGTCCTTGGGAATACAGAGAAGACAACAGGACCTCCCCACTCTCCTCTGAGCCTCAGGGTTCCGGGCCTTTGAGATAAATCCACCATAGTGTCTCCTCCACAAGATTCCAAACTGTTTATGCCCTAAGTACCAGGCCGGAAGACAGCAGTGATGCCATGTTCCCTCCAGAAGGCACGTATCAGAGGTCTCCGTGCCTCCACGGTGTTCTGACCCAGGAGCTCAGTTAAGCTGTGGTCAACTTGAGAATGTCACATGGTACCTCGTAGTGGACAGAGAAACACCACCATTGGGCTTTGTGATTTGGGGGACATTAAGAAGAAGCTGGGAAGGATTGAGGGCAGGAGAAGGGGGCAACAGAGGATGAGATGGTTGGATGGCATCTTTGACACAATGGACATGAGTTTGAGCAACCTCTGGGCGACAGTGAAGGACATGCTATAATCCATGGGGCCGCAAAGAGTCAGACATGGCTGAGCAACTGAACAACGACAAAAAGAAGTTGATGAAAGCTGTATGAACTTCTGCTAAACATACACACACACCACATACAGAGTCTCTCTCTCTCACTCTCACTTACTCTCGAATTTCTTTTCCAAGAGCCCACACTAAGCTCCTACGATACAGGTAATTGTCACACCTGACTCCCTTCACCTGGGTAGCAGGGTAGTCAGCTTAGTGAAATGAAAAGAACAGGAAAACTGTAGGCAGGTTGACTTAAGTCTGCAACTCAGTTCTGCCATTTCCTGGCTGTGTGACCTTGGTTGAGTCACTTAACTGTCTCTGAGCCTCAGTTTCCTCTCGTGTAAAACGGAGATGGTGATACCTACCTTTCAGGTTTGTGTTGAGAATGGGTCAAAACATAGGCAAAGTGCCTGGTGCCGAAGTTGACACACAGCGGGGCTCCCTCCACGGGTGGGAGGCAGTATTTTGGTTCAGATGGTCCTGGGCTCTGATTTGGGGTGGGGGTGGGGTCAATCCACTGAGGTGGCAGCTGGAGAATCAGAGCTGAGTGCTGCCCTGAAAACTCTGGATTCAGGGATAGAAGAGCTCTGTTCTTTAACACCCCGCCTGACACCTCCTAATGAAATGTAAATGAGGGTTCTAACAAGCCTGGCATTTGCTTTGGGAAAAAGGTGTGAGCAGATAGTTACAGCCAGGGCAGTGAGCGTCCTGGGGTCTGAATGGAGCTGGTTTGCAGAAAGAGGACCTCAGCTGCTCCCCAAGAGTGGCCACAACCAGAGGGTTTGAAGAGGCTTTCCCTGTCCATTGGAGGAGGAAATGGCAACCCACTCCAGTATTCTTGCCTGGAAAATCGCATGGACAGAGGAGCCTGGCAGGCGACAGTCCATGTGTCATACACAACCGAGCTCAGCCTTCTTTCAGTACACCTGTCCCTCCGGGCCTTCCCATGAATCACCATCCGAGCAGCAGGGCCTGGTGACCTACAGCAAGTGGACGTGTCTCGAGTCTGGGGGTCAGTCTGTTGCTCCTGCTCCTGCCTACCTTGGGCAAGTAGGGGGAAGGGGTGCTTGGACAGAGTCCATGCCCATAGCCATCATGGGACCTGCTCTCATCAAACCTGTAACGACACAGCCTCCTCAAGCTCAGAAGCCAGGAGGCCAAGGCCCATAAGGGACTCTACCAGCAGGGCTCTCCCCGGGCGCCTCCCTGTCCGGAAAGAAAATGAAAGTGTTAGTTGCTCAGGCATATCCAACTCTTTGTGACCCCATGGAATGACTGTAGGCCGCTGGGCTCCTCTGTCCATGGGATTCTCCAGGCAAGAATACTGGAGTGGGTCACCATACCCTCCCCTAGGGCATCTTCCCAACCCAGGGATCGAACCCGGATCTCCCACATTGCAGGCAGATTCTTTAACATCTGAGCCATCAGTTCCCCTCAAGTGTGAAATCCTCCTGGTCCAGGAGAGGATGTGGCCCTTAAAAGAAACATGTATACTACGCTGCCGTACAGGCACGAGCCCTAGGGGCAAAGACACAAGGGATAACTTGGCTGACCCTTCAGAGTGAGCCAAACATCCCGGGCTCTTAGAGCAGCATCTGGAGCTGTTAGCCAGTGGTCTGGGAAACTCACCTGTATTCATTCCTCTGACTCACCTATGGCTGGAGTGTGAGAACCACAGCTTTACTGAGGGTGCACCGAACTTACTGCCCAGCACCCGCATCTCAGCTCAACCAGTGTTCTGGGCTCCCAGTCCTCCCAGAGCAGAGGTTCTGAGGTTACTTTGCGGCACTGGGATGGAAGCCCAGAGAACTGGAGGGACCCACAACTCAAAATGCATTTAGCATCACCCTTAGAGACTCACCAAGGATCAGAAAGGGGCCAGTGAACCTGACTGCATTTTGCAAGGGATATTGACAGCTGTGGGGGAGGAGCTTCTGAACTGTGGGAGGACCAGAAATTGCCTAATACAGAGGAATGCTATAACTAGCTCGTTATTCTGTACTTACATATGCATCCCTCTTTTCTCGAGGGCAGGAATTGAAACTTACTTGGCTCATTCCTCACACTTAGCGAGGAATTGTTTTTTAATAATATTTTAAGTCGATGAATCAGTGGCTAAAAGAAATAATCACCCACAGAAAAACACTGCCCAGCATTCAGCCTGGGGCCAGACATGAGCTGAAACCCTCAGCTGTGCTGTCTGTCAGGATCCTGTGGTCTCCAACCCCAGGGCTGCCCTTCAAGCGGGATGGAATCTAGGGTGAGGGAAGTCATTTGTGCCCCACCCCCCCCCCTAGAAATTCTGGAGCTTCTTTCGGGGTCCCCAGTGGGCTCGCTCTGGCTGCCGCAGCCTGCCAGCCTCCCTCCTCCCCAGAAGCAGATCCACAGTCTGACACGTGGGGAGCCAAGACCTGGCCCAAAAGAAGGGCCCAGAGAGCTGCATCCAGGGCCTGCTGGGCCCTGGGAGTGTGGATGCTCGGTTTACAGGCTACTGACTGCTGCTCGGTCACTGCCCCGGGGCGGGCCTCAGCAAACCCCGCTCTGCCGGGGCTCACCCCTCTCCTCACTCGGACCTCAAATGTCACCTCCTTCCCCACACCCCAGCAGAGGCGGCCCCAGTCCAACAAGCCTTCAGCGCATGATACACAAACGTGCTCATTTTGATCTTCCCACCACCTCCGAACTGCTGCGGAGGAGATGATGGGAACAGAATCCCCGGGGAGCCCTTGGGGTCTAATGCATCACACGTGCTGAGAGAGGCCAGGCCGGGCCGGACATTTGCAGCTCAGCTCCCAACCCTCCTGGGGCCCCGGCTCCTTGCACTTGGGCTGAACTTGGGGACCAGGAGCGGGAGGCTGAGCAAGAAGGACTCGCTTCTCCCAACCAAGGCCACCAGGGCACACAGCCCAGCCCCTCTGCGTTGCTCCAAGGCAGGACATTTTCTGGCATCTTCCTAGCCAATTCAAATCCATACAGACAATGGCATCTCTTCCTCATGTTTAAACCCAGGAAAGGGAGACATTGAAGGTGTCTGGGCCCACTGACTCAGCTATTGAGGGGGTTCAAATTAAAAATAAAGTTGATCATAATCCGCAGACTCAAGTTCCTGCCACTAAGCCAGGCACCTGGCAAAGCTGTGTTAAAGGACCAGTTTCCAGTCACTATCAGAAACACAGATGGGCACGGGAAACAGGAAGTACAGTGTTGTATGTACACATAAGCATCTGCTCTGTGTCAGGCCCAGGAATTACAAGAGTCTGGCGGGGAGACTGGCCATTGGAGGAAGTAGCAGATAAAGTGGGAAAACTAAAACAATGCAGTGGAAAAAGAACAGTCAAGTCAGACAGGCCAGCTTCTACCACTAATTAGCTGTGGACTTTAGGTCAGTTACTTAACATCTCTGAGACTCTGTTTCCTTAGCTATAAAACAGCCGTAAGGGCAGTCGTGTGTGCACGCGTGCTAAGCCACTTCAGTCGTGTCTGACTCTGTGCGACCCTGTGGACTGTAGTCTGCCAGGCTCTCTGTCCATGGGATTCTAATTCTAGTCTCCTCGTGCCAGCTCCTTGCTGGGCTTCCAACTGCTTCTCAGGTTTTGTCACCTGCACCTCCTGCTCCTCTTCCAGATAGTTCATTTCTTGCAATGCCCAGTGCCCCATCCTGGACATTTCATGGGTCCCTTGCACTGCTGACAATGCCCTTAACTTGTCGTCCAGCCTCCAACAAGACCTCCGCCAGGCCAGCATACACAGAGCTGCAAGACGGGCATGTTCATGATCCATCAAATGATGATGGTGGGTAATGATGGTGGTGATTGATGACGGTGATGACAACACTGAATGCTGTTCAGTGCTGACTTTTGCCCAGCCCTGTCCCAAGTCTTTGGCTCAAATTAACTCATTTAGTCCTCCCAGCAGCTCTGTTAAGAAAGCGCTATCACTATCCCCATTTTCCAGATGATAAAACTGAGGCATATGGTGGTTAACTCACATGCAGAGATCACACAGGAGTGTACAATGAGGCCAGGGTATGAACCTAGGCAGTCTGACCCCAGCCTTCCATACTTAAGACCCTCAGTGGTTTTCTTCATAATCACCACAGGACACAGACCCCAGAACACAGCCCCTCACACCCCCATGCACCCAGCCGACCCTCCAAGCATGCCCTTATCACCTTTCCACACCCAGAGCTCCAGCCAGGCCAAATGACATACCGTCCACGGCTGAACACAGCAGACACTTTGATGTCTCTGAGCCTTCCTGCTTGTCACTCCCTCTGCCTCAAGCACCTTTCCAAATCCCACCTTTCTCTCCAAGACTCAGCTCTAAGAAGCCTTCCTTGACCTCCCAACCCCGATACATCCACAGCCCCTGCACTGACCCCAGCACAGCGTGTACTGTCTTCGTCATCTGTCTCATTCATTAAGCAATGAGCTCTCAAGAGCACTATTGTGTTTTTTCTCCCTGTACTGCCTGCATCTTGCATAGGGTGTGAATGAACAAGCTGGAGACTTAAATTATTTCCAAATGTAATAGAAGAATTTTGAATCAAAGTGAAAATAAAACAAGGGCTTTGAATCCAGCTGCTCTGGATTAGAATCCCAGTTCCGTCACTTATTAGCTGTGTGACACTGGAAAAATTATTTAACCTCTCTGAACGTCAGTTTCTTCATCTGTAAAATGCCAGGGAGGGCATAACTCCTTTAAAGGGTTGCCCTGGATATTCTGTGTGTGTATGTGTGTGCACGTGTACTTAGTCACTCAGTCGTGTCCAGCTCTTTGTGACCCTTTTGGACTATAGCCCACCAGGCTACACTGTCCATGGGATTCTCCAGGCAAGAATAGTGGAGTGGGTTGCCATTTCCTCCTCCAGGGGACCTTTCCAATCGAGGGATAGAACATGTGTCTCCTGTGTCTCCTCCGTTGCAGATATATTCTTTACCCACTGAGCCTTGAGGGAAGCCCGCTCTGAATGTTAAGTGTAATAAATTCAATAAAGTGTAGAGCCTTGCCATTGTGCTGTGCTCAGCCACTTCAGTTGTGTCTGACTCTTTGTGATCCCATGAACTGTAGCCTGTCAGGCTGCTCTGTCCATGGGGATTCTCCAGGTGTGAATACTGGAGTGGGTGGCCATGCCCTCCTCCAGGGGGTCTTCCCGACCCAGGGATCAACCCCACATCTCTATGTCTTCTGCATTGGTGGGTTCTTCACCACTGGCACCACCAGGGAAGCCTGGTCCTTGCCGTTAAGTAGAAGCTATTTTGATAATGATTATTAAGTTCACTGTGTGATTATTAAGCTTTTATGTGAAGAGTATTCACATGTATTCACATCTGCATGTGTATGTGATTGCATGCATTGACTAGGGCTCTGCTAACAGCCCTGAAAAGCCCTAGGCAGGAATCTCTGAGCAGATACTCTCCTCTCCGCTCCTCACACAATAAAGCCAGAAGCCCTTTCCCACCACAGGACCTTTGCACATGCTATTTCACTCTATGGGTTGTTCCTCCCTCCAATGGCCTCATGGTTGACTCCTTTGCATCCTTTAGGCCTAGGTATAGGATGTCACCTCCTTGGAGGGCCTTCTCAACCACTCTGTCTGGACAAAAGTCCCTGTACTCTACTGCCCTGTTGTCCAGTTCAACCCTGGTTGATTTCTTCCATAGCACTTTGAAAATATGTAGGGATTTGTGTCTTTGTCCGTCCAATCCATGTCAATCCCAAGATAGCGTGGCATTGCCATCATCTACTGCTGTGCTTCCAGTGCCTGGCATGCTGCGTGGCACTTAGTGGGGAGCTCAATAAACAAATGCGGAGAGAATGTTGAATAAATAACCTACTTGGGTTCCATTCAGCAAGAGCAGAGAAAAGGTGTGAGGATTTGCAGCTAAAACTCCTCCCCTGCAGATGAAAGAGAGACCCCTCCCTCTCCCCTGAAGCCTCCGCAAGGCCGCACCTGGATGCCTGCAGCCCGCAGCCCGCAGAGCCCAGCATCTCACTAGAGACAGATTGGAGGGAGTTCAGAGGAGTGGGCCAGGCAGGATTAAGTGGAGGGAGAGGGTGATTTATAAAGAAAGATAAAAGGGCCCAGCTTCATAAGGTTGGGCTACAGGATTATTTTGATAACAGCCTCCAAATGTTGGCAAGGTATGTGTGCCAGGGAGTGGGGATTGTTCCCCCATGAAGGTGCTGAGGCGGTCCCCTGGGGAGACTCAGTGAAATCTCAACTGACCCTGGGGTCCAGAGCTGGAGCCGGAAACCACGGCCAAAGCAAGGAATCTTCCCTGTGATCTGAGCTGTCAGCAAGTCTCCTTGGAGCATCCCAGAAAATTAACACAGCAGAAACCAGGAGGGTCTTTTGAGAAACCAGAGAAAACCCACCTCCTGAGTAAGACTACTTTGTTAAGTATCTGAGAAGGAAGATGCCTTGGTTATCTTGTATACCAGGGGTCCACGCACTATGGCCTGAGGGCCAACTCCAACCTGCTGCCTATTTTTGTAAATAAAGCTTTATTGGAAGAGAGCCACGCCCATCTCTTTACATATTATCTATGACTGCGTGTGCACTACAACTTCGGAGCTGAGAAGTTGCATCAGAGATAATACGACTCACAAATTCTCAAATTCTATTTACTCTCTGGCCCTTTACAGACATAGTCCAAAGACCCTCAGTTACACCATCAATTCTTGGGTAAAGTGCATGACACTTGGAGAGGGAAAAAAGTGTCCACAGGGCCCCAACTCTGACTTAAATTATTTTTATTATAGTAGTAAACACACACACACATATATAAAGTTAGGTATAAATGTTTTAGGCTTTTAGCTCTTACACAACTGGAAAACCAAAAAGCATTCTTGGATTAAATGCCAACAAAATGACAGAAACATTAACATTAAAATGAACAGCATTAAAATAATGCAGTCGATGATGCTTTTGCTGAAGAGCCATTGCTGCTCACAGCATGGATGCGCTGCTCGTGTACAGATTTGTTTGCATTTGGCAAGACTGCTATGAAAAGAGTGTTGTGTGATGACTCAATTCCCCCACTCAGCTTTTTCTTCTAACTCTTGCAAAAACCTTCCTTGACATAGAAAGCCGTAACATAGTGGGCCTTCAGTGGATACAAATGTTGAGCCACATCTGTGCTTTCTCTCATCAGCCCATGAGAACTGAAGTACATAGTTCTGATTGACTCAGTGTCCTCCTGAACACAAAAGTTAGACACTAAAATTTTAAGGCTATGTCCAGGTGTATGGTGACCCGCCAGATGAGCCAGAAAATATTTACAACCATTTTCTAAAATAAAAATAGAGTATTTAAAAAAACAAACCAAAAAAACAACTAAAAATCTCTTAGAAGATCTGTCCACTGGTTGGGGGATCCAGCCCAAACTCTGCCTTTTCCACCTGGAGGAGGAAATGGCAACCCACTCCAGTATTTTTGTCTGGAAAATCCCATGGACTGAGGATCCTGGTAGGCTACAGTCCACGGGGTCGCAAAGAGTCGGACACAACTGAGCGACTTCACTTTGCCTTTTCCAAATGAAGAAACTGAGTCCCGAAGAACGATGGTAACTTGGCGAGATCACGGTGGGGTTGGGGCTGAAGCCACGTTTGAATGGGGCTGAGCTGACTCTCAGTGCCCTGCACTCCTCCTCAGCCCAAGGAGCTCCCAAGACAGCCGACCAGAGCAGAAGTTGGCCCAGCGGAACCAAGAAGGGTGCCCATTAGCTAGAGTCACTGACTATGACTCCAATGACTTCCTCTGGACTTGGAGAGGAGCTGTGCTCTCGGACACCGTGAGCAGCAGCTGGAGCCAGCATCTGGGAGGCACACGGGGAAGCGGTTCGCCCAGGGTAGACGACTGGCTGGCATGACTTCCAAGAGCCCCTCCCAGACTTCAGAAGTGAAGCAACAGCCGCGGAGCCCCTGCAACGGCAGAGTGCTCTTCCTTAGCCTGAAGAGTGTCAGTGGGATCCACCTGGGCTCAGAGAAAACTAGACTGTCTGACTCCTAAAGTCAAGCCAAATCTTCACGCTCTTGGAGGATGGCTCAGACAGAAGAATCATGAGGAAGCCACCCGGTTTAGCAGACCCTAAACGTCGATGTGACAGCAACGGAGTGTTCCTTGGGGAATCCAGCTCCTATGGGGCCAGGCCTGGAGAGGGACATGTGAGCCGCTCAGCCTGGCCGCAGATTTTGCAGGGCTACAGCCCCTGTTCTCCAGACTGGTCAAGTCCTGGGCTGCCTTCTCTCACCTGGGGAGCAGCACGCTGGTCAGGAGGAGAAGTGGGGAGCAAGCTCACGGTAGCAGCTTGTTCAGAGCAGAGCAAGGCAGCCTGCTGATACCCCTTCTATTCTATACGGGAGGCTTATTTAAAAGCTCATGACTGGTTGGTTCAGACTAAATGAGAATATTTAAAGCCAACTCTTTGGTAAAGACTCTGATACTAGAAAAGACTGAAGGCAAAAGGAGAAGGGGGCAGCAGAGGATAAGATGTTTAGATAGCATCACCAACTCAATGGACATGAACCTGAGCAAACTCTGGGAGACAGTGAAGGTCAGAGGAATCTAGTGTGCTGTGGTCCATGGGATCACAAAGAGCTGGACACGACTTAGCAACTGAACAACAACAAATGAGAATATACAAGACATTTCAGAACAGGGCTTGGCAAACATTTTCAGTAACGAGCCAGATAGTAAATTTTTAGACTTTGTAGGACGTGTGCAGGTCTTTTATTTTAACAAACTTTTAAAAATGTAAAATCCATTCTCAGCTGACACACTACACAAATATAGGCTACAGGCTAAATTTGGCCCATAGGTGGTATTTCGCTGACCTCTGTTCTAGAATATCACTAACTCAAGATGTGCCCTGCACAATCAACTTGACCTTCTCAGGACTATAAACACCCAAAAAACAGCATCTCATCTCCAGGCTCACAGACACACATATTCACACCCATGGACACACACACACACATTCAGTGTTTTGTCCATGAGACAAAAATAACTTTCAAATTTGCAAAGCGCACACATGCCTGAAAGTTAATTCAAGGGCAATCTAATGTGCAAAACCACCATGTCCAGGGCTGGGAAGCTGGAGACTATTCCCAAAGGCACAGAAGAAAATACAAGAGGAGATCAGGGCACGGAAAGAAGACCTTGCCTGTAATCTAGTCTGAAGGTTTCCAAACTGTTCCTCCGAATCATGTGGCCTTTAAGGAGGGGACCTCTGGAGTTCTCTGCTTCAGGCTGCCACATTCAAATCAACTAAGCAACCTCACCTTTGTTGTGTTGAGTCACTAAGTCATGTCCAACTCTTTGTGACCCCATATCCATTGAGTTAGTGATGCCATCCAGCCACCTCATCATCCTCTGTCGTCCCCTTTTCCTATTGCCCTCAATCTTTCCCAGCATCAGGGTCTTTTCCAGTGAGTTGGTGCTTCTCATCAGGTAGCCATAGTATTGAGTCTTCAGTTTCAGCATCAGTCCTTTTAATGAAGGGTTATTTTTATTCAGGGTTAATTTCCTTTAGGATTGACTGGTTGGATCTCTTTGCTGTCCAAGGGACACTCACGAGTTTTCTCCAACACCACAGTTCAAAAGCATCAGTTCTTCAGTGCTGAGCCTTCTTTGTGGTCCAACTCTCACATCAGTACATGACTAATGGAAAAATCATAGCTTTGACTATATGAACCTTTGTTGGCAAAGTGATGTCTCTGCTTTTTAATATGCTGTCTAGGTTTATCATAGCTTTCCTTCCAAGGAACAAGCGTCTTTTAGTTTCATGGCTGCAGTCACCATCCACAGTGATTTTGGAGCCCAAGAAAATAAAGTCTATCACTGTTTCCATTGTTTCCCCATCTATTTTCCATGAAGTGATGGGACTGGATGCCATGATCTTAGTTTTTGAATGTTGAGTTTTAAAACAGCTTTTCCACTCCTGTACATACTGGATTTCCATTGAAGAGTTCATCCAAAGGTAGGATTTCATGACAAAAAGTAGTGGTGGGTGTTCAAAACCAGTACCTGGCCAATTGTCTTATATCTGGTCCCTCTAAAATGTCTGGCAAGATTAGCCCACATGCTTGCCTATTGCAAATATTATAAGGTAGGACTAGTGCTCCATGGTTTGCTACAGTCCCCTCCCCTCCCTATTGCCTTAGACCACTCTGCTTCATTAATCAGTAGGACCTGCCTGGCCCCAGAGGCATTTGAGTTTGTGACTCCTATCAATGCTGTCTCAGCTGCCTTAACATGAAACAACTCCCTGAAACATAGTACTGCTTTCTTCAGAGAAGTCACAACTAAATCCGAAATACTGACCTACCAACAGCTGCCAGATCCTGTAGGTCTTAGGCAACCTTTCACTGATTCTGATATTTTCTTAATCTTTTGTATTTATTTATATCCCACTTTGTTCCAAAAAAGGATCCAAGACAGCTTGTAAATAAACATATAACATCATAAACTCTAAAAATAGAAGAAATCTGAGGGAGGGAAAATCAGACTAAAATAGTAGGATGAGGCCAGATGAAAAGTTAGCACACAAAATCACAGTTGAAGATGTCTACATGTTTTGTAACAGCAAGCAGAGATTTCTGCATTAGGATGGTTCATAGAGGTATATGGAACTGCCCTCCTTTAATAGCTGATGAAATTGCTTTAGAGAAAAGAAAAAAAATAAAAAGGAAAGAAAGAAACATCATGAGGGAAAGAGGCTCAGCCCAAAACTTTAAACTTCAAAAATGTCAGCTACGAAAAGGAACAAGAAGTTAAGGAGCAGAGCAAAACTATTCACCACAGCAAATGTCCAGGGCCACTATCCAAGCCCCTTAAGAGCCTTGGGGTATGAAAGCTAATTGTGTGCATCAACTTGACTGGATCACAGGCTGCCCAGCTCTCTGGTTAAACATTATACCTGGGTGTTTTATATATCTATATCTATATCTATATCTATATCTATATCTATATCTATATCTGTGAGGGTGTTACTGGAAGAGGTTAACCACCGAATCAATAGACTGAGTAGAGCCTTCCCTGGTGGTCCAACAGTTAAGACTCTGCACTTCCAACTCAGGTGGCGGGAGTTTGATCCTTGGTCTGAGAACTAGGATCCTTCCTGCCACAGTGCAGCCAAAGTATGGGGGGGAAAATACAGTGAGTAAAGTGCATTGCCCTCTTCAATGTGGGTAGACATCACCCAGTCCACAGAGGGCCCAAATATGAAAAAAACGAGGAGCCCGGGGAGGTTGCTGGTTGAGCAGGGACATGGATCTTCTCCTGCGCTCAGCACTCTTGGTGCTCAAGGCTTCAAACTTCAACCCGCATTTTCAGCATCAGCCGTCTGGCTCTCAAGCCTTGGAACCACACCACCTACTTTCTGGACCTCTGCTTACAGAAGGCAGGTCATAAGAGTGTTCGGCCTCCATCATCACATGAGTCAATAGCTTATAATAAACATAAATATAACTACATGCATCTCCTATTGAATTTCTTTCTCTGGGGAACCTTGAATAATACAGGAGGCCAACAATACGCCAGCAACCCCCTAGCAACGTCAGATCTGGACTGAAGCCAGCCAAAGTGGGATCCACAGCTTTCTCTCCAATGACTGGAGGAGACCAGAAAATGCTGCTGAAAAAAAAGAAAAAACAGGAAAAATAGGAATATAATCAGGACCTTGATTCTCTTGGACAGGTGATTGGGGAAAATAATCCAGTAAAGGAAATAGTGTGCACACCCCCTGCCCACAACTGGCTGTGGTGAGCCCAGGAGAGGACACTTAGCAAGATATCAGAAGTGGGGATCTAACTCAGATGCCTCTTTACTGGAGCATCAGGATAGAAACATGTGACTACGATATGAAACACCATTCCTCAAAATGCAGCAAAGGATATGAACACCCATTAAGAAAAATTGTGCAGATTTATAGAAATTTTATTTATAATCATCTAGAATTGAAAACTCAAATATTCATTAACAGATGAATGGATAAACAAGGTGTGGTACATCCATACAGTAAAATAATACTCAATAAAAAGTTAAGTAATAGATAAATAAAAATTAACAATAAAGCAATAGAAAGTAAAGACTATTGATTCATGCAAGAAACATGGATGAACCTCCAAAGCATTATGCTAAGTATAAGAGGCCATAAGCAAACAGTGACTTACTACATGATTCTATTTATATGGCATTCTAGGAAAGACAAAATTGTTCTGTTCAGTCGCTCAGTCGTGTCCAACTCTTTGTGACTCCATCGACTGCAGCTCACGAGGCCTCCCTGTCCATCACCAACCCCCGGAGCTTACTCAAACTCATGTCCATCACATCGGTGATGCCATCCAACCATCTCATCCTCTGTTGTCACCTTTTCCTCCCACCTTCAATCTTTCCCTCCCACCTTCAATCTTTTCCAGCATTGGGGTCTTTTCCAGTGACACAGTTCTTTGCATCAGGTGGCCAAAGTATTGGAGTTTCAAGAGCAAAAGTGACTTACTGTATGATTCTATTTATATGACATTGTAGGAAAGGCAAAATTGTAGGGATGGGAAACACATCAGGTGTGGGGGCCAGAGGACAGAGGGGAATGGTGGGTGGGGAGAGGACTGACTGCAAAGAGGAGCAAGGGAACTCGGTGAGGGGATGGAAACAGTATAGATCTTGATTGTGGCAGCAGTTATACAATGGTATATATCTGCCAATATTTGCAGAACTGTATGCCTGAAAAAGGATGAATTTTATTGGATGTATATTATCCTTCAATAAACCTGACTTTAAAAAAAATAACGTAGCCAAGGGGGGGAAAGCAAACTATCCTCAAGTACAATGAAAGAAAGTCAAGAGTCAGCCACACTCCCTGAGAGCAAAACCAATGTCTGAAGAGAACTACTCAGCATGAGCCAAATAAAAAGTAACGGTATAGCAGCTAGGCAATGAGGGATGTCCAGTTTGTGGCGATTCTTCCTGAAGGGGAAAAGAAACATAGCAACCAAAAGACAGACATAAATGTATTATGAAAAAAAAATTAATAAAAAACCACAGGAAATTAGCATCCCTGATACAGAGAAATTTAAAAATGGAATGGAAAAATAATGAATGCAAAAAGTATTGGATAATACATAGCACTGTCTGAAATGCAGGGAGGACTGAATCCACAATATGTACTGTTCCAGAGATAAAGAAAAAAAATTAATTCAGAATTCTCAACACAATGATATGTCCTGATTAAGTAATTTAAGTTCAGTAAGGAAGTAACAAGTCCTCAGTAATCCAGGCATAAAAAGCAAATGACCATTGACCAGGCTGCTCTCAGGCCTCCATGGCAACATTCAAGGTCACAGTGGTGGAAGGACACTCACTTCAAAAGGAAAGAAAAGGAGACCAGAGTACTTCTTTCAGCGAAGGTGCTGGTCAGGCATGTAGGCAAAAAGCAAACATTCTCAGACATCAAAAGAATTTCAAAACACATTTTAAAAATTGATGGAATACAGTGACTTCTCGACAAAACTATTGTACTTGGCTATGAAATCCAGCCAGTTGAGAGATAAATTAAAATCAGGACTTGAACAATGGAATACATGTGGTAAAAGAGCCAATGGTGACAATAGAATCTTAGACATGAGAGTCTACTTAGATAAAGAATTAATACTAAATCACTGTGTGAACTGTGAACATTTTATAAGTCTTCAAAGGTTAATAATTATAAAGTTTACAAAAATTAATAGGGAAAGGGAGTAAAAGAAGGTATGAACATCCTTAGTTTTCATGGCAGGGAGATAACTGATAGTATGTAAAATTGAAACTTGCAGTTAGAAAATCATAATTACTCCAACCTCCATGTTTTTTCAAAACCTCTTTTCTTAACCTTAGAGAGATCTTTTGAAAAAGAATATCTCTTGTTTCAAGTTGAACTTAACCTCTTGTTTCAAGTTCAACATTTCCTTCCACTTCCCTTTAGCTTCTTTTCCTTCTTTTAAATTAAAATAAAATTGACTTTAAGACTTTATATTAAAAATAACATGCAGAATTCATATGATCTTTTTCTCATGAATGGACTTTTATACATATAGATAAATAGATATATGGTAGATAGATACATAGGTAAATAAGTAGAAATAAATAGATATATAGAAGCTTATTTGTGGATATCAACTGATATAGATAAGTATACACATACAAACATAGTATGATATTTGGAATATTTTTCATCTCATGGTAATAGTTGTAGTGATTTTTAAATACTTTTTCATACATCCCTGTATTGATTAAATTTTTAAATTATTATATTTTTATTTATAAAATCAATAAAGTGTTTTTACTTATTAAAATATGTTAGAGAAATAGTCATCCTTGAGCTTCCTAGCAGCCAAAGAAAAAAGAGACCTTCATTCAGTTACAGTCTAACCATGAGTGGCATCCATCAGATTAAAATAAACCAACCCAACAAAAGTGTAGCAATTCCTCAGAGGAAATACAACTTTTCCCGGCACTCAGATTTATAGAGGAGATGTTGACTGGTATGGAGGTGGCATTTTCACAACCTGCCTTCACCAATCAAGCAAAAGGCTCTTTTCACACCCCTCCAATCCTTTCATATGTGCTCACCTGCCCCAGCTGGAGGAAAACACCAGATGGCCATGAATTTTGGCCTCTGGTTACCAAGATGGCCTCTTCTTCAAGATTTATTCACACACGTTAATGATTCCCTCCAGGTGAATTCAGGTTGTGGTGGGCCCAGCTGAGGGAAGGATCCATCTTTTCCCCTCCCCTTTCTCCCACTACACACACACACACACACACACACACACACACACACACACACACACACTCCCTCTCTCTCTCTCTCTTTCTCTCTCCCCTCCAAGTCATAAAAACTCACATTCAGCTCTCATGTTGATAACCACCAATTCCTCTTGCCTAGAAAATGCTTCATAGTCTGCCCATGCCTTTCATCAGGCTGACCATACTCATCCTTCAGGGGCCAGCTTACATATCACCTGCTCCAGGGATCATCCACTGATCCCCCCAAGTAGATGGAATCAGGTTCTTGGGTTGGGACAAGTAACCCACATCTGACTACTCCACAGGTGTTACAGAAGTCAAAGGGATTTGAAATCCCAAAAGGTCATGACTCATGTACAAACCATATAATGACTCTAAAAATATAAAGGGTGAAACCATCATTGCCTCTTAGAGCTAGCAGAAAATAATGGGGTAGATAAACTGACATTTTAGATTTCTTTTTAATAGCATTTTGGAAGACTGAAAAATATTTCCATCATAAATTGGGAGGCTAGAAATGGCTTTTAAAAAATATATGTGTCCGTCTAAGATTATACTCTAGGAGGAAAATTTTATCCAAAAAATTACAATCTCCCAGAAACTTAAAAATTGGATTTTGAGAGTCTATCCCATGACCTAATTTACAAAGACTGTATGTCAATATTGTCATAGAAGGTAACTAGAAGTGAGACTTAAAAACATGGCCTGTAAGATACCCTGTAATTCAAAAATGGAAATCGGCACATGTGACCACAAATTATTCTCTTTCACCTCCTTTCATCTGGACTTGGTCTTGCGGCTTGCTTTGACCAATAGGACATTGGCAATCATGACACAAGCAGTCTTTAAAAGTGATTGTACATTGAGGGATCTCTCCCGTGCTGCTCCTGGAACCTCACGATTGCCCTAAGGAGAGAAACCTCAGTCACATCAGCCATCCCAGATGAGATCATCATAAACCAGATAGCCTCAGTCAACATATATGCTGACTGCAGACACATAAGCAAGCCCAGTCAAGATCAGTCATGCTTAACACAGACCAGAAGAACCACCCAGCTGAGCCCAGGCTAGATTGTTGACCTACAGAATCATTACCTAAATAATTGGTGGTTGTTTTAAGCCACTAAGTTTGGAGCTCTTTGATATGTGGCAGAAGTTAACTATTTACATTGTGGCATCCCATAATGACTCAGGAGACAAGGGCCCTGCCTCCAACTCTGTGCAACCTTCAGCAAGTCACTGGACCTTTCTGGTGCACCTAGTTCTTGCACTATAAAATGAAGACAGTCAATTAAATTATCAAACTTAAACAAGCATTAAAAACTCCATCCAATTCTGTCACATTCTGTGATTCTAAATCTCAATCACAAATACTCATGAGTGCAGTTAAAATTCTTTGAACTGAGCTGAGGCATAGCTGAGTCTCTGGAGTTTTCTTGCCTCGAGGCAAGAGATTCTGAGATTTGCTTACCTGACCTATGAGCATAAACATAAAATGCTTCTTCAGCGTTTTATGATCTTGCTGGACTCTTAGGCTAAAATATGAAGTTGAAAAAAGCTGACCAGAAAGAAACTACAACTGATCCTGGCATGCAAAGAAAGGAAATTACTATCAAATCTAAATCCAGAAAGAACTTTCTGCTGGGATGTGAGGCTTTCAGAAAATGCAAAAACAGGGTTGGGACTATGTCTTGTGGAAGAGAAAGCCCCCAGATTGCAAAAAGGAAGAAAAATCTTAACAAATCTTATGAATTTGCAGAACCCCAAAATTCATATTTTTATTTATCTAGAAAGTGACCCAATGATTTTCTTTTTAAAAGTTATCTAGGAAAAGAAATGGAAATAGGAGCAACATATGTCGGTTTTCTTCAGTGATTGAAATAGATCATAATGACCCTCTAAATGCTCTCTGAATGGAACTGATATTTCAAGAAGCCGCATTCTTGGAACTGGGGCTGGAAGCAATAAAAAGTATATATTAGCCAAGAGTAATTTTATTTTTCTATTTCAGTATCATTGCTTAGAAGGACACACTACTGAGGTTGCTGGTGCATCTGGGAATAAGTTTGCAGGAGAGAAGCAGGGAAAATGGATACTTTTCCAGAAAAGAGTCATTAGCATGAATTTCACAAACTGGACAATGTAAACCCTGGGGGTTACTGCCTGAGTGTACACAAGCTCACAGAATCCACTGGCTGAATCTTCCAGGAGCATAATTTTTACTTGAAAGGTAAACCATCAAACATCAAAATGTGTCCTTCTTCCAGCATGTGTCTTCAGGAGTAGCCTCCTCCATCAGGGCTACTGATGTGACTAAGGGTGAAAGGCCAATATTAGACAATCTAAAATATCCACAGGGTAAGCATTTTAAAGTGTCATTTTCCTGAGTAAAGAAAATCATCAAAAGCACTGCATTTCCTCTGAGAGATGGTCTGGGGCTAAAATGTTGGTTCCTTACCTGGACATACCTTATACCTTCCTGGACCTGAGAAGCAGTTCTAGAGATAGACCTTTGTTACTGGTGTTTTCCAGTCGCTAAGTCATCTCCAACTCATGGACTGCAGCATGCCAGGCTTCCCTGTCCTTCACTATCTCTCGGAGTTTGTTCAAACTCATGTCCATTGAATCAGTGATGCCTTCCAGCCACCTCATTCCTCTGCTGCCCCATTCTCCTCTTGCCCTCAAATCTTTTCAGCATCAGGTTCTTTTCTAATGAGTTGGCTCTTGGCTTCAGGTGGTCAAAGTATTGCAGCTTCAGCATCAATGCTTCCAGTGAATATTCAGGGTTGATTTCCTTTAGGATTGACTGGTTGGATCTCCTTGCTGTCCAAGGGACTCTCAAGAGTCTTCTCCAGCACCACGATTCAAAAGCATCAATTCTTCAGTGCTCAGCCTTTTTTATGGTCTAACTCTCACATCCACACATTACTACTGGAAAAACCATAATTTTGGCTATATGGAACTTTGTCAGTAAAGGCCTGAATCTCTCAAAAGCCATTCAAGGAACTTGTTAAAAAAAAAAAAAAAAAAAAAAAACTAGGTCATGCATTCATCTTAGGAAACACTACTTAAGAACAAGGAAAGAATTTCAACAAATCCACCCAATGGTTACCAGCAAAATGTATGTTTCTGATCTTAAGGAGCTCCAATCACTGACAATGGAATGATTTGATAAGTTGGAACTTCACCCAGTCGCCTCTCCTCCTGGCTCTTCTTTTGCGTATTTATTTTTTCAGCAAACATTTTCTTGAGCTTTGACTTTGGGCCAAGACTGTTCTGGGCACCTGAAGTTCAAAGGTCCCTCTCTGGTGAATGGATGTCCACCTGGGGAGAAAACATCATATGAGTAAGTACACGAACATTTTCACAAGGATCTCACACTCTTTAAGTGTGTATTAAGTCATGTCCACATTCATGAGATTTCATAGAAAAACAAAAATAATCTCAATCATTTAAAAATCTGCATTACTGAACCAACCACTTGTAAGCTGTTTCCATTCAAATAATCTATATAGTTTCAGAGTCTATCACAGCCCAAAGAGTTGTCATCACTTTTGATCCATCTCCTTTCATTCTGGGTTATCTGACAGTACAATTCAATTACAATGCAAACAAATTGCAGAGAGAAATTGAAGAGTTTACCAAAGATGTAAGATTTTATGAGGTTGATGAGAGAAATACTTAAACTTCATGCCAAGCCATTGACAGATGGGTCTCTCACAGTTCATCAGGTAACAAAGGGAAGGGGCGGGGACTGGCAGAGGTGATGAACTGGTGGTCAAAACAGAATGGCTGGGTCGTCAAGTGGTTAAAGAAAGCCTTTAGAAGCTCTAAGCTTTTTTTTTTTTAAACAATAAACAGTTTTCTTTATGTTTGTGTTGTGAAGATATAAAGAAACATGAAACTAGGGAAGCCGTATCGTGCCACTATCCAATTTTGTCATTAAAAACTACATTCCTCAAAATTATCAACACATGACTTTGTTCATTCTAAAACCACAATGTGTGATGGAAATTAGACTCTAAAACTGGAAAGAATTAGGTTAAAATAAATTTATTTTTATGGTGTATAGGTTCAGTTTTCAAGCTAAAGACTGAATCCAAATTTTTTTTTAAAAAATCCCCTCTGTTGCCTATGAAATATTGGCTCACTTGTTAGGTGAACTTGCTCTTTCCAGGTATGATTACCCATGGATAACAAGGCCTCCTGTCATCACACTGGTGTAAGTGCTCTAGAGGAGAGTACAGAGGGCTCTGAGACCTCAAGGGGTCTTAGCTAGTCTAGGGAAGTGAACCACAGCTGAGACTTGAGGGATAAACAGAGGCTAGAGGTGAGAGTATGCCTGGAGCGGGTGGCAAGGCAGGCTGGCAAGGTCTAAGAAGTGAAAGAAAGCCAGCATGGCCAGAGGCAGATACAGGAGATGAGTCAGCAGACATGGGCAAGCACCAGGATGTTTCTTTTCACCAAAGGAGCAACAGGTCACCATTGCAGGATTTCAAGTAGGAAGGTGACAGATTTCTGATTTAAAGCAGCTCTTGTGGGTGCCACATGGCAGGTACCATCTTACCTCTTGTCACTAGCAAAGCCTCCCTGGACATCTTGTTTCTTCATAGACCCAAAACCCTGTTCAAAATTCCTAGACTGGAATCAGACCTTCCAGCTTTAGGGCCCCACTAAGGGACACTGCTTCACTGCAGGTTTATAAGACAGTGATGAAGCCCAGTGAGAATGAGTGACCCACCTGGCACTTTGTGTTGGGAGCCTTTAAGGTCTCCACTTCCAATGATGAGACAGTACCAGGGACTGGAAATACCTTTTTACCTTAACCCAAAAAATGGAGAAGATGCCAAAACAAAAATTTTTTTTCAGAACTTGGGCAATAGGAAGCTCAGCCATTGATCCCTGAAAGAAGGAAAATAAGTAAAATGAGCCCTGTGATTGGCCCAGCTTGCCGCTGGAGTTCCAGACCATGGCACAAGGTGGGGAAACTCAAACAAGTCCAGCAATATAGCTGAGTTGAAGAGACACAGTTATGAATTTGGGGAGGCCAAGGTGGCTGGAATTTGAAGGATGGGGTACCTGTGAAAAAACAGAGGCACAGAAAGGAGAAAGCTACAGAAAGAACTGTCCATTTACCTGCTCCCCTTGAGCCTTTAACTGAGTGCTGATCAGTGCACGCATGTGCAAAAGCTACTCAAGAACGTGTCAGGGAGAGGGTGGTGAACCTCAGGATAGGACCAAGCAGGACAATCACCGGAGTTCACACTTGGCTGGGAAGAGTCTGTGTTCCCATCAGCCAGAGAGGAACACTCATAATATACAGGCATCAAGTAGGTACCCAAAAAGCTATTTTTTGTCTCAGTACTAGAGAAAAATAGCCCTGGTCTTTTAAAGATTGCTTCTTCCCACCCAACAAAGCTTAAAAACAAACCCCAGAAATACCAAATGGCTTCTAAAGAATTTATCTGTATCCCAGAACAAAGTCAAGAATAGTTAAAGGAATACAAAACGTCAAGCACTACCCATGGTAAAAAGTCACAATGTCTGGCATCCAATCAAAAATTATCAGGCATGCCAAGAAGTAAGCAAATACAATCCATAATGAGGAGAAAAATCAATCAATAGAAACAGACCCCAAAATGACACAGATGATAGAATTAGTAGGTGAGAGTTCAGCTTTCTAATCTGAAGACTTCCACAAGAATAATCAGTAGAGACAGGCACAAAGGGAAGTGGTCTTGTGATAGCCATCAAATGAAAGGCACTGGATCATCAAGAGTGAGAATGAGTCTACACACAGGGTTCTAATCTCACCTCAAGTTTCCTAGAGCTCAGAAACCCCTCTCAACAGAGACTGATGGTTCTATTACAACTTTTAGACTGAGTGGAACTCATTTCAATTATTCAATCATTTGAAATTAGAATATTCCTTAAGGGACAAGAAAGGCATGAGTAAGTCTGAGCAAAGTCCATTAGAAAATCAATCTATTTAGCAGCCTTTCAAAAATATTCAATCGAGTGTATTATCAGGCATTAAATCAGCATTACTTTTTATTAGAAAGATAGAATATTCTGGTTCGGCAACAGCTCTCATTCAAACCTCTACTTCGTTTCACTATCTGTTATCTATTCTGCCATCCATATCTGCTGTTTAAATCATGAGGAAAAATTATTTGAAAGACAAGCCCTCTATGACAACTGAAGAATATTCTCCATTGCAATGTGTTATATTATTGCTGAGCTGTGTTAACATGTAAATTCTTTTCTAAAGTCAAGTGTAGGAATACAACATCAGGAGCTAGCAATTTAAAAAATGAAAAATCTCAATACATATTCAGAATGACTAGTTGTGGGAATAACCTTTCCCATAATGGGAGCACAGATAATTTTTAACATCTTCTGACTATAAAGTGGGAACCCAAATTCTCAGCCTTGACTTTTCCAGGTGATGTCATTCCTCTTATTTTCTTTATTTGATACCTGTATTACAACATAATGTATGCTTGCTCTAACAAGTAAATCCATGAAAAATACAAAAGGAAAAGCTAATAATCTTCCAACCATATTCACAAACCATATTAATACCCAGGAGGATATTGTCCATATCCATACAAATGCAGTTAGATCACAGATACATGTATGGCCTTGGTTTGGTTTGATTTTATTTTTACAAATGTAAGATCATACTGTAGATATTACTTGAGAGTGTGCTTCTGACACTTAATATATCATAGACCACTCCACATCAACACTCTAATTTATTATTAATCATGATTGATTAGTTTATCAATCTTGTTTTAAAAGACTTCTTTTAGAATTTTTTTCTTTTTTCCTTTTTTTTTTTTTGCTATGACAAATAATCCTAGAGAAAAATATCCTTATTTGTCTGTCCCAGAAGCAGAAAATCCATAGGTCAAACTGCCTGTAGATTAGATTTCCTCAAAGCATATTTCAGGGTCAAATGTATATGTGTATTTATTCTTAATAGCTATTGTCAGATTACTTTCTTCAAAAATATAAAGTTGCAACAATACAATGTATATCAGAAGTGAATGACAGTGCCAGGACCCTTTCAACTGTCCTCTGGAAGTTTGAGAGAGTTACTTAACCCCTCAGAGCCCCCCCAAATGGTAATATAATAATATGCATGTGAGAGTGGCCCGGGTGCACTCAATATATGGAAAGTGTTGAGGGTATTATTATTGGTAATTTTAGCATCATCATAATTAATCTACTATCTTTTCAGATTAGTCAAGTGAAGGTTTTAAATTATAAGCAATGTCATGTTGAGATAAAACAAAATGCATTTATTTGGGGCATCCAGGAAAAATAGAACTGCCTATCAAACTGTCTTTATATTGTTACAAAAAACAGTATTGTTTTAAAGCCTAATATTAGCACAGTTCTTTCATGAGTTGTTTCTATTCTTGGGCTACTGTTCCACATCTTAACTCCTGTCTAGTTTTTTTTTTTTTTTTTTTTTTTAACTACTGCCCTTTAGAAAATTGCATTGAAAAAGTTTCTTTAGGAAATCAATCATTGTCAAGAAGACCATGCAGAGACCAGCCTTTGCAACTTAAACTGACCAGGGTGGTGTTGGTGAGGACTTAAGACCCTAGTGAAACTGTCCAAGCCATGGAGGCAGGTGTTGAGGTTGAACAAGCACAGACCCTGGCAGTAGCAAGGCCTGGGAGGTCTGGGATGAACCCTGTCCCTCTCAGAGTGTGACCTCAGGAAATCATTCCACTTTGCAGAGCCTCCGTTTCTTCATCTGTAAGTTGGGTATAAGAGTGTCTTCCCCAGCACTGTGGTTATGAATGTTTTTTTTTTTTTTTTTTTTTTTTTTTTAATATTATTTTATTAGTTGGAGGCCAATCACCCCACAACATTTCAGTGGGTTTTGTCATACATTGACACGAATCAGCCATATAGTTACATGTATTCCCCATCCCGATCCCCCCTCCCACCTCCCTCCCCACCCGACTCCTCAGGGTCCTCCCAGTGCACCAGGCCCGAGCACCTGACTCATGTATCCCACCTGGGCTGGTGGTCCGTTTCACCATAGATAATATACATGCTGTTCTTTCAAAACATCCCACCCTCACGTTCTCCCCCAGAGTTCAAAAGTCTGTTCTGTATTTCTGTGTCTCTTTTTCTGTTTTGCATATAGGGTTATCGCCACCATCTATCTAAATTCCGTATATATGTGTTAGTATACTGTAATGTTCTTTATCTTTCTGACTTACTTCACTCTGTATAATGGGCTCCAGTTTCATCCATCTCATTAGAACTGATTCAAATGAATTCTTTTTAACGGCTGAGTAATATTCCATGGTGTATATGTACCACAGCTTCCTTATCCATTCATCTGCTGATGGGCATCTAGGTTGCTTCCATGTCCTGGCTATTATAAACAGTGCTGCGATGAACATTGGGGTGCACGTGTCTCTTTCAGATCTGGATTCCTCAGTGTGTATGCCCAGAAGTGGTATTGCTGGGTCATATGGCAGTTCTATTTCCAGTTTTTTAAGAAATCTCCACACTGTTTTCCATAGTGGCTGTACTAGTTTGCATTCCCACCAACAGTGTAAGAGGGTTCCCTTTTCTCCACACCCTCTCCAGCATTTATTGCTTGTAGACTTTTGGATAGCAGCCATCCTGACTGGCGTGTAATGGTACCTCATTGTGGTTTTGATTTGCATTTCTCTGATGATGAGTGATGTTGAGCATCTTTTCATGTGTTTGTTAGCCATCTGTATGTCTTCTTTGGAGAAATGTCTGTTTAGTTCTTTGGCCCATTTTTTGATTGGGTCGTTTATTTTTCTGGAATTGAGCTTCAGGAGTTGCTTGTATATTTTTGAGATTAATCCTTTGTCTGTTTCCTCATTTGTTATTATTTTCTCCCAATCTGAGGGCTGTCTTTTCACCTTACTTATAGTTTCCTTTGTTGTGCAAAAGCTTTTAATTTTCATTAAGTCCCATTTGTTTATTTTTGCTTTTATTTCCAATATTCTGGGAGGTGGGTCATAGAAGATCTTGCTGTGATTTATGTCGGAGAGTGTTTTGCCTATGTTCTCCTCTAGGAGTTTTATAGTTTCTGGTCTTACATTTAGATCTTTAATCCATTTTGAGTTTATTTTTGTGTATGGTGTTAGGAAGTGTTCTAGTTTCATTCTTTTACAAGTGGTTAACCAGTTTTCCCAGCACCACTTGTTAAAGAGATTGTCTTTTTTCCATTGTATATCCTTGCCTCCTTTGTCAAAGATAAGCTGTCCATAGGTTCGTGGATTTATCTCTGGGCTTTCTATTCTGTTCCATTGATCTATATTTCTGTCTTTGTGCCATTGCAACAAAAAGAATAAAATACTTAGGAGTATGTCTACCTAAAGAAACAAAAGACCTATACATAGAAAACTATAAAACACTGATGAAAGAAATCAAAGAGGACACAAACAGTTGGAGAAACATACCGTGTTCATGGATTGGAAGAATCAATATTGTCAAAATGGCTATTCTACCCAAAGCAATCTATAGATTCAATGCAATCCCTATCAAGCTACCAACGGTATTTTTCACAGAATTAGAACAAATAATTTCACAATTTGTATGGAAATACAAAAAACCTCGAATAGCCAAAGTAATCTTGAGAAAGAAGAATGGAACTGGAGGAATCAACCTGCCTGACTTCAGACTCTACTACAAAGCCACAGTCATCAAGACAGTATGGTACTGGCACAAAGACAGAAATATAGATCAACGGTTATGAATGTTTTAATGGAACATTCCCTAAGGAAACTGTCAACAGGTGAGGTCAAGGTGACCAACGGCCAAGCTTCAGGAGAGCAAAGGTGGGATGCATGGTCAGAGGTCCAGGCTCAATGGGTGGGTGCCAGGTGAGGGAGCCTCACCTTAGCAGAGGGGCTCCTGGGAAGATCTGCAGTCAGGATGACCCATGGTCTCTCTTTCAGCATCTCCAGCATCATCTCCTGGCCTCCTGTTTTCCCAAATACAAGAAGGACAGAGAAACCATGTGACTAGATACTCATGGTCAGCATCCTCTTTGTCTGGTTGGTTTTTGCCATCTCTGCCTGTTTGAGCTCATCCCCAGAGCCCAGGAAACTCAACTGGAGGCTCTGATTCCTGGCATGATCCTACCCCAAGTCCCTGCTCACTGGAAACCCCAGGCTGTGACCTATTCCAAAGTAACAGCCTTTTCTGACAGGTTGGCTTCCTTTGTCCCTACCACTTCCCAGCAGGTGAGCTGGAAGCACAGCCCCACACTGTAAAACCCGATATCCCAAAACGGGCCTTGGCAAAATCTTGTGTCAGCGTCCTCTCCTGGTCCCCACCAGGCCCCCAGGTCATCCTCAGGCCTCATGAAGCCAAGAGCCATCCCTTTGCTTGTGTCCCTATTGTAGTTTCTAAGAAAACAGAAGGAAACGTGCATTTTTTATATTACACAACAATCTCAGCCATTTTCTGTTGTTTTCATGATGACTGGAAAGGCCCGTGGGTGTCATCCAAAGTGGAAGTGGTCGCTGGGAGACAGAGAACGTAATCTCATTCTCTCTCTCTCTCTCCTCCTCCCTATCCCCCAAGGAGGTCAGTCCTGTCTGTCTCACTTGGAAGCACAGGAATTCCAGAGCTGGAGGTACACACTCTGAGAAGGCCACAACATTTAAAAATCTGTTTGTTTTAGCCCAGGAACCATCTCACTCTATCCACAGGCCATGCAGGAATCTGCCATTAGCTAATAATAGCATTACCAATCCTGAAGCGAAAAGGAAAAAAAAAGACTCTAATACTTCGTCTTAGCAGCTGATAATGCAAAACAGGGTGGCATTTGGAGGCCTAGGACGATGCCAGTCTCAAGGGAGAGAAAGGTGTTAACTTCTAATAGCTTTTCAGTAATAGCCAAGCATCTGCAGTCCCCTATAAAAAGGGGGGGTTTTTTAAAATTAATCGAGCTGAATGTGCTTCACACTGAGGAGAATGCCAGATTAATAAGTGCATTAAGGGCCGCTTTGGATTGGAAATAATTATGGATGATGACAAGGAGCAGAGGGGGCACGGGTGCGCTCACAGGAATGCATTTTAAAAAGCAGTTTAAAGAGCCTTCAGATGTTGGTATTATCCTGCATGACCAAATTAAGAGCAAATGAGAAAAGTTTATCTGGCATTTTGGAGTATTGAAAGGGCTTAGTGTTATAAATTATACAGTATGAGGATAGGAAATGGTGAGTAAATTCACGTTAAATATTATTGGCAGTTTAAATAGCAACTGCTTTATAAAGCATTAAATACTTTAATTTCGAATTAAAAATCCAAACCACAACATCCCCCAACACCAAAAACATTTCAAGATTGTTTCAGCTATTTATTTGCCAGCACAATAATTAGAAGTTGCCTTGATCAAAAATTAATCTCCACCATGTCCAATTTGAGCTATCAGTCTTGCATGAGTGTGGTCTGTCTGTGCCTTGGAACTGGTTTAGAACTCGTAAGACAGGAAATGTCAAATGCTCTTCCAATATCTTAATCAGTCATTGGAAGAGCACATTGTAGTCACAGCCTGGGCTGAGGTTTATCAGTATTTAATCTAGCCCACTTCAGGCTTTCCTTTCTGGCAGTGCTTCAGATAGCCGAAACTGACCAGAGATGGAAACTAGGAAATCCAAGTTCACAGTTAGGCACATTCAAGCAAATGATATGTCTGTGGTGAGGGAGAGTCACTCATGCCAAGGGGGTAGCTTCCCTAGAGGTCCAACACTGTATCATGAACATTCTCATCTTTGCTGATGGATGGGTGCCTTTCCTGAGAAAGAATTTGGCAAAATTTCATAAAATTCTTCAAAAGATATGTACCTAACAATCCACTTTCTACTAGTTTGTCTTACTCAGAATAAGAGCACAAAGATGCATGTCCAAGTATATTTATTGCTTCATCACTACTAACAGCAAAAGCAAATATTAAGTCATCTAAATGCCAAAAATAGAAAACAGTTTTAACAAGGCATAACACATGCATAAAATACAATGCAATTATTTTAAAATTATGTTGTAGATTCCTGGTTTCCACTTATAGATGGAAAGATCTGGAAAGAGATTCACTCTATTCTTATAAGAAAAAAAATACACAGAAGTTGCAAGATTGCTACATTTCTTAAACCCATCAGAAACCTGAGGTCATAGGACAGCCAACCACCTGAAAATCTGGAGAAAGACAGTATCTAGAGGGAGAGATAAAGCAAGAGAACTTGCTTAACTGGGGCAGACACAGACAGACACCTAAGAAGAGGGAAAAAAAGAGAGACAGAAGAAATATATGAAGAAATAAAAGCTAAGAATTTTATAAAATTAATGACAGACACTAAACTACAGATCCAGAAAGGTCAGAGAACACCAAGTAAGATACAGTCAAAAGAAAAGCAAAATATACTACCTAGGTACATAAGAGGGAAGGGGGAAAATTCTGAAGACAGCCAGAGAAAAAGACTTCTTAGCTACAGAGGAAATAAGATAATAATTAGAGAACTGATCAGAAACCATTCAAGGAGAAGATAATGAACTGATATCTTTAAAGTACTGAAAGTTAGAAAAACACCTGTCAACCCAGAATTCCATATCCAGCACAAATTTTTTTTTAATGAAAGGGAAATAAAGACATTATCAGGGAAACAGAAACAGAAAATTCATTGCCAAGACACTTATAGTAGAAGAAAAGTGAAAGGAAGTTCTTCAGGTCAAAGGACTATGATATCAAACAGAAACTTGTCTCTAAACAAAGATATGGAAAAGAGAAGGTAAAATGAAATCTGTTTTTCTTAACTTTAATTGTTCTAAAAGATAACTGACTCTCTAAGGCAAAATATAGTAGCAGTGTGTTATGTGTTTATAACATATGTAAATGTAAACTGTATGCACATATAGTACAAAGAATTGGAGTAAGGAATTGGGAACACTATACTGTTGGAAGTCCTAATACCATACTTGAAATGGTATATTATTTGAAAGCAGACTCTGATTAGCTAAAAACACATATTTTAAACCCTAGGGAAGCTACAAACAATCTAAAAGAGGTATAAATTATAAATCAATAGAAAAGAAAAAGAAATTTATTTAAAAATACTCAACCTAAAGAAAGAAGCACAAGGGGAAAAAAACACAAACCAAAACCCTCAATCTGAATCTTACATTGTATATAAAAATGAATCCTAAATGGATTATATGCCTAAATTTAAATATAGAGCTATAAAATTTGTAGATGAAAATGAAAAAAATCATTGTGACCTAGGGTTAACAAATATTTCTTAGATATTATAACAAAAGCACAATCTATGAAAGAAAAACATCTAATAAATAAACCTTATTAGAATTAAAAAACTTGTTTTGCAAAAGACACTGTTAAGAAAATTAATATGCTGATCACAGAGTAGGAAAAAATATTTGCAAATCACATTTCTGACATAAGATTTGTATCCAGAGTATGTAAAGAGTTTTCAAAGCTCAGCAATATGGAAACAACAATGCAGTTAAAAATGGGGCAAAAGACATAAACAAAAGATGTTTTAGGGATTATATAAGCTTATGTTAAAAAGATATAAACAAAAGCCTTACCAAAGAAGATATAGAAATGATAAGTAAGCTTATGAAAAGATGTTCAACATCATTAGTCACTAGGAAAATGCAACTTAAAACCACAATGACATGCCACTTATATGTCTAATAGAATGGCCACAGTTTTTAAAATTTTGAAATGAAAATACCAAGCATCAGTGAGGATGCAGAGAACTGGAACTTTCAAACATCACCGAAGGGAGTTCAAAGTGGTACAACCACTGCAGAAAACAGTTTGACAATTTCTTAACAAAAGTTAAATATGCACATAACATGATTGAGCATTTCCATACCCAGGTATTTATCCAAGAGAAATAAAATTTTACATCCACACACCAAAAAAACTATACATAAACATTTAAAGTAGTTTTATTTGTAATTGCCAAAAACTGGAAATAACCCACATATATATTTCAACTAGTAAATATAAAAAAAATCAACCTGTGGTACATCCATAATGTGGAATGAAAGAAAGTGGAAGTGTTAGTCGCTCAGTTGTGTCCAACTCATTGTGACCCCATGGCCTATAGCCCACCAGGCTCTGTCCATGGAATTCTCCAGCAAGAATGTTGGAGTGAGTTGCCATTTCCTTCTCCATAATATGGAATACTCTTAAACAATGTAAAGAAAATAAATCAATGCACACAAGAAGGCATGCAAATTTTAAATGCACTTGTTAAGTGATGGAGGTCAGACCCAAAAAGTGACATAATATATGATTCCATGACATTCTAAAAAATGGTAAAACTATAGAAATGGAAACAATTTGGTGGGACTACTATAAATGGACTATGTGAAGATATTGCAGAGATGATGACCTGTTCTATATGATACTAGAATGATGGACATTATCTCCATGAATTTATCAAAAGCCATAGAACTGTACCCCGTAAAGAGTGAATTTTACTACATGTAAATGGCAACCCACTCCAGTATCCTTGCCTGGAAAATCTCATGGACAGAAGAGCCTGGTGGGCTGCAGTCCATGGGGTCGCAAAGAGTCAGGCATGACTGGGCGACTAACACTAACACTTAACTTCAAACACTCAGCATGTGGAAGGTACCCTCAAGCAGAAGACCTAGCGTAATAAGTCAAGCTGACTGTGTTACAAATGAACCATACAACCACGCTGAAGGGGGTGAGAAAAAAACAACTAACCTACTTTGGGAAACAAAATGTTGACTGGATATTTTTAGATCAAAGACAAAAGAACTGTACACAAATACTATATTTTTGTTACGGGAAGAGTTAGCTATTCTGAAACTGCTTTATGTGTATAGACTAGTTGAACAATTAAGTCAACATATTGTAGATTATGAGAGCCTGGCTTCTCATGTCAAAGTAAGTTGAAAATAAGGAAAGTGAGAAAGCTAGAATGAGCCCTGCAGTGTTGGATTTGAACAAGAGGTATCAGCATTAAGTCAGGGGATATTTTTAAGAAATGAAAAAAAGTGTATGTGTGTGTGTGTGTGTGTGTGTGTGTGTGTGTGCGCGCGCACGCACCAAATGCATATCTCCAAGCTTTGTCTGCTGAATGGGCTTAGAAGCAAGTGACGACATCTAGCCAGATCTTGATTTCTAAATATCACTCTCCAGTAAAATGAACTAAAGCTCCTGGGAGAACCAGTTGATTCCAATACTGGTCATAGAAAATATACAGTTCTTTGTATATACATGAAGCACTTCCAGGTTCCAGAAAGTAACAAAGTGCTCAGAAGAAGTTTGGGGAGGTGGGAGGTAGACCTGATGAAAAGGCATAGGAACCAACCAGAAAGCACTCCCGAGGTTCAAACCAAAACAATTTGTGCAACAAAATAAAGGTAGCATTGGATTATAACCATAAAATAGAACAAATATCTATGGGGTCATACTAATATGAATAAATTAATCAACAGGAAAGGAAAGAAGGAAGGGAAGGAAAAGGAAAGGAAGGAAGGGAGGGACCGGGGTTGGCAAGTGGGGAAGAGAGAGAGGAAGAAGGAAGGACTGGCCTCTGTACCGAAGAATTTCAATTAAAAATGAAGGAATGAAGCAGATAGAAAATCATCATTAAAATATCACAGTAATAACTGCTGCAATTTATATCCACTGGTGGATTCTAAAATCAGCAGACTAACACTGAGCAAAAAAGGATATTTGCAAACTCCCAAGGTATCTCCCTCAAGATTCATTCATTACAAAGGGAAAAATGACTTTATATTGGAGGGACATCCGGCAGACATCACTTTAACCAACCAATCAAGGTTAACATCACCAGTAAGGGGGCATAACAACACCATGCACCCCTGAAGATTAATGGGTGAGGAACACATGGGATGTTCTTACCAAAAAAATACAACTTCATCCAATCATAAGAAAACATCAGAAAAACCCAAATTGAGAGGCCATCTGCAAAATAACTGACCAGTATGCTTCAGTAGGGTCAAAGTCATGAAAAATAAGAAGCTGAAGAACTGTCACAGATGAGACACTAAGACAAAATTAAATGCAATGTGGGATCCTGAACTGACTCTGGGGACAGAAAAGGATGGTAGGGGGAAAACTGAAGAAGTCCAAATAGAGTCTGTAGTTTAGTAACACTAATTTCTGAGTTTTGATCATCATGTCACGGTTGTGCAAGATGTTAACATCAGGGGAAGCTTGGCAAAGGCCATACAGGAGCTCTCTGTACTATTTTGCAACCTTTTCACTGTCGAAAATTATTTCCCCCAAAACTTAAAAATTATATAGATGTAAATATGTATTTACAGGCACAAATGATTTTCACAACATTGCAGGAGGAAAAGCAAATCACAAAATAGGCATCTATAATATGTTTGTTTCATTATCAAGACAAGTATGTACATGCACATATTTATTGTTCAAATGTGTATATAAGTACGTGTGTGCTACGTAACTTCAGTCATGTCCCACTCTTTGCAACCCCAAGAACTGTAGCCTGCCAGGCTCCTCTGTCCATGGGATTCTCAAGGCAAGAATACTGAAGTGGGAAAAAAAAAAAGGAATACTGAAGTGGGTTGCCACGCCTTCTTCCAGGGGATCTTCCCAGCCTAGACCCATGTCTCTTGCATCTCCTGTGTTGGCAGTCAAGTTCCTTACCACTAGTGCCACCTGAAAATCCTGTAAACATGTGCAAATACCTGTTTATGGGCATCCCTGGTGGCTCAGATGGTAAAAAATCTGCCTGCAATGCAGGAGATCCAGGTTCAATCCCTGGGTCAGGAAGACCCCCAGAAAAGGGGATGGGAACTCGCTCCAGTATTCTTGCCCAGAGAATTCCATGGACAGAGGCGCCTGGTAGGCTACAGTCATGGAGTCACAGAGAATTGGACATGAATGAGCTACTAACACTTTCACAATACCTGTTTATATACACATACCTGTTTATATTTGTGATTGCATAAACATATACATACTAATATATTATATCATACACAAAATAGAAAGTAATACCAAAGTGGTGTTGTTCATTTTGCAGAGTGAGTGGGATGGTAGATGTTATTAATTTTTTTCTTTCGTCTTTTTTTTTCTTATGCCATTACTCAATTTTATTGCATATATTTGAAATTTTATCATTTCAATATTTATGTGCAATCCAAGGATGAAGCTGAGTTGGGAAATCTGGGAAAGACCCAGCTGCAGAATTCAGCTCCAATGGGTGTGTCGTGAAGATGCTGTGGTCATCATCTTCTTTGAATCCAGTCTCTATTGTTTTACCTCAAAGCAACAACACAGGTGATATCGAAACTTTCTCCCCTTCTTTGATTTCTATCTCCTACCAGGTATCCGACCTCTACGGATGGGGTTTCTGAGATCTTCTGTTCTCCCCAAATGCCATCCATCAGCATTCTAAGGTCCCCAAGTCCTCTTGGCAGCCCAAAGCACAAACACCTTGGGCATATAGGAAAGTGTAGAGAGGTGGTTTTTGAACTCTTGACCTCTTGGCAGAGAGGAGAAAAAGCATAAGGAAATGGTCTAGGCACTTCCTTTATGATAGAGAAAGGGTGATGAAACAGAGATGTGACTTACATTTCAGATGTCAAAAGGAAATTGAATCCTTCATTCAAAACTTTCCATAATCTGAGTCCTCAGCTCCAAGACACAGAGGGTTTTTCCAAAGATTGGCAGCCATTTGTTTCACTCACTGTCTTTGGGAAATGATTCTGCCTGCTCAGATTTACAATAAATTTAATTTAGGCCCAATATTCTATGATTTCATAAGAGAAAGCAGATAGTAGAGGCTGACGCAGGGCTTCCCTAGGAGAGGAGGAGAGACACAAAGAGGGCAGATGCCACAGCTAAAGCCACTCTCATTACATGACTCCCGACACAGCGGACACAAGCGCTGGCCCCTCGGAATTTCAAATCCAACTTCTCGGAGATTTATTTTTCTCCTGAAACAATTTCTGGCAGCTTTTGATCTTCTAAACTGAAAAAAAAAAAATCAAAGAAATCTGTTTCTCTAGAGTATTAATAGCAAAGGCATTTCTGGATGCTGCAAAGTAAGAAAGGAACATAATAGCATCTCGTTTTATTCATCTTCAAAGCAAACTAAATATAGGTTTAAAAAATAGAAGCAGGATACCCTACAGATTTTTGAAGGGATGGAATAAACCTCTTTACACAAGAAAAGATGACATGAAATCTATTTTGAAGGACATTCACTGGGCTCTTGTCCGCTTAATACCTACAAGTGGGCTGTTAGAAGGGACATAGTAAAAATATCCAATCATTCGGGGAACTTGCAGGCTCCACTCTTTTCATCAATATCGAGCATTGCTTCTCTTACCCTGCTGGGATGTCACTACCATCTGTCCCCCAAAGCACAATACAGGTGTCAGACTTTTCTAAGCAGCAGATGTCTAGCCAACGTACCTGAAAACCTGAGCAGCATCTTCATGTCTCCCATAATCCAAATTCAATCTTTACTCCCTCATCTGGTCACAAGTCTGGGAGTGGGAGTCAAAGTTATGTTTGTATTTAGCTGGCTGTGGATGGCAAGGCACATGTGTGTGCAGAAAATAGTTCTGGAAGTGCAACTATGGGACAGATGCTTCTCTAGGCACTGGAGATAACAGAAGTGCTTGCAAACAAGCACAGAAGCTGATTTCTGATTGTGACATGCATTGCAAAAGAAAGAAATGAGAATATATGATGACGAGTACTAGTGGCATAGGATGCTAATTTACAGAGGGTCTGTCAGAGGAGGAGACTCTGTGCTAAGAGCAGAAGGATAAGATGCCAGTCTTGCAAAGACCTGGGGAGAAGGCTGCTCCAATCCAAGGAGCAGTAAGTGCAAAGGTCCTGAGGTCCTACGGCAACCCTCCCATATTTCACATTAGCACTTACCTTTCCAGCACACACCTACGGTGCTCTACTGCAAACTCCTGAAAGTCTCTGCCTGAGGGCTCTCTGTTGGATGGTGCCTTGAACAGATCAGAAAGGCCAGGAAGTGACTGTCCCTAGGAGCAGCCTTCTGCTGCTATAAGAGTTGATGGGTAAATACTCCAGCTTCCTCACCCTTATGATTCCCCATCAGGATCGAGTTCCAACTGCTCTCAGCAATGAGCTGCTGTAATGAGACACACTTGGCTTCCTTTCCTTCCTTTCTCTGCCTTACTGCTCCGCTCTGCCTCTGTTGCTTTCTAAGATCACCTCCCATGTCAACTGCTAGGATTCAAACTGCTAACCTCAGAGCCTTCTTCTGGGGCATACACACTAAGAGAGCCTGGAAAGAACTTGGCTGGTGAGTTGAAAGGTAATTTTCTCTCAAGGAGGCCAGAGAGGATAAAGGAGGCCAAATCATGCAGGTGCTTGGTATCTTTAGAGGCATTTGTGTCTCAGACGGTTTCACAGTGGGAGTCTGTCTTCCCCTGCCCAATGGCCAACTGCTCTTAGCCAAAGAAGGTCCCCGAGCTGATTCTGTATCCCTACAACATGCCCCTCTCCCTCCCCTTGACCCTACTACTCCCTAGCATCTTGGACCATCTAGTTCAGAGTCAACTCCATAGGGTCAGGAACTTTGCTTTGTTCATGGCTGTAACCTTGGTACCTATAACACTGTCTGGCATTCGGCATGTAGTGTCCAACAAATATTTACTGGATAAATGAATCCTACAAATAAGAAAACCAGGAATCAGAAAAGGTAAATGGTTTACATAAGGTCATACCCAAGGTCGACTGGAGTACTGGTTCTAGAAGGCAGTCTCCTGCTTCTAAGAAGCTTTTGCTATGCTCCCAGTCTCTCAACTTGGGATTGGTCTGGTCTGATCCACGATCTTTTGTGGAAATCTGAGGGACACCCTCCACCAAAAGACTCTACAAAATTTTGTCATCTCCTGGGAGAATTACAGGACAGGGCAAGAGCTCAACAAAAGTGCATCAGCTTTAGAGCCAGGCTGGCTGAATTTGGGTCTTAATTCTGACCTCAGAGTAAGCTCCATGACCTGACCAGAGACCTAAGCCCTCTGAGTTCCAGTGGGATAGAGACCAGCTCGTGTTCACAGTAAAGAGAGTGACATTAGGGTCTGAGAAGGGACAGTCTGACTTTTCCATTTTCACCTGGCTCCTCTTTGTTCCTAGAAGAAGCCTGGAATATCCAGTAGGAAATTCCTCACAATTTCCACGTAAATGACCTGAAGAATAAATACAGATTAATTTTTAATCAATCGTTATGGGTGGAAGTGACCTACACAAAATACAACTGCGAACAGTTCAAATTGAACATGTTAAAATGTATTATACATTTGGAACTAACGAAAGATTGAAATCATTCTGATAAGATTTTTATCACAAGAGTTACAGAGGAGAAAGGGATGAATAGACAGAACCAAGAGGATTTTTAGTGCAATAGTGAAACTATTCTGTATAGTACTATCATAGCTGATAGCTGTCATTCTACATATGGTCAAACCCATAGGATGTACACCACCAAGAGTGAGCCCTAATGTAAACTCTGGACTTAGCGTGATGATGCATCAATGTTGCTTCATCAGCTATGAAAAATGTGCCACCATGGTGGGAGAGATCCATGGTGGAGGAGGTTGTGTGGGTGTGGGGACCGAGGAGCCTGGGAGAAGTCTCTGTACTTTTCATTCAATTTTGCTGTGAACCTAAAACTCTTCTAAAAAATTAAAAGCTAATTAAGATTTTAAAATCTACCACAAAAAAAAAGGTAACACCCACAAAAGAGAATTCCAATGGAAACTGTTACAGTTTGTAAAACTTGATGAGGACCTGAAAAATTGATCAATGAAGCAAATATTCTTTGTGAAATCTACCTAGGAAGGAGTTGATATTGTTGAAAATGGACAAAAATCAGGACCTGTTTAACCAAGTAAACCGTATTTAATTAATCCATTAAGTTGGCTTGGCAGAGTGTGCCTCCTGTCTTGGTTGTAAATACATCTGTTTTTGTATCATTCTGTATTTTTTAAAGTTTGTGTCAACAAAACTGCAGTCAGAGAATTCCAGGGGTCAACATCGTAGGATATATTAATACATGTTCACAGGGTCAAACGGCAAGGTGCAAGCTCCCCGAACCTGGCACGGGGCCCTGGTTGCAGAGAAAACTCATTTGTCCATTCACCAAGTGTTTGCTCTGAATGTCTGTGTCTGGGGTGGAATTCTCAATCTCAGACCTCGGGGTTGAGCAGGGAACCCAGTCCTGGCTGTTGTGACAAGTCTTAGCAGCAACTGCAGGGACGCAGAAGTGACCCATCGGCTGAGGCAGGTGCTTGCAGGAGGCTTCACTGAGGACACGACGTTTGAGCTGAGTCTTCGGAAAGAGTC
Organism: Muntiacus reevesi; assembly: GCF_963930625.1. Classification (NCBI taxonomy): domain Eukaryota; kingdom Metazoa; phylum Chordata; class Mammalia; order Artiodactyla; family Cervidae; genus Muntiacus; species Muntiacus reevesi. The sequence continues at coordinate 159,469,103 of NC_089250.1, read as the reverse complement.
CAGGGGCTCCAAGATGACAAGGGACAGAAAGAGCATTCCGGGCAAAGGGAATCTTATACCCTAGATGCATGGGAGATGGCAGTGTTCAGAAACCTCGAAACCGTCCCCTGGGTCAGACACAGAGGAGAAGGCAGGAGCCAAGGGCCTGGAATGCCTGACATCCTGGGCTTTCTCCTGCCTGCAGTGAACACAGTTGCATGGAGGGCCAAGTGCAGGGCCAAGGCTAAGGGGAGCGGGAGGCCAGAGAGGACACCAGGCAACTGAGCGGGAGCAGGATGGGAGCAGGGGCTAAAAGGGAAACTAAGGAAGCAGGATGGGGAGGAAGCAGGGATAGCATCCAGGACTGTCTCCCAAGGGCTCGTTAAGGCCGGTATGGGGTGGGGAAGTGCTGTGAACCAGGGGCGGACACTCAGGAGGAAAGGAGAGTGAAACATGCAAGATCATTTTGGTCAATTGTTCAGAAAAAATGTTGGCATCAGAATCCTTCAAATGAAACCTTAAGAATTAAAAACAATACACAGAGCTGCTTCAATGACTAAGGTGCCTTGGAAAGGTGTGGTGGGGTGTTGGCCTCCCCAGGACTGCTGTTTTAAGGCCCCTGATGTGAGTCTGAGCCCCCTTTTCAGCTGAGGCTCAGAGGTGGCGTGTTTCCTGGCTCAGAGCACACAGCTGGGACGGCTCCGGGACCCCGCTCAGGACTCCTGGAGACCTGCTCCTCCTTCCACAGCCAGGAGGCTGAGTAGTAATGAGGACTTAGCGTTCTTGGCCCCCAATCCTGCCCAGCTGTCTTTCTGGCTGAGGATGTTTCGAGTCACAGAAAAGCCAAATTCCTGTGAATCTGTCCTAGTCCCTGGACCCTGTTCATACTCTGACTGGGCAAATACCCCATGACATACTGGTTCTTTGCTGCTAGCATCACTTCTCTGGGAGACACCCATTATTCAAACCCCCAGGTGCATCTGGCCCAGGTGGTAAGCAGAAAAAATTCGTGTCATAGCTCTGCCACCATCAGCTGTGTGGTCTTTGGAAAATCACTTGGCCTCTCTGAACCACAGATTCCTCCTCCACAAATCAGAGGTCATCATGCTAACTCTGGCTACATCAAAATGGGGTAAGGATTGTTGTTGTTTAGCCCCTAAGTCATGTCCAACTCTTTGCAACCCCATGGATTGTAGCCTTCCAGGGTTCCCTGTCCTCATCTGTCCATGGAATTTTCCAGGCAAGAATGCTGGAGACGGTTGTCATTTCCTTCTCCAGAGGATCTTCCCAACCCAGGGATCAAACCTGCCTGTCCTGTATTGGCAGGTGGATTCTTTACCACTGAGCAAGGCAATCAGCAAACCCGTGTTGTATCCTGAAAAATCTCTATGGGAACACAAGGGACCCATGATATTTTTCATTTGTCAAGGTTTCTGCCATAAGAAGTAATAACTTCTAAGACTATTACCACCATTCAAACAGCCATGGAGAGCAGAAGCAGGATATATTTAAAAGGAGGTGGGGTGAACAGGACCTAAGAAAAATCTTCCCTCATGTTTGTCCCGTCAGATCCTCACTGAAGATTCTATTTACTCTTAATTTAGGTACAACCGGAACAAACTTACTCATCTGTTTCCCAGCGCACAGTACTTGAGAAGTAGCAAACTAAAAGGTGGGGAGAGAATGACAAAGGAAAAATGTACTGAAAAGGATGAGACAGAAGCACTGTTAAAAGTGGATGCAAAACCTTCGCCATCATAGCCTGGAGATAAATAGAAAAAGTGCAGGAAGCCTGAGGCCATCAGGGTACAATTGTTGATACACCCAATAGGACCCTGAGTCAACCAAAGATAAAAATAGGAACAAAATATTAAATTAAGTACAGCACACTCACATTTTTTAAGAGACTCACAGCCTTTAAAATCAGCAGTTCCACTTCTAAAGCATATATCCTAAGAAAATAACCAGTCAGGGGCACAGAGCTATGTATATACAAGATTGTTCATTACAGTACTCTTTTCAGTAATAAAAAAAATTTGAAACACTCTAAATGTCCTTTAAAAGATGATGAGCAGTATCTTCCATTCTCAAACCACTTTCTAGAAGCTTGTTGTATTTGCATATGATCCATTCTATGGCTTTTATTTTCTTTTGTAAAATTTATTTATTATTTAATTGAAGGATAATTGCTTTACAGAATTTTGTTGCTTTCTGTCAAACCTCAACATGAATCAGCCACAGGTATACATATGTCCCCTCCCTCCCATTTCCCTCCCCATCCCACCCCTGTAGATTGATTCAGAGCCCCTGTTTGAGTTCCCTGAGACATACAGTAAATTCCCAATGGCTATCTATTTTACATATGGCAATTAAGTTTCTATGACTTTTCTTTAAACTGATTCATTCATTTTATTCAAATAAATGTAATTTCTTAAAAAAAGATACGATATTACCCTAAACAGAATATTAGTGTCAGTTACCGTAAATAGAAGTAACCACAGTGCAAAGAAATCATGTCATTATAATCTAGCTAGATGAGCTTACAGAATTGTAGAATGAAAAGTATTCTCCCTTTTTGCTTCCTGATTTAAACAAAACCATTATTTAAAAAGAGAGTTTGGAGGACTGTCAGGAAATCTGATGACAGACCCTCCAGGGAATCAAGGTTCATTTTGTTAGGTGTGGAACTGGCATTGTGGCTGCATAAAAAAGTATCTTTTTTTAAAATAAGGAATGCATACTAAGGGATGCAGGGCTAAAATGACAAGATAACTAGATTTGCTTTAAAATATTTCAGCAAAATAAATGATTGACAAAGCAAATGTGGCGAAATCTTGATCATTACTGAATCCAGGAGATGGGTATTGGAAAGTTCCTTACACTCTTCTCTCTACTTTTAAGTAGCTTGAAAATTCCCCTAATAAAAATAAATTTAAAAATATAAATAGGAAGATCCCTTGTTCATGGGCCACCAAGGCTGACAAAGCCCTTGTCATTTTGAGAAGAGTCAAACCCTAATTTCTGTGCGTATTAACAGACATTTTATACACTGGCAATATGACTCTTTTGAATTAATGTAGGTCAGATTCAACAAAAATAAATAAAAATAAGATGCAAATCCATACGTAATGACAAGGGAAGGGGTCCAAGACAGATTGCTGAGTGGGGAAGTATGCACTAGAAGAATGTGTTTGGCTCCATCTCCTTTATGTAAAACTGTGAAGGAAAATCCCCTGAGTCTGTGCACCCAGAGAGAGTCTGGATGGGGACGCCAAACAGTTATCTCAGGATAGGGAGGGTCCTCCTCTTGCCTTTGTTTGTATCTTTATGCTTTCTGTATTGTGTAAACTTTTTACTTTTTACAATTGAGTAGATACTATTCTTATAATCAGAGGAAAGGCTATTACCATTGTAAGGCAAAAAGAAAAAATCAGGAAAATATTTCTATCTGTATAATGAAATGATTTAAATATACACAAGGAAAAAAATAAATAAAGTAAATATACACAAGGCTGCTTAACAGAAAACGAAACTTCCATTATTATCCCATGGCCTGTGACACTGCGCATTTACTGTCCGTGTCTGGCAAAGGTGCTGGAACAGGCCTCCTGTAAGCTGATCTCAGCCCAGGGGCCTGAGCAAGTGGAGGGAGGGGCGTCGGGTTTCCCGGACTTAGCCCTCTGCTCACACCATGCGCCCTGCCTGCAGTGTTCTCTGCTCTCTTCTGTGGCTCCCTCTCTCCCCACTTGGAGGCTCAGCTCCAGGAAGGCTGCTCTGATGCCCCAGCAGGCATTACCTGGGTTTCTCCTTTGACAGGTGTCAATCTCCAGCCCGTTTGCTGGGACCTGTCCAGAGCAATGACAAGCAGAGGCCTCTTTCTGGGAGGGCTCACAGGCCCTGCTGGGTGCAAGGAGCCCAGCAGAGTGGATGGAGCTCAGCCATGCTTCCCATCCCTTTCTAGGTTGGGTGACCTGGAGGAGTCATTTCCCCTCCTGAGGCCTCAATTTTCACAGCTGTAAAATGGGAATAAATGGACCTAATAGATATACACCACTCAGAAAATTAAATGAGATGGCCTTGAGAGAGTTGGTAATCTCTAAAGCATTCAATTAAAGATAATTTTTAATGTTAGTAGTACCATATACATATTTATTGATAATGACAAGGACAGGATTAAGAACTTTATTATCTTTCAAAATCACAGGGGCATATTTATTCTAGTATTTTCAAAAAATTTCCTAAGGAAATTCACACATTCGAAAATGTGTGAATAAGGATGTTCATCAATGTATAATAGCAAACATGGGAAACTATCTCCTATGGCTTGTCATGCAACTATTAAAGATGAAAGAACATGTTGAGTGATTGAGGAGATGCCTATAACATATTGCCAAATTTAAAAATCTAGCTCCAGAAGAGTACAATCTATTTTTATTTTTTTAATATATATATGTATACTTGTATGTATGCACTATATATATATATATAGGCTTCCCAAGTATCATCAGTGGTAAAGAACCTGGCTGCTAACGCATAAGAGATGCAGATTCAGTCCCTGGGTTGGGAAGATCCCCTGGAGGAGGACATGCTAACGCACTGCAATATCCTTGCCTGGAGAATCCCAAGGACAGAGGAGCCCGGTGGGCTAGAGGCCACGGGGTTGCAAAGAGTTGAACATGGCTGAAGCAACTTAGCACACACACATAAATACACACACATATCACACATACAGAGACAGAGAAAGATCTACAAAGATCTACAGTTATCCCTGGATTAAGTGCTTACAGATCACTTTTTCAGTCTTCTTTTTTGTGTGTATCTGACTTTTCTAAATTTGTCTAAAATAAACTGTGTCTAAAATGCCTTTGTGTGGCATTTCTAAGTTACCTTTTAACCATTCCTCTTCCCCTACCACTACCACTACCAATGTCCCTGTCCAGAAGTTAATGATAAAAGACTGTCCCAGGCCCCCAGCCTCGGATTGTGACGGCCTCCAAGGTCACGAGACAGCCCCATGGACCTCTGGTGTCTATGTGGAAGAGTCTGGTGTGATTTTCACCAGAGAGTGAACACGGTGGGTGAACAATTAGCCAGCTCTGGGCAGAGAAACTGCCCCCCAGGAGACTCACACAGGGACCATGGCCTTGGGAACAAACAGGAGCCTCTCAAACAAATTCCCAGGAGGCAGGTCAATTAGAAAACTTAGCCCCTAGGCCTCACCACCCCCTCCATCGTGTAACCTGATAGGCTGGCTTGGAGGGTCCTTGAAGGGGGTAAGCAGATGGGAAGAGCCAGGTTGGAGGGCTGGGACTTTCCCTCCTCTCTCTCTCCCACTGCCCCCGCCTCCCCACCTCCTTCCCCACCTCAAGCCAGCCCTCACCACTCCCTCTGGGCTCCTCCCCCATCTGTGTCTCTACCCTAGTCTCCATTATAAACCAGTCTCCTCTCCAAAAACTCCACAGTCTTTCTAGGAATCTTCCAAAAAGACAATACTGTAAAATGTCAGAGCCGAAAATAACACTCTACTTTCTCACTTTCTAGTTGAGGAAACTAGTTCAAGGAGATTAATCGATGTGTCTGAAACGTCCATCCAGTAGATGTATAAATAGAACCCAAGATAAGAGCTCAGATGTCTTTATTCCTAGGCCAGGGTGACTGTGACCTCTATCATTTCATTTCCTGCTGTTGGCTGAAAGCAAGCCCAGCACTGTGCTTAGGAACATGGTCTCCAGGGCTGAACCCCTGGGTTCAAATTCCAGATCTTGTATGTACCACCCATGTGGTCTTGAAGCCCCAGTTCGGAAGCAAAACAATAGTAGTAATTACATCGTGTCTTTGTGTAAAGATAAAATGAGTTAAAGTGTATTTAGAGGAGAACCTGGAAGGTGGTGTATGTTATGGAAGCCTCTGCTATCTTGATAATTTTGTCAGCCAGTTAATTGTATCTATGTCTAAGGTCTACGGGGATTGCAAGAGTCGGACATGACTGAGCAGCTAAGCACACACATACATGGAAGAAGTCAGCAAAGGGCAGAGATGAGCCAAATGATTCAGCCGAGAAAACACAGGAGCTCCTCAGAAGGCAAAAGCTCAGAACCTCCATCTTCTTCAGGAGCACGTGAGGCCCAGGGCATCTACTCTTCATCCCTGAAGTATTCACCGAGCCAGCAGAACGGAGTTCAGAAAACAGAGGCTCACACATATGGTTGTCCGTGTGTGCTAAGTCACTTCAGTCGTGTCCAACTCTATGCGACTCTACAAACTGGAGATCACCAGGCTCCTCTGTCCATGGGATTCTCCAGGAGAGAATACTGGAATGTGTTGCCAGGCCCTCCTCCAGGGGATCTTCCCGACCCAGGGATCAAACCTGTGTCTCTTAGGTCTCCTGTATTGGCACATGGGTTCTTTAGCACCACCTGGGAAGCTTACAGTAAACATTCATTTGCAATGCATGGAGGAAAAATGACCCACCCATACTGCAGGGTCAAGATGAATGTCTGGATTAAGAAGAAGCAAAGGTCACCCCAACCTCCACCATACATAAAAGTCAATACCAAATGGGAACATAGGCCTAAATTGTGAAAGTTAAACAATGAAGCCTCTAGACAATAACATGAGAGGATATCCTCACAGCCAAAGGATAGACAAGATTTTCTTAACAGGATGCAAAAATCATAAAGGAAAAGATTGATAAATTGGACTTCATTAAATTTGAGAATCTCCACAATTAAGAATAAAAACTTAAGAAATCCAATGTAGGAAATAATATTTCAAAGGAAATAATTCCTGCAATGATTCAATCTTATATCATCATTAGCATCTACCAAGATGTAGTTTACTTTAAAAGATTTGAAAATTTCGGTTCAATAACAAAAATTTCTGTTCTGTTCATGTCTGTTTCATAAAGAAAATGAGAAGGCAAGCCTGAAAAATTCATATCCATAGTATTTCAAGAACTGGAACCCATTATGAAAAAGTCAACAACTGCACAGAAGAAGGGCTAAAGTCTTAAATGGGAAAAAAAAAGATTGTTTAAGTGTTCAGATAAGGACTTCCCTAGTGGTTCAATTGTAAAAAAAAAAAAAAAAAATATGTATATATATATATATATATGCCTATCAGTGCAGAAAAACACGGGTTCAATCCCTGATCAGGGAGGATTCCACATGCCGTGGAGCAACTAAGCCTGTGAACCACAGCTACTGAAGCCCAAATGCCCTAGAGCCTGTGGTCCACAACAAGAGAAGCCAGCACAGTGAGAGGCCTGCACACAGCTAACAGAGGAAAGTTCTCGCAGCAGTGAAGACCCAGCACAGCTTATAAATAAATAGAGTATTCAAATAAATAGCAATCAAGTAAATGCACATTAAAATCATAATTATAGACTGCTATAGACCTGTCAGAACAGTTTTTTTTTTTTTTTTAATAAGGTAGTATCAAGTTTTGGCATGTTTATGGAGCAATTCATGGAATCCCCTCTCCTACAATGCTGGTGCACACAAGTGGACAGACCAAAGAACTTTTTTCTGTTGAGCATACCTGTGTTTCTAGAACCCGGTTCTCTCCTATCCAGCAATGTGATAATCACATACACTATGCTGATCTCGTGATCTCAGAGGCGTCAAACAGCTCTGAGATCTCAAACAGGTTGATCTCATATATCTAGAGGCAGGATTTGAACTCAGGCTTCAAACTCCAAAGTTCGGGCTCTGAGCCACTGGCCTAGATTGTCTTGTTCAAAATGTGGGAGCCACTATCTCATCCTAAATCACATTTTCATTTTCATCAGCTTGAGTAATTCTTGACCCCTGTGATTTGGGCATGGATGGACAGCCTGGTGAGAAGACCAATTCCCTGGACTCCAGCAGAGAGATGGACGAAAGCAGGTGGTCTTTCCTCTGCAGGGGCAGACATTCAGCCATGAAACCCTTGGCTCCAGAGAACCCTCTCCCACCCTCTCCTGGACTAGACCCTCCCCTGTCCCCAGCAGGTCTGTCCTCACCCCCTTCAGTGACAGATCACCAGTTTCCCGACGGTAAGCCACCCCAGCAACAGCTTCCACCCAAAGTTAGAAATGCGTGTGTCCTTTTGGATATAGATTACCATTTCTAACTTCTGCAGGGGCATTAGTGGAGTCTTGCAATTGTTATATTTCACTCTCTTTTTAAAAATATAACACACACGCATATACTCACATATGGATAGCCAGATACCTAACAACTGTTGCCAAGATTCTAGATTTTGCTCTAGTCATCTCCCAGCTGAACTGCTGTAATTTGTTCTTGGCTGATCTTCCTTCATCTATCATGTCATTTGTCCTCTTCAAAATGTGGCCTCACATTTGGGCTGACCCTTCTCAGGTCTCTCAATTACCACAAAAATGCTAATTACACCACTTCCCACTCACCTGTTGGGGTTAGATGCTCATCCCAGTGCTGTCCCATTGTAAAAGGACTTCTCATATCAGTCCCTTGGAGATAAGGCTCCACCAACTACTTCAATATTCCCCAAACTCCAGGGTCATGTTAGTGATGATGTCATCCAGTCTCCCTGTGCAGAGTTTCCATAATCAAGTCTTCAAACCACTAGCCTCCCCCCTTCCCCATAGAAACATCAACCAAGCTCTTTCTGCTGTCACTGGAGATATTTTCTGTGTGTTCAGAGTCCCCTGGCCTGCCGGTTGTTTCGGCAATAAGTTAAGCTTGAAAGCAAGATCCACAGCTGAAAATATTGCTCAACAAAGCAATAAATCATATCATTTTACATCATTGCCCCGATCCCATACCCTACACTGCCAGACTCCTCGCAGATTCACGGATCCTGTCTCTAAGGCATGCTCCAAGGAAAGACAAGAGATTTTTCAGCCTTTTGTTTTGTTTCACCAAAGAGATTTAATGTTTCCCTTTACAGAGCCAACACTTCCTTGTGTGTGTTCAGTATGAGTTCCCGCCTGCCTTCAGTTCTGGTGACCAAATGTAAACAGCTCACCAGAAGGACAGCAGGAAAGTGTTAGTGTGTTAGGACTGTCCTAACCAACTGTCCAACCTTGGTGTCTTAAAACAATAGAAATTGGGGCTTTTCTGGGCTGTCCAGGGGTTAAGACTCCACCTTCCGATGCAGGGGGTGCAGGATGGATCCTTGGTCAGGGACCGAAGATCCCACATGCCTTGTGGTCAAAAAAAAAAACAAAACATAAAACAGAAGCAATATTGTGACAAATTCAATAAAGACTTTAAAGATGGTCCACATTTTAATAAAAAATCTTAAAAAAGAAAAACAAGAGAAATTTGTTCTCTCACCATTCTGGAAGCCAGAAGTACAAAATCGAGGTGTCAGCAGGGTCATGCCCTCTCCAGAGGCCCCAGGGGAGCATCCTTCCTTGCCTCTTCCAGCTCCTGGCGGCTCCCAGCGTCCTCTGGCTCCAGTCTCTGCCCCCGTCTTCATGGCCTCCTTCACTCTGTGGCTGTGTCCCTCTCCTCTTCTTGTAAGGACACCAGTCATTGGACTTAGGGCTTGTTCTAAATCCAGGATGATTTACTCTCAAGAGCCTTAACGAATTACATGTTCATTACTCTATTTCCAAACAAAGGCATATTCTGACCTCTGGGCAGACACAAATTTTTTTTTTTTTTCGAGGTAAGGGGGACACTATTAGACCCACTACCCAGCATGTGGAAGGATCCAGTGTTTTCTTCCTAAGACCCTCACCTGAATGCCCTGCCTTCTGCCTGCCTGCCTCATCCTTCTCCACAGACAGACAGCTGCATATGTCTTTGGTTGTAACAACCGTATTTTTTTAAACTGCCGCAAGTGTTAGAGTTAAGTTTCAACTGGTGTGAAAGGAGCAGCTGCACCTCAGTCTCCCAATCTGTGAAAAGGGACCAGCAGTGCCTTTCTGGCAGTTGTCATGAGGTGTAACACACCAAACCAAGGGGAGGTGCCTGGTTCAAGCTGCCATAGCTCAGCCCCCAGGCTCAGGTCTCTGGGACCAGCATGCCTGACAAATTGAACTCACATCTGAACAGAAGGGAGATAAGGGCATGGAAACCACATGTTGGTCACATTTAACCAGTAAGGTGAGAAAGAAGCAGAAAACAATTGCTGAGTGGCCACTGGGCTCTATTTCACTTCAGAGCTACTCAGTCCCACCAAGGGTGCTTCTCCAACTCCTCCCATCCTCTCCTGGATCCTGGCAGGTGGCAAGAGTATTATGTCCATTCTGCAGATGAAAACACTGAGGTAAGGAAGTTAGATGTAAGTGACTTGGCCATCTTGTATGTTAAAATATGGAGGGTCTAGTTTCAAGCCAAGGGCCATGGTGGGAGGTTTCCAGCTGGATCTGAGCTTGGGATTCAGGGGTGCTCTGAAGGCAATGAGTCACAGACCCATTGAGAGGTGTCAGAGACTGAGTCTTTCTATGGAGTTTTGTTTGTGAAGATCATATGTGCTCTGAGTCTGATAACGTCAGACTCAGAGGTTAACTGGGCTGCATCTGATAACATCAAAACGGCAAAGAGAAATGTGGAAAATGAAGTCAAACCTGTTACTTGTTTTCATGAAGATGGAAAGAAAAAAAACAAAGATGTGAATTCTACCTATTATTTCTTTTTTAATTTAGTCACATCTATTTATACATATTGACACATGGAACTAAGAGTTGGAGGCTGGTAACCATGGCTTAAAAATAACACCCTTGCCAGAAGAGAAATGTGATCTTAGGGGTCCCTGAGTCCAGAAAAACCCTAAACGATCCTCTGGCTCTCAGGGGACTGAAAGTAATTGGTTCGGAGATTTTTATTTTAATCATTTTTAAGTCAAGGAGGTTTGTGGTGAAGGATGAATTCCTTTCTAACCGTGTCCACCTCGACCTGCTTCAGCCACGATCCACGGCGTCGTTCTCACAAACCAGATCCCAGGAACTCAGAAACCCGCAAAAAGGGGGTGGGGTGGGGGTCAAAGTTCAATCTGCCAGAACTTTATTTTCAATCCAGAACTCCATTCCTCCAACCAACTCTCGAAGAAACAATCAACTTGCCCAGTTTTGCATTTGTTTTCCTGTCAGTTTTGTGGCTGTTCATTATGTGTGAGCAGAAATGAGGGCTGTGTATAAACACCACGGTTGAACAAGGAGCATATTTCTTCCCCCATCTCTAAATCTGGACCCTTCCCCTTCTCGCCTGTGCTACAATTTCCTCTGGCACTTCAGACAGACATATGTTATTTTCAGTTCCACAACTTTCTCGTTCGCTGTATCACCGCACACATGGCCCAGCCACTGCAAATATAAATACATGTGGGTGTCTGCATTTCAACCACTGGACTCTCGCCACTTTTTTTTTTTAATGCAATATAACTCAAGTGGATTGTCATCACAGCCAAGCGGCATGACAAAGTCCAACAAAATCAACGTTTCCCAAGCCCCAACCACCGTCCCACCCCAAATTCTTACCATTTGCCATCCACCCCTGCCCATCGGCAGATGCTCAAACTGGGTTCAGTGGGCAGAATCCTATAATGACCCTCTTATTTATTACTCTTACCTGATGATACAAGAGCCTAATAAATAAATACACTAATTGGGCTTTGCAAAGATAGATCTTCCCCAACAGTACTTATTACCACATAATAAAAACCCATGACAAGCCTCAGCTTTGTGGATACTCTGAGAGTAAATAAGAGATTATTTGCAAATTCAAACGTGCTGAACAGGTTGGCACTCTTTCAGGTAGCAGTGGGTTTAGGCCAGATGCCAAGCTGTGGGGAAGGGAGGGTTTTTTAATACGCACTCCCTTCCAGGCACCGTCAGCTGGAGTATGCTCCAGGAGCCAGCAGCAGGACAGTGGCACATAGATATACAGACAGATGTTGGATTTTTTTCTCCCAGATCCTGGAGGACTTGCAGATGGCCCCACACAAAGGAGATGTTGGAGGGTAATTTAATGAAACTAAAAGCAGCAACTTCCTTTTAATGTGTGCTTCCTAGAAGCCACACAGTGTATTTCGTTTTAGTTTCATAAATAATTATCCCCATTTAACAGATAGGGAAACTGAGACTTAGACCAATGAAGCCTTTTGCTAAGATCTTGAACCTATGAGTCAGGGATGAGGCACCCACTGCTGACTCCTTAAGGAGTATTTGGATTTATCAACTATGTGCATTTCATATTAGTGGTTTAATCTAATCTCAGGAAACCCTATAAGATAGATATTATCAGCATTTTACATTCACAAAGATAAAGCTCTGAGAAGTTAAGTAACTTGCCCAGGGCCACTTGGATAATAAATGAACAGAGATTTGAACCAATGTGGTCTAATTCTGAAGCCCATGCCCTAAAACATGGACCAAATAGTAAATATCTTAGGCTTTCAGTTCATCCACTGTCACTACTACTATGAGTCTCTATTGAGTTAGCCAAAAAATTCAGTTGACTTTTTTCGTAACATCTTCTGGAAAAGCCCAAATGAACTTTTTGGCCAATCCAAAAGCCTGAAAACAGCTATAGACAATATGTACATGAATGGGTGGGCTTCCCAAGTGGCGCTAGTGATAAAGAACACACCTGCCAATCCAAGAGATATAAGAGACGTGGGTTCGATCACTGGATCAGGAAGATCTCCTGGAGGAGGGCATAACAACCCACTCCAGTGTTCTTTCCTGGAGAATCCCAAGGACAGAGGAGCCTGGCGGGCTACTGTCCATAAGGTTGCGAAGAGTCAGACAAGACTGAAGCATCTTAGCATGCATGCACAAATGAATGGGTGTAGCTTTATTCCAGTCAAACTTTATCAACAAAAACAGGCAGGTGGGCAGATTTGGCTAAAGAGTTGTAGTCTGCTGACCCCTACTCTAAAACACACAGCCAACATGTCACATCCGTGGTCAAGGTCAGGGAATGCTGAGCACAAGCTAGAGGCACAGAAACCAATGCATGGCCCTTTGCTCTCCCTGACCTCGTCTTCTATTATTCTTCCCTGACTCTCTCTGCTCCAGCCACGTAGCCTCCCTGCTGCTCTTCAAACACACTTTCATCCTACTGCCTCAGGGCCTTTGCACTTGCTGTTCCCTGCCTGGAATGTCTGCTCTTTGAGATCTCCTCTTGGTTTACTGTCTCATCTCCTTCTGTTTCCTGCACCACTCTCAACTTTGGGTGAGAGCTTCTCTGAATACCCTATCAAAACATACAGCACACACTCGGGTCAATATTTCCTCTATCTCTCTCCCCTGCTTTCTTTCTTTCTCTCCATGGTCCTCATCACCATCAGAAAACACTATCATTTTACTAACACATTTCATTTGTTTTCTGTCTGTGCCCTCGAACACTAGAATGGAAGCTTTGGGAGGGGAGCCGTTCTTGTTTGGTCCGTTTGGTCACTGCAATCCATCCCCAGATTCTAGAATAGTACGTGGCAGAGTGAGGGCCCAGGAAATACTTGCAGGATGAGTTAATATATTTTGGACTGATGGGAACTCATCTTTAGAGCGAGCAGAACTTGGCCCCAGCAAAACTGCCTCGGAGTGCAGGCACTTCGCTGTGATGACTTCTGGGCCCACCTGGGTTAGTCAGGGGCCCCAGCACTTCTCAGCAACTTTGCAACATCTCCATTGATCATACGAAGCACAGCGGCATGGGGGTGGGAAGGCATTTGTGGAGGAACAGGGAAGCTGAACCATCAGCATGAAATTCCCTGGGCTTCATCTTCCTCACGCTGACCTCTGTCGGTCTGAGTGATTGTCCGATGCTTCTGAAGCCCTTTGAACTCGCCCTTCCTCTGGGCACAGTTACTATCTCTCTAGAAGGGAATCATTCATCTGACACCCTGTTAGAGGTAACGGATGAGTCAGGAGGCTAGCTTCGGGATGTTTCTCAGCAGCAGCGTCCCCCCACCCCAACTCCGCCTCCACCAGAGATGAGGGGAAACCATTTGGGTCTGTAATCTGACACTTTGTTTTACGAATGAACTAATTTTCCATAGGCACCTTCAAGCTGGGAAACATCCCAGAGGTGGACTAACCTTTAACATTAGGTGTAATTAAGGATTAGCCATGTCACCTGACCCGTGAAGCACCGGAGACTAGAGATAATAAATCCGCCCTCCCCGCTTTGCCCCAGCCACGGTGGGCCATTCCCCACAGGCAGCCCAGCCTCGGGACCTGGGAGGCCTAGCAGTGAACAAGTAACACCCGCAGCTCAAGCACCCTTCCGTATCCAGACCAGGCAGAAGAAAGCATTGCCTGGGTGCAAATCCAGTTTACAACCAACCAGAGACGGGAAGGGTCCACGCCGGACACTCTGGGCAGGCCACTGCATCTTTCTGCATGGTCATGACTGAGTTAGTTACTGACTTGCCAGGGGACCCTGGGCCAGTCCTGGGCTCCCATTGTCCCCGTGTGGTTACTGAAGGCAAGATGTCTCTGCGGTTCCCAAGAGAAGAAAGTCACCGGTAGTCATGGAGATGCGCGCCTTCCTCGCCTCTCCCCCTCCAGCCCTGTGTCCCCCTTCCTTCTCTCAGCCCCCCAGCCTGCCTCCTCAGCCCTTTCCTCTTCAAGACCCAGTGCTTCCCAGTGCCTGGGAGGGACTGCACAGATGTGGGGGCTTCTGCTCAGCCCACACGCCCACCTCATGCCAGCGGCTCCCCGGTCCTGGCTGGGGGCCCCTGTGTGCGTGCAGTTTCTCTCACGTCCGCCGGGCCGGCCCCGGGGAGAGGGCTCCGGGCTCCCTCTACACCCAGGGTACTTGACTGTTAATGATCCCCGGGCACACTTCCCCCACCCTGTCCCCTGAGACATTTCCAGAGTTGTTTTATGAGCGAGGCTGGGGAAATCTATTAATGAGAGCGGTAATTGCTACCTTTGGGCACCTAGGGCTGATTTACAATGGTTAATGCCTCAGATTCCAAAGGCATAAATTTCAGCTTTTCCACCATTTTTGTCTGGAGCAAAATGACACAGAGGGAGATTGCATATCCTGGGCTACAGATGTTTGGCTGCACAGAGTGTTCTTCTAAGATGGGGCGGGGACAGAGGAGTTGTTTAATTTAATTGACAATAGAGCATCACTGACGCTTATGAAACCTACATGGGTGCAAAAGCGTTCGACGGATGGCAATGCCTATTTCTTAGGAGAAAGGAATACAGGACTAGACAAGGAGACTGGGCAAGTCCTCAACCCCACCCCACCCCCCAGCTCTGTCCTGATTGGTTTGATCACTTGGTCATGAAGGTGACATGGCTTCCAAAGTGCTCTCTTCACCCTCAGGGAGTGGCTGTGTTTCTGAGTGGCTCAGCCATGTCCTTGAGAGTCCTTTGGGGGGGAAAAAAAAAGATTTCCAAGATCAAGGAGAGGTGACCCTGTGTGGAGGGTGATCGGGTGTCTGTCAAAAAGCAAGGAGACTGACCCCATTTTCCTTCCAAATGAGGATCTGAGGGAGTTGGAAACTCGAAAAAGAATTCAGTTTTTGGGATTCATCCAACTGGAGTTTCCAGGAACCCCTCGTAAGGGCTATAAAGCCACAGTAATTTATTCCCAAAAGAAAAGAGGAAAAACAGCTACAACACGAGCAGAAAAACACAAGCTCCACCACCAGCACCATCCCCACCGGCTGTTGGAAATCCATCTTCCTACCTTGGCTGACAGATGCCTCATGACGGGCGACTAAGTGGCCTTGGCGCCAAGCAGGTACCAGAAAGCCCTGGTCCAGGCCCACGACCCACCCTTCCAGCTGCCCCATCAGAGACCTGCTCTCGGACAGAAAGTAGCACAGCCCATGTGCTGTGTGGAGATCCTCCACAACTCCAGCAGCCCCTGGGATTCCAATCATTCAACAAATATTTGCCACGTGTCTGCTACGTGCAAGGCACAGCACAAACAGGCCTGAAGGAATTTCTGGCCCATTCTTAGGCCAGTTTTGAGTGAGAGTTTAATAACAGCTCATCCCTGTCTCCTGTACAATTCTTTATGATTTTTCAAACCCCTTATTAAATATTTGAAAATGTCAACAGCCCAATAAGTGGACAACCCCACTTTACAGAGGAAGAATATCATGTTTGGAGAAGCAAAGGAATTTGCCCAAGGTCACCCAGCAAAAAAAGAAAAAAAGTCACAAGGCACAGTTGGCATTTGAATTCATGTTTTATGATCACTGAAAATGGATTGGGGGTCAGTTAAACCATCGCCCAGTGAGAGTAAAGCAAATGGAGGTCAAATATATCTGGAACAAGTGGGGTCCAAGTTCTCTTTGTTATTGAAAGTTACCTTTGTTTAAAAAAAAAACACAACAATCTGGGGAGTTCCCCGGTAGCCTAGTGGTCAGGATTCAGCACTGTCACTCTTCTGGTCAGGCTTCAGTCCCTGGTTGGGGAGCTGAGATCTTGAAATCTGCATGATGTGGTCCAATTTTTTTAACTTTTGAATAATAATAAATTAAAAATATGTATGGGATTGCACCTGTGTGTGTGTGACTAGAAGGAACCACTTGTATGGCTCTGTATGAAAAACCATTATAAGGAAGACAAAAGAGCAACAATTATTATGGAACTCCAGAGGGCCTGGGCTGGAGAAGTCTGTAAAGGACTGACCCCTTGTTTCAGGAATGGGGACAAGGAGCCCAGAAAAGGTGCCAACGACTCCCACTCAGGGAGTCAAGGATGGCTTTCAACCCCAGGTGGCCTGGCTCCTTCCCTTCTTCTTTCACCAGCCAGGATGCAGTTGGTTGGCAGAGAAGAATCAGCTGAGAGTAAAGCATCCAAATTGCTACAGAATTCTCTTCTCTTCTCCTGTGTTTGTTTTGTTTCCTTTCCAACTAGGATAAGAAAGCAAAAAGGAAGCACCTGGCCCCAGGACAGCCCCTCCTCCCAAGAAGACTAGTTGAGAACCTCTGCTCCACCACTAGGGGAAGAGAAAGGTCCTCAGCTAGAGTATCTGGCTTCCTCCCCCAGTCCAAGCAGAGGCCCTGAATGGGAAGGGAGGAACCGCTCCCGTGGAGCAGGGAAATGGGATGGGGAGAGAGGCTGGGAGCAAGTTAATGATGTGCCCTGGGATTTCCGGATCAGCAACTCTCGTGTGTGTTTAGGAGCTTCCCTCCAAACTAAATCGATGTGAACTTAGCCTCTCACGCCCTAGAAGTTCACACGCAGCACAGAACAGAGCATGTGTCCACTGCATCCACGTCTTACCCCCATGGCAGACCCTGCTAACCAGTGGTAGGCTTCCAGTCCACTACTGGGCAGCCAACATTAATCTGATGGCCTTGAAAGGTGAAAAGAAATTTATACCATGAATATAGAAGATCTCACTTACTTTGGGGGTATGCAGTATATCCCTTTTGTAAGTTAACGGCACTGACTCCACTGGACTTTGATAGAGTTGTCAATCAAGAGGCCACACCTACTTCTTCTAGGGTGACTAGCTAATCAGAGTACGCCATGCTCAACTCCCAGCACCTGGTTGGGGAGAACATGTGACCCAAATTGGCCAATCAGAGTTTGTTTCCGAGAGTATATGCTAGATGAGGGCCAGAGAAGGCAGTATCTCAGTCTGGGAGTGCTGGTCTCAAGAAAGATGTGAATGTGGGGCTTACGCTGAGAATGAAGACGACACTGTGGAAAGCAGAGCAGAGACAGAGAAGAGAAAGACAGGTCCTGGGATGTTTAAATTGCGGAAGAACCAAGGCCTACCCCTCAAATTTGCCAGTTCTGTTATGCAGTAGGAGTCAATGAATGTCACGGTCTTCACTGGGGAATGACATAACTCAGCTTTGCCTCAGTCTGCCTATATTGAAGCCAGTAGGGCCTGGGACTGATGAGGCTGCTGTATGCAACCTGCCCCACCCTGTGGGTATATCTGCATCCTCGCACCTGCAAGCCCTTTTCACCCACTGGTCCCTTGTAGGAAAGAGCTAGGACATCGCCGTGCAGACCCTTTGCAAGCACTCCACCAGCTGCATTAACAGCAGTTCTCAGACACTCTCGGAGCCTGGATCTGACCTGTCTGTGAGTGCTCAGTCGCTTCAGTCATGTCTGACATTTTGCGACCCTGTGGACTGTAGCCCGCCAGGCTCCTCTGTCCATGGGCTTCTCCAGGCAAGGATACTGGAGTGGGTTGCTGTGCCCTCCTCTAGAGGAGCTTCCGACCCAGGGATTGAACCCGACTCTACTGCATCTTCTGCATTGCAGGCAGGTTCTTTACCGCTGAGCCACTACGGAAGCCCCTGGATCTCACATGCAAAGTATCAATAAGTAGGCAAGAAAAAGGCCAAGATCTAACCAAGTCATCTCTTAAAGAATATCAGTTCATTATTAGACAAGAAAAACGATTGCAAAACTAATAGGAAGGTAACATGACAGTGCCAGAGGTTCATGCACCTGGTTTAGTTGGTCATGAGCTCACAGCTCCAGTGTAGGGATTGGATGATGTTGAGCGCCTAGCAGCTATCTGCTTTTCTAAGTTGGCCTGCTTACCAATTTCACACATCCTGCATCCCCAGGTACCTGTCAGAACAGTTTGAATTGCACTGAAGTTGGACTGTGGCAGAAAGAATTAATGAAAATGTTAGTCACAAACTGGCAGGACTTAAAAATTTCTTCCAGAAGAGTTGCACCCAAGCTCATGCTTCTGAAAAACAGTTGCTTAGTTTTTTTTTTTTAATAAATATATTTATTTTTGGCTGTGCTAGGTCTTCATTGCTGTGCGCAGGCTTTCTCTAGTTGTGGTGAGCAGGGGCTACACTTCATCGCAGCTTGCAGGCTTCTTATTGCAGTGTCTTTTGTTGTGGAGCACAGGCTCCGGGGTACGCAGGCTTCAATAGTGGCAGCACTCAGGCTAAGTAGTTTTGGCACTCAGGTTTAGCTGCTCCTTGGCATGTGGAATCTTCCCAAACTGGGGATTTAACTCATATCCCTTTCACTGGCAGGTGGATTCTTAACCATTGGACCACCAGGAAGTCCCAAGAGAGCTGCTCTAAATTGAGGTTTTCCTGCCTCAAAGAGGAATGAGATTCCCCATCCATAGAGGTATTCAAGTAGAGGCAATTGGATTAGTCTACCTCTAAGATTTTGAAGTAGCCAATATTCTTAAGGTTGAAGGAACATAAACACAAGTCAAAAAAGGGAGACTTATATGACTGATTGTTTAAGTGGGCTTCAGGCATGGCTGAATCCAGGTACTCAATCAATATTATAGGAAATCTGTGTCTCTTCATCTCTAAACTCTTCTTTCCTCTCTGCTTTATTTCAGACAGGCTTCCCCACATGAGTGCTATTAATTCCAGACTTAAGCGCTAGTAGACAAAATGTTCCTCATTCACAATATTATCTGAATTCAGCCTCATTAGATGGGCTTGGGTCATCTGCCCTAACCCTGAACCATTCACCATAGCCAATGGGGAGTGGAATGCTCTGATTGGCCAGGTCTGATTCATGCGCCTACCCTGGATCAGGGAGTAATGTCAGTTCATTCTCATGGTTTGAGAACAGAAAGTGATCATTTTCTCTGGGTGGAGGTGGGGGGTGGTGAGTTTCCCAGTGAAGGTTGAAATGATTGCTGAGCTGATAAAAATAGAACAATAAAGTATCATCTACAGTCACCTCCCACCATAAACTCTGTGACTTGTTTGGCAAGGGTTTTTGATCACATGTTTCTTTTTGCCCTGCACATGTGTCCATGTGTCCTTGTGCTCACTAACCCTTTCTGCATTCCTCAAACCGAGTCCTCCAGCCATCAACGCACAGGCAAATGACTAGGCCTCAAATGTGTGCACCTGTCTTCATCCACATTCCAGTAACTCCAGGAACACATGCGAATCCTAATGGATATGCTGAGGAGGCAGACTTCTCCCCACAAGACAAAATAGCTCACTCCTCTGCCAGGAATTTGCCACCAGGCGCTGAGTGGACTTTGATGTCCTGCCTCATTTCCATTCTTGGCAAAAAGAAGAAGCCCTAATACCCACCCAGCCTCCCTCTTTCCATCAGGCACATTCCAAGAACTTGTAGGTCTCAGCCCTGGACCACGTTCCTCTTCCACAGAGAGACTTTTCATCAGTGTATTCCCTTGACCTCCCTGAACCCCAGATGCCCCTGAACCTCTCCTCATTTGGGGGTCCTTCCGTCGCAGAGATGCCCAAGGTTAATCCCCTCCCTTTTCAGCTAAACACCAGCATCACCTCATTAGTGCTGGGAAGAATGTGCCAATATGATAAGAAGAGCACATAGGACACTTGAGGGCACTGCATTCAGAGCTATGTGCTAACTGGAGAAAGTGTTAATAAGGTTGTCACTACTTTTATGTCCTTTTATGTCACTGCTTTCGGCAAGGTCACTGTCTTAAAAACTTGGCTGTGCTGGACCAGCAAAATTGCTGGGTTTTATTACAGACAGAAGTACACAACTGGGACTTCCCTGGTGGCCCAGTGGTTAAGAATCTGCATGCCAGTGCAGGGGACGGGGGTTCAATCCTTGGTCCAGGAAGATTCCACATGCCATGGGGCAACTAAAGCAGGGTGCCACAACTTCTGAAGACAGCACACCCTAGAGCCGATACTCCACAACAAGAGAAGCCACCGCAATGGAAGCCCACACACCGCATCTAAAGAGTGGCCCCCACTCGCTGCAACTAGAGAAAGCTCGCGAGCAGCAGCGAAGACCCATCACAGCGATAAATAAATTAATAAATTCTTTAAAAAAAAAAAAAAAACTAGCCACTGCCTGACCCAGGTTCAAGAAAAATACGCACTTTCAATATCACGGGCCAGGAAAAAGGGAGAGAGAAATTCACAGGTAGGCAAGGCAGTGACTCCCAATGCCCTTGTGGAAGTGGTGACCTCAGACAGGGCTCTGGCTGGGGAGAGTCCCGTGGAACTGTGAGTGCCTGCAGTTCAAATGGCCCTTGAGTGGTCCTCATGGGAATTCAGGATTGACTAATGGGATGAGACAAAGTGACGTGTGGGATATCCTGAGAGCAGAGACTCATCTGAAATCAGACAGGACTCTTGAGAAGTGCTGAGAAAAGGAAGAAGCTTGGAGAAAAGCCTCAGCCAGGTTGTCATGAATCTGTGTGTGCTCAGTCACCCAGTCATGTCCAACTATTCCTGACCCCAAGGACTGCAGCTCAGCAGACTCCTCCGTCCATGGGATTTTCTAGGCAAGACTACTGGAGTGGGTTGCCATTTCCTCTCCCAGGGGATCTTCCTGACCCAGGAATAGAACCCACGTCTCCTGCATCTCCTGAATTGGCAGGCAGATTCTTTACCACTGAGCCACCTGAGAATCCTGTTGTCATGAATGACAACTGCCATTTACGTAGTCTCTGTATGCCAGGCTCTGCATTCAACTCCCACGGCACCCATCAGCCCAGTTAATGGCTCCACAAAGTCTGCGGATAGCACTGTGCCCGTTTTTCAGATAAGAAAACAAAGATCCAGACAGGTTTCATCCCTGCGCACAGCTAGTTGGGGGCGGAGATGGGTGTAGTGGAGGAGGCCTCTCTTGCGTTGCCTTGGCATTAATTGTCTCCAAGGACCAGACCATTGTTTTTGACCTGGGACTGCTAAGGGCCTCAAAGGTTAGAAGTTCTGCTCCTTTAATTACTCATCCACCTGACAAAAGTCACCTTAATTAGGATGGCTTTCCCAAAGAAAATGCAGCCAGTAGGAGCTGGGCCACATCATCCCACTGGGCATGTATCACCTCCCTGATTTCCAGTGCAGTTACTGAGTTTTCCAGAATTTCTTCTGCAGCTTTTCCTCCTTTTTCTCCTGCTCTAATGTCCCATAGCTCAGCTCTTTGTTACTCACGCTCAGACCACCCAGTCTCTCCCAACTAGGCTCCCCACCCACCCAATCCATCTTATGTTTCTTTAGCAGGTACTTTGCTGCTTTTACTCTAAAACCTTCAGTGGCTCCCTATTGCCCACAGAAGATAGTGGAAATCCCTGAGGCCAGCAGCCCCAGCTTCCTTTCAAACCCCACTGCCTTCCATCCTCCAACCTTAGCTCCGGGGCTCAGGCCTTTTTCTCTCCTGGAAGCCCACCAGGTGTCAGACCTCTTGCCTGGAACGTGTGCTGACCTCAGAGGGGCTGGTGATAGAGGCCACGGCCAAGATGCTTACAGATGCCATAAGTACAGTTGAGACTTCCTACATGTTGTCACCCCTTGTCTCCACTCCCCACTGGTCTTCAGACCCTCCCACCCAGGAGGCAAGACGCAGACTCCTAGGCCCACTTTGAGAGACATCAAGAGGTTGAGGAGCCAGTGCTAAGGCTCATGGGCAAAGAGGCATAGTCAGAGGATTCCTGCTGAATAGCCTGTACCGGAGGGACTTCCCTGGTGGTCCAGTGGTTTAGACTTCACCTTCCAGTGCAAAGGCTGCGGGTTCAATCCCTGGTCCCACACACTTCACACCCGAAACACTGAAAAACATAGAACAGAAGAGATATTGTAACAAATTCAGTAAAGACTTCAAAAATGGTCCACATAAAAAAAATAAATAAATCTTTTAAAAAGTTTAGAAAAGACTGTACTGGAGCAAGAATGAGCTTTAGGAGTGATGACCCCTCCAGGAGAAGGGACATTCACTGCAACCCCCTTCTTGGGCTTCCATGTCCCTCCCAGGGTCTTACTTCTGTGACGACTCCCAGGACCAACATGGAAGGGCCTCCCCCAGCATCCCCACAGTAGTTTAGGGGCTATGCTTCCCTGCCATGGCCATGATTTCCATCACCATGAAGCAATGAGGTAGCACCCAGCACCCAAGTGATGGATCCTCCCTGGATCACCCAGAGGGAGCTCACCTGCAGTGTCCTTCTCCATGTCTCCTAAGGGTCCTGTGAGCACTGGATGGGCCCTGACCTCTAACCCCTAGGGAGGCCGGTGACGCTGGCTGCTGGCTCCTCCCTACTGCTGTGCATGGGTGACAGCTGAGTGACAGCATGTTGGCAAGAGAAAGGAGAGGCCTGGGATACAGAGTCAGAGGGAAGAAGACAGATGTTGGCACAGCCCTGCCCCCACTTTGACAATTTTAAGACAGAAGTAAACCTAGGTGCCTAATAAAGAGCCAGCCTTGGGTCCAACATTTGCAGTTGGACACCTGCAAACACCTCTGTGAGTTGTTCTTGACCCACCCTCAAAAAAGCATCCTCTTCCATGCCACCCCAGCCCCCACTCTGGCACCAGTCACCAACCTCCTATACCTTCTGGGTTGGCACCTTGACCACACCATCTGCCTCTCCCCGCTCCAGACCCCCCTTTCTTTTCTCCATCTATTTGAAACCCTGGTTCAGCTTTCAGAACCTGATGTAAGCCCAGCTCCTCTCCTCATCCTTCCCCCTCCCTCCCCATCTCCACCACCCACCCCACCAATATCCCTCCTTATACAGTGATTTCCAAGTTGTTAGAAAAGCTTTCCTCAAGAGAGAAACTCTCTTACCTGTGCCTGGAAAGTCATGCACAAGCTTTGTTAGTGACCAGGGAAAATAGAAGTAACCTAAGTGCTGCTCTGCAAAATGAGGAATAATTGTTCAATAGAATACTATACAGCAGTTAAAAGGAATGTGCCAAGTGTATACAGGTTGACAGTCTGATAACTTTGATATAAAACACACTCAAGGCAGTGCTATGGAGGGAGACAGAGATTTGCCTGCAAGTGTGTATTACAGGTCTAATAAGAATACCCACCAACTCATAATGTGGTTACCTTTGGGGAGGGCTCAAGGGAAGCAAGCCTGGTCAAGGAGAGTGAGTAGATTTTAGTGTAATCTTTTAATGTTTGTTTTTTTTTTCTAAAGGAGTATGAATTTTCTGAGTGACTGATAATTTTTTTACATGTTCTCTATTCTCTAGAGACTCCTACTCCTCATTTCAACCAGGGAAGTTCCACCTTCAGCTTTTACCTGTTTCTCTTGGTTATATGGTTTCATTTGATAGCAGGGGAGGTAAAGTTTATCCCGAGCTTTGCAAAAGACTTCCCTCTGGCTTTTCTTCACGTGCCTGGATCCTGGGAGTCATGAGCCCTCCGCAGCCTGCATAAAGCCCATGGGATCGGGGGCCTCATCTCATGTTCTGCTAGTGGTGCCTCACGGTGATCCATCTCACCCCTCACTGGGAAGGGAGAGGAACCCAGCCTCAGGGAAACGCTGTGCCTCTTACCCGCAGCCACGGTGCTTGCCCCAGCCAGGAGGAGGTCTGGAAAAACAGCCCAGTCGGAGCATAAAGAGCCCAGGGGTCAGGGAGTCCATACCTTTGACAAGGAGGGTAATTTGAGGAACTGCTAAACTCAAACAGTAGAGGTTAATGGTCCTAGAAGCCTGATGAGAACAGGCTAGCAGACGAGATCGGGTGCGTTCAGGGTAGTATGGCCGTAGACGAGAACCGGCTAATGAAATTCTAGAGCTCATCAGCGAGCTGCCAGGGTCTGTTTATATCGAGCCAGTTGGCTGGGAGGGAGGGATTTAAGATGGAAAAGAGGAAGTGGCTGGAGGCCCCATGGCCTCCCAGTGGACCCATAAGGCCCAGGTGAACCCTTGTACCCAAGAGGCATTGAATCACTGATGGGTGAATTTCAGTTGACCTACAGGGGGCCTCACCAGACCTCAGGTAAGCCTCACCCAAAGAACTTGGTCTACTTTGCTCCTGGTCTAGAATCCCAATGACCAAAGAATACCCGTATTCCCTTTGATTGACAGTTCTGACATTTCAGCCCACTCCAGTCCATCCTCACCCGCTTCCCAACATCCTTCTTTTTATTGTAGTTCATGCCAGAGGCTGCCATGTTGCTGAAGTGGCCACAACACTCCTTGCAGACAGGGTCATCAGGTCAACCTCCTCCCTTCCCCCACCCACTCCACGATCAACCCCACTGAGGTTTCCAGGCCTGCCACCAGCTGTGTTTTTTGAACACACACCTCGGAGACTTCCAGGTCTCTTGGGGGAGACCACTGTTCAACCACCTTAGAATATAGATCATTAAAATTGTGTACGTGATGAAGGGTCACCAGGGAACCAAAAGATGCTACTATAATTTGTATCTGAACACTGAAATGGATTGTGCAGGATATAGAAGGGGTTGAGAAGATTAGCGCAACTCCAGAATTTAATTGTTTTTTTTTTTTTTCCCAACTCAAGAAAAGTATTCTCTTTGCAATATGGGGCTTGTTGGTTAGGATGAAAAGTTTCCTTCCCACCTACTGGGACCACCAAGGAAGGAGGGAAGCAATTACTTATCTGTATCAGCAAGTGTTCTGAATTCAGAAGCCAGAAAGAAAATTGAATAGAACCCCACTTGTGTTGTTTCCATTTTTTAAGTTTCCAGGGCACATTTTAGAGTTTATATCACGTTTGCTCATCGACTCATCAAGTGAGAAGATTTTCTGTTGTGTCTTGACTTTTGTTTGAGCCAATGGATATATTAAAACAGGAGTCCCAACCTCTGGGATCTAATGTCAGATGATCTCACGTGGAGCTGATGTAATAATAACAGAAATATAGTGCACAATAAATGTAATGTGCTTGAATCATCCCAAAACCATCCCTCCCACTCGGTCCATGGAAAAAATTTGTTTTCCAGGAAACAGGTTCCTGATGCCAAAAAGGCTGGAGATGGCTGCATTAAAATACTTATTTTCATCTCCCTCCTGTGTGTACCAGACCAATCCGATCCCCACATTTTTCTAATCAAAACCCTGAGTCCCAAAATGGAGAAATGATGCATCCAGGATCACACAGCCTTCAAAGAGCAAAATCTCTCATCTCTTGTGGTCCAACACTCTCCATCATACCACTTTGAAATGTTAGAAGCTTATTTGAAAACTGCTTGGGTCTTATCTCCACATTCCCGTTGAGCAGAATTTTGATTTACAAGCAGACAGCAACCCTCCCCACGCTATTGTCTTCACCACCATTTTCTCAAGTGTACCCAAGCTGCTCATTTTAAAGCAGAGGCTAAAGATAATCCCAAATAATTTTTAATTAAAGCTCATCATTTAAAATGTATAATTTCAGAAGTCTACCAGTGATTAGCTACATTAGGGATTTTGGTGACACATGTCACAATTAAGTGTTTTCAGTGTTGGGCCAATTAAGGGTTAACAGGCTGCAAATACCTACTTTGCACATTTTTGCTTAATGAATTCGTAATGGGAAACTATTCTCATTAGGTTAATTTGTCAACACAATCAAGTTACATCACCAGGATTTTTCTTGGAGCTCACCAATGTAAGTGCCTTTGTATCATGGTGCACGCTCTCGCATTTGATTACAGGCTGTTGGAAGAAAACCCTTTTTCATGAACGGGGAGGAAGTGGATAGAACATTTTTGGGTCTTGATCTTAATTCTCACCTTCTTCGACATAGGCATGTTTATGTCGTCTTATTTCGCTCTCTGGGGCTTTCTGTCTGTATTTCCCTAGTAGGTTGTCATGCCAGAGAGTAAAACACACATCTGTGTACTGGTAGAGAGAAGGCTTCAGCCCCTAAGACGGGCGTGACGGCCGCAGGGAAAACTGCTGTCCTCCCTGAACTCGCTGGGTTTTTTCACCAACTTGAAAAAACACCCAGTCTCCCTGCAAAAGGCTTCATCTTCCTTTGATAAGACTGGTTATCATCTGGGCAGAAGAGAAAGCACTCTTTCTCACTTCAAGGCTATCTACACACTAATTAGTTTATTTAGTAGGGGGATAAACAGTCATATCGTCAAGCCTCTCACAGGACACAAAATATCATTCTCCTCCTAAATTTAGGGGTACATGCTTATGTCCACAGTCAGTGTTGTTTCCAATAGCAAAGAGACTGAAAATAAGCTAGATGTCCCATCGTGAGAGATTCTTATGATAAATCCATGTAATGCATAGAACTTAAAGGAGCTTTGAAAACAATGACATGACTCAGAAATGTATTTTTTTAAGATACTTTAATGTATTTATTTATTTTGCACAGTATGTGGGGGATCTTAGCTCCCCAACCAGGAATGGAACCCATGCTCCCTGCAATGGAAGCACAGATAGATTCTTAACCGCCAGACCGCCAGGGAAGTCCCAGAATTGTATTTATTGACATGGAAACCTGTCACAGTGTGATGTTCACTGACAAAAACATGTTGCAAAGCGCTGTGGAGGTGATGATGACGTGTGTTTTTAAATGTGTGTATGCATTTACAGACACTAGGAAAAATCTAGAAGATCACACTCCCACTATCTGATAATAGGAGTTATCTCTCAGGAGTGGCTTGTAGGTAATTATTACTTTCTTCCTTGTTTTTTTTTTCCCCAGGTATTGCCTGATTGTTTACGATAAATATATATTACTTTGGTGATCAGAACAAAGCTATTTTTATTTGTGAGGGGAAGGTGAGTGAATGAATCCCAGACCTACAGGTCTGGGTGAGAAGAAGACTCTACAAGCCTTAGGCTAAGTTGCTAAGAAGAAAATAAAAAATGAGGACGCACGGTGCTCTGATTGTTTTCATCTCCAAAGTTTTTGACTGATGTTTCACTTACACAAATCAGCAAGTTTGGGTGGGAGGGATTTGATCAGGGTTTGCATTTGGTTTTAATTTAACTAAGTAGACTCCTCCAAATGTAGTCAGCACACAGCACACAGGGAAAATGACATGAAGTTCAAAAAACATTCATTTGAATGTTTTTCACACCATTCATTCCACAAGCCTTGGATCAGTGCTCGCTTGCCACATGCGAAGCTGCTTACCTGGGACTGGGGTCACAGAGGTGAATCAAGATAAGCCCTGCCCCCAAGTAACTCACAGTCCCACCCATGCTCAAGGATTCCGTGAGCTAAAGGAGTTTCCCATTAAGTGTGGGAGGGGTTAGCTCTGAGGGAATTCAGTGTGGGGGGGGGGGGGGGGCAGGCTTGGGGGTGGGCAGTTAGGAGGGAACTCAGAGGTGGGGCTGGCCTGGCTATACTAGGATGGTCATGGAAGGCTTCCTGGAAGAGGAGTTCAAAGGTGAGACCTGAACAACCAAACTGGGTTAAACAAAGTGTAGGGAAAGGGGGCGAGGCTTCCCAGGTGGCACTGGTGGTAAAGAATCTGCCTGCCAACGTAGCAGATGCAAAAGATGTGGGCTCGAACCCTGGGTCGGGAATATCCCCTGGAGTAGGAAATGGCGATGCGCTCCAATCTTCTTGCCCGAAAAAGTCCATGGACAGAGGAGTCTAGCCGGCTACAGTTTGCAAAGGGGCCATGAAGAGAGTCAACTGAACATGCACACAGAGGGGAAAGGGGGCATACTGTCCTCTCCGAAGGCTGCAGGCAGTGACGCTGACTCTGCCCTTGCTGTGCGGCGCGGCGCTGCAGAAAGGGGTTATCGAGCTTGATTGTGATGGTCCCGGCAGAAGGACTAAGGGTGGGGCTGCGTCTCTAATCCTCCAAGACCTGCCCCAGAAATTGCTCTCCTGCACAAACCCCAACTCTCAGCTGCTTTATTTGTGTGTATCTCTCCCTCATGAAAACTAAGTGCAGAAAACATTTTTGAGTATTTGGACTTTTCAGTCCAGCTTCTCAGAAACCAGGAGAATGCTGTAAAAATACACCCAGTGACTATAATAGGGCCTCTCCCATCCTCTGAGTGCCCCAGGGTACATAGAAGCTGACCCTTGGCCTATTTTATTCACAGTTTAGAAAGACCGAAGCTGGTAGCCAGCTCTCACTCCAGGTCAGCCAATCCCTGAGTTGTCAACATCTGCCTGAGAAACAGAGTCTCTGCCTGCCATTCCCAGGGGTGGGAGAAGACTCCTCACAAAGAATCAGAATCCCTAGGAGTCATAATCACAGTAACAACTGTTGCAATATTTGCGGGGGGGCTGCGGGTGTTAATGTGCCATGTGTGTTACTGATTCCATCCAGTGTAATTTAATGCTCATAGAAATCTAAGAGTTGGATAATTATCACGCCCATTTTCAAATGAGGACACTGAGGTGAAAGAGGTTGGGTCACCCAGCCAACACCACTCATGATGGAGGCCAGATTGGAGCCCAGAGCCTTCCAACAGCAAAGCCACAATAATGTTGCACAGGTTCCATGCACCACCCACCTGTGCTGGAGCCTGGGCTCCCCGGGGACGTCTAGACCCGGGGGTGAGCAGCACGGCGGTGAAGTCCATTCTGTGCCCTGAAGACAATGCTACACCCGGTCATTGGGCACTGGAAGCTCCCCAACCCGCATTTAAGAGCATATTTTTAAACTGCAAAGACCACCCATTAGTCATGTCAAAACCAGCATTTTTTCATGAAAGAACGGAATGGACTTAAGCTGAAGTGAAGTGAAATGGAAGTCGCTCTTTGTGACCCCATGGACTATACAGTCCATGGAATTTTCTAGGCCAGAATACTGGAGTGGGTAGCCTTTCCCTTCTCCAGGGCATCTTTCCAACCCAGGAATCAAACCCAGGTCTCATGCATAGCAGGCAGATTCCTTTTTTCTTTTTTTTTTTTTTTAATTTTAATTGGAGGCTAATTACTTTATAATATTATAGTGGTTTTTGCCAAACATCGACATGAATCAGCAACAGGTGCACATGTGTTCCCCATCCAGAACCCCCCTCCCACCTCCCTTCCCATCCCATACCCCAGGGTCATCCCAGTGCACCAGCTCTGAGCACCCTATCTCACACATCGAACCTGGACGGGCGATCCGCTTCACATATGATAATATACACATTTCAACGCTACCCTCTCAAATCATCCCACCTTTGCCTTCTCCCACAGAGTCCAAAAGACTGTTCTTTACACCTGTGTCTCTTTTGCTGTCTCGCATATAGGGTCATTGTTACCATCTTTCTAAATTCCATATATATGCGTTAGTATACTGTATTGGTGTTTTTCTTTCTGACTTACTTCACTCTGTATAGTAGGATCCAGTTTTAACCACCTCATTAGAACTGATTCAAATGCATTCTTTTTAATGGCTGAGTAATATTCCATTGTGTATATGTACCACAACTTTCTTATCCATTTGTCTGCAGATGGACATCTAGCTTGCTTCCATGTCCTGGCTATTGTAAACAGTTTCAGGAGGATTCTTAACCAGCTGAGCCACAAGGGAAGCCCAAGAATACTGGAGTGGGTAGCCTATCCCTTCTCCAGAGGATCTTCCCAACCCAGGAATCAAACCAAGTTCTCCTGCATTGCAGGTGGATTCTTTACCAAGTGAGACATCAGGGAAGGGGACTTAAGCTACATGGATGCAATGCAACCAACAATGAGTCCTGTTTCAGAAAATTTTATTCTGTTTTTGCACATGTGTACAGGGCCATAGGGGACAGTTGGCAAGTTGGCCTTCATGCACTAGCCCAAACTCAACTCACCACCCACGCTCTGACACAGGACTACCTCCCCAGGAAGAAGGTGCACAGAGATGCTCTCCTGTGTGCCAGGCTGTGTGCCAACTTGGATGTCTCTCTAGAGGGGGGTGCCCTTCTTCACATGCTCACAAAGGGGCCACATGGACTGTGAGTTGCATTGTGTGCATGCTCAGTTGAGCCTGACTCTGCAGCCCCATGGACTGTAGCCCCCCAGGCTCCTCTGTCCATGGGATTCTCCAGGCAAGAACACTGAGTGGGTTGCTTTTCCTCCTCCAGGGGATCTTCCTGACCCAGGGATCGTCTCCAGCATCCCCTGCATTGGCGGGCAGATTCTTTACCACTGGCGCCGCCTGGGATGGGCCAGCAGTGTCTGTGCACACCAGCCCTGCTGCAGCGCAGTGCCTCTGATGAAGACCGCATCTCCCAGGACCGCAGCTCCTGCCAGGAGTCTTCTTCAGGATCCCGCACTGTTCCTCATCTCATCCCTTCTGCCCTCGGGGTGGTAACAACTTCCCACTGCTGCTAGGGTCCGCGTCGTCTCCTCTGCCATGTTTTCCTTCACTGGCCCACGCCTCCGTCAGCATCCCTTCAAATAAGCCCCTTTATTCAAACCACTCGGAGGGATTTTGTCTCCTGCTGGGACCCTGACTTACTGCTGATCCAGTGTCTGTGTGTGAATATGTGTGTGTGTGTGTGTCTGTGTGTACTGCACCACAATGTAAAATGTATTTCTTACTGTGGGATACAATTTTTTTTTAAGTGTAAGAGCCACTGGCCCAGGGGAATTCTAATGCAAAACAGCTTGGGGAATGCAGGCTGGGGTGAGCTGGGGAGGCCTCCGAGGGGAGGCCCGGCTGAGAGAACTTAGTGAGAAAAAGCGCTGGGCCGGGAGTCAGGACTGATGGGACTTCCTCCACCTCGGGCCAAAATACGGCCACTGAATTCGGTGACCTGTGGGCTCCAGCCAGCGCTAACCGGCTAAGATTCTGTTTTGGAAGTTGATTTATTTGCATACTCCAAGACCCACATCTAGGAACATCACACATATTTTTAATCTAAGAAAATATCAAAGTGACATCTACAGCCTGTTTGCGGGAATTAATAGTCCCCCCTCGGGCCTCTTCATCCACGGATCCCTGTCTTTCACACCCTGGCGGCCCCTTGGATTTTGTGCTAGAACCACATTACATCGCGTGTGTCCCCTCGAATTCCCCAATTATGAGTCATTGTCTTCCCCTGAATATTTTTATACCTAACTCATGATCAGGCTGCCTTGCCAAAACTGTGAGCAAATGCTGTCCACAGCCGCCCCTCGGAGAGGGAGGCAGGCCTGGAGCAGTGGATAAATCCCTCAGACTCTCTCTTTTTAAAAATCTTTCTAATTAGAGGAAAATAGCTTCACACTGCTGTGTTGGTTTCTGTCGTAGAACAATGCAAATCAGTCATAATTACATATATATATATATACATCCCCTCCCTCTTGATCCTCCCTTCCCTCCCCCATCACAGTAGCATTGACATATATACACAACCATGTATAAAATAGATAGCTAGCGATATACAGCTTTAGCTATGGTGATGGACAGGGAGGCCTGGCGTGCTGCGATTCATGGGGTCGCAAAGAGTCGGACACGACTGAGCGACTGAACTGAACTGAACTGATGGATATATAGTCACTATATAACCCAGGGAGCCCAGTCTGGCGCTCTGTGATGACTGCAGACTCTCTTAACAAGGCCCTGGGTCCACGTGCCTCAAGCCACGGTGACATGCTCTTGGAAGAAGAGGATCTCCAGCCCCGGCCCCTCCCACTGAGAGTGGGTCAAGAGTCGGGTACAGTTCATGGGGGTCAGATCATTATGTGGATGGTGTTGTCTGTGGAAGTTTCCCCAGGAGTCTTCCCAGCTGCGGTGATACTGCGTATCCCCGTCAATGACAGCACCTGCCACTGCGCAACTAGCATGGAGCTCCCCAGAATATAAAGCCCAGCTTGTGCAGTAAGCCCTCTACACGCAAACGAGCTCCTTTCCAAGAGCACGCTGGTAAGTCCAATCTATTAGTAAGTCCAACCAAGTTAGCCTAGGTATCTAACTAACACGATCAGCTATGCAGTACTGTAATAGGTTGATGAGACTGTTCACACAAATAATACATTAAAAAAAAACAAAGAAAACTTTTTTAATCTTACAATACAGGGCCTTGAAAAGTACAGGAGTACAGTCCAACAGCTCTGCCATCTTTTTGCCTCGTTCCTCTCTCTCAATTACTCCTATTTTTGTCTCCATCGTTACTGCTTGGTGTTTCTTCGCGGTACCAGCTACATCACTGCTGCTTCCAGACATCCTGGGCTTGAAATAAAGATCCTGTACTCTGTACTCTGTACAGTAGTATACAGTAAAGTACACAAAGGCAAGACCTCCTACAGAGGATGCACACATGTGACAATGTACACCAGACACTTGAATTAAGTTATGTCATTGGACTTGCGAATGCATGGCCACATCTTTGAAAATTTACAGCTTTTAGACTTACTGTAGCTGATGGATGGTTCTTCCACAAGGCAGCACAGCCACCATCCTGAGGAGCTCTAGGATCTGGATACTCTATTGATAATTCCCAGCCTGAAGCTGGCCGGGAAGGACAAGACATATTGCTTTGGCCTTAGAGGACCAGAGTTCAAATCCCCTATCTGCTGTCTCTTAGCTGTAGGACATTTGCCCATCCTTCAGCCTTCCAGAGCAGCCACTTTCCCATCAAAAAATCAGAATGGCACTGCCTATGCAAAGGGTTATCATGAGAATTACATAAAGCATCATGTGCAGAGCACCTAGCAATGGACACAATTGATACCTGCTGTGAACTGTGGAAGCATCAGGCACTGCAATGAAACCACCTGTAATCAAATCTCAAATCAAAACTCCCCCATTTGGGGACCTCCCTGGTGGAACAGTGGATAAGCACCCACCTGCCGATGCAGGGGACACTGGTTCAATCCCTGGCTCAGGAAGATTCCACGTGCCACGGAGCAGCCAAGCCCAAGCGCCACAGCTCCTGAAGCCCAGGAGCCTACAGCCCATGCTCCCCAACAAGAGAAACCACTGTACCCCAATGAAGAGTAGCCCCTGCTCGGCGCAACTAGAAAGCCCACACACAGGTACAGGTACAAAGACCCAGTGCAACAAGAAATATAAATAAATAAATCATTTTAAAAAAATTCTCTGCCATTTACTAGCACTGAGACTTGGGCAAGTTACTGAATCTTGCTGAGCCTCCATTTTCTCACCTTTGAAATGGGTGATATAACAGTAGTGACCTCCCACAGTGGCCTAGACAAATAAATTAATTAAATGAAACAAGTGGCTACATAGTAGGATAATGCTTATAAATTTTTTTCGAAAAAATAAATTCTTATTGGAATAACGTCAGGCTTACAAAAGTTGCAAACGTAGTATAAAGAATTTCCATATACTGTTCACCCAGCTTCCCCAAATGTTAAGATTTTCCCAACTTGCTTTATCATTTTCCCCATTTTCTCGCTAATGTATACAAACTTATACGTGTATAAGTTTAACTTTCTCTCTGAATTTTTGAGAGTAAGGTAGAGGCAATTATTGTTCAGACACTAAGTCGTGTCCAACTCTTGCAACCCCACGGACTGCAGCACACCCAGCTCTACTGTCCTTCAAGATCTCCTGGAGTTTGCTCAGATTCATGTCTGTTGAGTCAGTGATGCTATCTAACCATCTCATCCTCAGCCACCTCCTTCTCCTTTTGCCTTCAATCTTTCCTAGCAAGGTGGAGACACAATGTTCTTTTATCTCTAAATACTTCAATGTGTATTTCTTTAAAAAAAAAAAAAAAAAAACGACATTCTCCTACATAACCACAGTGCAATTATCAAAATCAGGAAATTGACATTGATAAAACAGCATTATCTAATCTTCAGACTTTACTCAGATTTCACCAACTGTCACACCACTGTTGTTTCCCTGGCCCAGAAGCCAATCCAGGACAACGCATTCATTTACTTGTCATTTCTCTTCAGTCTCACTGAATCTGGACAGTCTTCTGATTTTAGCTTTCATCATCTTGACTAGCTTGAAGAGAAAAAGCGGTTACGTTGCGGCATGTCCTTCAATCTGAGTGTGTCCAAGTTTTTCTCATGACCAGGTTCAGAGTCTGCATTTTCAGCAGGAAAAACGTATAGTAAAAGTATTATGCCATCTCAGTGCACCATTCGGGGAGATAAACAGTGTTGCTTTATCACATTACTGTCAGGTTTACTTTGATCCTTAGTTCATCTGGTGTCTCCAGGTTTCTTACTGTAGAGTTACCATTCTCTCCATAATTAAATAAATATCTTATGGCTGGGAGGATGTGGGACAAAGGCGTTATCAAAGGCATGGACAAGCATTGAGATACTTTGTAGATAGTGAACTAGGCGAGAATGGGGATGCTGGGATTGAGGCAACCAGAAGTTGACTCTGGTTCAATGTCATGGCCTTTGGTTATTGCAGAAATGCTTTTGGGATTGGTGCTGCCTTTGTTCTTTAGCTTTGACAGTGTCACCAGACCAATGGTCAGGGCATAATGCGGGCCCTGTTTCTAGCCACATCTGATCACACTTAAATTAGAACCCACTGGCTTTTTGTTCTATTGTGGCAAAAAAAAAAAATACATGACACAAAATTTATCATTTTGTCCATTTCACACACACAATTCAGTAGCTTTAAGTACATTCATGCTGTGGTGCAATTGCCACCACTATCCAGCTCTAGAACATTCCCATTATCCTAAACTGAAATTCTGCACCCATTAAACGTAACTCCCCATGCCTTCCCCACCCCCAGCCCCTGATAACCACTGTTCTACATTCTGTCTCTGTGAATTTGACTATTCTAGGTGCCTAAACATAAGTGGATTCATGCGGTATTTATATTTTTGTATCTCACTTATTTTACTGAGAATGAAGTCTTCAAAGTTCATCCACACTATAACATGTATCAGAATCTAATATTCCAGTGTATGTACTTATCACATTTATTTTGTCCATTCATCCATCGATGGGCATTTGGGTTGTTATTTCACCTTTTGATTATTGTGGAGTGCTGCTATGAACCTGGGTGTACAAATATCTATCTGAGTCCCTGCTTTTGATTCTTTGGGGCATATACCTAGAAGTGGACTTCCTAGGCCATATGGTAATTCTATGTTTAGTTTTTGAGGCGCCGCCATATTGTTTTCCAAGGACCAAATGGCTTTTAACACTCTGGTGCCCCAATACTCCCTCTCCCCCTACACCCACTCTGCTTTATTTCAGTCTTCAGAGCGTGGAGTGGATAACGGTAATGAGCTTCATCTTTAGCCTCAGGAGATTGAGAGACCCACTGGAAGTACCACTCCACCTGTAAATAAGAATCCTAATGGCCCCACGTTTCGGCAAGTGGAACTCTGATTCTCAGGAACACGCAGCGGTGACTTCCATCATCAGCAGGAAAATAGCCTCCACCCAGTTGAGGGTAGAGTCGGAAGAGGCACTCCACTTTTGCAGACCGGGAAGGAGTGATGGAAAAGCACATGGAGAGTCACATCCACAAAAATACAGGTGTCTGCTCTGCCCCTCGGTCTAATTATGATCCAATGTCTCCTCACCCCCTGGGGACTGGCGACTTGTTTGTTCGAGATGACATATCTATTATTACTCTTTAGGTAGTTAGCAGCATCATTTGCAGCGTTCATTAACAAGTATCACCGTATGGATTTCTAAACAGCAGCTCCGCTTTAGCTAATGAGCCCCAATAGTGTAGTACTTTACATATTTTATAGCTAGACAATTAAGCAATGCCTTGCTTTTATAGCAGGCCTTAAAATAAATCATCTAGGATACAAAGAATAGACAGGAATAACGGTACCTACAGTGTGTTTGCGGTTAGAATTGGGGAAGTTAAACTCACTTTCACCCAGGCTCCCATTATACATATGCACGCACTCAGGCTTCAGAGAAATAAAAGGTTTGCCATGCTTTCTTGTCAATTTACCAGGTTTGTAATAACAGACTGCTTAAGTGATCTGCATATGGTTCACACAGAGATTCGGAGAGAGGGAAGAGAAAGGGAAAGAGAAAAGAAAAGAAGAAGCAGGCTGAGTTTACAAGCAGGAAAAGATTGAAAATGCTAGTATGCATTGAACATCTACCTCTGCCAGGCTTTCACCTCCACCCTTCATATAATTTCCATGAAACCCTACAAGTAGGTATTAGTAGTTCCATTGCATAAATGAGAAAACTGAGACTGAAGGAGATTGTTGCTTATTCAGGGTCACACAACCTGAAAGTGGCTGCACTAGAATTTAAATCTAGATCTTTGTGGGACTTCCCTGGTGGTCCAGGGGTTAAGATACTGCACTTCCAGTGTAGGGGCATGGGTTCGATTCCTGGTTGGGGAATTAAGATCCCTCTCAGCCAAAACAAACAAACAAAAAAAAACTCTATGCGTGAGTCCAGAGACCTTATCCTTCCATGACTGTGTCAAGGGCAGAAGCAGGATTCCCAGCCCCACCACTTACTGCTAGTCTTCAAAATATTCTGATCTTCCCAGGAACGTTGGGGTGAATTCTACAGTATACTTTATTCCTGCATTGTGCTGACTCAGACAAGAGGACACACAGCCTCCTTCCTGAACCCCAGATGCCTCACTGACAAGACTCCTCCTCACCCCCACAACCTCCCGCCCCCGGCCCCTGTCCAGGACTCCCATTTGGTCTACTACGTGTTCACTAATCAGAAAGACATCAGTGATTGCTGGTGAGTTTGTGAGTTTGGCTGCCAGATAGGGTCACTTCAGCCCTGCAAGGTTAGGTTAGGGGTAAAGGATGAGAGAATCCCAGATCTGGTCCTACATCCAGAAAAAAGATGTTAGCAGAGAAGTTTTACTGTTAAACCACCACCCCACCCACCCAGACCTCAAGCCTACCACTCTACATTCCTCTCTAAGCACAACACATTTCTCAGGGCTGTGGAGGGACACAGATGTGTGGACAGCTACTCCAAGTATGGTCCATGGCCCCCTACAAGCCTGAAGGCAATGGGTGTGGCCAGGCTTTAATGACTCAAGAAGGACATGGTTTCTCTCTTCTCTCTTGCTTTCAAAGCATGAGTCTCCAGCTACTGATGGAGACCTGTGGCTGTTTCCCTGAGTGAGGACACCATCCCCAAGGTGATCCAGCCCTATTTACCCTAACTGTTCTCTAGGGACTGTGAAGCTGAAACTGCTCAAAATACAAAGTCTGTCTGAAAAAAAAGGGAAAGCAGACTTAAGGATCTCTGGCCTCATTTCTGCGGCCTGTGTCCATTTGGTCTTGTGGTCACTGGGTTCACAGTGTTATGGCTCATAAATGATTCCTGTTCAAAATGAGAACCCCAAACCTGAAAGCCAAAGACCTAACTATGCTCCATGAGTTCTTCTCAATAAGGAAATACCATGGATGGTGCATTTCAAGATAATCCTACTAAAAGTATATTTTGCAAATTGGAGCTTGAATGAAAACACTTAGCCCCCTGGAAAGTTCTCCACTCGGGACAGCTGAGCACTAGGTCACATTCACTACCGCATGCCTGGCAAGATGGTGTTCACTACTGCACTTCAATCATGTCATACCCTGCAAGGCTCTGCTATGACTCCATCTCCTTAATTTCACACCAAAAGGAGAGTGCTTTGAGTGTGAGGTAGGGCCCAAGGGGGCAAAGCCCCCAAAAAGAAAGATGAAGGATGTCCTTGCATGAAAATGGTTGAAACCAACACCCCACAAGGGTGGGCCGTGAAAATGAAGCTGGTAGGCAGATTCCTCACAGGCACCAGCCTGGGTGCTCATTATGGTGTGGGTACCCCTCAGGGGGCCCACGGGGAGGATGGAGACAAATAAGTGAGCATGCCTTCTGTTGGAAAAACTAGGACATCTTTTACGTGGACAGGAGACTGAGAAGTGCACTCTGGGACAAAAGAAATTGGGTGGCAAGGATAAGTCAGGTGGTGCCTGTGATATCCACAACTGCCACTGCCAGAGGTCCTGCAGGTGCCAGCTGCTGTTCTGGGCACCAGAGATGCAGAGGTGAGTGAGACAGGCAAGGCCCTGCTCTATCTAGCTTATTCTAAATATGGAAACAGACAACCCACAGTTTATTTATTCTTCATTTATTATTGAGTTTAAATAAATGCACTCCAGTGACATGGGCTCTGAAGACCATGAAACAGGATGATGAAAGAGAAATTAGATGTAGCCCTTCAGATGGTAAAGAATCTGCCTGAAATGCAAGATCTGCCTGGGTTCGATCCTGGGTCAGGAAGATCCTCCGGAGAAGGGCATGGCACCTCACTCCAGTATTCTTACCTGGAGAATTCCATGAACAGAGAAGCCTGGAGGGCTACAGTCTATGGACTCTCAAAGAGTCAGACACGACTGAGTGACTAACATTTTAGCAGGCACTTAGGGAAAGTCTCTCTGATGACATGATATCTGAAGCGGAGTCCGAGGAAGCCCCGGCATGCTGAGACCTGAAGGCAGTTCATTCCAGAGTAGAAAGCAAAGGAGAAGATTCTAAAACAGGAACAAGCTTATGAGGGTGAGAGACAAAGACACCAGAGAGGGTGGAGTAGGGTAAATAGAGGAAGAAGTAGTAGAAGACGAGATTGGAGCTGTCAGCCAGGGTGCCATCAACCTGGTAAGGAGCCTGGATTTACTGCCAAGTGTGATGAGTAAACCATGGCTCAACCCGGAGAAGGATCTGATCCCTCTCACTGTATAATGGCAGGAGCAGAACGAGGAGTACCAGATAAAAGGCTATTTCAGGAGTCAAGGAGCAATGATGATCCAGATTAGGGAGGAGGCAATGGAGATGGAAAGGAGGCAGATTTGAAGTATAATTTTGGGGCATATATTTTTAAGTAACTACTGATGGACTGGATGTGGGAGCTAAGGGGGGTGGGGGAAAGAGTCAAGTGAGACTCAACATCTGGCACCCTGCATTGCTCACAGCAGGAACTAATGACTAGTTGGATTCTTGGTTGTCTGAAGGTAGGCTAGCTGGTTGGGGGATTATCTGAAAGGTTTATTGTTTGGAAAGGAAATCAACCCTGAATATTCACTGGAATGACTGATGCTAAAACTGAAGCTCCAATACTTTGGCCACTTGATGTGAAGAGCTGACTGATTGGAAAAGACCCTGATGCTGGGAAAGATTAAGGGCAGGAGAAGAAGGGGGCAACAGAGGATGAGATGGTTGGATGGCATCATCAACTCAATGGACATGAGTTTGAGGAAACTCCAGGAGATAGTGAAGGACAGAGAAGCCCGGTGTGCTGCAGTCCATGGGGTTGCAAAGAGTCGGACATGACTGAACAGCTGAACAAAAAACTGTTTGGATGGAAGGACAGATGGATGGGTAGTTGGTTAATAGTTAGGTGGATAGATAGTTGATTGGTTGAGTAGGTGGTTGAAGAGTTGGATGGATAGATGGGTGGACAGGTCGATGAGAAGATGAATTGCTGGTTTATAGTCAGGTGAATGGACAGTGGAGAGGTTGGTTTGTTCACTAACTAGTGTCATGTATTTCCTGCTCGCTGGACAACTCTCCTTCCTCCCTTTAGGGTCCTTCACTCCCACCCTACTCCCATGAGCCTAATTCCCTGGCCTGACCACCCTCCAGCTCTTGCCATTTTATCCCACTCCTTGCTATTTAGCCCATGATCCTGCATCTTCAGAACCTTCCAGGGAGATTGTGGGACCAGTGCTGGGGTCCAGGTCCTGGAAGATTTGGGGGTAATGGATGGAGATACATGGGCCTTAGACTCAAGCAGACTCCAGTTTTGCCCCTTAGTGGCCATCTGGCCTGGGGCGGGTTACTCTAACTCAGTTCTACTTTGGTAAATGGAGCTAGAACATCTGGCCCACCTACTCTCACAAGATCATGAGAATCAGATGAGAAACTAGGTGTGAGAGTGTGCAACAGATGTCAGGCAATATTCTTATTATCCTGATGTTACAGTTTAGGAGCAAGAGCTTCCTGTCTGGGGCAGGCATCTCCCAACCTCTGGGACCTTTCATTCTCTTCACCCACTGCTGCTCTCACAGTAAGTCTACCTTGAACATGAAGCTCACACCTCTGCCCTCATACTACTCAATGCTTCCTTGACTTGCCCTTCTTAGCCTTAGACATGCTGCTCCCCACAGCGTCAACATCCACCTCTCATGGGACACATCTTGACTGCACTTTCGACAAAGCCCCTGCGAGGCCATCTGCCTTCTGTTTCCGCATTTGAATAGTAAAACTTGCTTCCTCCTGAAGATCTCAAGCCCAGCCCACAGCACAGTAAAAAACATAGTAAGTGTACAAAGTGTCAGGCGGGCTTCCCTGGTGACTCAAATGGTAAAGAATCTGCCTGCAATGCAGGAGACCCAGGTTCCATCTCTGGGTCAGGAACATTCCTCTGGAGAAGGGCTTGACAACCCATTCCAGTGTTCTTCCCTGGAGAAGTCCATGGACAGAGGGCCCTGTGGGCCACAGCCCATGGGGTCACAAAGAGTCAGACAAAACACAAAGTGTATACACCTGAATGATGCCCCTCTGGTTTTCCAAACTATCTTTTGCCTGGGTATATTAGTTAGCTATTGATGCAAAACAAGCCACGCTAAAATGAAGTGGCTTAAAACAACAAACACGTACTAGTTCTCATGATCCCGTGGGCTGGCTGGTACTTCTTCTGGCCTGGGCACCTCATTAGGAGCCAGACAGTCCAGGATCTCCCCACTCACATGCCTAAGGCTCCTAGTATGGCTGGGTCCTCTCTCGCCATGGTCTTTCATCCTCAAGGAGGCTGGCCAAGCTGTTTCACAAAATGGCAGATGAGTTTCCAGCAGCAGGAGGTTGAAAGCCCAATGCATGCGCACTTTATAAGACTCAGCTTATATCACATCTGCTAGTGTCTACTAAGGCAAGTCACACAGCCAAGCCCAGAATCATTCTGAGAAAGAGCAACATGAGAGAACTGACACAGAAAATGGTAGGTTTATTGGGGGCTGTTACTCCAACAACCTACCATACACGGTAACTGAAAACAGGTCTGACTGAACCCATATTCCAAAAACTCCTCTGAGAGGCAGAGCACTGAAGCCCACCAGGGGAGCCAAAGAAATCAAGAAGCAGGTAGCTGAGGGCTGTCAGACCAAGCTGAAATCCTGACAAAGAAAAACTGGAACTTCCTATCAACATGATACCTCCCACATGCTAGCTTTCACCTCTGTATTGGTCAGCTACTAACACATACCACTGCGTAACAAAGAACCTCAAAATATCAACAACTAACAGCAAATACTCACTTTTCTTATTTGCAAATCTGTGATTCAACTGGGGTTGCTCTCTCCCACGTGTCACATTCTGGGCTTTCAACTGAAAGGGCGGTGGCTGGCCGGGGCACACACACCTCACAGCAACAGCAGAATCACAGAAATAGAAAGCCAGCGGAGCAATCACATTTCAGTTCTCCTTCACATTACATCTGTGAACATCCCATTAGCCAAAGCAAGTCTCATAGTCAAAGGACAGAGAGGTTGCCTTTGTCTACCATGAAGTTCTGACAAGTATATAGATGTAGAACATTCCTAGAGAAGAGTGAAGAACTGTGTTCAATTGTTCTTTTCTTTTTCTTACTTTTCCCTTACTTCATCCCTCCTCATCTTTCCCCTTTCCCCACGCCAGCTCATCATTCCAGAGCTACAGGTAACAAGTGGGTCAGTAGCCTTGCTCTGGCAGGTGACCCACACCTTCCCTGGAGGTTCTCCATGCTCAGGTCAACAGTAGATGACATGAGAATAAGGTTGACATGGTTAGAAAGACAGCACAGGGATGGGGTCCATCTTCCTGCAGAGGAGAATGCCCTGAGGCCAGGCAGCGGCCTCTGTCAGAGCAGATATCATGACACTTATCATCATTTCTGGTACCCAGAGTCCCCAGCTTCTTACAGTCAGGTCTGAAAATAGCGTTATTGGCTGGGCTCCATATTTGACAGAAACGTGTGTCCAGGACATATTTTTATCATTAAACTCTTCTAGAAGTTAAAACAGCAGAACACTTTGGAGGGGACTTGGGCAAAACTTCCTCAGGAAATGCGTTGATTTCAACCACCTGGACGGAGCAGATGTCCTGATTTTCTTTTTTATCTTGCTGAACACCTTAATTGATTTATTACCTTCTCCTAACACATATAAAGGGAGATCTCATTCATTTGGTCATGGAGCTTCCCAGGGGACCAGGAATTAGGTCAAGGGGAGGTTAGAAAACAAGATTTTTTAGGGTATACCTGCTAAGTGCCAGGGACTGCACCAGAAGAATAAGTGGATATTCAAATAGAGAAAAAAAATTAATCTTGACCCAGAGTTCACACTATGCACACCAAAAAATAAGCTTTAAATGGGTGGGTCATGGGCCTGGATAAAAGCTAAAGTTGTAACATTTTTAGAAGAAAAGATAGGAGAAAATTTTTCGTGACCTTGAGGTAGTCTAGGATTCCTTAGATAGGTCACAAAACCGAATACCAATCATAAAAAGAAAAGATAATGTGGATTTTATCAAAATAAAAACTTCTGCTCTTCAAAAGACACTGTTAAAAAATAATCAAACAACAGATACAAGAA
Source organism: Muntiacus reevesi (assembly GCF_963930625.1). NCBI lineage: Eukaryota > Metazoa > Chordata > Mammalia > Artiodactyla > Cervidae > Muntiacus > Muntiacus reevesi. The sequence goes on along the minus strand of NC_089250.1, from coordinate 159,426,138 downwards.
AAGATTCACTGTCTAGATAAACAGATGATAGATAGATACATATACATATAGATAGATAGATAGATAGATAGATAGATAACTTGCAAAGAATATACATCCAGAATATATTAAGAACTTTTACAACTCAATAAGAGGGGCTTCCCTGGTGGCTCAGCTGATAAAAATCCACCTGCGATGTGGGAGACCTGGGTTTGATCCCTGGGTTGGGAAGATCCCCTGGAGAATGGAACGGTCACCCACTCTAGTATTCTGGCCTGGAGAATTCCATGGACTTGCAAAGAATATACATCCAGAGTACATTAAGAACTTTTACAACTCAATAAGAAGAAAACTCGATGGGGGGAAAAAAAACCCATGGGAAAAGATTTGAACAGACACCTCACTGAAGAAGATGTACAGATGGGCAATAAGCACACGAAATGATGTTCCACATCTTTGGTCAGCAGGGAAATGCAAATTAAAAATATAATGAGATTCTATTACACAGCCATTGGAACTGCTACCAAAAAAATTAAAAAGACAATGCAGAATAAGGTTTGTTCAAGTTTCTGCTCACTAGAAGTTCCCACTTCGGGGACCTGACTGTCAGGAGAAGGATCTGCCCAGTGTCCATATTTGGCCAAAATTCTGCCTGGAAGTGCCACTAACTCGACACTTCACAATACCAACAGAAGGATTTGCTGAGAAGAAGAATTTGCCGAACCAATCCACAGAGTGAAAATTCTAGATACTTTATCACTCCGTTCACTTGCAGACTATTGTATCCACAAACTGTGAATGATTTGCAGGGAATTCTGATCAGCTATTTCCCCTCTCACTCAGCCCAGGAATAGCTAAGGGAGGTGGAGCATGCTAAGTCGTTTCAGTCCTGTCTGACTCTTTGTGACCCTATGTGATCTAGTCCACCAGGCTCTTCTGTCCATGGAATTCTCCAGGCAAGAATACTGAACTGGGTTGTCTTTCCCTTCTCTGGGCGATCTTCCTGACCCAAGGATGGAACCCGGGTCTCCTGCATTGCAGGCAGATTCTTTACCATCTGAGCCACCAGGGAAGCTCTTAAGGGTGGTGGTTAGAAGCAAAGTAATGAGAGATACAGATCCAACTTCCAGCTCCAACTGCACCACAGAGTGGCTAAGACTTAAAGCAAGTTATTTAATGTCTGAGCCTCAGTTTCTTCACCCATAAAATGGGGATAAGACTCCATCTGCTTCACAAGGTTGTCATAAAATCGTCCGTGAAATCAAGTATCACTTGGTACCTGGTGTTATCCATAAATGGCTGGCATTATTATTCTAGCTAATGAATGACTTTCTCACAGCCTGGAGGTCTTCTCCAAGCCTTTTAGTGTAGTATCCACTTGCAGGCTATGCTAGAATGCTGGGCCAGCCCTGGGCCTTGTGTTCACAGGTCTACCCCACATCCTTCCCCTCTGTCACAGCAGGATGAGCCAGAAGGCTTCATTCCCCAAACTCTTGTGCCAATGGAAGGCACTGAAAAGCGACTGGAGGGTGGGGAAAGGAGGAACACATGTGTTTCCCCTCCTGCTCCTCTGCCTGGGGTGTCTTCTCTGGCAGCAGCTCCAGCTTTCACTGCACAGGCCTGCCTGATTCCCAGGACACTGGGTTCTAGAATCACGGTCTCTTCCTTCCGTTTCTCCAGTTTCGGGTGGGCATGACTTCCTTTCCCAGATTCCCCTCCGAGGATGTCACTGAACCCTGTTTGCCATCCAGACTGCCCCAGATCACTTGTGTAGCAGATTCCCTGTATTATACGTTTTCTGTTATAAATACCTGACATGGTTTCTGTTTTCCCAGTCAGCCCCTGACCATCCACATCGGTAGTCACCCTTGGGATTTGCAGAACACTGTCACCACCTGTGTGCTTGTTCAGGGTCCCCTGTAAGTTCCGGGTCTCAAGCAATCACCTTGACACAGAAGCTTTGCATCCTTCTGATCCTTTTAGTAAAATGTGTGTGTGTGTTATTTATTCAGTTGTGTCTGACTCTTTGCAACCCTGTGGACTCGGGCCCACCAGGCTCCTCTGTCCATGGGATTTCCCAGGCAAGAATATTGGAGTGGGTTGCCATTTCCTTCTTCAAGGGATCTTCCCAACCCAGGGCCCAGCATCTCCTGCATTGGCAGATGGATTCTGAGCCACCAGGGAAGCCAACATTATGCAGTGCTGGTCTTTTATTCCATAGTTTTTGAACTCAAGTTGTACTAGACTAGACTTTGACCCTCAAGTTGTTCCCACCTGATCAAGGAGACACCCAAGAATAGACAGCCAATGGGACAAAGAGACAAAACCCAAAAGGGAGGATCAAGCCAAGTATGTGAGCCTCAACTCCAGGTTAAAAAGTGTGCCCTTTTCCCCTAATCACGTGGTTTCCCCATCAGGCATCTCTGACCCCTGAGAGTCTGAGTAGGCAGTTATGGGGAAGGAGTATCCAGGAGCTATTTTCAGCACTTCTAAAAGCTTTGCAGGAACCATACCTTGCTATGTAAAGTAAATATGCAAAGGTCGGTAAGATACCAAGTTTCTTTGCTTTGAGCTGAAATTTTATTAGCACTTCTTATCTCTGGCTAATCAACAATTCTGATTGGCAGCCTTGTGGCTTTGATTATTTGTAAATGAAGATATGAATTAATTCATAAGTCATGAAGACTGGACTACACATGCCCATAGAAGAAATTATTTAAAGAGAGTACCAGGGGGGAGGTTTCAGGCAAGGGAGTGAGCAGAGCAAACTTGGATTTTAGAATCCTCTCCGCAGGTGCAGAGAGGAAAACGGATTGAAAGGACCAAGAACAGTAATGAGAAAGCTTGTAAGGAAACTGCAGTGGTCCCCTGGGAGAGGCTGCTAAGTGACCCGGGTTGCTTCCTGTGCACCATCCACCCCTCCATCATCCCTCATCCAACCACCCATCCATCATCATCCACCCATCCGTCATCTAGCCATCCATCCATTCAACAAATTTATTAAGCAGCTACAATGTGCCAAGCACAGCACATGTGCCGGGAACTCAGCAGGGATGAGCCACAGAAACACAGCCATCCTTATGAAGCAAGCCATCCTCAAGGACATAGCTGTTACACCATTGCACAGATGGACGTGTGGGTGCTCTGTAGACAAAGGACAGGGAGCTAGGACCATAGGACAGGGTCCTGTGCTGATCACAGTATTGTTTCCAAGGTCTGAGTAGATAAATGACATGCTGGAAGAATGCATCACCCATAACCAGGAAGTTCAGTGCTTTTCACCGTGGAAGGAGAAGGAATTGTGTCTGCCTTCCACACCACTACATGGTCCCATACTTCTGCTGGTTCCAGTACAGGGTAGGGGTCATTGAGCAGTCACTGAGTGGATGAATGAATAGGTACCTATAATCTAAGCTGGCATTTATCTATTTAACAAGCTTTGATGTAATGTTAATTAACCATGTTCTAGACACTGCTGCAAGAGCTTTGTGGTTGTTGCTATTGTTGTTCAGTTGCTCAGTCACATCCAACTCTTTGGGACCCCATGGACTTCAGCACGCCAAGCTTTGCTGTCCTTCACTATCTCCTGGAGTTTGCTCAAACTCATGTTCATTGAGACAGTGGTGCTATTTAACCATCTCATCTTCTGCCACCCCCTTCTCCTTATGCCTTCAATCTTTCCCAGCATCAGGGTCTTTTCCAATGAATTGGCTCTTCCCATCAGGTGGCCAAAGTATTGGACCTTCAGCTTCAGCATCAGTCCTTCCAATGAATATTCAGGGTTGATTTCTTTAGGATTGATTGATCTCCTTGCAGTCCAAGGGACTCTCAAGAGTCTTCTCCAGTACCACAACCACAATCACTAACTCAGGTAATCCTCGCCATAACCCTTCAGAGGTAAATACTATGACCAATCCCATACTACAGATGCTGAAACTGAGGCTACACAAGTCAAGTCTGGCTCCAGGATCTGTCTATATCAGCGCCTCTCAGACGGTCATCCCCACACAAGCGGCATCCCCATCACCCAAGGGCATGTTGGAAATGCAAATTTTCAGGCCCAGACAAGGAGGTTAGCACTGTTTTTAATGGGCCCTCCAGGCTTCCCAGGTAGCTCAGTGGTAAAAAATCCACCTGCCAATGCAGGACATGCAGGAGACGTGGGTTCAATCCCTGGGTCAGGAAGATCTCCTGGAGAAGAAAATGGCAACTCACTCAAGCACTCTTGCCTGGGAAATCCCATGAAGAGAGGAGACTTGTGGGCTATAATCCATGGGGTCACAAGAGTTGGACACAACTCAGCAACTAAAAAAAAAAAAAAAAAAAAAGACCTAGATAAATCTGACCTTATTGTGATTCTTGTAATAAGAATTACAAGTGATCTTGTTAAAGCTGCTGTATAGCTTCTTTGCACCAATCTCTGCATCTATTAAATCAGATTGGAGGGAACTTGGGAATATGTATTTTTAGTAAAGTCCCCCCATATCAAACAAGTTTTACAAACTTTCATCAACAAAGTTTCATCAAACTTGCATTAACACTGCACTCGAAGAAAACAAAGATGAGACTTCGCACAGTGTAGGTGGGTGTGTCTGGCAGAGAGACAGTTTACCTTTCCTGGATGCCTAATTAAACACTGAAGCTTCCCATCCTGGAGTTGAGAAAACAACAGATCACAAGTGAAGTCATGGGTATAAATCTCCCTGGCCTGACCGGGTGCGTGCTGTTCAAGACTTCCTAACCAGAAGAGCAGATTCCATCACCTGCAGGAATGTTAATGCCGCTGCCCTCAGATACTTGCAGATCAGCCTCAGAAGTCCCATGCTCTAGGGAAAAGTGACTTTATTGCCATCTCTTTGAAAAGCATACGTCATCCTTGCCAGGGGTTTCCTGTAATAAATAACTCTGCCATCTTGACAACTGGAGCTGTTGACCTAAAACACCTTGGGCTGAAATATTACTTCTGCCTACCTCTTCATGGTCACCTGGACTTTGCAGTGTTGGGGTTTGGGAAAGGCCAGGGAGAGAATGAACCAGCCAGGGAAGGACAGGATCACCTAAGATCAGTGTCATTTTCCCTGCTCCTCCCAAATCTCCCCCTTTTCATCTACTACTGACAATTGAACAGGGAATGATGAAAAACTGGGTATACGTTTGAAAGATTAACATTTCTAAATTAAAAGGATAAATGTAGGCATGTGGTTTGTAATCCAGCTTTCAGTTTATGATGCATTCTGGAATATTTGTGATGTTCAATCTGCCCAAAACAGAAGAAAATGTGCTAGACTGGGCAGTAGAAACCATGGAGTTTAGATCCTGCTCTGCCACTGGGTACTGGTAGGTGTGGCCATGAAAAGTAAAAGTGTGTGTCCAACTCTCTGTGACCCCCAAGGACTATAGCCCACCAGGCTCCTCTGCCCATGGGATTCTCTAGGCAGCAACACTGGAGTGGGTAGCTATTCCCTTCTCCAGGAGATCATCCTGACCCATCAATCAAACCCAGGTCTCCTGTATGGCAGGTAGATTCTTTACAGTCTGAGCCACCAGGGAAGATTTTGAGCACATCTGTAAACCTCCCCCAAGTCTTAAATGACCTCTCTGTAAATGGATGGTACTTGCACCTACACAGTCAACTTTGAAGGCTTGTTGGGAAGACTGTATGAACAGATGGCGGCAAAAAGCACTTTGCAAACTGTAAAATACTCTCTATTGTGAGGAGTTAGCGTGGCATCAGAGAGGGCCCAGTGCAGATCCAGACCTCAGGGCATCAAGCACAGAGGAAGGTGGGGTAGGGCGGTATGGTGCCCCAGGGGAGGGGTGCGAAACGTCCACCCCATGGGAACAGCGGACTCACACAACGAAACCCATGTGCTCAGCTTGCCAGTGCGACGCCCACTGCTCAGGCTCTCAGTCTGTCCGACTCTTTGTGACTCCATAGGCTGCAGCTCACCAGGCTCCTCTGCCCATGGAATTTTCCAGGCAAGATTACTGGAGTGGGTTGCCACTTGGGTCACAGCCAAGCAGACCCAGGGAGTCATTCCTCTCTCCAGATTCTGTAAAAGCTGGATGCTTAGGATCCAGTTCTGGCAACAGAGATGTCGGAGCCCTGAGCGGGGTTGGCAGTGGTTCACTAGAGGCAGCTCATGCTGGCCGCTGACAGACGACGATGTCCCCAACCCTACCTTCAACAGCATCGTGTTAGTAGCACGAATTGGCCAGATTGGAAGTACTTACACCATAGCATGGCAAACACGACAAGTCAGAGTGGTTTCGTCTTGTTTTTCTGCTTTCATTTTTCAGAGAGCAGTTCTTCAACACTAACCAGTACATCACTGGGTGAGTGCAGAGACAGGATGTAGCTATTGGAACCTGGGGGCAACTGCAAAAGTTATAAGTGGACAAGAGAGTTCCTCTTCCACTCAGGAGTGGGGGCACCATTAAACCATGAGGCTTCTACTGATCAATATTTAGAGACTTCTCAGAGAAAAAATATTTCATTAATCATGCATACAATGAGGGATTGCCTTCTCTCTACGGGAAAAGTGAAGTGAAATTTAGTTGCTCAGTCGTGTCTGACTCTTTGTGACACCGTGGACTGTAACCCTCCAGGCCCCCCTGTCCATGGGATTCTCCAGACAAGAATACAGGAGTGGGTAGCCATTCCCTTCTCCAAGGGAACTTCCTGACCCAGGGATCAAACCCAGGTCTCCTGCATTGCAGGCAGATTCTTTACCATCTGAGCCATCAGGGAAGCCCTCTCTCTGTGTGACTTTGGAGCAAACCCCACTCCCCTAATAAACACATGCTTCAATATCAGACCCAGTGCCACCACCTCCAGGCAGACCTCCCTGATACTCCTCACCAAATTCTACAGGTAACCCCAGCATCCTCTCAGTTCCTACAAAGACAGTAGAGGGTGGTTCCTCAGGCTCAGGCTTTGGAGTCCAAATGTTTGAGTTAAAAATCCCCAGTTTGACCATGTACGTATGGGGAAAGTCACCTATAGGGGAAAGTCAGTGAATCCATCTGTGAAGTGAAGCTGAAAGACTCTTTAGCCATCAAGAATCGCTGAGAGGATGTCTGAGCTAATGCTGATAAAGTCCTCAGCACAGTGCCTGGCACACATTAAGTGCTTAGTAAACACTAGCCATTAAAACACCAGTACTTCTGAGCTATCATTTCAGTTTTCAGAGGCAAAATTTGTGTCTCTGATGGGAACTGAAATTTTGTGAGGCTAAAGACCTCGCCTTATTCACCTCTCATCCTCCACAGGGCCTCTGAAAGCCTTGAGGAAATTCATGTTGCTTAAATGGAATTGAAAGCAGGCAGGTTTCCTTCCTGCACCTTCTCCACTCAAAGATTGGATGAACCAGTGACAAGAAAATGCCAGTTGAGAACAGGTCAACCGTCAGTCAACAGGTGTCTGTGATGCTGAGCAGCCTGGATCCCCCATGGCTGATTCCTTCTCCAGACCTTGCTGCCTACCCCTAGCTGCTCTCCCTGGGGGCACCAAAGTCCAGTGACTGGCCCATGGGGGATACAAAGACCCCATCCCCAGCCTTGATTCAGGATGTCCCTAAAGGACCAGCCCATGCCAGAGGTCGCCACAGATAAGCTGGGGGCTTTGTTACAATCACCTTGCCGCCCAGTTCCCCACTGCCCAATCCTATCTCCCTTACCTCTTTGCAGCTTTTGTTCCTAAAAGCACTCCCTAATAGAAGCCGATTCAATGGACATGACTTTGAGCAAATTCTGGGAGATAGAGGAGGACAGAAGACCCTGGCGTACTGAAACCCACGGGATCACAAACAGGTGGACTCGACTTAGTGACGGAACAACAAGAAAACAGAACCCTGCCGGCTAATCTCTGCCTTGGAGCCAAGAGGGGACCCAGGCGTTTGTGCTCTTACCTATAGCCGGGGTCCACTCCCCAACCTCCCACCTCCGTCATTCAGAAGAGTGGGTGAGATCTCAGCCGTCTACAATCATAATTCTAGCACATTCTCAGACAACCTCTTCCCCACCTCTCTGCCGGCCACGGCTTCACTAAAGGCTCTTCTCCAAGATCAGATTTTAGCAAAGGACCCATCCCTCCCTCCCTGACCCCACCTCTGTTCACAGTCTTGATCCCCAGACCCTTGCTCAGCACCTTTCTTAGGTCAGGTTGGGAAGCAGATCTTGGGATGAGAATTTATTTGCAAGGGATTTGGAGGTGCTTCCAGGAGAGACTGGAGAGAGGGAGTGGGCAAAGAGGAGAGGGAAGAGAGAGAAACAAAGCAAGGATGCCATCCGAGAGGAATCCCAGCACCAGCCTGATCCCTCGGGGAGCTCTACAGTGCAAACTACACCTGCCTGCAGATGAAGAAGCTGGTTCCAGTCGCTCATGGGCTATGAAGCATCCAGTTAGCTCTCAAGCACTTGCAGTCCTGTGCCTGAGCAAACAGCTTCAACGGCTCAAAGGCAGACGCCTCCTGAAGAAGGTGACAGTCAAGAGCCATGGGAAGCAAAGCACACGGAAGCCGGCGGGTAGTCCTAGGTGGGGGATCCTGGATCTGAACAGAGCATCATCAGTACCCACTACTGACACTTAACTAGAACGTGGAAAACAAAATCTAGGGTGGAGCAGGGTAACTTCCCTGGAGGTCTAGTGGTTAAGACTCTGTGCTTCCACTGCAAGGGGTACGGGTTCTATCCATGGTGGGGGAACCAAGAACTTGCATGCTACACAGCTTGGTCAAAAAAAAAAAGCAAGCTCATAAAGATGTATGTTATATATATGCAATTTTGTAGATCAACTATATCTGAATAAAGCTTAAATTTTTTTATTTAAAAAAAAAGATTATGAGTAAGGATAGTACTGTGATGTCAGGAAGAGAATCCCAGGCTTGGCCCAGAATCCCAGTTCTGCCTGTTCTGTGCTGTGTGATCTTGAGCGAGTCTCAGCAGCTCTCTGAGCTTCAGTTCTACCGTCCGTAAAGACCAGATAATAAGGAAAACAAATCACTACCTCTCAAGGTGGTTGTGTGGTTTACATAGAGTTACGTGGGGCGGAGTGTTTTGTAAGCCATGGGGATGTAAGCTGTCATTCCTGTCCTAGATGAGGCAGCCTCCTGTCACCAACACAATCACGCCCTGAGCCAAAACTCAGTAGGGATTTCCTCCTTTCTCCCCTTTGCTGGCTTCATTTACTCTCTCTCTCCTTAAAGGCTTCTATGTTTGCACTGCAGGCTGTTAAAACTCTTCATTCAAAATAACCCAATAAAATGCTCTCAGGGGCTTGCTGGTTCCAAACAGATATATGAGGAGCAGGTTGGCCTGAAACACAAAACTCAAGAGCCCTGAGCAGGGGAGAGATACATCCCCCAGGCCTGGGAGAATGGCCCCAGCAGCCGAGCTCTCCGCAGCCAGCTCATCAAACCCTCATCATCAGGATGCCAAGCCAGGTGGTGAGGGCTGTGTGACAGGCCCAAAGGGGGAAACTATGATCAGCTCACCTGGAAGCCAACCTAAAGAGGACCCCTGACCTGAGGTCACAGCCCCCTGCCCATATACCTTATCCTATGGTGAGGGACCCCCCCCCCCACTTCCCTTTTTCCTAGAGCCGTCCTTAAAGCCTGACCCAGATCCCTGGGGCGGAAACCCAATGCACTTTCAACCCTAAGGGCTGCTCGCACCTTGAAAGAGGAAAATGCAACTGATCCCCCAGGGCAGGTGAAGAGAAGGGCTGAGAAATTGCTGACTGGTTTAATTTCATCCAGAAGCACCACAGCAGTACACACAGCAGGACTGGCCTGGGAGCCCAGAGGTTTGGCCTGAGGCCCTCGTTTTGAGATGATGACTTGGACAAATCTACTTCCCCTTCAGGGCCTCAAGTTCCTCACCTGCACAGTGAGAGTGCATCTCCTGCCTGTCCAGAGGCTTGAGAGGGATACGATGGGAGCACTCGCCTGTCTGTGCAGATGGAGGTGGGGAAAGCTCGGTGCAGCTTCCATTTCAGAATCACGCGTGCTCAGTCGCTTCAGTTGTGTCCGCCTCTTTGCAACCCTATGAACTGTAGCCCACCAGGCTCCTCTGTCCACGGGATTCTCCAGGCAAGAATACCGGAGTGGGTTGTCATGCCTTTCTCCAGGGGATCTTCCCAACCCAGGGATCGAACCCACGTCTCCTGCCTCTCCTGCATGGCAGGCAGATTCTTTATCGCTGAACCACCAGGGAAGCCCCTTGGAATCCCTTGCCATGTACCAACACACTGCTTGCATCTTCCCATTGAGTCTGTAGAATAAATAATACCCCTACTGCAGATGAAAAAATAAGCCCTCTGGCTCCAAAACTCATGCGCTTTCAGCAATCTCCAGAGCGGTCCTAGGTTCTAAGAAGTCAACAAGCAAACCTCCCATCATTCATTCATACAGCTGGGGTTTTTCTGGAGCCCAACTGAGCACAAAAATGACAGTATTGCGATGCACAGGCAGCGTTTTCCCATCTGCTGGAGCCCTGCCTCCCAGTGACCTGGTCTCCACCATTTAGCTCCAGGCCACAGGATAAAGCCAGAGGAGAGCCACTGCATGACTTCTTCTGGGCAACTCACCAAGGCAGAGAAAAGGACTCACCAGGAACTGACAGGCCACCCTGTACGAAGTCAGGGGATCTGGGCTTAAGGATGGTCACAAGAAGAAGGGTGATAACCAGCAGAGGCGGAGCCCTCTGTCTGCACCGGGCTCAGCTATGGTCACTTTGCATGTGTTTCCTGTGGGGTGAGGGCAGGTGCCATCCAAGGTCACAGCACAAGGCTCAAGGCTCGTCTTTCTGCCTCCTGAGCCCATGCCCTTCTCTGTGCCACTCTTTCCCTGAGACCCTCGATGACTTTGAGCAAATCCCTGGACCTCAATTTCCCCCCATGCCAATGGTCAGGTAGGACTTGCTGAGATCTCTTCCCACCCCAATAATCAAGGGTCTTGACCTGGGAGATGCGGGGGGAAGGGTGGCCCATGGCTGGCCTCCTCCCTGGAGAAGGGGACACATAGCCTGGTTGGGCTTCAGTCAAGCAGCAGGGGACACCTTGGGACAGGGGTCAGCCCTACCTACTGGACAACTTTCCCCTGGAAGCCAAAGTGAAAGGCTCGCTGTGACCTCCCAATGGCAAGCTGCTCACGGAAGGGGCTCCTGCACTAATGAGCCCGGAATGTCAAGTTCCATCAATCAGGCAGTGCAGACACGAAATGCTGACACATCCCAACTCTGGGAGGAGGAACCGTTCTCTTGCCTTTTTCTGTTTCTGCAGCAACATTTGTCACTGCAATGCAGGGACACTCAGCAGGTTGATGAACAACAAATTTGAAAAGGGGCTGTCATTAGCCTAGGCCCCTGCTAGGGATAGGAGAGGGGCTGAGCTGGGTCATTCCAACTGTCTCTTCTTCCCAACAAGGTGGTACTTCCCTAAGTCAGTTTCACCCTGGAATAGCAGCATCCCACAACCACTCACCCAAACAACAGGCTGATGGAAAGGTGAGCAGAGAGTGGGACATTGCTCAGTGAGAGAGGAAGGGGAATCAGCTCTCAGGAGATGGCGTGGCCAGGTCCCCTGGCCCAGTAAAGCTCTAAGCCCTGCCCTGGACCTTTTCCCATGTAACTCCTTGTCTCCAAGCCAGGAAGCTCCCCATGGTTGTTAGACCAGTCCATTTCACTCTTGGTGCCTCCAGGACAGATTGCCAGGTATCTTGTATACACAGAACACACCTTTTTTTTCTTTTATTCTCACACTGGGGATCTTAGTTCCCAGACCTGGGATCAAAGCTGCAGCCCGTGAAGTAGAAGCACCACGTTCTAACAGCCAGGGAATTCCCCAGAAGGCATATTTGCTGAGTTTGTCCTGTACTCTGTCAGGGCTGGCAAAGACGTTCTAAAAGTTCAATAAATTACAAAAATTCAGCTCTTTTGGAGCTCTACTTTCTAATCTACATGGGCATCCTGCATTTTTATTTGCTAAATCTGGCAACACTGCTCCCAGGATCCAGGCACTCTGAGACCACCAACCACACCACACCCTGGGTGGGAGCAAGGGGTGTGGTTTCCACACACACCATGGAAGCAGCTCTGTGTGTGAGTATGCGTGTGACATGTATGCACATATGTGCCCCCATGCCCACTGGGATGGTGCTCTGTGTGTGTGCAACTTTAAAACCGTGCAGGGCTTGGGCCTCTACCCAACTCTGAGCAAAGCATACAGGTCAGGGAAAGAATCACTAGAGGTCTAGGTGAACTACCTAAAAGAAAAGACTTTCCCATGACCTTCCCCACCATTTTTAAAGCTTAGGACCCTTCCTGCCAGACCCACCTGTGAGGCTGGTCAGAGGCTCCTTCTGAGGCCATTCTACACATGATGTTCAAGGTATGTCACAGCCTTATCAGGCTGAGAGGGTCCTGCCTAGGTGAGACCACTGAAGCCCAGAGAGGGAAAGGGCTCTTTCCCTCTTCACAAATCACATAGCCCATCAGAAAGAGCTGAAAGTGAAATCAGGTCTTCTGGTTCCAGCCCCAGTTCATCCCACAACATAAACTGACTCTTTCTGATAGCAGGACACAGTCAAAAGAAAGATGAATCCTTGAGAATTCAAGGGCAATCATTTGCTCCCCAACTGTAGAAATAATTGCAGCATTTATTGAGTTCTTACTGCACGCTCTTCTCATTTAATTTACATGGCAACCTCATGTTATAAGTCTTATTACTGCCCTCATTTTTGGATGAGGAAACTGACGCCAAGTTTACCCCAGGTCACACAGCTGCTAAGTACCCTGTCCATAGTGGTTGGACCAATTCATCTCAGACTTGGGGGCCTCTAGGACAGGTTGCCAAGACATGCACTTTAACCATGGTAGGAAACAGGCTTCCTCATGCTAAATAAACTGAGTTCTACAGTCAGTTTGTGGCTCAGTCAGTAAAGAAAGTGGAAGTGTTAGTCGCTCAGTCGTGCCCGACTCTTTGCAACCCCTTGGGCTGTAGACCACCAGGCTCCTCTGTCCATGGAATTCTCCAGACAAGAATACTGGAGTGGGTTGCCATTTCCTTCTTCAAGGTATCTTCCCAATCCAGGGATCAAACCCAGGTCTTCCACATTGCAGGCAGATTCTTTACTGTCTGAGCCACCAAGGAAGCCCTCAGTCATGGAGTATTTACCTGCAACACAGGAGATTGCCTGCAATGCAGGAGACCTGGGTTCAATCCCTGGGTCAGGAACATCCTCTGGAGAAGGAAATGGCAACTCACTCTAGTATTCTTGCCTGGGAAATCCCATGGACACAGGAGCCTGGTGGGTTACAGTCCATGGGGTCAAAAGAGTCAGACACGACTGAGCGACAAAATCACCACCACCACAGTCAGTTTTTCGGAAATCTGAACAGCTATCACAAGTGAGAGTCCATTAAGATGGACTATATCTTTTTTCCTTTTTTTCCTTTCTTGGCTACAGGGCATGTGAAATCCCAGTTCCCTGACCAGGGATCAAACCCATGTCCCCCACAGTGGAATCACAGAGTCCTAACCATTTAATCACCAGGGCCTGAACCCTTTCCCTTCAAGACAAGAGCAGCTGCATCTACCAGCCACTTCTCCTCGCACCCAAGTCATTCATTTCAGCTAAGATTTTTAAACCCACCACATAGATATTTTCCAAGACTGATGCCCTAGACAGGGGTGGCAAGAAGTGATCCTGTTTCTACCTTGTAAGCCCTGCCTTTCTACTCGCCCCATGAGATAAGACACCTTGCCCTTTTTCCTCCTGAGTGGCTCGTCCCTGTGTACCGCGCCACGCCCCCTGCTCCTCTTCTCCCTCAGACCTCAGCTCAGTCCGGCCACTTAACTCAGCAGCATTTGTCCCAACAGTAGTGTACTGTATGCTCACCTGCTCTCAGGAAAGTTAAGTAGTCTTTTGGTGAGCCGCCAGGAGAGGGGACTGGATATGGGCAGAGAGGGGCACACAGACCCCTCCCCGGGGAACTGCCCCAGGCATGTTATCGAGTGTTTCTGAAACCCGATGCCCAGTCCACTGGGGCCGCCAGGTGTGCCCCAACACAAGGCTGTTTTCCCTCTTCTGGATGAGGCCCCCTCCTCCTGTGGAGCAAGGGGGGCTGATAAGGGCTTCCACTTTCTGCAGCCAGGCTACATGGGCCGCCCTGGCAGGTGGAATCTCAGCTCCGAGGACCCTCTGGATGGGTCTGTGTCTACTCCGCCCCGCCTCCTCCTTCTGAGAACCTGGATCTGACTGCCTACCCCCCAGAGGCCCCTGTACTGACCCAGCCTTCATCCCCATCACTCCTCACTCACCTCGTGACATTCCTGGGTTGAAAGACCCCCTGATCCTCCTCTCCACCCTTCCCACCATCCTGTTCCCCAAGGATGCTCCTGACCGCTGCTGCCCCCAGCGAGTGCTCTGTCCTTCCCAGGCTGAACCCAGCACTCCTTGCTACAAGCTGCAGAGGGGCTTATCAGAGGCCCACAGCACCTCAGCTCAAACCTCTTCTGTGTCACATACTGGCCTTGTAGCCTTAGACAAGATTGATTTCTGAGCCAGTGTCCTCATCTATCAAATGGGGGTACAGGAGTCCCCACCTCTGGGGTTACTAGTGAGAGGATTAAATGAGATCAGGCACATAAAGGTCCAAGCCCAGCACGAAGCACATTCACTCACCATCACTGCTGTCGCAGAACTGTGACAGGCTCCTGTAACATATCCACATTCCAAATCGCACCCCCAGCCTCTTGACTCTTTTAGTTTGTGGTTTTCCCAGTGTTAATTTTTCCTGTTTTTTTTAATAATTGGTTTATATTTCATATGTATCTTGCTATCGTTGTTCAGTGACTAAGTCATGTCTGACTCTTTGCAACCTCATGAACTGCAGGCTTCTCTGTCCTTCACTATCTCCCGAAGTTTGCTCAAACTCATATCCATCAAGTCGAAGATGCCATCCAACCATCTCATCCTCTGCCGTCCCCTTCTTCTCCTGCCTTCCATCTTTCCCAGCATCAGTCTTTTCCAATGAGTCAGCTCTTTGCATCAGGTGGCCAAATGGTGCCATCACTATGGGTGCTTCGGTGTAAATGTGTATCTTAAATTTAATTATATTCACCTCAAGTATTTTTTGGAATGAAGCCGGAAAGATGGATACATGGAGACAAGCAGAAATGACAGAGAAGGAGAAACCAAAAATGGGGCTGAGAGAGGGAACTGGGAGGAGAGAGAAGCAGAAGGGCTAGAGGAGGAAGGACTGAGCAGCTCTGGCCACAGCTGGGCACCAAAGAGCCACCAGGAAAGATGAGGACCAGTCCTGCTCCCACACACATTCTTAGAGCCCATTGGAGAGATGGATTTACCTGCTGAGAGAGGCAACTAACAGGCACAGCAGGAGGAAATGACAGCAGGCTCTGTACAGGGAGAGAGCTGGCTGGAAAATCCAGGCAGGCTTCCTGGAGGTGGAAGGCCTAATGACGACAAGTAAGGGAACAGAGGGAGGCATTTTCGGCCCTTGTGAGGAAAGACTGAGACCAAGAACTGAAAAGAAACCCTCCCAGGGAAACTCCCCATCCTTGCTCCATTTCCCCAATGCACATACACACCTACACACCCACACACATACATACCCATATACACACACCTATATACATACCCCCACACCTCCATATACATACATACCCATATACATCCATATACACCCACATACCCATATATCTCCATATACATGCATATCCATATACACACCCATGCAAACCCATACACCCACCCTTCCCTCACACACAGATACACATAGAGCTCTCTGGGGGGCTCTGCCCTCAGCACCCACAGTGTCATCCACACACACCTAACAAAGCTCCAGGCCCTTCTCCTGGCTGCAGCCCTGTGGACCCCCTCAGGCCAGGCCTTGTACCTGCTGCTGTCTGACCTTGGCATGCTTCTCAGAGGCCGCTGGGAGGGTTCAACACACAAAAGAGGGCGGGAGAAAGTGAGAGGTGGTCCACTGGGGGTGGCCGTGGGGCAAGAATGTTCAGCAAGTCACAGGGCCATCCTGACTGGAAGGTCCAGAGACCCTGGACAAACACCACAACTGTTCCATCCCCACCTGCATGCATTCCCTCCGCCACCCCCACCGGGCCTCTGGGGCTGCAGGTCGGTCTCTGATGGGCCAGTCTGGAAAGTTATGGGGCCCTGCCCACCCCGAGGCCTCCAAGGCCCCAAAAGCCCACTGACCAACCTGGCCCCACCACACCCCAGAGGTATTCATTTCTCCCCCTACCTCTAGCGACAAGGTTTTAGAGGAAACTCGAGAGGATGGTTCTCTTGAAATGGAGAAGGAGGTCAAGACACATATTTCCTAACTTTCAAAAGAAACTGTTTGGGATAATTAATCTGCACATCACCAACATCAAGGGATAGTTTTATATCTGAAGACATACAATTAAGGAAACAATAGTAAGTTTGTAGGGTATTTTGTTCCTAAAGAATGCTAACTATGTTGAGCATCCAGACATCCAAAGGTTCTCCCCCAATATTTAGAAATCCTAAGTTGGCCTTGAGATCTCTCTTGGCCTGGACTTAGAACAGGGCAGGTCGTGAAATGAAACAGGCTTCCGGCAGGCGTTGGAAAGGGTTTCTCTGTCTGCAATTGCTGCCCCAGAGAGGAAAGGCAATTGCTAAACTGCACTCACCATTGCTTCATGACACCTTCAGACAAGCACCTAATTTGCTTAGGGTGCAACTGAGCTGGTATGGGTGTAATTACTTGCCAGGGACACTGCTTAGCAATGCAGCCACAGCCAGGCCACATGGGGAACCAGGCTCGGCTCCCCTCCAAGTGGCTGTAGCCCCACGACTGCGGCTTCCAGGGCCCCAGCCCCCAGCAAGCTGGAGGAAGGTAGCCATGACCCAGTTGCTCCCTAGGAGCCACCGGGGTGTCAGGAAGCTCAGAAAGGTCCACCTGGATCTGTCCAGAGAGCAACGAGGAGGACGCTCCTGGGCTGCCCCTCCCGGTCTGCAGAAGTGACACTAGAGAGTGACAGGAGCGCTGCTCGGGTTCTGCCCTCTGTCCTGGGAACCTGCTGCAGCTTGGTCCCCATGGGCACTCCACACGAGGGCACGGCAGGGTAAGCAGTGGCCAAAGATGCCAGCACCCAAGGGAAGCAGGTTCATGACTGCAGACACCTAGACCCCAGGCAAGGGAGCAAAGCTCCCTCCGAGTCTCCTCAGGTCCTGCCACAGTTTGTAGTCTGGTCAGACGGGCAACATCAAGATCCATGGTCCCCACTAAGGAAAGGGAAGATACCTACTTTACCCTTCAACACACACACACAGACTTTTTGGAAGGGAAATCCTTCAAACGAGAGGAGGGCACCAGCATTTACAGATGGCCCTGCCCTGGGTCTCAAATGGGCTGTTTTTCACTATACTCTAGGGGAGTTTGCACCCCAGGCCACGAGTTACATCCAGACCTGTCTACTCATAAATCAGCCCATCACCTCATAGAAAGGAGAATAATTAAGGAGTCATGGTATTGTGATTAAGCTTCTAAAAGAATCTTATTTGAGGTACATCCTAAAATTGTCACTAGTGAAAGATAAGGTGTCCAGAATGACAGATGGAGCAAGAGTGACCTTGATTTCATAATTTGTATTCATTTGCTAGGGCTGCTGAAACAAAGTATCATGCCCTGGGTGGTTTAAAACACAGAAATTTATTTTCTCACAGTTCTGAAGGCTGGAAGTCCAAGATTAAGGTGTCTGCAGGAATGGTTCTTTCTAAAAGCTTGAAGGAAGGATCTGTTCCAGCCTCTCTTGCCTTGGCTTGGAGATGACTGCCTATCCTCCATGGCTTCACATAAGCTTTTCTCTGTGCATCAGGGTCCGAACTTCCTCTTTTTAGAAGAACACCAGGTATAATGGATTAGGACCCACTCTAATGACCTCATTTTACCTTGATTGCCTCTATAAAGACCCTGTCTTCAAATAAGGTCATATTCAGAGATCCTAGGGTACAGAACTTCAGTACATGAATTTGAGTACACAATTCAATTCACCACATAATTGTTGAGGATGGGGGATGTATAAATTAAATAATTCACTTTACTACTGTTTGAGCTTGTATTTTTTCATAACTGGAGGGAAGGGGCATGGAGGCAGGCAATGTTTCAAACAACTGTCATGTCACCAGGTATTTTTATGCTCCTTTCCTCACCACCACTACACACACACATACACAGGCTTGCAGCCTTCTCCCACAAACTCAAACAACTGTTTACGTTCACTCACACTCATTCATCCGTACGTAGGCACTCTGATCCTCAGCCTCACTTACAAGTGCAAAGGCACCTGCAGTTACGAGCCTCTTACATGATGTTTAGGAATGTCGTTGTGGCAGACAGAGGTGGCTGGTACATCCAAAACCTCCACACTGAGAAGGGGGCAGTGCCCAGCCAGTGAAGGAGGGATGGCTTGGCCCAAAGCTGAGCCTCAATCATAAAGGCACTTTCAATAATATCACACCCAGGGACTTCTCTGGTGATGCAGTGGATAAGAATCTGCCCACCAATGCAGGAGACATGGGTTTGATCCCTGGTCCAGGAAGACCTCACAGGCTCAGAGCAACTAAGTCAGTGTACCACAACTACTGAAACCTGAGCCCCTGAGCCCATGCTCCACACAAGAAGCCACAGAAACGAGAAGCCTGCATACCACAACACCTTCCAAGCAAGTGAGGAGCCCCCACTTGCCGCAACTAGAGAAAGCCCCGGCAAAACGATGAAGACCCAGCACAGACAAAAATAAATAAAATGTCACACCCAACACACAAAATCCCCACCAGAGTCCGAGTGTATGGCATACAGGCTGGGTATGTCATAAGCAGTCTGGGGGCAACAGTGGAGTAGGGGTTGTTCATTGCAATCGGCCCACATTTCACTCTTCAAGTTACAGGGAACCATCCACCCAGAAGGAGTGCCTTTTCCTAAGTTTTGTATGTATTCCAGCAGCCCCTTCACCCCAAGGCCGTGTGCACACTTACACATCTATGTATGTGTCCACATGCTCAGGTTACATGTTGTGCAAGCCACATCCATATACGGCCACTCGTGTATCACACGCGAGGTGCATGGCCATCCTCAGGCACAAAATCCCTTCCTTACCAGGCTCACTCCCAGGGGCCCAGGCACAGATCTTTCTGCTTGTCCTTCATCCAGGCTGAAGGTGATGCCCTCAGCCCCCATTCCAGGTCCTGCACCCCACACAGAGGGCCTTAGAAGGGTCGGGGTGGACAGGAATCCTGCCTCAAGATCCAGTGATCAGGCAGGTGCCCCCCAAAAGTCACTCTACCTGCCCCCCTTGCCCGGAACCAGGATAAGGCCACTGGTCACACAGTTCCAGCTGGAGGGAGAAGCTAGGCACGATGCAGCCCTTGGGTGGCCAAGAACATGTGGGGGTGGGGGGGTGGCCTCTGCCTCCAGAAAGTCCTAGCTCCCACCTCTCGGCCTCCTCTTGGAGCCAAATTGGGAGAGGCTAGTGAGATCCATGATTTCTAAATAAGGCAGGTCTAGGACCCAACGGGAGTGCAAGGTCCAACCTTCTTTCTCCTAGGTGCATGTTTACCTGCCCAGGAAGCGCAAGAAAAGGTCTTGGAACACCTGACTTTAACCATGTCACCGCTGATGAGGTCTGAAATATTGCTATTTCCCATGACTTCTCCAGCCTAAAAAGTTCTGGACGGGAGCCTAGGACACCCCCCTCCCTGGCCAATCCTTAAGTAGGGTGCTCTGAAGACAAGGAGAAGGTGAGGGGTGAAGGACAGAAGGCGACGCCTCAGCCTATTCCCTCCTTCCAGCCTCACTTTTCAAGCCGGGACAGGACAGGGTTGAGCCCAGGGCTGGGGGTGGACAGTTCCGGACGCCTCCCTACCCCCACCCAGCTTCAGACCAGCTCCTCTGGTTTAGGGGAGAGGGAGGAGGGGCACCCACGTTCTCTGGGGAGCATAGCGAGGCCCCGCGAAGTGACCCCTTTTCTGAATGAAATTGAGCTGCCATTTTCATCTCCTTCCCCAAATGTCAGCAGCGTTAGATCAGATTAGGAGCTAATCTCTTGCCAAAATTCATTTCCGAACAAGAGAGGTGGCTCTGGGCGGGTGGAGGTTTGTTGTTTGTTTCGCTATGCCTCCCCACGCACCCTCTTTTCCTCTCTGTCACTGGGGTGCGGACGAGGGTAAAGCGGAGAATAGACCTCATGGAGGCCCCGGGGGGCCTAGGAGAGAACCCGCCGAGGATACAGCAGCAAGCCGGGCGTGGAGGTGGGCGGGGGGTGGGGGTGGGAGGCAGATGAGGGCCGCCACCCTGGCCCCGCGCCAGCAGTAGCGCCCTGCCTGCGCGTTTGTTCTCCGAGCCCTCGGATGGCTCCCGGGGTGCGCCCGGGGTCGTCCTTCCCGGCCGCGGAGGAAAGGAGCTGGAGCCAGAGCCGACAGGGCCCAGGAGACCTGCGCTGCGACGGCCTGGACGCCTGAGCCGCATCCTAGGTGCGAGACGGACCTCCCTCCCCTAACCCCGCCTCCCCGTCCCAAGCGACACTCCCCCCATCCACCTAGCCTCCCCCGCTCCCGCCAGGGCGGTTAAGGAAAAGGAAAGGCAATTGCAGCCTAAAGAGAAAAAGAGGAAACGGAGGAAATAAACGCCCAAACGAACTGGTCAGTACCTTGCAGGAGGCCTCATTTGACAAGTGACCAGAATACAGCCGCTGGCCTGAATGCATAATTACCCCCAAGTGAAAATTCCCCATCTAATTTGATATTTGGTTCTTTGCAGAAGCTATAGCCTTCGTAAATAATATACAAAGTAAGAAACCTAATCCCGCCTGCTAGAATGTTTAATTCATCATTATGCGAGCTAATTGGAAGGTGATTATATGGTAATTGCTCATTAGTGGTGTATATTTATCGCTGTACCTTATGTCAAGGCCATGGGAATTGTGTAGAGTCTGTTCTCTCATTTCAAGGATCAGTTTCAGAAGCAGGAGCGAAGCAGGCAAGATCAAGTTCTTCCTGACGTCAAGGTCCAGCCGAGGGCTGTGGAGACCCGCGCTATATATAGGACCTGGAGCTAGCTGGGGGCAGGGGCGGCCTGGGGCCAGGCTGAGACCGGGAGCCGGGCAGCCAGACCACTGCCGGGCAAAGCACGTCCTCGCCCGGGAAAGAGGAGAGACGTGGGTTGGGGGCCCGGGATCACTTTCCAAACGCGACCCCATCCCCATTCCAGGCATCTCCCTGGCGCATCAGGTGCGTCTGGGTCTCTGGGCTTATGCTGGTAGAGGAGACCTTGTCCCTGCGCTCTCTGTAGGACTCTATGGCGGTGTGCAGTAGATGTGGGTTAGAGGGGGGACCGAGGAGGCTTGATTGCTCCACTGGGTGGGAGACAGGGAGAGGGAAGGTCAGGCTTGATTTAGAGCTGGGTGGAATTTGGAGTGGTGGAGACGCGCGGTCTTCCTCCGCGATCTGATCGCCCAACAGTTGATCAATTCCCACCTCCTTGGCGGCCAAAAAAAATTCTACACCCAGCGAAACTGGGTGTAGGCGGGACCAGAGTGCCAACTTGACGCCTAGTAGGGGGACCCAGAGCCGCTCGAAAGTAGGCAGCTAGAGCTGGGCGAAAGAAGCAGGGAGAAAGTCTGGGCGTGAGCCCAACGCAGTCCCAAAGCCAGTGCCTGAGCTGGGAACTTAGGGGAGGCAGGAAGTCAGGTCTGAAAACCCGAAGGCGCGGAGGAAAGGCGTGGAGATTCAGTCTACATGCAGGTGGAGATGGGGGCAGAGACGAGTCCGTGGGTCTCCAGCAGCTCGGAGGATCCCGCGGGGGGTCTCGGAGACCCAGCCTCCAGCCGCGCATCCTTGCACGTGGGCGTGATCTTTGGCGCGCTCTGGCGCCCCCTCCGAAGAGTGCGACGCGCCTTTGCCCTACCCGGACCCCAGCCCGGAGTTCCAGGCACCCCTACTTGCAGTCCCGGCGAGGCCCTCCCAAGTTCCCCCAACCCCCCGCGAGGCAACAGGCACTAACAAACAAAAGGCCAATTAGACGCCGAGGCTCGGCCGATGAATGGACCTTTCGCTTTCAAGCGTGTCACAGCCTCGGGTTTCCCGGAGTCCTGGGTCGCGCCGGGAGAAGCCACCTCCCCAAGCAGGGTCACGGTTGGGGTCAGCGGGTTCTCAAAACTCCCACTTCCCGCTCGCCGAGGGACGGGTTGGGGGAAGTGAAGACGGCGGCCGAGCGGCTGGCGCGGGAGCGGAGCCGCGGACCTGGCGCGCCCGCGGCCCCGCGGTCCCGCAACTCAGCCTTGGGGCACCGCCGCCCGCCGAACCCGGCAGGCCCGCTTCCTCTCCCGCCGGGCCTGCCGCTGCTCGGAGGCAGCACCCACGTAAACCAAAAGCTGGTTGCCGGAATAAGAAAGGCCGGCCTGGAAAAATGCGCAGTTACCAAAAAACCCCCAGCTGTTTGCCAAACTCCGGGGCGAGTGGTGCGCTGCGGAAACAATAACCAAACCCGAGCCTTCTCACTAGACACGCACGTCTGGATCCCGAGACACATAAGTGCCGCCCTGGTGGCGGCACGGACGCCATCACCCGGGACGCCCACCCAAACACGGAGAAATGTTCCCACGAGCCACACACACCGAGGTCATTCCCATCCTCCGAGATCCACAGCTATCGCGGGGCTCACGGCCACTCGACGCTGGCACACGAATTTACGCACAACTCTGTTTCTACACCTCCGTAAGCACGCTAATTACAGCCGCGCAGCTGCACGTTCCTGTCCGAACTCCATACAATCTGGACGCACAAGGAAAGCTGATCACCTGGACACGCTCTCAAATCTACACACGCAGCACTGGCCTCTCCGGCCTCTAACTCACGCAGTTAGCACAATTAGCACCTACACACCCTGACTTCGCTCCTGGCTCAGACACACAACTGTTTTACAGACCTAACTGGTACACTCAACCTCTACAAAGTCACAAGCGCAGCCTCCCGCCCTGACTCACGTCCCCACCCTTATTCCGACTTGCAACTGCCCACATGCGGGGAGCCCAGCCCAGATCCCCCCAACGGCGGCGCGGGGCCCTGGGCCAGGCCTCCGACCCGCCAGAGTTCCCCCCCACCCCGCCCCAATGGGCCTGCGCGTCCGAGACTTTGTTTCCTGCGACTCGAGGCGGGGACGGGGAGGAGCCGAGGTTTCCAAGGCCGCGCGCAGGCCCGAGCCCCCTTTCTGCCTGGCCCGCTTGGCGCGGCTCTCTGCCTGCCACAATCCGCCCCTAGCACAAAAGTGGCCCGGCAGGTTCCGGGCCGCCGCCAAAGCTCCCGCTCCGTCTGCGCTCGGCTGCCAGAAACAGAGCTGGAGCGAGCCGGGGGTACCGGACACGCAGAACAAGAGGCAGAAGGGGGTGACGGTCCGGAGGTCCCAGGCTTTTCCTTTCTCATGAGTTTCTGATGCCTTGAATGCACGCCCTTCCCCCACCTTCCACCTCTGCTTGCTCCTACCTGGCCCTTTGCGGCCCTAAGGAATTGGACCCCAAATGAGAAACGCGCGCCGAGCTCCTGTGTACCTCGCAGGAAGGAAAATGAGGTTGGGGCACCCTTGCCTTGTACATTCCGTCTGACTCTCGGGGAAATGTAACGGAGAACCCATGCCTCTCGGCTCCCTAAACTCACTCTGCTCAGGTGAACGCACACAATCGACAAGAGAGCGGGTCATCGATCAGATGTGTAACCTACATGCCCATCCGGGATAACAGGCAGGACGCAAGGCAACATGCGTGCAGCTCCAGGTGTAGGGAGAAAAGCCGAACCTGACCCTGGATGCCCACTGAGCCCTGCCAGGGTTATCTAGGCCTGGTACCCATGAACCACGAGGAAGGACACAGACCTGCCTCACACAGCTCCCACGTTCCCCTCCCCAAGGGGTTCCAGCCCAGCACGCGCGCACTGCGACGCGGACGCAGCCGCATAGCAAGCGCGCCCCGCACCCTGCCCCGCGCCCCGCGCCCAGATAGTCATCGTGGGATGGCATCTCGCAAATATTTATATTCCTCGGCGCCACGGCAGCCCGCGTCCACATTAGACCCTCTAATCCTGCCACTTTAAATAGATGAATTAATAAAGCAAACGAGCGGCTAATAAGCTGACTGTCCAGCCTTTTTGAGGCGGGGGAAGGACTCGAAAGTGCGCCAAATTTGTTTGCAGTGGATCAAGGCGAGCCGCCTCTGCTTCACTTTCTTTATCTTAATTCCGACTTGAAAAGATATAATTATCTAGTTTGAACAGAGCTGCTATCAAATCCTTCTTTGGGCCGGGAAGGGGGGCGTTGGAGTGGATTGCGGCTCTCTGAGCCGCTCCGTGCAGCCGGAGATAGCGCGTAATGAAGATGTGGAGGCCCGAGATACAAAGGGCATTAACCTCATTAGCATGAAACCTTTTCTTCTTACCATTGTGGGACCCTTTCAGCCGCCTAATCCCCCCTATTTTCAAAGCTTGGTTTGTAATAAAGCTTTTAGTTTTTTTTTTTTTTTCAAAGCTAATAGTATTCTCTGATGATTTTATTGCTGTTACACTACATAGGACATTTACCAAAAAAAAAAAAAAATCTTCATCACCCTCCCTCTTTTCTGGTACTTAAAAAAAAGTATATGCTTCTTGCAGAAATAAGCCTTTTGTCAAGATGAGAAATTTTCTTCAGGAAAGGCTAGTCTGAATTTTAACAGGTCTGTGCTCCGTATTTGAGGCGTTCTGGGCTTGAGGAAGTGGGTCGAAGGGAAAGGTAACTTGTTTAAAGGAAAGGTGCGAAGGTGCTGCAGCAGGGACTGCGAAGCACAGAGGACAGCTATTGGCCACAGAGATCCCACTGTCCAAGTGGCTGGAATCCCCCACTTGAGTCCCCAGGATATACAGGGCAGCACCTGTCCCCCTCTCCTGAAGAGTACCCCTCTTCTCAATCAGCCCCTTCTCGCCCAGCATCCTCAGAGCCGAGTCTCCCCCAGTCCACCCACACCTTTCCAGGGAGTCTGTGTGGAAATGCCCCTACAAACACCCAGAGTTCTCCAGAGAAACAGAGAGGGAGAAAGGGGGTGAGAAAGGCAGAGATAAAAGGGAAAAAAAGAGAGAGAGAGACCAAGAATGAAAATCTACTTTAGAAGAGAGGAGGGGAGGGAAAAAAAGAAAGAAAAATTTCCATAGTGCCCTATAGTCCCCACACGTGCACAGAATGTCTAATCTTAACTTTTCAAGGCAGGATGTTAACAAAGCTTGTATTTTTGCCCTGCATTGTAACTTGGCCTTATCACAGTGTAAAGGGTGGGGAGATTGTCCTAAATTATGTCCAGGCAGCCCCCCTGGATCCGTGGATTAAGAGATTAAAGGAGACCACTGGGCAAGGCCTCCTCTTTCCCCTTCATATTCCTGGTATGATAATTGCTTAAACTGATTTGCACTTTCACAAAAGCTCGCAGGACGCTTTGTAGCTCGAACAGAACAGACGAGGTTTCTCTATCAATGGAAATAAAACTGATTAATGCAGCCTATCAGGATAAGAAGCAAATGAAGCATGCAAAAACAACCTCGTACCCCCAGAAGGGGGAAAGAGGTGGGGGGAGCTAAGTTTCCTCCAAGACTGGTTACAACTTTTTCTTTACTGTTAAAATTTAGAGTTGAAGGTTTCTCAGAATGCTTGCCTTATAAGGCTGCTAAGGCCCTTGGGCTCGTCTCATCACCTTTAGCAGATTGGGGCTGGAGAGAGGAAGTAAAGAAGGGAGGGAGGGAGGAGAGAAGGAAGGAAGGGTAGGAGGAAGAAAAAGAGAGGGAGAAGAGACATATTTCAGGGGTTTGAGGTCAGAAACACAGCTTAAAAGTCCTAGGTTTCTGATTCTGCTAAGTGTTTTCCCTAATCTTGGGGGAATATTCTTCAGTGCATAGCTATATGTCGTGTTTTTTTTTTTTAATAACTAGAGATTAAGAGTAGTAAGCATGTTTAACCTGAAATTCAAATTAAACTCCTTCTTTAGGCCGTGCAATGGGCAGAGGTCTGGATGGAAAACTTTTCTTCCATCTCTTTTCTGAAGGACTTAAGTTTTCCTAATCCTCTCCCTTTTCCACCCTCTTCTCTCTTTAAAATGCCCAAGAATCCATCAGTCTGGCCCTTTTGTGGGTGGTGAGCCTGGGCTTCTTGAGCCTAGTTGGGGAAGGACCACACTCAAATTAAAAAGATGCTTTAAAAAAAAAAATCACTTCAATTTCCCAAGATGACTACTCTGAGGGCATATTGATAAATCTTTATTGACAAAATATTGACATTGACATACTTCTTGGAAGTATATAGTGTGTTAGAATTCTAACAAATTAACACAAAACACAAAAATATTTACATTCTGGTATAGAAGACATTAAGGAAGCATTTGTCACTCTCTTTAGTAAGTCTATGATCTTGAAATAGAAACTCAGTGCTTGAAAACTTGCCGCAGTGTCCTTGGCCACACTTAACATCATCCCCGCTAACTACAGTCCTTCAATTTTTGCAATATATAGATTTAAAGTTTGGAATGGCCTTTACGGCAAATGGTTGAACTTGGCCAATATCTTCAATGACTAAAAGGAGAAGTTTACTTTGTGGTTTTAAGCCTCGGGATGTTAGGAAAGGGAATGTCCAAGAAATAGAATTTAGGTTTTTTTTTCTTGTTTCTTTTCCCAGCACAAGTTCTGACTCCTCTTATGGGCACCCTCCCCCTCCACCCCCAGCCCCCCATCCTGTTCCCCATTTCTCTGAAAGAGGACCGCTATTGCTGAGCCTACCTCATTTAGCTTTCACAATCACTTTGACATCAGAAGGTATCAAAAAGTGTTTACAGACTGCACATTTCTTGGGAAAAAAATCAAAATAAAAAACACACAGAACCTGTCTTTAAAAGGAAAAGAAAATTACAATTCATTTTCTGTCTTTAGACACCATTCGCCCAACAACTGCTACATGCAATTCAAGTTTTTGAACAGGTGTGGGATGGGGCTGGATATGGAAACTCGATTGTTATTATTACTAATTATTTTTAAAGATTGGGGGGGAAAAACACTTCGAAGGGCAAAATTTTAAAGTCCTGTGCCTGGTTGGGTTTTTTTTTTTTTATCATCACCATTATCATCATTTTTTAAAAAATAAATCGGACTGCGATAAACGGAATACCTGCCAATCATCTTGTCTCGCTGGTTTGGCGTTTGACTGACAGCTCCCCTTGTCAGAGCGCCTTCGGCTTTGCCACCTTAGGACCTCTCTCTCTCTGTTTCTCTTTCTGCCTCACTCACTCAGCTGCCTCTTTAGACAAGGGTAGCGTGCACATCAAGGAGCCTCCTGTCTTCTGCCATCTAGGCGCGGCCTCGGATCGGGACCCTGCGTTCTGCCGCCCGTCTGCGTCGCGCCGCGGCTCCTCTCTCTGACTCCCTCTCCCCGTCTCCGTGAATGTGTGTGTGCGGTTTTTGTTTTGTAGGGTTTTTTTTTTTTCTTTCTTTTTTTTTTTTTTCCGTCTTCCCCTCCTCTCCCTGTCTCTGTTTTGCTCCGTGATGTCCGTTTCGGTGGGGTTCTGTCTGTGTTTTTAATCGTCTGAGGTCACATCTATTTCCTCGGGACTCGCCTGCTTAGTGGCGATCCTCCACCGGTTAATATGGTGCGTCCCTTTTTTCTTTTGTTGCGAATCTGAGCCTTCCTCCTCCAGCTTCTGCCTTTTGAACTTCGTCCTTCGGTTCTGAAACCATACTTTTACCTGAAGGAGTGGCAGAGAAGACGCGTTAGCATTCCTGCACAGCGCCCTCCTACCTCCTCCTCTATGGCCTGGCCAGACCCTGGGCTGAGACTAGGAAAGTCCAGTGCCCCAGGCCGCGCGTCCTGTTAACTGGCACCCCCACCCCCCACTCACCCCCCGCCCCCCACAGCTTTCCCTTGGGGAACAGAGCTCCTCCTGTTGCCAGGCCCGGGGAAGCCTGGATCCCGGCCCTTCTGAGCCCTCCTGGGGAAACCTTTCCCCTGGACCGGCCGGCTCCGCGTGCTCGGTGCCCCTTTTAGCTTCAACCAGCTCAAGACATCCACATCCCCGTTAAGTGCAAAAGCCTGGCAAACACTGGGAAGCCTCTATAAAACTAAGTAAAGGAAAATTAAAAGGTCCCTGACTCCCTCTACCTAATCAGTGCCGCAAAGAGTTCATTCCCGCTGCTGGGCCGAACTTGCTGGCTTTTATTTTCTGCTGGCTTCCGCAGCCACTGCCTAAATATAGCGCCTCCTCTGCAAGGCCTGGGCCCTGGGGTAGGCAGTCAGGATTTGCCTGCGCTTCCTCCTCTGTGCCCAGGGCTCCTGCAGGTGAGCAGGAGCAGTTGTGGGAGACAGTCGGGGGTGGGGGTTTGGGGGGAAAACCAGGGCAGACGGTGGGATACAGGGCCCTGGGGACTAACCCAGCTGAATCTTTTCAGCTGGGAAAAGAGGCTCAAAAGTGAAAGCTTCCGCAAGACCGTGGGATAGAGGGGAAGTAAAACTGAGAAAGACAAGGGAAGAGCCCCCTCTGTCCTCTTCTTGACCAGCTCCAGGACAGGCCAGGGCCAAACTCCCACTCCATCGCATCACTTCCCACCAGGGCGGGGCTGGTGGCCTGGCCTCCCCAGAGGGCAGCTAGAAGTCTGGGGAGCACTGATGTGGGACTGGGTTGCACCGGTCCCTGGGGAGATTGGTGATGGGTCCCTATACACTGACCAGACCACACAATGGCACTGTCCAAGCTTCTCAGCAGCGAGGGGCAGGTGAGGAAAATGGTAGTGACTGCGCCTTCCACGCCCCGGGGCTGTCCCCACTTTGCCAGCAGTACCCCTAAGCCCCTGAAGTCCGCTGGGCTTTCTCCTTTGAGTCGGCAGGCCCAGGTCCCGGCTTGCTCTTCCCGAATGCCCCCAGTCCCCCAAAGTGTTCCCATGAAAAAGCAGAGCTGGAACAAGGCTGAGTTTAATTTGCTTTGAGTTTGCTAATTGAGGGGGAGGACGATTCATTTCTCCCCGGCGCTCGCCCAAGGCGCGCGTCGGTGCGCTCCGGGCTTGACACGCACACAAAGACTCCAGGCAGCGTGGGCAGCGAGGCGGACAAAGACCACCGCCGCCTCGGCTATCCAGGAGAAATCAGCCGGGCCGCGCCTTGTGCCGGGCCCCGCACCAACCCGCGAGGCCCTCATCGGTTTTGTCTGGGGGGACGTTTTAAAACAAAAGCCTCGACCTCTTTGCGCCTCCCAGGAAAAGTGTTACAACTTAATCTGCCCGAAAATGTTACTGTTTGCCGGGAACTTTGACCCCGCCCTGCGGCCCCGCGTACAGTAGCGCCTACTGTAGCCCGAAGCCCCCTCCCCAACCCCGGGGTTAGGCCGGAGCCTGGCCCGCCGGGGGACCCTGTTGCGCAGCAAGGATCTGCCCCCTGAGGCAGCCCCTCTCCGCAGCCTCCTGTCTCAGTTTCTCCGACTTAGGGACGCACCCAGGATGCCTGGCTCGGTGGCCTGATCCTCCTGTCCCCTCAAGGGGAGTAACTGGGAGCTGTCCGTGTGAGCCGTGAGCCTCTGGCAGCAAAGACCTCGCTCTTAACCCACTCTCAGCCCTCTCTTCCCAGCCTAGAGCCCCCAGACTCCCACTGAAAGTCTCATCAAAACTGCAGCGGTGTCTCAGCCAGGAGCCGCGAGTCCAGCGCGGCCCCACAGAAAGAGCACCTAAGCCGGTCCCCCCCACCCCACCCCCCGGAACCTCCAGCGGGTCGGCTCCTACAGTCCGGTGCTGGAGCCCAAGGAAGCCAAGGGCCCCTCGAATCTTACACATCTTGAACCCAGGGCGTGGGAGTAACTCCCGGCCTGTTGGCGGAAGGCCCTCCACACTTTGCGGGCTGCGTGTGTCCGGGGATCCGGGATGCGGTGGCTGCGCCGGGGCCCGCTCACCTGAGTTTCCGTGAGGCTGAGGCTGTGCGCCAACTGCTTCCTCTCGGCGCCCACCACGTAGTGGTTCTTCTCGAAGGCGTGTTCCAGTCTCAGAAGCTGGGACGGGGAAAAGGCGGTGCGGATCCGCTTCGGCTTTCGGGCCAGCGCGTTGTGCAAAAGAAAGCTCTCCGGGCTCGTGTCGTTCCCTGCGGGGAACACAGCAGAAGTCCTGTTAGAGGGGGCCGTCCTACCCCGGGCCGCGCGCTTCTCCGGAGCCGGGCTGACCTGGCCGCGCGCTCAGGGCCTTCGCGGACGTAGCCGGTGCGGCTTGGCCCAGGGGGGCCCGACGCGCGAAGGGAACGCCGGTCCAGCCGCCTGGCCCTGTCCGCTGGGCCCGGCCCTGAGCGGCTGCCACCCAGCAGTTGTCCTCGGCGGACTTTGCAGACCCCCGGGCGCCGCGGGCCTCGTCACCTCCGCGCCGGGCACCCGGGGATCGAGGAAGGGGCAGCAAGGCCGGATCCGGGGATTGGCGCCCTGCACCCAAAGAAACGGCTTTCTCTTTTTTCTAATCTCGGAGAAAACTTTGCCCCCGGGGATGAGGGGCGGCGAGGTGATGAGCCGCTATCTAAAGTTTTCTCGGGTACACATTTTAAAAGTCTTTCTCCTCCGGAAAAGCTCAGAGGCCCGGCGTGTCGTTGCAGCCCGGGCTTTACAGAAATCTCTCCGGCGGGTGCGCAGAGTTTCTGCTGCAGCTTCCTCCCCGAGGTCCCGGCTTCCCCGCTGCCTTGCTCCGGAGAACTAGGAGACGCGAGCGAAGGCGTCGTAACCCGGGGGCGGGGGGCGGGGGGAGCGGGTGGGAACGGAGCTGCGGGCACCTTTTAGGACTGTCCGCGGCCCGGGAAGATCCCAGCTACTCCGAGTCTGGTGTGGGGACCAAGACCGTGGCTGCTGGAGAATGAGGAAAGAGAGCCCTAAACTTTTCGAGCTAAGCTAGTTTCAGGTTCACTCACTGGGGTGGGAAATCGATTCACCGAAAACCCAAAGAAAAACAAACCGACAGTTCAGGGGGGAATGGAGGAAAATCCGGTCTGGGAATAAAGGTAAAACGTTTTTTTTGTTTGGTTTGGTTTTTGAAATTAAGCAAGAGGGGGGTCTACCCGACTTTAGGCGCTGGCAGGAACGCAAGGGGTTAACAAATGGACGAGCCGCCGAGTATTGATCGGCTGCCTCGGGAGGTAGGTCTTTGCCCCGCTCGGATCGCCAAACTAATTACTTGTCCCCTATACTGGAGTTTTAACTTTCCTCCTACACCCTCCCTCCTCCAGAGGAAAAAAAAAAAAAAAAAAACAAATCCCCAAAAACAGCAAGAAAGGAAAACAGCCAAACATCTCCTCTAGCCCATCTTCCGACCCAGTTCATTTAAAGGAAAAACAAAAACAAAAATCAGACCGAACCTGCCTTCCCGCCGCGGCGGCTCGGCGCCGGAATTCAGCAGGTCACCGCGAGAGTGCCGAGCCTCGGAGAGGTTCCTACCCGCGCGGTTCCCGCCGCTCCCCAACCTCCGAAATAAGAGGGATAAAACAACCCCCCGAGTTTGCTCCGGGGGCGTGAGGGTCTCTTCGCTGCCGGAAGAGGGTCAGAGACCGAGACGTCGCGGGTCTAGGAGGCAGGGGAGCGGAGTGGGTGGCGGACACGCAGTGGAAGGCGAACCTGAGGCCGGGCCCTGCCCGCGCCCCTAGGAGCCAGGACGGCGAGAGCAGAGCCGAGGAGATGGAGAGCCTGGGCACCCCGCGGCCACGGATTCCTCGGCGGCCAGCACTCCCAGCAGGCTAGGACAGCCCGCCTAGAGAGCATTCGGAGGCAACTCCTCTGCGTCCCTCCCTAAAGGAGCAAGCGGCCGCAGGCCAGCCCCCAAACCGGCTGCAGCTCGGAGACTGGGGACCAACACCATGCCCGACTCCTCGCCGCCCAGTTTCCAGACGCAGCGCGCGGGCGGTCGAGCCGGAAGAACCTCCATCCAGGCCTCGCCGGGCGCCCACCCGGAGCAGGCCGAGGGCAGCGTGGGATGAAGCGCTCCGCGGCCCCGCGACGTGGCACGTACCTTGGAAGCGGTGGCCCAGATATCGATAGCGATGGATGAGCCAGGGGTAGAAGGTGGACGGGTCCCGCTGCTGCGAGGCGAAGAGGGGGTGTGGCGAGTGCGAGGAGGGCAGGGGGTGGGCAGCCAGGGCGTGCGGCGGCGGCACCGGGTGCACGGGAACGGCCGGGTTTGGCGGGTGCGAGACCGCCTCGGCGAACACCAAGTCCGGGTTGGAGTAGACGCCCCTGCCGGCGGCGGCGGCGGCGGCGGCCGAGTGGAAGCCGTTGAGGAACGGGTTTATGGGGCTGGAGTTGGCGTAGCTGAGCGCCGCGGGACGGATGGGATCTTCGGAGCGCGAGGCGGGCAGGGGACTGTCCTTGGCCACCAGCGACTCGATGGTGAAGCAGCGCTTGGGCGCCGGCTGGAACATGCTGCGCCGAGGAGCGGGCGCCCGGGGCTCCCGGGGCCCGGCGACCGCGGCGCGCTGCCTCCGCCGCCCGCTGCCCGCTGCCCGCGGCGAGAACGGACGAGAATCGGGGACTTGTTTGTTGGGGGTGGGGGTGGGGGGAGGAAAAGGAGAAAGAAAGGAAAGGAAAGGAAAAAGGAAAGGAGGGGGGAGGGGGAGGGAGAGGCAACGCCGAGGATCCCGAGAATCTTGCACCAAACGCGCCCAACCTGGAGAGAGGGGGAGAAATCCTTCCAGAAGAATTTGCAGGCGTGGATTGGGGTAATTTTTTTTTTTTTTTTTTTTTTTGCGAGATGGCGTGGGGGGCGGGGGGGGTCGAAGTTAGAGGCGGAGTGGGGGGGGGAGTTTCTCGGGGGAGGCAAAAAAAAAAGTTTTCTCTCCTCTGCAAAAGGCGGGCAGGGCGCCCTAAGTCCAAGGACAATCCATGGAAGTGTTCGCTTCTTCACAAGTTGTGCAAACGATTTGTTAGTTCATGAGCCTAATTAGTGCGGGGATCACATAAACAGCTTCCTCCGAAGCCTGGTAAATGGCTTGATGATTGGTCGCTATTACTCGCCCTGAGGTGGAAGGGGGGAGACTCTTTAAAGTGCGTCAGAGGGAGGCGAGCGCCTGGGAACCCGGAGGCCTGGATCCGGGCCGAGAGTGGAACGGAGTCGCCGCCGTTGCCGCGGCCGTGCCTCCTGCGCCCGCCGGGCCGCCCGGCCTCTCGGCGCCGTCGCCCCGCGCCCCCAGCTCACTCGCTCCCGCGGCGGCGCAGCGGCTTCTTCTCCTCCTCTTTCGCCTCCTCCTCTTCCTTCGCTTCTCCTCCTCCTCCTCCTCTTCCTCCTTCTCCTCCTCCAGTTCTCCCTCCTCCTCTTTCCCCACCTCCTCCCCCTCGGCCACCGCCTCCTCTCCACCGCCATCACTCCCTCCGGGACACCCCGGTCCCTGCAGAGTCCCCGGTCGGCGCCGCCTCCTCTGCGGCCCCCCGGATTCCCCAGCCTGCCGATCCCGGGCTTGGGGGAACAGACGGACACGCGGACCCTACATATTCCTCGCGCCCAGCGCTTCCGCGCTGCTGCCCTCCGCAGCCCCGCGTCTGGGGAGCTGGAATCACCCCGGGAGCCTTCGAGGGTAAGCGGGAAGGGGTGGATTCCCGGCGAGGGTTAACGGAGCTGTTCGGTCAGCGAAACTCCCGACGATTTCCTAGGTGAGGAGGGAGCCTAGCGTGGAGGGGTGCTGGGGGTCCTCCAACCGCGCGGAGCCTCGAGATCTCAGGGTCGCCGATCTCTCCATCCTTGACGCGGCTCGTTCTTTTCCAAGTTGAGACCGGAGTGGATGACCCTGCCGGGTCGCTGGGCGCTTCCAACTTCCCCCACAGGGTCTCGATTTTCCTTTCCGGGAAGGGGCTCATCTCCTTCCCCCAAACAGCTCCTTCTGCAATATCTGGGACTAGGGGTCCAAGGTCAAGGGAGAGGCTGGTGTGCTGTTACTATTACCGTTAGGTTGTCGTTATTATTTTTGTCAGTGTTGTTGTCATTATTATTATTTATTGTCACTATTTCTATTATTATTCTGCCATCTGTCGTCCCAGGGGTGGGTTGCTGTGCAAACCCAGGGCTTGCAATTAGGGAGTGCAGATCGTTTCTCCAGTCCTAGGCCGTGTCCGCATTTTCGAGCTTGCCT
Organism: Muntiacus reevesi; assembly: GCF_963930625.1. Taxonomy (NCBI): domain Eukaryota; kingdom Metazoa; phylum Chordata; class Mammalia; order Artiodactyla; family Cervidae; genus Muntiacus; species Muntiacus reevesi. The sequence goes on along the minus strand of NC_089250.1, from coordinate 159,391,980 downwards.
TCGGTTTTGGGATGATTTTAGGGCCGAGTTCCCTCGTCCCCATTGGCTCACGCAGCAGCATAATTATGATCACATCCCCCAGACTGCTGGCGCTGCTCTCTGTTTATTGGTGGTTAAAGATCTATTATCTATTCATCAGCCGCCTCTTTTTTTTTTTTTTCTTTTTTTTTCTTTTTGCCAATTACATTCTTCTAAAGTGAAGTACCAGCAGGTATTTTGCACGTTTACAATTAATGATTTTTTAAAAATCTGGCATCCTTTAAATCTCTTACTTGGAGGCCCATGTCATTTTGCTTAAGGACGAAGAAATGCCTGTGTTTGGTGATGAGGTTGCCCGTGAGACTGAAAAAATGTCGATTGGGAGGGGAAGAAGAGGGAAGTCCTGTAAGTCAGACTGCACCGCCCCTAGATTCATCAGTCATAAGTCCCCAGGTCTGGGAACTTGTTCCTCTGCCTTGCCAGCCATCCGCTCCCTGTCCTGGGGTCACCCCTGATCCTCTGAGGATTCATCTGCTGTGTATTTATGTTCATGTCAATTTCTTCTTTATTCCAGGCATAGTCTGTATTGGGGGTGCAGTGAGAGGAGGGTCCAAACACCCCTTTGGAAAACACTCTAGGCAAGAAAGGGGTTAGGAGTGTGTTTTCTGGGGTTGTCTGGGCACCTGGCCTTAGTGAGGACCCAGCAGAGATCATGGTGCTGCCTCCTCCCAGCCTTCCCAGGGCACATATACACATTCACACACGGCACAGTCTTGGGCCTCAGCTTTGTGTTCATGTCCCAAGAAGCCTGCCCCTGCCTCAGACTTCAGCTCTCTGATGCCAGCTATGGGCAAGGCTCTTGGCTGTGTTTTCACCCTTAGCAATTTCTCTCCACCTTGCTTTGTGGCATCCCCCCATCCTTTCCCACAGACCCAAGGAAACAGGGTGCTGGATCCAGACTTTTGGGGTGGGGTGCATTTTGAATACTATCTCCCTGGGTTCTAAACCACAGACCACCAAAAATATCATCTCCAGTTCAGAAAACCTTCCTTCTCTTAGGCTGTAGGGACACAAGCCCCATTGTGCTCAGGCCAACAGAGAGCCTGAAGCCACAAGGAAAACTGGAAGTCTTTGGGCTGCACTAGCCAGCCAATCTGGGGTAGAAGTAGAGGTCAGCCCTCTGTTCCCAGAAAGAAGCACCCAGTTTAGGTGGGTTGTAGATCCCCGATCCTGGAGTCTATGGGAGAGGACCCCATTCTCCATAGAAACATCTCCAGGAGGGCTGGAGGTTCAGATTCACCTGCAGACCAGACCTGTCAAACTCGGCCTTAGGCTCCAAATGGAAACTGGGGATACTAAAAGCCCACGCTGTCTGCAAGCAGGGAATGGCCATTCGTTGAACAGTCAGTATTAGTGATCTTAGCTGAGGAGAATAAGAGGACACAATCTTGAAGGCCAAGGGCCTCCACCCAGTGTCTGGGTGGAAGGGTGAAGCCATCTCTTCTAAACTCTCAGGCTGAACACTCAAGTTTTACTGGTACCACCGTAAATGCTTTCGCCTGCTTTGGTCAAGATGTGTCCAGAAAGTGTCCTAAGAAAGTAAGTGGTCTAGATCCCAGACCCCCAGTCTCCCTCCCAAAGTATGACCAATTGGCCAGGGCAGAGGACCCAGGCTTCTCCCAGCCTGCAACAAGAGATAGGCCACCCGCCTCTTGCAAACTGCCCTGGAGGGGGCTGGCTTTACCCCAGTAGGCTCTAGTTATCGGCAGGTGGGTGAGACTGAGAGAATCTTCTATCGGCCTTCTTAGCAGCAGAAAGACGCGCCAGTTCCTCTGCCCCTGTTCCCTGCTGGCCCCACGCCTTTCCTGGGCCCCTGTGAGGAAGAAGCGGGTTTCCAGTGAGTGAGGGGCCTCACTCGGAAGTCCTGGAAGGGGAGAGTAATCTATGCTAATTCATGCGCCAGGACCAGGAGCTTGGAAGAGTTGGCGCTGCCGGCCGCGACGTGCAGGGGAATTAACTAGAAAAGTAACTCATTAACCAGGCTGGCAGTGGAGGCGCATCAAGTCGCTGGGCACCCTAGTCTGTCTGGACCCGGAGCCTAGGCTGCCCCTAGACTCCGCTCCCTGGACCCAGCGGCTGCTGTTCTCTTTACATGGGGCTTCCCCAGCCTTGCAGAATGCAGCCTCTCTTTGTTCCTCATCCTTCCTGGAAGGGTGGATGTTTGCTTAAGTACCGGTGTGAGCAGTGGAGAGTGTGGGGTGGGGGGGCGGATTTTGGAGGCTCTTCACTTCCACACCCCCAGCTTCTGAGTGTTGAGTTCAGTAGATTTAGGAGGCTGCACTGTGCAGGCAGCTGATCTGGCAGGCACATAATGGAAGTTCAAGTCTCCAATCTGTCACTTACTGACCGAGCGATCTTAGGCAACACCACCACCTCTCCCAAACTCCATTTTGTCATCCGTTAAAATCATGGCCAGTGCTGCCTGCAAGGCCGTGGAGGGAGTGATAGAACCCTTCTACCTCCTGATCATGGCAGGCAGTTATACATCTGTGTGTGTGTGTTTTACAAACTCAGCATTATGCACAACAAAGGGTGAGTTTTACTGTATGTAAGTTACACCTTAGTAAACCTGCCCCCACCCCTGACCCTCCCAAAGCCAGACCTGGATGATCTTAGGCTGGTTACCTAACCTCTCAGTGCCTGTTACATTTTGGCTCTTGAGATTGCTCAACGATAAGCCTAGCTGATTGTTCAGAATAAGCCCAGCAAAGTGCTTAATGTCTAGCATGTAATGAATGAGCTGTAATAAAGGTAGTCCCTGTCTTTGATATTAATGTGATTATTACCTACACCCCTCCAAGGCTTCTTGCTGGGCTTCAAGACTGAACAATAAAGTTGTACAAACATAAGCTACTGCTCACCTCATGCTCCTGACATGTTCCCCTCCATCTTCTCCTAAAGGCAAGGGACTTCTTTAAGGGGACGCTGGGGGTGAGAGAGGCTTGCATTCTTGCCTAGGGAGACATCAAAGGGCAGAGATTTCTGGTCCTCTCTCCCATACCATCTGCTCTGAGTTTCCCAGCAGGCCCCCTACCTTTAGAGGCGCAAACAGCAGTGCTTTCCCCCCCCCTCCCCCCCCCCGCCAGGCTCCTACCGGGCCTGTTTGACAACTGGGGTGGATGCATAGCTTCCTGCAACCCAGGATGGACGCCAGGTGCTGCCTGGGCCACTACCTGTGTGACCTTCACCTTCTGAGTCTCTGTTTTCTTTCTGAAAAGGAAATATCAGGATCTTAGTTGTTTGAGAGGAGTAAGTGAGCTAATGCTTGGCACAGTTGTTGTTGTTCAGTCGCTAAGTCCTGTCCGACTCTTTGCAACCCCATGGACTGCAGCACTCCAGACTTCTCTGTCCATCACCATCTCCCCGAGTTTGCTCAAACTCATGTCCATTGAGTCAGTGATGCCATCCAACCATCTCATCCTCTGTGGCCCCCTTCTCCTCTTGCCTTCAATTGTCCCCAGCATCAGGGTCTTTTTTTATTTTTATTTTTATTTTTTACCGTTTATCAAATGTTAGTGTCAGGCGATGGCTTTGTCCCTGCGGCACTCCGCTAAAGGTCGAGGCAGTTAGGAGCCTCCGGGTGAGCGGTACCATGAGGCTGCACTGTGGGCCCGCCTAGCAGCGCGGGAAGCGCGGACGTCGGTGGAGGGGAAGCCGCTTCCCGGGACCAAGGCATGAGAAACGTGTCCGGGATGGGGAGATCCTTGGGACCCGGCCAAGAATTCCTCCAACCCACTGTGATTCCCAGCCACGCGGACATTCCATATGCGTAGGACGGCGGTGGGACAACGAAGAAAAAAATTAATATCCTAAAAACATTTCTTAAAACTGTTACTAGGGCAAATCCCTTTCTGCTGTCCTCCCTCGAGGCCGTTCGCTGGGCTGGCGCGGCGGCCCGGGGCGGGTATCCGCGTGCGCGCAGCGGCGCCTAGTGGCGAGGGCCGGGCGCTAGTCGCATCCCCGCCGGCGGCTGAGCCCCCGTGTGCCCCACTGCCAAGACCTTCCCGCGACCGCAGCCTAAGCCGGGAAAGAACGTCAAAGTTGGCTCAGAGGAAGAGAGGGCAGCTTGGAAATGCGTCTCTCCTCCCTCCGCTTCAGAGTTCACCACCCACCCTTGAATTCCAGCTCCACCCCAGTAGGACTTCTTTCGGAAGAGTGCAAAGGAGAAGAGAGCGCCGGTTGTGCTCCAAAAAGGACAGCGAGGCCCCGATCACCTGTTGTCGGGGCGATACCGCGCAGATGAGACCACGACTTCATGCGTCAGGTCCTCGATCCTGCAGCCTGACCACGGTGGCTCACAATGGGCCCATGGTGGTTTGAGCTGGCCCGGCCTTGGGTAGAGAGCTTTCCCGTGCGGTTCTCTCCCGTGGGGGTCTCGCGTGCGATTCCCCTAACGTCACGCCCCCTCCCGGCCGGCCGAGGAGACCCCGAGACAACGGTCCCGGTGGTTATTACTGGGGTAGCAGTTGATCAGGCAGTCGGATAGGGCGGCCGTGGTGACCGGCCCCTTTCTCCGGGAGCCCTTATCTGTCCCAGGGCAAGTCGGTTCCTCCATGAGATGAAGTCGTGGAATCCGAGCGGGGTTCATTCGAAACCGGTGTGTAACTGTTAAAGGCGTCCACTGCGGGGGGGTGGGCACCGAGCCCTCCCAGGAGGGTTGGACCCAGGTCCAGGCTTCTGCAGCCCCAGACGACTTCAGGAAACACGCTCTATCCTTTTCCGGATGTTAGGAGGAGGCTGCCAGCGTCTGGGTCTCGGAGATCCATCCCTTTTGAGAGCCAGCGTTTCAGGAGCCAGCAACTCCGCACTGACGCGGAAAGTTCAGGACCTGACCGTCGCGTTTACCTCCTTCACGACGCTGAGACTCGTCAAATCTCTCAACATACAGGCGGTCCCTTTTCACTACTGAAAGCAAAGAAACAGATCAAAGAAGTTTAGGTTTCTCTCTTCCCTTGGCTACCTTCAAATGAAAGTCTAAAACCCAAGCAAGGATAGGCGTGGGGGCAGACCGACGGACACAGGAATTAAGGACCTTGGACGCGTTAGCTCAGCCGACTGCCCGGTCAGGGGTGGAGACAGCGCCCTCTCCCCTGCCCTCGCCCCGCTGGTGGGTGTCTAGAGTTGTTGATTTCCCCTCCAACAGTCCTAAAAGCTTTGGCTTCATTGGGCCGCCAGGTCACCGACTATTGCTGGAGCTGCCTGCGGCCGGATAAGATGACCTGCAGCACAGGGTCACAGGACCAGCACGGGCGGCGGGGAACTCATCTGCTGACTCATATGCTACCTTCTCTGCCGTCTTTTCGTTTCAGACTCCGCTCTTGACACCCCTCACGGGCCTTGTAACTAGTGGGGCCCAGTCCTTTAAGGACATCCTTGGGGGTGTCAGTGGCAATCCACTTTCAAACCTAGGGGCAGTTTCTGAAAGGCCGGAGGGGCGCCAGGCCCTCTCTCAGGAACTTGTCCCTCTTCTTGTACTTCCTCGTTTTCTGGGCTCTGGGGGCTGGACTAGGGCTTAGAAAGATCATGGCCATTGGAGGAAAGAAAGAAACTGGAAGCTTTTTCTCTTGGACGATGCAGCTCTTCAAGAAACCCTGGGAGGATATTGGAGAAGACTTGGAAGGGCAATTCCTCTCCCTGTAACGAATTTTAGCTTTTAAATGCATGTTTGCGTACACCCAGTTCTCAGTGAACCTCGTAATCTGGTATAAAAAGTCATGATATCCATTTTCCAGATGAGAAAATTGAGGCTCAGAGAGGTCATCTGCAAGGAGCCTTGGAGCCGGGCTCCTTCCACTCCCAGCTCCCCAGCGTCCAACGTCAATGCGTTCAAGCCAATGAGAAATGGCAGAAAAGAAGGCTGACAGAGCACGCTGCGAAGCCAGTCCAGGCGCCTAACCCCATCACTTGGCTCGAACTCACTTGCCCACTATTGTCCTCCAGGCCACTGTTTCCACCTTAGGTCTCACCCGACACCCTCTTGCTTCCTCCGGCTAGTCTTCTGCGGACTGAAGCCCCGAGTTTAGGATCAGAGGGTCGGAGGCCTCACTGCGGCCAGTCAGCGCAGGGGCTGACCGGGCTGAGACTTCGTGCGCTCCACACCCTCTTGTTGCTCTTCAAAGCGGCCCTGAAACCTCCGCGGATACCCACAGAGCGGCCCTGTGCCGGCGTCGGGGATCCCGGAGCGCGGCCCGAGGCCCCCTCGCAGCCAGCAAGGCGCCCCGAAGTCCCTGGCCTAGCGACCGACCTCTGCCTCCCTAGTTCTGCCCAGCCTGCGCGGAGCTGGCCTGGCCAGGGGACAGAAGAGTGGCCGGGAGATGGGAGCTTCCGAAGAGGCCCACAGGGAGGGTCTGATCGCCCCCTTCCTGAGGGGCCCCGGCCCTGGCGATCTTGAATTACAGGCGGCCCCCCAGGACAATCCGGAAGGAGCCTTCTGAAGGTTAGGGCCCCGAAGCTGCTTGGCTGCCCACCACGCTGACATTCAGGGGAGGGCACCCGGAGGTTGGGCACACCAGGCCCGCTCCCCTAGTTGCGTCCCCTCCATGTCTGAGCTCGGGGAGGGGGGCTATGCGGTGCTGCCCGCTTCTCCGGAGACCCCGCCAAGCCCCTGGCGGTGGAGGAGAGGCGAGAGAGAGGCCTCACTGCCGGCTGTCCGAAGCTCAGTTGCGTCCCGTGTGTCCCCCCACCCAGCCACACCCCCGGGGGGGCTGACCCTGAGAGGCCGGGCCGCAGCCGCCCCGCACTTAGCTCGGCCGCCAGCCGCTCGCCCCGGGCTGCGCAACAAAGGGTGGCATCGCGGCGGCGCGGGCAGGGACCTCATTGGTTCAATATTAGCTTTTCATTCCAGTCTATTGTGCCCATCTGAGATAATATTGACTCTGAGGTGAGAGCCCGCAGACGACAGGGCTTGTCTAACACTCCACGACAGGGCGCTCGAAGGGAAGAGAACCGGAAACGGAGAGTTCAAGAGGCTGCAAATAAAAGCTCTGGCGCGGCGGCGCGCCCCGGGGCCGCTTACGGCCCCGCCGCCGGGCGCTCCCAGTGGCGTGCGCCCCGGGCCTCCGACTCGGGAACAGGGGCTCGGGAAGAGGGGCTTGGGGTCCAGAGGCCGCTCTGAGGCGGGCCGCTCCTTTCCATCGAAAACCGCCCTCGTTTACCACCCTCCTCCCCCATCTTCCACACTACTGATTTTGAGGTTTCGCTCCTGGGTAACTCCGGAGAAAAACGAATTCCCACGCACATTGTTTTAGTTTGCCAGTAAGCCGCTGAGCTATTTTTTTCCGTCTAAACGAGATGATTTTTAAGGGTGACTTCGCTGTCAGTGTGTCTCCTATTTCCCCCAACACCAGAAGAGTAAGCACGCCGCGATGATAGTTAGGCTGCAGGACTGGCGAGTGCGCGGTTAATATCAAATTTCTAACTGCATTTTGCTTTGCTTTGAGTCGTCTCCTGCAGCCCATCCGCGGGTTTGTTCACCGCCTTTCTAACCACAACTTTAAAGGGCCTCCAGAACGTTCACATCTTGCATATAAAGATCCGTTTCAATCTCCAAATTGCCTCTAAATGCCTACGTTGGAAAATGGCCCTTAAAGTTGTCTTAGGTGCCTGAGAAAAGAACACTTACGTTTACACTCGCTGTACAGAAGGCCAGATTCAGGGCTTGCAGTGGTCCTGGGAATGGATGCCCTCGGGTCTCCTTTAGGAAATCTGTGTCTCCCCCCATTTGGAGTCTGACCTCCTCCGGTTAAGAGATAATCTGTTAACTCCGTCACTCCCATAAGGAGCTGATCCAGTCCAAGACACTTGGGTGTCTTGTGGGGAGCTGGGCTGGCAGCATCAGCACCCGGGAACCACCGTGAGCCTCCCTCCTTCCTTTTAGGTGCCCTGTGCTGAGCTGGGGTTCAGCGACACCCAGTTCCAGCACCTTGGATATTTCAGAGAAGGCTACTCTGTCTAATATAATACATTTTACATACGGGCCGTTTGTTTTCTATATTGTTTAATATAGAATATATACTAAATGAATTTCATCATATTATGTACTGTTTGGAATATATTTAACCTCTAATATTACAATACTGCATCAGTTATTTAACATTTTTATACATTATATATTATACTGTATGTAGATAGTTCTGAATATATAAGTACATATAAATATATTTATTTTATGTGTGTGAAAGTATTTAGGGAAGCCTTTAATCTTCCTGCAAGTACATATTTGATCGTTTTCATGCAACGCTATTTTAAAAAATCCTAATCGAAACCACTTTGACACCAGCCATGTCTTTATAACAAATAACCCTGGAGTCCAATTTCGGCTCCAGGGGCCGAAGAGGGTAGGGGGAGGGAGGGAACTCTGCCATAAGGGACAGCAGGTTCGCTCTGGAAAGTGGCTTCCAAATGCCCAGTCCCTGGGGACCCAGGAGCCGACGTTCTGGACTGGGCGGCCGCCCCTCTCCCCGCTCGCGTGGTTGTTTTGGTTTTGAGAGGGGCTGTTTAGAGGCTCCTGTGGTCCCTACACTGATGTCATGAATTAAAAATGAATTTGGAGAGTGCAGCATATGCTCGGCTGCGGCGTCTGCGAGAGCAGCGGAGGCCTTTCACCCCGGGTTCTGGGCTCCAGACGCCGGAATGACGGCTCCGGCCTCGGCGCCCGACGCGGGCGCGCACGCGTCCAACCTGCAGCCGCCCTCCGCCGACCCCGCGCCTGGAAAAGCTGTCTGTGGCTTAGACCGCTTGCAGATCAGGTGGTCCGCTTCTAACATCTATTAAGAGCCGAAGAAAGCAGGCAGTCGGGAGCTCCCGCAGGAGGGCTGGGGCCAGGTGGAACGGAATCGGGATTTCAGATGTCCCTAGGTTATTAGCCGGAGATCCAGTTTATGGAGGGAGGAAAAAAGATCATTGAAGTCTAGTGGTGCCGACTAAAGCATCAGGAAAGAGAAACGCCCCGACTTTACAGCCCGATGAACCTGAGGGGTCTACTTCAGAGGCCTGGGAGTCCGGATGAGAAATTGGAGTGGAGGGGGAGGGGGAATGGGGGGCGGGAGGAAGACTTGGAGAAAGGACCAGAGGGCTCAGAGACCGCCAGGAGGCAGGGTGTGGCGAGCTGTTTATTTCTTGAAAGGAAATCTCCCAAATGGCTACCTGGCGAACACCTTGTGGAACAAAGCAATGAAACTCGGCTAAAATCTGACCAAGAGATGGGCTTCCCACTTCAGGCAAAACCCCGGGTTCAGCGAGACCCGAAGTCCTCCTCTGATCTGGTCCAGTCCCCAGCCTTAGGGAAAGGTTTTTGCCGACGTGGAAGACTGCAGGCTATGCCCTCGCGACTCGGTCCCTGGCTTGGACTCTGGGGTATTTGCTAAGATGAGCTGGGGACCAGGAAGTGGGAAAATGTCTTCATGTTGCTAAAAATAAAACAACTGACCCCTCCTCCTCCCCAGGCTGCAGTCTCAGAGCCTGGCTGCCTGGGGAGGCGTCTGAACACGCACAGGATGCCAGGGCTTCCAGATGAAGGGTGGATCACAGTGCCAACCATGTGGATCTCCCCCAGATGGACTTCAGCACATCTGGCCCATCTGTAGTATTTCCTTCATCCAGGTGATTTGTCTTGCCCCTGACCAGTGTGATAGAAAACTTTGTTCTAATTGTGGAAGTGTTAAGAGTTCCACGTTTCTGCCCCTTGCTCTGAGCCCACCCCGCACCCCCCCCCCATCCTGGTTTAAGGAGCAGATGCTCACGAGTGCTGGGAACAAGAAAGGATCTTTTTCATTGAACTTCATTTGCCACCAGAGCACCTTACATGAGATGGTCCATTTCTATCACTCATGGCACCTGCCAAGGGTACTGGGCTAAGCACCTATCACAAGGACCTATCTCATCCAGTCTTCAGAGCAATCCATCAAAATACTTCTCTTCTCACTTTCCAGATAAGAAAACTGGGGCTCTGAAATGTTAAGGGGTTCACCTAAGATACACACAGCTAGTAAAGGAAAGGGTCTATCTGATTCTAGTATCCCACCCCACCCCCACCACCGCACCATCTCATTTCCCCAGTAAGGAAGTCCTACAGGGTAAGAAAAGAGAACACTTTGCTCCTGAGTCCACCAGAGTCTGGATCCCCCGTTCTCTCCACAGCATTTATTCCAGTTCTGGAAGAGACAATAAGCAGTTGGCATATGGCTAGTATATACAGTGCATAAGGAGTTTGTTCACACCTCACTTCAGTCATCCCTCCCACCAACCCCTTCAGGTGGGTACGGACACTATCACTGCAGTTTAAAGAAGCAGAAACAGGCTCAATAAGGTTGAACTATCAGTACATGATCACTGCCCAGCCAGTTCACGCAGAACCCTGGCACTGGCCTGAGCTGGCTCGTTCCAAGCCTCCCAGCTCCACAGATACCACATATGAGACCATTTAACCAACGGAGTTAGGCCTTGTATTCTGTTGTGAAATTGCTAGGTTGTTTTCTCTTTGTTTTAAGTATTTCTGCGAATGTTATTTTGGGATTCAAAACTTTTTCTTCATTTCTGCCCCTCTTACACACATTCTTTCTCCATGTACATACCAATCTGTATCGCAAGACCATCAAGGAAACAGAACAAGGAGTTGCCGCTATCTGAGTTCAAATGTTAGAGTCCATAGTGTACAGATTTTATCTACAATTTTTGCTGTATTATTATTTGTATATTTTGTTCAATTACAATTTGCTTTACTTGCATCTCTCAAATGTGTGATCAAAAGTTTAAAGTTGCATATGTGTGTTTTTTTCATGACTTTAATAGCATTTTTAACTCTTGCTTGGACAATGCTTTTCTTTGCTAAGATTTAAGCAGAATAGTTGGAGGTTGGAGAAATCCTTTGAGCAAATAATTCCACATCTAATGGGATAATTGAGACTCCAGATAGAAAATAGCTCAAGGCGTCTGTGACTTTGAGACGATGTACCATGTCCCCTGCCACTAGCAAGTCCTTAGCCAGGGAGTGTGTTTTCAGCCTTCAGGTGGCCAGGGCTCTATCCCCACGCTCATTCTGAACCTCATGTCTTCACTGTCCCCAAGAGCCATGGCCCCACCTCCCATGAAAAAGCTTTATTTTTTCTCATTATTATAAAATTATATGTATATCTGTATGCTAGACTAGTGCTTCCCTGGTGGCTCAGATGGTAAAGAATCTGCCTGCGATGCAGGAGACCCAGTTTTGTCCCTTGGTCAGGAAGATCCCCTGGAGAAGGAGATGGCTACCCTTCTCCAGTATTATTGCCTGGAGAATTCCATGGACAGAGGAGCCTGGCAGGCTATAGTCCACAGGCTTGAAAAGAGTCAGACACACTTGAGCAACTGACACGTACACACATACTAGATTAGAATATATCATGAAGATAGTAACAATCACTTAAACCCCTCCTGCCCAGAGGTCACTACTGTCAGCATTTGGGATGCTAACTTTTGACGATCTTGGAAAAGAAAAGAAGTTTATATTTATACCTTTTCATTGCCAGTGTTCTGGTAAGGAAAGGAAAGCACAGAAATATACTATATGATTCTATTTACATGAAGTTCATAACTGGGTATAGAATTCAGAAGAGTGGTTGCCTCTGGGAGAAGGGTCACTGGAAAGGAGATCAAGGGAACTTTCTGGGATCCTAGAAATGTTCTATATCTTGATTTGGGCCATGGTAACACAGACACATACCTGCCAAAACTCAGCGACCTTAAGACCTGTGTATTTTACTGTGAAATTTTATGCCTCAATAAAGAAAAAGAAAGGAAAGCATTCTGGAAAAATACTATAGCAAAAGACCAAACTACGAATATGGGGAAAGAGAAAAAGAAAGCATGAAATGCTGAGCTAAGACAAGGCAAACACAATATCTGGAACTAAATAGAAGAAGGTAGTAGGATTGGTTACCCACCTCCCAGGGCACCAGCCCTCAGCACTGCTTCCCTCTGCAGGCCAGCAGTTAAGTCCAAAAGGCCTTAAAAAGGGAATACAATCTGAAGATCCTGCTGGGCCCACCATCTACCAGACTCTCCCTCTTTGATGTTGTTACTCTTTTCTATTTGCAGTGAGGCATTGCATTTCCTGATAGAGGCAGGGGATGGAGGTGAAGGGGTGGAAGGGATTTATTTGGATTTTCGGTATTTTTAAAGGGGGGTAAGGTGGTGGGGATGCGTGTGTGTGTGTGTCCCTTGGAGCCTAATAAGAATCTGTGCTGGAGTCAGAAAGGGAGATTGAAGGTCTTAACTCTCAAATAGATTATGTTCCAAAAGTTTCTTTCTTAATCACTGTGTAGGACTCAGTATATTTGTACCTCATAGAAACGATGTTATAAATGATGGTCAAAGTTCCAAGTTTCTCCTCCCCCAAAGTCTACTAAGTGAACTATTCATAAGATATTGGAATTTTACACTTGGTAGAAACATAATCATAATGGTTGTGTGCCACATTAAAAAAAATAGGAAGAAAGCAAAATTCTTTTCTTTTTCCAAAAACATATCTTGCTACCTTTGAGGCACTATGTTGACATCTTATAGGTGTTTGGGTAGAGGTTGTCAGAATTTTTTAAAAAACAGAAAAATAGAAGTGAATGTTAACTGACAAGGGAAAACACGTTTCAAAGCAGGCAGAGTTGATGGGATAAGGAATTAGATGAAGACTTATGGAGAGACTGTAAGGGGTCCTGGAGCACTCTGAAGGTTGAATGGCCCTAAATCTGTGTCTACTTCAAAATATATGTCTTCCCTTTTCACTGCTACCAGAGCCTTACAGTTTGACTTCTCAGTCATGATTGGAGTTGGTTGGTTGGTTGTCCTTTACTTTTAAATAATGTGGAGAGAGTAGAGTAGGGTAAGGCTTACAATTCCAAAGAGAAAAGGAAAGGAGATTTAGGAGGTATGTAAACCTAGAAGGAGGATTGTCAGAGGTAGATTTGAGCCAGTAGCGATGGAGGAAAAAGCCTAACTTGAAACCCTGGGGAAGAAAGAAAAGGCGATTTCCCCAACAGCCACCAGGTGGCGAAGTTGGCTCAGGACAGCTTGGTGGCCATCTTGAAAGGAGCGTGGGCTAGGAAGCCATGTGCTCTCACAAGGATGGGGCCACTTAACATTTATGGTATCAGGGGATCATTTATTCATTTAACCAATATTGTGCATTTACCATTTATAAGGAAATTTGCAATTGACTTGCAATTAACAGGGTTAAAAAATTTAGTGAATTATGATCCTTGCCTTCAAGGGCTAGTTGGGGAACTAGAAAACTTAATGTGCCCAGACATCAAATTTTTTATGTTTTTCCCCCCATCAGTAAGTTGAGGGTAATAACAATACAGGCTTTACTGACCTCACACAACTGTTCTGAGGCTAGAATATGATGAAAGTGAAAGTTGCTCAGTGGTGTCCGACTCTTTGCGACCCCATGGACTATATACAGTCCATGGAATTCTCCAAGCCAGAATACTGGAGTGGGTAGCCTTTCCCTTCTCCAGGGGATCTTCCCAACCCAGGGATCAAACCAGGGTCTCCTGCATTGCAGGAGGATTCTTTACCAACTGAGTTATCAGGGAAGCCCTAGAATATGACTGGGGAGTAAAAATGCCTTTGTAAAGTACAAGTGTCAGGCAATTAATTGTGAAAGTGATTTTCAGCTGTGTCCTCCCTTTATGGTCAATTATTCATTCAACAAATGTTTATTGTGCACTTAGCCTGAATAGTCACTGTTCTGGGCCCTGGGAACATAGCAGTGAGGAAAACAGACAAAACCTCTGACATCCCTCAGTAGGACCTTCTGCTGACATGAATAAGACTCGTCGGTCATATGATGTGAGAGAGGCAGAAAGCTTATAGCTAAAATGAGTCTATATGTATACTGTTTGGGATATTGAAAAATCGGAAACAATCCAAGTATCCTTTAATATGGGACAGGTTTTTTAAAAATTATGATACTTCCATACTATAGAAGACTGTGTAACTGTTAAAAGATGGAAGTAGCTATCTGTGTGTAGTGTTATGGAAAGATTCCCAAAGCCTGTTAAAGGTGAGGGGAAACAAGTTCTAGAATAAAACATGGTATGACCCTAGTAATATGTCAAATAAACACTACCTATCTGTGTTTTATTCTCATTCTAATATAAAGTTCCATGTGAATACTTACATGTAAACTCAGGGAAAAGTTCTTGAAAGATACACAACTGGCAACTGGGTTATTTTAGGGTAGGAGAGCTGACATGGTTGGGGATGGTGTGGACCGGGGATTTTAAAACCTGTTGTTCAGTTGCTAAGTCATGTCTGACTCTGACACCCCATGGACTGCAGCACGCCAGGCTTCCCTGTTCTTCACTATCTCCCAGAGTTTGCTCAAATTCATGTCCATTGAGTCAGTGATGCTATCTAACAATCTCATTCTCTGCCACCCCTTCTCCTTTTGCCTTCAATCTTTCCCAGCATCAGGGTCTTTTCCAATGAGTCAGCTCTTCACATCAGATGACCAAAGTATTGGAGCTTCAGCATCAGTCCTTCCAATGATTATTCAGGGTTGATTTCCTTTAGGATGGACTGGTTGGATCTCCTTGCATTCCAAGGGATTCTCAAGAATCTTCTCCAGCACCACAGTTCAAAACATCAATTCTTCAACGCTCAGCCTTCTTTATGCTCTTTACAACTTAACGATGGTAGTTTCTGACAACAAGGGTGCATTCATGTATTATATAATTAAATAAGGAGACACATGCATGTGGGTACAATTAAGTTATAGCAGTATGATTACAGATGACAATTGTTACTCTTTTAATCTCCTATAATGTTGTTTTAATATGTCTACAGAGAGATATACACATAAATGAGATGATGCCAAAACATAAAAGGTGGAATTAAAACACTGTGTCCTGGCTCAGAAATTTTGCCTCTCCCCAACCCACCTGCAGTTTATAGTGAAGCTTTTTTTTAAGAGCATCATGGGATGTTGGAATAGAAACGCTTGGTCTCCCAGTTTTGAGGCCCATGTAATTATTTCAGTTAAGTAGCCTCAAGGATCTTTGCTAAAGACATGATTTCATTATGAGAGCATCATGCCTCTTCCAGCAGTAACTGAGCTTCAGCTAGAGCCAACACAGGGGATCTGGTATGGGATAGGTGGATCCCAACAGGGTCCCCTGGTTCCCAAACCAAGCCAAGTGAGCTAGCTTTAACTTTGTCAATCTCTGAAAATCAGGTCAAGCATCCTGGCTGAATCTCTTCCATCATCTCTGTGACCTTCGGCAGGTCTTTGCTGCTTCTGAGTTCAATGTCAGGAGCCACACTGTATGGCCTATAACATCATTGCTGCTCCTAAGCTTAGGATTTCTATTGTGGCAAGTTGTTGAGATCACACTGTTGATGTGCACCTGCCATGTGCTGGGACCAAGAAGCAGAAAAGCAAGGTCCTTGGTCGTAAGGAGCTGTGGCGGAGTCAGATTCTTGGTGGGGGGGATGTTGAAGCTGATGAAACTGCTGGAAAGGTGGACTCAGAAGAGAAGCAGGGAGATCCTCCTCCACTTTTCTGCCACCTCTGGCTCTAAATCTCTTGGAGAAAGCTGGCCTGTGTTCTTCTAGCCCCTTTGTTCTGAAGCGAAGCTGGCAGCAGGGCCCCTTGCCATGTTGGGTGGCTTCAGGTCCTAGAGATGAACCACATTCATGTTATTTAGAAAAAAGAAAAAAAAGAGTCTGAGTGATGACAGGGGTAGTGGGGTCAGGGTGAGCTCTAGCAGGACTGGAGACAGACCTGGGCCTTACAGTCAACCCACTGAGATTCAGTAAGGATTCAGTAAGAATCCACTGAGATTCAGCACTACTCTCTGCCAGGCACTTGGCTAGACCGTGGGGGCACAGGTGTGACTCAGACCCGGGGCTGACAGAGCAGGCCTTCAGTGGTTAGAGGCCTGCCCTCTAACCACTTAGAAACAGGGCACAGCTCTGTGCCCTTCTCCAGGGAGCCCCGAGAGAGCAGAAAGCTAGAGGTGTTAGCCAGTCAAGTGCCAGGCCAGTTTCGCTCCAGAGCTGCTGGCGCAAGCCCAGGCACCCTGGACACTGAGTCAGAGGATGGGGATCAAAAGTCATCCTCAGCGGCGCAGAAGACTCCACGGGTGCCCTGTGTCCCAGCCAATCTGGAACAAAGGGAACTTGCTTCCGTGGGCTGGGGGCAGGGGGTGGGAGTGGGGGTGGTGTTCCCCACACCGAAGATTTAAATACTTATGCCGGTAAAATTGTTAGTCTTCTCCTTTCTGGAGTCTGAGGTTTGTCTCTTTTCAAGAAAAACCTTTCTCATCCTCAAGGTTATGGAATTCTTATTTTTTAGTTTCCTTTCCAACTTCATATCATTTTTAAAAATGTATACATCTTTAATATATTTGTTTTTGTTTTTTCTGTAAATGTGGCATAAGGTGAAAACCGACTTTTTTACCCTCCAAATAGATAACTATTTCAGCATTGTTTATGGAAAAATCCGGTCCTTCTCCACTAACAAGAAATACAATCTTTGTCATATATAGATTCCCATATATACATTTTATTTCGTTTATCTGTCTTGTTCTATCCTATTTTCTATTTTATCCATTTCTCTATCTGGTATTCCTACAACATTGCCATAAGTTTCCCCGATGGCTCAGACAGCAAAGAATCCGCCTGCAGTGTGGGAGACCTGGTTTCAATCCCAGTTGGGAAGATCCCCTGGAGGAGGGCATGGCAACCCACTCCAGTATTCCTGCCTGGAGAATCCCATGGACAGAGGAGTCTGCTGGGCTTCGGTTTATGAGATCGCAAAGGGTCAGACATGACTGAGTGACAAAACACACGGCACGAAATTATCATACTGCCTAATTACTCTGACTTTGTAATAGCTTTTAAAACCCAATAAAGCGATCCTCTTCCTTTTCTTCTTTTATAAAAAATGTCTATTCTCATGTATATGGCTTAGATAAAATTTAAAATCAACTTGTCTGTTCTTTCAATCAGAAATTTTACTGAAATTGCATGAGAATTACAAACTAATTTGGGGAAGGATTGAAATCTTCACAATATTTACCAATCCCAAGCAGAAGAGTAATTTACTGCATTTGATTTTATTCGATGTACTTCAGTATGTTTCTAAACAGGTCTCAGATATTTCTTATATGAAGAAGTCATTGTATTTTCAGTTTTGTGGGAGATTTATGCTTTGTTTTGTTTTTGCTATGGTGAATGGAATAATTTTCATTTTATATTTTTAACCTGTTACTACTATTATATGAGAAAACTAGCTTGTGTCTGGGAATCCTTGCAAGGTCTCTTATTGTTTCTTTTAAGTAATCAACTGAGTCTCTTGGATTTTCCGTTTAATAACTGCTTTACTTATTACCAAAATAAAGCATGTCTTTTGTAGAAAATGAAAACATACAAAAGGAAAGAAACAAGCAATATCTGTAAAATCTACTCTTCAGATTTAGTCATTCTTTACATTGTGATGAATGCGCTTCAAAAAAATACATGTTATATATATGCACATATATATTTAAAATAGTATCATAATATATATAACATTATACATATATCTACTGATATAAACAGGCATATATGTCTAAGAATTAAGTAGACATGTCTATAGAGTCTTACAAGTAGCATCATAATATGCATATTGTTTTCTAACCCATTTTTCCTACTTAATAAAATTTCACATTATAGTTCTAAATTATCATTTTAATGGCTCCATTAGGTGTATGAATTTATTTAAGCAATCCCCTATCTTTGAACACTGAGAGTCCATTTTTTAATATTATAAATCTACAGTGAACATCTTATGACATAGATCTTTGTGAATATTCATGATTATTTCTTTAAGAGAAATTTCTAGAAGTGGACTTTCTGTATCCAAAGGCATGCAGAAATCTAAGGTTTCTGTGATGAAGTGGACAAATTGCCCTCTAGAAAGTTTATTCTCCCATCTCCACTTATCAATACATATTTCTTCTTCATATTTCCCTTTCATCAATGAACATTATACCATATGAATTTCTTAAGTTTTTAAATGCACTAGTACCATTTTTAATAGTAGCAGAGTATTCTGTCAGCCACCAGCCCTCACTGGAACCTTCACAGTTATTTGTGTTTTCTGAGATAACCCAAAATTCCTGATTTCCAGAAAGTTTCTGACCTCTAGCAGCTTTGTTCAATAATGGGGAGCCTCAGTATGGGGTTCCGAATTCTCAAGTAGAAATAAAATGGTTAATTCAGTTTTGATCTCGTTTCCTCTGTGTAGCAGGAAGGTGGCCAGGTTGCTCCTGAAATGTTAAGTATTCTAAGAGTTTGCTACCTACAAGAAGCAGAAGATCCATTTATGTTTTACATAAAAACACCCCTTCCCTGTCACTTTTTATCAGTAGAAAAAGGTGTCATATTCCTCCCCATCAGGTGTTCGTTTGGCAAGAGACTCTTAATTCAGAAACCCTTCCAGCAAGGGGGACACATTTTCTAAGCAGAAAATGACTACAAACACATCTGCATTGACAAGTCACAACTTATATCCTTCTATGGTGTTTCTGCTCTTTTGAAAATGTTAATAAAAACTTA
This sequence comes from Muntiacus reevesi, assembly GCF_963930625.1. Lineage (NCBI taxonomy): Eukaryota > Metazoa > Chordata > Mammalia > Artiodactyla > Cervidae > Muntiacus > Muntiacus reevesi. Next base: position 159,373,362 of record NC_089250.1, on the reverse strand, counting down.
ATGTGGAAAAAAAACAACTTTTTCCAAATATGTGTACCAATGAGCCCGAGGCAGCTCATACTTTCTTATAAAATAAAGTAGGTCACTCACATCAATCATGTTGTCTTAGCACATTTTTTCCAAATTAGGAATTCTCAATCCATCATACCATGTTATGGCATCCCTTTTCCAAACATTTCCTTTTAATATGCTCTTTAACATGATAAGCAAATCTAATAGAATACATTAGTGTCACTTTCCAGTGATGGAGTGTTTCCTCCTGTTGCGATCCACGATGAGTTCAGGGAAAGATTTTCACTGGTTCACTCTCTAACAGCAATTGCTTATTGAAAGTACCACAATGCCCTTAGAGTGGCCAAGCCCACACTGGGGTGTTGGCCTTAGAAAGATCACAGGCTTACCTCCGCACCTCTCCATGTGCCATAGATGTTGAAAACTCAAAAGATGTGTGTGTCCCAAAGCAAAACAATAAATCCAGATTCTGTACGTGAGGAGTGTTTAAATTTAGCCATCGGTTCAGTAGAGTTGCACATGCACACACACTATCCCATATAGATCAAAAGCTTGTACTGGGCTTCATTTTAAAACCACATTGCTCGCAGAACATTTCCAAATCTCCTGAATCATGCAGAAAGGGAGGATCCTTGGCTTAATGTGTGTGAGATTCTCCAAAACCAGTTACCATCTTCTTGCAAGTGAATTTGGACCCCATGTGAAATGCACACTCTGTTTACAACCCACTTGAGATAAATACATTTGCATGTTCCTGTATTTGACAACATTTACCTGGCAAAAGCAGAGTCTTTGTTTCCACTCATATCTCTAGTTCTCAGACTCATGTGCTCAGTGTTAGTACTTGACTTTCTTTGGAGATTTTTTATTTGGACAGAGTTTTGGAATAAAACATTTATGAAAGATGGGAAGCGGAGAGGGTTGAGGGTGCCTAGGAATTTTGTTTCGGGCTTTTGGCCACCCAACAGGAAGACATCTGAATGAAAAAGGGAAAATTCTGTTTGTTTTCTGGACCTCTTGTTTGGACACGTGGGGGTCCCACGGACACTGGTTTCTATTGCCCATTTCATGAGTCACATGACTTCTTCCTCCAGTCTTGGGAAAGAAGACTTGACACCACCCCATTCTTGATCAGAGGTTGTGTGTGTTCAGGAAATGTCATTAACTCATCACAAAAAGGACTGTGCTGGGGGCAGTGAAGGACACAAAAATGAAGCCTAGCTCCTGCCCTTAAGGAGTTTGAAATCAAGCTTGATATCAAGTAGAACATGACAAAGAAAAGCAAAAAAATTCAGGGAGTTCAGAGGAGAGAGAGGTCATGGACAGGTGAGGGAGGATGTAATAAAAGATGGAGAAGATGATCTTGCAACCAGGTCCAGCCGGTGAGCACGCTTTGGACCCACACAGATGGAGGAAGGGAATTTTAGGTCAAAAGCACAGTGAGAGTCACAGGACAGGTATGAGAAAGCATGCAGGGAAGTGTGGAGGCATGACAGACAATTCAGGACCCACGGAAAACAGTCTGTGTAAAGAGAAGCATGAAAGGGAATCAGGGAAGGGACAGCAACGCAAGTGTGTGAGGAGTGTTGAGCGCCAGCATAAGGAGCGAAGTCTCCAGGGAATGCTCCCCCTCCATGTCCCCAAGACTGTTCTGGTCACATCACCACATTTGTCTGAAATAAGGAGTATATATATATATATATACTTTTTTTTAATAGGGAGAATATTAGGGTGACATTTGAACCCCCTCAGTCTTTTATCTCTTGACATTTCTCCTTCTATACATAAGAAAATGCCATGGCAAATTCAAGTGTTTCACATTGCTGAGCTTTGGAGCACCATCCTGGAAATTCCCATTGGCCTCAAAAGCATTGCTCACAGAGTTTTAAGATTCGCCCAAGGTTCAGTGTTTTCTATGAGTTGATTACATTTGTAGAAGCTGCCCCGTCCATGAACCAAGAGGAGACTGCACAATGCAAGGCTCGAGGTGCCAGTCAGTTTTTTCACCAAACCTTTATCGAGCGACTACCATCCTTCCTGTTGCTCTATGTGCTGGGAACAAGGTGTGTAAACAAGACAGACAGGGTCCCCGTCTCCTGGGCTTTACTTTCTGGTAGGACAGACAGAAAGTCATCAAGATCATTTTAGAGTTATAAGAGAAACAAAGGAAAGAAGCCAAGTTACGTGATAAAGAGTGATGGGAGGTGAGAGAACTACAACCAGATCCGAGAAGGTGTTCAGAGGAGACCTGAAGGATGGAGCCCAAGGAGCCAGCTAGATGAACAGTGGCCAGGAGAGAAACATGGTGAGCAGAGGACAGAGCAAGTGCAAGTGTGTGGGGAGCTGGAAGAAGCTAGTAAGTGAAAGGGAGAGGATGAGCAGATGGGGCGGGAGCCCATTTGGGATTTGAGGTGCCATGGGAAGTTCCTGCAGGGTTTTCAGGGAGGAGCGGCTGAGCTATGAAGGTTGGAGTCCCCACTTGAGAGGCGCCATTCACCACCATCTGCTGCGGCCTCGCCCTTGCTGACTTTCCCTACAAAGTCAAAATGAGTGCTCGGAGTGCATCAGCTTTTATTTTTACAGCAATCTTTGTACCCAAACCACCGTAGCATTTTTAATAACAAACTGGCAGGGAGTCAGACATCTGTACTTGAAAAAAACAGCCCAAGCCAAGTATTTCTAAATGTTTTATATTTACTTGTAACATTAGAATAACCATGAGGTTGCTTTTTGCATAATCGGAACCATTCTCATTAGGGTTCGACAGATCTCATCCTTCGTGGGTTTGGGTGGTGGTTTTCATTACGGCAGTGACATTGATCTGATGAGAGTGAATCTCTCCTTGAACGTTTGTGGATTAAAGGGGGAAGAAGTTGAGAGAAGCCAGGGCAGGCTAGGAAAATAAGAACTCTGTAAAGATAGCCATCAGCGTGGCACTGGAGTGCCATGGAAAGAACCCAGCTCTCCAAGTTCAGCAAAAGTGTCCTAGAGGTTCAGCTGGGTGACCTTGAGTGAGTCTTAACCTCCCTGAGCTTCTGTCTACTGGGCAAAATGAGGATGATAATAAAAACTACTTCATGGAGTTGTGGTGAGATCTAAATGAAATAACATAGGTAAAGAGACTTGGCACAAGGTTGTTTTCTGCTTGCCTACCTCCAAAATTTGTACTTAACATCCAAGATTGAGATACTACCCCTCATCCTTTTTCTATAGTAGGTTTGCAAGATTTATCAAACAAAAATACAGCATACCCAGTGAAATTTGAATTTTAGGTAAACAGCAAATAATTATTTAGCATCAATGTGTCTCATACCATGCTTGGGATATACTAACACAAGGCATCCTGTATTTTATCAGGAAACCCTATTCTAAAGGTTTACTAATCCTAAGAAAGAGGGCTTTTTAAATTTTATTTTATTTTTAATTGAAGAATAACTGCCTTATAATATTGGTTTGCTTTCTGCCATACATCAAGATGAAGTAGTCAAGGTGTACATAGATGCCCTCCCTCTTGAACCTCCTTCCCACCTCCCACCCTTTCCACCCCTCTAGGTTGTTACTGAGTCCCAGTGTGAGTTCCCTGAGTCATAGAGCAAATTTCCACTGGCTATGTATTTTATATATGGTAGTGTATATGCGTTCTCACTACTCTCTCCATTCATCTCACCAGAAAGAGGGTTTTTGAGACCCAGTTGGGTCCTGTTATTCTACCTGGGCACCTGTGTTGGAGACAGTTTGAGATCCTTGTTAAGACTGTGTCTTTCTTGCTCACTGAATCCCCACTGCCCAGGACAGAACCAGGCATATAGTAGGTGCTCAATAAAAATGTATGGCATGAGCAGCTAACAGCCTGTAAGACCTCATTATAAGTCCATCAGATGGGGAGTCATATATGTTTTTAAACATGCATCTCCTTTACCTGAGGTTGACATGAAGACAGACCCGCTGACCACCCCAGCCCTCACTCCCACCCCCAGAATCAAGCTGGAATTGAAAAGCAGGGTGACTATCACATGTGCAGTCAGATCTGTGCAGTTTATACCACAGACCCTGCCCTGAACTCCCCCCACTCCATCGCTCCCCCAAAACCACAGGGGTTGCAAAAGTATTTTATGCCGACTCATTTCATACTTCATTAATTTTATTAAAGGAGATAAAACGTCCACGTTCAGAGTCCGCTTATCTTTCTTCCCCTTCCATCTGGGAAGCAGGACACCTCTGGGGCTGGGGCAGGGGAATGGCAGGGTCTGGGGCTGGGAGAAGCTGCTTCGCCAGTAGAAGGTAAAGAAATCAGTTGTGGCCCTTTCTGAGCTTCCTAGGCCCGCCCCTGTCTACATTTCTGGAGAAGTTGTGATTACAGAAGATTTCCCCAGGAATCCAGGCTAGGCTTGTAAAGAAATGATCCCAACATCAAGAAAAGAACCCGGCCAGTAAATTCCTAGTTAGTTCATTTTCTAAGACTTCTGAATGTGTTTTGAATTTTCTCTAAATTAAGATAATCATAAAAGGTTAAGATATTTAAACAGAGCTCCACCTGATCCCAGGGCTTGATGTGTATGCTTAATTGGTTCCCGAACATATGGTTCAGAGCTTCTTATAAAAACAGGGTAATGACTGGAGGTATAGTTGGGTATTAGATTGAATGATGTTAAAGGGACATTCAGACCCATCTCAAAGGCCTTAACCTGCCCTTGATCTGTGCTGGAAGTTTTTGCTGACATCTGTTTCAAAGAGATATCCAAAAAAACTTTCCATTGGCCCCTGATAAAACTAAAATGCACACGGAGATAGATATCAGGCATTAAAATACTTAAGATTCGACATTGCCTGAGGAATGTGTGGCCCTAGATTATAAATTTTGGGGTGAGGGGGTAGATGAGGAGGATCGTTGCCTCCTACAAAGTCAGAAAGGGCGGCTCTGAGAACAGCAAGGAGCAGCTGGGTCATAAATGTCCCCAGGGCCCTTTGTTCCTTCCCTGTGTTTCAGCCTCTGATAATAAATTAGGTGCTCCTCTGTGGCAAACAAAATTCATCAGGTCGCCAGAAGTCACCTGCCCAGCTACCAGACCGACCCACGCTTCCCCGGCCCGCCCTTCCCCCTCCCTCCCCCCCTCCCCCTCCCCTCCCCCTCCCCCTCCCCTCCCGCTCCCCTCTCCTCCCCCTCCCCTCCCGCTCCCCTCTGCTCCCCCCCCCCCCCGCAGCCAGGCAGGCGCCCTCAGGAGGAGGAGCGAGGTATTGCACTCATCTGCAATCTTGGGTACCGCTGTGCTCGGAGGCTCATCCCTTCCAGCGAACGCGTGTGCTTGCTCTTCAGAACACAGCTGTCCCTCACCAGCCTGCCATCCCATTTCTACCCCTAAATCCTTCCTGTCTGGGCACCCTGGATCCATTCTGTTTGTGAAAATTTGGGCCATATAACAGGCCCCACCAAAGGGATCAGACTCATCTCTTCCCCCTCCAGTGCATCTCATCTACCGAAATTCATTAATTCATGCATCCAGTCAGCTATCCTTTCAACAAGTACTTCTCAAGCACCAATTGTGTGGGGGATATGATCTGCTATGGGAAAACCAGAGCTGATTTTAGTCCAGTCCTCCAGGGGCTCACTGTCTAAGGAGGTGAGGCAGGTACTGGAAGACAGGTACTGTGAGGCCTCTCACGGTGTTTGAGAGCAAGGAAGCAACATGACTGGGTTTCCCAGTGACTCACTCAGCGGGAAAGAATCCGCCTGCCAACGCAGGAGATGCAGGAGTCACAGAAGATGCAGGTCCGATCCCTGGGTCAGGAAGATCCCTTGGAGTAGGAAATGGCCACCCACTCCAGTATTCTTGTCTTGGAAATCCCACGGACAGAGGAGCCTGGTGGGCTACAGTCCATGGGCTCTCAAAGAGTCAGACACAACTGAGTTGACTAAAACAGCAAACACACAAAAGCAACATAATACAAGAAACAGGAGAGGGGAGATCATTTCAGGCAGCGTAATGAGAGTGACTTCAGGGAAGACATGGCATTTGCCCTGGGCTCTGAAGGATGCGCCCATGTGGTCCATGGTAACTGAGGGTGACTAGGCACTCCAGGTGAAGGGAATGGCAAGAACAAAGGACTCCACTGTGGTCCAGAAGCTGTGAGTCACTTTCAAGGTAGAGTCAGCATACCCATCCCCACTCTGACCTTCAAACATCCTTGTGAAGTTGATAAGGCAGGGATAATTATTTCCACATCACAGATAAGAAAACCAAAGTGCACCGAGGTTATATACATTCCCTAGGGTTTCACAGTCCAGATGCAGCAAAGCCTAGATTCCAACTACTCAGGCTTAAACTACCCAGATCCACCTAAGACTGGAAAGTTAAGAAGAGGTCAGTTTGCCAAGGGTCTTAAATGAAAAGCTGTGAAGTGAAGTGAAAGTCGCTCAGTTGTGTCCGACTCTTTGCAACCCCATGGCCTATAATATATTTCGTGGGATTCTCCAGGCCAGAATTCTATAGTGGGTAGCCTTTCCCTTCTCCAGGGGACCTTCCCAACCCAGGGATCAAGCCCAGGTCTCCCGAAGTGCAGGTGGATTCTTTACCAGCTGAGCCAAATGAAAAGCTGAGGAGGTTGCTATTTCCTCTGCCATCATGGGGAGTCATCGAGGACTCTGAGCAGGGCTGGAAGAGCCATGGGGCAGCTAAGAGCAGAAGGAACCACAGCAGAAAGAGGCTGGGTACAGGAGGATGAAGGCTGTCCCTCAGAAGCAGTGACATCCAATCCGGGCCACGAGCCAGAAGAGAAAAGAGAACAGGGTGCAAGAGAGCGAGTTAGACTCCAATCATGCCGAAGGCAAGAAAGAGGCTCCAAGAACCACTGTGGGAGTGCTTTGAAAGAGCTGGCTCTGATTCCTCCCCAAACCAGCTGAGACTTCAGCATCATTGACAGCTACAGTTTAGACTGATTACAGTGAGCCAAGTGCTTCCGCGTATACATCCTCAATTCTCAAGACAACCTTGTGGTTTAGTCACTGAATTGTGTCCGACTCTTTTGCGACCCTGTGGACTGTAGCCCACCAGGCTTCTCTGTCAATGGGATTTCCCAGGCAAGAATACTGGAGCGGGTTGCCATTTCCTTCTCCAAGGGATCTTCCTGACCCTGGGATAGAACCCACGTCATTTGTGTGTCAGGCATTGGCAGATCTTATGAGGCAATGGCTTCCCAGGTGGTGTTAGTGGTAAAGAATCCACCTGCCAATGCAGGAGACATAAGAGATATGGGATCAATCCCTCGGTCAGGAAGATCCCCTGGAGGAGGAAATGGCAACCCACTTCCAGTATTCTTGCTGGGAAAATCTGTCCTTGGGGGTAAAATCCTATAGGAGCTTGGCAGGCTATAGTCCATGGGGTTTCAGAGAGTTGGACATGACTGAGCATGCAATGCGTGCTTGAGATACTGAAGCAAATCTTCTTATATCCATTCTACAGATGAGCAAACTGAGGTCCACAGTGGTTAAGGCTCTTGACCATGATTACCCGGGGAGTACATGGCTTATCCTGGAATGTGAACAGGTCTTCCCACCTGGTGCCTGAACTCCTGATGACTACCTCTAACCACCCTCTCTTAGGTCTTAAATGCCACTCAGACAGCCAGGAGTGAGGTGGCTTCCATCGCCCACCAAAGTGCATCTGCCTAGCTGCCCTTGGCTGGCAAACCTCTCTTCAATCTGACCCAAAGTTACCTTTTTCCTTTGTTACCTCCCCCTGGGTCCCTAGGGGTGCTGCTGCCACAGCCCAGCAGGCAGGAGGGCAGATCCAGGCTGTGATACAGAGAGAGAGAGAGTCCCTGTGAGCTGGAGTCCCAGCCTGGGGCGTCACAGCAGGAGACCTCGAAGCCCAGCCAAGCTCAGTGAGACTGTGATCAAAGCCAATGGGGGGGGGTATGGCAGAGCAACAAGGAACAGAAGTGAGCAGGGGTGAGGCTGGTCCTGTATCATTCCTGTGGCTGCATCCCTTGGCTGGAGCTTCTGGAAGGTCTGGGACACGCCATCCCTGGGTGCAGGGCCAAAGACCTCCCTCCTCACCCTGTTCCCCTCCAGGGGCTGGGGGCTGACCAAGTGGGGGCTGCTGTTGTCTGTGGATGGATGAGAATTCAGTCTTCCGGCCTGGCCTCGGCAACCTCTCCTCCTTCGATCACTGCTTGCTGGCAGCATCTCAGGATGCTGTACCCACATCCGTGCGCTCTGGCATGGCTGCTTTCACTTTCCCACATGGCAGATGGATGTGGGTCCCTCCTGGTTTGGCCTGTTACACTCTTCACGGCTCTGGGCACAGCAGCACGCACACTGTAGGACTTATAGAAACCCTTGAGACCTGCTTGATGCAGAGATATCCTTTGTGTGGCCCTAGGTCCATAAAAGCACTGGACATTTAATGAGAGTCAAACCGGCACACAGCGTAGGAAGAGCACTGTCTGTCCAGGAAGCCCAGACTCAAGGTCTAATCCTGGCTTTGCCACCGACATCCCCACCAAGCCATGTCACCTCAGGTTCCCAGTCTGTGACGCTAAAGAAAGGCTAGCTGACCTAAAGTTTCCATAAAGCTTCCCTATCTTCTCCTCCTGGCTCCCTCTTGGCCATTGTTCCTTCTGGGTCACCTCCTCCCAGAGGCCCTCCTGGACTACTCAGGCCACAGCAGTTTCCTCTCTCCCCTATGCGTTAGTTGCTCAGTCGTGTCTGACTCTTTGCGATTCCACAGTCAGTAACCCATCAGGCTCCTCCTCTGTCCATGGGATATCCTAGGCAAGAATATTGGAATGGGCCGCCATTCCCTTCTCCAGGGGATCTTCCTGACCCAGGGATTGAACCCAGGTCTCCTGCATTGCAGGCACCAACCATGTCACTTTCTTTGCTGTCTCCACCTGACCTTTTCCTGTTTGGGTATTTTTGCACTTTTTTATTAACTGTCCCCCTGAATAGGATATAAGTTTCAGAACAACAGGGAGCCTGTCTGATCTCACCTGTGCTGCCCCCTGCTCTGTCTCCAGAGTCCAGGATGGAACCTGGCATCGGGTAGGTGCTCAACTGATGTCTGTTGAATGAATGAATGAATGAATGAATGAACTGTGAGCTCTCTTCCATGTCATAAAATATTCTTCAAAACCATGTTTATAATGACTACAAAATAAAGTGTGGGTATATTAAAAATATACTAAATCAATCCCCTGTTGTAGGATATTTAATAACTACCATATAAAAAATAACTAGCTAACTACCATTTACTAAGTGCCTAAGCACGATCACTTTTGTAGCCCTGTTTTCTGTCTCCTAACTATAAGCACATCAGACACTAGGGAACAAGGATCTTCTCCGGTTTCACTGTCTCCAGCCCCAACACAGCCTGGCACAAAGGTGCTATTCGAAAGTATTTATTATTACATAAAGTAAGGGCTTCTTCCTTCCCAAGAACACGTTCAATTATTTTACTCTTCCATATAGTTCTACATTTTGAAAGCTGTTTGTTTACCCAGCAAATGTACTTATCATGCACTAATTACACTCTTATTTTAATACATCAGTTTTAGCTGCAGTCCTGCCCTTCTGGCAGCTTCTGACCACCACGAGAGAATCGGCGTCACCACTTCCAGCTGATGTCATTCCAGATCACTGCAAAGGAATGTGAAGTATCAGTCAGCCCAAGTGATCTTTTCGGGAGCATCTTCACCATGTCATGAGACTCTTAGAAATTGCAGAAGTGCTTAGGAGTCTACAGAAAAATCTCAGTCAACCCTGTGGCTCTGAGATCCCTGTCCTTGCATCCTTACCCCTGCCAGGTTACCTGAGGAATGGCAGGCCTTTATCTGTCTCTTCTGACTGCTGTAGCTCACTGCAGACCACCCACACACCAGGCTCCGCACTGAGACCAATTAGGGCAGAAGAATAGTACAACTTCCAAGGTGTTCACTTGGTTCTGGCCCCAGAAACATGGAGTGGGCACACGAGCCACTCTGTGACTGTGCAAAGCAAGTCCAGATGGCACAGGATGCCAAGAAATCCTGGGGTTGCCCCTTGGGGTGCGCCCTCCAAGGGCAGGCACAGCCCAGGCCTGGTACACTTCCGGATGGCTGTCTGAATGAGCCCAGAACCACCAGCCTGTAAAAAAACACAGTGAATGCTGTTAGATCATGTCAACTTTAATGTACTCCCATAGTATTAAAAACACATCTGCAAGGAAACTTCTGACTCTTCAAAGGCTCCCTACAGGCAAAAATTTCCTTTAAACCTCATTCAGGAGGAAGACAGAGAATAAGATGTCATGAAGGTTGAGCAAGATATTAGGACAAATCTAAAGTCAACCAGAGAGATGGGGGTGGAGAAGCCAGGACCGGAGGCTCATTACTCACACCAGGTTTCTGCCAGAGGATGCAGACGGGGACTGTGTACCCAAGGAGACTGTCCAGAAGTTAAGAGCAGGATGACTCCGTACAGTTGGGCAGGTTGTGCACTGCAGCAGGGCACCCTCCCCTCCCCAGCAAGGAGGTGCCAATCACCTCTTAGGTATGGTAGATTTATATATTTGTTCCATTTCTCTGGACTGGGATAAAATGTCTAATAATCAATGTATTATAACACTTTTCCAACAGATAGAAGTAACATGTCTTGGGGAAGAAGCCCCTTTAACTAATCTGCCCAGAGGTGCTCTGTGACTTGTGATAACCCTGAGAGAAGTTACTCTTATTTGGGAAGGTTGAGCGGTGTTTGGATATTGGTGTATACGGCAGATTCCACGTTTGTCACAGATGCCAAGCTCAACTTATGTAATCAAAGGGAACATAAATCAACAAGGAGAATATTTTTGTACCCATCAGATGAACACAAGTTGAAATAATTGATAATATCCTCTGTAGTGAAGCTGCAGGAAAACATACTTTCACACACTGATGGTGAACATATAAATCATATAGACTCTTGAAGGGAGAATTTGGCAGTATTTATTAAAAAGCATATATTCTTCCACTTAGTACTTTCTTTCTCTTCTAGTAATCTACCTTGGGGAAACTGTCACATATGTGAACAAAGATTCATAGTAGAGAAATTATTGTTGTTAGTTAAGTCATGTCCAATTCTTTTGCTACCCCATAGACTGTAGCCCACCAGGTTTCTCTGTCCGTGGGATTTCCCAGGCAAGAATACTGAAGTGGGTTGCCATTTCCTTCTCCAGAGGATCTTCCCGACCCAGGGATCAAACCCACATGTCCTGCATTGGCAGGTGGGTTCTTTACCACTGAGCCACCAGGGAAGCCCCATATACAAAAAAGTACTTCTGTAATAATTAAAATTTAGGAATAAGTTTAACATCCAGAAATAGGGCAAGAAGGTATAAACTGGAGTAGTTGGTCTATGGAATAGGCAGGGGTGAAAAATCCTGGAATAGTGTTATCAGTTCTCATAAACTCCTATGAGTACAAACTAAAAAGAGAATTATATTTCTCATTGGACTCATGTAAACATATAGGGAAAGGTCTGAATAGACACCCTTTGATCTGTTGACAGTGGTCATGGCTAGGAAGAGAAGTCAACTTTTGCTGTATTTTTTCAAACTTTCATAAATGAGCCTTTTTCCTTCTATCGTAAAGAGTCAAGTGGTTTAGCTCATTGAACTTTGAGGTTGGACTGATTAGAATTCAAACCTTTGTCTTTCTGTTTTCTTAAGTGTCTGACTCAGCAGTTAATGACTAAGCATTAAATGAGAAAAATCCATATAATATGCTTAATGCAATACAGAGCATATGAGACTGGCTCTATTAGCATTGCTTATATCTTGGTATCTCTTCTCTCTCCTTGCCCCCAACCCTTTCAAAGCCTGAGTAGACACTAATAAGTGTTTGATGAATGAATAAGGTGGCTCATGGTAAGACTTTTCCTGAGTGTAAAGAAATATGAAGAGAATAGGCTTAGAGAGGCAGATCTTACCATTTCCACACTTCTCCAACTCAAAGTGTTTTTCAGACTGTAGATTACACTCAACTGGTGGGTTATAAGTCAATTTATGGGACAAAAATCGACATTTTAAAAATACAGAATAGAAAATATCAAAGTGTAAGTAAGAAGTACTGTTACATGAACTTCATTTTGTGGATGTGTGTACTAGGTTGCAATGCAAGATTAATCATGGTAAAAATTATATGGGGAAACCCTGTTTCAAGTGCAGCCTTATTCTATTCCAGTCTGAGAATGTGGTTCCCAGTCTCTGCTGCCTAATTCTCTACTAACATCATGGGCCAGGGGGAAGCATCATCTGATAAAGCAGTCACGTGATCCTATTGGGTGGACAAAGGTAACAGTGTCCACATGACAGCATTCTCTCTTACTGCCTCCCAATATTCACCAGGATGATCCTGACACTTGGGAGAATAGGAATCCCCAGCCCCACATGGGTTTCCTAGGGCTGCTATAACAAAGTACCACAAACTGGGTCAGACAGTAGAGAATCCACCTGCAATGCAGGAGACCTGGGTTCAATCCCTGGGTTGGGAAGATTCTCTGAAGAAGGGAAAGGCTACTCACTCTACTATTCTGGCCTGGAGAATTCCATGGACTCTATAGTCCAAGGGGTCGCAGAGAGTTAGACACTACTGAGTAACTTTCACCCTCACAAACTGTGTGACTTAAAACAAAATAAAAGTACTTTCTCACTATTTAGGAGGCTAGAAGTCCAAGATCAAGATGTCATCAGAGTAGGTGTCTTTTGGAGCCTCCAAGGGAAAATCTTTTCCATGCCTCTCTCCTAGCTGCTGGTGATTGCTAGAAATCCTTGGTTATTTGTTGGCTGTGGCACTTATAACTCCCATTTCTGCCTTCTTCATCTTCACCTTGCCTTCTCTTCCCTCTGTCTCTATGTATTTCTGTTTCTAAACTTCCTTCTTCTTATAATGACACCAGTCATTTGATTGTTCATGCTATTGTTTAGTTGCTATGTCATGTCTGACTCTTTGAGACCTCATGGACTGCATGCAGCACACCAGGCTCCTCTGTCTTCCACTATCTCTCAAAGTTTGCTCAAATTTGAATCCATTGAGTCAGTGATGGTGTCCAACTATCTCACTTGATCAAGTCCACCCTAATCCATTATGACCATCATCTTGATTATATCCCCAAAGGCCCTATTTCCAAGTAAGATCATATGCACAGCTTTTGGAGGACATGAACTTTTTGAGGGACACTAGCCAGTGCAATATCTCCATCCCCAAAGAAAGAAAGGAACCACATTAATACTTCCTTCTGGAGGAGAATCAGGAGGAAGTGATAATGAAGTCCTTCTCTGGCCTCTGTGCTCTGAGCATCAGACTGGGAGCCTATAACTCAAGACCCTTGGAACAGAAGGGACAAGTTCTACTCCAAGGAACCTGTACCCACAGCTTTGGAACAGCCAGATGGGTTTTCCTAATTGGTAAAAAGATTTGGGCCATTGAACTTCCCTGGTGGTACAGTGGATAAGAATACACCTGCCAGTGCAGGGGACATGGGTTCAATCCCTGGTCCGGGAAAATTCCACAAGCCATGAAGGCAAATAAGCCTGTGTGCCACAACCACTGAGCCTGAGTGCGGAAACTACTGAGCCACAGAGCCTGTGCCCCAAAACAAAAGAAGCCACTGCAATGAAAAGCCTGTGCACCACAGTGAAGAGCAGCCCCCGTTCGCTGCATATAGAGAAAGTCAGTGTGCAACAGTGAAGACTCGGTGCAACCAAAAATAAAAAATAATTTTAAAAAAATGTTTGGACCATCATCATCATCACTGACCATTATCAGTCTATGACCATTATTATAGGCTGAAGGTTTTTGCTTGGGGGACATTGAGATCACAGCCTCCATCGTCTCATATTATAGTTGAAAACCCTGCAGTCCCAGGAAGTTAAATTTGTTTCCTTAAGTCACATGGTTGGTGAGTGGCCAAGTGAGGTCGAGAGCCCAGCACTGGACACTGCCCAGTGCCCCTCATACATGGCCATTTGTCTTTTTTTTTCCCCTAAATACTTAATTCTAAAAACAATGGTGGCACCTATAGGTGGCTTGCAGGAATGGAGGAGAATTCAGTTCCTTCACAATGTTCAGCCTCCCCACAAAGGTACCCCACCTCTCTATCTTTCCACCCACCACCAGCCCTGTGTGTATGCATGCTCAGCTACTTCAGCTGTGTCCGACTTTACAACCCCTTGGACTATAGCCCGCCAGGCTCCTTTGGTTATAGGATATCCAAGGCAAGAATACTGGAGTGGGTTGCCATTTCCTACTCCAGAAGATCTTCCCAACTCAGGGATTGAACCCATGCCTCTTGCATCTCCTGTGTCTTTCTGCATTGATAGGTGAATTCTTTACTGTGCCACCTGGGAAGCCCCCCACTAGCCCTGAGTAATGATCAATCTACTTTCTATCTCTGTAGGTTTACCTGTTCTAGACAGTTCATGTAAATGGAATCATACCATATGTGACTTTTTGTGTCTAGCTTCTCTGACTTACTGTAGTATTTTCCAAGTTCATTCACATTGTATCTGTACTGCCTAGATCCATATATCTACACTGCATTTCTTTTTATAGGTGAATAACATTTCATTGTATGGATACACCACATCTGGTTTATCCATACATCAGTTGATGGAAATTTGGAAGATAATGCTTCCTTAATACTAGATGCCAGTCCCTGTTCTAAGGGCTGTATATCATTTAATCCTCACAACAACCTTTATCAGGTGTTATTATTACCTCTATTTTACAGAGAAAGAAACTGAAGCACAGAGAGATTATCTAGCTTGCTCAAAATCACACAGCTAGGAATACTGGCTTGGCCTTCAGGTTTCTTTGATTCTCCGAATCAGTCCTGATCCTCAGCATCAGTCCTGATCCTCAGCTTCACTTCTATGGAAAGGCTTGTTTCTACCAATCAGACATTCAGATTCCCTCTTGGAACTAGGTAATGAGCCTCAGATTCCCTCTTGGGCCACACCAAGTAGAGAAAGATTTTAGTTCAGATCCTAGGAGGGAACCAGCAAGAAAGGTCCCCATGAGAGGCAGAAATTCTGAGCTTGAAGATCCCTCCTTCTATTCATGAAACCATCATTTTTCCCAGAGAGAATTTCTGCCTGGCAGAAAAGTCTGAGGACACGGGGGAGAGCCTGCAACCAGCCCGGACAAGTGCTCAATACCTTTGGCCTTCTGCATCCTGGTTGTCTTTGATCTAGGCATTTCCTGTGGTCCAGAAAGTGAGAGGGAGGTGGGAAAGGCTGCAGTGGAGAGAGTCTGCAGATGCTCATGTCTCCAAAGCGAAACCTTCCACTTCTTTCTAGAATCTTAATCTCCAAATCATAAACCGGTTCAAGCTCTCCAAGTCTGTCCCAGTTTAGGGGTTCAGTTCAGCTCAGTTCAGTTGCTCAGTCATGTCCAACTCTTTGCAACCCCATGGACTACAGCACACCAGGCCTCCCTATCCATAACCAACTCCCAAAACTTGCTCAAATTCATGTCTGTCAAGTCAGTGATGCCATCCAACCATCCCATCCTCTGTCATCTCCTTCTCCTGCCTTCAGTCTTTCCCAGCATCAGGGTCTTTTCCAATGAGTCAGGTCTTTGCATCAGGTGGCCAAATTATTAGAGATTCAACTTCAGCATCAGTCCTTCCAAAGAATATTCAGGACTGGTTTTCTTTATGATTGACTGGTTTGATCTTGCAGTCCAAGGGACTCTCAAAGTTGCAGTGAAATTTCAGTCTTCTACACTTTCCCAGGGATACCTTTCATCCTACCTGCAGAGCAGCTTCAGTGCCATCCCATGTGGTGAGGAGCCTGGGAGAGAGCAGTGTGTGTGTGCATGCTTAGTCACTCAGTCATGTTCAAGTCTTTGCAATCCCATGGACTATAGCCTGCCAGGCTCCTCTGTCCATGGGGATTCTCAGAGACCTGGCAAAAGGCAGAGGCTTCTGACCCCACTGTACCTTGGCTTCCACTATACCACCAGCTCCACTGCAGTGGATGCAGAGAATACCAGACAGAGAAGCCAGACAATCACTAGGTTGAGAAGGATTTGGGGGGTTAGCAGGAGAGAGAGAGAGCTGGGATCGATTAGCAATGTCTGCTCTGAGCTTGGGAAGGAGGGCATAGCCACCTTTCTTGCCCTATGCTTGCCACTCCTGACATAGATCTCCAAAGTCCTCTTTGGCTCAGATCTTGTATGATTTTCTGAGTCTTCTTTTCTGTGCTGTCTTCTTTACCATCTCTGAAGACCTATCTCAAAGTCTGTTCCCACCCATTGGGAATTGGCAGTGGTCTGCAGACCATTAATTGCTTATGGAGTTTGGGGATGCCAGTTAGAGATCCCCCAAGGCCAGTTAGATAACATCAAGGCCAGCTCTCCACCTTGAGACTAGAAATAAACTCTAAAGAACGTCTTGCTCTGTCAACACTGAACTGAAATCCACAGGGCATGAAGCACAGTCAAGGCAGATGACTGCGTTAAAGTTTATCTGCCATGAGACTGATGCTGGACATGGCCTCCATCTGCATGGTAGAGGCATGGAGAAAGTAAAATACCCTCTAAAAAAATTGTAAAGAATTTCGAGCAGAGGCCTGCTGGGAATAGGGGAGTCTCCCTGCCTGTAAAGCAGAAATGAAATAGTGCTTCCTTGGAGAGGGCTGGTTGAGACCATGCAATGAGGTAATGCATACAAAGAGCTCAGCACAGAGCCTGGCACCAGTGTCAGTGCCCAGTAAATGTGATTCAGGGTCCACAGTATTATTTTTCTCTAGGGTCACCCTCTGGTGGCATTGGGCCTAAGGATATTAAATCTCCTCTGAAACCGGCCCTCCCATCAGCAGGGTGGGAGCCTTCGATCTCACCACCAGGGCCCCGCGTTGGCCAGTTCCAATAACACGATTAGTCATTTTTCATTCCTGAGATGTCTGCCCATGGGTGGGTGCATGTGTGCAAGTGTGAGTGCGAATGCGTCTCTCAGAGCAGGGGAAAATCCATATTCTCTCTCTTCTGACCGAATTAATCAAATAAATCTTCTGTAAGGAGCTGCTAAATGAATCACAGATGGCTCTGCCCTTTTACAGGTTGCAGAAAGCACCCGTTACAGTTCTTTTAATTTATCAGAGGAAAAAAGATGCCCTTGTGTGCCCCTTCCCGCTTGCAATAATAATCAGAACCAGTCTATTTTCCAAGGGTCCGAGACTCATTTTCAAAAAATGTGTATCAATAGATGTAACAGCGGGAAGATTATTTTGCCAAGTTCCAGCCTCCAGCACGGCAAAGGTGCCCTGGCTGGGGAGAGCGTTTATAAAACCACATTTAATAAAAGAGAGTGTTATATTAAGTATGTTTGCTAGTGTATTTAAGCATATGGTTTCCATATCAGGCGTAAAGATGGCAAACACATGCTTTACCTTCTTTCTAACCTTTCTTAGAGACGTCCTTTCTAGGGGGTGGTGGGATGGGAGGCTTTGGGGTGGATGTGAGTGAGTGTGTGTTGTTTTGCTTTTTACAACTCTGGCTCACATGGAAAAGCACTGAAGAATGTTCAAGAAAACATGCGAAGACTCTCTGCCTTTGCTACTTATGTAATTAACCCAAGAAACTTGCTTTTCTTACTTTCTTCAACTGTCCCAACATTCTCCCGGCTCTCTCTTGCCTCCTCCCAGGCGCTGGGGGCTGGCTGACTTTAAAGTGTGAATCAATTTCAGCTGCAAAGAACTTGAGCTCCTGGATTTTAAACATGAACCCCTTGGTAAAGCAAGAGCTCTGAAGATGGCTGCCTGGCTTTGTGTCCCTGAGGTCTTGTTTACCAGTGAGGCATCCAACTCCAGGATTCGTCTGCCTGTTGTTGTTGCTGTTGTTATTCAGCCGCTCAGTCGTGTCTGATTCTTTGTGACCGTATGCTCTGCAGAATGCCAGCCTTCCCTGTCCTTCACTATCTCCTGGAGTTTGCTAAAACTCATGTCCATTGAATCGGTGATGCCAGCCAGCCATCTCAAACTCTGTCACCTCCTCCTCCTGCCCTCAGTCTTTCCCAGCATCACAGTCTTTTCCAATGAGTCAGTTCTTCACATCAGGTGGCCAAAGTACTGGAGCTTCAGCTTCAGCATCTGTCCTTCCAATGCATATTCAGGGATGATTTCATTTAGGAGTGATTGTTCTGCCCTTTGGTGTTTGGGTTGGGTATTTTAGGATTTGATGTTTTTCTTCAGATCAGAGGCAACAGGCTGTAGTCCTATAGGCCTAGGGTCCCCAGAAAGGTAGCCAGGAAAGGTCTCCCACAGCCCACTCCCCTAAAACAGTTTCAACAATCCCTCCATTCTGAGATAATCCCAGAAGCCAAAATGCCAAACTAGTAAGGGGACTGGCTGGGGGCGTCTGCAGGGAGGCTGCCATGCCCACCCCCACCAGCCCAAACAGATTTGCCGGAGCGAGTTATAAATCTACTGGTACCATTTCTTTTTCGTCACTTGCCTAATCCTGTGCCCTGCGTTTCATGTGCTGTAATTACTAACATCTGCTTTCTGAGCCTGGCCCGCATGGAGTTTGCAAAGGCAGTTTTCAGTCCAGAACAATGGTGACAGCTGTTTCATTTAGCCTAGGGCCAGCACTTCCTGTTCAGTCTACATCTGCCCTCCTGTGTCCAATTTCTGATTCGGGGTTTTCTGTTTTGTTTTCTGGGTTTTTTTTTTCCCCTTCATCTGACCTTACTATATGTTTAAGAAGAATTTCTAACTTAACACTCCAGCTAGTATTTCTAGTACATATGCTTATTAGATTGCCAACAGCCAAAGAGAGAGATAGGAGAAAGCGAGGACTGTCTTCCTCAGCTAACAGGGTGGAGGACAGACAGAGGCACAAAGGAGGGCTGATCGTGAATCTAGGGGACCAGACTCAAGGAAATTTCTGGGCCTTGAAGTTGATCTCTCTGGAAGCTAGGCACAGGAAAAGCGGCATTAGCTCCCTTGTCCCCTGGCCCAGTGTCATCTCCATAGCTTATTTGGTAAGAGGTCACCCAAACATACCGCCGAGGGAACCGTGTGTCTGGTTCCAACACACAGAGGCCCTTCTTCCTTGGGAATCAAGGAAGCTTGTCAGGTGAGGCAAGATTCAAGGACCTCAGCTCACTTTTTCCCACTGAGTCTCCAGCAATACAAACCCTTCCTAATTTGTAGGGGAAGTCCATTAGATGGGAAAAGACCGTGCCGCCCTTAGGCAGTGCTCAGTATTTATTGCCAAACAGGGCGAAACCCAGTCTCCACTTGGATAAGAACGGCAGGGGGTGGAAGAGTCCTGTGGGCGCAAAAAGCAGAGCATGGAAAGCCTGAATCACCCATGAGAGGCTCCCGATCTCCAGAGGCTGCCCCTGCCTCTCGCGGGATCTCTATTGTGTGTCTGCACCTCTCGCGGGATCTCAGGTCATCAGGCCTGGAGATCTCACAAGAGCTTATGCCCACCTCACCCCCTTACATCTCTTAGCAGATGAAGAAACTAAGCCTCTGCCTCTCGCCGGGATCTCTAGTGTGTGTCTGCACCTCTCGCGAGATCTCAGGGCATCAGGACTGGAGATCTCGCAAGAGCTGATGCCCACCTCACCCCCTTACATCTCTTAGCAGATGAAGAAACCCAGCGCCAGGGAGAGGGGGTGCTTTCCTGCGCTTGTCACTTGGTCGAGCTTGATGCTATTGGACAGAGAAGCAAATGAAGGTAAACCTGTGCTGCTTCTAGGGGCTGGAGGCTTTCTCACATTTCTACATGAAACCTCTCTTTCAATCTCAGACCCTCTCCACCCTTCTCTGTGGCTCACAGGAAAAGAGATCGGGACCCCACTCCCAGTAGGACCAGTGAGGTGAGTTGGGGAGACCCCAGCTTGGCTGTCAGTACCACAAACCCAGTCCAGAACTGCTTCTGGCTGCCAGGGTCAAGTGCTGCAGTCAGCACTTGAGAAAAGAGTTCATGCTGGCTGGACCCCCGGGGGTCATAGAGGTTCCTAACCTGTGACCTAGGCCCCGTGTCTTTGCAGGAGTCAGCGAACAGAAGGCACAGCTCAGGTGTGAAAGAGATGCAGTTGAGACGGCCCTTCTTCCCCAGAATCCCCGCCAGATGTCAGGGGTGCAGGCCCTGGACCCCAGCCCCCCACCCCACCCAGAGAAGACCCAGCCTTCCCAATGCTTGACTTGAGCCTGGAGCACCCCAGAGGCCAATCCTGCAGGCATAAAGATCATCAAGGATTGCTCCTAAAGTCTGCAATCAAAGGAGCTGATGGAAGCTGGGTCCTGTGCCCCCGGGGTACACCCAGCTCTTCCGGGAATGCCAGCCCCGCCCCTTTCCCTGCCCCCACTCACCATCTCCCGGCCTCGCCCTCCCCCTTCCCTTCTCTTTCTCTCACTCACTTCTTTTCTTCTTAAAGTTAATTGCAACTTTTTTCTCAGCGCCCTGATCTGGATAAGCCACATCTCATTAGAAAAAGATTTAGCTGGAGCCAAAGCAGGCTGGAGAAGGAATCCCTAATCAACAGAGAAAAGATTCGGGTGTAATTGCTCTCTCCCGCCATCCTCCCCCTCCCTCCTCCAATCTTTCTCTGCTCATTAATCTGAAAAGAAAGTCGCAGTTGAACGTCTTGGTGTTCAAGTACCTGCTGCTGTGGCAAACAAATCAAAGTACTTGGGGTTTTCTTTGGTGGGGGTGTCTGTATGGACAGCTTTGGCTGTTGTGTGGAGGAGTAAAGCGTTTTGCTCTTGGGGGTGTGTAAGAAGCACCTTGGTTAGGGGAGTAAAACTCGGGGGGGGGGGGGGTGTGAAGTGCTTGGTTGTGGGGAAAGTGTGAGTGGGTGTGTGAACCCTTTGGTTGGTAGAGTGTGTGTGTGTGAAGCTCTTTGGTATGAAGTGCTTTGATTATTAAGAGGGTGTGTGAAGCTCTTTGATTACTGAGAATGTGTGTGTGTGGTGGGGGGAAGCCTTTTGGTTGGATGGGGCAGTAAAAGCTCTCAGTGTGTGTGTAAAGCATGCTGGTTGTTGGGTACATGTGTTGTGGATGTGGGATATGGTTGCGGGGTATGGGAGGCAACTCACCAGTTGTTGGTCCGAGGGGATGCCATGGAGGCCTTCAGTTGTTGGTGTGTGGTGCTTTGATTGTTGGATGCATGTGAGTTCATTCACATGCCCTAGTAGCCCCTTTGATGGTTTCCTTTCGCCCCAGCTAAATCCCAACGGATGCTTAAATGGGGACACACAGAAGATGAATTTAGAAGCAACCATCTCCCCATGTAGGGAGAAGAGGTGGGTCCTTACTCCCCCCAGAACCTCTGGAGAGCCCAGGCCCCTGTGTCTCAGCTACCTTACCTGCGATCCCCACTCTGCCTCAGTCCAACTCTTTGTGACCCCATGGACTGTAGCCTGCCAGGCTGCTCTGTCCATGAGATTTCCCAGGCAAGAATACTAGTGTGAGTTGCCAGTCCCTTCTCCAGGGGATCTTCTGGACCTAGGACTTGAACTTGCATCTCCTACTTGGCAGACAGATTCTTAAATGAAACAAATTATGGAAATTAATAATGATGTGTGCATGTCAAGTGCTTTGACGCTCCTGTTTACTTCATTTCATGCGGCTACTGTGAAAAATTTTAATTACAATGTGGCTTGCACTTGTGGCTCGTTTTATATTTGTATTATATAGCACTGGCCTAGAATATAACACACCCTTTCACGAATACTGGTATTCTCCTTTAACCAACGAGCAAACCAGCTCAGGTTGAGTGGCTCTGGCCAAAGACACCAGCTGCAAAAGCCAGAATTCATGAGTGATCCTGGCTGGACAGTCTGCTACTTGATGAAACTCCTGAAACAAGAGCTATATTGTTGTGACACAATCTTACACAGAGTGTTTAGTGCCAGCAGGACTGAAGCACATTTGGAGTCTGGGGGAAATTAAATAAAGCCTGTGACTCGGGGATGAAGAGGTTTTCCTAACACTAGCCAAGAATGTTAAGGTGCAGGGTAGTTCTCAGTGAGTAGTGCTTGGGCAGGCTTCCGAGATCCCTGCGTGAACTTGGGTCAGTCCCTTCCCCACTCTGGTCCTCAGTTCTTCCGTCTGAAGAGAAGGGGCTGGATTAAATGTTCTCTGAGGTCCATCGGGGTCTCTGGTGCCTTTCAGCAGATTCCCATCCTCCCAGGGATTAAGGGTGAGCGTGTAAGCAACGTGCTGGGTCCTGGGGCAAATAACACGTCTCTTGTGTCACCTGTGAGATACAGAGAACAGTGTGTACTTGGAAGTGATGCTCTAAGGATTAATGAGAAAATGCAGGTGATGCGCGCAGCACATGCAGGGCACACAGGAAACATAAATGCTAGCTCTTGTTATCAGTATAGCAGTAAGCAGGTTGACCAGCTGGCTGGGATAGTTCTGGGTCAGCAGACTCAGATTCATAAGCAGTATCTATCTCGGATCCTCCCCCTAAGCTGTCACATTCTGAGGCTGAATTTGATCCAAGAATCACCTTGAACTTGGCTTTTGAAGGGTTTGTTACCCCTGCAATTCAATTCCCTGATTGCATGGGTAACAGAAGCACCCAGGAAGAGCACAGATTGGCAGGGGTTCAGAGGATGTTGGAGCAGAGGGAGACTCGGGTTCTTGTAAGAGGGCATCTTCGGGAATGTTCAGAGGAAGAAGTGTTAGTGTCATTTCTGTCCTTTGGTGGTATAGCAGTCATATGTCACTTTTCCATCCTTTGGAGGACTGATGCAGATCCATGACCATAAGCTTTCTTCACTGCTTTTTTTTTTCCCACCGTGGGAGGACTCTGACTTCAGTTCTTCTCAACAGCTGTTTTCATTTTTTCATCCCTGAATTGTGTGTAAACAACCTCTGATAGTAGATAAAGGCTTTATCAGCTCAGCAGCTCACCTCCTACATACAGCCTCTTCTTCATGAATACAAGTCTGTGTTAGGAGTAAGTTGGACTTGATTTTGTCTGCCGGTTGTTATCTTGGACTTAATTGGGAGGAATCTTGCGTTCAGTGTGTAGGCTCCCAGCTCTCTCTAGTGTTCCTCGGCCGCCATCTGCTGGGTAATCCTGGCATGACATAGTCCCCTCGGCTGGCGGGCTAAGGAATGGAGTGTCTTGCATTCAATAAAAAAATATACACCAGGAACTGTGTACCAGGCATAGTTCCAGGCACTTGGGATTCATTAGTGAACAAACAGACAAATATCTCTTTTCTTTTTAGCACTGAAAATATTCAACTATCTGGAATATTGGGTGGATTTTTGTTGTTCAGTCACAAAGTCGTGTCTGGAATGTTATTTATTCACTTACCTACTGAAGTGTATCGTGGTTGTTTCCAAGTTTTAGCAATCATGAATAAAACTGCTATAAATATTTCTGGGCAAGTCCTTCTGTGTACATTGTCAGTGTTTTGGATTTGGGCCATTTCTATAGGTATGTAGTAGCATCTCATTGTTTTAATTTGCATTTCTGAGGTAGTATATGATGTGGAATGTGGTCTCATACATTTTTTGCCATTTGTATGTCTTCTTTGCTGAGATCTGTTCAGATCTTTTGCCAATTTTTAAATCAGATTGGTTGTTTTCTTATTGTTGAGTGTTAAGAGTTGTTTGTATATTTAAGATAATAGTCCTTTATCAAATGCATTTTTTGCAAATATTTTTTCCTCCTCTTGACATTACCTTATCAAGCAGAAGCTTTTAATTTCAATGAAGTCAAGCTTATCAATTACTTCTTCATGGATGGTGCCTTTGGTATTGTATTTTAAAAAGTCATTGCCACATCCAAGGTCACCTGGGTTTTCTCCTATGCTGATTTGCTCTTTTTCTAGTTTTATAGTATGGAAGCTTAAATGATTGATTTTTTATATTTCTTCTTTTCTAATACATATATTCAGTGTTACAAATTTCCCTCTAAGCACTCTTTTCACTGCATCCCACAAATTTTGATAAATTGCATTTTCATTTCATTAAAATATATTTTAAAATTTCTCTTAAGATTTCTTATTTGACTCATGTGTTATTTACAAGTGTATTGTTTAACCTCCAAGTGTTTGGGGATTTTCTGGCCTTCTGTCTGTTGTTAATTTCTAGTTTAACTCCACTGTTGTCTGAAAGCTGATGTTGCATGATTTCCTTTTCCTTTAAATTTGTTAAAGTGTATTTTATGTCCCAGGATGTGGTCTATCGTGGTGAATGCTCCATGTGAGCTTGAGAAAAATGTATATTCTGCTGTTGCTGGATGAACTTGCTTATAAATGTCAGTTATATGAGGTTGACCAAAGGTACTGTTGACTTCAACTATGTCCTTACTGATTTTCTGCCTGCTGGATCTGTTTTTGATAGAGAGGTGTTAGAGTCTCCATTATATTATTGGATTTTTCTTTTTCTCCTTATAGTTCTGTTTTTGCTTCATGTATTTTGATGCTCTGTTATTAGGCACATACACATTAAGAATTGTTATATATTCTTAAAATGTTGACGCTTTTATCATTATGTAATGCTTGTCTTTATTCCTGATAACTTTTCTTGCTCTGAAGCCTAGTCTGTCTGAAATTAACATAGGTATTCCTCCTTTCCTTTAATTGATGTTAGCCCAGTATATTTTTCTCCACCCTTTTATGTTTAATCCATAAAAGTGAGTTTCTTGCAAACAGCATATAGTTCAGCTCTTTTTTTTAATCCATTCTGACAATATATTTTAGCTTGAATATTTAAATCATTGACATGTAAAGAGATTACTGATATAATTGAATTAATATATACCACATATGTAGGGATTCCTTGGTGGCTCCGTGGCAAAGAATCCGCCTGCCAATGCAGGAGACGCATGATTCAGGTTCAGTCCCTGGGTAAGGAAGATCCCTTGGAGGAGGAAATGGCAACCCACTCCAGTGTTCTTACTTGGAAAATCCTATGGACAGAGGAGCTTGGTGGGCTATAGTCCATGGGGTCGCAAAAGAGTGGAACCTGACTTAATGACTGAACAGCAACAGATACCATATATGTGACTGTTTTCTGTTTGATGTCCTTGTTCTTTGTTTCTGCTTTTGTCTTCACAATTTTTCTGCCTTTTGTGGCTTTAGTTGAATATTTTAAGTAATTTCTCTTTCACCTTTCTTAATGTTTCAATTATACTTCCTTTAAAAAAAAAATCATTTTAATGGTTGCCCTTGAATTTGCAATATAGATTTACAACTACTTCAAGTCCTCTACTTTCAAACACCATTTTACAGGTAGTGCAAGTACCTTATAATAACTACAAAAATGACATATAATAACAAAAACAACAAAAAAAGTCTCGACTCTTTCCTCTCATTCCTTGTATCATTAATATCATTCAATTTGCTTATATGTAAGCACACATGAGTGTATGTGTATTAGATTATATATCCTTATACATAATGTAATACGTTGTAGCTATTATTTTGGACAAACTGCATTTATAAGATCCATTAAGAATAACAAAAATAACTTTTTTATTTTACTTTCCCTTATTCTTTCTCCAGTGCTCTTCCTTTCTTCATATAGATCTGAGTTTCTGATCAATATAATTTTTCTTCTCTCTGAAGAACTTTTGACATTTCTTGACAGTCAGGTCTACTGGTAACAAATTCCGTCAATTTTTGTTTATCTGAGGAAATTTTTATTTCTCCCTCAGCTTTGAAGCATACTTTCTAGAGTATAGGATTCTAGATTGGTGGGTAAATTCTCTCAACACTTTAAAATACGCTGCTCTGTCCTCCTCCTTCTTGCATGTTTTCTGAGGAGAAGTTGGAATAATTCTTGTCTTTGCTTCTCTATAAATAAAGTGCCCCCCACTGCTTCTTTCAAGAAATTTTTTCTTTGTCTTTGATTTCCTGGAGTTTGAACATGATGTATACTGTGTGTAGTTTTTTTTGTTTGTTTGTTTTTGGGGGCATTTACCCTGCTTGATGTTCTACGAGCTTCCTGTGGTTTGGTGTCTGTCATTAATTCAGAGAAATTCCTAGTCATTGTGACTTCAAATATTGTTCCCATTTCTTTCTCCTTTCCATCTCCTCTGGTATTTCCATTACACTTATGTCACACCTTTTCTAGTTGTCCCACAGCTCTTGGATATTCTGTTGTACTTTTTCTAGTCTTTTTTACTTTTTGCTCTTCAGTTTTAGAAGTTTCTGTTGAGATATACTC
Organism: Muntiacus reevesi; assembly: GCF_963930625.1. Lineage (NCBI taxonomy): Eukaryota > Metazoa > Chordata > Mammalia > Artiodactyla > Cervidae > Muntiacus > Muntiacus reevesi. The sequence continues at coordinate 159,347,184 of NC_089250.1, read as the reverse complement.
ATTCAAAGATTCTGTCATCAGCCATGTCAAGCCTATTAATGAGCCTATTAAAGGTATTCTTCTTGACTGTTACAATGTTTTTGATCTCCAGCTTTTCTTTTTGACTCTTAGAATTTTCCCACTTGTACAACCCATCTTTCTTATACGTTGGTTTCTTTTTCTATTAAAGTCCTTAGCGTATGAATGATAATTTTTAAAAATTCCTAGTCTGATCATTTAAACATTCCTGACTCAGATTCTGATGCTTGTTTAGTTTCTTCAAACTGTTTTTGGACTTTTAGTATGCCTTGTAATTTTTTTTTAAGCCAGACATGATGTACTGGTAAAAGGAACTGCCTTAAAGAGGCATTTAGCAATGTATTGGTAAGACATGCAGGGAGGGGAAGCGTCCTTTAGTCCCATGGTTAGGTCTCAGACTTTTGGTGAGTCCATGCTCCTGGTCTGTGAACTTGACCAATTCATCTGTTTCTCTCCCTCAACTTTGGTGGGGACAGCATGGCTAGAGAACACTGAAATTAGTATTTTCCTTCTGGAAGGCTGAGAAAGCTAGAGCTGAGTATTTCTCCCCACCTAGGTCAATTGGGCTCTGATAAAACCCCAGCAAGTTGGTCTCTAGTAAATAGTTTTGCTTGAGGACAGGCTTGTTAAGAACAGAGTTCTCCCGCACATTTCAAAGTGGTTCCTTTTTCCATCCCCTGCTGGAAGCACAAGGGGATTTTTCTCCATTATGCACTGGTGGATCCTCTGAAGAGAAGACTCACAAAAACATAGGGACCCCCATGTCTGTGAATTAAACTGGTGGAGAGTTTAATTCACAGACTTGTCCACACTGAGCCTCCAACTATTTGTCAATTACAATTCAGGTTTTCCTACCGCTGCGCTGATTTCTGCTCTGTTAACTTGTGATTTTCTGTATCCTCCTGTTTGTTTCTCCAATTTTTGGAGCAGAAATCTGCCTCATTTCGCTGATGAATATTAGAAGATTTGTTGATATTTCAGTTTATTCAGCTTTTTATTTACTATGATGCAGTGGCGACTGCTGAGTTCTATAGATGGCACAGCGGAAACTGAAAGTCTCTTGGTTTTCTTCTCTTGTACTGTTTTTGTCTGGTTTGGGTACAACAGGGTAATACTAGCTTCATAAAATGAGTTGGAAACTGTTCTCTCTTCTATGTTCTGGAAAAGATGATGTAAATTTTATGTTAGTTCTTTTAAGTGTTTGGAAGAATTCTCCAGCATAGAACTGAGGATTTCTTTTTCAGAAGCTTTTAAAGCTACAAACTCAATTTCTTTAACGGTTATATGGCTATTCCAATTATTAATTTTATCTTGGTTGAGTTTTGGTAGTTTGTGGTGTTTGAGGAATTGATCCATTTCTTTTAAGTTGTTGAATTTATGAAAGATAAATTTGCTCAATGTATTTGCTTATTACCTTTTTAATGGCTGCAGGATTCGTAGTGACCCTTGTCTCATTTCTGATATTGATCATCTATGTCTTCTTTATATCTATGTCAGCCTTGGCAGATGTTTATGAATTTTATTGATGTCTTTAAAGAACCAACTTTTTGTTTCATTGATTTTTCTCTATTGTTTTCCTTTTTAAATTTCAATGATTTCTGCTCCAACCTTTAATATTTCATTCTGGTTACTTTGGGTCTAATTTTGTTCTTTTCCTAGATTCATGAAGTGAGAACATAGATTTTTGATTTGAGATGCTTCTTTTCTAAAGTGGTAAGCGTTTCATATTATATATTTCCCTTTCAGTTCCACTTTAGCTGCACCTCACATTTATTGATGTTATATTTTAATTTTCATTTAAATTCTATGTAATTGTTTATTTCCTTTGGATTTCCTCTTTGCCTCATGGGTTGTTTTGAAGTTCCACTTAATTTCCAAATATTTGGTGATTTTCCTGTTTTTTTTCTGCTCCTGAGATTTTAATAATTCTCTCCAGAAGAACAGACTTTTTCCATTTATCCTACCAGTATATCATTAATGATGAGAACAGGACAATAGTTTGTGCTCAAAAAATGAATATGAATGAACAATCTAAATACATAATTTAAAAATCAGTAAAGACAAAGCTGAAAGGCGAGAGAGAGGCATCAGACATTTCAATGATGATTATTGCTGAGTGGGAAAATATGGATGCCTTTTTCTGGTTTGTTTTCAGATTTTTCCAAATTCTCAGTGATGAACATGTACTACTTTTATAATCAGATAAAGGAATTATAGAAGTAGAAGCAACTCTTTCTGATGATTCTCACTCCCTCTCTGGCAGGTCAAATCAGACTCTAAATTATGAAAAAAAACTGAAGATGAGAGGCAGAACCACAAAAAGACCCTGTAGAAGGTCCTGGAGCTGAACTGACCCCAGCACCCCAGGGAGCCAGGTAAGGACCCTGCCAGCCATTCCGGGTTCCCAAGTGGCTCAGTGGTAAAGAATCCACCTGCAGTGCAGGAGATGCAGGCTCGATTCCTGGGTTGGGAAGATCCCCTGGAGAAGGGAATGGCAACCCACTCCAGTATTCTTGCCTGGGAAATCCCATGAACAGAGGAACCTGGCGGGCTGTATATAGCTCAAGGGATCACAAGAGTCAGACACAACTTGGTGGTTAAACAACAAACAAGCAGTCCCCTTCCATAACCTTCTGAGACTGCTGCTGTGGAAATTTTGTCATGACCATTTTGAATCACAAGGGTCAATTTCATGCTTCTTTTCTCACCCCCGCCCCCAAAGGCCCCTAGAGATCTTGTGAATCAATGTTCATCCCAAAAGATCTGGTTTGCCATTAGAAATGAAACATCTGTTCACTAAGTCCAGCCTTCAAAATTCCTTTGACAGTTTGTTTTGAAGAAGCAGTATTGGCTTTTGCTTCCAGGGTTCCTGGTGTGCAACAGATTACAAAGAGTGAGAGGGAACAGAGAGGAGACACTGTCTTCTTAAATGTAATTATCTTTTACACCTTTAGTCACAGCCTCCTCGTGTTTTTTGAAGGCAATTTGTTTGAGAAAGCTGAGCAGACAAGACAATTTGATGGTAAGCCCAGGTGCCCATGATCATCACCCAAACAGTTCTCAGGTGTGGACAATTTCTGAAGATGAGTGAATATGCTTTTCTACTTATGAAAACAATCCTGAGAACTTGGTTTAAATTTTTTTTTTCATTCAGCAAAGACATTGCCCAGACCTGGAAACTTTTTTCACACTTTCCTAATTTTGAAATGAAGTGACTTGCTGTAAGGTCAGGAATTACCTGGGGGCCCAGGATTGGGCAAGTATATAACCTGATGCCTCGGGATGGTAGAGGGCACCATTCTTGGAGGATGCTCCCCACACAGTCAGAGGGGAGTGTGGCAGCAGCTACATCCTCCCTGAAGCTGAGCCAAAGAAGGCATGGGAATCAACAAGCATATCCATATCGACTTGTCTTAAAGAATAGCCAAGGCCATGAGAATCTAGAACATAATGACATAACCTGATGGAGTTATGGGGGAGAACAAGAAACCACACCTAGTAACCGTTCATATCAAATAGCACAGGCAATTTCTGTGTTGAAATGAGCCAGAGATAAAATATTGTGATATAAACCAGTCTGTCCATTTTAAAAATCATTTGATTTCCATAATTCCTGGGCACCTCATTTGACTCTTTTTTTCTTCTGATTTTGTTGCTGTTGCTGACCTGACCTATTTGAACTGCATATGTCAAAAGGCATAGATCTCTTTAGTCATTTGATTTTTATTGACACTTACTGTTCAGTTAAATGCAAAACCTCAATTGTTCCTCCAGGACTGTCCAATGGAGACCACCCTTGACCACTGTGGAGACTGTTTGCAAAACAGTTCAGGCTGTCTGCTTTCTGAGGGTGCAAGGGTTCTGCTTCCCCATGTGTAAACTTAGATGTGGTCATGAGTCTTGCTTTGGCCAATGAAATGTGTGCAAAAGTGACACTTTGGGCAGAAACCTCAGGCCAGTGTGTAATTCACTCTGTCTTCCCTCTTCTGCTGTGGTTGTGGATGTGTGTGTCAAGATGAGGCCGTTCGGTGGGACAAAGCAGTAGTTAGGGAGTCTGGGATGGACATGTACACACTGCTTATATTCAACATGGAAAACCAACAAGGACTTACGGTACAGTACAAGGAACTCTGCTCAATGTTGTCTGGCAGCCTGGGTAGGGGGAGAATTTGGGGGAGAATGGATACCGTTTTATGTATGGCTGAGTCCCTTTGCTGTCCACCTAAAACTATCACATGGCTAATCAGCTGTACTCCAATACAAAAAGACAGTTAAAAAAAAAGAGAAAGATGAAGCCATTCTGGGTCCTAAAACAACTGTATCATGCAGATCACCGCTTGCTGACCTGTAATGGACAGCATGAATGGGAAGCATTCACTGTGTAAAACTGCTAAGATCTGGTGGTTGTTACTGCAATACAACCTAGTCCATCCTCGCTGATGTGCACATGCACACACACACACACACACACACACACTTGCTGAGTACCTATGCATGCACGAGGGGAGGGACCCAGGGCCATGGGCGAATTGGGGGGTACAAAGTAAGATGCAATTTCTGTCCCCAGTTTACAAGCGGGTTTGGCAGATTAGATAACTAGACAGTAGAGCATGATAATGACACGAGTGGACAGTTCAAGGGCAAGTGACGAGATGTTTATGTGGCTGCAGCCTTAAGAAGGTATTAGTTGGTGGGGTTTAGGATGAATGTGAGGATGCCTCCTGTGCTGGTATCATCTCTTGGCCCCTCCACCATCTCCCTCTACCCTTCTCACCTTACTCTCGGCCTGGCCACACTGACCTGTCTGTACCACCTGACTAGGTTCCCTCTGCCCTGGCTCCTGATCAGGTTGAGACAACATGGGGGGCAGGGTGAGCGCTCAGCAGAAGACTGGAAGCAGGGAGGACAGTGAAGCTGAAATGGGGATGCCTCTGACTGCCTTCTCACAGGTATGCTCCGACTGGCTGCACCCCTGGGCTGAAATCTCAGCTCCTCTCAGTGACCCTCCCCACTTGACAGTCTGCTTGCACATTTCTGTAACACTCTGTTCGCTTGCTCCTTCAGATCCAGGTGTGGTAAGAGCCCCACAGTCAGGGATTAGCCTCCGCATCCTCCACTGCCTCCCTTGGTTTCTCTGTACCCCACCCACATCTTTTCCAATTTGAGCATGCCATCTATTCTCCCGACAGACCCCCGAACTAACTGTCTTGCTTGGGGGAGTCAGCGGTAGAACAGAAATGATCATGCTTTGTCTTTTTATAGAGTCAGTTGGTAAAAGAGGCAGGATGCTTTAAAATGATCAATCCTCCATTAAGAAATGAATTTTTAAATGACTTTGTTTCTGGAGGAGTTAACTCCAGGGTAGAAAAGAATTGCAGGCAAAGCACTTGCCTGTCTGCACCTAGGAGGAGCAAGTGGGCCCCGCAGAGCCTCTGTTTCACAAAGCCCTTTGCAAACGCCGGGGCCACAGGACACCACCAGGATGTCACATCACCCACAAGGAACTTCTCTGGTTCAAGGGAGAATTCCAACCACTGTTTTCAACTTGAGCCTGAGGACAGAAGCACAGTTTCTAGCTGCTCACGGAAAATTCCAAACCTTTCTTTTGGGTTCCCATATGTAGCACAGAGGGCTTCCCTGGTGACTCAGACAGTAAAGAATCCGCCTGCAATGCAAGAGATGAGGGTTTGATCCATCCCTGGGTCGAGAAGATCCCCTGGAGAAGGCAGTGACCACCTGCTCCAGTGTTCTTGCCTGGAGAACCCTAGGGACAGAGGAGCCTGGTGGGCTGTGGTCCGTGGGGTCACAGAGAATCGGACACGACTGAGCGACTGGCACTAGCTTAGCTCTGCAGCATAGGGCCGCTTGGGGAAGAAATGCCACTGTTTTGCCACAACCCTACCCACCGGGAACTGTCCTTGTCCTGCCCTGGGATTCCCGTGTCCAATTCACAGAATGTATTCGTTTGCTGGCTGGTAGGTTGGTTTTCCACGTGCAAACTAAAGGAGCCCTACAAGAGTTGTGAGAGTTCTGGGTTCCGTTTTCTATTCTCCAACCCATGTCGGCCCTGGCTCCTTCGCTGTCCCCAGCTCTGGAAGGGGCAGCCAGGAGGAGCCTCATACCTGGAGACCTGGCATTTCCCGAAGCAGCCAGAATGAGCAGTGCTGGACTGCAGGTGCTGGGGCTGGACCCGGGGGGGCGGGTCCCCTCAGGCATGCTAGGGTATAACGTTAGCAGAAGTGCAGACAGCAGTTTGGAAGATTTAGGGGTTCTTGGGCTACACTGGGTTTTACTGCGTTGTCGCTGACATATGTTTGTCTTCTTTTCTGAGCAGGTTAAGCGGTGGGGAGAGTGCAGGAAGGGTGTTCCTGGATGCCAGGTCTGCACAGCTGGGCAGATGCAGAAAGATGCGGAAGAGGGGGGCGGAGATCATCTGGGCATCTGAGCATCCCCTTTTCTCCTTAAGTGCCAGAGGGTGCATGCCACTGCCTGGGGTGGTACCACAGAGGGGTGCTTAAAACTCACAGCAGTACCGCTTGTGTTAATAGCTTCCTTGAATTAAAAACACACTTTTCCAGGAAACAAAGACTGATTCCATCCACAAACAGCAGAGGTTTCTCATTACCATTGTGGGGAGAGGCAAGACTGTTGAGAAGAATGAGAGTCTCAGAAAGGAGCAGGGCGATCCTGTGGCCAGAAGGCACTAGTGTGAGTGCACGCCCTCAGAGGCTTCATCTGTTTGCTCAGACCCCAGAGCACTTTCTGAAGTGGGGGAGAAACAGTGACTCTTGTGCCACTGGCTTCTCTTCCAGAGGTGACTGAACCGCGGCTTCCCTGTAGCAGTTGCCCTTGAGCAGCGCTCTCGTGCTTTTAATACGCACACACGGCCCCTGCAGATCTTGTTGAAATGCAAGCTCTGATTCCGTAGGTCTGGTCTGGGCGTTTGCACTTCTAACAAGCTCCTAGCTGAGGGCGATTTGCTGGTCCACGAAACCCACTGAGAATAAGTAACGAGGCATGGGAGGATGTGTCGTGGCTCAGCACCACTTCCACTTGCCTCTGGACGGCTCTAAAACGATAGCAGGTGTAGACGACTCAATTCGACAGCCTTGGCCTGTTGGCTGAGTGACTGCACCAGGAGCTCTTGCAGACTCCCCGGCTCTCTCCCCTAAGAGTGAGCCTTGTGTGGGGCAGGTTGGGGTCAGCCATCCCCAGGGAAAAAGAGACTGGTCACCAGGCACAAGTGTGTAGGGAGCATACCTTCATGAATTCACTGCACCCCTGGACCTTGTTGACGTTGTTCAGTCGCTCAGTCATGTCCGACTCTGCGACCCCATGAAATGCAGCCCACCAGGCTTCTCTGTCCTTGGGATTCCCTAGGCAAGAATATTGGAGAGGGTTACCATTTCCTTCTCCAGGGGATCTTCCCAACCCAAGGATCAAACCTGCATCTTCTGTGCCTCCTGCATTGCCTGCTAATGGTGGCTCAGCAGTAAAGAATCCCTGGACTTATGGGCTTCCAAACTCCCCTCCCCCCGACCACCACTAACACACCCAATCATTTCTTCAACAAACACTAAGTGAGCATCTGTTATCTCAGACCCAGCGCCCAGCCCTGGGGGTCCAGATGAAGAAGCAGAATGTCCTCATGAAGTTTACTGCACAGCCAGCCCGTGGGAAGGGATCAGTTTCTCGAGGGCACATGACTGATGTATGAAAAATAAAACCGGGGCTTTATTGGGGCTTCCCAGGTGGCGCTAGTGCTAAAGAACCCACTTGCCAATGCAGGAGATGTAAGAGATGCCAGTTCTATCCCTGGATAGGGAAGATTCCCTGGAGAAGGGCATGGCAACCCACTCCAGTATTCTTGCCTGGAGAATCCCATGGACAGAGGAGCCTGGTGGGTTGCAGTCCATAAGGTCACAATGAGTCAGACATGACTGAAGCAATTTAGTATGCACACATGCTTATTTATTATAATATTTATAATTAGGATGATAATAGCTTATGTTTTTTAAAAAGCCTGGGATATACTTGCCACGGTGCTAAACTTTTTACATGGATCATCTCATTCATCCTCACAACAGTCTATGTGGCAGGTACTATTATTAAATTCACTTCAAAGATGAGGAAACTGAAGCCCAAAGAGGTTAGGAAACTTTCCAAAGGACACCAGCTAGTGAGAAGAGGAGCTGGGATTCATTCTTAGGCAGGCCAACGCCAGTCCAGGCTCTGAGTCTCTGTCCCCATGGGCTGGGTCAGCACTTCTGCTCATGGGCACATCCCCTCTCTGTGGGGAGAGTCCTTGGAAAGTCCAATGACAGTCAGTGGCTGAACGAGCTCAAAATCCAATGACTGGAGCATTGGCTGATGGGGATGATATTAGCCACAGAGGCATCGCACTGTACAACTTGATACCACTGATGTACCCATCTCCCTGAATGGACAGACCTTCAGCACAGACCACTCAAGTTCCTAGCCCAGGGGCCCTCTTTTTCCCCTGGAGAAAGGCAAGAACACACTACTTGGCTTTGCTAAGGCTTGCTGTCCCTTGCCTGGGTCTGCTTAGCTGTATACACACACACACATGATCATGCACAACCACACAAATGCTCACTCTCGGGCATCCACATACATACAACCACACACAACAGCACACATATACACATATATTCATACTAACACACACGCATGCTTCTGAGGACCACATTCTCCTTTGGTTATGTTAATACTATGAATCAGGTAAAACAAAGTTCTTTGCTCCTCTCTGCTCTGAACTATTATATTCGTTTCATAGTTTAACTCTCAGAAGACTACCTTATTTCTCTGAAGCCAAGTTCCATTGGGGCTCCTCACTTGGTCCAGGATTTTTTCCACTTTTAAAGCCCCCATGTTGTGTGGCCCCTTCCCTTGACACACGGGTATCAGATAAAAGAAGTCTAAAATGGTCTGGAGTGTTGCTGGTTGTTTGTTTTAAAAATGTACTCTCAATCGCTTTATCAGTACCATCTTTCTAGATTCCATATATATGTGATATTATGCAATATTTGCTTTTTCTCTTTCTGACTTACTTCATTCTGTATAATAGGTTTCATCTGTTGATAGACATCTAGGTTGCTTCCAAGTTGTGAGAGTGAAAGTTGCTCAGTCATGTCCGACTCTTTGCAATCTCATGGAATATACAGTCCATGGAATTCTCCAGGCAAAAATACTGGAGTGGGTAGCCATTCCCTTCTCCAGGGAATCTTCCCAACCCAGGGATCAAACCCAGGTCTCCCACATTGCAGGTGGATTCTTTACCAACTAAGCGACTAGGGAAGCCCAAGAATACTGGAGTGGGTAGGCTATCCCTTTTCAGTGGATCTTCCTGACCAAGGAATTGAACCAGGGTCTCCTGAATTGAAGACACATGCTTTACCAGCTGAGCTACCAGGGAAGCTTTTCCATGTCCTAGCTATTATAAATAGTGCTACAGTGAAAGGGGGGTGTATATGTCTTTTTCAGTTATGGTTTTCTCAGGGTATATGACCAGTAGTGGGACTGTTGAATCATATGGTAGTTTTATTCCTGGTTTTTAAAGTAATCTCCATACACCAATGGAGATGCAAACATAGAGAACCGACTTGCAGACATAGGAGGGGAAGGGGAGGGTGGGACAAATGGAGAGAGTAGCACGGGAACATATACATTATCATACGTGAAATAGATAGCCAGTGGAAATTTGCTGTATGACTCATGGAGCTCAAACCAGGGCTCTGTGACCACCTAGAGCGGTGGGACGGGGTGGGAGGTGGGAGGGAGGTTCAGGAGGGAGGGGACACAGGTATACCTATGGCTGATTCATGTTGATGTGTGGCAGGAACCAATACAATATTGTAAAGCAATTATGTATACTTCAATTAAAAACATAATTAAAAAAAAAATTGAAATGTACTCTCAGTGGGAGGTTGGACCCCCAACCCAAAGGTTGGACCCCTTTGCACTCAGTCTTCCTTCGTCTCGGGGGCTGCTGCTTCCATTTAACCCTACAGTGGCTGACCTCAGCTCTCCAGCCCCATGTAAACCTGCCGTCCACTGCCCGCTGGGCCCATGATGCTAGGAAGCCTTTTGCAGGCATTCTTCTCAGATTTTCAATTTACCTCCTAACCTCCAGTCCTGATACCATCAGATAGGAGTTTCTGCCGTGCTCTGCTTGTTTTAAAAAATCACAGATGCTATCCACCTGAAGTTAAGTCCGGATTCGGAAAGACAGAATGTGAACACCCAAGGTGGCCAGGCATGCCCTGACCACTGTGTTACTCAGACATTCTGGGCTGTCGGAGTTCCAGAGAAGGGAGGTGAGATGAGTTTGTGTGACTGCAGAAGGCTCCCTGGAGGGGGTGGGATTCCTGACAGGCCTTTATTATGAGTTAGACAGTATCCCCCCAAATTCATATGTTAAAATTCTCCAAATGTCCACCATCTAGTAATATAATCACTCTGCCGACAAAGGTCCATATAGTCAAAGCTACGGTTTTTCCAGTAGTCATGTATGGATGTGAGAACTGGACCATGAAGAATTGATGCTTTCAAACTGCAATGCTGGAGAAGACTCTTGAGAGTCCCTTGGACTGCAAGGAGATCAAACCAGTCAATCCTAAAGGAAATCAGTCCTGAACATTCATTGGAAGGACTGATGCTGAAGCTGAAGCTCCAATACTTTGGCCACCAGATGGGAAGAGCTGACTCATTGGAAAAGATCCTTATGCTGGGAAAGATTGAGGGCAGGAGGAGAAGGGGCGACAGAGGATGAGATGGTTGGATGGCATCACCGACTCAACGGACATGAGTTTGAGCAGACTCTGGAAGTTGGTGAATGACAGAAAAGCCTGGTGTGCTGCAGTCCATGGAGTGGCAAAGAGTTGGACACGACTTAGCAGCTGAACAACAACAAATCAGCAATTAACAGGGTGCTTCCAGGGGCCTTGCAGACTTTGCTTCATTTGTAACCCTCCCCTCCCCTCATGCCGGAGGTCCCATTATTTCCATTTTACAGACAAGGACCCTGCGACTCTGAAGGATGTATGTGGCCGTGGTCTGAATAACTGCCACTCGGTGTCCAAAGCACTCCCACTGGAGCCTGCCACTCTGCCTTGGGAGCTCAGGACTGACTTTTCAAAGTAGTTCAGGCAGCAGTAAGGGCAGAACAGGATCTGAGCTGCTTCTTGAAGGACTCAGAGAATCCACAGCAGGCAAAACAGAAGGGAAAGGAACTCCTGGAGCAGGAGCACATATGCAAAAGCACCTGGGTGTAAATGAGTACACATGGGGCATACATCCTTGGCTTCATTCTGGAAGTTAAGAGGATTTCAGGGTAGTGATGGCAGATGCAGCTAGAGGCAGGGGCAAGATTTTAAAGAGCTTTGAATGGCAACCTAAAAACTGAAACTTCTGGAAGTAATAGGGAGCCATCAAATGTTAAGTGGAAAGCGAGAGAGCATCTAAAAGATCACAGGACATAGAAGCAGTAGAAATGAGTCATGTTGTCAGTGCCCTGGAGGATGGAGGAGGAGAGCCAGGGTGGGATGAGTTCAGAAGGTTCCTGGAGGCAGGGGTTTCTGGCGGATGGGAGGATCCGTCTAGATCCAGTGCCCCAGTGAAGGCAGCATGCTGAGAAGGAAAGGCCATTTGTCTCATTAAGCCATGAACAGAGAATATCACACCTGGAGCATTTTAGACTCAGCCCAGATTCCTCCTGTAGCCACCTCAGCACAGGAATTAAAAAAGAAACAGCTAAGAATGTGTCAAGTTTATTAAAACAGCTGAGTTCCTGTCTCTCTCCAGCTCTCTAACTCCGAGTTTCCCACTATTTTTAGATGTTCCAAAAATCTCTGCCCAGACATTCCCCACACCCCCCTAAAGACTGAACACGTTTTCTGCCTCACCAGCCATGGACAACCCCACTCAGCCTCCTGTCCAACCCCAAGGCCCAGTTTCCAATGGGAGTCTGGGGGACTCCAAAAGTCACAGTCCCCTCTTCTCCCTGAGTCTAGATTCCACAGAGAACCACCCAGAACTTGGTGGTGGTCTCTTCTTAAAGAAAAGAAAGTCGAAATTCATTCTTTGGTTGGGTTTTTCACCATGACTGGTTTTCATTAGATTTTCAAGTGGAAAATTCACCCCCTCCCCAAGTGGAAAGTTGCCACTTGTGTGCAGAGAGTCATTGTTCATTTAATATTTTTTATACTGAATGGCCCAAGCCCAGTCTGCTGGAGCTCTAGCCAGGACCCTGAAGGAGTGTGCTTTACAAACCTTCCTGGCAGGCACTGTTTGAAAAGCCAGTGGCCACTTGCCTCTTGTTAAATCTTGAGGATTGAGGAAACCGAGGGAACTTGCCCAGCCCCATTTGCAGAGCCTGGACCCCCTCTCAGCCTTTTCTTTCCAGTCCAAGTCCTGGTTCACCTGATGAAGAAGCTTCCCAAAGCCATGTCTGCCTCCTCGCCTTCCTCACACTGGAACTGATAAGGGGTAGAGCAAAGAGAAAACTAAATCAAGAAAGAAACCCAGCTGATAAAACTCCAAGTCCCACTGCCTTGTGAAAACAGAGGAGGCTACGTGGCACAGCCCTCCCCCTAAGGGGCCAACTCTGGAAGAGCTGAGACCAAGAGGGGTCTGCACTCCCAGGCCAGCCCCGGGGCATTAAGCGGCAAGTTAAGACAGGTTAGATGAGGAGAGACAGGCAAGAAGTAGACACAGGAAGTAGAGACTGAGAAGGAAAGTGGGGAGACAGGAAATGCAGAAATAGATAGACCTCAGGGTTTTCCAGGTGGCACAGTGGTAAAGAATCCATCTGCCAGTGCAGGAGATGCAAGAGATGTGGGTTCGATCCTATGATTGGGAAGATCCTCTGGAGGAGGAAATGGCAACTCAGTTCAGTATTCTTGCCTGGAGAATCCCATGGACAGAGGAGCCTGGCAGGCTATAGTCCATGGGGTTGCAAAGAGTCAGACATGACTGAGCACCCACGTGTGTGCACACACGCGCGTGCACACACACACACACAGAGGAAGTGGAGAGACGGGAAGAAGAGGGAAAGAAAAATGGCCAGCAGGGGCCCATGTTACTCGGGATTCCTTTGCCAGCTGGATTCTCCATGCAACAGGATGAGGAAAACTTAAGTCTCTACCAGGAAAATTTAAGCTTTCCTGGGACTCTGCCAGCCATCTCCAGGTTTTGTCAAATTTTCCACCTACTCTGTTTGCATAAGGAAAGTCAGCTTCCATCTTAGAAACCACATCTTCAACACTGTCCTTTTTCAACTCTTGGTTATTCAGGAGGGTTTGTGGATGAAGATGCATAGGGTAATGGGTTTAAAAGGACTGGCTGAAGTTATACCCCTCCTCCCCCGCCCCCACTTACCTACCCATATTCACACACTCTTGTGCAAAAGGCAATACTTGGGGGTGGCCCCTTAGAGAATCAAGTACTGTGTTGTCCTGCTTTGTGCCCCAGGGAAATATCAGGTATGCACAAAACCCCAGGACACCCCTTCACCTCACTGCTTGGAATGATAGCACTTGCTCAGAGTAATTCAGGATTTTTTCCTACTTCATTGTGCAAGTATAGAACCAAATCACACAATATAAAAGTATCATATGGTTGTTCAGTCACTCAGTCATGTCCAACTCTTTGTGACTCCATGAAGTGCAACACTCCAGGCTTCCCTGTCTTTTACCATCTCCTGGAGTTTGCTCAAACTCAAGTCCATTGAGTTCATGACACCATCCAACCATCTCATCCTCCGTCGTCCCCTTATCCTCTTGTCCTCAATCTTTCCCAGGATCAGGGTCTTTTCCAGTGAGTCAACTCTTCACATCAGGTGGCCAAAGTATTGGAGCTTCAGCCTCAGAATCAGTCCCTCCAATGAATATTCAGGATTGATTTCCTTTAGGATTGACTGGTTGGGTCTCCTTGCAGTCCAAGGGATTCTCAAGAGTCTTCTCCAACACCACAGTTCAAAAGCATCAATTCTTCAGCACTCAGCCTTCTTTATAGTCCAACTCTCACATCTATACATGACTACTGGAAAAACCATAGCTTTGACTATATAGACCTTTGTTGGCAAAGTAATATCCCTGCTTTTTAATATGCTGTCTGGGTTTGTCATAGGTTTTCTTCCAAGGAGCAAGGGTCCAGCAAGGGTGGCTGCAGTCAACATCTGCAGTGATTTTGGAGCCCAAAAAAATAAAGTCTGACACTGCTTTCACTGTTTCCCCATCTATTTCCCATGAAGTGATGGACCAGATGCCATGATCTTAGTTTTCTGAATGTTGAGCTTTAAGCCAACTTTCTCACTCTCCTCTTTCACTTTCATCAAGAGGCTCTTTAATTCCTCTTCACTTTCTGCCATAAGGGTGGTGTCATCTGCATATCTGAGGGTATTGATATTTCTCCCAGCAATCTTGACTCCAACTTCTACTTCTTTCAGTCTGGCATTTTGCATGATGTACTCTGCATATAAGTTAAATAAGCAAGGTAACAATATGCAGCCTTGACGTACTCCTTTCCCTATTTGGAACAAGTCTGTTGTTCCATGTCAAGTTCTAACTGTTATTTCTTGACCTGCACACAGATTTCTCAGGAGGTAGGTAAGATGGTCTGGTATCCTCATCTCTTGAAGAATTTTCCACAGTTTGTTGTGATCTGCACAGTCAAAAGCTTAACATAGTCAATGAAGCAGAAGTAGATTTATATAGGTATATATATTTTTAAGTTCATCCCTCTCTCCTTTTAATCCTGTCTGAGGATTGCTATTTTGATATGTACACTAATTTTTTTTTAATGCTTATAAAAACACATTGACCTGCTGGGTTTTTTTTCCCAGATGAAATGGGGAAACATAGTATTCTTAAACCTGCTTTGTTAAAAAAAATATATATATAGCAGTATGTCCAGGTATTATTCCAGCTCATGAGATGGATCTGGGCCATTCTTCTTTAACAGCTCTGTTGCATCTCTTTGTGAGGATGTACCATTGTCTTCTTAGTCCTTTCAGGCCATTGTAACAGAAATATCACAGTCCGGGTGGCTTATAAACAACAGGAATTTATTCCTCACAGTCTGGAAGCTAGGAGGTCCAAGATCAAGGTACTGGCAGGTCCAGTGATTGGTGAAGACCTGCTTCCTGTTTCAGGGATGGCCTTCTCACTGTGTCCTCATGTGGCAGAAGAGGGGAGGGAGCTCCATGGGGTCTCTTTTATAAGAGCACTAATCCCACTCATGAGGGCCCCACTCTCATGACCAAGCACCCTCCAAAAGCCCCAGCTCCAATTGCCATCATGTTGAGGGTTAGTTTTCAACACACGAATTTGAGGACACAAACATTCAGTCTACAGTAACCATGATTTTAATAACCAGTCTTCTGTTGATGGACATTCAAGTTGTTTCCAGGTTAGGTTTTGTTGTTGTTGGGGGTTTTGTTTATATTTTGTTATTATTATAAAGGATCCTCTAATAATTACTATGCATCTCTCCTGACATTCTGGGGTTTTGATATTGTAGGGCAGAGTCCTTATTGCAGAGTCAGAGGAAGTATGTGTTTAAATTGTACTAGACACCGCCTGATCACTTCTTAAGAAGATCTTGCAGTTCTTACTCAGAATAATCTTCAACTCCAAAACCAGAGGGTGATAATTTCTCAAGGACAGCCTTTTTTAAAATGTCATGTCAGTTTTAGGTAAAACATAAAATTACTTTATAAACACCTAAGTGTTTACAGATCAGATACCAGCTGGTGATGACTTGCTCCTTAAATTCTAAGTAATAATGCTTCCAATCTCCATTCTACAGATCTTCCCAGGTCAGCGCCCTGCCGTGTTTTCTGAGAGAAGGGTGAGTAGTTGAAGTTTTAGGGACACCACTGATTCCACAGTCTGAGCAACCCTGAAATTCTGTTAATGATCCCACACATGTTGTTTTTTCCTGTGCCGTGTTAATCCAGATGAAGCCCTTTTCTGTAATATACACACACACCCTCTTACTGTGCATGCAGACTACCGAAACTTTAGGGGAACTGAAAGGATTTATAGCTTAAGATGTGTTGTGTTCAGCCACTCAGTCGTGTCTGACTCTTTGTGATCCCAAAGGGTCGTGTCTGACTCTTTGTAGCCCGCCAGGCTCCTCTGTTCTTGGAATTTTCCAGACAAGAATACTGGAGTGGGTTGCCATTTCCTTCTCCAGAGGATCTTCCCAACCCAGGGATCAAACCCACATCTCTTGCATCTCCTGCATTGGCAGGGGGATTCTTTACCACTAGCACCACCTGGGAAGCCCACTTTAAGGTACGTATAACTTAAAATTCAGAGTTCAGTATGCCTGTTGCTAAAAATTCCCCCAAACATTTCTAAATTGGGGCTGTGATCTTTGGACTTTTATTTGATCTTTCCTTTTCTCTCCATATTTCTGTCCTGTCTCAGAAGAACAGTTGCCAAGAATAAATAAAAATCCCTCCCTTTTCTTATACACTGAAATTCAATTTATTCCAGCCTCTGCCCCTAGATTTTTTGACAGGGGGACAGAAGGGTCTTTCACATAATGGAGTTCACTCTCCTAGGAAGGATCGTGGGTTGTAAGTAACAAAAAGTTTTCTCTCCTTTCCACACCAAAAGGTTCATTGCTTTATTCCATTCTCCACCCCGAACAGAGTGTCTTTGTTGTCCAGTCACTCAGTCGTGTCCGACTCTTTGTAACCCTATGGAATACAATTTGCCAGGCTTCCCTGTCCTTCACCATCTCCCAGAGCTTGCCCAAGTTCATATCCGTTGCATCGGTGATGCCATCCAACCATCTCATCCTCTGTTGCCCTCTTCTGCTTTCAATCTTTCCCAGCATCAAGGTCTTTTCCAGTGAGTCAGCTGTTTGCATCAGGTGGTCAAAGTATTGGAACTTCAGATTCAGTTCTTCCAAAGTGTCTTTAAAAACTGCCAGTCAGACTTCATCAGCCCTGGTTCATCCCCACTGGCTTCCCAAAGCTGTTAGAACAGAATCCAAACCCCTTTCCTGGGCACAGACCCACGCCCTTTCCTGCGTCCTTTGGCTGGGCACGTACTCATTTCTGCTCACAGATCTTCAAACGTACTTAGGTTCTGTTGTGTTCCCTGCCTCCCCTCTCCCCGCTCATAGTATACACAGGAACTCAGCCAAGGAGGACAAGCCCACCTCAGCCTCTTGCTCCCCTTCACCCCCCGACTACCCAGTCCTCACTGGGACTCACTGGATCTTCTCTCCTGGGCATGTGGGAATTGGCTTGGGTTGGCCACACAGCCTTCCAGATCTTTTGTTCCATCACTGGACCTTGGCTTTCAAAACTGAAAAGGCAAAAATTGAGCTCTTGTTCTCTGCATTGTGTTACGACAGCGATCTCTCTTGGGTAGATGGTCCGACGGCCCCTGGGGAGGGGCACCAGAGGACAGGAGGAGCCAGAAGCGACCACCGACCACTGTAGTGACTGCATCAGCTCGTATTCTCTTGGCAAAGATACCCTAGCCAGACAGCCAGCTTGTTTCTGAATACCTTGATAAGCCCTTGAATGGAGGCACCCCATGGGGCATGCTCGAGGGGCAGGGAGTGGTCTCTGTCCTGCTAACCGTCTGGCTTACCTCGAGAGGGGGTGAGTGCTGATAGTGGGTCCAGGATTGCTCGGGATAATGATGAAGTTTTGGGAGACTGTACATTAAAAGGAAGAGGCAACACGAAGCAGGGAAGAGAAACTTCTAGGAAAGATCAGAGATGCCAAGGGCCTTTCTCTGGGGTTCTGCTGTCAAGACACCCAGATGCGACTCTCCCAGCTGCCACAATAGTGTCCTCACCATCTCCCACCGTGTCCCCTACCAGTGCGCTCACCACACACGCTCACACTGACCTTTCAGTTCAGTTCAGTCACTCAGTTGTGTCCGACTCTTTGCGACCCCATGGACTTTAGCATGCCAGTTCTGTCCATCACGAACTCTGGAAGCTTGGCCATCGAATCAGTGATACCATCCAACCATCTCATTTTCTGTCGTCCCCTTCTCTTCCTGCCTTCAATCTTTCCCAGCATCAGGGTCTTTTCCAAGGAGTCAGTTCTTCACATCAGGTGGCCAAAGGATTGGAGTTTCAGCTTCAGCATCAGTCCTTCCAATGAATATTCAGGACTGATTTCCTTTAGAATTGACTGGTTGGATCGCTTTGTAGTCCAAGGACCTTTATGCAATGCAAATCTGACTGTCCCTTTTTGCCTAAAACTTTCTGTGGCTTCCTATTGCCTCTGAGCAAAGTCCAAACTTTCCAAGTACCATGAGACCCATCGTGACATGGCTTCTCCTCCTCTTTTCTCTCCGCTCCTCACCATCCGCTCCTCACTTGCCAAACTGAGGTGCTGCCCCCTCCTTACCTTCCAGTCCTCCTTGTACCAGACTCTCCCTTGCCCCAGGCCTTCACACAGCCAGACACCTCCTGCACAACTCCCTGTCGTCCCTGCAGGGGCTTTCTTCATCCTCACAACCACCCAGAGATGAGGGTGGTTCATCCTGGTTTTACAGAGGAAGAGCCTAAGGCACAGAGCATTTAAGTCCTCATAGCTTTAAAAGCAGAGGAAGTGAAAGTTTTAGTCACTCATTTGTGTCTGACTCTGTGACCTCCTGGACTGTAGCCCACCAGGCTCCTCTGCCCATGGAATTCTCCAGGCAAGGGTGCTGGAGTGGGCTGCCGTACCCTTCTCCAGGGGATCTTCCCAACCCAGGGATTGAACCCCGGTCTCCTGCATTGCTGGCAGATTCTTTACTATCTGAGCCACCAGGGAAGCCCTATGTTATGTATATTTTACCACAATTAAAACAATTTTTTAAAATCACATAATAAAAATAGAGTTCATGGGGAAAATGGAGTTGGGATATAACACAAAAACTTGGTTGATTACACATTTTAAAAATACTTCTGAACCTAACAAAACAGTATCAGTTTTATATGTGTTAAAAGGTTAAAACATACATAAATATGACAGTAAACATGGTACTTCACCTTGAAGGAAAAAAAAACAGGAAAGATACAGAACAGAGATTCTCAAACTTTTTAGTCTTTACACTCTTAAAGAATTTTGAAGAATCCCATAGGGCTCATGGGGTTTGTATCTATTGACATTTTCCACATTCAAAATTAGAGCTGAGACATGTGCAGCAAACAAGAACACAGAGGTGCACAGTCCATCAGGGGGATGACATCATTCCACACCGGGTGGCTTCCAGAAAACCCCACCGCACACTCGTGAGAGGATGAAAGGGGAAAAGGCAAATAACAGCATAGTATTCTCTGATGAGAAGAGTTTTGACCCTTTGGGTCTCCTGAAAGGATCCAGAGGATGCTCGAACGTTCCCAGAACATACTTTCTCTTAAATTTGGCTTTGGTTGCACTGGGTCTTTGTTGCTCTGCTCAGGCTTTCTCGAGTCGCAGCTAGCCTTCGTTGTGGGGCACCGGTTTCTCATTGCAGTCGCTTCCCTTACTGTGAGCACAGGCGCTATGGCACGTGGGCATCAATAGTGGCAGCGTGTAGGCGCAGTGATTGCACCTCCTGGACTCTAGAGCATAGGTTCAGTAGTTACAGCACGGGGGCTTATCCCTCTGCACGTGGAATCTTCCTGGCCCAGGGATCGGACCCCTGTCTCCTGCCTTGGCAGGCAGACTCTACCACTGAGCCGCCAGAGAAGCCCCCCAGAGACCACTAAGGCAGGGTCTCTAGAGGGGCCAGTGGAGAGGATGGGAAAGGGGAAGTGAGGGTATCTGAACAGGAAATCAAGTACAGTCAGGAAAGCCTCACTAGGAGGAGCTCCATAAAGACTGACAGACACAGGGAGACCAGCAGGGCAAGCCAGCCGTGCCCACCTGACCTGGTACAGTGGCCCCTGCAGCCTGGCAACGGCTCCCCAAGAGTGCGCCTTCCGGCCCTTCCCTGGCCCCCAGCAGCGATGCTCTCCAGGTCATGCCTGATTTGACGCAGGAAGGCGCAGTTGTTGGCAAGTGGTTTTTCTGCCAGCCAAGCCCTGCCTCGTGATGTTGTTGCAGATCCAGCGTGAGTGGCAGACAGTTTAATAAGGCTTATTGAAAAACAAAAACAAATCAGCTTATTCTCAGTGTGAAATGAGTCGTGCGCGGCCTTAATCCCCTGTGGTCACTCCGCGCTCCACAGCCAGCCACCTGTCCTGGTCCCCACAGACCTCCTCAGTGAAGGTTACGTCCCCTTTCCAATGACGTGGAGCAGAAATCCAGTAATGCATTCAGCACAGTGAAAACTTAATCCCAAATATCATTTTTACTCATCTGAGGAAAGTTAACCTGCTGAAGATTCAATTCAACAAACACTGCCTCTGAATTGAGGTCATCCATTTACTTAATTGTAATACTGCTGCTTCTGACACAAGGTCTGATCAACACCCAGGTCAGGGCTCTCGGATGGATTTTATTCATCACGTTTTCTGCTTCCCTCTAACAAGTGAAGCCAGGATGGAGTCGGGATTGGCAGTGTCTTCTTGCTGATGCCAAGCAGAGCGCCCGAAACATGTGGGTATTTATAGATCAGGAGGGGTCAGAGGCCCAGGGGTATCAAATGACATGCCCCTTTGGGAGGGCTAGTAGCCTTTTCAGCAGCGGGGCTCCTGGGCCACACGGGAGAAATGGGGAAAGGGTTGTGGAGCCTGGAAGGAAGGTCCCTGCACTACCAGAGTAGGGTGCTGTGATTGTCAGGGTAATTCAGAAAATAGAACCAATAAGATGTACATGTACATAGTAAGGAACTTCGCAGGAGGCACAGTGGTGAGGAATCCACCTGCCAAAGCAGGAGACACAGGAGATGTGGGTTCAGGCCCGGGGCTGGGAAGATTCTCTGAAGAAGGAAATGACAACCCACTCCAGTATTCCTACATGTAAAACCCAAAGGACAGAGGAGCCTCACGGGCTACAGTCCAGGGTCTTGCAAAAAGTTGGACAAAACTGAGCAACAACACATACACATACAAAGATTTATTCCACTAAATTGGCTCACGTGACATGGATGCTGACAAGTCCCAGGATCTGCAGGGTGAGTCGGCAAGCTGGAGACCAAGGAGAGCAAGTGGTGTCGCTCCAGTCCGAGTCTGAAGGCCTGAGAACCAGAAGAGCCAATGATATAAGTTCTATCCCAAGAGCTGGCAGACTCAAGGGCCAGGAAGAACCAGTGCTTCAGTTCCCTCAGAAGGTAGGAAAAAGCCAACATCTTAGTCAGATGAGAGGAATTCGGTCTTACTCATGAGATGGTCTACCTTTTTGTTCTCTTCAGGCCTTCAACTGATTGGATGTGGCCCACCCGTATAGGAAGGACAATCTGCTTTACTTAGCCTGATTTACATGTTAACCTCATCCAGAAATAACCTTACAGAAACACATAGAATAATGTATTACCAAATGTCTGGGTGCCCTGGGGCCCAGGCAAGTTGACACACAGAACTACTCAACACAGATACCCAAGCAAAAGGGAGGCAAATCAGGAGGGAAAAGTGGTGCTCACTCAGAAGCAAGGGAGAGCAGAGAAACTGGCTGCCCCAGGCAGGCCCCAGGTCAGGCTGCTGGTTGTGCCAGGGCTGGGGGTTCCCCTTTTGTGAGTTCCTCCTGGTCCCGCAGCAGTGGGGAGCATGCCATGGAGTCATGCTAACATTGAAAGGCCTTTGGGGCCTGGACCATTAGAAAGCCAGGCCTTTGGACAGTTACCTGGGGCCAAGGAGGACCTGGCCCCTGCTGCTGAGCCTTTCAAGACAAGGTAACATCTTAGACCAGGATGCCTCCTCTCCTGATTACATTTCTGCAGGTTTATTGATTAAGTGAGTCTCTTACAACCAACAATGAAAGAAAAGGGCATTCATTAAGGAGAAAAGGAAGGAAATAGAATTCAGAGAACTGGCCCAGGACCCTTGCAACACCTGGCAAGTACATCATCTCATTGAGCAATGAAGAAGGACATGGTGGCCCTCCTATAATTGAGCACGGTTTATTATGATGTCATAGTTGACATAACTGAGTGCTTATGATAAATCTGACTCTGTACTTTATGGTCTTGACTCATTCAATCTGTAAATGACATTAACTGGAACAACTCCCAAAGCTGGGAGGAAGAAAGTGAGGCCCATACACATGCACTGACATGGGGTCACACAGCTCCTGAGAGGGGAGAGCTGGGACTTGAACCCACATAGTCCTTCCAGAATTATCTACCCCACTACCCACCTCCTCACTTGAGTGGATTCTGCCGTGTGGGGTCCCCCAGGCTTAGGTTATGCCCTGGGCACTGGGGAAACTGGACTGAGAATCAGCCGGGCACAGGCCCAACGGCTCGGCTGAGTAGAGTGAAAAGCAGGCTTGCTGGGGTGAAGGAAGAATAGATCAGCTTCCCACCTGGATCCCTGTCTCCTGCCTTTTTCTCATCGTGGCCACAGGCAGCCTCTGTGAGCACTACCAGAAAATCAGGAAAGAAACAGACGCCCCCTGTTAAAGAGAAACCCCAAGACCCCAAATGACATCACGTGTACTAAAGCCTCTGCTGACAGACCTGACAGCTATAGTTTTGCCCTTCCCCAGGAAGGTGATGGTACTCAGCCAGTCTGGAATTTCCTGCTCAGCACCAGTGAGATCATCTATCACAGGGCCATCTCCATTTCCCCCACCAAAGGATGACCGAGGTAACCTGCATAACAGACCTTCGTCCCCTGCCTCTGCCCCCAAGAAGGTGACCTGATCTGAAACAATCCTTTCTTGTCTTTTTCTGAGAGCTTCCTTGCCTCACCCCCCTCCTGTCTATGAAAACCATCCATTTTGTGTAATTCCTCTGAGCATCCTCTACTCACTAGGTGGGATGCTGCTGCATTCTTGAATCATTGAATAAAACCAGTTAGATCTTCAATTTTACCCATTTGAATTTTTTTTTTTTTGAACACACTCAAACAAGGCTATCCTGGAGGAGGGCATAGCAACCCACTTCAGTTTTCTGGCCTGGAGAATCCCCATGGACAGAGGAGCCTGGTGGGCTACCGTCCGTAGGGTCACAAAGAGTCAGACAAAACTGAAGTGACTTAGCATGCACACATGCAAAGCAAAGCTAAGGGGGAGGTGGCAGCTTCAAAGACAGCAGTAGGGGTACCCCAGCTACAGGGAAAGCTGACATTCCGGAAGAGGGAGACCAGGAGGCTGTTCCTGTCTGAGGGCCCGTCAGCCTCCTGTGCCCCCTCCAGGCTCCCCCATTACATCTGTAAACCCCTGCTGACAGCACCTCTGTCTCCTCTCAACACACAGCAGACAATCCACCATTCCAGCGGCCCCTGGGCTCCAAACAACCATGACAGTGCTTCCCAAGCCAGCCTCAGGCCTCTCCTTATCCCTGAGGAAAACAGCTAAGTCTGCCCTTCAAGTCCAGAACAAGCTCTGAATTTTAATTCTGGATTTAATTCCATGTGGGTTGAGCCAGGAGCCATTCGGAGACGGATTAGCAGCCCTGACACTGCTGAGCCTCTCATCTTTGGGAAAAGCAACATAAATCAACACCCACTAAGCCTAGCCCTGTGGAAGTCTCCCTGTGACCCCCGAGAGTGCTTTTGGGAATGACCCATCTGGGCCAGTTCACCATCTTTTTGGGGATCGTTCTGCCCAGCCCAGAGCAGGACTCAGCAGCATGACAGGAAGGTGACCAGAGGGGAAGGACGCAGCAGAAACAAGAGGTGTAATGCCAGTCCCACAGATTCCTGGGGTGGGAGGGTTTCCTCCTCATAACCCTTGACGGACACCACACACACCAAAACTGGGAGAGCAAAAGGGAGCCTAAGGAGCTAGGGCTGGTATTAGTCAGGGTCCGCCAGAGAAACAGCTAACTGGAGACATGCACATGTGGTCTAAAGGCCTGTGAATCAAGAGACATGTACGTACACCTGATGGTGAATGTTCCAGTCTGAAAGCCAGCAGACTGAAGACCCGAGAAGAGCTGATGCTTCAGTTCCTGTCCAAAAGCAGGGAAAGGCTGATGTCCGCGCTCAACAGTCAGGCAGGAGGAGTTCTCTCTCACTTGCAGAAGAGTCAGTCTTTTCATTCTACCCAGGTCTTCGACTATTTAGATGAGGCCTACCACTGTAGGAGGGTAATCAGCTTTCCAGCATCTGTGGATTCAGATATTAATCTCACCCAAAACCACCCTCACAGACACACCTGAAATAATGTTTGACCAAATATCTGGGCAACCTGTGGCCCAGTCAAGTTGACACATAAAATTAACCATCACAGGGCTCAACGTAGAAAAACAGAGGATACTTAGCATAAAAACACCAAAGCGCTATGCAGGAGAAGTTGCCTTTGACCCAGGAAAGGCCTGACTATCTTTAAGGTTCCCCACTCTGAGGTCAGAGCAGGTACAAAGCCAAGTGGGATTGAGTGACTGCAGGACTGAAGAGGGACCCTGAGGAGGATTCCTGGGAGGAGCCCAGCGTAAGGGAATATGCAAAATATGTGCCACCTGGTCCTTACGTAAATCCAAAACAGACTCCTACCTTCTGTCTCTAACTTAAAATTATGCTGGCATTTCGTCTTACGAATAAACATTGTAACACAAATCGTTCATTCAATCCCTCTAATAATTACCAGCTCATTTGTGAGTGATTTTTTAATTTGTTCTGGCTGCCACTAGCTGGGAGGTCCCTGTCTGAGCCATGATTGACTTAGTGCATGCATGCTCAGTGGCTCTGTTGTATCTGACTCTTTTGTGACCCCATGGACTATAGCCAGCAAGACTCCTTTGTCCATGGAATTTTCCAGGCAAGTATACTGGAGTGGGTTGCCATTTCCTACTCCAGAGAATCTTCCTGACTCAGGGTTTGAACCTGTGTCTCTTACATTGGCAGGCAGATTCTTTACCATTGAGCTGCTGGGGAAGTTCCCAATTGACTATCTAGACTGCATCAATTTCTTTTCTGTTTTGTTTTTCAGAGAAAACTTATTTAGATACATTGTAAATATAGTGTGAGGTTTCCCTGGTGGCTGCAATACAGGAGACCTGGGTTCGATTGCTGGGTCGGGGAGTTCCTCTGGGGAAGGAAATGGCTGTTCAATCCAGGATTCTTGCCTGGAGAATTCCATGGACAGAGGAGCCTGGTGGGCTACAGTCCATGGGGGTCACAAAGAGTCGGGCACAACTGAGTGACTCACACACATAGGCATAGCCTCAGTAGATGGTATGTGAAAGTTGAAAAATCCTCAGTGCTACCCAGACCTTCAGCTTGCATGTGTCCTTTACCTCCCTGACATGGGCGGGAGGAGTGGGCAGCGTTCTGGATGCTGCCTCCATCCTGCCCTAGTGGACTTAGAAACCTCAGAGCTGCTTCACTTCCCTTGACATATTCTTAGCTGTGCATTCGCCTCCTGAATGTTTCTGAAATCTGTAGTTTATACATCCCTAACTTTTCAAAGCCTTGAGTAAAGTGCATAAGAGGGAAGGAAAGACTGCATCAAATTCTCCCAAGGACGTCCACATCAGGGTGATGGTCACGAGGTCCCTGGCACCTGGTCGTCTCTTACAGCCAGTGAAGCATGGCCTCGTGCCCACACGTCATGGCTGGAAACACACACACCTACCCCGTCGTCTGGAGGGACAGAGCCTCTGCCACAGTGGCCGCCTGCCTTGCCACCTGCTCTCTTGTACCCACCAATGCTGGCTGCTCTGCGGCAGTGGGCTGGCACGGCGCTTACCCTCACTGCCCCCATCCACTTGGTGCCATCAAGGGCTGCCAGCCTACTCTCCAGCGTCTGGCCACCTGGTAACCTCTAGGCTGCCAGGGCCAATGTCTGCCAGAGACTACAATGATGCTTTGTAGTCTTGTGAACTAGTACTTTTTACCATCTGGTATGAGAGGATGTCAGCATTTTAATCACCATGAGGAATCACACATTAATCACACACATCACCAGTATGTCCTTAGCAAATCACAGTCTTGAGTCAGAAGGACCTAGGGGGCATGAGGAAGGGGGGATGGGGATAGAGGGGCAACCAATGAGGAGGGGTTTCTCTATAGGTTAGACAGGAGCAGCTGAGGGAGGCAGCCCAGGAATCTAGCATTAAGGCCCCCAGTGTCCCTGAGGGGATTGGGAATGAGCTGGAAAGAGAAGCTAGAAGTATGGGTCTGCTTTGAACATCTGAACTCTGCGCCCTTAACCACTCGATGGTAAAAACTAAGGGTGGCAATGCTGGGCAGATGTACCATGGATCATGGATCCACACCATGCCAGGCTCCATGGAAGGCATGCCCCTAGTAGTTTTCTTTACATTTCTCAAAGAAACTATCTCTTTAAAGAACATATTGTCTCACATTTTACGTGAGGATAGTGAAGCTCAGAGACTTGGGATTTATCTATTCATTCACCCTACAAATGAACATATCAAGTACTGTGCCTCGCACTAGGTAAGGACTGACCCAAACAGACATGGGCCCCGCCTTCATGGAGCTTACTGTCTGATGAGGAAGACCCACATTAAAGAAGTGAAGTGAAAGTTGTTCAGTCGTGTCTGACTCTTTGCAACCCCATGGACTATACAGTCCATGAAATTCTCCAGGCCAGAATCCTGGAGTGGGTAGCCTTTTCCTTCTCCAGGAGATCTTCCCAACCCAGAAATTGAACCCAGGTCTCCCACGTTGCAGGCAGATTCTTTACCAGCTGAGCCACAAGGGAAGCCCACATTAAATAAATGAGCCCACAAGTAAATATATGATTATATGTCACTGTAAATACAGTATAGTTAGGAAAAGGCCAAAGGTACCATGAGAGTGAACGATGTGGGGACCTAACATAGACCACTCAGAGAAAACTTCCACCTACAGGAGCCCTCCGTGACCCAGCCAGTGAGCGGCAGAACCAGGATTCTAATGCACAGCCTTGTTCTTCCCACGGGATCCGCATCTCTAAACAAATGGGATTGGTGGGGCTGATCAATATCCTCTTTGATACCCACAAGTCTTGGACATGTCTTCAGCTGCTATGGCCTAAGGTTCTCACTTCTACATTCCTATCATCTATCCTACGTATCTCTCTTGGTGTATGGGGTTGGGATAAGTCAGACATGGGAAGCTAGTGATGGGACCACTTAAAAAAATGTTGACCAGTAGCAAGAAGCTTTGAGGCCCGTTCCTAACTTTGCTGCTTACTAAGGATGAGACTGAGACACTTTGCTTTGCCCAGACTCTAAGGGGTCATGCAGTGATCATGGTTACCTTTCACTAAGCACCTACCACATGTCAGAAGCTGAATAGCTGCTTTCGGTGAGCATTGTCCTCTGTGGTTGCCCGAATTATCAACTCTGATTCTTCCTTCCTCCCTGCACCCGTGCTCTTGCCTTGGGCCATCCCATTACTTTAGACAATGGGATGTTAGTAGAAAAGATGCAAGCAAGGACTTGAAATGTGCTTGAGCATTCTTTTTCTTGTGTCTCTGCTCTTGCTATGAGAAGAGATTCCCCTAGGCAGCTGTTGCCACCTCAGCCTGGGCCCACGGTAAGATTCATGGAGGAGACTGGAGTTATCCAGACACACAGCTTGAACCAGAGCTGCCCAGCCTAGACCAGCTCCAGCAGCTGGTCCCAGCCAATCCTTGGAAACATTAGAAATAAATATTTTGTTGTTGGATGTCACTGAGATGTACTGGTTGATTGTTACACAACATTAGCTAGCTGACACAGCATTTAAATGTCACAACAATTCTATGAAGTTTTGTTTGCTATCATTTTCTAGATGGATAAACTAGAATTGAGGTTTATTCTTTGGCCTGTGTCATAAAATTAGTGTGTGGCAGAGTTGGGATTTAAAGCTAGGACTTTCTGGGGCTAAAGTCCTCCAAAAGGTTGGTATTGGTGCTGCTTCAATAAAACCTTTGCACTGATACTGACTGTATCTGTATCTGTATAGTATCTGATTACATCATCTGTGGTGATGTAAATTTGGATGTGAAGTACTAGACAACTGGCCGCTAGAGCCTGGAGCTGCCCGGTTGCACAAGTTTATCCTAGTTGTTTTATAGACTTACCAGTGATGCTATCCTAATTCATTTGTATAAAAATTTAAGTACCTGTTTAATAGCAGGTTTTGTGCTCCTAGGCTGTCCCTAGTATGCAGGAGACCCCGGTTCAATTCCTGGGTCAGGGAGATCCATTGGAGAAAGGATAGTCTACCCACTCCAGTGTTTTGGGGCTTCCTTGGTGGCTCAGCTGGTAAAGAATCCACCCACAATGCGGGAGACTTGGGTTCAATCCCTGGGTTAGGAAGATCCCCTGGAGAAGGGAACAGCTACCCACTCCAGTATTCTAGCCTGGAGAATTCCAATGACTATATAGTCCATGGGGTCACAAAGAGTCAGACATGACTGAGCAACTTTCACTTCATTTTGTGGTATTACAGCAGGTTTTGTGGTATTAAAATTCACTAGAAAGCGGGAGCAATTTTTAGAATAAAACTTAAGCATCTTGGAAAGGGAGAAAGAGAAATGAAGGAGACGGATTGTATTTAAGAAGATAAAAATCCCAGTGAGGGAAAGAAGGAAAAAGAGATGATTACTATTATTCATTTCAAGAGGCTGGAGTGGAGCTAACACTCCAACCAGGAGATCCATGAGAAGACTCTTGCAGTTATCATCAGGCAAGTGACAGTGGTGACCTGACCAAGGGTGAAAGGGTTAAGTGAGCTCCTGGAGAACGAACACACATGATGTGGCAAGTGTCCTAAAGCCACGCTCTGAGGGAACTGGGCAAGACAACCAACCTAACATCAATGGCATCCTCCAAGTTCCTCCTCCCCATCCAAACTTAAGAGCTACAGAGCCCAACTCTAGGTCAGGGCTGGTTTCCGTTAACTGGGCACCCCATCTCTTCTTCAGCCTGGGCCGAGGTCCCCAATTAGGTAGAGATCCAAGCAGGATCCCATGTCCTCATAGCAGGAGGGCAGCTGTGTGACCTGAGCTGAGGGGCATCCCCACCCCCCACTCCCCCTGGGCCTGTTCCAGCCTCGCAGGAAGGGTAGATTGCAGACCTGGGTCAAGGCTGAAGAGATGCTGGAGAGGCTTCCAGTTTTCATAGAGGTGAAGGTGGGGGTGGGGAGCAACATGGAGGAATCCAGGCTTGAAATGCTTTGGAACAGAGATTGGTCTTTCATCTGCAGGGCAGGAACTGAAAGCCAGGAGGGGGGTTGATTTATCTACCACAGGATGAACCAGACCTCTGCTCTTCACCCCGTCAGACTCAACTCGCAAGGAAGGCCTGGGGACAGGGATCAGAAGCCCTTGGCCTTTGTCAGGCTGTCTCTGGTTGTAGCAGACATCTGCTTCCTGCTCCCTTAAAACTTGGCAGTGGAAACTTGGGCAAATAAAGGACAACCATGTGGGTCACTGAAGGATACCAGGACCCCAGCCTTGCTGCCTCCTGTATCCCCAGACTTGGTTCCAGAGGCCAGTTCTGCCAAGGGTGGGACCCTGCTTAAGCATCTGGGTCATGGCTTTGCTAAATGTTTGTTTCTGAGCAGGCTGACTTCCTTAGGCAGTGACTAAGTTTCGAAGTCATAAAACCCAGTACTAAACCTGTCAGTGAGGTTGTCAACCAGGCCAGGATGCAGCCCGTAGGTGTTGTCTGCAGCCAGCCAAGGCCCTGTACTTCCAGTTCCTCCAAGTGCCCCAGGGAGTCCCTGTCTGACCTGCTCTGAAATCCACAGGCTCTCCAGGTCCTTTGTGGTGGGCCAGGAGGTCCAGCTGGCATCCACCTCAGATGCAGAGCAGGACTGAGCCTGGGTAGAAAAATGGGCCAAGATCAGTGTGACTTAGATGACCTACACTGAGTCATTCTCTGAAGCCCTTTCTGAATCTGTGGGCAGAGAACCCTGGGATGTGATGGAGGGAGCCGTCTCCCAAGGGGTTTCCAACTCTGCTCATTGCAACACCATGCGCTTCCTGTGGATGGTTTTCACACACAGTGGTCGTGAAACCCACAGTCTGAAGAGACTGACCTCAGCTCAGCTCAGCCACATGACTTGGGCAGGAGGCATCTCTGCTCTAAGCCTCAGTGCTTTTCAGCCATAAAGTGGGAACAATAGTATCACCTGTCCTGCCTGCTCCACAGGCATTTGGAAAAGTTCAAGAGGAATAATATACTCAGAGGATTTGAATAAGGGCAGAGTGCCCCATAACAATGAAGAATAACAAGTCTTGAGTTCAACCCAGCAGACCTTTACCAAGTGCCTCCTCTGTGCCAGACGATGTCTAGGCACCAGAGATCAGAAATGAGGGAGGAGGATACAATTCCTGCCCCCATGGGCTCAGCACTCTGCTGGATGTTTGGGGGAGACAAAAATGTCTCCTAATGGTAACTTCCCAGGTGGTGCTAGTGGTAAAGAACTCTCCTGCCAACTTAAGAGATGCAGGTTCAATCTCTGGCTCAGGAAGATCCCCTGGAGAAGGAAATGGCAACCCACGCCAGTATTCTTGCCTGGAGAAATCCATGGACAGAGGAACCTGGCAGGCTACAGTCCATGGGGTCGCAGAGTCGGACATGACTGAGCACACACACACAATGGTCGCACTAGTGACATTCATTTCAGTAATAACAGCTCATTCACTGAGCACTTGCTATGGCCCAGGCTGGAGTTACATACCTCACATACATGTAATCCTTGGACAACTAGGCAAGGAAAGCATGGCTGTTTTCATTTTACAGACGCGGAAACCGAAGTTCAGTGGAGTGCAGTCATCTGCCCAAGTTCACTCAGCTGAGCAGCGATTTCAAAATCTCTCTTCCCAAGTGTGCATTCTTCTCTCCTGGACGCAGCCACCATGCGCTTGTTTTAAATAGTTTTCTTTTGCAACCTTTAGCAACAGGACTAAAGAGCTTTGAGCTTTATTGTGTCAGTGTATACAGGGATGTGGGTATAGAGTCTATATATCAATAGAGTACCAGTGTGGAATGGATGCTTTTGAGCTGTAGTGTTGGAGAAGACTCTTTAGAGTCCCTTGGACTGCAAAGAGATCCAACCAGTCCATCCTAAAGGAAACCAGTCCTGAATATTCATTGGAAGGACTGATGCTGAAGCTGAAACTCCAACCCTTTGGCCACCTGATGTGAAGAACTGACTCCTTGGAAAAGACCCTGATGCTGGGAAAGACTGAAGGCAGGAGCAGAAGGGGATGACAGAGGATGAGATGGTTGGATGGCATCACCAACTTGATGGACATGAGTTTGAGCAAGCTCTGAGAGTTGGTGATGGACAGGAAAACCTGGCGTGCTGCAATCCAAATCTGAATCACAAAGAGTCAGACACAACTGAGAGACTGAACTGAACTGAACTGGAAGTATCTTGTTTGTCTTCCTATTTAGACTGGACCCGTCTCCCAGCAGGTGAGCAGCCTCTCTGTGCAGTGGGCCCACAAGTGGCAGTCAGAGCATGCCCTGGCCCAAACTTCTGCTTATTTAAAAGCAAGCAAACTGGCCCAAGCCAGGCCTGCTTTTCCTGCAGTGGAACCCTGGGTAAGCTCTCTCACTGACCTAGTGCTCTCTGTGACATGGAGGAGAGTGACACCTGCTTTGAGGTGCATTCGTGGAGGCGACAGAGAAGATGGCGCCACAAAGCCGGTGGATCCTGGAGAGCCTTCACCGCCGGCTCCTCCCCCCCTTCCTGCCCCCGCCCCTCCATTTCCGGTCCCAGGCCCTCCGGGCAGGCCGGGCTCTGGCTCTGGAATCTTCTCTCACTTCTCAGAGGGCTCAGCCCAGCGGAGGTTGGCGGGTTTTTTTCTTGTCAGGATGAGAGGATTGCGGTGACTGGCTCAGGCACCTGGGAAGGTGGGGAGCCTCTCCCACAACACAGGCTGTCTTAGATGTGGCTCCAAGCAGACATCTGGGCCAAACACCCATTTTCAATCAGCAAGCGTGGGGTGGGCTCCAGCTGGTCTGAGGATTCAGAGAACAGAGGGAGAAACCTGCCCCCAGGGGCTCTACGAGGCCAGACGAGACACAGGCTCACATCCATGCTATAAAGGGCTGCAGGTGTTTCCATGATGTCTTCGTGAGCTCTGGGGGCCCGAAGGTGAGGCTGAGGATTCCTGCAGGGAGGAGAGAGGTCAGGGTTGGCTTCCTGGATGGGCGCCCCCATCGTGAGAACTGAAGATGCATTCAGGGGGAGGCAGGTGGAAGGAGAAGTGAAAGCAGTGGCGTGGAGTTTAGAGGTTCAAGGAGCTCCCAGGCCTACCCTTCAGCAGGAGCAGCCCTTCCCTACCACAGCATCCTACAATATCCATGGGCAGTACCTAGGCAGAGGACTGTGCACTCTCTCAGTCCTGGCCGACTCTGTGACTCCATGAACTGTAGCCCGCAAGGCTCCTCTGTTCATGGGACTCTCCAGGCAAGAATACTGGAGTGAGTTAACAGTTGCTTCTCCAGGGGATCTTCCCAACACAGGAATCAAACCCAAGTCTCCTAGGTCTCCCACCCTGGCAAGCGGATTCGTTACTCCTGCACCACCAAGACATCTGCCTGGTCTCCCTGGGGCTCCAGCCTTTAAACTTGCGTTTGCAGCAGTCACAGGCTCACGCTGCTATTCAGCATGGCTAGCTCTTAAGGGTAGGATTAGACCAGAGGAGGAAGCTTTGTGGATATTTCACTTTAACCACATCTAGTTGAATTTGTCAGAGAAGGCAATGGCAACCCAATCCAGTACTCTTGCCTGGAAAATCCCATGGGCGGAGGAGCCTGGTAGGCTGCAGTCCATGGGGTCGCAAAGAGTCCAACAAGACTGAGCGATTTCACTTTCCCTTTTCACTTTCATGCACTGGAGAAAGAAATGGCAGCCCACTCCAGTGTTCTTCCCTGGAGAATCCCAGGGACGGGGAAGCCTGGTGGGCTGCCATCTATGGGGTCGCACAGAGTCGGACACGACTGAAGCGACTTAGCAGCAGCAGCAGCAGTTGAATTTGTTGTCATGCAAATATAGGATTTTAAATACATTCATTTTTACTCCCTTAAAATAAAAGTGGGGATTGGTGGAGAGCAAAGGGATGAGGTAGGTGGATGGGAAAAAGAGACCTTTCCATGGCTTGTTTGCAGTGAGCGCTTCTGGGTGACCCATCCCAGACAGGGCCTGGGCAGAGTGGGGGAGAGAATGGTGCCAAGCTCTTACCTTCTACTTCTTCCCTTCCTGCTCCCAGACACTGGGTTTGGTATCCACAGGCTGAACCCACCCTTGCCCCTTCAAATCTTGCTCATTCTGTCCATGAAGCTTATTTAGAGATAGCACTTAGACTCTCACACCAAAGCTGATCTGAACCCAGAACTGGGGTGAAGACCCAAACGGCCACCATTTGATTATTTTTCTATGTATCTCATGGTCTTGCTTTGACACTATTTTTACCAATACATATAAAGAGATTTAATGTGTGATACTTAGATATACCCCCAAAAGTTTAAAATTTAACCTAAGTACCACCTGTATGCCCACCACCCAGGTTAAGAAACAAACTTTTTACCAATAGAATTGAAATTGATCACACTCTCTCCTCCTTCTACTCAAAAGAATCTGAATTTGGTGTCCATCCTATATACCTATTGGGATTAAATTTGGCTACAAATCAGAGAAACCCCCAAAACAGCTGCTTAAGCAGGATAGTTTATTAAGCTTTATAAAAAGGGAATTAGAGAAAAACAGTTCAGGGCTGCTGTGGGAGCTACGTGATACTCAAGGACCAGCTGTGCTGTGTGCCAACATCCACAGCACAATTTCCACCTCCTGTACTAGGATAGCTGCAAAGATCCAGCCATTTCATCTACTTTCAAGCCAACAAGAAGGAGAAGGGAAGGAAAAAAGGTGAC
Organism: Muntiacus reevesi; assembly: GCF_963930625.1. NCBI lineage: Eukaryota > Metazoa > Chordata > Mammalia > Artiodactyla > Cervidae > Muntiacus > Muntiacus reevesi. The sequence continues at coordinate 159,313,267 of NC_089250.1, read as the reverse complement.
TTCTTAAAACTGCTTACTATGATTATCACATATCCCATTGCCCGGAAGTTGGTCACAAGGCAACACTCAGTTGCAAGAGAAGGTGGAAGATGTACAGTAGTTTCATTCCAGCTAGCCCTGTGCCCAGGTAAAAATCAGGAGTCTCCTTCTAAGGAGGAAGCAGAGAATGAGATTGTGAGACGCCCAGTGGTCTCTGCCACATCACAGTCTTAACCAGAATGCCATTTTAGCACCTTGAAATGTTGAAGATGCCTGTTTTTGTTTTTGTGTGTTTTGGTTTTGTTTGTTTGTGGTTTTTTTGGTAAAGAAAATGCAAATATGAATTTTCACAATGAATTCAATGAAGCACAATGAATTTTCACAAATGGATCAAGATAGAATGTTACCAAAGCCCAGAAAGCCCCCGTTAAAAAAGAACTCAATTAGAAAATAAAATGCCAGGTTAGGAGCTAGCACTTTCTGTGTTGGCTCATGAGAATTTAGTTTGCGTTACTCCTTGGTCTTACAGTGGAGTATTCCCACTTTCTCTTCTGGAAGTCTGCCTCCTGGTGAACAAGCTGAAGTTGCAGTTCCCTTAAGAGAAATCCTGACCCACAAGGGCTATGTCCATGGATTTGGTTCTAAGCTGCATTAGCTACAGAGAACTTGTATTGTGCAACTATGACAGTGGACGTCATAGTGGATGTACTGAACGAAGATGCCACTTTCTAATTTTATTTATTTGTTTATGTTTGGCTGCTCTGGGTCTTCACTGCTGCACATGGGTTTTCTCTAGTTGTGGTAAGCGGGTGTTACTTTCTAGTGGTGATGCGTGGGCTTCTCATTGAGTTGGCTTCTCTTTTGTGGGGCATGGGCCCCAGGGTGTGCAGGCAACTTTAGTAGTTGTGGCATGTGAGCTAGTCGTTTTTGGCACACGAGCTGAGTTGCTCTGCAGCATGTGGGATCTTCCTAGACTGGGGATCAAACCCTCGTCCTCTGTACTGGCAGGTGGATTCTTAACCACTGGACCACCAAGGAAGCCCAAGATGCTGCTTTTGATGCTGTCCGCACTCCTGGATCTCCCACTGCCCGGGGTATGTGATGTCACCTGGGATAATATTGTGATGATTAAAAGAGAAAAATGTGGCCCAAGTGGTCTGTAAATATGGAACGACTTAAAAGACATCGCCACGGGCTTGCCGTTGGTCCCTTTCCAATGGGATCTGAGCTGTGAGCCCTCTGCCTCACGGACCGCAGCCTTCCCCTAGTCTTCTGGAACCCTCAGGCTGCCTACGTGCTCCACTTCCATGCTGTCTTCTTCCCTCCCTTCCTTTCATGCTGTGCCAGCCCACATAGACTTAGCGCTTTTAATCTTGCTTCATCAATCATTTCTGTAAGTCAAGTCCCTGAAAATGTTTCCCCTGAACTCCCTCCAAAGCGTATCTAAAACACTTACCTTCTGGTAAATGCATCATAGGCAATTCAGTCTGCCACCGCAGTTGTCATTACCAGGAGAAAGAGGATGTGGAAACTGCAGAGGAGGAGAAAAGGCAGGCACTGTGGACTGCTGTGTCTCTCTTTTTTAAAGATGCTGAAACAGCATTGAAAAGCCCTGCATGTAATCTACATTTTGGTCTTTACCATAGCAGTATACTCTGGTGGTTAAGGGTTTGGACTCTAGCTTGAGTGCCTGGGTTAATATCTTGGCTTCATCACTTGTTTGCTGTGGCCAAGTCACTTAACTTCTTGGAGCTCTGACTTCCTCAGCTATAAAATGGGAATGATGAGTGTTTACCTCACTAGGCAGTTATGAAAATTAAATGAGATAATGCATACACAGTATTTAGTAAGTGCTCTGGAGCTGTTAGCTGTTGATTCTTCCTGTGGCCCACCCAATATCAAGTCTCTGCTTGTCATTATTAGCAGAACACCAATTTTATGCTGGGTGCCAATACACCTTGGTTTAAAAAAATGATGATACTAATGTTTTCTGGCTTCCTTTGCACCCAGTAGTCATGTGACACTGTTCCTGCCAAGGTAACATCAGCCGGAATCTCCAGTAATGCACCCAGGGAAACTTTTTAAAGGGAGCAGACTGAATTGGCAAGTGCTTGTCTGCCCTTCTTCCCTTCCCCCTTTTTCTTGTTTAGAATGTGAGTGTGATGTCTGGAGCTTCAGCAGCCATTTTCTAACCATGAGCCAACTTTGAGGATGGGAGCCATATGCTCAGAATAAAGGAATAGAAAAATAAAAGGAGTCTGGAACTCTTCTCCCAGATGATGCTGTGGAACTACCATACTACTCGTGGAGTGCCTGCCTTCAGACTTCTCATTACCGAATGAATGAACAACCCCCTCAATCTGCTTAAACTTTTACTTATCAGGTTCCTGTGGTGGCTCAGAAGGTAAAGAATCTGCCTGCAATGCAAGAGGCCTGGGTTCGATCCCTTGGTTGGGAAGATCCCCTGGAGAAGGGAATGTCTACCCACTCCAGTATTCTTGCCTGGAGAAATTCAGACAGAGGAACCTGGCAGATGACAGTCCATGGGGTCGCAAAGTGTCAGACACGACTGAGTGACTAATACTTTATTACTAGCAACCATCCACAACTCCTAGATACTACAAGCATTAGGCTTCTTCTGATGAGGAACAACTCCAATTAGAGCTGGGCAGGAGAGCATGAAGTGGTTTTCACATTGCATGCCACAGATGCTAGGCAGTTCCATGGATCCCACTTCTCAGACTGTAGATTGGGAGTGGGGGTGTAGGGGACCCCATTGCCTCTTCCTACTCCATCTTTTTTTCCAACTTTCATTTCAACGTGCTGGAGGGGAAGAGGAGACCCACTTAGCTTTCATTTAAAGAACAGATTTCAGGGCAAAAAAAGTAAAAGGTTTAGAAACCAGTGTTCTTTTCCAACCCCCTCATTTTACACATGAGTGATCTGAGGCCCCAAAAGGGAGGTCACTTGCCTAGTCAAGCTCAGCCAGGCAGAGCCAAGACAAGAACCCAGGTTTTCTGCTCTTTCCGGGTGCCCTGCCAAGTGCTGGAACTGCCACACACAAAAAAAAAAAAAAACAAAAAAAAGGCAGATCCAAAGAGTTTACAATCTCTGACGAAGCCCCAACCCTCTGAGCCCTGATCAGCTGCCGGCTTGGGAGAATGGACAGACCTCTCCAGTTAGAACTAATGAGGGCTGGGAATGCCCTTTCAAGGATCTAGGCAGCCAGTGTGCCCTCCTGCTGAGAAAAATTTGGACCTGTTTCCTCTCCTAAGTAATTCATTAATTGTTTGTTTATTTTTTAAAAACACACACACACACTGGATGCAAATGGATGGTGTGAAATCCTCGGAACACGGGGTTCTTTGTCCCTGTTCTGTAGTTCTTTTCAGAATGCTGGCTTAATCAATTCACGATCAATGGCTGCTAAGTTGCAGCTGTAAACACCGCCTCTTTCAAGGTCAATTAGAGAGCAGCCCAGTGTTCTATAGCAGGAAGTTGACGGTGGGAGGAGCAGCCTGGAGGGCCTGGGAGCATGGAGCCTTCTATAACTGGTGGAGGCCCTGTCCTTGCAGGGCTTCCCTGTTCAGGCACACTTGACCTACTCAGTAGGAAATAAATGACCACTTGGGTGGAACTGGTGGCTCAGTGGTGAAGAATCCGCCTGCCAAGCAGGAGACAGGGTTTTGATCCCTGGGTTGGGAAGATCCCCTGGAGAAGGACATGGCAACCCACTCCAGTATTCTTGCCTGGGAAATTCCATGGACCGAGGAGCCTGGTGGGCTACAGTCCATGGGGTCGCAACAGAGTTAGATACCTCTTAGCAACTGAATGACAACACTGGGTGATGTAGTAACAATTCAGAATATCTCATTCTGGGACTTTAACTAGAAACTCTTTTCCTTCTCCCCCCCAGGCCATCCAACCATCCATCTACCTAGCCAGTAAGTATGGAGCACCTACTCATTGTCTAGCACTGGTCCTGAAGAAGAGAGGCGAGGTCCTCATTTGCAGCTTATTTGGGGGATGGGGGGACAGACTGAAAACCAGCACATTAACAAGCAAACAAACAAACAGAGCCTGTGGAAGCCGCCCAGAGGAGGCCACAGGGTGCCTCCTCCAGGGCAGCCAGGACAGTGCAGCTCTCCCCCCTCTCCCCCCAGAACTCTGATTTAAAGCTGTGGCTAACTGTCTTATGGGCTTCCCAGGTGGCTCAGTTGGTAAAGAATCAGCCTGCCATGCAGGAGGCCGCCTGGATCAGGAAGGTCTCCTGGAGAAGGGAATGGCACCCACTCCAGTATTCCTGCCTGGAGAATCCTATGGACAGAGGAGCTGGGCAGGCTATAGTCAATGAGGTCACAAGAGTCAAACATGACTTAGCGAATGAACCACCACCATAACTGTCTTATAACTATCATATCATGCAGTCTTATCTGATAAGTAACCTTATCAGATGCTTACTTTATTATCAAGCGCTCGGTGTTAAGTGCTTAAGACTGGATTCTCCTGTTTAATTATTTTTGGAAACAAGCTTTCTTCTCTCCTGGTGACCCCAGACACCCAGCAGGAGAGAGGGACCGCCCCCCCCCCCCCCCCCCCCGCTTGCAGGGAGGCCTGTATATGAGGGTGACCTCCGCAGAACTTCCCTTTGTGAGCAATGAGCAAGGCCCCACATTTTTATAAGGACACTTTTTTATAAACTACAGTTTTTAGAACAGCTGTGTGAGTTAAAATCAGCATATTGTAATCTTTCATAATTAGGAAAATAAAATAATAGTATAAAAAAAATAAAATAAATTCATTAGGCAACTATTTGAAAAGGCAGTGGAGGGGAACCAGAATATATTCTATTAGAGACCCAGGTTCAAATTCTCCTCCACCACCCCTGCCTCTTTCAACAAGCCCTTAATTTACTAAAGCTCACTTTCCTAACCTATAAATCAGTGATAACACTATCTTACTCATGGAATTGTTATGCAGATTTTTTTAAGTGATGCTGAGCACATTTCTGGCATGGAGTAGGGGCTCCATGAATGCTGGCTGAATCTGCCTTGAGGCAGGGCGTCTCACGAAGAGTTCAGGAGGGTGAATTGAGGCACGGGCACTGAGGGTCTTCTCTAGACAGGGAGCCTTGGGGATGAGAACAAGGGGTGGGAAAGATGCTGAAGTGCAAAGATAAGTGGGCCTGCGCCACTACCTACGCGGGAGAGGGGACAGCCATTCAGTGGGGCAAGAAACTGGGAGAAACTTGGGAGATTTGCTGGGGGTGGTGCCATTGACAAAACTGGGGGCCCCAGAGATGCTCAGTTTGGGGGTGCCAGTGCACCACTGGGTGGACCTCAGGAGACATCTGGATAACTAGGAGTTAGCCACATGGTGGTCGTCATGGCAACAGTGGCTGGCAGGCTCCTGAAGGAGACATCTGCTGCTTCTCACTGTCCAGCACATGCACACACACCTCTTCTAAGAGCTGCTTCCCCTTCATGCCCGTTAGGGGCATCTGGCAGGACCGCTGAGCCCTGCCCCACAATATACGAGGGTACACAACACAATCCTAGCACACAACTCACTTGGCCACATGTGACCCAACACAGGGTGCTCAGAGCCCTGCCTCAGGATTTTTAAGTTGCAGTTGGAGGAGAAGGGTTTGGTCTTTGAGTCCCAGAGTGGGAAAGAATTGAGGGCTGCCAGGCACCAGCCTCTGTGGTGTGTGAAAAAGCTAATTTTAAGGAGAGAATAAGCCAAGCATAGTTGAAAAATAAAGAATTCTGACAGCAGCATGCTCATGATTCCAGTTCACCCAAATCCACAAAGCTGCTGTGCTTCCTTGAGTTCTTTGAGCTACTCCAGGCATGTTAAGTCTCTAAATTCCTTCTTTGTCCAACTTGGCTTAAGTTGGGTTTCTGTCACTTGCAACCCAAAGCTTCTTGGCAACCTCTCTTCTCAGAGGCAGAAAGATTACATAGCTGTGGCTTTTAACACTTTACTGTTCATGGACCCATTTGAGAAGCAGATGCATGCACAAAATGTTATCTACAATCTAAGGTCCCAGCCTGTGGTGTTAGAACCTCTGGGATACAGGAAACAGCAGAGAACCCAGGCTGACCATTGCGGGGCAGTTCCTTTCAGCAGACCAGGGGAGAGACTAAGGCCAGAGGAGAAGCAAGAACGTAGAGATGGAAGGAGAACCAGGAAGGGACATCATGGTAGAAGCCAAGGATGGAGTGTTCCAAGAGGGAGGCTGCCACCAGTGACTGACTGAGGCCATGAAAGGCCATGAAATTTGGGAGCAACTGAGTGGATGTCTCAGGGAGCTCAGCAAGTGAAGCATGGGGAAGGTTCATGGAAGCCAGGTTGGGAGATATGTAAGAGTGAATGGCACTTGAAAACACTATGAAGTGAAAGTCACTCAGCCGTGTCCAACTCTGCAACCCAATGGACTGTAGCCCACCAGGCTCCTCTGTTGATGGAATTCTCTAGGCAAGATTACTGGAGTGGGTTGTCATTCACTTTTCCAGGGGATTTTCCAAACCAAGGAGTCGAACCGGTGTCTCCTGCATGGCAGGTGAATTCTTTACCACCTGAGCTACCAGGGAATTTGGGGGAAAAAGCCAGATATAAATGGCCACATATTCTATGATTATGTTTATATGAACTGTTCAGGCTAGAATAGATAGATTCATAGACACAGAGAGAAGTTCAGTGGTTGCCAGAGACTGAGGAAGGGAGGAACTGGGAGTGACTGCTGAAGGGTATAAGATTTCTTTTTAAGGGTAATGATAATGTTCTAGAATTAGCGCTGATGGCTTTGCACTATAGTGAACACACTAAAACCCCTAAATTGTACACTTTAAAAGAATGACTATTATGGTATATGAATCATATCTCAGTTTTTCTTTTTTTAAAAGGAGTGAGTGAAAAGGATGGGAAACAGCAAGAGTAGACCCTCCTCCAAGGAACTTAGCATGGAATCCAGGAGAGCTGGGTAGCACATGCACGTAGGTAGCAGGACCAAAGAAATGGTTTTTCAGGATGAGAAATCCTGACTTCAGAAAGAAGGTGAGTATGGAAGGTAGAATATGATATGTGTGTGCTCCGTCGCTAAGTCATGTCCTCTTTGCAACCCCACGGACTGTAGCCCACCAGGCGCCGCTGTCTGTGGGATTTCCCAGGCAAGAATGCTGGAATGGGTTGCCACTTTCTCCAATAGGGGATCATCCCTACTCAGGGATTGAACCCACATCTCCTGCATTTCCTACATTGGCAGGCAGATTCTTGACCACTGAGCCACCTGGGAAGCCCATGCAAAATATGACAACCCCCATCAAATGTTCCTGTCTTAATCCCTGGAACCTGGAAATACATTACCTAGCATGACAAAGGGGAATTAAGGCTTCAAATGGAATTAAAGTTGGTAATCTGCTAACCTGAAAATTGAAGGATTATCCTGGATTATATGGATGGGAGCAAAGTGATCACAAGGGTCCTTAAATGTAGAAGGAGGCAGAAAGAACAGTGAGTGATTCAATGGGAGAAAGACATACCAACTACTGCTGGCTTTGAAGGTGGAGGAAGAGGGGCATGAGTCAAGGAACATGAGCAGCTTCTAGAAGTCAAAAAAGATAAAGGAAATGGATTCTTCCCCAGACCCTCCAGAATGAAGAGCAGCCTGGCTGACACCTTGAATTTGGCCCAGTGAGAACTGTGTCAGACATCCGACCTGCAGAATAAGATACATTCACATCCTTTAAGTTTGGGGTACTTTGTTGTTAATACATTAGCCAAAGAAAAGTAATACTGTAAGATATTCCAGTAACAGGGATGGTTAACCGGCTGAGTGTCACTTGATGTGTGAAACCCCAAGCCGCCACTAAATTGACAGAGAGAGAGAACTCAACCCTGGCCAACCTAAGAGAAAACACCAAATCCTTACTGAAAGTATTGTGCTAGGTCTCTCAGTCATGTCTGACTCTGCAGCCCTGTGGATTGTAGCTGCCAGGCTCCTTTGTCCATGGAACTCTCCAGGCAGGAATCCTGGGGTGGGCTGCCATTTTCTGCTCTAGGGGATATTCTAATTCAGGGATGAAAGCCACTAGCACCACCTGGGAAGCCACTGCTTAGAAAATTAAAGAAAAAGCAGTAAAAGAGGCAAGAGCAGGTTAACAGAGAACACAGTCAGGGTCATGCCACAGAAAAGCTTGATTGAGACATCACTCTTGGCACCAGGGGACACTCCCAGTCACAGTCATTACACCAGCAGTTCAGCGGCTACCAGCCGGAGCAGCCTCTACCTCTTTGGGACCCTCAAGATTCCAGGTTCCAGTGGAGAGAGCCTGTGGCCAGCAAGTTAAGTGCTGCCCCCTAGTGGAAAAGAACGAAGAGACGCCCTCTGCTGGACTTTGCCTTTCTCAGGGACCTGGAGGCTCCACCTCACACCTTAACCCATCCTGTGGGAGAATGTCTCCTAGTACCAAGCAGTTTCACATGCTAGATCCCCTTAAAAGGGCCTATGGTCCCTTAGCTTCAGATAATTACCATGGATGGGAGAATTCTTGGCAGTCCAAGGGTTAGGACTTGGAACTTTCACTGCCATGGCCTGCGTTCAATCCCTGGTCGGGGAACCAAGATCCCGGAAGCAGGGCAGTAGATATAAACATAGATCGATATAAATGGGTAGATAGTTACCATGCAGTGTTCCTGCTGGAAAAGACTTTTTAAGATCTATGCTGCAGCACTCCTGTTTGGGAAGCCCAGAGGGACTGGTCCCCAGAGGAGTTGGAACTAGAGCATGGCCTCCCAGCTCCATTTCCAGTGGTTCGCTGCCCCCCACTGCACTATCCTCCAGCCTGCAACTAGCCTGCTCCAGGGTGGCTCCAGGGTGGCTCCAGGGAGGAGGCGGGTGTTGCCATGGCAACTGAAAATCACAGCTTTTCCAAGACTGGATGAATTTCTTGAACTGTCATATTTTTCTAAGGAGAGATGAGTAGTATTTCTATGTGATTTACTCCTTCTACCTTTGTAAACATAACTTTCAAGTGACTACATTAACAGTTCAGCAAATCATCCCTTTGCCTGGTCCTGTATATTCTTTTCTGAGAATCTGATTGCCGCAGGGACAGACAGGTTACAGAGCACCACAGCAAGAGCCTCTGGGCAGCAGGGGGCCACAGTACCTGGGGTGAGAGGACGAAGAGGAAGCAGGAGGGAACCTGGGCAGGCAGGGAGGGAACTGGGACTTCTAGTGACTTCATTATTTTTCAGCAAGCTGGCCAGGCAGCACTGCATCTTGGTTGGACAGGGCAATTAAACAGCTTCCCGAGCTCCTAATGAGTTGCTTTCTTGAGATTTAAGCTGCCCTCGGAGTTTCCCAAGGGAATTTATTCTCAAAAGTGGCCTCCCCTGGATGCACCTTGTCCATTGCCACTGGGTTTGCCCAACTGGTTGGAAACTGGGAATTCTGGGTTCAGAGCCACGGCCTGTAATTTGCAAGGGGTGATCAGTTGCACAGTTGAGCCCTAACTCCAGCAGTCATAATCATGCCTGCCAAAGACTCCTCCCCTTGTGGGGGCAGCTCAGGGATCTGCTTTCTCATAAACCTCTTCTAAGATGCCCATAGAGGGTCTACCATGCTTTGCACCTAGTTCACCGGGAGTTTGATACAGCCCCAAAGGCAGGATTTATGATTGACTAGGAGCCAAAGCTCTGTTCTAGAGCAGAAGTTAAACCAACAAGACTCTCTCCTGGGGCACTGAGAGCTGCAGAAAATTGCTCCTAAATATGAGCATGAGCAGTGGAACGATTTGCTGAGAGGAGGGGAACGATGTTGGAGGGAGAGGAGTCTTCCTGAGGCATGGCTGCTTGAGGAGGTGGAGCACTTCAGTTTCCGTTGTAATCTGAAACAACCTGAGTGCATCTCTGACCCTGTGACCCAAAAGATCCTCTTTCACACAGTCACACACACACACAGAGAGCCAGGTGGACAATGGTACACTTCCATCTGACTGACTCACGCCAGAAGGACGCCACCTTTGCCTCACGCTGAGAAGACAGATGTGTGTCTAGTTGCTCAGTTGTGTTCAACTTTTTGTGACCCCATGGACTGTAGCCCACCAGGCTCCTCTGTCCATGGGGATTCTGCGGGCAAGAATACTGGAGTGGGTAGCCATTCCCTTCTTCAGGGGATCTTCCCAACCCAGGGATTGAACTCGGGTCTCCAGCATTGCAGGCAGATTCTTTACCATCTGCACCACCAGGGAAGCCCCGAGAAGACATATGGGATCTAGCAAAATTCGAGAACTGTCCTCAGTTCCTCACTTTAGTTTTGCCATGAAACATGGGCAGGGTCAAAATAGCCCCCTTTTAAATACAGCAATCTTGTACATGTTTGGTTTCACCAAATTATGATTTGTTTGTTCATGGGTCCATCTCTCCCAAGAGACTATGAGCTTACGGATTGAAACTGGGTCTTACTCATCTCTGGAAGCCTAGTGTCAATGTCCCAGTTACCTACTGCTACATAGCTATCCCAAAACTTACTCATTTAAAATAACACTCTTTTCACATCATAATTTTGTGAGTCAGGAATTTATACAGAAGTCATCTTGGTGATTCTTCTGGTATTTGCAGTCTCAACTGGGGTGACTCAGTGACATTCAACTGGCCACTGACTGGGCTGGAGAGCCCAAGACAGCTTCCCATATCACTGGTGCTGCAGTGGGATGGCTGGAAGATTGGGCTCAGCTGGGACCCTCTCTCTAGTCCCAGAAGTGTAATCAAACGCAAACATTTCAAGAAGACACAGGCTGAAAGAAGCTCTGAAGACCTATCATTAGAAGTCCCCGAATATCATTTCAGCTGCATCTTATTAGTCAAGCACATCAGTAAGAGCAGTCCAGATTCTAGAAGGAAATTCTATTCTACTTCTTGTTGAGGGACAGCATTCATGAACCGGAAGGGAAGACACTGGTGGTCATCTTCCTTACAGATGATCTACCACAACCTAGTACAATAACCGCCAATAAATATTCAAAGGATAAATGAATTACTATGAAAACAGATTAGCCCTACTTAGTTCACACAGATGATGGAGTGGTTCAGTGAATACAAAGCACATGAAAATGCTTTCCAAACCATCAAGTGCTACAAAGAAATAAAGGTTTGTCTTAGGAGAAAACTACAAAGCTTACTCTATTTACAAATGAGTGTTTGCAGGGCTCTCTCTGGGCTCTCCCTTCCCACGCAGAGATTCATGACAGACGTCACCAATCAATCACAGCTCTTGTCCACTGATGCTGCACACAGTCTCAGAATCCTTCTCCACTCAGCACTCCAGTCGCCCAATACACATTGGTCCAAGTTATCATGGGAGCTGAAACCTCTTTACTCTCATTGTTCTTGCCTAAATTCCTACTGCTAACCCACCCCCAAAGAGTCCAGGCCCTTAGTATATTAAAACATACACACAAACTGCTCCCTTTTTAATTAGAAAAACATAAAGTTTGAGTCCTGAAGAAGATGAAATAGCAGACACCATCACCTTCCAAAATTGGTTTTGTAATGGAAACAGAAGCTGATTAATGGCAGTGAGCTCTGCCACTATGAATTATTTTAAAAGAAATAACTGCATGCAAGAATAGTCATAAGACATTTCAAAAAGGAGAGAATCTGTCTACCTTGACAAATTTTCCCCGCATGGAAGCTGCATTTCAATGTGAGGCAAGACAAAACTTGTGCGTCTGAATGAATGCAAGTCGAGCTGGCTGACCACCATCTGCCTCCACGCTCGTCACCCACCCACTGATTCCCCTCATTCCCACCCTGCTGGCTGTTCAGCCTTTTGGAAAGTACATTGTGATGACTCAGCTAAAGTCCTCAAGGAAAGACAGAAAAATCCGCAAAACAGCCTCTGGTTCTAACATGGCTTTCTGCCATGTGATTGTTGATGTTACAAAGCCAGCAGCAGGTCATGCCTCCCATGGGGTGAGTGGTCCTGAAAACTGCTTCTCTTTCCTCCCGAGCCTCCAGTTCTGCCCTGTTCTCAAGCGAGAAAACAAAAGGCTGAAAATCAGTGATAGAATTTGGGGAGGCCAAGTAGACAGCTGGAGGTCACAGGATTTGAAATAAGGAGATGGGTTCATGTCTCTGGAAGGTTGGGCTTCCAGTGGCTCAGCAGGTAAAGTCAGCCTGTGACAGTGGGGACATGGGTTTCATCCCTGGGTCAGGAACACCCTCTTGAGAAGGGAATGGCTACCCACTCCAGTATTCTTGCCAGGAATATCCCATGGACAGAGTCTGGCGGGCTACAGCCCGTGGGGTCACAAAGAGTCGGACACAACTGAAGCGATGAGCTCCGCACAGCACAGCTCACTTATTCATCGCGGGTCAGTTTACATCCCTGAGCCCATCTGCTCATCTGTGCGATGGGGGCAGTACTAAGACTGGCCTCAAGGGAGCTGGACAGTTCAAAGGCATCGATAGATGGGAGCCGGGAGCCCTCTCTACACGATGGGGCCAGGAGCCACCAGCAGGATATGGAACCACAAAATCGGACAGTCAGCTTTCCATGTTAGCATCCCAGCTTTTCCAAATGTGGAAAATCCAGGTCTGTAAAGCTGCCCTCCCCTACGGAGAAGGAATCAGGCCATTGTGACTGGGATGATGCTTCATGGAGCTACGTTCCACGTCATCTGCTTAGAGACAACCCAAGTAGAAGAGTCCTAGCTGACCCGTCTGGAACCACACCTCGAGCTTCTTCATGAAGTGTTCCCAAGGAGTCCTCTAAAGTGGGCATGAGGTGTTATTGTTCTCATGTTACAGATGAGGCAGCAAGGCACAGAGAGGTTAAGGAGCTTACCCATGTTTCCCCAGATGGTAGACTCGGGATTCAAACCTATAAAATCCAGCTCCAGTGGCTTTAACCTCTAGGCTACACTACCTCCCCCAGAAGATGAGAGTGGCTGGAAAGAAGTTGGAACCAAGCAGCTCACTCAGAAAGGGGTTCTTTCCCTCCACTTCTTATACTTTGGGACCAGTCTTTTTATTCTTATACTGCAGGGAAAATAAATGAGCCAGAGTCACAGCAAAAAACACAATTGACATCAAGCATCCTGTGAAGTTGAAAAAAAAAAGCAAAAAAACAACAACAAAAAAAAGGCAGAAGGGATGATGTCATTTACCTAAATGTTTTAAAACATACAGAAAATGATATTTTATCTAGAGATTCAGACATACACAGCAGCAGTGAGACATTCCTTAGAATGATAAACATCATCTGTAAGATTTACCTTGGGGGCAGGTGCATATTGGGTAGGGGTACCCAAAAGGCTTCAAATATATCTATAATTCTGCAAATCAGTTTCAATGGTGGGAACATGAACATTCAGTATATCCCTATGCCTTTCTGAATGTTTGAAATAGTTCCTAATTTAAAAAATAACTTTCTACCTTAGAATACTAACATCTCAATATGACATCTGATTCATTTGTTGCCCCTTAGTTTATATCAGCTCCCATTCCTCTGTCAGCTGATGATCAGATTGCCTTGAGCATCTGCTAATAATAACATTAATAACAACAGTAACTAACACTTATTGAGGACTTGGTATGTACCAATATGTGCTCCTCTGGTGGCTCAGACAGTAAAGAATCTGCCTGCTGTGCAGGAGACCCGAGTTCAGTCCCTGAGTCAGGAAGTCCTCCCGGAGAATGGAATAGCTACCCCACTCCAGTATTCTTGCCTGCAGAATCCCATGGACAGAGAATCCAGGTGGGCTACAGTCCATGGGGTCGCTAAGATTCGGACCCAACTGAGCAACTAACACACACACACAGACACACACACACACGCACCAATTCTGTTAAATGCTTTTCAAATATCAGCTCAGTATTCCCAGCGACTTTGTAAGGTAGGGACTGTTATTAGCCCCACTTCATAGGTGAGGAAGCTCAGGCTTAAAGGAATTTGGAGTGTTTCTATGGTTCCTCAGATAATATGCTACAGAGCTGACATTTGAATCCATTACAGCCTGACGCCAGAGCCTGATTTTGAACAAGGGGAGAGGCAAGTAGGAAGAATGACGTGGCCCCCAACTTCGAGGGGCTTCCGGTCCATAGTGGACGCCGTGATGTCCTCATTTCCCTGAGTCACTGGAGGCGCTGCTTTGCCGCAGCCCTCAGTTGAGTCCCTCTCCAGGACTTGCCCTGGGCTGAAGAGAGACAAGATGTCCAAGGTCACACTTTCTTCCAGGAGCAGCTGCCTCCAATGTCTCGACAAGGGGGTGGAAACGCCCAGTCTTTGCCCAGCTCTGAAAGCGCTCCCATGTTAGCGCTCCTGGAGGCTGGCTGAGACCAAGGTTGCAGGGCTGCAGTTCTTCTTCTCCCTCTGCCCACTCCTGCACCTCTCACTCCCCCATGAGCCCGGGCATGAGAGCATCTCCAGTAACCTTCTTGTGTACAAGAGCCTGCTTCCCAGGGAACTGGCCTGGGACCCCATCTGACAGGGCAAGAAAGGACACAGGGACAATTGCATGCTACACTGAAAATATCCCAGGGAGAGGTCAGAAGGACCCGAGGAACTACAGAGCCTTCCTGGAGGAGGCGAAGAGTCAGCTGAACTTTGAAAGGTAGAGTGAGAGTATTTCTATTTGGTCATAGAAAGGAATGAGGTTCTGACGCACGCTCTGATACCGAGGAACCTTGGGAACGTTATGCTAAGTGAAAGAAGCCAGTCACAAAAGACCACATATACGATTCCATTTATATGAAATGTCTGGAACCGGGAAATCTATTCAGAAAGGAAGTAGATTATGGGTTGTCTAGGGCTGGTAGCCTGGGGCTGAGGGGACTGGGAAGTGATGGCTAAGGCTTATCGGGTTCTTTTTAGGGTGATGAAAATGTTCTAAAATTAACTGTGAAATATTGCACATACCTGTGAATATACTAAAAAATGATTTTATCTTACACTTTAGGTGGATTGTGTGGTATGTGAATTGTATCTCAATAAAACTTTTTTTTTTAAGAGGAGAATGTGGAGGTTAGGAGAATCGCAGATGGGCAAAACCAGAAGCAAATATGTGGAGACTTACATGGATGTGTGGGGGTGTGGGGGGGGGGGGGCAGTTGTGATGAGAAATAGCAAAAAACAAAGGTGGCAGGAGGCCATGGCCAAATAAGCAAAGCCAGAAGTCCCTCCAGAGAGGAAGTTCGTTTTGGAAGGTCTGGGAGTAGTGAGATGAACATGGTGCTACCTTCCCCTTCCTTCCCCTCCTTCTACATTTTATGACTGCTTTGTAACTTTTTTTTTTTTTTTTGGCTCCCATTTTATTCAGACTACACGTTGCCATAATTTTAATTTAAAGAATCTCAGAGGTCTCCAAGGCTTTTGGTTTCCCCATCTCAAAGGCAGCCACTTAAACTCTTTGCTTGGTGATACTTTTGCTACATCTGAAGTTGTACCATCCTGGGAAAGCGAATTAACCAGCCAACAGAGATGTCCTCAGCTTTGCTTGGAATCCCAGTTGCTCTCTCTCCTGCTAGATCAGGTCCAGAATAGTTAAGCCAAACAACTTAGAGGGGGAATCCAAGAACAGCAGCCTTCAGAGATGGGGCTGCAGAAACCCAACTGTTTAATTAAAATATGAAGTCACGGTACACTTAGCTTTTGATCAACATGCCTCTCCTGTTCCATTTTAAATCCCAGTGCTGGTGGCTCTGCCCGGCTTTGGAAGAGGTTCTGCCATCTGGTGTAGATCAGTACTGACATCCAGTGGTCACAGAGAATTCTCTGCCTGAAGCTCTCCATCTCTGTCTTCCTAGAATCTAGTGGGTGTTCACCCAAGGAAAGGAGGAGCTTTGGAAGCTGACAGCTACCAATACGTACTGTTAATTTGGAGAACGGTGTGATCTGTAGCCAGAGGCCAAGCAACTCAGGCCAAGGCCTTGTCAGTTTACAAGATGCCCAGGGGTTATCTGAATGATGACTCTAGTCTCATAGCAAGAAAATGGGGCCATCACTGGCAATGCAGTAAAGACCATATAAATTTAAAATGTTGAAGAGCCACAGGGCCTTGAAAAACACACGGGATTTTAAGTTAGAAAGCTTGGTTCAAAGGACTTCCCTGGTAGTCCAGTGGCTAAGACTTTTCACTCTCATTGCAAGGCACCTGAATTCAATCCCTGGTCAGGGAATTAGATTCCCACATGCCACAGCTAAGAGTTCAGATGCTGCAGCTAAAGATCCTGCCGGGTAGAGGAAAGATCGAAGGTCCCACCTGCTCCAGGTAAGACCCAACACAGCCAAAGAAAAGAAAGCTTGGTTCAAGACCTGCTGCTCTGTGTCACCTTGAGCAAGCCCCTTAAACTCTCTGTGCTTCAGCTTCCTCCGCTTCAAAGTGAGACTGGCGCTCCCTTCTCAGCCAGCTTCGTAGTGCTGTGGTAAGTGCCAAGTGAGAATGTTTGCAGAGCATTTTGTCAGCTGCGAGATGCTGTCCAGCTGGGGCTTCTAGGATGAAATGGTGATGGACATAGTAGGGCAAACAGGAGCCGGTAAATACATGTTGAGAAGTGACTCTGGAGGTTTGGCCAAATGACAGATAACATTTCCAATTTCACTGAGGCTTTCAGAGACTCAGCCTTGGACTGGCAGGGTGACCTCATCAGAAAAGGGCATTCTGCATTTTCCCCTGGACTCAAGTCTCTGAGATAAACATTGGTGAGCAACTTCAGAGCCCATATAACTTCAAAAATCATATATGAAACAGGTTTTTAAAAGTAGAATCATAACCCAAAGGAAAAACACAAAGCACCACATCTTCTAATGTCAAAGGGAGCTATTGTCGATGCCTACTGCACTAGTAGAATAACCCTTGTACATTTCTTTTTTATTTTTTTCCCTTGTTTTTCCATTTGTATTTGGACTAGGGTTTTGGCAAGGAAGACTTGTCTTCCAGAGTGGCTCTAAATGAAGTTATGAGATGACCAGAAATAGCAAAATGGGGTGTGCATAGGAGAGAAAATGTGGGGAGGGGATTTTGGAGACTCAGAGACCATTGTTCTGACTCTTTCAGTGCCACCAGATTTCATAAATTACCAGAGCAGAATTTTTTAAAGCTTAGTCCAGTCTTTCTACTTGAGCTTAATTTGAAAGAACTATAAACCAATTATCCCCTGCTTCCTTGAGGTATCAGAGGGTGTTGAACCCAAAGAAATAATTATGTTGCTGTATAAGTTTGTCTGTCAAGGAAAATAATCTATTCTTGCCCTGTGTGTGCTGCATGCTAAGTTGCTTTAGTTGCAACCCTATGGGCTGTAGCCCACCAGGCTCCTCTGTCCACAGAATTCTCCAGGCAAGGATACTGGAGTGGGTTGCCATGCCCTCCTCCAGGGGATCTTCCTGACTCAGAGATCAAACTGTGTCTCCTCCTGCTTTGCAGGATTCTTTACCACTGAGCTGCCCGGGAAGTCCACTGTATCCCTAGAAGGGTGGTTTTGTTCTGTTTTATTTTTTACAGTTTACAGAATTATAGGAAGGGCTGGGAAAAAAAGGTATAATTTTCAATCACACAGCAGAATCAGGCCACAGGGAGCAGGTACCTCTTCTGTTACCAGGAAACCACCTACTGAACTGGGAGGACTGGAAGCTTCCCTCCCTTTTTTCGGTGCCTGGCAAGATCCATTGCCATGACTGTAGATCCAATTCATTGGAATGAGGTAGGTGCAGTTTCTTGAAAAGAGGGAGCAAAGCTGAGAAAGAGAATAAGGGATGCTGACAAGTCATGATAAAAATGTCCATGACACCTCACAGAGCCATTGTGCAGATCAACTGATGATGGGTACAGAGCTCCCGCAAAAGAGCTCCCACAACGTGGCGTCGTTTAAAGCCTCCTGTGGGATGCTTCCTGTCGTTTGTAGACAGAGCCACTGGTAAAGCTCAGAAGTCAAGGGACTGGGCGGCCAGCCCAGGGCTGAGAGGCAGGCGTGATTGGTTTGTAACTTGTGACCAAGGATGAGTCACAAAACCTCACCAAGTTCAGTCCTAAAAGAATTAAATGATGATATGCGCCTGGCACCATGTCTAAGGCTTTAGTACCTTCCTTCCAACAGAATCATTATGGAAGAAGGATTTAGAAGCCCAATGGTGAAAGTCTTTTTCTAAAGATGTCAGCAGCTGGGCAAACTGAGTGGGACCTAATTGTCGAAGGTGGTGGGGGGGCGAAACTAATGCCAAATCAGCCTTAACCTGGAAAAGTTTTAAGTTACCATCCATAGCAAAGAAATGCCAAAGGAAATGTGAGTTCAGAGGGGCATTTTTTCCTTACTCAAGCCATTGTTCAGTTAATACCCTTTTTTTTTTTTTAAGTTGAGTCTGATATCAGTTCTTTGGGTTCCAGAGACCAAAACTGGGTAGGCAGTGTGCATGGGGATTTCTTCAACTGTTTATCCACATCCTTCATTGGCCATAGGCCCATCACTGCATGCTAGGTGTACGACCTAACAAGACAGGTTTATTATCATGGTGCCTCATGCCCCAGGTCTTCTAGGACTGGCCCCGTTTCAAATAGCCTGCCCTGCTGTCTTCAGGAGCTCAGTCACTCACTCTGCATCCCATTTTGCTTTCTTCATAGCACTTCTCTTTTTTCAAAGTGTCCCTATGTGTTCATTTCTTGGCTGACTTGTTTTTCTGCTGCCCCTGGTAGGCCATCAGCTGCATAAGAATAGCCCTCATCTCCCCTGCTCATTACAACATCACCAGCTCTCAAAACAGAACTGGCTCAGGGCAGGGGAGGAGGGGGGGGGTCACTCAGCAATATTTATTGAATGGTACTGAACTAAATCAAATGACTGAAGAGAGTTGTCAGACCATGTGGCTTGTTTTTCATTTCCCAAGAGACAGTCACAGCACTTGAGTTTGGAACTTCACTCCCATTGGGCCTCCGTTTTATAGATGAGGAGACATCCATGGAGGGTGAGTGGTGTGTTTGACATCAGATGACAGAAGTGAACAGCATCAGGGCTCCCAGTCCGTGCTCCTTCTACCCTAGAGACACATGGAATGGTTAGATGCAGAATAGCAGATCAGAGCATCGATGAGGAGGCTCCGAGGTCAGAAGCAGTTAGGGAACACCAGAAGTTGCGCTTTGTTTATTTGGTTCTGAAAGCTCTTTCTGGGAGCCTAATGTGATTTCGGTACAGATACTTCCAATTTACAGAACTCTCTTCTGATGTCATCTCCTACAGTTGCTATGATCTTTCTTAATATCCAGATAGGGGTTTTAAGGACAACCAGCTCCAAGCCTGTTAAATAGCTTGATACAGTTTTCTTTCTGTGAGTCAGGACACTTTGGGTTGCACGTGCCAGGAGTGCAACCAAAGTAGCTGAGACAAAAAGGTCTCTCATCCCACCACGGAGAGAGCGGCAGCGGGGCTGCAGGAATGACTGAAACCGGGAACTCCAGCACCACCTCTCCTCCGCCCGTTGAGTTAATTCTTTCTCCATGAGCTGAGAACACGCTTACTGTCATCCATCTCACATCTCAATGCTCCCAACCTCCAAATCGTTCCAATTTTTTAAATCTTTTTTTTTCACCTTTTAAAAACTTTTTATTCTGAATTGGGGTATAGCTGATTAACAATGTGGTGACAGTTTCAGAAGAGACTCAGCCCTACATGTACATGTATCCATTCTCCCCCAAACTCCCCTCCCATCGGGCTGCTACATAACATTGAGCAGGGTTCCCTGCGCTATATGGTAGGTCCTTGTTGGTTATCCATTTTTAATATAGTAGTGTGTGCAAGTCCATCCCAGGCTCCCTAACTATCCCTTCCCCCACCGTCCCCCCTCCGCACCCCTGGCAACCACAAGTTGATTCTCTTAAGTTTGTGAGCCTCTTTCTGTTTTGTAAGTAAGTTCTAAAGGGTTCCAAGTTTTTGAATTCCCAGGTGAGACCTCTGATCTGAGTCAGGTGCCAGCACTAAGCTAATCAATTGCATGGTGTGGCACAGGCGTGAGACCACATGGCCCAGACTTGGTCTTATTTCTGGGAGTTTCCTTCAGGGAAGGGGCCCTTCTGACCTACATATCCCTGTCATGAGTATCTACCACAGTTCGGGGCCTGACAATTTTGACCACCATGTTGCCTCTTCAGTTACTTCATAGCACTATGTGGTTCATGCCCTTCAAAAGTTAAAACAAAACCCAGCCCTCCAACTTTCTGCATTCCTAAGTGGTAAGACACAAACGGGTTGATTGATTCTCAAGTCCCTGCCAACTCCTACCCGTGAGTGCTTTCTGGACGGCAGTTGTTCCACTGTCCCAACATTCTCCCCAAATGTGAACGTCCCTCTGCTCTTTCTCCTAGCACCAGAAAACCAGGTACCCAAAGAACCTAATGGGGCTGGAGAAAAAGCCTGGCTGAAGAGGATAAAGCTCTGTTGCACTGTGACCAGCAGGAAGAAACTCCTGGCTTACAAAGGCAGGATTGGGCAGAGGCCGGGTCTTCTAGCTCCCCGCCACCAGGCTGCCATCCCTGAGAGCTTGAAACCTCTGAGGCCTCACTGTCCTACAAGTAGATACTTGGGTGTGTCCTGCCCATCTCTCCCTGCAGAGATGTGGGTGTATCCATCCTGGTAGAGCCCAGGGTCTCCTGAAGACACAGGTCTGCATGGGTATGGGAGTCAGACACATAAAGGCTCCAGCCCCACAAAGGTGCTCTGCCCTTTGCCCTGTGATAAGGAGACAGTGAAAACCAAGGAAGCCAGCAACACTTCCCATCCATAGGGATTAGCCCTCCTAGAAGTTACTGCTGAATCTTAAAATGAAAAGGAGTGCAAGCAACCTAATGTCTCTGATGGTGGCTCTCAGGCTCAGGAAGACCTTCTGAATCTTAGAAGAGAACTGGGGGTCTGAGTCTGATGCCTCCGTAGCAGGCTTTTGGGGTTTAGAAATGGATCCAGTGCTTCCCACCCCTCTCACATGCCTGCATTTTACAAAGTTGTGCCTAAGATACCTCTATTGGGTGTATTTCTTTGGGATGTAGCACTGAACTGGGTTTAAGAAGTGTACAGCTGTTAACTGGATGACATTTACCTGCCATCTAGAGGGCAAACAAGATGTGGGGATACACACAGGAGGAATAAGGCCTCCTGAGGACCAGGGAAGAGGTGATGCTGGAGCTAGGAGTTGAGTAGCCAAGTAGAGGCATGGAGAGAGAGCATGGAGAAGGAGTAGATCATGGGACATTCTGGAAAATTCTTGACTAGGATATAGGGTGTGAGGTCAAGGGTAAGCTTATGATCATGAATGTCCTCTGACACATTTAAGCTGTACCTTCTAAGAACTGAGCAAGCACAGACTACCTTCCAGGTGAGCTAACCATGACCAGAAAGAGGAGGGGACTTGTGAACCATACATGCCCAGAGCCAAGCACAGTTTGGGTTTCTCTGCCACCCCCGGCAGACAGTGGCCCACTTACTTACCAGCTAGCTTCCTTACCACAGTCAGCTCCCTGGAGAAGGAGAAAGATAAGAAAAGGGAAGGGCAATGTGCAAATGGTGCACTCAAGACCAGCCCAACCCAGGAGGTGACTGACAGCAGTTTGCAGGCTGGCCATGATCCATCAGCCCCAAGTTAGAGTTGCTGGTGCCAGGACAGTATTAGAAGGAGGGTGGTGTTGGCCCAGGAGACACCATACTTTGCCAGCGAGGCTTGAAGGGCAGGGCTCAGGATCGCAGGAGGCTTATCACACCTGGACCAGAGGAAGCCCCTCCTTCATAGGCAGAGAGATTCCGCATGGAGGAAGAGTGTTGGTTTGGTCAGAGTTGCCACCTGCCAATGCAAGAGACCCAGGAGACACAGGTTCGATCCCTGGGTTGGGAAGATCCCCTGGAGAAGGGAATGGCAACCCACTCCAGTGTTGGAGCCTGGAGAATCCCATGGACAGAGGAGCCTGGTGGGCTACAGTCCATAGAGTCGCAAAGAGTCGGACACGACTGGAGCAACTTCATGTGTATGCATGCAAGCACTCAGGCAGCCCAGAGAGCCACCTGGCTGCTTCCTCGGCTCCTAGGAGCCACAGGGGCCCCAAGAGAAGCAGGCACAAAATCAGCAGGAGTTGGTATAACAGCTGCGCCCTCCTGTCTGCTCTCTCTCCCTCCCCCTCCCTTTAGTAAAAGACAACTCTCCTGATTAGTTTCTGGTTGTCTGTCATTGTTCCTGACTTGTCATCAGTCTCAAGGTGTACTGGGATGCTTTATGTTTACTTGGAGTTGCTTGCCTAGGCGTGCTGAGTCGGCAATCCTATTAGCAGAATTTTTCTTTTCATTATGTTTGTGAAATGAAATAAAATAAACAGGCCCTGTCTCTAGGGAACTCTGCCTGCCTCATTTCTCTGAACACTGTCAGGCTCCAGGGAGATCCTATGAGGTCTTTCAATGCAGCCAAGGATACACCTTTACCTTTGGTACTAAGAAGGCCTGGGAGGAAGGGTGGCTGGCTCCTCCAGCCAGGAAGAGAATCGTGGTGAGGAAGAGAGTCCTGACTGGCCACAGTGAAGGGGTCCTGCAACTGATCATGGCCCAAGGCTGCGATGCCAGACAGCACAGGTAAGGCAGGGAGACGGGTCCTAGTCCCAGCTCTGCCCTTCCTACCTGGGAGCCTTGCGTGCTAAGTCATTTCAGTCATGTCCGACTCTTTGCAGCCCTGTGGACTGTAGCCTGCCAGGCTCCTCTGTCCTTGGAATTTTCCAAGCAAGAATACTGGATTGGGTCACCATTTCCTTCTCCAGGGGATCTTCCTGACCCAGGAATCGAACCCATGTCTCTTACATCTGCTGCATTGGCAGGCAGATTCTTTAGCAGTAGCGCCACCTGAGAAGCCCTGGGAGCCTTAAGCATATAATTGAAGCTCTGAGTGTCTCTTTATTCATCTGCAAAGCGGGGAGAACAAGTCCTGCCTCATAAAGATTAAATGAAATGTCACGTAATTCCTTGGCACGATGCCTGGTGCAGACACATCCAGAGAATATTTCCGTCATTCCTTTTGGGGCTTTACATTCTACAGGGCTGTATGTTAGAGCATGCTTTCTGATGGTGCAGGGAGAGGAGGGGACATTTGCTGGGTCCTTTGGAGAGAATAATAAAGGGGTGGGAAAGGCTTTGAGAAATATACATATGATTGAAATATACATATGATTGAAATATACATATGATTAATGAGACAAGAGGGCAGTGAGCTCTCCTGAAAGCTCCAAGGAAGTGATTTATTGCCCAGAAGCAGCGGTGCTCCAGCACCACTAACTGGGGAGCACTTTTCTGGGTCACAGACCTTGACCATGCACTTGCCATGCTCCACATTTAAATTCTCTATTTAATTTAAATTCTCCACAGAATTTAAAAGAAGTTCATTCCTAGCTGGCCTTTGGGGCTGCCTGCTCCATCGCCGTGAGTGTAGGCTCTGTGCAAATGCAACCCCCTTGCTTCGTGCTGGAGAGAGTCAGAGGGAAGGGACCTCCCCACTCAGTGAAACGTTGAAAGTAAAAGTGAAAGTCACTCAGTTGTGTCCAACTATTTGAGACCTCATGGACTGTACAATCCATAGAATTCTCCAGGCCAAATACTGGAGTGGGTAGCCTGTCCCTTCTCCAGGAGATCTTCGCAATCCAGGGATCAAACCCAGGCATCTCACATTGCAGGCAGATTCTTTACCAGCTGAGCCACAAGATAAGTCCAAGAATACTGGAGTGGGTAGCCTGTCCCTTCTCCAATGGATCTTCCCAACCCAGGAGTTGAACCAGAGTCTCCTGCATTGCAGGCAGATTCTTAACTGAGTTATCAGGGAACCCTCAGTGCAAGGTTAGGACACATTTTAAGCAATTTTCATAGAAAAGAAAACCCTCCTGTAAATCCCCACTTGTAGGGAAATCTTGGTTCAGTACTGCAAGGGGATTTTACTTGATCAGTAAAAACATCATGTTGAAAAAGGATTGTGAAAAAAAGCAGAGTACAAAATTGTACTACATGCTGTATGATCCAAGCTATGTTGAAATGCATTTAAAAAAATTTTTTAAAGATAAAAACACTTACTTGTGTCTAGCCAGTGGATGATGAGGCTTTTTTTTTGTCTTCTTCCTACTTTTCTTTTTTTATTTAAGTCATTTTTGAGTTCGTTACAATATTGCTTCTGTTTTATGTTTTGGTTTTTTGGCCAGGAAGTATGTGGGATCTTAGTTCCCCAACCAGGGATTGAACTTAAATCCCCTGCACTGGAAAGTGAAGTGTTAATCACTGGATAACCAGGGACGTTCCCTTCCTACTTTTCTGTGTTTTACTAATTTTTCCATGACCATGTTGTTGTTGTTGTTGTTGTTTTTAATTTTTTTGGCTGTGCCACGTGGCATGTGGGATCTTAGTTCCTTAACCAGGGATCGACCCCACTCCCCTTGCAAGTGCAGAATCTTGTCCACTGGACCACCAGGGAAGACCCTGGCATGTAACTTTATAAAGATAATGAGGATGAGGGGAGAAAGGAAAAGGAGGAGGTGAGAAACCTTGAAAGGCCTCTCAAGCCTTTGCGTATTGCTGGTTTCCATCTAAAATCACACTTTCCCTCTCTGGATACCCAGAAGTCACTGGGGAGATGGAGGCACCATGGTAGCAAGTCCATGGGCCTCAGGATAGAATTGACAGCTACAGGACCCAAGGCCACTTCCCAGGCCTGCCCAGTGCTGACAGCCTAGGAAATTACCCTAGTCGATAAAGAATCTGCCTGCAATGCAGGAGACCTGGGTTTGATCCCTAGGTCAGGAAGATCTCCTGGAGAAAGAAATGGAAACCCACTCCAGTATTCTTGCCTGGAGAATCCCATGGACAAAGGAACCTGGCAGGCTACAGCTCATGGGGTCCCAGGAGTTGGACATGACTTAGCAACTAAACCACCACAATGTTGACTTACTTAGCATCTCATCTGCTAGAGAAAGAAAAGGTCGATGAGGCCAGTTGTTCTCCAAAGGCCATCTTATACACAAGTGTTGTGTTAGTTGCTCAGTTGTGTCTGACTCAGCAACCCCATGGACTATAGCCCACCAGGCTCCTCTGTCCATGGATTTCCCAGGCAAGAATATTGGAGTGGATTGCCATTTCCTTTTCCAGGGGATCTTCTTGACCCAGGAATTGAACCCAGGTCTCCTGCCTTGCAGGCAAATTTTTTACTGTCTGAGCCTTGTACACAAGCTTAGTACATAAAACAGGTTACAAAAGGAGCCAGACAGCTAATTAAAAGGAAGGAAAGGAAGCAGGGAGGGAAAGAGGAAAAGACAGGGAGGCTCCAACCATCCCCACCCTCCATCCCCTGGTCTATGAGGCCCCTCTTTTGATTTTTGTGGAAAGCAAACAGAGCTTGAAAACCTTGTAAGATGGGCCTGGGTTCAACAGGCCCATCATGTGGAGAACAGAGACTTGACGAAGGTGGGATAGGAGGGAGGAGTCTATTTCTAAGTAATTGAGAAATATGTTTTTGCTGAAAATCCATTTCCAATCAAGCAGGTCCATCCAGCTCTGTTTTAGAAACAGGCAACAAAGATGTGTTTATCAAACAATTCTGTCTCTTGGGAAAGGGGTAAGGTTTTATATGTGAATACACTTAAGTCTGAATTATCTACTTGCTTCATGAGCCCTACAATTTATGAGATTGAATAAAATCATGGTTACTAGCAGTTCATCCAGGCTTACAACAAGTTGTTTACAGTAAGTTCTGTGCTGGGCTTCCAGAGTGGGGAAAATACCCTTTTAGATTTCCTTCTACTAATACCTAATTGTCTCCTGGAAAACAGATTGCTGTGGGTGTTATTGATAGTTTCTTTTTTTAAATGAAAGGTGAGTTTGTGTATTATTGGAACTCATTTGCAAAGATGATCTAAAATGTCAATATTAAAGGCAAGAAATGTATTTTTCTGCATTTGGACTGTTTAATTCGTCTTGGCACCTTTTTGAGGTCTAAATCCTGGTGAATGGGAAACTCTGAGCAGCCTTCAAACACATCTGCCTTCTCAGGCTGTTCAGCCACTGTGGGGCTGAGTGTTTTCTTTCCTCTGTCTTTAAAGAGAGGCAGCCAGAGACCGCAGGCAGCACTCTCAAAAGTGCTGGTATGAGTGAGTGTATATGTGGGCGGGTGCTCAAAGGGCCACTCTGAGCGCGTTTCTGGTCTGTCATGTGCCATGTGCCAAGGGGACTCGGCTGAGAGGAATCACAAGAAAGGGTCTGCAGAGGCACCAGCCTTGCATGTGCCCCAGAGAAGGCAAATAGCTCCACAAGGACCCTTCCCTGGGTTCATACCTGAGACTAGGGAGCCCTAAGTACGGGCCCTGGTGGACAACTGCCACCCCACCAGCTACTTCCGGGGTGACCTTGGGCAAGTTTTGCCACCTCCCGGGGTCTGTGCTCTCACCTGTAAATAGAGAGAATCCCAATAGCTTTCTGTGGAGACTTTTTACATAATTCCATTGGCATTACGAGTATATAAGAAAATGCCCATAACTTTTAGAGAAACTCACAAAATATACAGAAAGGAAACAGCATGAGATCAGGGGTTTTAAAAAATTGAGCAAAAATACAGTGGGGGATGATTCCACATACATCAAGTTCAAGAACGGACAGAATGAATCTATGATGATAAAAATGAGAATGAGAATTGAAATGAAAATGAAAGAAAAGCAATGAAAAATGAGAAATGGAAAAGAGCACCAGGCAGCCTTCTGGAGTGCTGGAAATGTTCTATAATCTGATTTCACTGATAATTGCATAGATGGCAAAACTCACCAACCTGCAAATGGTTCAGAAAGATGATGATGATGACAGTATGTGTGTAAAGTATGATAAAGCAAATGTGGTAAAATTTTAACATGAATGGAGTCACATTAAAGAGTATATGGGAATTCTTCGTGTTATTTTTGTAACTTTCTAGAAGTATGAAATCATTTCAAAATAATAAAAATTCAAATTAAAAAAAAACACATACCTGTACACTTAATGTATTATGAATCTCACTAAATATGAATTACATGTCAAGGAAAAATTTAAAAGGGGGATTAGGAAGTATACACAGCAAGATCTTTAAATGTTGAGTCTGAGTGATAAGTGTATGGAGGTTCGTTGTACTAATCCTTTCTACTTTGGTATATGTTTGACTATTTTTATAAATTAAAAAAAATTACAAACAGCCAAAATATCTGTCAAGCTCCTGGCCCTGTGCCTGGCAAAGGGAGGCTTCCACCTCTGAGAATGGCCACCCTATATATTCTTGTAGGGTGATGGGGAATTACACATACATCATCTGCTGCTACTGGCATTGCCTGTGACCATGCTCGAGAAATAAAGCATCTGAAGCTGGTTTTCTCTGCTCTTCAGCTAAAGAAGGTGAAACAAATAGCCCGACTACATTGGGGATACATGTCCCTTCCTAACACCCTCCCGGGCGAATCTCTTTGCCTGAGAGTCTTCCTCCTGCAGAAGCCACATTCACTCAGCTGCAGCCACAGCCAAGCCACAGAGAAGTCAGCGAGGACAAAGGCGGAGTCATGTAAACACCTTGTAAAACAAGCAGGAACCACTCAGGATCAAATTTCTCTTCTGCAAGGTAAACATTTGCCTTGGTAGAGACAGAGGGAAAAAGTGCGGGCTGATGACCCTGCAAGTGAAGCAAGCACATCTCTTAAGGAAGTCTCAGTTTTTATGAGGACAGGAGCACTGACCTCGGAGGGTGGAGACCTGGGTACTTTTCCATCCCCATCACAGATGACCTGTGTGACTTTAGATGAGTCACCTCCTCCTCCCTGGGCCTCTTTCCGCTACCCACGTATGAGGGTTTGGACCAAAGGACTCTTTGATTACAATCCAGCTTTGTGATTCTTTATTAAAACATCGAGCCAGGACTCTAGGTCAAGGAATGAGCAGCAACCCACTCATGGAATCTACCAGAAGGCTTTGCGTGTTTCCCAAACCCAGACAGGAGACAAGTGAGGATGCTAACAGGGCAGAGATTGTGGCAAAGATACCTGGTACAGTTAAATCTTCTGAATTTTCCAGAGAAGCTGAAAATCTAGATTTTTATGTCCGATTTTCAAACGATAGTAATGATTTCAAAATTTTTTGTCAGTGCAGTGCTAGCCTACCAAAAATATCCATGAACAGAATTGAGTCCCTTGCTGCTCGAGTGTGCCTTGGTGTGATGTCGTAGCCTCCTGGCTGGGGCTGGAGGTAGGGCTGATCGTATCAACATTAAGATTTGGTATCTCCCCATCCTCTGGTGGCTCAGACGGTAAAGCGTCTGCCTGCAGTGCAGGAGACCCGGGTTCGATTCCTGGGTCGGGAAGATTCGCTGGAGAAGGAAATGGCAACCCACTCCAGTACTCTTGCCTGAAAAATTCCATGGATGGAGGAACCTGGTGGGCTACAGTCCATGGGGTCGAAAAGAGTCAGACACGACTGAGCGACTTTTCACTTTCACTCACTAGCTCTCAGAGATGGTCACCTCAAAGCTGAAGACAAATTTTAATAACATATATTTCAAGCATTTTTTAGAACCATAACCTACAGTAAAAAATCCATTTATGCTCCATCGGTGGTGACACACAATTGCACAGAAATATATAAAGCTGAAAGAAAAGATTCACAAAATAAGAGTGACCCCTCCACTACAAGTGATGCCCTCTGATATTTTCTATTCTATTTTTATCTTACTTCATTTTTTTTTTAATGCTGGTGGCAACCCATTAAACTGATTTCAGGGTCATGTTAGAAAAACATGGCTTTAGAATTCAGTTAATTTTCATTTAATTCTCCCTGTCACCTTATGAGGTAGGAATTATTGTCATCCGCATTTTACAGGAGAAAAATGAATCTCAGGCTTCACACACCAGATCTGATTTTTCTTTTATTTTATTATTCAAAAAAAAAAAAAAGAATGAGAGGAATTAGGAGATTCCAAAGGGCAAAGTCAGAGAGGAAGAAGTCCCAGAGTTTAAGTAATCAAGAAGGACCTCAGGGAGAGAGGGAACATATGTAAGCCTATGACTGATTCAGGATATATGGCAGAAACCAACACTATATTGTAAAACAATTTAGTCTCTAATTAAGAGTAAATAAATTTTGAAAAATTTTTGAAAAGGAGGACCTTAGTGAAATAGAAAAATCAAACACAAAGATTAAGCTGTATGCTGTGGGGCATGCAACATAAAGGCCCCCCTTTGTCCACCCTATGAAATCTGCAGTAAAATCCGCATGGCTCCTCACCCATGGGTAAGAGGTTTCTACAAGGAGGAACCAGAGTCGTCATCCAGGTGACCCAGAGGACTCAAAGGGGATGAGGAAGTTGTTAATCCCTAAAGTCACATTCATGAACTTGAAACTCCTGTTCTCCAGACTTGTAGGGATGGGTAATTGGTGGGAGAATGGGTAGGATTCCAATCCAGATCTATTTAACTATCAAGGCTGGCCTGGGAAACCTTGTCACTGACCTCTACTATTGCCCAATTCATCATTAGTGAACTGACAAAACTCCATGTCAGAGAGGACAAGAGACAGAAGCCTAGCTTAGGGATGTTAGTGGGAGAGGTTTGGTTTTTTAAGACGCTGATGAACTTTGCTCCTAATTGGACCAGTCAGCTAAGCCTGATAATACTGCGTCTAATCAAGCTTTGCAGCCATCTGGTCTGGAGTAGAGAGCCTGGCAACTTTCTACACAGCCCGGCACAGTGTAGCGTAGCGTAGCCTGGCCTGCAACTGTAGCATGTCTGGGCTGCATTCTAGGATGGCTGAGTCTATCCCCATCTCTCTGCATCTTTTCCTTGAGTCTTCCACCTCCAGACTCATAAAGAGAACCAGTAGAGTTGTGTCTGTTTATATAACCCAGAGGCAAAGATTTCAAGTATTTGCATTGGGTGACTTTCTGCTTTCTCTAAAGTGTTTGGTGCAGGCCCAGTTGTTGAGTAAGGTTTAAAGGCAAGGAGTCCTAGATTAGCATCACAAAAGTCAATTAACAAGTCAATTTCTTCCCTTGGTTTGTATTTGTATATTATTAATGAACTACAAAGCCTGCTAGTGCAGTAAATGAACCTAGGTAACTGGGGATCAGAGTACAAACATTTTTTTCCCTTAATGGCCCCTAACTTTTATCTCATACTGAGAAAGCTACATACAGGTAGAGGGAGAGCTCCTTGTTCTGGCAACCGCTGTGGAAGCACATTGGAGCAGCTCTGATAAATATTGATGTCTGTTTATCCAAATGCCACAGACCATGCTGGCAAGTCGCCACCCCCTCCCACCCTTGCATAGCCCTGACTGGCAGGACTCATTATCCAAGGAGGAGACACAGGAGCCTCAGCTGCCTTTGCTGAAGGACTTTGAGCTTTTGTTTTCTGAACATGCACATACACACACACACTGACAAATTAGGGGGAACTAGTTGTCCTGATCTACAAAGGTCAAGAACAAGACACACACAAAAAAAACAACAAAAGAAGTCTGTGTCCTATCTTTAATGGAAGGGCAGATATATTCTCTTATGTAACGAAAGAATGATAACTGGAAGATTCTGCCTCACTGAAATAACTAGCTTAGGATTGTGTGAATCCTGCCCAAAAGTGCTGCTTTGTTACAAAATCAATGCCGTTAAGATCTGAATTGTGCTGCGTGTGTGTGTGTGTGTGTGTGTGTGTGTGTGTGTGTGTGTGTGTGTGTATGTGCGCTCAGTCCCTCAGCCATGTCCAACTCTTTGAGATCCCATGGACTTTAGCCCTCCAGGCTGCTCTGTCCATGAGATTCTCCAGGCAAGAATACTGGAGTGGGTTGCCATGCCCTCCTCCAGGGGATCTTCCTGACCCAGGGAACAAACCCACATCTCTTGCGTCTCTTGCATTGGCAGGGTTCTTTAGCACTGCACCACCTGTACCAGAACATTAACATGGAGATGTTAGTAACCACCCACTCGCTATGTCACAATTGAGCAACGACTCCGTACAACGCAGTGTGAACCGTATCCTTCATCCAGTCTCCGCTCATCTATTACTAAGCAACATGATTCAGCTTCAAAATGTTTGGTACTAAACAGAGTGTAAATTAATAAGGTCTGTGTATTCATTCCTTTAATTAACATTTATTGAATGCTTATCATGTGACTGCCAGGTGCCAGGCACAGAACAAAAACTGAAAAAGACACGGTCCCTCAAAGAGCCCGGTAGCTAGCTGGGGAAGCAGACAGATAGGAAAGCACGATAAAGTGGACCACAAGAGAGGTCTAGCCCAGGGTCCCGGGCCAGGTGGGAAGGAGAGGGCCATCAGGAATGGCCAGTGAAGGTCAATGTCCTGGGGAGAAGGTAGATGCCCCTACTAATGTCGTCTGCATTGATTCCTTCTAGGGTGATAAACTGACTCCTCCAGGTAGCCTTCTCAGACAAGCACATCATCAGATAGGAAAATCTCAGATGGACATCTCCCCATGCCCTAGGAATCCCACCTTCTCCCTTTGTTGTTACCGTTCAGTTACTGAGTTGGATGCAACTCTTTGCAGCCCCACGAAATGCAGCATGCCTTTCCCTCACCATCTCCTGGAGCTTGCTCAAACTCATATCCATTGAGTTGGTGATGCCATCCAACCATCTCATCCTCTGTCATTCCCTTCTCCTCCTGCCCTCAATCTTTCCCAGCATCAGGGTCTTTTCCAGTGAGTCGGCTTTTCACATCAGGTGGCCAAAGTATTGGAGTTTCAGCTTCAGCATCTGTCCTTCCAATGAATACTCAGGGTTGATTTCCTTTAGAGACAAAATAAGACAAAACAGTTCCTCATTTCAGAATAAATTTTCTTTCTGACAAAATCTGTTTTCTGTCTGCCTAAAGCACCTTTATTTTTTTTTAACCTTTTTATTTTGTATTGGGGTATAGCCAATTAACAATACTGTGACAGTTTCAGGTAAACAGTGAAGGAGCTCAGTCATACATGGACATATATTCATTCTCCCTCAAACTCCGCTCCCATCCAGGCTTGCCTAATTTCCTTTAGACTGAGCTCCTTGACACACTTTAGAGGATGTTGACCCTGAGAGAGCCCTGAGGGGTCAGGCCAGGGATGCCAGAGGCTCTAGTGAGAGTTATCTGGAGTCAGAGGCCTGGTGGAAAGCCACATGCAGCCTCTTGTATCTGAGGATGTGCAGAAAAGCAACACATAACTGTCCGATGTCTCATTCCTTCATACGTCAGTGGGTCTGCGTGTTATGAATGTCTCTACATCTTATGACTTTCTACCTGGATGGCATAATGAGTATCTACATGCAACGCTCCCTTCATCTGGAATATCCCCCATCTCCCCACCTCCATCAGCTTCATCTGGTTAAACACCAACACACCTTCAGATCTCGGGGAAATGTGCCTTCTTCAGAGATGACTTCCTTGACTCCTCAGGCTAATTGCCCAAGTTATTCATACTCTCTGTGCCAAGCCCTCTCCTCCATGACCTTAGCTGTAACTTGCAATTATGCATTTATCTGGGTCATTTTCTTTTATCTCTGCCTGCCTCTCCTGTTGGAGA
This sequence comes from Muntiacus reevesi, assembly GCF_963930625.1. Lineage (NCBI taxonomy): Eukaryota > Metazoa > Chordata > Mammalia > Artiodactyla > Cervidae > Muntiacus > Muntiacus reevesi. The sequence continues at coordinate 159,280,722 of NC_089250.1, read as the reverse complement.
AGGAAATGGCAACACTCGCTCCATGTGGGAAGCATAGAGTCCAGCTTATTCCTCTCTGTAATCCCAACTCTTACCTGGTGCAGGTTCAACCCCTAAGTCAAGACGATCCCCTGGAGAAGGTAATGCAAACTGCTCCAGTATTCTTGCCTGGAAAATCCCATGGACAGAGGAGCCTGATGGGCTACAGTCCATGGGGTCGCAAAGAGTCAGACACAACTGAGCGACTGAGCATGTATACATACACAATCCTAGCTCTACTTCTGTGCATATCATGCACTCAGCAAATTCTCCTTGATTATTCAATGAATTTCAAGTAATGAGACTCTCTCCCAGAACTTGTTTCTCCGGTTCTGCCACACCCCTGCTTGGCTTGGATTTCTGTTTGGTTTGAGGCTTTGTTTCGTGGATCAAAGGCATTATAGGCAAAGACAAAGGCCTTCCACCTCCAAATATCTCTCGTGCCAGTTGGCCAAAAGGAGCCCTTTGAAGGAAGAATGCAAAAAGAGGAATTTTTAAAAATTAAGATCTGAATTCAAACAAGCCAAATATTTTGCCAAGAGTAGCACACACTGGTTGTTTCAGAAGGCTATCATAGACACAGATCAATAATGTTTTTCTTCCAGTAGATTAACTTCATGTTTAAAACAAGAATCTAATGGACAGTTCTTTGCTTTCTCCCCTCTGTGATATGATGCGGTTATGCCAGAGCGAGGAATTTGAGGACACAGAAGGTTAGAAAGCTAAGGACGTTGTCTAATGCAGGAAAGAAGACTTGGAAAAAAGGTCATATTCTCCCTGACCTGTCAAGTGGGATAGAATTGTTTACACACTTGAAATGTGATGTGCAGACAAGTCACGTTGAAGGTGACTGTGTTGGCTGCATGTGTGAAGAACCAAAGAAGGCCAGCCTGCCGATAGGGAGGATGACAAGAGGTCAAGTGTCCATGAACAAGAGAGTCACCCCATTCCCACCTTCCTGGGTCCTGATCCTTGTCCCTTATGAGGCCAGCATGGACTTCCCATCCTTGGAATCCATGATACCCTTTGTGTCTTCTGAGAAAATGCCTGCTCCCCATCTTTCTTGTTACCAAAGTTACTTTGAGTGTGCTTCTGTTCCTTATGTATTAGCTTCCTGTGACTGTTGTAACAAATTACCTTCTCTCTCATCTAGGGAGAGATCCTTTGCTTCTTCCAGTTTCTGGTGGCTCCTGGCATTCCTTGGCTTGTGGCCACATCACTCCAATCTCTGCCTCCATTTTCACATGCCCTTCTTCTCTTCTGCCTCTCTCCCCATTTGTCACTTCTAAAGACATTTGTCATTGGATTAAGAGCCCACTTGGTTAATTCATGATCATCTCATCTCAAGATTTTTAACTTAAATACACCTGCAAAGATCCCTTTCCAAATGAAATCACGAGTATAGTCACTGTGGGTTAGGACTTGAACATAGCTTTTAGAGGGTCACCATTCAGTTCATTATATACCTTGCAACCCACTGAGCCCAGGGGTGAGTTGGCCAAACACTCCTGATTAGGCTTGCAAAGTGTCAGTGACCAGTTGATATATAGCCCACAACAAAAACTGTTTACAGATTCTAAGGAATGAATAAATGAAATAAAAATCTATTTGTATTTTTTTTTTTTAGGGGAAGTGCTTTGTGACCAGTTGTTCTTGAATATTCTGGGATGGACTCAAGTCTTGGTTTGTCATATTTGAACTCACTGTCTTCTCTAAACTCTTCTGGATTTGTATTGGTGATAATATAGTGTGATGAATTGAGCACGTGCTCAGTAGCAGGCACTGTATTTGGCTGTTTATGGGGCAACACCAAGATCTTCTGAGAGTGGTTTTCTTATCCCCAGGAGTCACACTCAAATTGGTCTGGTGCAAAGTCAGCATTTTCATCACCAGGAAGACCTTTTGGAGATTTGGCACCTTTGAGGGCTGTGGATATTAGAGAAAAGAGAAGGACCTAATATAAGCAGCCCCTACTATGTGTCAGCTTCCCAGGTGGCGCTAGTGCTAAAGAACCTGCCTGCCAATGTAGGAGACACAAGAGATGAGGGTTCGATCCCTTTGTCAGAAAGATCCCCTAGAGGAGGGCATGGCAACCCCAGTCCAATATTCATGCCTGGTGGGCTAGAGTCCATAGGGTCACAAAGAGTTGGACATGACTGAGGTGACCTAGCACACACACATTACCATGTGTCAAGCACTGCCTTTGGGTCGTCACAGTTATCTCCTTTGATCTTTATGCTTCCTCCATTAGAGAGATGGTGCAGAAATTCCGGGAGACCAATCAGGCTAGCCAGGTCTTTCCCTGGATATAACCTGCTGAAGTCAGTAGGACAAAGTCCCAGGTGCTCCTGCTCATCAGTGCCCAGGAGTTATCAGCCCTTACAGATCTATTTCTACCAACCTAAGGAAACACAACACAGGTGGACACCAGAGTGGCAGTTGTAAACTAAAGGTTAGAAAGGACTTCCTGAATTAGAAAACTCTTCTCACTAGAGAAGCTGCTAATGTCACCTCTCAAGTTGTGTGCCTGGATGAGAACTGAAGTGAAGCAGCCTTCAAGGTCATGCCCCAAAGGGAAGGCTTCTCTTGGTACATGTTTTGTCATAGTAGTTTTCTACCCCAACCTCAGGAAAGGATTTATTTTCAAAAGCCTCACCCTATTCTCATAGTTTCCCCCTTCCTCCTTATTGCCAGTGGAATTTTCCCCTTCCTCTCCCTTAAGAGTTGAGGACACACGGTGCAGATGAAGATCATCACTCACCTCCCGCTTTATTCCTCCTCACTAGCTCTACCCACACAGTCACCCAAGTCAGCCACCAGGACGCCATCCTCTGCTATCTCATGCAAATCAGTCATCAAGTCCTGCTAGTGCTAAAGAACCTGGCTGCCAGGGTAGGAGACATGGGAGATGAAGGCCGATCCCTGGGTCGGGGAGATCCCCTGGAGAAGGGAAGAGCAACCCACTCAAGTATTCTTGCCTGGGAAATCCCATGGACAAGAGGAGCCTGGAGGGCTAAGCTCCATGGGATCACAAAGAATCAGACACAACTGAATGACTAACACTTTCACTTTTCACTTTTTTGCTTACATATGACCTCTGAACACGAAGGGTAGGGGAAGGAAGTAATGCGAGGCCATCTGCAGTGGTTTTGTGGTTAAAATTAGTAAGAAGTCCTTTGAAGGATCCTTTGCAAAGTAGAGAGTAGTTTCAAAGTAGAAGTTTCCTAACCTTCATAATACATTGGGAATATGTGTCAGATTTGTTCATTAGACAACATGGAGTATTAAATGCTAGAGTAGGAAATTGTCCTTGGTCAAAGACCTTTTGGTTCCTCTTCTTTAAGAATGAGACCCCACCCAATCCCACCTCCAGAGACCTTTGAGGTAACTAAAGAACGTGGAAGAAGAAAGTCTGCCCAGCTAACCAATTTTATGGAAAAAAGTCATACACTTGTCAGTCAGAGTCTTAATTACTCTCACTCTGATGGGAATAACCGTAAAAAGTCATGTGGTCTAAACTGGACAGGATAGATGGTTTTGAATTGTCTGCAGTCCAAAGATATTTCTGTCTGAGCCAGGAAGTGAGATACTGAGGGTAAAAACATCTGAAACCCATGAGTACCTTCCACCTATTGATCAAAGATATTAGAGGATGTAATGAGCCCAAGTGTGGTTTGAGGAAAGTAGCTTTAGCACAAATGAGAGCGGAATTTCCTCGGGCTGAATGAACATCTCAGTCAATTTCTATAGAATTCCAAGAAAAGAGAAGTTTTGACAATCATCAGTTTACTTGATCAATGCATATGGATTTCTTTTAAATATGTGTGTATAAAGCCTGATCAGGCTCTTAATAAACCATCGATTACTTGTCAATGAATCCAGTAATTGTCGAAGCTCCTGTTCAGTTTGTATAAGAAACACGGCCACACACGTGACTTATAGTGTCAATAGTTGTACAATATCCGTGTGCTTATCTACCCACAGGAGTACGCATACACCAAATGCATCCAAATCATTCCTTCAACACACTGTGAATTCCTAGGCTGGAGTTACAAACACAGATAGAATGCAACCCTTGTCTTCAAGAAGCACAGTTATGTTGGAGCGACAGGCATGTTAGCAAATTGAAAGTCCCTGTAGAGTGACTAAGTCAAGGAAAGAAGTTTGTATGAGAAAGAGGAGGTGTGGAGGAAGGGGTGTCAGAAGGCTCAGAGAAGGTATTTCAAGAATAAAGAGGGAGGCTGGCAGGAAGACAAGGGCACTCCATTATGAGAGAACTGCTTGTACAAAGGCCCTGAGATGTAAAGTCTTAGTACTCAGGGGACTGCTGATGGTTAGGTATGATGAGTATTGAAACAGGCATGTAAGATAAAGATGAAGAAACATAGGGAGAGGTCTGATCTTTTTTTTTAATCAATATTTTTATTGATGTATAGTTGATTTGCAATGTTATATTAATTTCTGCTATACAGCAAAATGATTATTATGCAGGTATACATTCTTTTTTTCATATTCTTTTCCATCAAAATCACAGGATTCTGAATATAGTTCCCTGTGCTATACAGTAGGACCCTGTTGCTTATCCACTATACACATATACACATATACACATATCATCTGTTGCATCTGTTAATACCAAACTCCCAATCCATCCCTCTCCCACCCCCCTTCCCTTTGGCAACCTCTAGTCTATTTTCAATGTCCCTGATTCTATTTCATAGATAGATTCATTTGTGTCATATTTTAGTTTTCACATGTTCAGTTCAGTTCAGTTCAGTCACTCAGTCGTATCCATCTCTTTGCAACCCCATGAACTGCAGCATGCCAGGCACCCCTGTCCATCACAAACTCCTGGAGTTCACCCAAATCCATGTTCATCAAGTCAGTGATGCCATCCAACCATCTCATCCTCTGTCGTCCCCTTCTCCTCCTGCCCTCAATCTTTCCCAGTGCCAGGGTCTTTCCAAATGAGTCGGCTCTTTGCATCAGGTGGCCAAAGTATTGGAGTTTCAGCTTCAAAATCAGTCCTGAAAATGAACACCCAGGACTGATCTCCTTTAGGATGGACTGGTTGGATCTCCTTGCAGTCCAAGGGACTCTCAAGAGTCTTCTCCAACACCACAGTTCAAAAGCATCAATTCTTCAGCACTCAGCTTTCTTTATAGTCCAACTCTCACACCCATACATGACCACTGAAAAAACCATAGCCTTGACTAGATGGACCTTTGTTGGCAAAGTAATGTCTCTGCTTTTTAATATGCTGTCTAGGTTGGTCATAACTTTCCTTCCAAGGAGTAAGCGTCTTTTAATTTCATGGCTGCAGTCACCATCTGCAGTGATTTTGGAGCCCGGAAACATAAAGTCAGCCACTGTTTCCACTGTTTCACCATCTATTTGCCATGAAGTGATGGGACCAGATGCCATGATCTTAATTTTCTGAATGTTGAGTTTTAAGCCAACTTTTTCACTCTCCTCTTTCACTTTCATCAAGAGGCTCTTTAGTTCCTCTTCACTTTCTGCCATAAGGGTGTCATCTGCATATCTGAGGTTATTGATATTTCTCCCGACAATCTTGATTCCAGTATTGTGAATAGAGCTGCTATAAACATAGAGGTGCATGTATCTTTTTGAATTACAGTTTTGTCTGGATATATGCCCAGAAGCAGGATTGCTGGATCATATTAATTTTCTGAGGAACCACCATACTGTTTTCCACAGTGGCTACACCAGTTTATGTCCAAACAGTGTAGAAGTGTTCCCTTTTGCCCATACCAGGAGAGGTCAGATTTTTCACTCACTGCTTCAGATAGCATTGCAGGCAGACTCTACTCTCTGAGCCACCAGGGAAGCCTCACTGAATACCTTCAGGAAGCCTCACTGAATACCTATTACTTACCAGGCAGGTACTTTTTGATACAGCACTAAACAAGACGGATGCAGTTCCCGAGCTCATGGAGTTTACGTTCTGATGGGCTGAAACAGGATAAACAAGCTAATAAACTTAATTTCACATAGTGATGAGTGCTGTGAAGGCAATAATCAGGAGGCGAGACAGAGTAATGGGTTTGGAAAGCAGTTTAGAAAACATGGTCTGGGAAGGCTATTCTGAGATGAAGGCTGTTAAAAGAGGCAAAGGATGAAAAGGCCAGAAATGAGGACTAAGGACCCTAGCTTTTCCCTTCTTCAGGGGATTCTCCCAACCCAGGGATCAAAACCAGGTCTCCCACATTGCAAGTAGATTCTTTACCAGCTGAGTTACAAGGGAAGTCCAAGAATACTGGAGTAGGTAGGCTATCCCTTCTCCAGAGGATCTTCCTGACTCAGGGATAGAACTGGTGTCTCCTGCATTGCAGGTGGATTCTTTACCAACTGAGCTATGAGGGAAGCCCCAGAAATGAGGACTAAGGGCCCAAATGTGGAGGTTCTTATCATTTAGGGGACAGAGAGAGGAAGAAGAGGCAGCAAAGGAAACCAGAACAAATAATCAGAGATTAAAGACAGGAGTTAGCAGAGGACAGAGTAATGGAATCCAAGGGAAAAACAGACTACAAAGAGAAGAAAGGCCTCCACTCCATCATTCTCCTTTCACTTAGTGTTTTTTTAAATAGATGGTTATCAGATTCCCAGACAAAGATGGTGTATTAAGCCAAGCATCTGGTTTTCCTCCTCTTAAAATCTCACTTAAAACTATATTAAAGAAAATTTTTCTAAGACCTAAATCCACAAGGACAGAGAGAGTTGGCTAAGAGACAATATCAAAATTCTGGAAAGCAGATGTGTGTGCGTGCTGAGTCACTTCAGTCATGTCTCACTCTGCGACCCTATGGATTGTAGCTGAAAGGTTGCTGCTGAACGATAAGACGCGGGATTCTTGGCCTCCGGAGGAGACGAATTCAATCCGGGGCCAGAGATGAGGCTGGATCGCTCAGAGCTTTTGTGTAATAAAGTTTTATTAAAGCATAAAGGAGACAGAGAAAACTTCTGACATAGGCATCAGAAGGGGGCAAAAGAGTACCCCCTTTGCTAGTGTTAGCAATGGAGTTAAATACTCTCCAATGAATCCAAAGAATGTCTGGAGATTGTAAAGACCTCACCAGACCTACTCCCATAATTTACATTTTAAGATAACAGAGTTGGCCAGAAGGTTTAATACAAAGATTGTCCTCAGGCAGGATACATCCTTGTAAAGACCAGGCCTACCCCATGATTTATGTTTTAAGATAACAGAATTAGCCAGAGGGTTTAATCCAAAGACTGTCCTCAGGCAGGATACATGATTGTTATATAGTCACTCACAATCTGTTAAGAAAAGAAAGGAATGTCATAAAACTTAGAATGGCACCAGATAATTCATCCCTGGCCAGAAAACTTGAATCTGATTGACTTGAATCTTGTAGAAGGCCAGATTACCAACAAATAGTTTCGTTTACATAGATTAGGGGAACAATACCTGAGTAAGTAGGTTGGGCCATTTGGAACCAACTTGAAGGTAGAGTCTGGGGTACATTAACATATCTTAAGACAACTTTTCCATAAGAAAAAGAAATGTATTGGTTAACTCAAGGTTTGAGAGTAGTTAGCTTCAGGTGAAACCAGGTGTCATGGCAACACAGCATTTTTTTTTTTTTTTAACATAGCATTTTAAGAGAAACCTCCTTTTAAATTTGTATAGAGCAGAAAAAAATATCGCTGGTTTGTTTCCTCCTGCCGCTTAAGAGAGATAAAAATGTCTGGCACTTGCAGCCTATTTCCTCCGTTTGGAGACCCCTGGCCTTCCTGCCTGTTACCCTCTCATAGCCCACCAGGCTCCTCTGCCCATGGGATCCTCCAGGCAAGAATGCTGGAGTGGGTTGCCAGACCCTCCTCCAGGGGACCTTCCTGATCCAGAGATCAAACTGGCATCTTTTATGTCTCCTGCATTGGCAGGTGGGTTCTTTACCACTAGCACCACCTGGGAGGCCCAGAGAGCAGACAGATGAGTGTTAATTGACTTGACAAACAGAAGGAAGCCAAATTCTAAACTGGCAGTGGGGAATGTGGGGAAAATTCAAAAGACTCAGGAAATCGTGGCACCACATACCTTTAGAAGTGAAAGTAAAGGTGGGAGATTAAAATTAGAAATTGGGAGGACTTAGTTGAAAGCTGTGTGAGAAATAATTCCCTCCTCCCACTCCACATTATTTCTCCTCTCTCACCCTGGTAGAAGACTGGGATTATAATATTTGGAGGGAGTAAAACACAGCTGAGGGCATGAGTGCTGTAATAAAATAACTTAAAAATTTATAAATGGATGCACACTGATCTCTGAATTCCTCCTGTTTTCTACCCTTACACAGTTCCCAGAACCCTGACATTCTGGTCTGTATCTTTAAGCCAGGAGAATCAAAGAGCGTTCTCTAAGGAATCTCACTTGCCTGCAAGGAAATATCTAATGATACAGCATGAGCAATTACCCAAAGGATGGCTGATTCAGATCATTCTATAGACAGTTCAAAATCTAGAAGCAGACTAACATACACAAAGTTTCTATCAGCTACCTGGCCCACCTCTCTTAAACATATGCAGACAACCAGGATCACCTGACTCTTCTGAGAAATAAACACTCACATTTACGGTCAACTGATTTTTGAAAAGGGCACAGACAATGGGGAAAAGGACAAAGTATTTCCAGCGGATGATTTGGGACAACTGGACATCTACATGAAAAAGAATGAAGCTGGACCCCTACCTCACATCATACACAAAAGTCTACTCAAGGTGGATTATGTAGTAACCACATGTAAGAGCTAAAACTATAATTCCTACAATAAAATATAGAGGTAAGTCTTCATGACCTTGGGTTAGGCAATGATTTCTTAAGTAATGATGCAAAATGCACAAGCAAACAAAAAAAAAAAACCAGATAAATTTGACTTCATCCAAATTGAAAGCTTTTATACTTCAATGGATACTATGAAGGAAAGTGAAAGTCACTCAGTCATGTCCAACTCTTTGCGATCCCATGGACTATAGTCCATGGAATTCTCCAGGCCAGGATACTGGAGTGGGTAGCTGTTCCCTTCTCTAGGGGATCTTCCCAACCCAGGGATTGAACCCAGGTCTCCCGCATTGCGGGCAGATTCTTTACCAGCTGAGCCACAAGGCAAGCCCAAGAATACTGGAGTGGGTAGCCTGTCCCTTCTCCAGCAGATCTTCCCAACCCAGGAATTGAACCAGCGTCTCCTGAATTGCAGGCAGATTCTTTACCGACTGAGCTATGAGGAAAGCCCAATCATCAAGGAAATGAAAAGACAACTCACAGAATGGGAGAAAATATTTGCAAATCATATATCTGAGAAGGGACTTACATCCAGAAATACAAAGAACTCTTGTAAATTAATAATGAAAGACAAGTACCCCAATTTAAAAATAGGCAAAGGATTTGAAAAGACATTTCTCCAAAGATGATCATCATTAGATGTGAGGGAAATGCACATCAAAACCATAAAGAGATCTTACCTCACACTCATTAGGATGGCTAAAATCAAGAAAACAAACAATGGCAAGCAAGTGGAGAAATTGGAACACATATGCACTGCTGGTGGAATGTTAAATGGTGCAACTGCTTTGAAAAACAGCCTAGTAGTTTCTCAAAAGGCTAAACATAAAGCTACCATAAGATCCAGCAACTGTAGTCATAAGTGTATATCCAAGAGAAATGGAAACATATGTCCACACAAGCACCTGTACACACTGTTTCATAGCAACATTATTTATCATAGCCAAAAAAGCAGAGAAACCTAAATGTCTAACATCTGCTAAATGCATAAACAAATTTATAATCATACAAGGGACTATTATTTGGTCATAAAAAAGAATAAAATACTCATAAATGCTATAGAATGGATGAATCTTAAAGGCATTATGCTAAGCGCAAGTTTTTGTTGTTCAGTCACTGATTCACTTCCAACTCCTTGTGACCTCATGGACTGCAACGGGCCAGGCTCCTCTCTCCTCCACTATCTCCCAGAGTTTGTGCAAATTCATGTCCATTGAGTCAGTGATGTTATCTAATCATCTCATCTTCTGCCGCCCTCTTCTCCTTTTGCCTTCAATCCTTCCCAGCATCAGGGTCTTTTCCAATGAGTCAGTTCTTCACATCAGGTGGCCAAAGTGTAGCCAGTGACAAAAAAAAAATCACATATTGTGTCATTTCTTTTACATGAAATATCCAGATTAAGCATACAGATAGAAATGATTCGTTGTTGCCTGGAGTTGGAGTGAGAGGAAATGAGGAGTAATTGTTAATGGGCATGAGGTTCCTTCTTCAAATGTTCTAAAATTAGATTATGGTGATGGCATCACAACTCTTGAATAATTAAAACTAATCAACTACGCAGTTTAAATGGATGAATCTTACGGTATGTGAGAAATATTTCAACAAACCTATTACAAATCTCACTAATCATAAAGATATCAACAAAACATAAAACATAAAGATACATCAGTATCTTCCTAGCACTACAGTATGTTTCCCCATCTTGTTACTCAAGACCCTCTTGGCACTTTTTCAACTTGTAATAACCTTGTAAAGCCGGTTGGTCTTCAAAAGATAAAGCAAGTCAAAGTTTCGTAATTAGAGGGAAGAAGTACTTCAACGTTCATAGGTCAGGTTTTTACTCAATAGGAAAGCATAGGTCAGAAAATATTGGTTTACAACATCTTAAAACTAACTTTTAACACATGCTTATTAAATGTTTGCATGGTGTTAATAAGCTTTATTTGTCTTTCTGAAGAATCTGAGGAGTAAGAAGAAGAAAGATGCTTACCCAGGGGTCCCACTGAAATTTTTCTTCACTATTGTTGATTATTTGGTTCTCTGGAAGCGAGATGGTAGGGAGCAAAGAGCCAGTATGTCAAGGTGGTCACCAAGTTGGAATCCAGACACATGAACCTGGATTCGTTTTCTTCCTTTGCCACTTAGTGGCTGTGTGACCTTCTGCATGTTGCTTAGCCTCTCTGTGCTTCCATTTCCTCTCTGTAAAACAGGAATTCTATCTTGATCCCATGAACAGAGGAGCCTGGTGGACTACAGTCCATGGGGTCATAAAGAGTCAGACATGACTGAAGCAACTTAGCACCCACACATCCTGATCCAGTTTTTACTTGAGGGCTGAGCCCATTGCAGTTACCTTTGTTTTTAAAAAACTTTTAATAGGCATTTATGAGCAATATATCTTGGTTACTTTGTCCTGATTTAAAAAATAGTGTTGGCATTTTCTGCAGATCAGTATCTTATTCCTGTTTCATTAGTCCTGCTTGACTTTGGTGTGTTTATTATTGAGTTACTTGTCCAAGTTCTTCCTTGAAACTCTGCTATCAATCAGGAAATAAAGAATTAAAGCATTTGATTACTGTGTATTTTGCTACTGAACAGTTGTGACTCTACTGCTGCTTAGCTAGAAAGAGTGTGGAGTCAGAATGAGGACATTGAGGTGAAGACGCTCATTCTTCTGATGTGGAGGGGACAGGGGGGGCAGTGAGGGACAGTAAGGGCAGGCAGCACTACACAAATTTCCTTTTAAAGGTCCCAGGTGGCGCCACTCACCTGCCAGTGCAGGAGATGCAAGAGACACGAGTTCGATCCCTGGGTTGGAGGATCCCTTGGAGTAGGAAATGGCAACCCACTCTAGGATTCTTGCTTGGGAAATTCTATGGACAGAGGAGCCTGGCAGGCTATAGTCCATGGGTTTGGGTTCACAAAGAATCAGACACATAATGAGCACATATACTTATGCATTCATCCCAGAAATTCTTCGGGGGTTGAGTAGGAATCTTTGTTACAATGCAAATATTTCTTGGCCATCAATAGCACATGCTGCTGCTGCTGCTAAGTCGCTTCAGTCGTGTCCGACTCTGTGCGACCCCATAGACGGCAGCCCACCACGCTCCGCCGTCCCTGGGATTCTCCAGGCAAGAATGCTGGAGTGGGTTGCCATTTCCTTCTCCAATGCATGAAAGTGAAAAGTGAAAATGAAGTCGCTCAGTCCTGTCCGACTCTTCGAGACCCCATGGACTGCACCCCACCAGGCTCCTCTGCCCATGGGATTTTCCAGGCAAGAGTACTGGAGTGGGTTGCCATTGCCTTCTCCCGTCAATAGCACATAAACGATAATAATTAACTTCAGTTGTCCTTGATATTTTACCAACTTTCAGCCATGTAAAAACTAGAACATGCAGATTTTTTAAAAAGTTTTGCCATTGTGAATCCATATTCATAATGCAGAAGGAGAAGACAAATCCTGTTTAACAGTCTGATTTATAATTTTCAGACATTTTCAGTATTCCTACTCTAGCCCTGAGTCCACATATTCTAAGACGGGGCCCCATTGCTTCAATCAGATAATCAGATTATTCTTTTCCTGAATTTTAGCTAGTAATAACTTATTGACACTAAGCATGTGTCAGACTTCCTATTAAGTACTCTCTACATACTACTTTATTAAATCCTGATAGTCTTGTGTCACCGGTAATTTTAGTATCCGTGCTTTACAGAGAGGACTCTGAGGTTTGGAGAGTTTAAGTGACTTGCTCAAGGTCATATAACCTCTAAGTCCTGGAGCTGGGATCTGACCCCAGGAAGTCAGAGTAACTTTGGGAAAGGTTGTTAGGAGAGGCAACCTTGATGTGCAGTGCTGTGGGGAACTTGGACAGAGGAAGGCGATGTGGGCGGGCCAAGGTATAGGGGGAAAGGGCCTCGAGAACACGTTCTACCGGGCTTTGCAGTCAGACCGGAGATTTGAGGTCACCTCCAGAGGGCATCCCCAAGCTCCAAAAGCTACCAGACATCTGAACAGGTGGGCAGGAGCACCAGCGTTGCCAGCTTTTCATGTTCTCCTGACTTTAACATAAACAGGGAAGAAGAAGGTCCCCTGTAACTGTGTTACTCTTAGATGCTCATTCTGAGGTCTGATTTCTTCTTTCCTTCCTTTCTCTCCCTTTCTCGCTCTGTCTCTGTCTGTCTGTCAGGAAATAGACACTGAGTTAACACCACTCACTGAGAACTATGCCTGGTTCAGGACAAAGCAGACAGAACCTCATCCTTCTGTCTAGAGGGGATACAGAGAGCAAACTTACATGAAAAGACTGAAAATTGCCACAATGATCCAAGATGCCATGAAGGAGAGGTAGGTGCCCTAGGAAAGTGGGAACTAGGGGAATCTGGTCCAGTCTGAGAGTTAAGTGAAAGTCGCTCAGTCATGTCTGACTCTTTGCAACCCCATGGACTATATACAGTCCATGGAATTCTCCAGGCCAAAATACTGGAGTGGGAAGCTTTTCCCTTCTCCAGGGGATCTTCCCAATCCAGGGATCAAACCCAGGTCTCCCGCATTGCAGGCAGATTCTTTACCAGGGGAGCCACAGGGAAGTAGGGAAGAATTACCTGAGGCGGTGACCTTTCATCAAGGACGGTCGGAGTAGGGGTTAATCGCACAAAGGTTCAGGAGGATATTTCAGGCTGGGAGCTCCTTAAGGAAAGAGCCCTGTGGGTTGGAGCATGAAGCTTCTGAGAGGAGGCTGGTGAGGCTGGATTGTGAATAGAGGGCAAATTTCCAGATCTTCTAGAACAGGAAGTAGGCAAGTTACGGCCCCCTGCCTATTTCTGTAAATATAGCTTTCTTGGAATACAGCGACATTTGTTTATCTACTGCCTGTGGCTGTATTTGGCTACAATGGCAGAGTTGAGTAGTTACAATAGAGAACGGATGGCCCAGAAAATCTAAAATATTTCCTTTCTGCTGCTTTACAGAAAAAGTTTTCAGACCTCTGATCCAGGGGGAGTTTCCAAATGAAACCAGTGCTGGGCAGACAAAAAAAAAATATCCAGTGACATAACTAGGCCTGTTATATCTATACTGGCCAGGCCAGTACCCACAAGCTTTGAGAGGAAGCCACTTTGGCTCCTGTGGCCAGAGCGGACTAGACCAGAGATCGGTCCCAGAGCAACACACATCAGTTGAACACAAGAGAGGCTGAGCAACACTGAGATGACTCAGCACAAAAGTGGGGTGAGGGGGCTTGAGGAGCTAACCAATCAGACCTTCTTTTTTGGAAATATAAGTGCCAAGTCAGCAAAATAAGGAGGGCTATTTGCACTCAGATTAACAAGGCCAACATCACTTAGAAAAGTGCCTTGGTTTCTAAATATGTAGCTCACTCCTGGTCACCCCACATCCCGGGGTGTAAACAGGAATCCACACAGTAAATACCTCTTTGACTGAAGGAAAAACCACACCTGACTCTTCCTCCTAAGGAATTTGCCTGTCTTGATCACTATAGTCTGATGCCCTGGGAATATCTTCCTCTGCCTTCTCAAGAGAAAATATTTCTGTCTTTGAATTCTATTTATTTTATTAATTTGATTGCGCTGGGTCTTACTTCTGGCACACAGGATATTTAGTTGCAACAAGTGGCATCTAGCTCCCTGACCAGGGGTTGAACCCCAACCCCTCTGCATTGGGAGCTCAGAGGCTTAGACACTGGACTATCAGAGAAGTCCCTGTGTTTGAATTTTAGACAGCAAGAAACGAGCTACTTTTCTGGCAAGGAATATGGCCAAAAGAAAGACTCCCTTATTGAAAGAGAATTTAAACACTTCAGTAGGTGGTTAGGAAAATGTAACCACAAGACTTTCTAGGGAAAGAAACTGAAATAAAAGCTAAGCACCAGAGAATCAGTAACCCACTGGCAGCTGGACAGGAGTCCTGAGTTCAAGTCCCTGCTGGGGCACCAGGGCAAGTCACTTCTTTCTTCTGGAAAATGAAGTTTCAAAGTCATTCATTCCTTCTACAAAGCTGTAGATTAATGACTGGATCAAAAGGATGGCTGAAGAGTGAATGAGGTGGAAAGTGGAAGATGATAGGCAACAGGCCCAGGTCATCTGGAACCTTGGGTTTCACTGTTCAACACCAGCTTTCACCTTGCCTGAGACAGGGAACTGTGTAAGTTTCTTGTGGCTCGTATAGCAAATTAACCACAAACAGGGGCTTAACACAAATTTATTCTGTTACAGTTCTGGAGGTCAAAAGCCCAACTTTCAGCAATCTCACTGGATGGAAATTAAAGTGTGCCTTTCTGGAGGCTGCCACAATTTGTGCTCTTGGCCCTCTCCCATCTTCAAAGTCAGCAATAGTGGACTGAGTCTTTCTCCCATCATGTCATTCTGATCTTCTGTCCCGCCTCCCTCTTCCACTTAGAAAAAAGAAACAACTTCTGTTTGGTTATTTGACTGAGCCAGGTCTTAGTTACAGCATGTGGGGTCTTAGGTTGCTGCATACAGTCTCTTAGTTGTGGCCTGTGGGATCTATTCCCTAACTAGAGATTGAACTTGGGCACCCTGCATCAGGAGTTCAGAGTCTTAGCCATGGGACCTCCAGGAAAGTTCCCTCCTTCTTCCACTTTTAAGGACTCTTATGATCATACTGGACACAACTGGATAATCCAGAATAATATCCCTCTCTTAAAGGAAGCTGAATAGCAACCTTACTTCCATCTGCAACATTCATTCCTTTTTGTTGTATAACACAACATACTGAAGGGTCCTGGGGATGAGGATGGGGACATCTTTGAGGGGGTCACTATTCTGCCCACCAAGACGACATTGGTGGTTTTGAGCACTTGAGTGAAACAATCAGACTTATGCTTTAATGCAGCCACAGGGGCGTCTGTGTTTGAACAGACATCAAGGTGGCCAGGGAAGAAAGAGACAGGCCAGTGAAGAGTCTGCTCTGAAAATCCAGGCCCAATATGGTGCTTGAACCAGGATGTTGAATTGGTAAAATTCCAAATATATTTTGAAGATAGAGCCAACAGGATTGATCAACGGACCATATGTAGATATACGCAAAAGAAAGGTATCAAGGACAACACAAAAGTTTTGGCCTGAGTACCTAGAAGGACAGAGGCACCATTAACTGAGGGCTGCCCCTCAGAAGAACCAGTAGTGGGGAATATCAGCTTAGTTTTGCTCAGTATTATGTGAAGTCATGTGGTTGAATTAGATCACCTAAGGAGTGAATATAAAAACAGAAGAGGTGAATGTGCCCTGGGACCCCATCAGTTACACTGATTCCCAACAGTAGATCTGGATCCACCAGTAGATCTCAAGGGCTTACAAACTCCACGCCTCTTGCAGCTGCAGCCTATCATCCTCCCCCACAGTTACCTTCCTCTGCTTTGCAGAGTACAGCCAAGGGTAGTGTCTCTTCTCTCAGTCTTAATGGGGCATTCTGGTATCACCGCTGCCTCTTCCCTAGCCTCTTTCTTCAAACAAGTGGTCTCAAAGTTTCAGAAAAATAGGGTAGCTCTCTCTCACCAAAAGTGAGAGAGAGAGAGGATGACATGTGAATACATTCATTCATTTAATAAATATCAGTTGAGCACTTACTATCTTCCAAGCTCTATGTTGAGGACTGGGAAACACTGTGTTGTTTATAAGACACGTTGTACAAGTGATGACCAAAAGATGTGATGAGCCTGTATCAGGATTGAGTCCCATGCGTTCTCAAAGGAGTTGGACACAACTTAGCGACTAAACAACAACAGAGACCTGAGAAATAGCCAGATAGCTTAAGGGATATATTTCTCTAAAGCAAAAGAGGTCCCGAGGTGGGACTGCAAGGTTGTATAAAGCTTCAGTATCATCAATGTTCTAACGTTCTTTCTCTTTAACTATCTTCAGTGCATTCTAAACTTCTCTACAGTTTTCTCCATATCTTGTGACATTTGCATTATTTTGTATCATTTTTATAAATGGTTAGTAGGTTACTCACAAAGCCTCCATATTCACATGCTTTGGCTTTTTCATCCTATTTGTTCCCTCACCAAGAGGAATTCAGAGTTTAATAGCAGACGTGGTTCACACCTCTGTCTGGCTGGAGAGAATGCTGGTCTTATTTGTACCCCATCTTCCAGTATTCAACTGCCTTTCCTCTTGAAATGGATACTTCCCAGGAAGGCTGGTGGGGCAGATACATTTCAATGACATCATTTGAAACTCATTAAAAGGCTGGCCAAGTACTTCTTCCTTCAAAAACATACTCAGAATCATAAACCTTGAGAGCTGGTGGGGTCAAAGGTTCTCAGACTTATGAGTTTCTGTGAACTAGCATTAATATTTTTAAAAGGTTGCTGAATTTCTATTCTTCCCTAGAATGCCATTAAAAATAATAAGCTTCTAGGAATACAGTATCACCTCCCACAATGCATAGGACATCCCTCATAACAAAGAATTTTTCAGCTCTAAATGACAATAGTGCCAAGGTTCAGAAACCCTGGGTTAGCTGCTCTTAATGAAAGGCATAAGAAGAGAAGCCCCCAACCTGGCAGACATTTGAATTGGCAGACACTGTTGAAATGTGGGAGTGGGTTGGCCAGATGGGCTATGATGAGGTCAGCTAGACAGGAAGTGGACTGGCTATCCCAGGCCTGGGCAGGGTTGAGGGACAGGGCCAATGCTTATGGACATCTTAATTTTTAAATGGAATAAGGCACATAAAATCTGTAACACTAAGCCTGACACATGGGCTTTCCTTCTGGCTCAGCAGTAAAGAAACTGCCTGTAATGCAGGAGACGCCAGTTCAATCCCTGGGCTGGGAAGATTCCCTGGAGAAGGAAATGGCAACACATTCCATCATTCTTGCCTGGCAAGTCCCAGAAAGAGAGGAGCCTGGCAGGCTACAGTCCATGGGGTGGCAGAGATTTGAACATGACTGAGCATGAGCACGAATGAACGAACTTTAGGGGACAAGTTCTGCTGGGCACCTGATCAACCCTATATAATGGACTGAGAAGATCTGAGGTTCTCAGAGATAATCTGAGGATTAAGGATGAGGTAGGAGGGCAGAAGAGGGAACAGCCTGCAAGATGGAGTCTGAGACTGAGACTCCCAGGAAAATCATCAACTTCTGTGTGGGGGAGGGAAGTGGGCGAAAAATATTTTAAGATGCTTAATGCATTAACACACAATTTGAAGGTTTTGTATCTCAGTAATGTGAAGATTACTCAGATAATTTTTCACCTCACCTCCAGCTTCTGGGATGTTTAGTACAATGTGAACGTGTTATTGGCTCAGTCCTGTCTGACTCTTTGCAACCTCATGGACTGTTGCTCACCAGGCTCTTCTGTCCATGAAACTTGCCGGGCAAGAATACTGGAGTGGGTTGACATTTCCTTCTCCAGGGGATCTTTCCTACCCAGGGATTGAACCCAGGTCTTCTGCATTGCAGGCAGATTCCTTACCCTCTGAGTCATCAGGGAAGCCTTACTGCAATGGTGCAGGAGTATTACAAAGGTTTTTGGTGGAAATTAAGGGTCTACATTTCCCATTTGCGTTGAAACAGTATAGAACTGAGACAGCAGCCCAGAAGCAGAGGCAGGAGCCAGAGGTGATTGCAGGAAAAGAGGCTGCTTGGAGCTCCCAGATATCCCTACAGGGTTCTGAACTTCCACAGGATGTGGAATATGGTTTTGAGCCTAGTTCTCTCAGCAGCCTTACATTTTCATAGTAAAGGAGTCATTCTGGTCTCATACTTGGGCATGCTGCTGCTGCTACTGTCGCTTCAGTCATGTCCGACTCTGTGTGACCCCATAGTGGCAACCTACCAGGCTCCTCCATCCTTGGGATTCTCCAGACAAGAGTACCGGAGTGGGTCACCATTGCCTTCTCTGACTTGGGCATGAGTAAGTAAGACGAGGTCAGATTGGTTCCAAAGTTCTATACCTGCTCCAGCTGGGTCAGAATTCTGTTTTCATTCTAGACTCACCCAGACTCAGGACAGTCACTGGCTTGGGGATCTTCCAGAACTAGAGAGGAGGCCTGCCCTGGCCCCTTAAGGCCATCCAGAACCTATGAGACTTTTACATATGGAGTATTCTGACCCTTAGTTCAGAAAATTAAGATCATGGCATCTGGTCCCATCACTTCATGGCAAACAGATGGGGAAACAGTGGAAACAGTGACAGACTTTATTTTTTTGGGCTTCAAAATCACTGCAGATGGTGACTGCAGCCATGGAATTAAAAGATGCTTGCTCCTTGGAAGAAAAGCATGACCAACCTAGACAGCATATTACAAAGCAGAGACATTACTTTGCTAACAAAGTCCATCTAGTCAAAGCTATGGTTTTTTTTTTCCCGCCCCTCCCCAAAGCTATGGTTTTTCCAGTAGTCAGGTACTGATGTGAGAGTTGGACTATAAAGAAACCTGAGCACCGAAGAATTGATGCTTTTGAACTGTGGTGTTGGAGATGACTCTTGAGAGTCCCTTGAACTGCAAGGAGATCCATCCAGTCCATCCTGAAGGAAATCAGTCCTGAATATTCATTGAAAGGACTGATTTTGAAGCTGAAACTTCAATACTTTGGCCACCTGATGCGAAGAACTTGACTCATTTGAAAACACCCCGATTCTAGCAAAGATTGAAGGCAGGAGAAGGGGACCACGGAGGATGAGATGGTTGGATGGCATCACAGACTCAAGGGATATGAGTTTGAGTAAATTCCAGGAGTTGGTGATGGACAGGGAGGCCTGGCATGCTGCAGTCAGTAGGGTCACAAAGGGTCCAACACGACTGAGCGACTGAACTGAACTGATCTGACCCGAGTGAGAGTAGGGGCAGATCTTTGTGTTGTCCCTGCGGTTGAGGCACAGAAGCATTTATGATGTAACCAGACGGCAGGGGGAGTAACGTTGTTGCTGGGCAACCTGGCTTCATTAACTCTATGGCTTTCCTCAAGGTGCTACCCTGTGCAAAATTTCCTGAAGTCTTTCCTCACCCCCACCCTTCCCCCTACCTCAACTCCCCCTTCCTGTGCCCCAGGGAACCAATCAGCCCCCTTCCAACTCTAGCAATCTTGCTACCCAAGTGCAGAGTAGTGACCGAAGACTTAGGGTTTAGTTTTAGACAAACCAGGCTCCATTGTGTAACCCGGCAACTTCCTTTCCCTCTGCGCCAGCGTTTGCATTTGTAAAACGGATGGTGGCTAACTAAAACTGGTGGCTAACTAAAACTGTCTCTTAAATGGGCTAAACGTGGCAATACACTCAGGGGCTTAACCCACTGCAAGAGCTTGACGGTGACTATTCATCTTCCAATCATCTGGCAAGTTCATCTCACTCCTCATTCATTCCTTGTAGCGGTTCTTTTCTGTCCTTCTGGTTTAAATCTCAAATATCTCTCTAGGTAGTAAAGTTAGTTCGCATCTGACGCCTTTTTTTGGTCTGTCCCTCCTTCCCAGGGCCCACCCTCTGCGGACGCAGAGCGTCTGTTGGTCAGACTGATGGTCGGTTACGGCAGTCTCCAAGGCAATGCAATCTTGTCCTCGGCTTGGAAAGTCTCCGGACCGCTAGCTCAGATCCTCTGCGGCGCTGCCCTGCAGGGAAAGCCGCCAGCCCATTCTCAGGGGCGCGAGTGGAAGAATCACACTGCAGCAGAGGTAATAGACAGGGACCGAGGCCAATGAAGGGGGATGGGCGCATTAGAAGATAACGGGATGACCGGGATCAAGAACACGCCGCCACGCCCTCTCCGCCCGGCCTCTTATCCTCCAGCTGGTGGCCCCGGTTATCCTCCTAGATCCGGACAGCGGCTTCCGAAGTGACAGCCACGTGGACTGCGGGGGACTAGAATGTTGGCGTGGGGGGCGGGGCTGGAAGGGCGCCCAAGAGGTGAAGAAGGACCCGCGTACGCATGCTCGGGCGCCGGCTGCCAGGCGACGCCGCCGGGAGCGAGTACGCTCCTGACGTCACGCACCGCTCGTCCATTGAGCGGCGGCCGGAGGGAGGCGCCGTTCCGCCCCCTCCCGCCCCCGCCGCCGCCACCGCCACCGCCACCACGGCTGCCGCCTCCGGGAGTGTCTGAGGGGGCGCGGGGCCGCCGCAGGCTCGGGAGCCGCAGCGCGCGGTCCGGAGCCGCGGGCCGAGGCCCAGCGTGCGGCTTGCTCCGACCCCCGCCGCCCGATGTCCTCAAGATGGAGTCGGCGGGGAGGGCGGCGTGAAGAAAGCGGCGCTGTGTGCGCTGGGGCAAGGGCCCGGGCGCCCCAGGCGGCGACGGCGGCGGCGGCGGCGGCGGGATGGGGCTGCTCCTCATGATCCTGGCGTCGGCCGTGCTGGGCTCCTTCCTCACGCTCCTCACCCAGTTCCTGCTGCTCTACCGCAAACAGCCCGAGCCGCCGCCGGACGAGGCCGCCCGCGCGGCCGACGGCTTCCGCTATATCAAGCCGGTGCCGGGCCTGTCCCTGAGAGAGTACCTTTATGGCGGCGGCGGCGGGGCTGAGGAGCCCTCTGGCGGGCCCCCCGAGGGCGGCGCGACCCCGGCCCCCGAGACCCCCGCCCCGCCGACGCGCGAGACCTGCTACTTCCTCAACGCCATCATCCTGTTCTTGTTCCGGGAGCTGCGGGACACCGCACTTGCCCGCCGCTGGGTCACCAAGAAGATCAAGGTGGAGTTCGAGGAGCTGCTGCAGACCAAGACGGCTGGGCGCCTGCTGGAGGGGCTGAGCCTGCGGGACGTGTTCCTGGGCGAGACCGTGCCCTTCATCAAGACCATCCGGCTCCTCCGGCCCGTGGCGCCCTCGGCCACCGGGGAGCCCGACGGCCCCGAGGGGGAGGCGGTGCCCCCCGCCACCACCCCCGAGGAGCTGGCCTTCGAGGCGGAGGTGGAGTACAACGGGGGCTTCCACCTGGCCATCGACGTGGACTTGGTCTTCGGCAAGTCCGCCTACCTGTTCGTCAAGCTATCGCGGGTGGTAGGGAGGCTGCGCTTCGTCCTCACCCGCGTGCCCTTCACCCACTGGTTCTTCTCCTTCGTGGAGGACCCGCGGATCGACTTCGAGGTGCGCTCCCAGTTCGAAGGGCGGCCCCTGCCCCAGCTCACCTCCTTCATCGTCAACCAGCTCAAGAAGATCATCAAGCGCAAGCACACCCTTCCGAGTTACAAGATGAGGTGAGAGGAAGGTTGCGGGGGAAGGTCGCTCGGGCTCTTGGGCCCCGTGGCTGCTGGGACCCCGAGCCTGGCAGGGCATTGCCTCCGTCGTTGGGTGGGAAGGGCAGAGACTTATACAGCCCCTGCTTTCCAGGGCTCTTCCCCACCCTGGACAGGGCCCTCGATTAAGTACCCACATTCTTTGCTTCCGAAGGGCATTAATAAGAAGCTGGAAGCCTTTACGTGTGCTCTTGGGCATCCACGGTGTTGTCAGCGCGGGTCGAAGCAGCATATTGAAAATGGAAGGGAAGTCCCTCCCTCCCCGGACGGCTCTGGGACTGTTGAGAAACTATTTCTCTAGGTGGTTGCTGCATTGAGGGCAGCTTTGCAGCATCGCCTTGGCCACATTGAGAAATTGTTCGTGGACACCAAGTACAGGCATGAGGAGTGTTCTGGGAGCCCAGAGCTGTTGTATTTTGCAACCGCAGGCCAGTTTTGCCTT
Source organism: Muntiacus reevesi (assembly GCF_963930625.1). NCBI lineage: Eukaryota > Metazoa > Chordata > Mammalia > Artiodactyla > Cervidae > Muntiacus > Muntiacus reevesi. Next base: position 159,258,240 of record NC_089250.1, on the reverse strand, counting down.
GGTGCTTTGGCAACTTTCAAGGCAGAGGCAGCATCTATTGGAAAGGAATACTTTCCCACTGCAAATTGGAAACGAGTTGGGAGCCTATACATCTTGTAGTTCTCTGTACATTTTGTGCTAATGTCGTCTGGGGTAAATTCTGTAGCACAACCCCAGGCTGCCCCCTGACCTTTGAACTCTACTTGGCTGTAGGCTCCTCCCACAGTACCAGAAATTGCCCAGCAGGTAGTATTTTTAAGATAGGTTAGTGACTTTAACTTTGTAAAGCCTACCTATATCTAGCGGCTTGATTTTTATGTAGTATACTATTTTGATTAATGTACAAGGGTTTGGATTTTTATTTTTAATATCGTAGAGGTGGAAGGGGAAAAGAAATTTTGTGGGGCTGGAGTCTTCACTTTGGGAAGGCTTGGTCGGTGTTGAAGGGTCATATATGGCTATTTCTTCTAAAACAGATAGATTTTTAACTTAAAGTGTTTAACCCTTTAGGATTTTGTTCTTTACCATAAAATTATGTCAGTCTGGTATTTGCCTCACCTAGTTCCCTTTAGTGGAAGTTACATATTTCTGGATCACTAACTTGCTACCACAGTTTAAAACATCAGTGACCCAGATAATTCAGGAATGCTTTTGTTTGGGATGGAGTATTGACTTGTATTATGTGGCAGGTTTGCCTTAGTAGTTGTGTTTGTTTAGGCTAATAGCGTAGTGACAGCTTAAAACCGTCAAGTGGCAGAAATTTATAATGGAAAATTTTCCATAGATTTGCACAGGATGGTGAACTGGTCATTCACTGTCTGATTTCCTGTTCCGTGAAGTAGAACATACTTATGAAACCTACTCTTTCAGCTCTGGAATATGTGACTAAATTCTCAGTGAGTTGTAGTGTTTAAGCAGTGAGGTGTTTATAGCAGTGTGTGGCTGAGAAAGTCATGAGAGAAAGTTGTTAGAGATTTTGATATGTTTTCACAACTTCAGTTCTAATATTTTCTAAGTGGCTTTAAGATGCCAAAAACTTGGCTAAGCTGTTACTGATATTTGGGGGTTATTTGCAGGTTAACCAGCATGTAATGGGATTACATGTCATTTTGAGTTGGTTGGTTGGTTGGTTAGTTGTTTTCAGTGTTGACTTGAAATTCAGTTAAATCTGAAGGAAATTGTGATTAGCAGTTATAGAGCCATTAATAGGTTTATTTCCTTTGAAGGAACTTTTAGCGTCTGTTTAATTGAATAGCATCATCATTTAAAATATAGTCAAATTGCTTTTATTTACTGTATCCAAAAGGATTTTTAGAAAACCTAAAAATCTTGGGTGTGTTTGGGTATTATGATATTTCAGCTTTTAAACCTTAAAAGTTAAATGGTCACCTCCAAAAGTCTACACTCTTGGGCTCTATATTCCAAAGCATAGTCAGTAAGTACTGCACAGAATATATCACTCAATTTGTAAATATTTATTGTGCATCTGCTCTGTGCTTAACCATTATTCTGGGTACAAGGTTTCAATACAGTCTCAACCCTAATGGAGGTTGGAGTTTAGTGAGGATTGAATTAGCTGTACTTAGTAAGATTTAGCTAGAATGACATTGATGGGGTAACATTGAAGTAACTAGGAAGCTGATTTTAGTTTAGTAAAAGAAAATGATAGAAGTATGAGGATGGAGAGTGCTGCTTCAGAAAGTGTTGAGTTCTCTTATCTGTGTGTAGCTGTTCTGCCAGGAATATTTTAAACTACTGATGTTGTGGAGCAAATTCAAGTTTCAGCAGAGAATGAATTGAAATACATTTAAGATGTGTCACAATTCTCATAATGAGAATTAAAGTAGCTGTGGTTTCTCCTTTTTTATAGATGGGAAAGAGTGCTCAGAGTAGTTAAATAACTTGCCTAAAGTCACACAACTGTCAGATGGTGAAATCCAGCTCAGATACACCAGACTACCCTTTTTTCTTAAACTATACTGTGTTGTCCTTAAGGGATATTTAAAGTATGCCGTCAAAATAATGTATGTGGGGGGTATCCTTCCAAATTAACTGAGAACTCTTAAGAGGCATATGACTGTACAGCTTTTTTCCCCCCTTAAATTAGAAGTTTTGAGAAAGATTCCTTTTAAATTTTTTAAAATTTAAATCATAAGGTTAAATCTTTGGGTGCTACCCTGTTTAGCATTTCATTTTTAATCCAGCAGATTTTGTTTCCAAATAGAAGGTCTTGCTAGTTTATCCTTTTTATCTGCCTAATCTACTTAGTAGAGCTAAAGCAGTAAAGAAAACTATATTGAATCTTAGGGTCTCTTGACACTTGAAATTATTATAAAGGAGAAATATCTTTAACAGTTGGCCTTGTTGTCACTTCTTCCCCCTTTTCATTTGTTTTTCCATTTTCATGTTGCTAAAGTGAAAGTGTAAAGTGGCCCATCAGGGCTACCAGTTCTCATCAGGAGATGAGAAGGCAGCTTAAGTGGTTGGCTGCTTTCTAAGGACCTAGCTGAAAGATGCTTCATTTTACCCCAGGTAACATAGTTGGTAAAGGCTGTAGTATTTTTTTAACGAGTATACATTTTTTTACATATTATTCTAATTTTATTAATATTCCAATGTCACTATCTCAGTGTTAATTTTTTTGAGTTTTTTCTTAAAATGTACACTTTAAAATAGTAAATTATAGAGAAAAAGATTACCATCAGTGTTCTTTTCTTCTTATTTTTTTTTTTTTTGTTCTCAAAAATTTTGTTTTTATTTAATTTCCTATTAGCAGAGAATTGTGGGTTACCAGTGCTCTTGACTACATGGAGAACCCATTTTCAACATGAAATCTAAGTAATAGTCCTGAGGAGTTTAGGGTTTGCGAGTCAGGTATTTGAGATTCTGAACTGATGCTTCTCTTCCTAGGGTATCATTGCTGAGTAGTCAGCAGTGGTTGCATATTCAAAGGCCAGATCTGGTTCGTAGGTACTTTTAATTTGGCTTGCACTGTAGTTTTTTTGTTTCTTCATTGCCAGCATTTAAAAATGGAAAATATTGCATGATTTGGATTTCTGGCTTCTCTTAGGAAAATCTGGAAGACCTTAAAGCACTAGGCCTGCATTTGTCCTAGCAGTAATAAGATGGGAGAGATGGAGTCTAGGTGCAGGAAGCTCTTACATTGAGTGAGTCCCCACCCACTTGCAACATTTACTGATGACACTTGCCTGGCCTGGCATTATATACATTTGAAATTGCTTACTAAATGAACATTACTCTTGCTCTTCACTGCAAATGGGAAGAGTGTTAGTAGCTGGGTAGTAGAGGTTGATCATTTTTATCCCTTTTTAAACGTTATATCTTTGAAAAGCCTTTCACTGAACAACTTTATTTTATAAAAGATATTATCATTATAATATTGAATGCTAAAAACATCATTCTATTGGAAATCTTTTAAAAATCCCTTGAAATGTTTTTTGTTTCTCTGCAGTGTAATGATAGTAAGTAGACAGTGGCTGCTTTTCCCTTGAGTTTGCTGGACTTTTGCTTTAGTGCAAAGTGTGGGTCATCAGTTAACTAGGTATAAGTGTTTACTTCTCTGAGTTACAAATAAGGGGGCATCTACTTATTGACACTATTTGAATTTAATAAATTAGTATGGAACAAATATTGGAAAACTTCACTTTTCAAGTTCATGGAATGTCTTCTGAGCATGACTATTTTGTCAAAACTGTTTCATTCTTTTACTCTTAAAAATGTTCTGATATATATTTGTAGAAAATTTTCACATATTCTTAGTGACTGGAGATTGAGGATAGGTCTATATTTAGTTTGATAGGGTCTTTTAGCATAATTATCTGTGTCTTCTCTAATATATGATTAATTTCAGAGAACTAAATTAGACTTGGTCTGGAAAGCCTCATAGTATATAGAGCAGCTTATAATTGTGTTATTTCTTCCTTGGTCTGAGATGAGAAAGAAAAACATTTATTCTTAATGTTAATTATAACTTTTTAAAATTTTATTGAATATTGGAAGTAAAGATAGTTTCTAGTAATCAATGTCTTCTTAAAAATTTTCAAAGTGAATTCTCTGAAAGCTGACAAAATCGTTTGTAAAGTTAAATGTATGGTTCTGTGTTTATTCACTTACACTTTCATACTTTTCTTTCTTTATATAGACAGATTTTAAAAAATATCTTTGCTTAGGCTGCAAAATACTTTAAAATAGCTACTAATTATAATTTTACTTATATTAGTAGAAAAAATTCACCTTTGGTACTTTGGGATAGTGAAGACAAGGACATTGGGGTATCACTCGAACTGTTCTAGAGTAATGATGTAATGTATTAGCTAATTTTTAATTTGTTATTTCTTGTACTTCTGCTCAGGTGAGTATCTCTATATAAATGGAATTGTAAGATGACATTGTCTTAGATAAATAATTGTCATTTTTTAAATAGTCCCTTATTTTTAGTAGCTAAAGATAACTGAAGTACTGAAGACTATCATACCAAGTGGAGAAGGAAATGGCAACCCACTCCAGTATTCTTGCCTGGAGGACAGTTCCGTGGACAGAGGAGCCTGGTGGGCTATAGTCCATGGGGTTGCAAAGAGTTGGACAATACTAAGTGGCTAAAACACACACACACACACACACACACACACACACCCCATAGCTAGTGTTGTAAGAGTATGATGATAAAAATGGTTATAGCATAGTTCATGCTTTCAAGCTGGTTAGTCTTCCTGGGAAAAACAGAAAGCAGTTAAAGCTCATTATACTGGCATTTGTATATATTTAAGACCTTCAGTTTTGTGAGAAATGAAGAGGAGCGATCAGTGTCTGCTAGGCAAACACTTGATTACTTTGTGCTGTATAATGTTTTGTGACCTTGGAATACCTGAGTATGCTCCAGTTTAGTGCTGGTTTTAACTTCTTGCAAGTTGGGTTTTCTTCAGCTATTTTGAATTACTATGATTTAGGCATTTAAAACACTTTAGATGGAAAATAGTATATTGAAAATTAAATCTTTGTTCTAAAAATTTGGCTTACATATTGAAAAGAGGAGTAATAATGAGGAAGCTGTTTGAGTCTAATCAGTAGTGTAGAGATCTGTTGGCTTCTGAGAAAGCCCTACTGTGTTACTGGAAATAGCCAAAGCAGATCACTATAAAGTAGATTGCACTGAAGGAGCATGCCTAATCAAACACTTAATATTGACTTATAAAATATTACTAGTCTATCATATGAGATAGAGACACAGGTAACAAAATCAGTTTGCTAGCTATATGCAAAGCACTGTGTGTGTACTTCCAAATACTTGCTATCTTTTTTCATAGTTACAGGAACTGTGTAGGAGAAGTTGGTATCTCATTTTTACAGAGACAGTGGAAACTTGAGACTTCCAGGGGGTTAGTGACCCTCAGAGTCTTTTTAAAAAGTCCTGAACTCCTAAAGTCGTGTGTGTTATTTCTACGGAGATAAATCAATGGTTACTCTACCAGGAGTTTGCAAACAAACTGGTGCTAGGCCTACAAGTTAAGAATGACTTTTACATTTTTTAACTTTACATTTTAAAGTTGTTCAAACAAAAAGAAGAAGAATGTGCAACAGACCATATTGGATTCTAAAATATTTCCTTTCTAGTCCACTATAAAAAAAGGTTTGCTAATCCCTGGTCTAAACCCTGAAACAGAAAGCCCTAAAGAAAAAAACACACAAAAAAACTGTACTTCAGTGTATACAAAAAAGGAACATGTGTGCATATACAATACATTGAAAGGTACTTTTAAACCTTTTTTTGAGAGTCCTATCTTTTTGGAAAGCTAATGATAACTGTGGTACTTTGCAGAAAAATGCATAAACAGTTTAATTTCATGGAATTTTTAGTCCCCTGGAAACCTGTCTGGGGTTCTTAACCCAGGTTGCATAGTAAACACAAAGGAATACAATTTTGTTCCCATAAATATAACTAAAACTAATCTTCTGAAAAAAAATATTAAGCACTTCATACTTTTGCTGGCCTTCTTGTATGGCTTCTATGGTTCACTGACCCAGCATTTCTTCCCTTTTCATTCTCCATACCCTCCTAACGTTGTCATCAGGAAACAAATGCTGTTAATCCCTTTGTTTCTTTCTAGAGTCATAGGACCTACCAATACTTTTGTCATGACATCAGAGCACATCACACTTCATTGGAAAGTTGTAAAGCGCCTACCTGGTCATTAGCAGAAGTTTTACAGAGTAGTTTCGAAATCTCTCTTGCCAGATTGCTGCTGCTGCTGCTAAGTCGCTTCAGTCCTGTCCAACTCTGGGCGACCCCATAGACGGCAGCCCACTAGGCTTCGCCATCCCTGGAATTCTTCAGGCAAGAACACTGGAGTGGGTTGCCATTTCCTTCTCCAATGCATGAAAGTGAAAAGTGAAAGTGAAGTTGCTCAGTCGTGTCTGATTCTTCGCAACCCCATGGACTGCAGCCTACCAGGCTCCTCCATCCATGGGATTTTCCAGGCAAGGGTACTGGAGTAGGGTGCCATTGCCTTCTCCGTGCCAAATTGTTAGGACTCTGATAAAACCACATACTTACTGTATTTGTATTAGGGAAAAATGAGATGTAAGTGTTAATTATTTACCTTCAAATGAGTAGAACTACAGGTGTTACAGAGAGGCTGCCAGTGCTGTGGAATTATTTCACTCTTTTGTTTGAGGCTACAGAGAAGTACTTCAATTCTCTATTCCAGTAAATAGAGCTTTGGATTACCATATACCTTAATTCAGCGCTCTACTGCTCAAAAGGACCTTAGACAAAAGGCTTTTATCTTCTCTTATTCTCAGTTTCCATATTTGTAAAATGGAGATGAAATAATATCTAATTGGAGATAATAAATGTCATATATGATACCTACTGAATAAATATCTTTCCTTTAGTAACTAATCGAATGTACTCATTTATTGATTATCCTGCATTCGTCACGTTTTGCTAGAGATATGTCAGAAATTTGTTAGGTGATACTATAAAAAAAATTTCTCTTTTCAAATGAGTGATAAGCTCATTGTAAAAAAAAATACAGAGAAAATCTGTTAGAGAAAATCACAGTGGAAAATCTCCTGTAATATGTCTTCTTAAAGAAAACTGTTAAATTCAGGGACTATTCTTCCATATTTTTTTCTAAATGTATTCTAATTTGTTGTTGTTCAGTCACTAAGTCATGTGACCTCTTTGTGACCCTGTGGATTGCAGCACAGCAGGCTTCCCTGTCCTTTACTATCTCCCAGAGTTTGCTTAAATTCCTGTCCATTGAGTTGGTGATGCTATCTAACCATCTGATCCTCTGCCACTCTCTTCTCCTGCCTTTAATCTTTCCCAGCAGCAGGGTCTTTTCCAGTGAGTTGTCTCTTCACATCAGGTGGCCAAAGTACTGGAGCTTCTCTCTGTCCATGGGATCCTCCCAGCAAGAACGCTAGGACAGGTTGCCATTTCCTCCTCCAGGGGATCTTCCCAACCCAGGGAATCCAACCAGTGTCTCCTGCATTGGCAAGTGGATTCTTTACGCCTAATGCCACCTGGGAAGCCCCTGTAATTTGTTACTAATTTATAAAAACAGTTGGTATCCCACTGTTAGCATCTTGCTTTTTTGGTATGTTTTACTCACTGTATCTTAGGTTTTTAAATGTACCTGCTTTATTTTCTTTTTAAAGGTGCTTGGAATTACCCTGATTGTAAGTACCACCTTGTTGATTTTTTCCCCAGTTTTTCACTAATATAAATAATGGTATCACAGACATTCCTCTATCTATATATCTTTGAGTAGATACTAGTTTTTTTTCTTGTGATTTGTTTTTTTGAAGGAGTATGTATTTTTTTGTTTTTTTTTTCCCCCCATTTTTTTTTTGCCAGTGTTCAAGTAGTATTTAGGAGCATTAAGGAGTTGAAAATATACTCCTCTCCCTTTTAATTTCATTCCTCGATATACCCATTGTTAAGTTTGTGGTGTACACCCAGCTCTGTGCTCAATCACAGGTACATCAATACAAGCCTTTCAGGTGTACACCAAACTCTTATGCTCAAACACAAATATACAAGCCTCTTATATACTGAGGAGGTGCCTGTCTCTTCCTCTTTTGCTCCCTCTCTGTGTCCCCATCCTTTTCTCCTCAATAAAAAAAATGGGGAGTGTAATATAAATGTGACCCTGAAAATTGGTTTGTAGGTGTAACACAAACATCCCTCCAGGCAGCATGTTTAGGTCTAATTCACTGATTTATTCCGTTCCTGGTCATACTTTATTTTCTCTAACTTATTTTCTCTGACTCTGACCTTATATTCCATACCTCTTCCTCTCAGTTTGTTCTAGCCTCCTGAGTGTTCTCACACTCCAATCTTGCAGCCATCCTGAGGCCTTGGCTAGTTGTTCTCTGGGAATATTTTTCCCACAAATAGCCAAAGAGCTCACCCTGTCACTTTTCAGGTCCTTGCTTCCGTATCACCTTTTAGTTATCCTATATAAAAAAGTACATTAGCGTGTTACGTGTGGAATTATTGGGTTTTTTTGCACAGACTTTTTACTGACACATTGTGTTTCTGTGTGTGATATAGAAACTGCCCAAATCCTAAGGATACACTTAAATTCTCACAAAGTGAACTCAGCCTTGTAACTCAAGTGCTGGGATTTTGAATTTAGTCTGAAGAATGCCTATTCGTTGACTTTCTTTAAATGGAATGTATAGAATATATTAACTTTTTTTTTTAATGGTTGAAGGTTGTGGTTATAAACACAGACTGATGATGTATAATCCAATTCTGATTGTAAAATCAGTACTGAGGAGGAATGCCTTCCTCCCAACACACATACATGCACTCCAATGATGCTGATTGAGGTTTCCAAAAGTTGACAGTGCTGACTTTAAGGTCTGTCAGGCACCTCATGGACACCATCTCTCTTCCTCTGATTCTTACACACAAACAAAGACAAAACATGAATGCATTTGCAACCTTCTCTGACACTCTAGAAGCCCTGGTTTTTGATTTCACATTGTTTGGAAAGGTCAGTATTGATAAACTAGGTTATCATCCTTCCCTTGGACAGATACAATAAAACTTATTTTCACATAATTACCAGTTTTCTTAAAACCAGCTGAATGCTTCAGAACATGTATTTCTTCTGTAATCAGCACATTGGGTCTTTATTTTGTGCCCATGAATTCTTTATATATTGTAGGGGGAATGGAGCTGATAATATGCTATGTGAATTACTAAAATATCTATGCCTTGATTTGCATAACTTTGATTAAAAAGCTGCACAATTTCCCCCTCCCCAGCATAATTAGTTTTTCTTGATATGTACTTACAACAAACATGCTGATTAGCAAGCACAACAGTAAAGATGTTTTATCTGCCTGTAGTGCAGGAGATGCTGGGGAGACAGGTTTGTTCCCCGGGTGGGGAAGATGCCCTGGAGTAGGGCATGGCAACCCACTCCCAGTATTCTTGCAGGGAGAATCCCACGACAGCGGGGCCTGGTCACAGAGTTGGACACAACTGAAGCAACTGAGCATGCACGCATTCTTTTGCATTATGTGCCTGTTAATGTGCACTTGTTTCATTTGGTGAGGTATGTGCCTGTCACTGAATAGGTGTGTGTTTAGAAATGGTACTTCTGCTAGGATCAACTCCATATCCTCCTAGATTATCTACATTATAAGTGACTGTTGTTTTTAGTATTTTTTTTTTTTTTTTTTTTTGCTGTAAAATCTTCAGGAGCAATATGGGGAGAAAGTATTTCTGTTTAGCAGCTGGCTATAAGAATCTCTGTTTTGAAAATGACTGTGTTCTTAGTACAGCTGTTTCATGCAGGCATCAGTATCTGCTAAACAGAGCATCTGGTGGTGTGTGCTAACCTAATGTCCTCCTCACACAATAGCCTTTCATGCTTGTGAGATTATACTCATACTCATTACTAAGGATGGATGTGGTTGCTGACTGCACAATCTCTCTACTTAGTTATTTGGTCAAGCAAGTAAATTATTCAAAGCTTTTAGTTCTGTGAAACTTGGTGTAGCTGAAGTTAAGAGCCATTCTTCTGTAGCTCATTTCATCGTATGATAATTATTTTTATAACACACTGAAAATTTTGTTTTGTTCTCACCATTATTAAGTACAATATTCTGTAAAATTCAGGACGATGATGTCTGGCCTATTTTAAAGTTTGGGAAGGTTATTAGTTCTCAATATTTAACTTTGGATTTCAATCAGGACTAGAATTGCAGACCGGAGAAGGCAATGGCACCCCACTCCAGTACTCTTGCCTGGAAAATTCCATGGATGGAGGAGCCTGGTAGGCTGCAGTCCATGGGGTCGGGAAGAGTCGGACAAGACTGAGTGACTTCACTTTCACTTTTCACTTTTATGCATTGGAGAAGGAAATGGCAACCCACTCCAGTGTTCTTGCCTGGAGAATCCCAGGGATGGGGTAGCACAGAATCAGACACAACTGAAGTGACTTAGCAGTAGCAGTAGCAGAATTGCAGACTCTTTACATGGAAAGAATTTAAGTAAATGTTTGTAGTGAAATATGACAGCTTTTGTTTACTCATTCTGGAATAGTAGATAGCACAGATTTAGTTCAGGTATTTTGAAATTCATGAAGTATAAGGAGATAAATCATGGTGATCTTAGTCTGTAGTAAAGCCCATGAATATAGTTTATCTAAATGAAAGGCCATTTTAGGGGTCAGTTGCTTACCTTTATTTTAAGCTTCATGAAAGCTTAGAGTTTCAATGTAATTGGTCACAGGCCATGGTAAGAGACCTTCACGTTGTAGGTTGTGATAAACATAAAAAGATAGATCTATTAGACGTGGTCAAGAGACTTGCTTTGGTTTCCTGAGCAACTCATCTCATTTGATACTTTATCTCTCTCATGCATAGGATATCAGTTAACACTGACTCACCTTTGAGTCACCAGCTATTGAGTTCTTTAGTGAGGGACTTGGCAGCCTCTGTTATCACTCTTGTCAGCCTATATATAAAACCACTTCAGAAAATTCTGTAACATCTTAGACCTTGATTAGTGTATGCAGAATTAGGAGTTTGGATAAAAGTGAACCTTGCATATTAGGTAGAGGATGTATGGATGAATGAGCAGGAGGGAAAATTTTTTTGTAACATTATTTGTTATCCTCGGTTTTATTAGTTTAATTACCACTTAGAAGTACTTTTTTCTCCCCAGGAGTACAGAAATTAAAATCATTTTCCCAAGTATGAACTTGATCCACCTAATGTGCCCCAAGGAATTCCATAAATAGAACAATTCTGTGTGGGTTTCCTTAAGAAACCCATGCAGTGTATTAATATATTCAGTTTAATATAAGTCTTTGTTTAAAAAGCGTAATGACACAGAAATATAAAGGTGATACCTAAGGTAGGGAAGCATACTGGCTATTATTAACTTGTTTCTTTGCACTTGCAAATTTATATCCACACAAAGGACACAGTTTTTAAAAGGCCAACTAGTGGAGTGACTGAAATCATGGTCATGTGAAATCTGAAATTCAAGAAAGACAAACAGCTACAATCTTGAACATCATCCATGATGAATACTAAGACCTGAGATGGTTCCTTGTGGAAGGGAAGAAGTTTGCTGTCTGACATGTCTCTAGGAGACCAGCCTTCAAATAAATAGAAAGTTTGACAGGAAATGTTTCTAGAGCATCTCACTATGCCAAATGCTTTATGTGAACTTTCTCATCAAATCCTTAGAGTAACCTTGTAAGACAGGTTCTAATTACTACCGTATGTTTACAGATGGAGAGACTGAGGCTCTGAAAGTTGAAATAGCTTGCCCAGGTCTCAAAGCTAATAAGTGTTGGACCTGAAATTCAAAACTAAGACTTAACTAAAATCTGTGTCCTTACCACTGCTTTAAACTACCATGTAAAAAAGGAACTGAGAAGTGAAGGATGCTTAGTGCTTTACATTATTTCTTGTAATCTTTATAACAGCACTGTGAGATCATTGTTATTGTCCTCCTTCTGATATGAGGAAACTGAGGTTTAAAGGCAATAGTTGACTCAGGGTCACGTTGCTGCAAAGTGGCAGAACAGGATCCCAAGCCCAGCTGTCTGGCTCCAGAGTCTGCTCTTAACCACTCTTCTGTACTACCTGCCATAGATGTTTCCTCTCTTCAGGCAACTCCCTGTTTAGCTGGGAGGAGTGGGAGGTGTGGGAGAACCACAGAGAGACAGACATGTAATGTGATTAGTGAGAAGCTGTGACCAGATGGTGGGAGCGGGGAGGGGGCTGCTGTTAGAGAGGAGGTGACTTTGAATAGTGTAAATTAGGAACTTACCATCCGAGGCTAGTTACAGGATCAGAGTGATTAGCAGGCAGACAAGTCTCTCAGGGGAAATAATATGGCTGTGCTAACCTTGCTGAGGGGAGGAGCTTGGTGTATGAATTGTCTTTTTAGTGTAATATTAGTTGAGTTGTCTACATAAAATAGAAGATTTGAAATTTAGGTCCATAGTTTACCAATATAGAAAATAAAGAGTGTTTCGAACTACTTGTACTTTGTTTTCTTTCTCATTACATACGGTTTTGCATGTGTACTGTACTTTGCGTAATAAGGGGCACCATACAAGTTATGACTAATAGAGGTTTGTGATGATATTTAAATACACCAGGAGAACTCTTTCTTTAAATGACTACTGAGGTACCTCTGAAGAACAATGAATGGAGACACATTTTGAAATGATCACCACTGATTTGTCTAGTTTATATATTTGGTCTAGGAGATTTGGGAGCACATTTATGTTTGCTAGTTCCTAATGTGAGAGAGTCAAGACTGTCAGACTAAAAGGCAAAAACCACACAGAACTCCCAGTTGCCTGCTCATATCTGCTTGTTCTACTCTTCATTAGGCAGGATGTAGTGCTGGTTATGTTCCTGAGCCTGAGATAAGACTCGCCTCTGAGTGCCTGACTGGGACTGGTCTCTCCATCTTTAAACACAGTAAACCTTTGTTGAAGGGATAAGATGACATTTAAGCTGATTGTTGAAGGATGGTGTGGCTTTAGACCTAGGGAGATGGGATGGAAGTTTAGTGTGGGTAGAAGAAATAGCAAAGGAACAGAATCAGGACACTGTGTACTATCTTTAGGGACATTAAGGAAGCCAATTTGATGAGACTCAAGCGCAGAGAAGGGAGAAAACTAGCATTTGTGTACCTGTTACCTGCTGAGAACTACGAGGTGCTTCACATGTGTGAACTCTCTAATTAATAGTCCTGGGAGGTAGCTTTTTATTTAGAGAAAAAAAAAGACAGAGGCTCTTGTTTTTGGTTCAGAAAATGGTCTTTTTTAAGAAGAGGAAACATAATTTTAGAAGTCACAAAATTCTGACTAATCATTGATAACCTGAACCAAGCTAGTGGAGAACACAGAATATTAGAATATTAACAGTAGGAAATTGGGGGAACAGAGGTGGAACTGGTTGGTTGTGAGGACGAGGTACAAGTTACCTTCAGATTTTTAAGAGTTCATGAGATCAATGATGCCAAGAAGAGAAAACAGGAGAGGAGGAGCAAGTTTGAAGGAAAGGTGTTCCATTTACTTTTAAGCATAAATATATGGAATTCATAGACGCAGTGAGAGCAAATGATGTTGCTAAGGAAAGTACAGAAGAGAAAGGAAAGAAAGAATCCAAGTTGTTTTAGTTTACAGAACAAACTTCTAATTCTCCATTATGGGAAATTTCAAGCTTACTCAAAAGTTAAGAGAATAGTTTGATAAACCCCATTATCTGTATCCAGATAGTCATTAACTTGTAGGCACTTTTGATCTTCTGTATTTTCCCATGCTCCCCCCCTTTGATTATTTTGAAAGAAATATCTAGGAACTGGGACCATAATCTGTGTGTGTATGACTCTAAATCATGTTAACACAACACCTTCCCTCCTTGACAAGGCCTCATAAACCTCTACATGAATATTTTGAGAAATAGAAGGCAAGCAATGCCTCGAGACTGTTGTGCCTTTTTTATTAATATTATTATCTCTTAATTGGTAGAAAGTTTTCCCTTTCATTGAGTTGAAAACTCTAGCTGATTTATTATTATGGCAAGGATACAAGAACCCATGGTGAAGTCCAAAGTAGATTTAGGCCTGAGAATATTTTTATACTGGGTTTGTAGTAAAGCCTTTTCTCTAAAGATCACAGTGTTTGCAAACAGTTTTACTGCTGCCATGTGATGGAGATGTCACCAGCTGGCATTCAGGGTGCTTATAGAGCAGTCTTGAAACATCTTAGAGCAAAAACATATTTTAGATGTTAAAAAAGATTCTCTCGGATCCACATATGAGAAGAAGGCTTGGCGTTTCTTGTAAGTGTAAAATTTTAAATATGTATTTTTAAAATGTTATCAAAGTAACATATTTTTAAATTAAACATGGCTTTTCTTTTAAACTTTTACTGCAGTATAACTCACTGCTTAAAAAGCACGCTAACTGTAGAAGTTCAGTTCAGTGAATTTTTACAAAATGAACAAAACAGCATTCAGAACAAGGAATAGAATATTACCAGCAATCAGGAAGTCCCTCACATGCTGCCTTCCCTGCTCTGCTTAGCAGTAACTACTGTCCTGCCATCTACCACCATTGCTTTTTGTGGGGGCGGGGGCGTGCCTATTTTTTAACTTGTATTAATTGAGCCATAGTGTTTACACTCATTGTTTTTCTGGGTTCTTTGACTCGACAGTACCTTTCTGAGATTGTTTCCACGTTATTGTGTATATAGTTCGTTCATTATATTTGCTGTGGTGTCTTCACATGTACCTCGATTTATCCCTTCTACTGTTGATGGATAGTTGGATATTGCTGTTACAAGTATTCTTATACATGTTTTTGGTTAACATTTATGCACATTTCTATTGGATATCTAGGATTGCTGAGTCATAGGTTAAGCATCTATTTTGGTGTAGTAGATACAGCCACACAGTTTTACAGTAGTTATAATAGCACACTAGCAGTTTCACATCCTTTTCAACATTTGATATTGTCTGTCTTTTCATTTGGAGAATGTGCCTGCCAGTGTAGGAGACTTAAAAACACGGGTTTGATCCCTGGGTCGGGAAAATCCCCTGGAGTAGGGCCTGTCAATCCACTCCAGTATTCTTGCCTGGATAATTCCATGGACAGAGGAGCCTGGTGGGTTACAGTCCATAGCGTTGCAAAGAGTTGGACACGACTGAAGCGACTTACCATGCATGCACGCATGTCTTTTCATTTGAGTTAATGTACATAATTTTAAATAATGTACATAATTTTAAAATCAAACATAATAGAAGGACTGATAATTAAAATCAGTGGTTACTTCCCTAAACCCTCTACTTTCCTCCTGTAAATCACAGTCTTCAGAAGCAACCATTTATATGTACTATTTCTGTTTTTAGCAACTTTTAATTTAAGAGGCAGTGATAAATAGCATAGATTTTGAAGCCAGACTGCCTAGATTCTCTTCTTGGCTTTACCACTTACTGAATGTGTAACCTTGAGCAAGTTTTTTAACCTCTCTGTGTCTCAGTTTCTTCATCTACAGAATGGGGATTAATTATAGTATCTATCTTACAAAATTGTGAGAATTAATAAATGACTTATGTAGTAAGTACTCAGTAAAGGTTAGCTATACTAATTAATTATGACATTACCTATATTGTTCAACCAAGTCATATAGTCAGTTGTCTTGCTTCAACATCTTTAAATATTTTCTATTGATTGACTTCCTTCTAAGATACATGAGGATTTAGCTAAATGATACCTTCTCACCTTCTTTTCGGAGAAGGAAATGGCAACCCACTCCAGTATTCTTGCTTGGAGAATCCTGTGGACAGAGGAGCCTGGTGGGCTGCTCTCCATAGAGTCGCACAGAGTCAGACACAACTGAAGCGACTTATCATGCATGCATGTATTGGAGAAGGAAATGGCAACCCACTCCAGTGTTCTTGCCTGGAGAATCCCAGGGACAGGTAAGCCTGGTGGGCTGCCGTCTATGGGCTCGAACAGAGTTGGACAGGACTGAAGCAACTTAGCAGCAGCAGCAGCATATTCATTTCTGTCTTTTTCCAATCAGTTATGCCACTATTTTCACTTCATTCCCTGAGCTGCATCCTTGTTCATATATAGTAACAACTATGTTCTATTCGGACTGAAATCTTCCTTGATTGATATATATACCTTATTGTTAGGTCTGTACAATTTTTTTTTTTATTGCAGAACTGCCAAATATGCCGGTTTATGCTTCCTTTTCTATATTACAATTTCAAAATCTTTGAGCCATTCAAATCAGTATGTTCCTAGAGTCAAGTTTGAATTCTTTTTTATCCTCTTACCAAATTGCCTTAACCAAATCTTCAAGATTTAATTGAAAAATGAACCTCTTCCTTATTTCTTCTTCCATTCCTTATATTCTGTAGATCCCCTTCTTAGAGTTTTCATCACCTTCCCCAAAGTGGACTTTTCCCTTGGTTTGCCACAGTCCTGTCATCTGGGTTTAGGACATCATTGCCTTCTTGACTTGGATCCCCTGTTTCCTGGATTACTTTCTTCTTTCTTGCTTTAGACCCTCATTTTGTTGGCGTGTATTACATGTAACTTTTTAATAAAGGATGCAGTCTCCAGCATGTTCTCTGTGAACCTATTGTGATCTGCAGCTGTGCCTCACCCTGTTGTTGCTGAGTGAGAATCAAGCACAGTAGTACATTTGAAACCATGCCCATCCTTGTCAGATAACTGCAGACCAGGTTTAGAGCATGTGTTCCGGCAGAAATCAGGGTGGTCATCAAGTCAGCCTCAGGAACTGTCGACCAGGCTCTGGAGTTATGTTTGAGTTCTTTTATGGACGGATTGTGTCCCCAAAATGTTAAAGCCCTAACCTTCAATGTAACTATTTGAGATAATAGGGCCTTTAAGGAGGTAATTAACATTAAAGAGTTCATAAGGATGGAGTTCTCATCCTAGTAGGACTGGTTCTTTACAAGAACAGGAAGAGATGCCAGAAGTGTGTGTGCAGAGAGAAAAGGCCATGAGAGGATACAGCAAGAAGGTGGCTGTCTATAAGCCAGGAGAGAGGTTTTACCAGAAACCAGCCCCCCTGGCATCTTGATCTTTGACTTCCACTGTGAGAAAACAAGCTTCTGTTTTTTATGCCACCCAGTCTATGGTATTCTGTTGTGGCAGTGCTAGGAAACTAATACAGGTTCCAGTTTTGGCTTCAGTGTATAGTGTTTGTGAGACATCTAGGACTGTTTCCTTATGTACAATGTGCTATTTCCTGGTTTGGGGAGTTAAGTGAGCAAATACGTGCTTTATACAGTCAGTACCTGGTATGGTAGCCATTCAGTAACACTTTTTCATAAGCCTTAAAACAACCTGTAAGTTACTTTATTTTAATTAGGAAAGGATAGATTTTTTTTTTTCTTTTTATTTTTCAGTGGGTTTTGTCATACATTGATATGAATCAGCCATAGAGTTACACGTATTCCCCATCCCGATCCCCCCTCCCACCTCCCTCTCCACCCGATTCCTCTGGGTCTTCCCAGTGCACCAGGCCCGAGCACTTGACTCATGCATCCAACCTGGGCTGGTGATCTGTTTCACCATAGATAATATACATGCTGTTCTTTCCAAACATCCCACCCTCACCTTCTCCCACAGAGTTCAAAAGTCTGTTCTGTACTTCTGTGTCTCTTTTTCTGTTTTGCATATAGGGTTATCATTACCATCTTTCTAAATTCCATATATATGTGTTAGTATACTGTAATGTTCTTTATCTTTCTGGCTTACTTCACTCTGTATAATGGGCTCCAGTTTCATCCATCTCATTAGAACTGATTCAAATGAATTCTTTTTAACGGCTGAGTAATATTCCATGGTGTGTATGTACCACAGCTTCCTTATCCATTCGTCTGCTGATGGACATCTAGGTTGCTTCCATGTCCTGGCTATTATAAACAGTGCTGCGATGAACATTGGGGTGCACGTGTCTCTTTCAGGTCTGGATTCCTCAGTGTGTATGCCCAGAAGTGGTATTGCTGGGTCATATGGCAGTTCTATTTCCAGTTTTTTAAGAAATCTCCACACTGTTCTCCATAGTGGCTGTACTAGTTTGCATTCCCACCAACAGTGTAAGAGGGTTCCCTTTTCTCCACACACTCTCCAGCATTTATTGCTTGTAGACTTTTGGATAGCAGCCATCCTGACTGGTGTGTAATGGTACCTCATTGTGGTTTTGATTTGCATTTCTCTGATAATGAGTGATGTTGAGCATCTTTTCATGTGTTTGTTAGCCATCTGTATGTCTTCTTTGGAGAAATGTCTGTTTAGTTCTTTGGCCCATTTTTTGATTGGGTCATTTATTTTTCTGGAATTGAGCTTCAGGAGTTGCTTGTATATTTTTGAGATTAATCTTTTGTCTGTTTCCTCATTTGCTATTATTTTCTCCCAATCTGAGGGCTGTCTTTTCACCTTACTTATAGTTTCCTTTGTTGTGCAAAAGCTTTTAATTTTCATTAGGTCCCATTTGTTTATTTTTGCTTTTATTTCCAATATTCTGGGAGGTGGGTCATAGAAGATCTTGCTGTGATTTATGTCAGAGAGTGTTTTGCCTATGTTCTCCTCTAGGAGTTTTATAGTTTCTGGTCTTACATTTAGATCTTTAATCCATTTTGAGTTCATTTTTGTGTATGGTGTTAGAAAGTGTTCTAGTTTCATTCTTTTACAAGCGGTTGACCAGTTTTCCCAGCACCACTTGTTAAAGAGATTGTCTTTTTTCCATTGTATATCCTTGCCTCCTTTGTCAAAGATAAGGTGTCCATAGGTTCGTGGATTTATCTCTGGGCTTTCTATTCTGTTCCATTGATCTATATTTCTGTCTTTGTGCCAGTACCACACTGTCTTGATGACTGTGGCTTTGTAGTAGAGTCTGAAGTCAGGCAGGTTGATTCCTCCAGTTCCATTCTTCTTTCTCAAGATTACTTTGGCTATTCGAGGTTTTCTGTATTTCCATACAAATTGTGAAGTTATTTTTTCTAGCTCTGTGAAAAATACCATTGGTAGCTTGATAGGGATTGCATTGAATCTATAGATTGCTTTGGGTAGAATAGCCATTTTGACAATATTGATTCTTCCAGTCCATGAACACGGTATGTTTCTCCATCTGTTTGTGTCCTCTTTGATTTCTTTCATCAGTGTTTTATAGTTTTCTATGTATAGGTCTTTCGTTTCTTTAGGTAGATATACTCCTAAGTATTTTATTCTTTTTGTTGCAATGGTGAATGGTATTGTTTCCTTAATTTCTCTTTCTGTTTTTTCATTGTTAGTATATAGGAATGCAAGGGATTTCTGTGTTAATTTTATATCCTGCAACTTTACTATATTCATTGATTAGCTCTAGTAATTTTCTAGAAGAGTCTTTAGGGTTTTCTATGTAGAGGATCATGTCATCTGCAAACAGCGAGAGTTTCACTTCTTCTTTTCCTATCTGGATTCCTTTTATGTCTTTTTCTGCTCTGATTGCTGTGGCCAAAACTTCCAACACTATGTTGAATAGCAGTGGTGAGAGTGGGTATCCTTGTCTTGTTCCTGATTTCAGAGGAAATGCTTTCAATTTTTCACCATTGAGGGTGATGCTTGCTGTGGGTTTGTCATATATAGCTTTTATTATGTTGAGGTATGTTCCTTCTATTCCTGCTTTCTGGAGAGTTTTAATCATAAATGAGTGTTGAATTTTGTCAAAGTCTTTCTCTGCATCTATTGAGATAATCATATGGTTTTTATCTTCCAATTTGTTAATTTGGTGTATTATGTTGATTGATTTGCAGATATTAAAAAATCCTTGCATTCCTGGGATAAAGCCCACTTAGTCATGGTGTATGATTTTTTTAATATGTTGTTGGATTCTGTTTGCTAGAATTTTGTTAAGGATTTTGCATCTATGTTCAGTGATATTGGCCTGTAGTTTTCTTTTTTTGTGGCATCTTTGTCTGGTTTTGGAATTAGGGTGATGGTGGCCTCATAGAATGAGTTTGGAAGTTTACCTTCATCTGCAATTTTCTGGAAGAGTTTGAGTAAGATAGGTGTTAGCTCTTCTCTAAATTTTTGGTAGAATTCAGCTGTGAAGCCATCTGGTCCTGGGCTTTTGTTTGCTGGAAGATTTTTGATTACAGTTTTGATTTCCTTGCTTGTGATGGTTCTGTTAAGATCTTCTATTTGTTCCTGGTTCAGTTTTGGAAAGTTATACTTTTCTAAGAATTTGTCCATTTCATCCAAGTTGTCCATTTTATTGGCATAGAGCTGCTGGTAGTAGTCTCTTATGATCCTTTGTATTTCAGTGTTGTCTGTTTTGATCTCTCCCTTTTCATTTCTAATTTTGTTAATTTGGTTCTTCTCTCTTTGTTTCTTAATGAGTGTTGCTAATGATTTGTCAATTTTGTTTATTTTTTCAAAAAACCAGCTTTTAGCTTTGTTGATTTTTGCTATGGTCTCTAGTTTCTTTTGCATTTATTTCTGCCCTAATTTTTAAGATTTCTTTCCTTCTGCTAACCCTGGGGTTCTTCATTTCTTCCTTCTCTAATTGCTTTAGGTGTAGAGTTAGGTTATTTATTTGGCTTTTTTCTTGTTTCTTGAGGTAAGCCTGTAATGCTATGAACCTTCCCCTTAGCACTGCTTTTAGTGTCCCATAGGTTTTGGGTTGTTGTGTTTTCATTTTCATTTATTTCTATACATATTTTGATTTCTTCTATGATTTTTTGGTTATTCAGAAGCATGTTATTTAGCCTCCATATGTTTGAATTTTTAACAATTTTTTTCCTGTAATTGAGATCTCATCTT
The DNA here is from genome assembly GCF_963930625.1 of Muntiacus reevesi. NCBI lineage: Eukaryota > Metazoa > Chordata > Mammalia > Artiodactyla > Cervidae > Muntiacus > Muntiacus reevesi. Next base: position 159,237,398 of record NC_089250.1, on the reverse strand, counting down.
ACTGCACTGTGGTCAGAAAAGATGACTGGAATGATTTCAATTTTTTTGAATTTTCCAAGACCAGATTTATGACCCAGGATGTGATCTATTCTGGAGAAAGTTCCGTGTGCACGTGAGAAAAAGGTGAAGTTGCTTGTTTTGGGGTGAAATGTCCTATAGATATCAATTAGGTCTAGCTGGTCCATTGTGTCATTTAAGGTTTGTGTTTCCTTGTTAATTTTCTGTTTAGTTGATCTATCCATAGTTGTGAGTGGGGTATTAAAGTCTCCCACTATTATTGTTACTATTAATTTCCTCTTTCATACTCATTAGCGTTTGCCGTACATATTGCGGTGCTCCTATGTTGGGTGCATATATATTTATAATTGTTATATCTTCTTCTTGGATTGATCCTTTGATCATTATGTAGTGTCCTTCTTTGTCTCTTTTCACATCCTTTATTTGAAAGTCTATTTTATCTGATGTGAGTATTGCGACTCCTGCTTTCTTTTGGTCTCTGTTTGCGTGAAATATTTTTTTCCAGCCCTTCACTTTTAGTCTGTATGTGTCTCTTGTTTTGAGGTGGGTCTCTTGTAGACAGCATATATAGGGGTCTTGTTTTTGTATCCATTCAGCCAATCTTTGTCTTTTGGTTGGGGCATTCAACCCATTTACATTTAAGGTAATTATTGATAAGTGTGGTCCCGTTGCCATTTACTTTGTTGTTTGGGGTTCACATTTGTACAGCCTTTCTGCATTTCCTGTCTAGAGAAGATCCTTTAGCATTTGTTGAAGAGCTGGTTTGGTGGTGCTGAATTCTCTCAGCTTTTGCTTGTCTGTAAAGCTTTTGAATTCTCCTTCATATCTGAATGAGATCCTTGCTGGGTACAGTAATCTAGGTTGTAGGTTATTCTCTTTCATTACTTTCAGTATGTCCTGCCATTCCCTTCTGGCCTGGAGGGTTTCTATTGATAGATCAGCTGTTATCCTTATAGGAATCCCTTTGTGTGTTATTTGTTGGTTCTCCCTTGCTGCTTTTAGTATTTGTTCTTTGTGTTTGATCTTTGTTAATTTGATTAATATGTGTCTTGGTGTGTTTCGCCTTGGGTTTATCCTGTTTGGGACTCTCTGGGTTTCTTGGACTTGGGTGGCTATTTCCTTCCCCATTTTAGGGAAGTTTTCAGCTATTATCTCCTCGAGTATTTTCTCATGGCCTTTCTTTTTGTCTTCTTCTTCTGGGACTCCTATGATTCGAATGTTGGGGCGTTTCACATTGTCCCAGAGGTCCCTGAGGTTGTCCTCATTTCTTTTGATCCTTTTTTCTTTTTTCCTCTCTGCTTCATTTATTTCCACCATTTTATCTTCTACCTCACTTATCCTATCTTCTGTCTCCGTTATTCTACTCTTGGTTCCCTCCAGAGTGTTTTTGATCTCATTCATTGCATTATTCATTTTTAATTGACTCTTTTTTATTTCTTCTAGGTCTTTATTAAACATTTCTTGCATCTTTTCAGTCTTTGTCTCCAGGCTATTTATCTGTAACTCCATTTTGCTTTCAAGATTTTGGATCATTTTTATTATCATTATTCCAAATTCTTTTTCACGTAGATTCCCTATCTCCTCCTCTTTTGTTTGACTTGGTGGGTTTTTTTTCATGTTCCTTTACCTGTTGGGTATTTCTCTGCCTTTTCATCTTGTTTAGATTGCTGTGTCTGGAGTGGGCTTTCTGTATTCTGGAGGTCTGTGGTTCCTTTTTATTGTGGAGGTTTTACCCAGTGGGTGGGGTTAGATGATTGGCTTGTCAAGGTTTCCTGGTTAGGGAAGCTTGCGTCGGTGTTCTGGTGCGTGGATCTTGATTTCTTCTCTTTGGAGAGCAATGGAGTGCCCAGTAATGAGTTTTGAGATGGATCTATGTGTTAGGTGTGACCTTGGGCAGTCTGTATGTTGACGTTCAGGGCTATGTTCCTGCATTGCTGGAGAATTTGCGTGGTATGTCGTGCTCTAAAACTTACTGGCTCTTGGGTGGTGGTTGGTTTCGGTGTAGGTATGGAGGCTTTTGGACAGTCACTTATTACTTAAAGATCCATGTAGCCAGGGGTTTTCTGGTGTTCTCAGGTTTTGGGCTTAAGTCTCCTGCCTCTGGATTTCAGTTTTATTCTTCCAGTAGTCTCAGGACTTCTCCAACCATACAGCACTGATAATAAAACTTCTAGGTTAATGGTGAAAAGTTTCTCCCCCGTTAGGGACACCCAGAGAGGTTCACAGAGTTACATGAAGAAGAGGAGAGGGAGGAGGGAGATAGAGATGAGCAGGAGGAGAAAAAGGGGGACTCAAGAGGAGAGAGACAGATCTACGAAGTTGTCTGATCCCAGAGCATTCTCTGTAGCCCAGACACCCACAAACATTCACAGAATTGGATTGGGAAGAGAAGGGGAAAGGAGGAAATAGAGGTGTTCTGAGGTAGAAAACAAAGAGTCAAGATTGGGAGAGAATAATCAACAAACTCCTGAATAAAAATGGGAGCTGAATATTGGATTCTTAAATGTTCATAATTTATATCATATACTGAAAAACAAAAATTAAAAATCTAGAGTACAGGTTAGACTCTTAAAAATACTATATTAAAAACAAAAACCAAAACACACACAAAAAATTTTAGAAATATATATGAAGTTTGGTTTAAAAATAGGGCTTCTCTTCTTTTTTTTTTTTTCCAGTAAGGTTATAGTGTATTGAAAATGAAAATTAAGGAGTAGTAAGAGGAGTACTAGAGGACTTAAAAGGAAATAAGAGAAAAAGAAAAATAGAAAATAGAAGAGAAGAAGAAAAAAGGAAAAAAAATTGTTTTACCTAATTTAAAAAATCGTAAAAATCTATGAAAATGAAAGTTAAGGAATAATGGGGGAGTAATAGGGAATTTTAAAGGAAAATAAAAGAGAAAAAAAGTTTTTTTTTCTTACTTAAAAAAAAAAAAGAAAAAATATATCTAGGAGTTTCTCTGGAGCTGTTGTGGTCAGTGTGGGTTCGGCTCAGTTTCAGATAGCTCCTCGTTCCAGCTTACACTTCTCCATATCTACAGACCCTTCCGGTGAAGTCGGTGTTTTCTTCAGGGATTTTAATCTGTTGCACCGGTCCCTTCTGAAGCGGTTCCCTTTGTTTATTTGGCTTCTGTTGTCGGTCTCTTCAGGGTCTCATTTCCGCCCTGACACAGGCGGGCGGAGGTGGACTCTTATTCAGGTAGCTAGTTCCGTCACGCTGCGGGGAGGGGCTGGCGCTCCGCGGAGGGCCTGGCGCTATTTTCTCCGTCTGCGCTGCTCAGGCTCCCGGCTGCTCTGTATGGAGCGCGCCCCACGCTGCGCGCGGTTCCAGCCCTCGGGTGATCCACAAAAGCGCGAAACACAAAGCTGCGCCTGCATTTTGTCCCTACGCCGCCCGAGTGGCTCAGGCAGCCAGGCGCTTGACGGGCGCTCTCTCCCCGGGTGCGGCGCGTCTTCTGTCCTGCGCGATCCCAGCCTCAGTTTCCAGCCGCACCACTCGGGTGCGTGCGCCTTCTGCCCTCCGCCTCCCCAGCCCCAATCCCCGGCCGCATCGGTCGGGTGCGTGTGCCCTGTGTATAGCCGCGACCCTCCCGCGGATGTCGACCATCCAGAATCTTGGGTGGACTTTTATTAGAAGGTGGAGGCCCGTTTGCAGTGTGGTAGGGGATGCGGTCCTTGGGGCAGAGCCTGCCGCCTTCCCCTGCCTCCTGCCTCCTGCCTCCGGCGGGGCTGGGCCGGTCCGCAGCCTGCGAGCTCTTCTCAGGACTTTCTTGGTCCCTTTGTTCTGCCAACGGCCGGCAGTGTGTTCGGGTCGGTTAATTTTCTCTCTCTCTTTTGCTGTACTACAGTTCAAGTTGGCAACTCACAAAAGCTCTTTCTGATTGTCCTCACGGCACTCAGGCCCGGACCCTGCCCCGAGCAATGCCGCCCGCTTCTCTCCGTTCCGCCCCCACTTGCTGGTGGGATGCGGGCGTCTGGGGTACTTTTCTGCTGGGAGTTGCTTTTAGGCTCGTAATCTGTGGGTTTTATTTGTTGTTTCCCTCCCAGTCGGATTCAAACTCCGAGATTCAAACACTTCCCCCAGGCCCGCCAGTGCGAGGGTTTCCCAGTGTCTGAAAACGTCCTCTATTAAGACCCTTCCCGGGACGGATCTCCGTCCTTAGCTCTTTTGTCTCACTTTTTTCCTTTTATATTTTGTCCTAACTCCTTTCGAAGACAATGGGCTGCTTTTCTGGGCGCCTGATGACCTCAGCTAGCGATCAGAAGTTGTTTTGTGAAGTTTGCTCTGCGTTCAGTTATTCTTTTGATGAATTTCTAGGAGAGAAAGTGGTTACCCCGTCCTACTCCTCCGCCATCTTGGCTCCTCCCCAAAAAGGATAGATTTATTACTTTGTCAGGCAAAGGGGGACACACTGGGCTTCTGCCTCGAAAAACTGTGTGTCCCCTATAAGTTATTTTAATGAAAAGTGTCATTTATGGTTTTGTTTCTTTAATCAGATAATTCTAACCAAATATTTACATAGCAAAACAGTGACAAGAGCAACTATTTCTGGGTAACTGGGTTAGATTTTTTTAAAGTAGCTTTATTGATATATAATTCAGACTCCAAATTCAGCTATTTAAATCTATAATTAACTGGTTTTTAGTATAGTCACAGATATGTACCACTGTCACTGCCGTCATTTTAGACCATTTTTTATCACCTCAAAAACAAAACCCCATACCCTCAACTATCATCCTCCTTACCCATCTACCACCCTAAACCCTAAGCAACCACTAATTACTTTCTGTCTCTGTAGATGTCTTTATTCTGGATTTTCATATGAATGAAATCATGTAATTTGTGGCTTTGGGGCTTACTAGCTACCTCTATTTGAATATTTTTTTCTGCTCTTCTCTCTCTCTCTCTCCCCTCCCCCTGGCACTCCCGTTATGTTTATGTTGGTGTACTTGATGGTATCATTTCTCTAAGGCTCAGTTTGTTTTTTCATCCACCGCCGGCCACCCCCCCCATTCTTTGACTTGGCAACCTCTATTGCTCTGTCTTCGAGTTCACTACTTTTTTTTCTTCTACAAGTTCATAGCTACTGTTCAGAGCACTTTTGTTGAACTTCAGAATTTCTCTGTACTTTAAATTATATTGTACTTTCCAAGTCCAGAATTCACACTTTTTAAAAATATATATATATTTAAATATATATCAATGTATTCATTGATATTAAAGATTTCATGTGACATTGTCATAATACCTCCTTTTACTTCTTTAATCATGCTTTAAACATTTTTTGTAAAAACATTTTTAAGAGCTATTTTAAAGTCTTCTGTTAAGTCCAGCACTTGGTCATTTTAACTGGCAGTTTGTAGTTTGTGCTGCCTGCTTTCTTTCTGCTTTACAGATCATGCTTTCCTGTTGCTTTATATGCCTTATATTTTTTGTTGGAAACCAAATATTTTAGATAATATATTGTAGTAACTGGATACTGGTCCCCGTCTCCCAGGGTTTAGTGTTTGTTTAGTGATTGTTTTAGTGATTTGCCTGGATTATTTTAGTGGAGTGTTAAACCTCTGACGTGTCTTTTGTTTTCAACAATGCCCTGGAATGTCCTCTGACTCTAGCTGTTGGATGTTAGATGGAAGTGGGATGAGGGGGTGGCAGAAGCCTGAGGTCCTCTTGGGTTGCCTCTCGGCAGAGAACCACTGTGTCATGAACCAGGGCAAGGACAATCAAGATAGCAGAATCCTTAGTGTGCCATGCCCAAGATAGAGTCTGCGTTTCTCAAGTGGGGACAGGGTCGATGAAAGGAGCTCCCAATTTCTTGAGCATTCTTGCCCTGAACTTAACCTCATCATAGGTAGTCGAGGGCCAGATGAGAAACACTGATGACCTATTCTTCCCTCTGACAGGGAACTGGAGTTGGGGCGGTGGTGATGGCAAGACAGCCTGTGTTCTTGGCTTCAGCAGTCCAGAGTAAATGTCTCTTGCTGAGCCTGTTGATGGGAGCAGTCTTGACGTCAGCACCATAGACTGTCCCCTTTCTTACCATATTTCTGTAGGTTTTCTTGAATAGAAGTTTCTTTACTTGCTGTTTGCCCTTGGAACCATTTCCAGAGGGCTTAATATCTGTTTTAATAATTTCCCCAGTTTTACTGGAAATTTAATAATTTCCCCAGTAGGTCAGTGGAGTGTCTCATGCTGTTATTATGAAAGTCCATCTTCCCAGATTGGTTTTTAAAGTTTTCTACAAGAGGAAATACAGATAGCTTGTCAAAGGTTTGTCTTCTGGGAACTTGAGTGAGAAAACTGACAGTTTTAAATTGATAGGTTAACAAGAGATAAAGGCTAATGAAACGATTTTGTGGTAGGGTGGGAAGACAAAGTTCAGTTCAGTCTCTCAGTCTTGTCCGACTCTTTGCGACCCCATGGACTGCAGCATGCTAGGCTTCCCTGTCCATCACCAATTCCTGGAGCTTACTCAAACTCCCGTCCATCAAGTCGGTGATGCCATCCAACCATCTCATCCTCTGTGGTCCCCTTATCTTCCTGCCTTCAATCTTTCCCAGCATCAGGATCTTTTCTAGTGAGTCATTCTTCACATCAGGTGGCCCAAGTATTGGAGTTTAAGCTTCAACATCAGTCCTTCCAGTGAATATTCAGGACTGATTACCTTTAGGATGGACTGGCTGGATCCTCCTGGCTGTCCACGGGACTCTCAAGAGTCTTCTCCAACACCACAGTTAGTTCAAAAGCATCAATTCTTCGGCGCTCAGCTTCCTTTATAGTCCAGCTCTTAACATCTGTACACGACTACTGAAAGAACCATAGCTTTGACTAGATGGACCTTTGTTGGTAAAGTAACATTCCTGCTTTTTAATATGCTGTCTAGGTTGGTCATTACTTTTCTTCCAAGGAGCAAGTGTCTTTTAATTTCATGGCTGCAGTCACCATCTGCAGTGATTTTGGAGCCCCCCAAAATAAAGTCAGCCACTGTTTCCACTGTTTCCCCATCTGTTTGCCATCAGGTGATGGGACCAGATGCCATGATCTTAGTTTTCTGAATGTTGAGTTTTAAGCCAACATTTTTACTCTCCTCTTTCACCAAGAGGCTCTTTAGTTCTTCTTTGCTTTCTGCCATAAGGGTGGTGTCATCTGCATATCTGAGGTTATTGATATTTATCCTGGCAATCTTGATTCCAGCTTATGCTTCATCCAGTCCAGCATTTCTCATAATGTTCTCTGCATTTAAGTTAAATAAGCAGGGTGACAATATACAGCATTCACGTACTCCTTTCCCGATTTGGAACCAATCTGTTGTTCCATGTCCAGTTCTAACTGTTGCTTCTTGACCTGCATCCAGATTTCTCAGGAGGCAGATCAGATGGTCTGGTATTCCCATCTCTTTAATAATTTTCCACAGTTTCTTGTGATCCACACAGTCAAAGGCCTTGGCATAGTCAATAAAACAGAGGTAGATGTTTTTCTGGAACTCTCACTTTTTCCATGATCCAATGGATGTTGCCAATTTGATCTCGGGTTCCTCTGCTTTTTCTAAATCCAGCTTGAACATCTGGAAGTTCACGTACTGTTGAAGTCTGGCTTGGAGAATTTTGAGCATTACTTTGCTAGCGGGTGAGATAAGTGCAGTTGTGCAGTAGTTTGAGCATTCTTTGGCATTGCCTTTCTTTGGAATTGGAATGAAAACTAATACTTTCCAGTCCTTTGGCCACTGCTGAGTTTTCCAAATTTGCTGGAATATTGAGTGCAACACTTTCACAGCATCATCTTTTAGCATTTGAAATAGCTCAACTGGAATTCATCACTTCTACTAGCTTTGTTCATAGTGATGCTTTCTAAGGCCCACTTGACTTCTCATCCCAGGATATCTGGCTCTAGGTGTGATCCCACCATTGTGATTATCTGGGTCATGAAGATCTTTTTTTATAGTTCTTCTGTGTATTGTTGCCACCTATTCTTAATATCTTCTGCTTCTGTTAGGTCCATACCATTTCTGTTCTTTATTGTGCCTATCTTTGCATGAAATGTTCCCTTGGGAAGACAAAAGAAAGGTATAGAAGTAGCCTGCTTCATTGTTTGGATTCGTTTATGGGTTTGAGCTACTAAAGACTTGGACTAAAAGTTTTGAAAACCAGGTGTTCTTTGTGAGAGTGTGGATTCTGTTTATTAACTTGTTGAACAAGTAGCTTTTTGTTTTGTTTTCTTGAAGTATAGTTTAATTTGCAATGTTGTGTTAATTACTGCTATACCACAAAGTGACTCAGTTATACACATATTTATTAATACATTCTTTTTCATACTCTTTTTCATTATGGTTTATCACAGAATATTGAATATAGTTCCCTGTGCTATACTATAGGACCTTGTTGTTTATCCATCTATATATTAAAACTTATATGTGTTAACCCCAACCTCCAACTTTATCCCTCCTCCTGACTCCTCCCCCTTAGCAACCACCAGTCTGTTCTCAATGTCTGTGATTCTGTTCATCTTTTATAGATAGGTTTATTTGTGTCATATTTTATATTCCACAGGGACTTGCCAGGTGGTTCAGTGGTTAAGACTTTGTACTCCAATGCAGGGGTCACTGGTTCAAGCCCTGGTTGGGAAACTAAGATCCCCATGCCACATGGCTTGGCCCTAAAAAAAGAAATAGATTCCACATATAAGTTATATTATATGGTATCTGTCTTTCTCTTTCTGACTTACTTCACTTAGTACAATAACCTCTACTTGCATCTGTTGACGTGTACTGCTGCAGATGGCATTATTTTGTTCTTTTATGGCCGAATAATATTTCATTGTATGTGTGTAGCACATCTTCTTTGTTCATTCATTTGTCTCTGGACATTTAGAGGTTGTTTCCATGTCTTGGCTGTTGTGAATAGTGCTACTGTGAACATAGGGGTGTATGTATTTTTTTGAATTATAGTTTTGTCTGGATATATGCCCAGGAGTATGATTGCTGGATCATATGGTAATTCTGTTTTTAGTTTTCTGAGGAACCTCTCTACTGTTTTCTAGAGTGACTATGACTACAGCAACTTACATTACCACCAGCCAGGTGGCAGGGTTCCCTTTTCTCCATACCCTCCCCAACATTTGTTGTTTGTAAACTCTTTAATAATGGCCATTCTGACCAGTTTGAGGTAGTACCTCATTGTAATAGTTTTGATTTGCATTTCTCTGATAATTAATGATGTTGAGCATCTTTTCATGTGCTTATTGGCCATCTGTATTTCTTCTTTGGAGAAATGTCTTTTTAGATCTTCTGCCCATTTTTATTTTGGGCTATTTTCTTGTTCAGTTGTATGAATTGTTGGTATATTTCAGAAATTAAGCCCATGTCAGTTGCATTATTTGCAAATATTTTCTCCCATTCTGTAGGTCATCTTGTTTTGTTTATTTATTTGCTGTACAAAAGCTTGTAAATTTGATTAGGTTCTATTTGTTTGTTTCTATTGCCTTGGGTGGTTGACCTATGAAAATTCTAGTATGATTTGTGTCAGAGTATGTTTTGCCTATGTTCTCTTCTAGGAGTTTTACGGTGTCATGTCTTAAAGTCTTTAAGCCATTTTGATTCTGTTTTTGTGTATGATGAGAGGGTGTTGAACAAGTAACTTTATCTCACTGTTTAGTGTGCTGTTTTTAAATGAAATACATTCTTAAATTTTAGTTTATTTTTGTGCAGAAATCATTTCAGCAACACCCCAGTTAGTATTAATAAACCCAAATTAGATTTAGTGCTTGTAACATTGAAGTCATACACCTGTGAGAAATTTTTTAATTGAATTTTAGCTTTATATTTGACAAGAAAAGTTAATTCATGGAGCAGCTGTGATTTAGCACCTGGATTATTCAAAGTTGCTAGTGTATGTAGTGCTTTTTGTGATTTTTTTTGTTTGTTTTTAATAGAGTGACAGTAACATGTTCTTCAGGAGTCATAAGGCTTATTAAAAACACTGAGCTACAACATCCTCTGTCATTTCTTTGATAGATGTAGTTTCTAGCTTTTTTTTCTCTCAGAAATTTGGCGCCAGTCTGTCTGAATCAAATAAGTTCGATGGAAACTAAGAAATAAAAGGGGCCTTTCTGTTTTCCATCTATTTCAAAAGCAGAAGAAAAGCACTGAGCATTATCTGTGTACCTACTTGCCTTTCTCTAAGTTTTTTTCTTTAATCCTGTTCATCGGGCAACTGTAAAATTATATTTCTCTCCCTCTAACAATCTTTTTCAGTATAAACTGTTGAGGGCCATTTATATTTTCTTAATGTTTGTTTCATATTTTCTTAATGTTTGTTTCATATTTAATGTTGGATTTTTATAAACCAGATCGATACATGCTTCAGTCCTGATGGTATGTATGAGGGGTTAGATAATTAGATGTGAGACCAGATCACACTTAGATTTCAAGGCATAAGTGCCCAGCAATTTAAATAACTATGAGATAAAGAAGAGTGAAATCAGTGTGTGTGATCCACCATGATAAAGGGCCTAAAGCCGGTTATTTCGGGTTTAAGTAGGCTTTGAGGAATAGGGGAGACCTTCCCTTAGTACAGAAGGCTTGAAAACAGGAACACACATGGCACCCTCTGGGTTCATGAGGTGATGACTCTTCTAGATTGGAAAGTTTGTATTAAGGAAAAATGCTATTGGAAAGATTGGTTTTGGTAGACCTCGAATATGAAACCAAGAACTTTTGACTTTCTTTTGTATTGTATGGTTAGTGAGAAGGCATAAAGCTTTAGAGCAGATAAGTGTCATATCTAGTGACAGCAAATAGGGTTAATTGAAAACTATGGACCCTCAAATCCAATTTTCTCTTTTTTTCTTTGTCCTTTGCTTAAATAGAGGAGTACGAATTATGTTTCAAATTGAAGTTTTTTAAAGCCTGCAGATTATAACTCACCACAAGCATCTCCATAAAAACCAAGATTATTAACAATGAACACGTAAAGATGTGAATAATTCATAGGTAACGGAAGTGTTATGTAGTCTGGGGTTTGATGAGGTTAAAATAGCTTGAATTCTGGTTATGCCACTCACTGTATAATGTTGAACAAATTTTTTATCCTTTCTAACCCTCATTTCATCTGGAAAGGGAAGCTAGTAATATTGCCCACTCAGGATTGTAAGCATGAATAAGATACAAAGCATGTAAAGCTCTTAGCACACTGCCTGGCAAATAGTAAACATCTCTGATAAATACCTTTGCTGCTGTTAATTGTTGTTGTGTTATTATTTATCATTATCTGGAGAATCCCAGGAACGGGGGAAGCCTGGTGGGCTGCCGTCTGTGGGGTCGCACAGAGTCGGACACGACTGAAGTGACTTAGCAGCAGCAGCAGCGGTGCTGATCACTATCCCCATGGAACAGTGCATTCTAGTTTTGATCTTGTTACTGCAGGAACACTTCCCATCTGGTCCAGGAAGAATCTCTCTCCTCCCCACTCAAGTTTCAGAGCCCACTGATTGGCCTTAGATTTTCTTTAACATTCTTCTCAGAGCCTTGCCTGGTCAATGAGGGCATGCCAGAAAAACCAGGAAGTTTTGACTGCTGCAAAGAAAGCACCATTTACAGCCAGTTATGAAGGGAGAGTGGTAAACTTCGGTTTTATAATTTAGGTGTTAGGTGTTTTGTGTTGTTTTCCTACAGGTAAGTTTTGTTACTGTGCTTTAAAGTGTGGTGTTTATTATTCAGAAATTTAGACTTATCTTTACTTTTGTCAGGTATAAGCCGTTTTTCCCGTTCCAAACCTTGCAAGGATTTGAAGACGACGACGAGGAGTATATCCATATACAGCAATGGGCACTGACTGAAGGCCGCCTTAAAGTTACATTGCTAGAATGTAGCAGGTATGTTCTTTGTTATTACTACATTAAAGGGAAGAAGGTGTACCTAAAATGTCCGTGAGCAGTATTTGTGCTTGTTCCCCTCTGTGTTAATTTATATTATATTATCTGTAGATTCTTTAATGGTAAATTTCATAAGAGTAGTCCTTTCCAACTTATAAAAAATATAAACTATATTTTAGAAAGCATACTAATGGGGGGAATCATTTGTCCTGCAGTAATTTCCAGACTTCTTAGGTACATAATGCTCTGTTGGCATATTTCTTATTACCTGTTAGAAAGCTGTTCATAACATAACAGTTTTGAAAATTGGTTTGGTAATTAAAAATACCTTGGAAAGTTGCAAAACCAGACTTGTAAACCCCTGTGATTCTTAAATTTTAGGCTGAAAGGGAATCTCAGAAATAATCTGGCCCAGCCTCTTTATTTTTCCATCCCTATAGTCTAAGCTGTGTTTATACTTTGCTTGAACTACTTACTACATTAGCCTCCTTCCTTATCTCCTAACATTGCTTACCAATATGTCAACCAGAATAAGCTTTTCAAAATACATATCTGATTGTCCCTTTCCTACTTAAAATTCTCTTGATGGCTTCCCCATTCCTCTTAGACTATAGACCCAAAGCATTATTACCATGACATGCGTGCCCCTCTTTACCTGTCTAGTTTCTTTTTGTACTCAGCCCCTCACTCACAGTGCTTCAGCCAAAAAGGCCTTCCTAAGAGAAGAGGATGGCAGATTTTTTCTCTAAAGTACCAGATAAGTAAATAGTCTAGGCTTTGGCATTCACGTGGTTTCTTTTGCAACTACTCAACTCTGCCTTGTAGTATGAAAGCAGTCATAGATAAGACAGTAGGTAAATGAATGGGCCTGACTTGACTGTGTAACCATAAAACTGTATTATATGAATTTTATAATTTTTATGTGTCATAAAGTTCTTTTGATTTTTTTTTTTTAACCATTTAAAAATGTGAGAACTATTGGTAGCCCACAGGCCATAGAAAAACCAACAATGAACTGGGTTTGGTCCATGGACCATAGCTTGCCACTCCCGGCCTTAGGTATTTAAACATACCAAGCTCCTTGTGTCTATTGCGTATGGCTTTTAACCACTAGCTATTGTTGTCTCCTTTGCTCACCATTCTTTTGCTGTATCTGAGATACTGCTCACCTAAAGCCTTGGGTCAGTCTTGAACCCGACTGCATGAAGGCATCAAGAGAGTGTAGTAAGGCATTGTTTAGGTCATGCTGAATTGAGGTAAATGATACAAAGAAAAACATGACAATTTGTGAAGTATATGTATCCTACTTTATTTTAATAAGGACCTGTATAACGAATCTCTGAAAGAATATACAAGAAACCAGTAAAGATTTTTATGGGGAAAAGCTAAAGGAAACTGGGTTAATGATGATGGACAGGGGTGAAGGTGGGAGCCAAACTTCTCATTATGAACTTTTTTTGTATTGTTTGATTTTTGTGACTGTATCACCTTGTCAAAAAATAAAATTAAAGACCTGTATTTCTGGAGAGTTGAAGGAGAAAGCATGGACAGTAGTTCATGTTCTTATGTTAGTACTTGTAGGCTTGGGTTATATAGTGCCAGCACCTTCCACCGGGTGACAGCTTAATCTTGGGAACAAGCACGCATCTCAGTGGTTTTTTAGTCACTATGGTTACAGACCTGACCGTGTAAAGCTCCTCAGTGTTGTCGTGCTGTGTGTTATTCACACAGTTTAAGGAGTACTTAACATTGTTAATGGAGGAGAGAATAAAGTACTATTTTCAACTCATCCTTGCTTTTTTGTCTTTGTGTTGAGAAGTCGAAACATTTGTCTTATTTTTATTAAAATCTTTTTTACATTATTTTCTTCTAAACATTTTTGTTAGTATAAAAATAGAACTCTGAATTCATAGAGCTTCCAAGTTTCTAGGATTCACATTAAAGGAAAGATACTATTATTATCTCAGTATTTTAAGTTTTTCCCCTACTGAATATAAATTCATTTTGTGTAGTTTATTGTAATCTCTAAAATAGAAAGTGACACTTTAGAAAAAACAGAAGAACAAATAACAATGCCCTCCTTTTTGGAGGAAGAACAAAAAAATGCTTATTGTTTATTTCAGTTTTGGAAGCCTAAGGCTTAAGAGCTCTTAAGATATTTTTACCATGATTGCTTCACTTAGTAATATGAAAAGTTGTTGTTCAGTTGCTAAGTCATATCCGACTCTTTGTGACCTCATGGACTGTAGCATGCCAGGCTCCTCTGTCCTCCACTATCTCTTGGAGTTTGCGCAGATTCACATCCATTGAGTCGGTAATGCTATCTAACCACCTCATCTTTGGCCACCCACTTCGCCTTTTGCCTTCAATCTTTCCCAGCTTTAGGGTTTTTTCCAATAAGTCAGCTCTTTACATCAGATGGCCTAAGTATTAGAGTTTCAACTTCAGCATCAGTCCTTCCAATGAATATTCAGGGTTGATTTCCTTTAGGATTGACTGGTTTGATCTCCGTGCTGTCCAAGGGACTCTCAAGAGTCTTCTGCAGCACCACAGTTCAAAAGCATTGATTCTTTGTCACGCACCCTTCTTTATGGTCCAACTCTCACATCCATACATGACTACTGGAAAAACCATAGTTTTGACTACATGGACCTTTGTTGGCAAAGTGATGTCTTTGCTTTTTAACATGCTGTCTGGACTTGTCATAACTTTCCTTCCAAAGAGCAAGCGTCTTTTAATTTCATGACTGCAGTCACTGTCAGCAGTGATTTTGGAGCCCAAGAAAATAAAATCTGTCACTACTCTTCCCCTTCTACTTGCCATGACATGATGGGACCTGATGCCATGATTTTAGTTTTTTTAAATGTTGAGTTTCAAGACAGCTTTTTCACTCTCCTGTTTCACCCTCATGAAGAGTCTCTTTAGTTCCTCTTTTTACTTTCTGCCATTAGACTAGTATCATCTGCATGTCTGAGGTTGTTGACATTTCTCCTGGCAATCTTGATTCCAGCTTGTGATTCATCCAGCCGAGCATTTCATGTGATGTACTCTGCACAGAAGTTGACATTATACAGCCTTTTCCAATTTTGAACCAGTGAGTTCCGTGTCTGGTTGTAACTGTTATTTCTTGACCTGCCTACAGGTTTCTCAGGTTAAGATGGTCTGGTACTCCCATCTCTTAAAGAATTTTCCATAGTTTGTTGTGATACACACAATCAGAGGCTTTAGCATGGTCAATGAAGCAAAAGTAGATGTTTTTCTGGAACTCCCTTGCTTTCTCCATGATCCAGTGAATGTTGGCAATTTAGTCTCTAGTTCCTCTGCCTCTTCAAAACCCAGCTTCACATGAGAAGATTTGAAACAAATAGAAGAACATTTTATTTTATTTTTTTCACAGTAAGTTTATTTATTTTTTGACGGTCAAGTTTAAATTTAATGACTTTGGTATTAACTATACACATACTAGTAAGTGCTAAGACTTAAAATCTTCCTATTCAGTTGTGACTCCAGACAGGATCCAGAGAGGAGTTCTAAAAATCTCTTCTCTGGGTTTTACGGAGACTTTCTTTACCCTCCTGTGTTAGCCTCTTAAGGCACTGCGTCAGCCTTAAAAGGGCACTGGAAAGGGCGATAGGAGAACATTTTAGAATGATCAAAGTTTTGAAAGAGCATAAACCAATTAAGATTAGAACATATCTGTAGACCACTTGTATGTATATAAAATTGTTCTAAATTAGCATGCTATCATGAGTTGAAGTTTCTTGGATTTTTAACATCTAGGCATGCATATTCACATCTCTCCTCCTTGAGACTATTTCAGCATGTCCAAGTTACAGTGTCATAGGGATCACTCAGTACTGTGTTCGTGCATGCTTAGTCTCTTAAGTTGTGTCAGCCCATGGACTGCAGCCCGCCAGGCTCCTCTGTCTATGGGCTTCTCTAGGCAAAAATACTAGAGTGGGTTGCCATTTCCTCTTACAGAGGATCTTCCCAATCCAGGGGTCAAGCCTGCATCTCCTGCATAGGCAGGCAGATTCTTTACCACTGAGCCACCTGGGAAGCCCAGTGTTGTTACAGTTTTAACTTAATGTATTTTTAAAATTTTTATCTTTTGGTTGCACTGGGTCTTTATTGCTGCACATGGGCTTTCTCTAGTTGCAGTGAGAGGGGCTACTCTTTGTGGCTGTGCATGGACTTCTGATTGTGGCAGTTTCTCTTGTTGTGGAGTGCAGGCTCTGGGCACGTGGGCTTCAGTAATTGCGTACACAGGCTCAGAAGTTGTGGCCTGTGGGCTCTAGAGCACAGACTCCGGAGTTGTGGCACCTGGGCTTAGTTGCCCCGTCGCATGTGGAATCCTCCTGGACCAGGGATTGAACCCATGTCCCCTGCATTGGCAGGTAGATTCTTATCCACTCTGCCACCAGGGAAGTCCCCTAGCTTAATATTCTTTTAAATGCTTGTTTCTTAACCATTTTTGAACTTGACCTTGAATCGAGTAAAATATAACTTTAATAATGTTTTCCCGAAATCCAGGAAAGGATCATACTTGTCACCCACACACAGTGATGGCTTTCTGCAAGGATTTCTTAATTTTTAAAACTATTTTGAAATGATAAAATGGTTCTGTGAGGATTTTTTTCTTTCTTAGCTTTATTTTGAATTTCAGACTTCCAGAAGTCTGTGTGAAGATTTAGCAATTGTAATTTGTTGTAATTTAAGAGTAAATTTTGCCAAAGAGGAAACAAGTTAGAAGTATTCATAGTAAACTGTTTACTGAAAATAACTGGAGTTGTACAGCTGGAAGCTTTATGCTTCAGAAGGCAACGCAAAGTAGAAATAATCCTGACTTTTGAGTTAGCAAATGCTATGTTCACATCCTGGCGATACGCTTTTACTGTTTGTTACATGTTCTTGGGCAAGTTACACATCTGTAAAAATGGAAAAGTATGCTGCTTACTGGTAATTGTGATCAGAGATAAGTAAATAAACTATAGTGCCGCCTGCTGCTATGTCATTTCAGTCGTGTCCGACTCTGTGCGAACCCATAGACGGCAGCCCACCAGGCTCCTCTGTCCCTGGGATTCTCCAGGCAAGCATACTGGAGTGGGTTGCCATTTCTTTCTCCAATGCACGCATGCATGCTAAGTCACTTCAGTTGTGTCTGATTCTGTGCGACCTTATGGACAGCAGCCCACCAGGTTCCTCTGTCCACAGGATTCTCTAGGCAAGAACACTGGAGTGGGTTGCCATTACTACACGCTAAGGCTTCAGTAGGTGTAACTTCTGTTGTTATGCCTTGATATAATCATTCTCATACTTATCAAGAAAAAAATCTTTATAGAAAACTGGGTTTTTTGGACATGTAGTTGTGAGAACTGGAATTTGAATTTTATTAATTTGAAAGGGTCTTGCACTGTGAAGGGAAGTTGTTTTCTAATTTATGAAATACAGTTTTGAATTTCCCAAATAAAGCTTGGGAATGGAAACATAGTTGTGTTTGTAAAAATTGGTTCTTACACCTTGCTTTTATCAAATGTTTTAGAAAGCGAACAGTCATTCTGAAGTTGCCTCCTTTTTATTGCATTGACTAAAGTTAGTTTTTTAATCACAGAAGAACTCAACTGCTGTGTTTGTAGTACTGCTATTAGAAGACTAAATTATTTCACATTAGTGTTGCAGTCACTAAGATTATTAAGATTGTTATTTTTAAATTTATAGTTCATCTTCTAAAAGGATTTTAGAGAAAATAATATTACCATGTGCAGTTAAGTACAAGATAAATTAGATCAAAAACAGCCTTGTAGAAAAGAGATCGGTTTTCTGGCAGAGAAGGAAACTCGATGGATGGGTTTTTTAGTTTTTAATCTCTTGATAAACCGTGCCTGCTTTTCAGGGGAAGAGAGATTCTGATGTCAAATTCTAGAAGGAATTTGTCCCTACCTCTTTGTATAAAAGATATTAAACAGTGTAGTGGGCCTCATCTCATCTCTTCTCTCTTTTGTTTTCCTGGTTTTAGCCACTGGTGATATTTTTAAGAAACGAGCTAAGATTATAGTCAGTGAAAGCGAAGCCTGTAAAGTTTTGTCGTGTGACAGTTCTGTACTCTAAAGCAGTATTTAGGATAGACTGTCCTTATTATAGATAGAAGTTCTAATTAAGGTCAGTTCTTCACTGAGTCATACTTACAGTATTGTAAAGCTTCTGTTTTCTCAGCACCTTTTGGAGTGTTGTTTTGTTTTACTGGGTTCCAAAAATACATCATTTAAAAATTTTTTAAATGTTAACACAAATGCAGAAAAACCATAGCCCTTGGCATTCTACTTTTATTACCAAGAGTTCTCCCTTATCCCATAATTATCTGTTATCAGCATGCACTCATGGATTCTTATTTTTTTCAATGGTTATAATTCCTTACCATGCTTAATTATTTCAGTGCCTAAATTTTCTCAGATGTAGCTTCTTGGAGCCTCTTCAAACTGGCTCCTATATGCTTGTGACATGACCTTGTCTTTTTTCTTTGCTTTTCTTTTTCTTGCTGCTGCTTCTTGAAAACTGGACTTTGGAAATAATGAGTTGTAGAAACTCCGGATTCTGTTATATTCTGGGATGATTGATTTTATGTTCTAGAGGGCAGTTGACTTTCCTTTTCTCAAGTTGCAAACTGTTGTCTCCTTATTCTTCCCACCTTTCCATCTTCCTAGCAACAGCATGTTTCTGTTCTCTATTTTGTCTTCCCACTACTGCCGTTGTAGACTGGTGTCCCGGAGTCTCCTCCTTTACATAGGAGTCAGCCAAGGATTTGAGCAGAGATGGAACTTACCCTCTCAGTGGTTTCTTTGCTCCTAGGGATCACTCCATAATTTCTAGCTGCTCTGTCGGCTTTGCACGCCATCCTCTGATAGTTAAAACCCATAAATCTTCAACTTTCTGCTGCATGAACTACACTACCATTTTCCTGCAACTCTAGCCCTGAGCGGTGTAAACCCCACGCTAGTAGTTTATACTCCTTCTTGAAATTTTTTGAAATTAGACTGTCCTCTGGCTTCTCTCTGCTTTGGTTAAGTTTTCTTTGCCTTTAAATGTGTTTTTACAAATCTTTTTATCCACTTTTTATAACTGCAGTCTGTTGGAGTGTTTGTAGTGACCACTTTACCACTGTTACCTGAAGTACTGCTCACCTGGTTTTGTTTTAGATGTTGTTGACAGGTTTTGCCTTTGTTTTGCTTTTGTTTTCCTGATTGTTCTCTGTGCTTTTATGGGAAGATTTTGGAAGACTCAAAACCATGCTATCACTACCACTATCCTTCTAGAACCAGAAATACATATTTTTACTTAGATTTTTATAAGGCAAAGGAAAGGGTTTAATTGTGTGATTAAACAAATTTAAAATAAAATCAGCTGGTCTTGTTTCTTTTATTAGAGGCAGCTTTGACATAAAAATTTGGCAGAAGGAATTAATACTTTTAAGTAGCGTTATATCCATATTATATGGTGAAGTGTTTAGTTCTTCCATAGAGAAGGCTATTAACATGGAATTTTGAAATTCATTTCAAACTCATGAGCTATTTTAAAAGTTAAAACCAAAGATATAATTCTAGCTTACATTTGCTTTTAATCTTCCGTTTATTTTAGGATTGAGTTTGAGTACATTCACTTGTTTATTTTTGACTCAAGTGGTAAAAAAAAAAATATTATCCACAGTAAATAATGCTAAATATTGTTTCCTCTCCTGAGTAGTTGGTAAATAAATGTTCCTTATAGTCTGCATTCATTTTAATATTTGACAGTTTTATCTTTTTTAAAAAGAGAAAATATCTAGCTAAATTTAAATATATTGGGGGGCATGATTCCACAGTTACCTTTATTGTTGTTAATAGCATTTACTTATTATCTGCAATTTACATACACACATATATATATGGTAGGTACTTTGCATTCATTGTTTCAGTCCTAAGAACATCTTCATGAGATTAATAATATATCTTTTATAGATGAAGAACTGAGATCCATGGGTTACTTGCTTAAAACCACATGGCTGGAATTTGAAGCTAGGTTTGTTTGACTTCAAAATCCTTCACTCATTCTATCTTCATAGTCTTTTTTTTTTTTTTTTTTTTTTTTAGCTTGTTGAAGAAAATTTTGATTCTTAAATTTTTCATATTGTGTTAGAAGTATATAAATTTTGGGATTTTTTTTTAGTCTGTTTGAAGGCAAGTCATTTTTTTAAGTTACCTTTTCAGGAAGATCTTGAGATATAGAAACGTGTATTAATAATGAAGCATCATTTATATAAAGGCTGGAGGAGAGATAAAAGGAAATTAGCTCAAACATGAGATATTTAATTTTCTTTAAGGGAAAACTTCCACTCAAAGTGAGCTGTTGAAAAACAAAAGAATTACTTGGCACTGTTGTTGAATATCATTCCTAGAATTTTTTTTAAAAGCTATGTAGATCTGTAACAATAATGGTCTGTAACTCTGAATTTGGACATATAACTTCACAAGATGAACTGAATTCCTAGAGATTTTATGCCTATGCCTGTATTTATTTAACTGTTTAAGTTCCTCTAGCAGTAAGAGGTAAATAAATAAAATAAAATAATTGAATGATGTTTCCCTTTGTTTCTATACACTTCTCTGGGGTATAATTAAGTAATCTTCCCTATAGTTAGGTTGCTTTTGACTAGAAGCAGGCTTCTCAGAAGATCCCAAATTTGGAGTTCACTTGCCCTAGGTTTATGTAGGTCTTCTTTTCTTCCCCCAGTTCTTCTTCCCTAAGATTATTGTGTTGGAAATAGTATTGTTTCTTTTGTAATTGTATAGGCATATTTCCAGAGCACTGCAATAAAGTGAATATGACGATAAACCAAATCACATGAATGTTTTGGTTTCCCAATACATATAAAAGTTATGTTTACACTATACTATAGTCTATTAAGTGTGTGATAGTGTTATGTCTAGAAAAATGTACATACCTTATTATAAAAGACTTGATGACCAAATGATGCTCACCATCATCTGAGCCTTCAGTGAGTCATTAACTCTTTGCAGGTGGATAATTTTGCCTTAATGTTGGTGGCTCCTGTGACTTACCAGGTGTGGTTGCTGAAGGATGAGATGGCATGGTAATTTCTTAAAATAAGACAACAGAGAAACTGGCTGCATTGATTTGACTCTTCCTTTCATAGACGATTTCCTGTAGCATGCAATTCTGCTTGGTAGTGTTTTACTCACAGCAGAACTTTTTTCAAAACTGGAGTCAGTGCTCTCAAATTCTGCCACTGTTTTATCAGTAAAGTTTATGTAATAGTCTAAATCCTTTGCTGTTATTTTCAAAAGTCAATTGAGTTTGAAACAGTAAATGCTGGAGAGGGTGTGGAGAGAAGGGAATTCTGCACTGTTGGTGGGAATGTAAATTGGTATAGTCACTATGGAGAACAGTATGGAGGTTCCTTAAAAAATGAAAAATAGAGCTACCATATGACCCCGCAGTCCCAATCCCTGGCATATACCTGGAGAAAAACATGATGTGAAAGGATACATTCATCCCCGTGTTCACTGCAGCACTATTTACGGTAGCCAAGACACGGAAGCAACTTAAATGTCCACTGACAGAGGAATGAAATAAGATGTGGTACATATATTCAATGGAATACTACTCAGCCATTAAAAAGAACGAAATAATGCCATTTGCAGTAACATGGAAGGACCTAGAGATTGTCAGACTGAGTGAAGCCAGTCAGAGAAGGAAAAATATTGCATGACATTCCTTATATGTGGAATCTAAAAAGAAATGAGACAAATGAACTTAAAATAGAAAGAGACTCGCAGACTTTGTTGAGAGAATGAACTTATGGTTGCCAGGGGGAAGGGATATGTAGGGAGTGTGGGATGAATCTGAGCACACTGCTGTGTTTAAAGTGGATAATCAACAACTACCTACTGTGTTTAGCACAGGGAACTCTGCTCGGTGTCATGTGGCAGCCTAGATGGGAGGGGCGTTTGGGGAAGAAGGGATACATGTATAGGTGTGGCTGAGTCCCTTCTCTGTCCACCTGAAACTATCACTGCATTGTTCAACTGAAATAAAAGGGACATTCACAGATTTTTTAAAAGTCAGACAAGTTTGCCTTCTTCATGGTGCTGCAAAATAATTACATAATAGCATCAAAGATCATTCATCATAGATCACCATAACAAATATAATGGTAATGAAAAAGTTTGAGATACTCTGAGAATTAACAGAACATGACACAGACACAAAGTGAGCAAATGCTGTAGGAAAAAATGGTCTTGACAGACTTGCTCAATGCAGGATTGTCACAAACCCTCAATTTCTAAAAATTGTAATATTTACAAAATATAGTAAAGCAAAGAGCAGTAAAGCAAGGCATGGTAAAACAGGTATGCTTGTATACCTCTACTGCTATTTCATGTAGTAAAGAAACTATTTTCATGCTTCTGATATCTGAATAGCAAAAGAACTTAAGAAAATTAAGTACAAACCCAGATGACATAAAACGAACACTGTGTTAAAATGCCAGACTCCAAAATATTTCAGTGTGGTGTTGGCATGCTATACACTTAAATATGATGCTTTCAACAAAAGTGAACTGTGACATGAACTGTGGTTAGAAAAATAAAAATTCAAGGGTATTATATCTGAATTTTCCCTCTCTTTGCACCATGATGCCATAACTGTCAATCAAGTGCTTCTGATGAACTTATTAAAGATACCTGAAGGTGACATTAAGATAGCACTTGTTTTCAGAAATTGTTATTTATAGTGTGGATTGCATGGTAAGAGAAATTGAAGGCCCAGAAACAAATTAAGAGGTGTTATAGGTTAAAAGTGAGGGAGTAAGTTCTTGAAATACATGTTAGTAGAAACAAAAAGGGACAAATGGTATAACTAGGACAGGATTTAGTGAGTGACAGAATATGTGGGTGGGTGTAGGTAGAAGAAGCCAAGGAATGTTAAGAATTTGAGTCTAGGAGAGTTATGATCTCACTGAACTTTGATTTGGTCAAGTGTTGGTTATTTTCTAATGTTAGAGGTTATAAAGTTCAAAACAAAGTTTCTCTCTTCAGGACTTGTGGGGGAAATAGTGACACTTCTTTCAGAGGGAGAAGAAGGTACAATTATCAACACAGTCTGATTTTAGAACATTTTTGTCCTTGTCACAGAAGCTCTACACTGATTAGCAGTCAATCCTTATGCCCCCTAGTCCTCTTCCACCAGACCTTATGTAACCAAGAGTCTCTTGAATTCTTATTTTTCTGACCACAGTTCATTTCACAGTTCACTTTTGTTGAAAGTATCATATTTAAGTGTATAGCATGCCAACACCACACTGAAATATTTTGGAGTCTGGCATTTTAACACAGTGTTCGCTTTATGTCATCTGGGTTTGTACTTAATTTTCTTAAATTCTTTTGCTATTCAGATATCAGAAGCATGAAAATAGTTTCTTTACTACATGAAATAGCAGTAGAGATACACAAGTCTACCCGTTTCACTGCACCTTGCTTTACTGTATTTCATAAATATTGCATTTAGAAATTGAGGGTTTGTGACAACCCTGCATCGAGTGACAACCCTACATTGAGCAAGTCTGTCAGCACCATTTTTTCTAACAGCATTTGCTAACTTTGTGTCTATGTCATATTTTGTTAATTCTCAGAGTATTTCAAACCTTTTCATTATTATTATATTTGTTATGGTGATCTATGATCAGTGATCTTTGATGCTACTTTTGCCTCTATAAATTTGCTTATTTCCAGACATTTCATTGGAGAAGGCAATGGCACCCCACTCCATTACTCTTATGCCTGGATAATCCCATGGACAGAGGAGCCTGGCAGGCTTCAGTCCATGGCGTCACTAAGAGTGGGACATGATTGAGCAACTTCACTTTCACTTTTCACTTTCATGCATTGGAGAAGGAAATGGCAACCCACTCCAGTGTTCTTGCCTGGAGAATCCCAGGGACGGAGGAGCCTGGTGGGCTGCCATCTATGGGGTCACATAGGGTTGGACACGACTGAAGTGACTTAGCAGCAGCAGCAGCAGCAGCAGCAGATCCATAGAGTATGGGATCTTTTGTGACTGGCTTTTTTCACTTAGCTTGTTTTCAGGGTTTATCCATATTATAGCATGTATCATCACTTCATTGCCTTTTGTTACCAAATAATACAAATTGTGTGTATATGCCATATGCCATATCTTATTTACCTGTTCATGACCTCATGGACATATGGGTTGTTTTCATGTTTTGGCTGTTGTGACAAATGCTATCATGGACATTCATGTCACGTTTTTGTGTGAATGTATGCTTTTATTTTTCTTGATTATATATCTAGGAGTAGAATTTCTGGGTCATATGTTAATTCTGTGTTAACTTTTTAAGGAGCAAGTGACTACATCATTTTCCAGCCCCTGCAGCAATGTGTGAGGTTTCTGGGTTCTCCATGTCCTCACCCACACGTCTCTCTTTGCAAATTAGCTTCTAGTGGGTATGAAGTGCGTCTCATTGTGGTTTTAATTTGCATCTCCCTGATGACTAATGATGTTGGGCATATTTTCATGTGCTAACTGGCTGTTTGCATGTCTTCTTTGGATAAATATCTATTCATAGTCTTTGTTCATTTTTTCAATTGGGTTATACTAGGTCCTTATGAGACACCTGATTCGCACATTCTGTGGATTGTCTTTGCTTACTTGGAGGTATCCTTTGAAGGAGAAAAATTTTAATTTCAGTAAAGTTCCATTCACCTATTTTTTTCTTTTGTTACCTGTGCTTTTGGTCTCCTGTTTTAAGAAATTGTTGCCTAATTAAGATCCCAAATGTTTGGTTTTATGTTTTCTTAACAGAAGTTTATTTTCTGAAACAACAAAAAAATATTTCTTATCACACATTTAGTTCTGTGGCTTACTTTTTGGTTAATTTTTATTACATGTTTTTAAAATTTTAAAAACGTGTTGTCAAAAATATAGAATGACTTATGATTTCAGGGAAGGATTGCAAGAATTATGCTTTCTCATTCCTGAATCCTGTAATACCTGTTGAGAATTTGGGAGTACCAGATGGTGCATCGGAGAAGGCAGTGGCAACCCACTCCAGTGCTCTTGCCTGGCAAATCCCGTGAATGGAGGAGCCTTGTAGGCTGCAGTCCATCAGGTCGCTAAGAGTCAGACACGACTGAGCGACTTCACTTTCACTTTTCACTTTCATGCGTTGGAGAAGGAAATGGCAACCCACTCCAGTGTTCTTGCCTGGAGAATCCCAGGGACGGGGGAGCCTGGTGGGCTGCCGTGTATGGAGTCGCACAGAGTCGGACGCGACTGAAGCGACTTAGCAGCAGCAGCAGCAGCAGATGGTGCATAGACTTCTCTGGATTGACAGTAAATCCTTCAGGTAGTTTGCTGTTTTGAACAGATGGTGGCAGCAGAGCTTTGCTGAATGAAAATTATCAATTTTTAAGCCTAGTATTTTTGAATTATGAAAATTTTTAATGCTCTTGGCAATAAATTGTTAGGCAGTAAGTTTAAATTTCCATTTAAGATTAAAAACTATTTAAATTTAGGAACTTTTTTGCTATGAGTTTATACTGGCTTTTCAGTTTATGAAAACAGTTTGTGAGGTACGGGCCTGGTTTTCTTCAGTTCTCCAACCTTAGGACACAATTTTCTCTTAGTACTCTAAGGTCTTTTATCCACTTCTCTTTCATTATCTCACTCCTATCCCTATGGTCTTTGTGTAGAGATAAAGTAATAGAGCAACAGTCAAAATGGTGATTAATGCTAAAGCTATTCACAAACTTACTCCTAAAACACATTGGCAGACCCACATTCTGACTTAGGAGATATGTAATATAGAAGTTGAACATGTCAGTGACAGTTTTTTCCTTCAATAAGAAAAACTGCTTTATATCATCTCAAGATTGGATTCAAGATTTCCTTTTTAGATCTAAATATAAAACAGTAAAATTAAGTGGTGCAGTTATTCTGTGACAGTTATTTTCAAGTTAATAGAAATAGTAAACATATATTGAGCACTGACTGTTCGCTAAGTGTTAGTCACTCAGTTGTGTCTGACTCTTTGCGACCCCATGGACTGTAGCCCACCAGGCTTCTCTGTCCATGGAATTCTCCAGGCAAGAATACTGGAGTGGGTTGCCATTTCCTTTTCCACACTGTTTGCTAAACACCGTGCTAAATGCTTTATATGCCTTGTCTCTTATTCTCACAACAGCTTCTTCTAAGAGGTAAGTTACTGTTTTTGGCCTGAAGTTTCCAGAGGAAGACATGAGTTTAGAGAAGTTAAATAATTTGCTCAAGTCACATTAGTGGATGGAAGGGGTGTGTGTGTGTGTGTGTGTGTGTGTGTGTTCATAAGCAACCATATTATTCTATTTTATGTGTGTTTAATTTTTACAGAGATGGTATCATACTATTATACATGCATCACTTTGCAACTTATTTTTAAAATTCAACAGCCTGATTTGAAAATCTGTAGCATTTGCTGCTATGTGTACATATCTGATCAATTTGTTTACCTCATGAATAAATACTACTTTCTTTGAATAAGCTGCTTAAAAACAGCCTTTCCTAGAGTTTCATCTGATTTTTCATTTTATTTCACTTTTCCACGAGAGCGTGTACCAAGTGTTTAATTAAATTTTTTTCCTCTGTTAACAGTATTAATTTGGGGCATAATGATCAGGAAGAAAAAGTTTAATACATATAACTGGTATAATAGTCCCTATGTTTTATTTTATACGTCAGGTTACTTATTTTTGGATCATATGACACTGAAGCAAATATTCATTGCACACTTGAGCTGAGTACTGGTGTTTGGGAAGAAAAGCAAAGGAGTTCTATTAAGACGGTAAGATAAATTTGCTTAGTTTTACATCTGTATAAAGTTTATATTCTATAAGTTTTTTTCATATTTCTGTATCCTTGAGTTATTTTTAGTCATTTGCAAATAATTACGAACAGCTCTTATTTTTTTGTTGCAATGCAGCCATAATAAAATGAATCACATAAAGGTATAACATTAATTGCTTGCTTGCATCAAAAACCTTGTCTGACTAATTTTCCTTTTGTAACTTGAGTCGTTTCATAGTTGTGAGATCAGAGGGAGATAGTTCTGAAAACATTGAAAAGTATGTACATTCAGAGCGTTCACTCACTCACTCACTTATCGGATGTTTTGTGAGCACTTACTTTGTACCAGGCACTGTGTTAGCTGCTGGGGAAACAGTCTCTTGTCTGACAAGAGACCCTGTTTTTGTTGTGCTGTCCCAGGGTTTGATATTCGTCTGCCTGTACAGAGAAAGAATTACAAGAGGACAGGGGTAAACCTGCAGAGAGATCAGATCAGTTAAGAGGCATTTGGGGAGACACTGACTGCTTTAACTAGGTGGCAGTTAAGGCAATGGAAAGAAGAGGATGGCATTCTGCTTCCTTTTTTGATCTCTCTCAAAAGAAGCTGTCACCGAAATTGCAAAGAGTTTGAAAAAACTGTAAAAGCATTTTAAAAATATTTTAAGTGCTATAATTAAAAATAAAAACAGTGCTTTAATCTCATTATGTTTTATTTGAACATGTTTGTGTTCTTTGGGTTCCTAAATGAGTAAAAATTGTCACTAGTTATTAGCTAATTTGATTTCAAAGTTGAGTTGGTGTTTTTGAATGTTCTGCGTAGCAGTTTTAGTAGCAGTTATGTCTTGCTTCTTGGAATTTGCATAAATCTAGTAGTCTGCTAAAGATTTTAGAGCATTTATTCAAGATATTGTCTACAAATTTTCTTCATTAAGCCCATAAAGTTACACGAGAATAGGATCCCAGAATTTTATGGCTGAAATAGAAAAGAAAAAAAAAATCAGTGTCCTAAAGGGACCCTCAGACTTTAAAAAAAAAAAGGTTTATTTAGTTTACTAAGCATATACTATTATGGCTTTAGTAATAATAAAATGCCAAGAGTGCTTTTGGAACCCCAGACCTCTCCAGAGTTACTTTTAGTCTGTTTTAAGGTAACATCAGTAGTTTTTTGCAGGAATAAATTATTGTGTTTTTAAAGTTGTGTTTAACAAGTTAGATATTTAGCTGTTCCCATTTAACTCTTGGTGGCAGCATAACTAATCCTATGATTATTTTTTGGTGGCCAGTATTTAAGAAAACTCCTCTTTTGTCTTCATTATACTGGTGAATAAGTACTTTTGAACTGTACCACCTAGCTGTTTCACAGTAGTAGTAAGGGTACTTTTTGGAATTTCTAGGATAGTCTGTTATTCTTCATAGCATTTTTAAAAAGACAGTTCTCAATTTTTTAAACAGATACATAAGCATATTACCATGCTTTCAAAAATTTTGACTTTTAATGGTTATGTAGTATTTTTATGGATGTGCCTTTGACTTTTGAATTGTTGCCAGCTTCTCTATGTAGTAATTGTTATGAACATTCTTACGTAAAAAAATTGAGCACTGTGGAATTCTTTTGGAATAGAGTAATTTCAATGAGTATAGGAAAGGAGGGAGAAATAAAGCTGAAAAGGGAGGATGGGCCCCGAGAGTTTGAATGTGTGAAAGTAATTGGGAGAATTGGATTTGGGACATGGGAATGCAGCCCATAGGGTTGCAAAGAGCTGGACACGACTGAACGACTGAACTGAACTGAACAGAGTGACAGGGTCAAAATAGTTTTTTGTAGGAAAACCTCCCCTTTCTCTTGTGGTTGTTCATGCCACCTTTCCTTTCTTACATCTCAAACAATTTGAAGCAACTTCTCAGAGAAAATAGCCAGGTTTACAGTTTGTTCTCAAATAAATAAATATGTGAAAACCAGCATTGTTTTGTCTAGATATGAAAGGGTCCTAATTTGCCATTGCTGTTGGCATTTTCAGTTTCGTTTATTATACTTGCAAAGATATGAGATTAGACAGCTTTAATATTTTGTAGCAAAGGTTACTGAGACTTTAATCTTGAGTCATAATTTTAGATCTTAGCATATGTCATAGGTAGTTTTGGGGAAGGAATTCTAGGTTAGTAATTACATCTGGTGTCAAACATGGCAGCAGCACTGCAGTGTCTCCAGGCATTAAATCACATGTGTCTGAATTTAATAACCCTAGGGAGCAGAATCACAGTGTTTCTGAAGACTACATAAAGCATTACAGAATAGGATTTGATCATTTGAGATACATTGCAAATTTGGCTAGAAAAAAGTATATCATTAAAAAATAACTATGCTAAAAAAAAATTGAAAGAAACTTAATTACATGTTTTAAATACTCCTTTGAGTTTTTCAAACCTTTTTTAAAGTGTAATTTACTTTATGCTCTTAAGTTGGGTAAGATCAATAATAAATGGAAAGTTTTGAATTTGTGGTATTTGCATAGATGTTGTAGCTGGGGGTGAAAGTAGAACAGTTGTAATGCAATAGCTGTGAGTCCTAGCTAAATCTAATGAATAGCGGCTTAAGCAAGAAAAGAACTTAATTGTCTTGTGGAATTTTTCTTAAATTGGGATGTCAGAAAATAATTGAAAAGAATAATTTAATAAATACCCTGCATAGAACCTACTTCCTACCTTATTAGAAATCTGAGGAAAGTTTGGATCAAAATCAGACACTCAGTTCAGTGCTGTTTGTTAGCATATTTGCACAATAAAAGAGCTCATAGGGTAAATGAAGTACTCTGTGGTAGCGTTTGTTCTTTAAAAATAATAAGTAAAGATACTCATGAGATAGAATGAGGAATAAATTTGAAATTAGGCTTAAACAAAAATTAGAGGATCATCTTGAAAGTGATGACAGTGTCAATACTAAAAATGTATTTACTTGCACCAAAAGAGACAGGACACTATGATTTATTTCATCTGTTGCGCTATACAGGTTTGGTGATGATAGTTTGCTTCTCTTTTACTAAGGAACGAATTTAAGAAGTTTTCAGATTTTAAAAAAGTTGGAGGCCATATTTCAGTAGGAAACGATGAAGACAACAATATCGCTCAGCTCTATTGGAAATACAGTTAACCTGACATCTATTAAACATGGGACGTCGCAGGTGGCGCTAGTGATAAAGAACCCACCTGCCAGTGCAGGAGACCTAAGACACACTGGTTCGATCCCTGGGTTGGGAAGATCTCCTGAAGGAAGGGCATGGCAACCCACCCAGTATTCTTGCCTGGAGAATCCCATGGACAGAGGAGCTAAGCAGGCTATGGTCCTTAGGGTTGCAAAGAGTCAGACATGACTGAAGCAACTTAGCACATACACATATTAAAATATTGATCACACATAATCATTATTGTGTGCTTGGTAAAGCAAACAGATCTCATAAATGCCACTTAGACATACATGGTTTTAAAGAAAGAGAGATCTTGAGTCTTACCCTCCCGGAACTGGAGTTCACTCATCCTTGACCACCCACTTGCTTTACCCTTACTCCCGGACATAAGATAGGTTATCTGTAAATGCTCTTTTCTTTTGCTCTCTCTTAACTATCCTGTCTGTGCCATCCATGTCTTCTCTTCCATCAGTTATCCAAACTGCCACTGGAGTCTTCAAACTTTGTTTTATTCTTGGTGCAGCGTGGAATTCTTGAGGCCATTTGAGGAGAAGAGAAGAAGGCACCATGAAAATGAGCTGTGGAACCTCTGAATGTGGAAATTCTGGGGTTGAGGGAAAAGCAGTGGCAGCCTTTTGGCACCCGGCTGTCCGGTCTAACTTTCCCTTGCTCTCCATTTTGAATAAAAATATGAAAGGAGTTTTAATTTTTAAAACAAGCTTTTTAATGTACGTTTTTGGTACTAACCCTGTTCCCTCTCCTACCAGCCTACCAGACTATGCCCTGAGACCCGTGATAGCAACTGTCCCTTGTAAGATTTAAGTTTTCCCTTCTCTAATTAGAGATAGAAGGCTAAAAATCTAAATAACTGTTAAGGCAGTCCATCCACATAAATATGTCACTATCAAACAGGAAGAAAGAATACTGATTTCTTCCTTTGAGGTGATGAAGAATTAGCAAGGAATCTTCTCTGGATATGTAGTAGATGGACAAAAGAGAGCTACTGTTACAGTCACATGTTCAGTATGAAAAACAGAAGCACTTAGTGTCTTATGTAGCCCAGTATGTAGATACCAGAGGGAACCATTAAAGACATTAGGAGATGTCATGACATTTCAGATTTGTCTGAAAAATAAGAAGTAATAAATTTCTAAAAAGCATTCAGCTAACCACTTGGGGAGAGTCCATAAATAAGAATTTGAAACTCTTAATCAGAACGAATGTATTCCTTTTAGAGGGTTATGTGTTGTCAGCTGGCAACTTGAAATTGGCCACTGCTCTAAGAAGGGCTTTAGATAGGATCAGTCACATCCAAAATCATGAAGTCAGAAGAAGTCATCTGGAGTCTAGACTTTATATTTTTGTTTTATTTGATTGGTACTTTTTCTTCTCTCTACTACCACTTCCCTATCAAAACCTCATTTTTTGAAAGGATTTGATTCTGAGAGATAATTTATATTAGATTCCCTTCCATTTTCTTTTAACCTACCCTTAGAATTCCCCAGTTCAATTCCTGGGTCAGGAAGATCCGCTGGAGAAGGAATAGGCTACCCATTCTAGTATTCTTGGGTTTCCCTTGTGACTCAGCTGGTAAAAAGTAACGCCTGCAATGCAGGACACCTGGATTCGATCCCTGGGTTGGGAAGATCCCCTGGAGAAGGGAAAGGCTACCCACTCCAGTATTCTGGCCTAGAGAATTCCATGGACTGTATAGTCCATAGGGTCTCAAAAAGTTGGACACAACTGAGTGACTTTGATTTTGACTAGAATTAGAGAAACATTTGAAGAGATGATGCCTACCTTCTAAGAACTGTCAAGAACTGTCAGTGTAGGGAAAGAAACATGTAAACCAAATATGTCACATAAGTAATACTTCAGAGTCTACGAAATACTGAATTCTTTTACCATATATAAAGAACCAAACTTTTTGCCCATAGGATCTGTTCTTGTTCCCTCAAATCCCACTACCTCTTAACAAAATTAGACTGTGTGTGGTAATCTGATAATTAGGAGACAATTTGGGAGTGATGTTAGTGGGATTATTTTAGACCAGAGGCAAAGAGAACTCTGAGACTGTGGGGAGATGGAAGTTGAGTGGAAGAGCCTTCATAATAAGGTCAGCCATGTTTAATTGCCAAAGATTGAGCCTGATAATCTGCCTTATTGTAGAGTCCAGTGAGTCTGCTACTGGAGATCAGTGGAGAAATATCTCCAGAAAGAATGAAGAGACAGAGCCAAAGCAAAAACAGCGCCCAGTTGGGGATGTCACTGGTGATAGAAGCAAAGTCCGATGCTGTAAAGAGCAGTATTGCACAGGAACCTGGAATGTTAGGTCCACGAATCAGTGCAAATTGAAAGTGGTCAAACAGGAGATGGCAAGAGTGAACATCGACATTTTAGGAATCAGCAAACTGACATGGACAGGAATGGGTGAATTTAACTCAGATGACCATTATATCTACTACTGTGGGCAAGAATAATACCTTAGAAGAAATGGAGTAGCCATCATAGTCAATAAAAGAGTCCAAAATGCAGTACTTGGATGCAATCTCAAAAACAACAGAATGATCTCTGTTCATTTCCAAGGCAAACCATTCAGTATCATGATAATCCATGTCTGTGCCCTGATGAGTAATGCTGAAGAAGCTGAAGATGAACAGTTCTATGAAGACCTACAAGACCTTTTAGAACGAGAGATGTCCTTTTTATTATGGGGGACTGGAATGCAAAAGTAGGAAGTCCAGAAACACCTGGAGTAACAGACAAATTTGGCCTTAGAGTACAGAATGAAGCAGGGCAAAGGCTAATAGAGTTTTGCCGAGAGAACGCACTGGTCATAGCAAACACAGACTCCTACATATGGACATCACCAGATGGTCAATACCAAACTCAGATTGGTTATATTCTTTGCAGCCAAAGATGGAGAAGCTCTATACAGTCAGCAAAAACAAGACCAGGAGCTGATTGTGGCTCAGATCATGAACTCCTAATTGCCAAATTCAGACTTAAATTGAAGACAGTAGGGAAAACCACTAGACCATTCAGGTATGACCTAAATCAAATCCCTTACGATTATACGGTGGAAGTGACAAATAGATTCAAGGAACTACATCTGATAGAGTGCCTGAAGAACTATGGTCGGAAGTTTGTGACACTGTACAGGAGACAGTGATCAAGACTATCCCCAAGAAAAAGAAATGCAAAACAGCAAAAAGGCTGTCTGAGGAGGCCTTACAAATAGCTGTGAAAAGAAGAGAAGTGAAAAACAAAGGAGAAAAGGAAAGATATACCCATTTGAATGCAGAGTTCCAAAGAATAGCAAGGAGGGATAAGAAAGCCTTCCTCAGTGATCAGTGCAAAGAAATAGAGGAAAACAATAGAATGGGAAAGACTAGAGATCTCTTCAAGAAAATTAGAGATACCAAGGGAACATTTCATGCAAAGATGGGTACAATAAAGGACAGAAATGGTATGAACCTAACAGAAGCAGAAGATATTAAGAAGAGGTGGCAACAATACGAAGAACTATACAAGAAAGATCTTTATGACTTGGATAACCACGATGTTGTGATCACTCACCTAGAGCCTTGACATCCTAGAATGTGAAGTCAAGTGGGCCTTAGGAAGCATCACTACGAACAAAACTAGTGGAAGTGATGAAATTCCAGTTGAGCTATTTCAAATCCTGAAAGATGATGCAGTCAAAGTGCTGCACTCAATATGCTATCAAATTGGAAAACTCAGCAGTGGCCACAGGACTGGAAAAGGTCAGTTTTCATTCCAGTCCCAAAGAAAGGCAATGCCAAGGAATGCTCAAACTAGCACACAATTGCAGTCATCTCACACACTAGTAAAGTAATGCTCAAAATTCTCCAAGCCAGATTTCAACAGTATGTGAACTGTGAACTTACAGATATTCAAGCTGGATTTAGAAAATACAGAGGAACCAGAGATCAAATTGCCAACATCTGTTGGATTATCAAAAAAGCAAGAGAGTTCCAGAAAAACATCTATTTCTGCTTTATTGACTGTGCCAAAGCCTTTGACTATGTGGATCATCACAAACTATGGAAAATTCTTAAAGAGATGAGAATACCAGACCATCTGATCCGCCTCTTGAGAAACCTGTATGCAGGTCAGGAAGCAACAGTTAGAACTGGACATGGAACAACAGACTGGTTCCAAATAGGAGAAGGAGTACATCAAGGCTGTATATTGTCACCTGCTTATTTAACTTATATGCAGAGTACATCATGAGAAATGCTGGGCTGGATGAAGCACAAGCTGGAATTAAGATTAGCAAAGAGACGTCAATAACCTCAGATATGCAGATGACACCACCCTTATGGCAAAAAGCAAGGAAGAACTAAAGAGCCTCTTGATGAAAGTGAAAGAGGAGAGTGAAAAGGTTGGGTTAAAACTCACCATTCAGAAAACTAAGATCATGGCATCTGGTCCCATCACTTCGTGGCCAATAAATGGGGAAACAGTGACAGACCTTATTTTTGGGCTCTCCAAAATCACTGCAGATGGTGACTGCAGCCATGAAATTAAAAGACGCTTACTCCTTGGAAGAAAAGTTATGACCAACCTAGACAGCATATTAAAAACCAGAGATGTTACTTTACCAACAAAGGTTCGTCTAGTGAAGACTATGGTTTTTCCAGTAGTCATGTATGGATGTGAGACTTGGACTATAAAGAAAGCTGAGCGCTGAAGAATTGATGCTTTTGAACTGTGGTGTTGGAGAAGACTCTTGAGAGTCCATTAGACAGCCAGGAGATCCAACCAGTCCATCAAAGGAAATCAGTCCTGAATGCTCATTGGAAAGACTGATGTTGAAGCTTAAACTCCAGGCCACCTGATGTGAAGAATTGACTCATTGGAAAAGACACTGATGCTGAGAAAGATTGCAGGCGGGAGGAGAAGTGGATGACAGAGGATGAGATGGTTGGATGGCATCACCGACTCTGTGGACATGAGTTTGAATATTCCGGGAGTTGGTGATGGACAGGGATGCCCGGCGTGTTGCAGTCCATAGGGACACAAAGAGTCGGACACGACTGAGCGACTGAACCGAATGATTCTTCCTCTACTTCCAGCGTGAAGGTTAGGGCCACTGAGTACAGGAAGCGTTTTGTAGAAGATGCATTTTGCATTTTGGAGAAAATGCAATGTATAGGAAATCTTTCCTGTCTAGTTTGAAGATGCTAAACAAACATATAAAAGAAATGGAAACAGTAAATGCATTCTCAACTTTCAAAAAGCTTTTGATGAATATCCATACTATAGGTTCCCAAATCATCTAATTACTAGGAGAATATTTTGTTACAGATTTGTCTTAAGGATAAGAGGAAACAGGGTAAAAATGACCAATGTAATATCCTGGATGATTGAGTTCAGGATTTTGAAGAGCTTTCACAAACGATCTAAAATAAAATAGCACTCTCCAATGGAAATAAAATGCATGCCACTTAAGTAATTTTAAATGTTCTTGTAGCCACGTTTGAAAAAGTAGAAATTAGCCAGTAAACAATTTTAGTAATCTTTTATTTGACTCATAAACCTAAAACATTGTCATTTCTGCATAACATAAAATTTAAGGAGACTTTTTTTTAATAGTCTTTGAAATCTGGTGCATATTTTACAATTACAACAGACCACAATTCATCCTAGCCACATTTCAAGTGCTCAGCCACATGTGACTACATCTGACAACACAAATGTAGAGAAAGCAACTCAGCTTTGCACATGTCACTAAACTTCTAGAATGTGCCCAGTTAAGAGGTACAAAATTGAGAATGCACTCTCAGGACAAATGTGTAAGAAAGAATTCCAAACTGTGCCTAAAATATGTGAAATCTAGGTTCCCTAAAGAAATAGACAGTTATATCATTGTACCTCCAAAACAAGACAGCTTTTCTTTAGAGTGAGTGTCACAAAGTGAATATGCTTATTTTAAAGCTATGAAATTCTCAGAATAAGTTGTTTTTACATTTCTGGTTTCTATAATACTACAAATTTATATTTGCTAGATAAGCTAGGGAGAAAGAACTAAACTTTACATGGAAGTGAGGTAGCCATATAAAGATAAATGGATGGGAAAAAATTAATGTTCTTCAGCTGAAAAGACAAATGTGGGTGAATGATTAATGGAAGAATATAAATATAAAAAGTAAACAATAGAATGATCAAATTTACGGTGTCAAGGAACTAAGTCTATGGGTCTGTGAACATAAATCTCGTAGCCCTGATGATAATCAGATGATAAATGCTTAAAGAACGGTACTTAAATGGTCTTTGGTAATACTGCACATTATGTACTTGCTGATAGACTTTGCAGGAACTCAAATATGTTCTATTCTATTTACTCTATGTGTCCTACACCTATTAGAATTCCTGGCATGTTGCAGTTGTTGGTGAATGTCCTGGGAGGGGACGAGGAGGATTGGTGGCCTTCATGGCTCCATACTTCTCACAGGACACAAACGCACTACACTTATACCTTCTGCTGGAAAAATCTGCTTGATGCTCCAGCCTCTAACCTCTGCTAATAATATTATACTTCCTCCCTGTGTTCCGCAAGAGCTGCTAAAACTCCCCACAACTTAAAGGGAAATAAGGCTAGTAAAATTTAGATTCCACAGTGTTTCTTCCAAACTTTCAGCATGACTTAGTCACATTTCTGTCTCATTTCTCCCTTCAAGTCTATCTCTGATGTATGTTTTAAGCAAATAAAAATATTTAGGTTAAGGATAACCACAGAATGAGATTTACTGCTCAGTATTCAAGAAGCCTGCTTTTTAGAGTGAGGAGTTTACAAATATGGCGCATAATAGTATAATGGCATTATTAAAAATATCAGAAGAACTTCTTATCCAATGTGTGTAGTTCAGCATATCCTGAAATAAAATGACTGGGATCTAAAATATTACTTACCTCACTTCTTTCTCAGTTTTGGAGTTTTAGTTCATGCTGAATATTATTTGTCCATGAATTGTGTGTACATACAAACTGTCGAAAAAAGCTCCCTAAAGAACTGTGATTTTAAGTAAGAACATAAGAGACAAATTTACCAACACATTAAGCTAGATACTTCAGAGTTGGCATTTTGGTGGGTTTGTTTAAGGCCAGATGCCTTGCAGATGGTATTTTTTGGTGCTCCTGTTTAACCATTTGCCATTTACAGTCTTAATCTTGTTGAAAGGAAGAGAACGATTAAAACAAATAAAGCTTTTTTGAAAATGTCAGTTTTTATGAAAACACTGCTTTAGTTCCATTTGATAATATTTATGAATTCAGTAGGGACTCAGTGAAATTTTAACCATATATAACCCTCTATAGTTTGGCTTCTTAAATAAACTAAATACCTTTGAAC
Organism: Muntiacus reevesi; assembly: GCF_963930625.1. Taxonomy (NCBI): domain Eukaryota; kingdom Metazoa; phylum Chordata; class Mammalia; order Artiodactyla; family Cervidae; genus Muntiacus; species Muntiacus reevesi. Next base: position 159,200,060 of record NC_089250.1, on the reverse strand, counting down.
TTTAGTAGTAAACCCTATTTGGCATTTCCACTCTTAAGTTCATCTTGGTTAGTAATGAAGGATACAGTTTTCTGTCTCATGTTTTCTGTGTTTAATATGATTGTGAAATTCTGTGAAAAGAATAGGAACTTAGGTTAAAATCAGAAGTATCTCCAAATCAAGTCAGTATAAAGCATTGAGTATGAGAAAGAGGAAACTGAGCATGAGGTGCGAGGCGATGACAATGTGGTTCTTTCCTTCAAGGAGGAGGAGATAAGATCAGCAATATAATGAGCATACCTGAATATTCATTGGAAGGACTGATGCTAAAGCTCCAGTACTTTGGTCACCTGGTGCCAAGAGCTGACTCTTTGGAAAGACCCTAATGCTTGGAAAGATGGAAGGCAAAAGGAGAAGGGGGCAGCAGAGAATGACATGGTTAGATATCATCACTGACTTAATGGACATGAGTTTGAGCAAACTCTAAGAGATAGTGAAGGACTTGGGAGCCTGGCTGCTGCAGTCCATGGGGTCACAAAGAGTCAGACATGACTTAGCAACTGAACAGCAACAACATGATAAGCATCAGTATTCCTGTTAGCACATGAATGCTCTAAGAGAGTTTCATAATAAAGTATAATAAGGCTCCATTGGAGGATAGATAGCTTTCTTTTGGGAAAACCAGGAAAGAATATTTTGAGGTGACATTTGAGCCAAGCCTCACAGTATATGTAGGATTTTGAAACGTAATAGGAGAGCATTTCGGGTAGAAAACATGAGGTAAATTCAAATAAATAGTATGAATGTTTGAGCATGTTTAGGATACATTGGGGACTTCCCAGATGGCACTAGTGGTAAAAAAAAAAAAAAAAAAAACCGCCTGCCAGGAGACATAAAAAGACATGGGTTCAATCCCTGGGTCAGGAAGATCCCTTGGAGGACAGCATGGCAATCCACTCCAGTATTCTTGCAACCCATTCCCAGTATTCATGGGAGAATCCCATGGACAGAGGAGCCTTGTGGATTACAGTCCATAGGGTCACAGAGAGTCGGACACAACTGAAGCAACTGAGTGAGTGAGTCATCCAGGTTGGCTAAAGAATTTGGTAATGCAGGTAGAGCATGCAAAGCAAGAGTAAAAGCAGTGGGATCATGTTAAATTTGACTGTTAACTCCCAGACAGCAGTTACGGAGGCTTTTAGAATGAAACTGATGTCATCTTGAGTCTTAGCTGTTTCACTTATTGGCAGTAGGATGCTAAAGTCCCCAAACCTACCTCATTCACAAGTGTTTTATTTGTCTCTTAAATACTGCTCAGTCGTTTCTAGCTCTTTGTGATCCCATGGACTGTAGGCTGCCCAGCTCCTCTGTCCATGGAATTCTCCAGGCAAGAATATTGGAGTGGGTTGCTATTTCCTTCTCCAGGGGAACTTTGCTACCCAGGGACTGAACCCAGGTTTCCTGCAGTTGCAGGCAGACTCTTTACCAACTGAACCAGTAGATAAATGAAATTCTGTATATTAAAATGCCTAGTACAATATCTGGCATATAGTAGGTAGTAAAATGTTCACTAAACCTGGCAGCAAATGGGTAAAAGCAAGAATGATCTGACAAGGGAAAGACTTGAAACAGAAGAGGGGAAGGGTAATGGAAGTCTAAAACAGAACAGTGGCGAAAGTGGAAAATAGAATCAGTGTGGCTCAGATACCACTGGAAATGGAGGGTTTTGGAGAACGAGAGAGAAAACCAGAAAGACAGGAGCCATGAGGAGGCTCACCGTACCTGTGATGTGTTAGGGCACAGTGATGGTCAGAGGTCCGTCTGGAGATCATTTTTTTTTTTAATGTGCTGCTTTGATTTATTGTTTTTTGTTCATTTGTTTTTAATATTTTCAGTGCTGTTGTTCAAAGTTTTAATATCTGGTAAGTTGAACACTTTATTTGGAATATCTCTTGTGGCTCAGCTGGGAAAGAATCCGCCTGCAATGCGGGAGACCTGGGTTCCATCCCCGGGTTGGGAGGATCCCCTGGAGAAGGGAAAGGCTACCCACTCCAGTATTTTGGCCTGGAGAACTCCAGGGACTGTAGAGTCCATGGGGTCACAAAGAATTGTACACGACTGAGCGACTTTCACTTCACTTCACTCTGTTTTTAGATTTCTTTATTCAAGGATAAAGAGAAGCAGAATGGTTTCACAAAAGAATAGTAAGAATCTAATTTTTTTTTTTTAAAGAGCCTTTGAGAACACATTAAGGAAATAATACTAATGAGACCTAAACACTGGTTTGGGGTTTTGTTTATTAAAACTCTGCAGTTCACCGCAATCCAAGTAAAACTGATCCCCTAAGTCCATACTTTGTCATGAACTAAAACATTCTGTTCAAGGCACAGTAGCACCTTCCCATAGAAATCCACTTAGCCAGATAGCTTATTTTCTGAGTCATACATTCAGATGCAGGATACAGAACTAGGAAGTAGACAGTTTAGAAAAGTGTTAGGTTTTATCAGAGATCCTGCAGTGTATTACAGCTCCTTGCCCACATGTGTTCAGTCTGGTGGTATTTAGGAGCAATAACAAGATACCAGTGATTTCTCTGTGCCTCTTGGAATTTTAAGACACATGCATGAAATTCTTACAACTACTCCTTGACGATAGGCACTATTATCATCTCCGTTTTATGTGTGAGGAAACTGAGACACAGAGAGAAAGTAACAGACTCAGATAATCCAGCTAAGCAGGTGGTAAGACAGTCTGCACACCCAGGCAGTGTGACTCCAGAGCTGGGGTTTTGCGTTACTATGCCATCTCCATGAATGGTGGCTTCAAGTCTGGTTCTTCCACTCTAGTTCTATGCCAGTGAACAAATTATTTCATAATTCTAAAAAAGAAATACTAGTAATGGTTGGGCACTTAGCCCAGTGTCATGGTAACTGTAACAGTAACTATTATTATTGAACTTGACCCAAATGCCACCTTTTTTGCACCAGTGTTTTTAGTGGCATCTGATATTTTGTACATTCTTAAAATCCCCATCTCGCTTTTAAATCCTTCCTATGATAAGGTGAGGAGGACAAGGAAATAGCTTCCTGAAGGGATAGTATTGTTTTAAGAGTTTCAGATGGTTACTTTTAAAAACATCTACAAGGTTATTAAAGACTATTAGAAGAAAGATAAAGATCAACTAGCTATTGCTCATCACAGCTGATGATTATCTTTTGTAAACTGATCAGCACCGTTGGGCTTCCCTGTGGTGCTAGTGGTAAAGAACCCACCTGCCAATGCAGGAACTACAGTGAGACACAGATTCGATCCCTGGGCTGGAAAGATCTCCTGGAGGAAGGTGTGGCAACCCACTGCGGTATTCTTGCCTAGAGTGTCCCTTGGACAAAGGAGCCTGGCAGGCCACAGTCCATGGGGTCATGAAGAGTTGGACATGACTGATGTGAATGTTGTCACAAGTCTAAGTAGGAAACCATTGAACATAAGTAAGTACGTATCATGAAGAAGAGTTTTAGTTTTTGTTATACTCATTTGTGAAATTGGAGGATATTTGCATATTTTAACAGTAAAATCAGTAATTTATGTAAGATAAAAATGATATATGTTTGGAAATTGGTATGAGCTTTCTTTTTTTGCCCATATCAAAAAAAAGAGAGAAGACTATAAATAAGGCTGTAAAAGCCAGCCATATTCCTACTTTCCAGAGAAACCACTAATAACTTTTAAGAAGAATTTTATAGGTACAAGCATATACACACAGGTATGTATATGGTTCTGTAAATAAGAATAAAATGAGATTGTATATTTTATGACCTACTTTTTTTCCAACTTACAATATACCAGGGGCATATTTTTATCTCAATACATGTTATTGTTTTTATGTCTGCATGATAGTCCACCATGTACCATAATCTATTAAACCAATCATTTATTGGTAAACATTTGAATTTTTTCCAGTTTTTTGATGTTGTAGAGAAATATATAATGGCTGTGTGTGTGTGTGTGTGTGTGTGTGTGTGTGTGTGTGTGTGTGTGTGTGTGTGTGTGTGTTTATTCACACACATTCATTAAGTCATGGTTTGGCACACTTTTTCTATAAAGGGCCAGATAGGAAATATTTTAAACTTTGTGGGCAAGGTCATAAGTCTCAGAACTATTCAACTCACCTGTTTAATTCTAAAGCAGCCAGAGACAATACATAAACAAATTAGTGTGGCTGTTTTCCAATAAAACTTTTTTAGAAATAACTGTAGTTTGCTGACCCCTGATTAAATGATTCTTTGATCAAAGATTATACAAAAAAAAGCTTTTAGTAGGTATTTCAAAATTGCATCCCAGCTAGAATCAAGGCTATAAATTAGATAATAGTATTATATCAATGTTAATCTTCTGACCTTGATAACTGTGCTGTGGTTGTATAACAAAATGTCCTTGTTAGGAAATACACAGTCAAATATTTAATGGTGAGGGGACATCATGTCCGCAACTCATTTTCAAATGGTTCATGAAAAAATATGAGAGAAGAAAAAAGTAGGAAAATGTTAATAATTGGTAAATCAGGATTTAGGATAAATGGAAACCCTTAGTGCAGTGTTTCTGTATGTTTGAAATTATTTCAAAATAAAAAATAATAAAAAAATGGTCCAGCCCTAAAGCTCTCATACTTTCTTAGTGAGATGTAAATCACCCTGCAGAAGTACGGTTGACAATATATGAAGCTGCGAGTTGACTTGGTGATTCAGAATCAGAGCTGTTTCTATTTGACAAAGGAATTTAAAAGGGCAAAAGTGTTCCACTGTATTGTTTCCATAACAACTCAGACTTGACGTACTTTTCAGAGCTTTTTATTTCACTGGAATGGTTGTGTAAAATTTAAGTTAGTGTCAGATCAAACTATTAATGCAGACTTCAATCACATTTAAAAAGAAAGAGAGAAGAAACCTAGTGTATGGCAAGGTAATCATTTGGATAAGCTTACTTTCCTAAGAGCCTTTGAACCTGGGCAAAGGATCATTATTATTCTTTGAATCTCTTAGGTCAATTGTATTTTTTTTTTTTTTTTTCAATTGTATTTTTATAATGGACTTTTTTTTCTCAGCATATTTGTACATCTTTGTTGTCTCTCAGATGAGGCAATGAAAGGATGCAGCCCTAATTTACCATCCAGTTGCTTTAGAGACAAGGTTATCAGGTGGCCAAGCTGGCATTCCGTTTTAACACTTGAGGAGTCTCACTTGTATTTTTATCCCAGAGAGAGGTCTTCCTAATCCACCTGAACAGAGATAATTAAAGTGCCTGGATTGTACTAGATATTTATTCCTGGACTAGACATTTATTCCTGGAGTTCATTTAATCTTGGCAGCACCCCAGTGTGGTAGATATTAGTGTCCCCTTCCCACAAAGAAGACCCATAGAGGTTAACTCACTTGCCTGAGACCACAGAACTAGTAAATGTTAGAGCTAAAATACAAATCCAATACTGAATACAGGCCATCTCAGACATTGCAGTTTTTCTTCAAGGATGAATTTTGAATTGGTCCTAGTACTGAGGGAGTTTATTTCAGTATTTTTGTTGTTTCTTTTTTTTTTTTTTTTAACTATTCATTAAGATGTCATGATTGAAAATTTAGGCATTCTGCTAACAAAAAAAAGATGTGTACTTGTAAAGTCTTTGTGAGAGAATTTAGGGTTTATCCCCTGTACTACTAATACATGCCTTTTTAAGAAACACCCATCTCTTTTAAAAATAATTTTTGTCATCATTTGGGACAGGACATGAAAATTTACTTCTGTGGTGGCACTTTATCTGACAGATTCTTTTTTTTTTTTTTTAATCTGGCTTATGAGTTTAAGATCTGTTATGATTTAAACCTTTATGAAGTGGTTAACTTTAATGCCAGGCCTTTGAAAAAATTTATGCGAGTTGATAGTTGTTTGCCAAGATGATAAAAACAAGATATTTGCCATATGTGTATTTTAAGAGTTACACTTTTTGTGAAAAAGACGGTAAATTGTGAATTCTCTTTGCTGATAAAGAGTTTCAAAGAAGACAGCTAATAAGCATGGTATCTCCTTTTTTCTGGTCAGGTGATAAACTTTAATGGAAGACAGTTGAGAATTTAGTTGAATCTTTGGAAGCAGCATAGTTACCCAGTAGTTGAGAGCCCCATGACTAACTAATGGAGTTAGTGGAATCATCAGTTATGGTTTTGGTTTTTAAAGATGATAGATGGTAAAATACACAGTGGGCGAAGGTGAGGGTGGGAGGAGTTGAGAGTAACTTTGACATATATACACTACCGTGCGTAAAGTCGCTAGCTAGCAGGAGGCTGCTGTATAGCGCAGGAAGCTCAGCCCCTCAGCTCGGTGCTCTGTGATGACCTAAAGGGGTGGAATGGCGGTGTGGGAAGGAGGCTCACGAGGGAGGGGATGTGTGTATACATACGGCTAATTCACGCTGTCGTACAGCGGAAACTAACTCAGCATTGTAAAGCAGTTATGTTCCAATTAGGAAAAAAACTGCTCACACACACAAAAACTGTGAAATCTGGCTCTAGCTCTTCAACAGCCTCATTGGTGCTTCTAATTAAGATGGGCAGTAAACCATTGGTCCCAAGCCTGGCTGTAGTCTATGCCCTGTAGCCATAAACAGATTGATCCGATGTCTGGTATTCAAGCAAATGACCGGAAAGTTACACATCTAAGACACTGTGTGCCAAGCATGTTGTACCTCGAAGTTTCCTTTACAGACAGCTCAGAAACTATATTTAATGTAAAAGCTGTTCTAGTTTTAGAAATCTTGACCTCTCAAATATAAATCAGAGTTTGGGGATAAATCTTTAATCATAGTTGACTGGGCCCCAAATATTCAGAATTTAAATGCCACGTCCCAAAGCAAGCCAAGTAAAGGTAATCTGTTTAAAAGTTCAATTTATACAGGTGCTGTGTACGTTTGTGTACAGGCTGTTGTGTCATTTCTCCTTCTCCTGTTCCCCTACTCTATTAAAAAAGCTATGAAATAGTCCTCATGATGTCTTTTTCAGAAGCTTTTTTGATGAAAGAATACTCAGAAGTATACCTGGTCACAGTAATTCAAGCGTCTTTCACATAGACCCTTTTATTCTTGCATTTTTTATTTTTTGCTCAATGTTACCAGCTCCAGTAAGAGAAGTTTGTAAAAGAATTATATTGATGTGTTATTAAAATATATCCTTTTCTTATCCATTATATAAAATTATGTCCCTGTTAGGAAGGGATTTAAAAATCAATATGTTGTTTCCCAACCTCTTAGGTGAAAATAAGGCATCACAGCTGGGTCCAGGAAAGGCTGAAATTATGTCAGAGTGTGAGAGCTCTTAAAGGCTATCTTGGTGTTTTTACTAAATTGCTGTCCACCAGTTAGGTACACATGCAGTTAGGATTTTTTAACCTGAGTTCAGCATTATTGGTGGAGTTAAATGCAGGCTGTCTGCAATCTTGTATGTATTGACTAGTGATTTAGCTCAGGTAATTGCTGTTTAGTTAGTATGTGTCAGCAGTTCTTGACAATTGATAAACTTTGGGGGAGGGTTATATCATGCAAAAGAATACTAGAAATCATATTTCTATTCCAACAGAAATTTATCTTTTGGTTTCAGCAAAATTCAGGCCAATTGATTCATGCTAAGCCACAGAGAAAACACTTTTCCATCCTGCATTTTTTTCCTATTCCTATTAGAGATTGCTATATTGATTATGTTGACAGCACAGTTAAAGAATTTCTTCATAACAGTTCAGAGTATAATCAACTACTAAGATACAAGTTACAGATTTAAAGCCCACTTCCCTTGGCACATGAGGGTACTGCAAGGGCAGGGGGCAGGGGTGTAACCCTGCCCAGCAAGGATGGCTTCCCGCAGTTACCTGCTCCTCCCAGGCTCTCTGAAGCCTACTCTGCTGCCCCTGGCGGGTAGGGACAGCAGCTCAAGCCTCATGGAGACCCTGAGGATGCAGCTTACAAGTTTGGAGATGCCTAGACCTGCACCCTTCCAAGAGCCTCTCTGTCGCTGACACTCTAGGACCTGGAGCTGCCAGCCTGGGGGTCCTCTTGCTATGGGGCAAGGCTCATGTGCCTGAGATGTAAAAGCCCAACACTGACAGCAGGTGTGTGAATCTAAGTGAGGGTTTATTTGTAGGGTGCCAAGCAAGGGAGCAAGAGACAAGTCTCAAATCCACTCCAATTTGGTCTTTGATTTAGGGGCTGTTTTAAAGGGAAGAAAGTCAGAAGATTAATCATCACCTTGTGATTTAATTGAGGCATAGCTGATGTAAGGTATTCTATAACCCTCAGGGGTACAACATAATGAGTCACCGTTTTCCAGGTCGTTACCCTTTATAGTTCTTCTAACATACTGACAATCTTCCTTGAGTGTGTCAGTCATTCAGCCATGTCCAACTCTTTGCGACCCCATGGACTGTGGCCCACCAGAAATCCTCTGTCCATGGGATTTCCCAGGCAAGAATACTGGAGCGGATTGCTATTTCCTGCTCCAGGTGATCTCCCCCACCCAGGGATTGAACCCAGGTCTCCTGCTGGGACTTCCCTAGTGACTCAGATGGTAAAGCGTCTGCCTGCAATGAGGGAGACCCGGCTTTAATCCATGGGTTGGGAAGATCCCCTGGAGAAGGAAATGGCAACCCACTCCAGTACTCTTACCTGGTAAATCCCGTAGACAGAGAAGCTTGGTAGGCCAGTCTGTGGGGTTGCAAAGAGTCAGACATGACTGAGAGATTTCACTTTCTTTCTTTCTCCTGCATTGCAGGCAGATTCATCTTCCTTGTGCTGTATGTATAATACATCTTTGTAGCTTACTTATTTTGTACCTAGTAGTTTGCTGTTTTTTAACCCCTGGTGGTATTGGTAATCACTCAGTCATGGTCTGACTCTTTGCAACCCCATAGACCATAGCCTGCCAGGCTCCTCTGTCTATGAAATTCTTCACACAAGAATACTAGAGTAGGTTGCCACTTCCTTCTGCAGGGGCTCTTCCTGACCCAGGGATCGAACTCAGGTCTCCTGCACTGCAAGCAGATTCTTCACCATCTGAGCCACCAGGGAAGACCTTTTAACCCCTACTCCTGTCTTGCCCCTTTTCATTTCCCTTCCCCCACTGGTAACCACTAGGTTGTTCTACATGACATTTCTTTTTTTAAACTGAATTATAGTTGAATTACAATGTGTGTTAGTTTCAGGTATACAATTTTATATATGTATTCAAATTTTATATATTTGATTCAATTTTATATATGTATTTTTTCAGATTATTTTTCCTTATAGATTATTACACAATATTGAATACATAGCTCCCCGTGCTATACAGTAAATCTTTGTTGCTTTGGTGTTTATCTTTTGTATACAGTAATTTATATCTATTAATTACATACTGTAAGCCAGTCAGTCAATTCAGTCGCTCAGTCATATCCGACTCTTTGCGACCCCATGGACTGCAGCACGCCAGACTTCCCTGTCCATTACCTACTCTCAGAGATTGCTCAAACTCATGTCCATTGAGTCGGTGATGCCATCCAACCATCTCACCCTCTGTCATCCCCTTCTCTTTCCCCCCTTCAGTCTTTCCCAGCATCAGGGTCTTTTCCAATGAGTCAGTTCTTCACATCAGGTGGCCAAAGTATTGGAGTTTCAGCTTCAGCCTAAGTCCTTCCAATGAATATTCAGGACTGATCTCCTTTAGGATGGACTGATCTGTTCTCCTTGCAGTCCAAGGGACTCTCAGGAGTCTTCTCCAGCAGCACAGTTCAAAAGTATCATTTCTTCGTTGCTCAGCTTTCTAAAAGTCCAGCTCTCACATCTATACATGACTACTGGAAAAACATAGCTTTGACTAGATGGACCTTTGTTGGCAAAGTAATGTCTCTGCTTTTTAATATGCTGCGTAAGTTATCATAGCTTTTCTTCCAAGGAGCAAGCGTCTTTTAATTTCATGACTGCAGTCACCATCTGCCGTGATGCAGTGATTTTGGCATCCAAAAAAATCAAGTCTGTCACTGTTTCCATTGTTTCCCCATCTATTTGCCATAAAGTGATGGGACCAGATGCCGTGGTCTTCGTTTTTTGAATGTTGAGTTTTAAGCCAACTTTTTCACTCTCCTCATTCAAAATATATGTTCTTATTTGTCCATAAGAAATATAATTTTTTTCTCTCCCTGCTATTGCTTTTCTTGACTCCTTCCCCTTTCATTTGATATGTCTTTAGTCTTCTATAGAGGAAACTTTCTAGTGGGATAGAAACATATTTTAGATAGAAATACAAAAGCATTATTTTGTGGAAAGGTAGATATTTATCATCACTGCACTGGTTTCTAGATTTCAGAAGTATTAATAAAGACCATGCTTGAGCCCATTCTTCTAGCGGGTTTGAACCCGCTACGCTTCTGTTACTGAGTGTTGACATCAGTCACCATCTTTGTCTTTTCTAATGAGACAGTTTTTAAAGTCATGTGATCATAAAATTATTTTTAGCTTCTTGATCTTATAAAAGTAAATTAAACTTTGTACAGTATAAAATAGTTTAAATATTCTAATATCCTGAATTGATATTTGTTTCATGATATGTTTGCCTTGTTTGCTGAGCAGTATATTAAGTTCATTTACAAAAGATAGGTTTTTAAATTTCTTTTTGTATCCCATTTTGACTGGTAGTGCCAAGTCTCACTAATAAGAATAATAATAAATACTGAAACTTTTCTCAGCTCCACATATGAAAAACATGTAATTTTGTCAATGACATTCACAGAACTTAATATTTGCCTAAGTCATAGGCAAGGATTGTTGAAGACATTGTATTTCACCTCTAAGTATTTCAGTATGAATCTTCTAAAAATAGAACATTTTACTACATGTTCTATTGGTAGATAGATGCTACAATAACCATCATCACACATAAAAAATTAATGATTCTTTAATTTGTTGTCTATATTAAAATGCTCCCAATGTCCCATAAATGTTTTTGTGAGTTTTTTTCCCCTAAGCTTATGTCTTTCCAAGATTGACACGTTGCATCGTGTTGTTACATCTCTTTAGTCTTTGTCTCTCTCTTTTTTAATCTAAATGCGTCTCTGCCCTTTTGGGAGATTATAAAAGGGTGATTTTTCAAATCTAATCATTCTTTCTGCTTCATTATTAACTGGCTTCTTTTTGGCAGGAATGAGGGAGGGGTAAAGAAAAACTCCCATTTGACCGAATGCTAAATAGTTTAAATAATTTAATATGTAAACAAGTGGATAGGTGCATTTAAGAGCTAATTGCAGAAACAGTACTTACATAAATCCTGCGTTTAAAGTGAAAGCTATGTTGTTTTAAGAAAAGCCTCCAAGAAAAGCAAAAGACTGTACAAGACAGAAAATGTAAAGATGTCCAGATTCTCAGTTAATAATATTTATATAGTTATAGTGTTTTAAGCACAGCTGACTTTCAGTCAACCTTGATGGCTTAAAATAGTTAAAAAATGAATATAATAGTTATCAACTGATGATAGAGTTATAGAAAGTAGGAAGTGACTTATGCTATTGACTCCTGGCTGCTTGAATCAACCTTGAATTCCTGAATCAACTCCACTTGATTATGATTATTATCCTCATCTACTAGTGAAATTCCCCAAAATTTTGTTACCAGATGTAAGGAAAATATTTAGGATCTCTATTTTCACCTCATCATTTAAAAGTTTCTGTTTTGTCATATGTTTTATAGTATATGGTATATCCAATAATCATAAAAGTTTAAAATGTAGATACATGTATATAGGGAAGAATTATATACTTATTTTGCTATTCTTAATTTAAAAATAGTTTCACCCCAATGGACTTGTCAGTTTTGTTTTGTTTGTTTTTCTTTTTTGGACATGTCAGTTTTGTTTTAAAAGTATGGTATATTTGAATGGTCTTGTAAACATTATCCTAAATTTTCATTAAAATAAAAATTTTGTGTGATATTCATTTTTAAATTTTTTTAAAAATTTTTCTCAGGTTTTTAATTGAGGGGTTTTTATACTTTAAAACTTTTGAATCATTGTCACCGCTTAATTGTAAGTTTTAAATTTGTATTTCAGAGAGGCTGAAACTAATTCTGAAAGTAGATGGGTCAGCAGTATTAGCTTAAAAGGAAATAAGCTTTTAATAAGAAAGGAGATGAAATAAATAGTGTCTTAAGCTCTGTACCCTGTGTATGAAATTAAGAGCATTTACTAATAATCAGTATAAAAGTTGGGGGGAGAAGGAAGTAATTTAGTATTTGCCCTTATTAATTATTCCTACTAAAAACCTTTTTTCCATCAGGAATGTTTACTTCAAGGATCATTTGAAATAAGAAAAGCAAAGGAAATAATATGATTGGTAGGGGGAAAATAAATTAAGAAACTGAATTGTGCAGAAGTCTGTATTAGACTCAGTTCCCTTCTCAACCCCACCATTCATTCCCCCCCCCCCCGCCCCGTCTCCATCCCACTTTAGGAACAAAGAGTAGATCACAAAAAAGCACATTCTAAATGTTAATTTTAAAAATTTACAGTTCTCAGACTCATACAGTTTAGCGTTTTTTTACCCATTTGCCATGTTAACTTTTTGAAAGTAGAAGAATTTGCATTCTTTTTAAGCTTTGGTACTCTGTATATTAAGAATACATATAGGCTCATGAATTTGAGAGAAAGTTTTCTTTAAGGCTTTTATTAACTGAAAAATGCTTTTAACATTATAGGGTGATTATTTACTATATCATGAGGCAAGAATTGGACCAATGTTTTTGGAGGTTTAAACAGAAATAATGTTTTATGGAAGGATTGTTTTGATAGATTTTTTTTGGTAAACTTTTAGGTAGTCAAAAACTTGACTACATTTCCCATTTCTTGAACATAAAATATCGGTAAGATTTTCCTTAATATAAAAATAACTTTACAATATCAATTAACACCCATATTAAAGAACAGCTTTCAATAACATCATTAGGCCAGCATCATTAAGTAGGAGAATTGAATTTCTGACATTTAAGTGGGATTTGTCAATTTAAAGCACTATAGACAGTGATTTGTGTACATATTAGCAGATTATTTGGCAGAGTCCTTCTTGAGATAGTTTGAAGAATAGACATGGCCTGAATGATAGTACATAAACACAGATTAAATTCTTGTCATCTAGAGGGTTGTGGTCTATCCATTTTTTAAATAAGTGATTCAAATGAGGACAGATAGCATATGTTGTTTTTTAATTCATAGATGATATGAGTCTGAGACACATACTCCTAATAAATAGGATGGTATTTCTTTAGAAAACAGAATGATCTTGATGAGTTAGAATGGGATATTTCACAAGATAACTCTTAATAAAACATGAGCATAAACTCTTTCCCCCCCAGAAAAGTTTAACAATATACTATAAAAAATGGAAGTTCCCAGGCACATCTTAATAGATATTAATAGAAGATTATTCCCATTTCAAAAAAGCAAGATTCAGGATTATATTCATAATGGGATCTCAACTTTATGTGTGTGTGTGTGTGTGTGTGTGTGTGTGTATAAGAAAGTACAAATTAACAGCATTTCTAGATTAGGATTGATTTTCTGTTCATTTTGCTTTATTGTCAAATTTTCTACAGCAAGCATGCATCTTTCCTAACATATGTAAGATAAGGTGTTTCATGTTTTCAATGGCCCAGATGTGCAGTCTAAGCATCAGTCAGTTCAATTCAGTCGCTCAGTCGTGTCCAACTCTTTGCAACCCCATGAATTGCAGCACACCAGGCCTCCCTGTCCATCACAAACTTCCGGATTTTACTCAAACTCATGTCCATCGAGTCGGTGATGCCATCCAGCCATCTCATCCTCTGTCGTCCCCTTCTCCTCCTGCCCCCAATCCCTCCCAGCATCAGGGTCTTTTCCAGTGAATCAGCTCTTCACATGAGGTGGCCAAAGTATTGAAGTTTCAGCCTCAGCATCAGTCCCTCCAACGCACACCCAAAACTGATTTCCTTTAGGATGGACTGGTTGGATCTCCTTGCTGTCCAAGGGACTCTCAAGAGCCTTCTCCAACACCACAGTTCAAAAGCATCAATTTTTCGGCGCTCAGCTTTCTTCACAGTCCAACTCTCACATCCATACATGACCACTGGAAAAGCCATAGCCTTGACTAGATGGACCTTTGTTGGCAAAGGAATGTCTCTGCTTTTTAGTATGCTATCTATAGGTTAGTTTATATTGTCACAATAGAGATTTCCTACCTTTTATCTGTCTGTAATAATCACTGTGGCGTAAAAGCATGAGCTGTAGTGCTCTGTGTGTTCGTGTTTTCTCACTCTACTACCGTGAACCCACTGAATCTGTTTTCATTTTTTTCTCTTTATCAAAGGTTGAATTAATAAAGGGGAATTTACAAAGTGTCGGACTTACACTTCGTCTGGTTCAGTCAACTGACGGCTATGCTGGGCACGTCATAATTGAGACTGTGGCCCCAAATTCGCCAGCTGCAATTGCTAACCTTCAGCGGGGAGATCGACTGATTGCTATTGGAGGTAATTATGCCACTGTGCAGTATACTTGACATTTACCAAGAAAACCAGAGAGTAGATGTGGGGCTTTTTTCCTCTTCCTTGTTTCTATAAGCACATTACTTTTATAATGGGAAAAAAAAAAGCATTAAGTAAAAATCTGAAGGAAGCCTTAAAAAATTTGAAACAGGTATCATTTTAGTTCTAATGTATAAATCTTTAAAATACTTCCTCGTTAGACCATTTTCCTCCTTTTACTTCTGTATTTTTTCCTGAATATGAAAGGGCAGGTCAACAGTTATCTTTCTTTATGATCACCACTATTACTACTCTGAGCCTAAAACTGGCAGAATTAGCAGTACTACCCCCATCACTTAGAACTAGATACAGAGCAGGAGAGAGATTCCTTGTCTAACTGGGCACACCTGATCTATCCTGTGGCCCCCATATTGGTGGCCCATATTGTTCTTATTGGCCAGCCATTTGTTGATAGACTGTCATTCAGAGTGCAGCCCAAATCACTGTCACTGGTGGAAAAATGTGTCACCTGCATGCCTTCCTGTCAGTTGCATTAATAAAAACTGCAAATCTATTGATTGGCAAATTATTTGCTTGCATGTGTATAAATTATCAATAAGGCTACCTGCAAACACCAGTGGGGAAAAGTCTAAGCCTTTTCAGATATTTGTAGTACCTGGCCCAGCCATTCTAGACTTGTCAAGAGATTTCTTAAACACATGGTTGGTTGCAGTTGAGCTTTTAAAGACAATGTGGAATATTCTGTCACAACTAAGACAATAAATAACCAGGTAGGTTAGTTCCTAAATTGAGGAGCAGTTGTCCTTGGTTATATGTTGAGGAAACTCTGTCTTTATTTTAATTCATAGCCATCATGACAATAAAATAATGAAAAAATTTGAAGTTTCAAAATATTGAAAAATTAGAATTTGAAAATTTTGAAACAGTGCTTTTCAAAGTCTCTTGTGTATTCCAGTCACCCAGGCATGGTGTTAAAATGTGGGTTCTGATTTAGTAGACCTGGGGTGGCGCTCCAGGTTCTACATTTCTAACAAGCTCCCAGATGATGACTCTGGTCCACAAACACCTAGGATAATAAAGCTATAAAATAGACCTAATCTGTTACATAGTTATTTAACATAAACATAACAGTTATCCCTCAGCTAAAACTCACAGTTCAGTATAATTTTTTATATTTATACATACCCTGTTTTGGTTTTACCTACAGCATAAAATTTTCCTTTTTAGACCCTTTTACAGGAAATTTTTGTTTTCAGTTACACAAGTCATAAATATCTATTGTCAAAAATAAATCCAAGCAATATAAGTATAGACAGGGTGAAAAAGCAAAAGTCATCTCTTCGTGTCGAACATTTGTTAAAAATTATAATATTGAGATAAGGGACAGGTATAATACACATTCTTTTTTTTTTTTTTAAATCACTGTACTTCATTTATGCAAGTATGTATCATTTAAAAAATTTTTAGTAACAGGATTGGTGATAGTTGAAATAAGACTGACAAAATATTATATTTAAGCTCAATGATGGAGTTCATTTTACTATTTCCTCTGCTCTTGTGTATATTTGAAATATTCCAAAAGGAAAATAATCCAGGTTTGGCTGGCCGGTTCCAATGGATGAGTTTAGATTGGTATGAAGTTTTACCTACCTCAGATCATCAGATGGACTTATTTTTTATATCAGACTACAGTTTTGCTGGAACAGTGTGTGGTTAGAGGGAAGCAATAGAGCTTAAGGCTGGATGAATCATGAAGTCATGTTAGCTCTCGATTGCCATATGATTGAGTTTATTTGCTAAAGGGTTTTGAACCAATGTTTTAGGAAAGTTGGGAAGCAGCATATGTTTGGTGATTAAAATAAGGAAGCTCTAAGTGAGGGATCATAGTAAAAAGCTGTTTATTACTGTAGTTGAAACAAATGATCAGGAGGATCTGAACCAGGAAGGAAAATGGAAAACTCTTGGATTCACAGCAGAATGAATCTCAAGAGTCCACCATCTCCACAATTCAAATCAGGTTAACTGGGAGGGCAGCAAATTGATTCATGTACTAGTGAGGACAGCAAGATGAGAATGTCAAAGAGAAGTTTTAACTTTATCAACAAAACATCCAGGTGGTGATGTCCAGAAGCCTTTGGGAATGTATAATTAGATTGAAGAAGAGGGGTTGCCACCCAAAGAAAAAGTTGATGGTTGAAACTACTGAATGGGTGTAATCTAGGGAAAGAAGAATAAGGTCGAGGAAACCAGTGACAGAACCATGGGAATGTTTGCATACAAGGGACCGATAGAGGTGGGGGGAAAAGAAAGTAAAGGAAAGGTGATCAGAGCTAAATTACTACAGCGTTGTAAAAACCAAAGAAAAGGAAGGTTTTAAAGGAAAAGAAGGACGGGAATTAACATTTCAGCAAGAATAACTGACAGAGCAACGTCCTGAAGGAGATGGGGAACAGAATCCAGAGTACAGGTGAAAGGCGGCTTCCTCCTCTCAGACAGCTCAGTCTGGAAAATGATTGGCAGGGAGAAAAGGCAGCCGTTTGTTGGTCTTTTCAGTAACTCGAGTGATGTCATCTATAGAATAAAAGAGCAGGAACAGTGGGCTTCAGGGGAGTAAGAGAGGTTTGAAGCTGGTGTTTGGAGACTTAGTTGTTTAGACACCAATTCAAAGGATGCTAAAGCAGCACTGAGAGGCACGCTGGAAACAGCTGGCATAACTCGGTGCTGTCTCCAGGTAGGAGCTCAGCAGCAGGACAGGGCGTGCAGGGGCTGCCCAGCTGGGGGTCAGCGGTGCAGCAGATGGTAGAGGAGGAGAGGGCTGGAGCAGAAGCAGAAAGAAGCTTGATGTGAACACCATTATGGTGAAGAGGAGAGGGCTAGGGCAAAAGCATAAAAATGTTTAATGTGAACACCAGTAAGGTCGTGAGACTGAGCCTGGGGAGGGAGGCAAGTGGAGCAAAAGGAGGAATGACCGGACATGGACACTACCGCAAAACAGATTCAGTTAGCAGACAGGTGGAAACAGGAGATTGTGATCAGAAGTTCATTCCAAGTAGAAGATCTTTGATGTGGAAAAGTTCCAAGTGATGACCAGATCTAGAGCATGCTCTTGTCTGGGCAGCTGAAGTTGGAGAATATAGGGGAACTCTGAAGTCAGGTTATTAGATGGGGCTGATACTATTTTGATTTATTGAGGATGGCTGTAGGATCTTTGGAAAGCCAAGACTCCTCCTCACCTTTCTCTTAAGTCCTATAGAAGGGGATTGCTTAGGTAAGTACTGTTTGAGGGAAGGCAGGGAGACCTTTTAAAGTTACACCTGGAATGTCCCTAGATGAATGCATCAGAAGCTGCTAGCTTTGATTGCCTCAGGGAAGGGAGACTTTCCACTGTGCATCTTTCTGTGCTTTTTGAATTTTGAATTAATATAGCACCTATCAGAAAATAGAATGAAAACTTAAGATAGGTATTATTGAATTACAGATACAGGTAATAAACAACTTGGTTAACATTGAAGCCCTCATATCCCTTCTTTATTCTTTCTCGTCCTGAAAAAGATTCGTTTCATGTGTACGGCTAATAGAATCTGTAAGCGTCCACTATTCACAGCATAGTATTTTGCTAAGTTTAGTTCAAGCACTGGTCTCTTAATTTGAATCATTCATCACCTAGCTTATAATCCCTGAAGTGCTTTAGAATTTCCTTCAGTAGAATCACAGTTTCCCCCTCATTTTTAAGCCTGGTTTAACCGTTAATAAAATCCTTTTCAGTAGGTTTCACTAGGTTCACTTCAATTCAAACTGAGAAAAAGTGTCATTTAAACCTAGGAAGGAATGGAAAGCAGTTAGGAGTTAGCAGCTTGACACCCTCCTGAGATTTTCATGGCATCATTTGGTTTGGAAAGGTAAACATTTCCAGGACATTGGAGCAGTCAGAGTTTAGGAATCAGTACACTGATGTATCCATAAGCCCATAACATATTTTAGAGTTTTCACTCTTGCTTTTCCATTAGTTCAATGATCATGAATTAATGGCAATTATACTTAGTGAATTTAGGTAATTTTTACTGCAGTAATTTTATGTTTTCCCTTTTAAAATCTTAAAACAGGTGTGAAAATCACATCTACACTGCAGGTGCTGAAGCTCATCAAGCAGGCTGGTGACCGGGTGCTGGTGTATTACGAGAGGCCTGTTGGCCAGAGTAACCAGGGTACAGCGCTGCAAGATAACTTTGGACAGCTGGAAGAAAACTTTCTGTCAGGCTCATGCCAGCCGAACTTTGAAGAGGAAGCACCTGGGTTGGCAGTAGATGCTGAAAATAGAGACCTGGATTCTGAATTTGAAGACTTAGCAAGTGATGTCAGAGCCCAAACTGAAGCCAGAGAGGAGGCACAGTCACTAAGTCACAGCCCCAAACGTACTCCAACAACACTTTCTGTTAAACCCCTTGGAACTATATCACCTGTTTTAAACCGTAAATTAGTTGTAGGAAGTTACCCACCACCACCAAAACTTCCATCCAAAGAAGGAAATAAGCCCTTAGCCCTGAAATCTTCTGAGGTAATAGAACCAGCCCAAGTGTCAAAACCTACCCAAGGGTCCACTTTCAAACCACCCGTGCCGCCACGACCACAAGTCAAAGTCCCTTTGCCTTCTGCTGATGCCCCGACACAGGCCGAACCAGACATTTCTGTTGAAAAGCCAGAGAAGGTGCTGCCACCGCCTCCTGCAGATAAACCTGCTGAAAAGCAAGTGAAGAATCTGGATCACGTAGAAGAAGCAGCTGCAGCTAAGCAGTTTTTAGCCAAGCAAGAAGTGGCAAAAGATCTGACTTCTGAAAGTGCCTGCCCACCTAAGGACAGTTCAGATGACCATCAAACGTGGGAATCATCAGAAATTCCTTATCGCAAGAAGCTGGGAAAATGGACAAGAACCAGAGCCAGCTGTTTCTTTGACATAGAAGCCTGCCACAGGTACTTAAACATTGCACTGTGGTGCAGGGACCCTTTCAAACTAGGGGGTCTCATCTGCTTGGGGCACGTGAGCTTGAAACTTGAAGAGGTGGCGTTAGGATGCTTAGCTACTTCGAACATGGAATACCTTTCCAAGTTCAGACTGGAACCCCCATCACCTAAGGCCATGGTCACGAGAACCGCACTACGAAATCTGAGTATGCAGAAGGGGTTCAATGACAAATTCTGCTACGGTGACATTACTATTCACTTCAAATATTTGAAAGATGGAGAGCCAGACCACGTAGTTACTAACTTAGAAAAAGAAAAAGAACTCCATTTGGTTGAAGAGGTTTCTGCTCTGCCTAAAGAGGAGCATTTTGTTGGACAAATGGGTTTAACAGAAAATAAACACAGTTTCCAGGACACTCAGTTCCAGAACCCGACTTGGTGTGATTACTGTAAGAAAAAAGTTTGGACTAAAGCTGCTTCCCAGTGTATGTTCTGTGCTTATGTCTGCCATAAAAAATGTCAGGAAAAGTGTCTAGCCGAGACTCCTCTTTGTGGAGCGATGGATCAGCGGATAGATCGGGCCCTGAAAAATCTCAGACTGGAAGGACAGGAAACCCTCTTAGGCCTGCCCCCTCGTGTTGATGCTGAAGCTGGGAAGTCAGTCAACAGAACAACAGGTTTGACGAGACATATTATCAATACAAGCTCTCGTTTGTTAAACCTGCGTCAGGTCTCCAAAACTCGCCTGTCTGAGCCAGGAACTGATCTAGTAGAACCTTCACCAAAACACACACCCAACACATCAGACAATGAAGGCAGTGACACAGAGGTCTGTGGTTCGAACAGCCCTTCTAAACGAGGCAACAGTGCAGGAATAAAGTTAGTGAGAAAGGAGGGTGGTCTGGATGATAGCGTTTTCATTGCCGTTAAAGAGATCGGTCGAGATCTGTACAGGGGCTTGCCTACAGAGGAGAGGATTCAGAAACTAGAGTTCATGCTAGATAAACTGCAGAATGAAATTGATCAGGAGTTGGAACATAATAATTCCCTTGTTAGAGAAGAAAAAGAGACAACTGATGCAAGGAAAAAGTCCCTTCTTTCTGCTGCTTTGGCTAAATCTGGTGAAAGACTACAAGCTCTGACACTTCTCATGATCCACTACAGAGCAGGCATTGAAGATATTGAGTCTTTAGAAAGTCTGTCTTTAGACCAGCACTCCAAGAAAATCAGCAAGTACACAGATGACGCAGAAGAAGACCTCGACAGTGAGATAACCCAGCTCATAGACTCTCAGCCATTCAGTAGCATATCAGATGACTTATTTGGCCCATCTGAGTCTGTGTAACAGTCCATATTTAAACTTTCAAGTGCTTGAGGAAAAGTTGCATCTAAAATACCACAGATACAACCACATTTAAACCCTCCTATTATGCACTTTGGCCTGCTTCTTTACAGTTATTTGCTTGTGTGAGAACTAGAGTGGAAGAGGTGGTTTTCCAGTAAAAACATGACCAGCCCACTAAATTGGTTGTTTCAGATTGCATTTATAGCTATGCTTTTTTGGGTTTATACTGGGAATTTATTTTTACTAATTTATTTTTAACTTTTTCTAATTATGTAATTATGTAAGCTAACTTTTTGTGTTTATGTATGTGTGATGTCTCATTGTGTTTTTTCCCCTTCCTCTTCCTAGTTTTTGAATTAATGTTAAATAGCATACTGTCCAGATTCTTGAAATATTTTCACTTCCATCACGGTTGTAACAACAAATTTGCTGCATGCCCAACTTGACAACAGCAATCATTGAGGGAACAGGTTTTGAATCTTACTTTGTGTTATGAAGTTTGTCATTTCTACTTGCTTGAGATTTTTGTTATTTTGGGGTTTGGGGGTGATGCTTTCTGTTTTGATTTTGCCAAATGTAATATGAAAGCAGGTGCTGCAACTTTAGTTAGTTATGCTGATTTAGTAAAAAAAAAAAAGAGATTTACATATATTGCTTGTTTTTTATGCTTCTGTGAACTTTTTTTCTAAAGCTTCTGTGCAGTTTAAGTATAGTAAGCATATAGTGATTAATTTGAAGAGCTTGCATTGAAAAACAAAATGCAATAGGGAATAAATATAGAATGCAGTTGGTTAAGAATTTTGAGAGGATAACAAGATTGCTTAAAAAAAAAGTAGCCATAGGATTTTGAAATAGAATCTTTCAAAATATTGATTTTTTCCTTTCAAATGGAAGTTTTAAACATTTATGATTATTTTTCAGCTTCAGTTCTCCCATAGGAAATAAAGCATGTGCAAGGATATTTGAAGTTTCAGAGGACTGTTCTTAAAATGACCTTGTTGATATCTGGTTTGGCTGTTTTGTTTTAGAAATTTTTTCATGCATGAGAATGTTGTGAACAAGAGGGATCATGCAAAATACATTTATTGTTTCACCTGACATCTGCAGACTTAAAGGAATGATCATTCTGAATGCTTCTATAGTTCAGACTGTCTTTTATTCATTAAAAAAAAAAAATAGCGTAGATACCTAGGAATTGGGACCAGATGTCTTTAAAGGAAGGTCTACTGTAATAGTTCAGTGTGGATCCTCAGTAACACATGACGAGGGCAGACGTGTGAGCATGACCTTTGCTGGTATACCACAAAAGTTTTGGCCTTTTATATGTCTGTAAAAGATATGTACATGTTTTTCCCTTTCGTAGGTAGCTACTATGATAATTGCTATATAGTAAAACTGACATGAATTTAAAACTAGATAGCACAACTTATATAACTGGCCGGAAATGGCATCGTATAATAGTAAGGATTCTGGCCCATGTCCATAAGCTAGGATTCCATACAAGAGTTTAAGTTGAAGCTCTTCTGTTGGCCATTAGCAGACTGTGTAACCATAAGCAAGCCACAAAAGGGCTCCATGCTGCAGTCTCCCCAGCTCTAAAGTAGGAATAAACCAAAACTTCCTCTTAACTACCTCACAGAATTGTTGTGAGGATAACAGCATAACTGTAGAAGTTCTCTGAATAGTAAAAAGCTGTTCAAATAAAAGGGATGACTTACATGGATGGTAAAACATTTTTATGGGTAGAAAAGCTATTCCAGTTTTAGAATCAATAGCCAGTTCTCATTCTTGCTGTTTTATTATCAAGTAAAATATAAGGAAACCAAATACCTTTCTTGGCCAAGTTTATAACAAAAATATATCTCTCTATGCCCCCCTTTTTTGTTTAAGCATGCTTGCATTTTAAAAGAACACTGCTATAGAAGTCTATATACACCAAATTCACTGAAAGCTAAAATATTGTTCTGTAAACAGTAGCTTAAAGTAATCTTCCCAGTGTGATCACAGACTTTTACCATAAAAAAAATCACTTGCCACTGACAACCTGGAAGGCAGAGTAAGTGACTGGTGGTTTTGGATCATACCATGGAAGTTTTAGTGACATCCAAGCATGCTGCTGAAATGGATGCATTTGAAACAGCTGTAGAAATAATGCAAAACTTTGCTTTCATAAAAATCTGCTCATGTTTTTAAAGTATCTAACTCTGTAGAACCACAATTATGGAAAGCTCAGAAATGCTGCTAATGATAATTGTAAAATATACCTTCAGTGTAGTGTGATATTTTTCTATTTATTGGTGAGAGGCAATAGAGGCATCACAGTTGTACTTTAGGGCAAGGGAGGGGAAACCCTCCCAGCCACCTAGGGAATAGTAAGGTCTAAAGCTTCAATGAAAACAGTTGTATTATATCACATTCCTGATGTAATCTTTCTGCCATGCTATGTTATCAATAGCTTAAAAATAATAATAAATAAAAATTACCAAGAAAACAAGAATATCTTCATTTAACAACATCTGAAAAAAAGTGATTACGGCATCTATGTGGAATTATTGCCTGTATAATTGGGCCGTGAAAACAAGCTTAACAAAAAAGTCCACTTTTGCTAAACAAAATTGCTATTCTGAAAATTGTCTAAAAGCATTAAATTTGGTTTTACTCTTTTTTTATGCTGTGAGATACCAGATTTATCTATTTGCCTCTGCTATCTAGGAGTAACGAGACTATTTAAAGTGTATTTTCCACATATCAGTATTCAGATGAATGTTTAGACAGTCAAGTTGAGCAACGTTTTAGCATTATTTTAAAATAAATTCATTTAAAAAATAATAAAATAAATTCATATGCTACATTTCTTAATATCAAGCCTTAACATTCTTCAGAATCAGAACTAGTTAAAATATTCTGTGGCCATTTGTGATTTTGAGAGGAGAAAACACATGGTAGTAAAAATGGGAGGGTTACTATCAATTCTAAATTTAAGTATATTTGAATTTTTTGAAAGGCAGTTTGAAGATATTTGGCTCTTACTAATAGTAAAATGATAAAATCTTAAGTCCCCGTAAAAGTGAATAACTTCAAAATCACTTTAATTTTAAAATACATTCTAAACTGAGAGATAATGGCTTTTCTTTAAAAATGGGCTTGGGGGGAGGTTCCCTTAAACGTTTTTAAGCTGTGGATCCACTTTAAGATCTGTTTAAAACCATGGATTCTCACCCCTGAAAGATGCACATAAGCATATCCTAGACTATATGGTACTTCCATGGCCGTGAATCTGCTGTGTAAAGTGGCTGCATATCCTAGTTACTTTTATCAACTATAGTTATTTGTTCATAGCAATCAGGAAAGCAGAACAGCTTTAGAGATGCAAGGATAACTTACTGGTTGATTCCACATTGACACCATGTGGGTAGTTACATATTTCAATTTAAAACAAATTTTGCAAAGCCAGCAAATATGGTTCAAACTAGTCTGGAGTAGATTTTACCTGACGTCTGCAAGCAAAAAAGAATAGTTTTTAATTGAATATCCACAGTTAATATGTTCTCACATATTTTATTCTGATGATATTATCTGGTTAACAAAGGAAAACAACAGGCACAGTAGTGTTCAGAAGATTTATTAGGTAAACTAGCTAAAACAGAATGTAGGTGGATACACTTAGCAGTCAAAAGAAAGAACTGAGTATTCATTGCTACCTCATTAAATTTTTTGTATCTGTTTTGCTAGGTACAAGCATTAAAAACCACCTCTGCTCAAAAAAATAAACAGTTCAGAGAGCTGTGTGTTCTTTGTTCTGATACACACATTTAAAAACAGCCCCTCTTTTCATAGTTTTACCCACCCCAGAATATTATTCATATGAAAGACCTTTCAGGTTTTTCCCTCATCAGATACAGTTTTCCCCCTTTTGCTCTCAAAACATGTCTGAAAAACATTTCTCTCTAGGGATCACCAGCAGACATGGCTGCCAATCATTCTTGAAGAGACTGAAGCCTTACAGGCAAAAATTTTAAAAGCTATATAGTATTAGGAGTGGGGAGAACTACAAACCCTCCAAGAGAACTGATTTGTAGTACATTGTTTTGGTCTCCCCTAAAGAAGTAGAGAACAATCCCGCTTTTTTACTTCAGCCATAGAAGCACCTCCAGCAAAGCAGAGGCCTTGTGTGAGTCGCCCAATGCAAATACATGAGTAGGAAGCCAGTTTGCTTCCAACACATGCACTTAAAAAAACCAGACTTCAGATCAAAGCCCCACAAAAAAGCGTCATGAAGAAAATGGAAAGGAAATATTAGCTACTTTCTTAGGGAAGTAAAAGAGTCCAAGTTAACAGAAATAATTTTAACTTTACAAAGAAACTGACATTAGGTAGTTTTTGCTTACTATTACAGAACTACAGAATGAACAAGTGTTTTTAAGACATTCCACACTATCTTCATATCATACAAAACGATGTAAACGGACAATGTTCACTAACAGTACTTACATCGAAAAGGCACAGCAATGTTATCATGCTCAGAAAAACTACATCACACAGCACTAGGTGATACAGTATTACATAGACATTTTTAGATGTTGGGTTTTTTCCTGCATGTGAAAGGGCATGTGCCCTGACCACCCTATTATTTTTACCTGTTTTGCTAACACGATTCAAGACAGTTTTATTCCTCCTTCATCTTCATCTAAAATAATAGTATCAAAAAAAATTAACAGATCCCTAGAAAACACTTGACTTCCAGGTAAAAGAAAATTATAGTCTGATTTTTTTTTTTTCACATCACAGCAGCTATTAGCTTTTTAAATTTCTTTTCTAAAACTTCAGCTAGATGTTGCTATATCTCATCATGCTTAAACAATCCTAATAGTATAAGGACTTTCTATTCTCAATCTTTTGTCATCCGGTAAGACAAGTATGTATCTGAAAGGGAAAGCTTCTAGTTGTTCATAACTATATATTTGGGTGCTTTTCTCTGCTTTCAGAATATTCACTGTTTTACCCGTATTGGCTTTAATGTTTGCTGCCAACCACAAGACATGTAAACATATAATTTACAACCATCCGCTTCCAGGTAGGTGATTACATAGAAAACTAATGCCAGCTGAGATTCACGGATTAAATCTGAAAGATGATTGACTCAAGTTCTTCTGGATTTGAGATAACTAGCTTTTACCTCATGAATATATTGATAGTACAGTTGACCCCTGAACAACATGATTTGAACTGCATGGGTCCACTTATATGCAGAGTTTTTCAACAAATACAGACTGCAGTATTATGTGGCCCGTGGTAGGATGAATCCATAGATGTGAAATCACGGATACGAAGGGCTGACTGTTTTCGGCTGTGTGGGGTGTTGGCATTCCCAAACCCTGTGTTGTTCCAGGTCAACTGTAATTTCAAGTTCAGTAACATTCAGTGTCACTACATAATATATGCCATCTTACTTAACTCTGTTTTTCAGACTTCCTTCTAGTTTCTCATTGTTGGAAGTGTCTCGGAGATAATGTGTGCTTTAAACACTCATTACCAATATTCAGAAAAAAATATAAGACTTTTTTTTGCCCAGGTGTTTGTGAATGTAAGTTAAAAAATTATATTTGATTTGGATTCAAATATTTATAGATTTACACTATATTTCGTCAAAATATATTGTGTAATATTTAATAAAATCAAATACATAAAATAAAGTTTTCAACACTATTTATACAAACCCCTAGAAAAGCTGCTTTTTCTTTATAAGGCCGTTGGCAATCGATCATAACCGTGGAAAAGAAAGAACCTTTGGTTGTATGGACTTTCACCAGGGATGAGTGGTATGACTAAGACAGTTCTGGATGAGTCATTTCACTGGAAACACTGTTTTATACAATTAGGTACTTGGAGGACTTTTCAGGGTCTCAGTCACTTTCAGATTCTTCATCCTCACCTATTGGATACGACTGGCTGCTATTCTGAGTGTACATTTTTGTTTTAATGGGGCAGTTGTGATCCATGAGGATAGCCTAAAAGAGAGCAGAGTGCAGATATATTAACTCACTGGTTCATAAAGAGAAGACAGAAACTGGTTAAGACTAAGGATTAGTAGTTTGAAAACTACCTACAGTACCACCCAATATTAACCAACCAGTAATCTGGTGCAACTGCCATGTGCCTGGCCTGGAAGACCTGGCATTCTAAAGAGTGAAAATTTCAGGCAGTAGGAGGCAGCAGCAACAGTCTCTGCAGTGTTCCTATTATATCTGCCAGGGACCCTAAGTCAATTTGGAGGAACCTGTAAGCTATGAAGAAAGGGGTATGCAGGTTAGGTTTAGTTTATACTTAGGGTGGGGGGATCCTCCTTAGTAAGGCCACAGGTACGGCCCCTTTGGTTTCCCTGGATTAAGCATCACAGGGCCCTTACCTTTTTAAATATGGCATCTCGGAAGGACGTCTTCCCAAGTCCTGGCTGGCCTCTTCTTGCTCAAGTGTGTTTTATTAATAAAAAGTATGTTTCTCTTATACACATAAAAATTCTATGTGCTCCCTTATTGTAACAAAAACTTTTTAAAGATCAATTGATCCTCAGCTGATAAACATCTTCAGTTGATAAGCGCTATAGTCATTATTCCTCCCGGAAGCATACAGACCAAGCACGTAGTCTTGAGTATACAGCTGGGGTTTATCATGCCAAGACTGTGCTAGGCATTTTCAATATATCTCTACTCCACAACAGCCCTATGTGATAGCTTGATCACCCTCTGTGTAGGCATAAGGGTCAAAGAACTTGACCAAGAGATGCTCGGCTAAGTGGGGTGGATCGAGCCCAGGAGGCCTGTGCCAACGTCCGCTCTGGTGATGCTCCACAGGACAGCCAGGGGTGCAGATCATGAGACTGAAATGGATTCTCTCACCAGGCATGTCCTTCAGATTTCCTCCACGTAAGTTATCCTGCCAGTGCCTTTCTGTGCATTTGAAAATCTAAATGGCAACATTTATCTGGATTAAATTAATCTTCTGTTGGCCTATTGCAACCTATCTTGGCACTTGTCAGCTGCTCCTCCCAGTTCTTGTCCCACAGATTTGATAAGCTGCTGTGTCTCCACTCAGCCCTTAACCCATTTATCATTTCCCAAGAAATTCTAAAATGATCTGCCATGTGGCCTGTGATGATAAGGACTTCCGTGACTCTAAGTTAGGCTGCCAGCTCAAATTGTCAGCTGCAAATTCAACTCTAGTTTGTTTTTTTTTTTCCATTATTATTATGCTTCTTGCCAAGTGAATTGATACATGGACTTCATGAGGAGCTCAGTTTTTAAAAAGTAAGTAACTAAAGTGATAGACAGCAGGACCCTTCTTCCCACATGGGTGTGTGCTTGTAACACACAAGCTTTAGCCATCAAGAGCTCCATGTCTTGCCTCTGGAGTCACAATCCTCAAAGAAACGTGCCCAAGAATCACTCGATGGGGCAGGTTAAACATCGAATCCCAGGTTCCTACCCTTAGTGATCCTGGTGTCAGCGTGCTGTGAGAAACACCACCCGACGTGCGTGCGGCATCTTCTGGGACAAAGCAGGGCCACACAGCTGATGACCGCTTACTGGGCACCTACCAGATGCGTGCTTCAGGCCTTTAAGGTCCTCTCCCAGCAACTTCAGAACCTCACTGCACACAAGTGACGGTTCCACAGGGTTCGTGGGCAGAGTGCTTACCGGGAGTCTCAAGTGCTTGGGGGAAGCACAGGAGAAGATAGGGGTGGATTTGAAGCTTGCAGGGCCTTCTGTAGAGCAGCCTGCCTTTTCCCCCAACCCTCCTCCTGACCCCGAGATCTGATGTTGAGACACAAGGAGACCATCGCGGGAAAGCCAAATCAGACCCAGACTGCAGGGCCCTGAATGCCAGGCAAGAGGCCTTATTAACCCTCAGGCCCACAGGGAGAGAGCCAGCCTTGGAAAGGATGGCCATCCTTCTTCCTTACCATAAAGGCCTTCTCTCCCCTGGCTAGTCCACCATCATACCATACACTATATAGACTCAAGGACCTCTGGAGCCTAGCACTGGGCACATAATGGACTCAATTTAAAAGTCGCATTGCAAGGGAAGAAGTTCAGTCAGACCAATGATTTGGCATTGTACAGAACTTATCAATTAGCCAAACTGGATTTGCTGACACTATCTGTACCAGGTAAAGGGGTTTTCTTTCTTAAAAGATCATTTGTAACTTAAAACCTAGCTTACTGACTTCTGGACACTTTTTTGAAAGATTTATTGTGCCACTTTTTTTTTTAAGTTGTACAAGGTTAAGCCAGTTGGCATGTAATAGTCCAAAAGTGCCAGTTGGCATGTAATAGTCCAAAAGTGCCACGAAGAGAGGGGCATGAATAGCATCAAGTGGGTAAGTCACGGGCATGAGGGACGCATCCAGAGGGGCCTGGGGAGCAGCCTGGTAATTAGAGCAGTCCTCCATGCACTGCTGTGGGGAGAAAGGTGTGTTTGACCCTCAAGTGAAGTATAAAAGAGGTGGGTGCAGGGGATTGTCATTTGTATTCAGGACAAAGCCCATTCCTGAGAGTTGAGCTCCAGTCCTGCCAAATGCCTGGTTTCATATCAGACACCGTAGAGTCAGGATTTCCAAAGCAGTAAAAACACGCTGGACCAAGTGAAGTGTAAAAATAACACAAATACGAAGCTAGGACAGCGAAACCGTCAAAGTATTAAAATGTAAGAGTTCCAGGCTTCAAGATATTGAAAGATACCAGGGCTCCTGTGTGCTAGAAAAGACTTATTTACCACATTATCTTTTTTTTTTAATAAAGTGATGGGTTTGCATCAGGATCAGCCAGTAAAAGCAAGCTACAGTCCTCAAATAGCCTACTTTCCTGTCTGAGCAACAATTAGAAACTTGAAGAGTAAGACCTAAGTGGTTGTTTAGTCGCTAAGTCGCAATTCTTTGCAACCCCATGGACTGCAGCACGCCAGGCTCCCTGTCCTTCACCATCTCCTGGAGTTTGCTCAAACTCATGTCCATTGAGACCTAAGAAACGTGCTCTATCTTTAAAAAAAATTTTAACCTGAAAAAATAAAGTCCATTCCAGAACCCAGTTTCCTCACTGGCTACTCTGAGAGCCAGAGGCTACAACCAATCTCATAAGTGGAATGCAGTTCCCTCAAATGACAGAGCTGGTGTTTCTTATACCTGCAGAGGGACTACAGTAAGAGGCTTTTCTCTCTGCCTGTTTTGATAACACTAATTTAAAACAAAGCAAAAAAAAAAAACAACACAGAAATCCAATAAACCAAATGAAAGCAACACTCAGGAGCTCACAAACTGGTTCATGATTGGATGACTTGGGAACCATCAAACGGCACTTGAACTTTCCATTTCGAGCTTAAGTCCACACACCACTTAATCAGAAGGCTTCCTAATGAAGGGATTACTTGCTAAGGTTTGTACGCCTTCTGGCTCTCCCGTCCCCTGGGCCTGGTAACTGCTGATTCTGAATGCCGGCACTTGGCGGTATTGGAGCTTCTCAAGTGGGTGGTAATCGATGGCTTCTCCGCCCCGGCTCGCACGGCTTCCTCCCATGCCCTGGCTGCCTCCCATCACTCGGTGCCATCGGCTGCTTCCTGCCTGCACAGTGAGTAGGCAGCGGCTGTTGGCTGCCACCTTCCGATGTCACCATCGAGCCCCTCAAATGGATCTGACGTGATGCCTTCAATTACAGGCATCAATTATGGGCAGGGAGACACACATTCTCTCTGGTTTTCAATGATTCATCTTGCTAGGCACTTATTAAGGGACATTTTACAGTGGAAGTAGCTCCTGGAAGCCTGGCCCTCCTTATCACTTTGCCTTTCAGGATTGTCTCTTCCATTTCCTTCAGCACTTCTCTTTTTAAATGAACTAAAGTCTTGGTTTGAATGTGGGGAGAGGCACAGAGGCTTTCTGCCCATCGTGTGTGGACCCCAGAGCGGGAACTGGTCCCCTGACCTCACCCACTTCCTCCAAGACCTCAGATAAGCCCTCAAAGCTGCTACTGACAAACAGATAACACCGCGGCCACTAACGTCTGCTGATCGGCAAGGGAAGCCCAGTGGGCAGCGCTGGGTTATGAGCGTTCTCATCTCCCAGAGAGAAGAAGGGGAGGAGACTGAGGGACTGCCGGGCTGACAGAGTACGTCAGAGCTAGGGAAGACAAGAAAGGAGGGTGGGGTTATGTGGCAACGAGTGAGAGCTTATTGAGCATTTCCTGTGTGCGGATATGGGGGTCACACTCCGCTGGGACCCCTTCATTGAATCCTCAAACCACCCTGTGAGGTCAGGGCTAAATCGTCTTCCCGTGAGAGACAGATCGGCTCCAGGGCCCTGCGCTACCCCCTGGGTTTTATACAGTCTCCTGGGTGACAGAATCATTTGTAGGTGATTTTTTCTTTTTTTGGTCAAATAGGGTTGGGAGTAATCTTCATTCAGCCTTAATCAGATTGACACGGTGGCAACAGAACAAGAGCTATTTTCTGGGATTGCACAGAGAATGTCCTGACCCTGATGGGGGCCAAGGTACTCTGCCGGGGTCAGACAAAGGTGGCCAGGGAACTCAGATGACCAGGCTGGAAAGCAGGAAGTGCCCTGAGAGAGATGAGAAGGTTGTTCAGAGCTGGGGAGGTGTCAGCAAAAGAGGAAGAGTCAGATGGGTGTGAGTAATTCAAAGATACCTACTTAAATCCTATATAATAAAGGGCACAAGACCAGTGCTCAGTGCTGGATACACTTCTTAAATATACTGAACATATTAATAAATGCCCAAAATGCCCAAAACAAAGACTACATACAACTCAACTTCAGGGTCTGTGTCTGTCTTTAAACCTACTCTTTGGGGAAGGTCTTGAAAGGGGCGATTAAGAAATGCCAAAGCCTTAAAACCCATGACAGTTCAAATGTCATGGAGAACTTCTGATGTCCTGCCAAGAGCACAGCGCAAGGGAAGAAGCTATATCCATTACTAAACACAAAAATACCACCTCCCCCGGCCTTGCTTCTCTCATTCACTCTTAATCTAAGGCCCTCTTCTTTCAACCAGATGCGTGTCCATCAGCATCGAATATTTTAAAAAAGTCAGCAGCAGCACTACCAGGTATGAACACTTATTGGAAAGGATAAAATGACTGATGCATTTCAAAATTCAAATTTAGAATTGATAAGTTTGAATTTGTTCAAAAGGGGAACACTTTATACTCAATACTATATCTTGCTTATAGTTAGGATTCTGGTCATGAAATTGTTAACTTAAACGTTATAAAGATGTGCTCACATGTGCCCAAAGGTACATAAAACAATGTTTTTCCATAAGTGTCTGTTACCTACATTAAAACCATCTCCAGACTCTTATGCAATAAAGACTAAGACACTACTACTGAAAATGGTAAGGGTTAAGAGAAAAGCAGACAGGACCAAAAAAGGTTGATCTTAGGAGTGAGCACTGGAGGCAAAAAAGTTATGGTCAAGAGTTCAAGAATCTTTGAAAGTTAAATTGTTTAATTGTTAATATAAATCTATGTTTATATTTGATTGACAGAAGAGCTATATTGATCAATAATCTAGGTATGAAAATTATTTCACTCTTCAAATGTATAAACATAATGCTTGATACAGTCAAAGAAGTATCTGCTCTATGCAGTATAAGCTAAAAAGGAACTCTTACCGTTTATATTTGGGGAGTTCTGTTCAAAAGGAGTAGAAATAAGGCACTAGCCAGAAGACCATGCTAAAATGATCAAGAAACACTTAATTGCAACCTAAAATTTTTCTTACCATTTTTTCTTCCTTGGCAGGTGGACTTCGAAGAAAAAAGCAGAGTGGAGCAAAAAGAATATCAATTATTCCGATAATTGTCATGAGCCATGGAAATCCAATTGCCTTTGCGATAGCCCCACCAGCGGAAGGACCTTTCAGGAAACAGAGAATTAGATAAAGCTCTCTCTAAATGTCTTGTAGGCAGAAAGATGCAAAGGTTTAAATAATTCTCAGTAGGCATTATTAGTCTTGCACTGAGAAAAAAAAGTTCTTTTGGAAACCCAGTGTCCTTACCTATGGCATATCCCATACAAAACGCTACATCGGCAATGGCATACACGCTCCCATAGACGGACACGTGCCGCAGGTCGACCAGGTAGCCCATGATGGGCATCATTGATGAATCCACCATACCTGTGGACAGTCAGGGAACACAGTCTACAGAAAACTGATGGAAACCAACAGTGGGCTGAATGTCAATGACTGTGTCCTAACCTTACAACCCTGCCAAGATTCTTCACGGCAGACTCCCTACAACGTACCTTTCACTGAAGACAGACCAAAGGTGCCTGAGGCTGGGACTGGAACTCAGACTAGCATTTGCCTGTTCCGTGCCTTGCCCCATCGTGTCCTCCACTGTCTGGGAGACGGCACGCAGTCCTCTAGGGACTCGCCTGCCATCCTGCAGACCCAGAGGGATGCTGGTTACCGGCTGTGTGAACCCTGAGCCTGCTTCCTGTGGCTGCTTTCCTGATTCACTATTTTCTGGTCCACGTTGTCCTCTGCCCTCAAAGAGTGGGTACACTACATGCCTCACCCTGCCTCCTCCCCACCCACAGCTTGGCCTCACTCTTAAATTATGAGAGCTAAAGTCGGAAAGCATAGAGAGAATCAGGAGGGACCAGAACAGGAAAGAGTATGAGGGACTGCCTGGCCCTACTCAGGAAACTAAAATCCAAAGAGGTTTGCTCATTTAGTTGGCTAAAACACCAAAAACCATCACCACTGCCAAGACCTGTATTAGAACCTCTAGTCTCTAGAATAGTCAGGGAACAGGAAGCATAAAGAAAGGACACGTGTATTCGGAGTTCTAAATCCAAACCCCTGGCTGGCTGAGCATCATCGTGCCTTATCTCTCTGAACGTCACTCTCCCCATTGATAAAATGGAGATGATAATGACTGGCTGAATGAGATGATGGCTGTGAACACATCTGGCAGGGCATTCAAATGTCAGCTCCCTCACCCACACCCCCACAGAGGCAGGAGGGTAAGGGAGATTTCTTGCCTTCACCTAGTATGTGCTGATCACCTAAGATGTGCAAGGTGCTGGGACAACGAACAGAGCAAAGAGTTGAAAAATAAATTATGATTGTGAGTGATGCTATGAAGGTGCTGTGAGAAGCTGTGTGTATGTATACACATATGTATGTGTATGTGTATATGTGTATGTATGCACATAAGCTGGGATAACCTAGCCTGGTCTAAGCGGTCAGCAAAGGCTCCATCCTCGCTACTGTACCAAAGATCCAACTTCTGCCTTTACCCTGGACAGATTCACCTTTATCATGATTAATCTGTATATTATAAATGAGAAACAAGCATGTGCTATTTATCTAAAATATGAACGAGATTTTTCCTAACATATTACTTACTGTGCCTCACACTGCTACAAAGACTTGTCCCCTTTGCTTGTGAAAATTCCCGTGGTCATCAATGCATCAGTAACCTTTTCTGTACCAAACCTTGTTGAAAACTACATGTGAAGCCTTTGTCCCCCAGCCTCATATGAGAAAGTCTGTGCACAGATATGAGCCCAAACAGATGGGTTCTGAGTAAGCAGTTCTGTTTGCCCAGGCTCAGCAGTGGAGTGTCGTATTGCTTCTGTAAATATCAGGCTTTTACAATACTGGTTTTCGGGAAATAAATGACTAGTTCATGAAAGCCAGTATCTGTGGACAATCTACAAACTGTACATGAGCTAAGCTGCCACAGTCTCCTGTCAAGCTTCTAGAAATTTTATTATTGAGTAACTATAAGTGTGCCCAAGTAAGGGCTCTTTTTTTGTTGTTGTTTTGTTTTTGCCACACAGTGCAGCATGCAGGACCTTAGTTCCCCAACCAGGAATTGAACCCAAGCCCTTGCTGTAAGAGTGCAGAGTCCTAACCACTGGACTGCCGGGGAAGTTGAGGAACTCTTTCTTGGTACTGGGAAAACAAAGTTTTAAATTTAGGCACGAGGCTCCAGTGACTTACCAATTGCAAAACCAACTCCGAAGTTAGGAGCTATGAGTCCATAGATGTTTTTTGCAAGAGGAATCTGTAAGAGGAAATACATGTTATGCCAAAAGAACATGCTATTCAACTCTGAATTATCATAGGAAGTCTTAAAGAGAGGTTTTCTCTGGCCTGGTATGTGTGTCCCCTCATGGAGGAAGTAGGAGGAGGGGGCAAGATGGGGTTTGGGCAAAAGAGGACCCTCCAAATCTTTATTTAATAGAGTTGAAATGGGTTTTGTGACCACCATGAAAAGCTAGTTCACTTCCAGATGTGAAAGTTCAGCCTACTCTATACTCCATTTTTTTTAATAGTTATTTTTATTTATTTGGCTGCACTGGGTCTTAGTTGCAGCATGCGGGATCTTTAGCTGCAGCATTCGAACGCTTAGTTGCAGCATACGGGATCTAGTTCCCTGACGAGGGATCAAACCCAGGCCCACTGCACTGGGAGGGCAGAGTCAGCCACTGGAGCACCAGGGAAGTGCCCATACTCCATTTTTGAAAAAACCAGAAGGTCTCATTTGGGGTAGATACTAGCCTTTGGTAGAAGATGTTTTACTCTAGAAAAACATCTTGCTATTGTTTCTGGCTGGTTGCCCTAAAGTGTTCAAGATACTGCAATGTTTTAGATGCACAGGGAGGGGGAACAAGGTGAAATAAAAACAATGTAACATTCTAAATAATTTCCCACTGACATAAAATAAAGATAAACCCTTTGGAGAATCTTGTCCGCAGTTTTTAACATGATAAAAAATGAGAAGAAAAGGGAAGATTAATAAAACTAAGTGTCAACAAACTTCAAACTGCCATATTTGTTGGTGATTCTTGCCCAAAGCAAAAGTTTCATTTACAGGTTATTTCCACCTGCCAAATGTCATCTTTTCTTTTTTTTTTCAAATGTTATCTTTTACTCACACATAAAATGCTCATTCCGACAATTATCATTCCTAGAAGAGCACAAAGCCATCTGTCAAAACACAAAAAAGCACATTAAGAAACGATTCTCCCCCCATCTAGGTTTTCAGTGGAAATCAAAACAGAATCAAAATAGTGACGGTAGAAACACTTGGGGTTTTTTGAAGTAAGCACGTCACCATAACAGAGTGAGTGTTGAGTTGTTTCATTTCATCTTACCTCCCCATTTTGTGTGCGAGGATCCCGAAGACATTGGTTCCAATGAGATAAGAGACGCTAGCTGGCAAGAAAGCCACGCCTGTAAATTTATGAAAGGGACACCTTATCAGTACAGATATCAGTCACGTGTGAGAAAAACTAATAATGGTGAGGCACCACGCTTGTGATGAAAGCTGAGGAAATGAAGTCCTGCGACCTGCACCCAAGCAGCTAATATCCGGTGTCTGACGGAGCTAGTCTGGACCCCACACGGCTCATCCGTCCACACGAAGCCGCCAGCCGCCACGACACTCCAGAAATGAGACCCCTCCCTCTATCGTGGGCTTCATCTCGCCCCCACCTCTGCCTGGTGGCGGGCTTTACCAGGGGAGGGGGCGGTGACGGGGACTGCTCCCGGCTGTGGACCTGCCGGCTGCCGCCCCACACAGGCAGTGAGCAGTGCTGGTGATCTGCTCCCAGGTTCCTCCCTTCGTATTTGTGCAGAGGAACAAAGACACAGGCACTGACAAAAGTCAGGAACACTGAGATGAGCATAAAGAAAAAAACATTAAAATTCTCCCATGTTCTATCACTCAGATAGTCCCACAGTTTTCCCTGGCAAGTTCTATGTACATAAATAAATGCGTAAGCACAGGAGTTTTGTGTCTTTAAAAAAAAAAATTAGTATTATACCTACGGTTCTATATCCATCTTTTTTTTTAAGACTTATTTATTTATTTTTGGCTGTGCTGGGTCTTCATTGCTGGTCAGGCTTTTCCCTAGTTGCAGCGAGTGGGGCTCCTCTTCCTTGCAGCGGCTTCTCTTGTTGGGGGCCATGGGGTCTAGGGCACACGGGCTGAGTGGTCCCATGGCCGGTGGGATCCTCCAGGGATCGAACCAGGGATCAAACCTGTGTCTCCTAAAATGGCAGGCGGATTCTCTACCACCGAGCCACTAGGGAAGCCCCAAGCTGCTTTCAATTACCTTATGGACATCTGTGCATGCCAGATAAATAAGTAAATAAGTATGTGGTCATTTTTTTGTGGCCAAATCCTATGTGACTGACAGTTTCATGGTTTCCCAGGAGAGGAACTTTGCAAGCCCCAAGCTAAGTTCACAGCTGACGAGGGCAATGGTTGCCTTGAATGTACCTCTGCCTGGAATAGGAAAGCCTACTCAAGCCAGCCCACGCTTGGTGGCCAGGGCATTTGTCCACATCAGTTCCATCTGGTCTCCATCCATCTTTAGGGCAATAGGACAATCTCTTTTCCAAAGATGGCTTTTCAAAGTTTTAACACTTCTGGTGTTTTCCCTTGAAATCCAGAAATACCAGGTTGGTTCCTAAGCCTGGCCCACAAGTGGTAAACGTTGCTTTGTTCCCAATCATCTGACTGCAGAAATTAGATATGCAGAGGGATACCAGACGGTCAGCAGGTCCCCACTCACTCCAAAGGCCCAAGCAGCTCACCAGCACACGAGCAGCAAGTGTGATCTTACCTCTCCAAAGACACACTGGCTTCCACTGCTCCCCCACAGGCACTAACTAACACAAGCCATCAAACTCTCAGATACACAGTATTGAAGGGAATCAAAGAGGGGGTATATGTAAACACACAGCAGACTGCACTATGCTGTAAGTAGAAAGTAAAACAACATTGTAAAGAAACTGTGATTCAATAAAAATTAATTAAAAAAAAAAACCCTCCAGAAAGGCCGAGCTTCCCGGAACAGAAGGGACTTCAATAAGTGATTGCTTACGGGAGTTAAATCTAAAACCAGATCATTCTAGATTTGATAATCTGGAAAATAACAATTAAATGCGATCTCATTTCGCGTTCCAGGAAACCATTTCCATCACACTTAGCAACATACAGTGGCCACATAATTGCTGGGGTGACAGGACACAGCAAACATCACCAACAGCTCATGAGGGCTGGGCTGCGGCAAAGACAATGGCCACAACGTGGTCCTGGTCACCATGAGAGCCTCTTCAGAGGATCAGAGGACAACTGAACTACGACATGGCTGAGCTGGGGACGCACACAGGTGCCAGCGCCGGGCTCTGGGAACCAGAGTCTGCAGCTGCAAAGCTCCCCAAAGCAGCCAGTGTTTAAACCTGACCCTGGAAGGGGCATAGCAGAGAGCTAAATTAGTCTGGAGATGTAAGAAATCATGAGGGTCTTTGTCTGAGGATGAGTGTCAGGGAGGCATTAATGAATGAAGCACGCAAACTATCAGAAAAGCAGCAGCATGGGTACTGTGATAAAGAGCTGCTGGCATTCAGCTTCAGCATCAGAGAAACAAAAGGAAAACAGAGGGGGAGGCCCCAGACCCACCTAAGGATGCAGCTGCCATTCTGCCCAGACAATGGCTGCCCTGGGGGACTGAAGTCCCAAATGAGACGGCCTGGTTTTTCTAGAAAAGTTGGAACTCCAGATTCTTACATGAAGTCTCCTGATTTTTACACGTTGGCAATTCATATTTTAAAAACATAAACCTCATGCCAACACCTGTGCCAGCCAAGCAAAATGTACTTCTAGGCTGAATTTGGCCCAGAACCCGAGCGGAGGTTGGAGAAAGTGGTTGGTACAGCATCTGGCCAGAATGGCTTGCTGGTGACTCCTGACTCCCCAGGTGAAACATGGGAAGCATCTCTGAAGCTGAAACTTCAAAGCAGGGATGCAAACAAGCTCATGGAATGCCCCAGATGAGCTACATCTTCCTGAGCAAACCAGCTGGGATACTGAGCACACAGGCGTATCCTGGGAGCCGGCACACGTTATTTTCCGGCAAATAGAGCTGACCCTTGAACAATATGAGTTTGAACTGCTCAGATCATTTGCATGTAGATTTTTTCCAGTAGTAAATCCTACAGTTCTACACGCCCCACGGTTGGGTGAATCCACACATGTGGAACCACAGACACCAAGGCAACTATAAATTATAGCGAATTTCCAACCGTGTGGAGGGTCAGTGCTTCTAACCCCCCAGTTGTTCAAGGGTCAGCGATACTCTCAGACGGCAAACACCAACTTCATGATTCTCTAGTCAGAAGCATGGAATTAGGAGGCAGGCAACAAGGTGTTCATTTCAGCTGGGAATTTACCAGCTGAGGCTTGAATGGGTCACTTGAACCTCGAGACAGAGAGATGGCAACAGCTCCCACTGCACACACCTCACAGAGAGGCTTTGAAGATCACGTGGCCAAGTGAGCACCAAGGGCTTGGCACCTGCCCTCCCAGCCCGACCCCTGTGCCCTGTCACTCCACACTCACCCCACCTGACCCACCATTCACCCTGGCACGCTGACCTTCCCCACACTGCGGTAAGCTTCTGTGGGCAGGGACCACTTCATCTGTCTCCCTGCAGCCTTGCTCCACGGCGGCACACAGGAGGTGCCCGAACCACCTGACCATTTAGAGCAAAGACCCAGAGCCAGGACATTCACTTAACAGAGCTGAAGGCCGTCCCTTGAAGGCGCCCCCACTGGTCCGGCAGCCTGCCCCATGGGGAAACAGGCAGGGTACATGTTTAGGAGCCCAGAAGCCCCCCTTCTCCCTCCAAGGTGTGGACAGGGCCACATGTTCTTTGGACCTCAGGCTCCGAGCTCCCGATTCATGTTCTGACACAGCCTCTGCATCCTCTTCCTTCTGGGACCTCCACTGCCTACACCATCGACGGAACCCACCTCTCGGAACTCAAAGAGACCTCAGTGGGCCTCACGGAGGAACTGCTCCAGTGTTCCAACAGGGAGTCATCCATCTCTGCCAGACCCGGGGCTGGCAACCTACTACTTTTCCAGACAGCCTTTCAGGGCACCTCCTAGGACCGGGCAGGCATCCTGACACCAAGCCCTAAGCCCTCCCGTCATCTCCACCCACCAGCCCTGGTTCACATTCCAGAGCCAAGAGCAGCGGGCTTCAACCCCCACCTCACGAGACCCTAGACCAGGAGGGGCAGAGCTGCCAGGCCTCCGGGAAAGAGCAGTGTGGCCTCCTGGCAGCGGCTCCTCACCTCGGGGACAGGCTCAGCGTGGGGGCTCCTCACCTGGCTGGGGGTGCCCAAGGGGCTCGGGAGAGGTGGGCAGCAAGGTGCCAAGGGCCCACATGGTGGGGGATGGAGGGAGATTTTCCCCCACACTGGAGATGACACTGCAAATGGGAACAGAAATCTGATTCTCTGAAGGAAACACAAGTCTAGCTCTGAGGCAAGGAAGGAGCCAGGTCACTGGTGGAAAGGTATGGGGCTGGGGGACCATCTGGCTGGAGAGATAAGCCCTGAAAGAGGTCCTTCCTGATGAAATCTAAGCAGGCTGTGTCCGGCTATCTAACCCGGATGGCCTGGGTCCCTGGCTGACATGAAAGACTTGATGATGTTTACGTGTCTGGAGAGGAAGAGGGCCAAGCCGCTGAAGAGCCCTGCGTATGGCCAGGACACGGTCAATTAGAGCGATAAGTCAGTTAATTGGAGAAAACAGAAACACCAGAGCAGCATCTCTGCCCAGGAGCACGTGCAAAGCTAGCACGTAGCTCCATTCACAGCCACGCGCCTCGCCAACACACAGGGCAACGCCTGAGGACACCTGGAGGCCCCAGTCAGCACAGGCCAGAGGGAAAGAGCCCGAGAAAAACACCCCCCATGGCGTCATCCGCAGGTATCAGCACTGAGACGAAGCACGTCTCATCCTTTGCAAAACCACTGTTCACTAACTTAAGGACAGAAGTCCACGCCTCCTGAGAAGCGCTGAGCTCGCCTTAGGACCCTGGGGAGCTTCCACAGTTCCTTTGCCATCTCCATAGCCAGGAAGTTCAAAGTGAGATTTCTGCTGAGAACTGGCCTTAGTTGAGCTCCCAGAATCTTTCCTCCTTCACTGAATGACTCCTGTTGTTGAGCGTTTGGTTTTGGTTTTGTTTTGTGGCATAATCCACAGACCAGACAACTCTGTGTACCCTTTTGAAGTACACAGTTCACTGGTTTTTTATCATATCCACTGGGCTGTGAAACCAGCATTACGATTTAATTTCAGAATGCTTTCATCACCCCCAAAAGAAATCTCACACCCTTTAGCAGTCCCTCCACATCCAGCCCAGCTTCCAGCCATTTGGGGCTTTTTAATGAAGGATTTTTTTTTTTTTTAATGAAAGAACACAGAAATTCAGTGCAGACCCCCAAAGGACCAGTCCCCAGGCCAGGCCAACTGGAATAAGTCTGGAAGATGAGGGACCAGCCCCAACCAGAGAGCAGCGTTGGTGAAGACGCCTCTGCAAGGAGCATGCAAGCTCACCTGAGGAAGGTAGTGCTGGGCTATGCTCAGTCACTCAGTCCTGTCCGCCTCTTTACGACCCCATGGACTGCAGCCCGCCAGGCTCCTCTGTCCATGGGGATTCTCCAGGCCAGAATACTGGAGTGGGTTGCCCTGCCCTCCTCCAGGGGATCTTCCTGACCCAGGGATCAAACCAGGTCTCCCGCATTGCAGGCAGATTCTTTACCAACTGAGCTACCAGAAAAGGTTGGGGGACTCTAAAAATGTAGGCTTGTTCAAAACTGAGAGTCTCCATCTGAAGATGTCAGTATGTAATGTGAAAGAACTGTGAGAAGAAACTAAATCTCCAGGAAGGACAGTTGATAAATTCTCAAAGAAATGTGTACGTGCAAGGACTAGTCTTTCAGATATTAAACAAGATTATCAGGCTACAGTAATTAAATAGTAAGGTATTCACAAGGGGATACAGGCAGACAAATGGAACACAAGAGAGAAATCCAGAAACAGACTCGAGAACATATGGTCATTTCCAGCAAGTGGGACATGGGAAATATCAGATGGACTCCAGGGGCGCCTGGCTGTAGGGCTGGCTGGCTATAAAGAAAACAGTAACACCAGGTCCTTGTCGCACTCTTATACAGCAAAATGAATTCTCTGTAAAACCAAGAGTTAAATGCAAAAAAAAAAAAAAAAGCAACTCATACATTTATTGAAGGAAACTCAGCGAAACAATAATCTTGACATAGGAAAGGCCTTCCTGAACCTGACTTTGAAATGATGGAGAAGCCTGCTAAATCTGACTCAGGGCATTTTAAATGTTCCAAGTGGCAAAAAGAAAAAGAAAGAAAAACAAAAAAACCTAAGAACACCTATTAAGTCAAAAGACAGACAACAAAGGGCCATATTTGCAAAACATCTGATAAAGATTAATATCTGAACATACAAAGAACACAACTTTTTTAAAAAGGATGAAACAATAGAAAAAATGGGCAAAGGATATTAATTAGAAATTCACAGTAAAGGGAATACATATGAATAATAAACATATGAAAAGGTTGCTCAATTTCACTCACAAAGCAGAAATAAATCAATATGAGACCCCCTTTCTCACATACACTCAATGGGGAAAGGCTGATAACACCTGTTTTAGGGCAAGGCCACCAAATATCAAAACACAATTTAAGTTTAGGAATTTGCCCTATAGACATAGGTACTTTCAAACTTGAGTAGGAATACATGGAAAGGCTATTTCACTGCAGTGTGGATTCTAATGGCAAAAACTGGAATGAAACCAAATGTTCAGCTAAGGACAAGTGGAAAATGTATGGTATAATCATAACACAGAACAGAAGGAAATCACTAGTAGGAATGATGGGGACGTCCCTGGTGGTTCAGCGGCTAAGATGACGCACTCCCAATGCAGGGGGCCCAGGTTCGATCGCTGGTCAAGGATCCAGATTCCACATGTAGCAACTAAGTGTTCGCACACCACAACTAAAGATCCTGCTCAGCCAAATAAATAAATAAATATTTAAATTTTAAAAAGGAATGATGTTGTTTAGTTGCCGAGTCATTTCTGACTCTTTTGTGACCCCCCCTGGACAGCAGCCCAGCAGGCTCCTCTGTCCATGGAATTCTCTTGGCAAGAACACTGGAGGGGGTTGCCATTTCCTTCTCCAGGAGATCTTCCTGACCCAGGGATTGAACATGCATCTCCTGCATTACAGGCAGATTCTTTACCACTGAGCCATCTGGGAAGCCAGATCCAGTTAAACAGGGCAGACTGAATCTACAGCGTTTTCTAAATTCCACTTAAATTTTAGTAAAGGAATAAAAGAAAACTATAGACCCTCCCCTCTCTGCTCAAGGAGAAACAAAAATGAAAAAGAAAATGCAGTGAGAGGGAGGATCAACCAGAGGGAGAGAAGTGAGGGACATGGCAGAGAGCTCTGGAACCTTCCACCCGCACACAGAGTGGGTAGAGGCAGTGAGACCTTTGTGCCTCAGAAGCCAGGAAGTTCAGGAGCTGAAGGCTCCAGGTGCTGTGAACGTAAGGCTGACAGCGCAGGCCGTCAACCAGAAAGAGGGTTGTTCTAAGATAGGTTGAACCGCCCCCTCA
Organism: Muntiacus reevesi; assembly: GCF_963930625.1. Taxonomy (NCBI): domain Eukaryota; kingdom Metazoa; phylum Chordata; class Mammalia; order Artiodactyla; family Cervidae; genus Muntiacus; species Muntiacus reevesi. The sequence continues at coordinate 159,156,664 of NC_089250.1, read as the reverse complement.
TCCGCCCCGTCCTCAGTGATTCACCTGGCAGGAGACAGTTTCTTGAGAGAAACTGAACTGAAGAGGTTCAAAGACCCCAGATAATGACACAGGAGGCTGAAACAGGAGGTGGACAGAGTTTTCCTACTAAATAGTAAGAGGATACTCTTTCAACAACCCCATCACCACCCTCCCAACACATACACAAAACCACTCAGAGAAAATACGAAAGGACTCTTCAGAGGTATGACATATGACACCAGTTATAAAAACTCAATAGAGTTTAGAGGGTGAAGATGAAGAAATCCTTGGAAACAGGAAAGGCAAGATAAGAAATTAAAGTATAAAGTGAAGGGTCCAACATCTGACCAACCAGAGCACCAGAAAAGAGCAGAGAGAAAATGGAAGAGGGGTAGGATTAAAGAAATAATATAAAAAGGTCTCCCAGAACTGAAAAAAGGGGTTTCCTAAGTGAGGAGGCTGACCACGCTAATGCCCAGCAGAGTGGAGGAAAACAAGACTCCTGTCAGTCAGCATCGTGGATGCTCAAAACCTAGAGACAAACAGAAGACCCTTCAAGCTCCTACAGAAGATGGCCTCCTCAACAGCGACCCTGGCTGCCAGAAGACAACAGGCCAGTGGCCTCAAAACTCTGAAGGATTTCCCTGGTGGTCAAGTGGCTGGGACTCCATACTCCCAAGGCAGGGAGCATGGGTTTGATTCCTGGTTGGGAAACTAAGATCCCACATGCCACACAGCGCATCAAAAAAACTTTTTTTTTTAAAGATTCTGAAGGAAAAGCACTTCCAACCTAGGATTATACAGCCAAACAGACTAAGTCAATCAAACTCAGGATAAAACTGAGGTAAGGATGCATGTGTGTGTGCTAAGTTGCTTCAGTCATGACCGACTCTTTGCAACCCCATGGACGGAAGCCCACCAGGCTCCTCTGTCCATGGGGTTCTCCAGGCAAGAACACTGGAGTGGGGTGCCATGCCCTCCTCTATAAAGACACTTTCAGATATGCAGGATCCCAGAGAACTTTTACCTGCCATGCATTCCCCCCTCAGGAAGCTGCTGGAGGATGTGTTCCAGCATAATGAGAATATAAACCAAAGAGATGAATGCAAGAGAGGAGGGTACAGGGAACAGAAGAAAGGCAAAGAAGATGCCCAGATATTAGAAGAGAAAAGTCTCAGGATGGCCTAGAGAGCAAGTCTAGACTGGAGCAGGAAAACAGAATGACGTGGAACAGATGTCCACAAACAAGCAGAAACACAGAAAGGTTAGGTCTGTGAATGCACTTGGCTATATTTAGAGGGTCTCTCATCTCTGCAGGAGAGTTTGAGGGATATATTCATAAATGCTACATTGGAATCTAAGGAAATGGAAAGACAGCAATTACTGCCTCTAGGAAAAACAAGCAGTTTGTAAAAAAGAGAGAAACTACAAGTAGTCCAGTAGTTAAGACTCCACACTTCCACTGCAGGGGCCCTGGGTTCAATCCCTGGTTGGGGAACTAGATTACACACACACACGAAGGAAATAATCACAGAACCCTATACAGCTCATCTTTGAACAACATTTACACAGTGATAGTAATGTCAACACTGAAAGCCAATGTAAACAAAACCTATTATAGAACTGGTTTAGGAGAACAGAGGATGAGAAAACACGTGAGTTGTTTGTTTGATATTCTCAGGTAGAGCAATAATGGCATTAAAGCCTCATTTATTATATTAGGAAGCTGGTGGACAAGTCAGAAATTGGAAAATCAAAAAATAAGGGTGTACACATTTTTGAGAGACATGAAGGAATTAGCAGAAGAAACAACTAAAAGAGCTGAGGGTGAACAAAATTTGAGGAAGGGATTGGAGATGAGAAGGCATTCAGAAAAGACTGCTGTCTTCAGATGTGCAGAATAGACTTTTGGACTCTGTGGGAGAAGGCAAGGGTGGGATGTTTCGAGAGAACAGCATCAAAACATGTATATTATCTAGGGTGAAACATATCACCAGCCCAGACTGGATGCATGAGACAAGTGCTCGGCCTGGTGCACTGGGAGGACCCAGAGGGATCAGGTAGAGAGGGAGGTGGGAGGAGGGATCGGGATGGGGAATACATGTAAATCCATGGATGATTTACGTCATTGTATGACAAAAACCACTACAATATTGTAAAGTAATTAGCCTCCAACTAATAAAAATAAATGGAAAAAAATAAGACTGCTGTCTTTTCACTATGACTTGTGTAATATTTTACTTAAAAATTATGTACATGTGTAATTTTGATAAAAACTAAAATTTAACTGTGAAAAGTAAATCTACCCATTCTGACACAGAAACATGAAAAAACAAGAGGTCACACAGTTATGTAAATGAAAAGATTTCACATGGGTTGGGTTTTCAAGCATTTCACACAGATGGCACAGAACCAGAAGACACAGAATTGTTAACAGTGACTGTCACAGAGGCCTGGGCTGGGAGAAGGGGAAAGATGCACATGAGATTTTTAAAAAAATTTTACTTCCTCATTCCCTGTACTTTGGTTTTGAGCAATAAGCATGAAAGCAAAAGTGAAAGTCTCTTAGTCGTGTCTGACTCTTTGTGAGTTCATGGGCTATACAGTCCATGGAATTCTCCAGACCAGAATACTGGACTGGATAGCCGTCCCCTTCTCCAGAGGATCTTCCCAATCCAGGGATCAAACCCAGGATTCCTGCATTGCAGGCGAATTCTTTAACAGCTAACTTACCAAAGAAGCCACCAATAAGCATGATTTACACTATAAATAAAAAATACTCTAAAAAATTCATCCTCTTAAAAACTAAGTTTGTAATGGATAAAGATGATGTAGTATATAGATAAAATGGAATACTACTCAGCCATAAAAAGAATGAAATAATGCCATTCCAGAAACATGTATGGACCTAGAGATTATCATACTAAGGGAAGTAACTCAAACAGAGAAAGACAAATAGCATATGATACCACTTACATGCGGAATCTAAAATTTGACACAAATGAACTTATTTAGGAAACAGAAACAGACTTAGACATGGAAGACAAAATACATAGTTAGCAAACAGGGAAGGTGGGGGAGGGATAAATTAGGAGTTTGGTATTAGCAGATACAAATCACTACATACAAAATAAAGAAACAACAAGGGCCTACTCTACAGCACAGAGAACTATACTCAATATCCTGTAATAAACCATAATGTAAAAGAATATGTATATATATGCTTGGGCCTTCCTAGGAGGCACAGTGGTAAGGAATCTGTCTGCCAATAGAGGAGACACAAGAGACTCAGGTTTGATCCCTGGGTCGGAAAGATCTGGAGGAGGAAATTTGCCTGGAAAACTCTAAGGACAGAGGAGCCTGGTGGGCTACAGTTCGCAGAGTCACGACGACTCAAACATGACTGAGTGACTAAGCACGCATGCATGTATAACTGGATCACTGTGCTGTACATCGAAAACTAACAAAAAAAGGTAAATCAACGATACTTCAATTTTTAAAAAAACTGTTTAGTTGCTAAGTTGTGTCTGACTCTTTAGCAGCCCCATGGACTATAGCCCGCCAGGCTCCTCTGTCCATGGGATTTCCCAGGCAAGATTACAAGAGTGGGTTGCCATTTCCTTCTCCAGAGGATCTTCCCGACCCAGGGACCAACTTGCATCTCCTGCACTGCAAGTGGATTCTTTACCACCGAGCCACTAGGGAAGCCCTCTTGAAAAATAAAACTAAGTTTCTTGTTATTCTCTTTTCCATAAATTTGATTGCTGTCCACATATATTTAATACAATAGTTCAGCTTCAGAAACATGAGGAAATACTGAATGCATTTTTTCTCTCTCATTTCTGCTCTTTATATTAACTGCACCTCTATCAGGCATGATGCAAAAACTGGAGTTGAAAGAAACCCCAAAGCTCATTGCTAACCTAAGCACTGATCCCCTTAAGTGTCAAACAGAAACAATCGCTTTATCATCCTGCCACCAGCAGCTCACCAGGGCTACAATAATGAGAACTCCCCTGGGGACAACAGTTCTAGAATCAGAAGTGCCCGGCCCAGTCTTACCCAGCTGCCACTTGTGGGAACACATGGTCTCCATCATCCAGATGGGCAGGGCTGGCTCCAACATGGCAATCCCCATGTTTGCGAAGCAGATGGACCCTTTAAGGGAGGAAGAGGGTTAGTGTCCTTCTGTTTGGGGTCCCCAGTGTCCCCTACCATTCCCAAACACAGCTAAATCCCATGTGCCCACAGCCAGAACAATCAGCTCAGATACCCAGAACTTCTACTTTTGTAAGAATAATAGATCAAGGGGATAGTGGGAAGGGTTGTTTCTTTTAAGTATTACTATTACTTAAGACAACTAGCATCTCATAGTCATAAAGTTTGGAACTGGAGAAAGGCTTAGAGATCACCAGGTTTAAACTTTCCCAATTTATTAGGGAAGTAATATCCTTGAGGCCACTCAGCAGCTCAGACTGATCACACACAGACTCAGGCAACCTGAGGCTCTTACACTTTGTGCAATCACACAGATATTTCTAAGGATGCCCCTGGTTGCTTGAAATTCCAGCGCACTCAGTGCAAATATGCTGGTGAGGAATTTTCCTTTTAAAACAACTATACCTATAGGGTAAATACCCATCATTACTGTGTTAACCAGAACCCTTTGTAAATGCAGAACCTTTGAGGAAAACACACACATACACTGCTGTCCCTATTATTCTGAAAGCTTCCTATGCTGTGCACTGTGAATCCTCTAATTTTCTAGACTTCAGATTCAAAGAACATCGTGCAACCATAATTAAGGTACTTACAGATGAAGAAAGATTTTTTTTCATTATTTGTAAACTTAAAGACAGAACGTAAAAATGATATTGAAATGGCTAGACTACCTTCACTCACCTATTTTGTGTTTCCTTAGATTCTGTATGTCTATTTGACATTAACTATAGGGCCAAACTAACAAACCAGGGTTGTTCATGTCTCCCCTGTAATCCAGGGCCCATATTCTGAGCTCTCTCTTTCTTAACTCTGACCCATGACACCAGTATCCCCTCCCCACTCTAAATTCACCCAGGGAACTGGGGAGAGCACCCAAACTGGGATTACTGAAACTAGCCAACCCTAAGCTGCTTACCCTGCCCTAATATTCACATAGAAGCCCCTAGAGTCTGGCCTGGGCTTTCCCCAGCCCCTTTCTGCCTCCTGACCAAACCATGTGGCCCTGAGCAGTGTGGCATGCTCCCTTTTCTTAGGAAATGCAACTAACAAAATCTTCCTTCAGCGGTATTGACCTCTCCTGTGTCATCACTCAGTCACCTCCATAAACTAACAAATGAGACACACCAGGCTTGCAACTAACCCCTCCCCCTGGCCAGGCTGCCTGGACCTGCGATGGCCTGCCATTGAGTGCTGGCTGGGTCTCTGTACTTCCTCCGTGGTGGGTGGGTGTCGCGTAGGAACAAGACAGGTCAGAGCAGGTCAGAGAGAGGCAGGGGCAGGAAGGTCACAGGCAGCAACCCCTGCCCACGTCTGCCCCAAGGTACAGGGTGGCGTCTCTGGGCCCCCACCTCTCACCACACATGTCCTCACCCCCAGCTCGGACATCCAGGGCTCCAGGGGAATCCCAGCTCTGGAATGTTCCCTGTGTCCTGCAGGGGGCACCCAGAAGGCCCCCGCCAGGAGGCGGTCACCACTCTAGGCTTACCACCCTTTGGTCAACAGGTATGACAGAGAAGGTCCAGACCAGGGTCACATGCGTGCCGCCTGAACCAAACCCAGCGGCAGATGGCGTAACAAAACCAGCCTGGGTATACAGGTCAACCCCAGTCTTGCAATTCATCCCACCCGCTCCTCTCCCCCTGCGTAACAAAACGGTCATTCTCTATGTCTGTAGAGAATACGTCTATTTCTGCTTTGTAAATAAGATCCTCTGCACCAACTTTTTCAGATTCCACAAGGATGTATACACACTATTGATACTATATATAAAATAGATAACTAAGGAGAACCTACTGTATACCACAGGGAACTCTACTCAATGCTCTGTGATGACCTAGATGGCAAGAAAATCCAAAAAAGGAAGGATGTGCTTAGTCGCCCAGTCACGTTTGAATTTTGGTGACCCCATGCACTGTAGCCCACCAGGCTCCTTTCTCCATGGGGATTCTCCAGGCAAGAATACTGGAGTGGGTTGCCAACCTTGCCTCAAAAAAGGAGGGATATATATACACATAAGGCTATATATATATATATATATATATATAGCTATGATTTTTCCAGTGGTCATGTATGGATGCGAGAGTTGGACTGTGAAGAAAGCTGGGCACTGAAAAATTTATGCTTTTGAACTGTGGTGTTGGAGAAGACTCTTGAGAGTCCCTTGGACAGCAAGGAGGTCTAACCAGTCCATCCTAAAGGAGATCAGTCCTGGGTGTTCACTGGAGGGACTGATGCTGAAGCTGAAATTCCAATACTTTGGCCACCTTGTGCGAAGAGTTGACTCATTGGAAAAGACCCTGATGCTGGGAGGGATTGGGGGCAGGAGGAGAAGGGGACGGCAGAGGATGAGATGGCTGGATGGCATCACCGACTCAATGGACATGAGTTTGCGTAAACTCCGGGAGTTGCTGATGGACAGGTAGGCCTGGTGTGCTGCGGTTCATGGGGTCGCAAAGAGTCGGACACGACTGAGCGACTGAACTGAACTGAAATATATATATATATATACACACACATATACACACACACACATTTAACTGATCTGCTTCGTTACACAGCAAAAACTAATACAACACTATAAAGCAACTATATGCCAATAAAAAATTTAAAATATTAAAAAAATAAAATAAAAAACAGCCTGAGGTTTTGAAAATGGCTGAATCTGAATGGCCTCAGGCAGGGTGTGCCTTGGCTCGCCCAGGCTCCCTGAGGCCCTGTCTGTGACCCCTGCTTAGAGACACCTAACCCTAATGGGAGGGAACCCACACTGCACAGGTCTCCTGACCCCAAGGGCTGCTGCTGACCCTGTGTCCAGGCCCAGGCCACATAAGGCTGGTCCCTCACGAGGCAGTCCCAGGCCTGGGTCACAGGGATGGTCCTAGGAGGAGGGTCACTTGGATGGATACAGCCCATTATCCCCTGCAAGAGTCACAGCACTCCGGGGCATCTTCTGAGCCCATCTCTGCTAAGAACACAAAGGATGTCTTCTGGCCGCCGCACAGGATACCCTCTGCAGAAAGGGCGTGCCCCTTCACCCTCCAGTGCCCTGTTGTCGGCCTCCATTCACAGGTGCCAAGGTGAATCAGACCACCCACCTAAGATGCCTGTAGGGAGCCCACGGACCCATGCCGGAAGCTCGAGGCCAAACAGCGATGCCCGCTGACACAAACACAGAGAACAAGCTTGGCCCAAACATCCTGCGTGGAGGGCATCTCTGTGACGCAGACAGCTTTGCCCCAAATGCAAAACAACAAAGGAACTTGGCTGCGTCAGAAATCAACAACAGAAGAAAAACATTTCTTCTGACGTGTGACCTCTTTGTGCCTTTTATGTTTTTCTACAGCCCAATGTTTCCAGCAGCAAAACCAACACTGATCCTCGCCACCCGCCCCCACCTGCTTGGCAGGGAAGAGCCGGGGTGCTGGGGAAGCCCCACCTGCAGCGATGAGGATGTACGGGTCCCTCAGCAGAGTGGTGAGCGGCGTCCCCTTCTGGCTCTGTCGGGAAAACAGGGGTTAGAAGAGGCCGCGCGGCCACCACAGCGCCCACCTGGCCCTGCTGCTCACCTCTGGCTGCACCCGGGACGGCTGGAGCACAAAGAGCTGAATGGCTACGGGAGGAAAAAGAAGAGGCGTGGCCCCGAGCACCTGCCCACAAGGATGCTGAGCCCGAGGTCCCCGAGATCACGGCCAGGGGTCCCAGGGGACTCACTCACTCACCTCCATCCAAGAGCACCAGGGCAGCCAAGACCAGGAACGGAGCTGTCTTCCCCACAAACTCATATAGCACACTCCCAAAGGGGGGGCCCACTGCGAGGAAGACGGAGCGGGGCTGGTACCAGGCCCGGGACTGCCGACCACCCCACGTCCAGAACCCTCTGTTTTGTGCTTCTCCCTGTACGCGTGCTCAGTCATGTCCGACTCTTTGCGACCCCATGGACTGTAGCTCACCAGGATCCTCTGTCCATGGGATTTCCCAGCCAAGAATACTAGAGTGGGTTGCCATTTCCTACTCCAGGGGATCTTCCCGACCCAGACAGCAAAGCCTCCTCTCCTGCATCTCCTGCATCGGCAGGCAGATTCTTTACTGCAAACATCTCCTGGGAACCCCCCCTACTTGGTTCCAGACAGTATGTGAAAGGACCACCCTATGTTCTGTTCAGGAGTGTTAAACCACCCTGGCGACTCCTCTAAGTGGTTTTACACCTGAGACATGGGCAAGAGCCTATGAGGGAAACCCCCCAAGTAAAGGTTAGAGGGAAATAAGGCCCAGGCACAGACATGCAGAGGAAAATGGACCAGGGAGAACTTCAGGGTCCTTCCAAAGCAGCAGACAGGGAGGGACGGTGGGCTCCCAGACGAAGGGCAGGAAGGTACAGAGGAGGCAGATGACCTGGATCTGTCAGGGAAGGTGCCTGTTCCTGGCCTGGGAGCTCAGCCAGGGCAAGTCGGGGAGGCAGGCTCAGAAAGAGGGAAGGTCCTCGGGTGGGATGGAAACTCAGAGAATGTTCTAGGGCAGGGACCTTGGCAGGGCATCCTGTTCAAGACTCGTTTTCATCTGGATCGGGGAGAGGGGACTGGGGAGCCCAGAACTGCCCAGGTCAGGACACGTCCCATTTTTCAAAGACTCCATGAAAGCAGGGAGGAAACAGAGGGCAGTAGAGTGAAAAGGGGCTCATTGTCCAACACAGGACAGACCCTTCCCCCTACTGTGGCCCTCACCCACCTAGGACCCCCATGGCCAGGCCTCCCAGGGCAATCCCCATGGCGTTGCCTCTCTCCTCATCATCTGTGTACACGCTGGCCAGCATGCCCATCCCTAATCAGGGAAAGAAACGGTGACAGCCAAGCTCTGGAAGCAACAGAATTATCTTCATGACTCACAACCCCGCCCACCACCAGCCCAGACTGTGGTCTTCCCACACCTGCCAGACCAACAAAACATAAGGTCAAGCAACATCCAAAAACCCACCGCCCACCACCACCGATACCCTAATTGCCTGAATTATTCCAGCTCATTCTGTAAAGGGTCGCCAGCCAAGGCAGTGCCCATGGTCCTCCCACAGACCAAAGCCCCTGGGGCACGGACTTGGTTCCACACCTACCAGCTACGGACGAGCAGGAGGAGCCGATGCCCTGCAGGGACCTGGCGATCAGCAGGAAGGCGTAGCTGCGGGAGAATGCGAACACTGCAGAGAGAGTGGCCAGGCCACAGTCAGTGCAGACCCGGCTGGCGGGGCGACCAAACACGCGCAAACAGGACCCTTCGGAAGGCTTCCCTTAGCCAGATGGGGGTACTGCTGCATTAACCACATCATGCCTTGGCTCCCTGAAGACCTCACCCACCCTGAAGACCTCACTCCTTTCTGCAGTTGTTGCCAACATACCTACCCCCGCCCCCATCCCAGCTGCGTTCTCAATTCCCAGCTGGTGGCGGTCAGAGCCCACCCGGTGACCCAAACTCGGAAGGCAAACGTCAGACACTTACTAACTGTTGAGATAAACATGATGCAGAATCCCGTGAACATGGGAATTGGGTAGCCAATTCTGCAAAACAGAACCACAGAGAGAACCTAGTGACTGCTCCGTATTTTTTTTTTTAAGCCTTTCTATTGAGTTTCTCCTGTTAGCCTTTGGGATCGGGTGGATAAGCGTCTGGTCAACTTTTCTAAAAATTCATATAGTTGGTGCTTCCTCCGTGACCTTTTGGTGTTTGACTGTCTTGGAACGTGAATACATTTAGGGACTGCCACTCTGAGGGGAAATTTCTCTGGCATAAATGTTAATAAAATCTTGGCAAGTAACCCAGAACACATTCAAATACACAGCCCCTGTTTCCAGCATTTTGTAAAACTTTCTTTAATTATAGTCTTGGCTAGAGCTTCCCCAGAGGGACAGCTGCAATCAAATGATTCTAGTAAAAGGTCATCAAGAGATTCCATGAGCAGCAGACACAATTGCAGTACGTCTAAGAGGCATCAAGAAACAAGGACAATTCCAAGTCTATCTTCACCTTGACCCTGATAAGGCTAGCTAAGAAAGACAGGCCTTGTTTTCTGTGCAAAAATCTCAACATCCTAATTGCTCCATAAGACCACAGAGCACAGGGCTCTGCCACCAGGCAGACAGGAGAGGTGGGGAGACCTCAGCGTCTGGGTATCACACCCTTGGCTGGACACCTGGCCTTGTCATTTAACTCAAGTAGATCCCCACCTCCCCAGGCTCAAAGAGAGATCACCACCCACTTCCCAGAGGTGGAATGCTATGTCCCTTTAGTCATGTCCCACTCTTTGCAACCCCATGGACTGTAGCCCACCAGGCTCCTCCGTCCATGGGATTCTCCAGGCAAGAATCCTGGAGTGGGTTGCCATTTCCTCCTCCAGGGGATCTTCCCGACCCAGGGAGTGAATCCACATCTCTTATGCCTCCTGCACTGGCAGGTGGGTTCTTTACCACTGGTACCACCAGGCAGGTGGAGTGGGTATGACATGAGACATGGCTATTAAACTGCTACCAGGGCACCCGGAACATGAAAAGTGCTTCAGAAATTTTGCTTCATCCCTCATTCTCTTCCTGTTTTCCCCACCCGTTTCTGCAGATTAAGCAGCTTGGTCCCTGTCATACAGATGGTACATGAGAGTGAAGTGGCTTCCTGCCCCTGGCCTCCTTTCTGCCAGGAAAAAAGCAGAAAAAAGTAGAGGCCAGGACTGGCTGAGCGACAGCCCTAGAGGAGATCTGTGTCACAGCCCAGAATAGCCCTGAGCATCTCCAGGCCTCATCTTCCTCCAGCCCTAGACACTCCAGACCCTGGTGAGAAACCCAACGAGGAACAAGAAGCCCTGAGTCCCAGTCACACAGCCTGGGAGGGCTCTTCTACCCCAAGCTGGAATAAAAAATCAACAATACCTTCACCTAAGGTTACACTCCATTCTCCAAGCACTTCCACCCATGAGCTCTCTGATTTGATAAGAGCAGACAGACCACTTCCCCATGTTACAGATGAGGTATGAAAAACTGACTTGTCTGATGTCTTAAGGCTAATTCCATTCAGGGCCATTCTAACTAGTCCTTCTCCTTGCAGACTTACTTTATTAATCTCCCCAAGTAGCCAAAAGGCATATGTGGTTTTGAACAGAACCTTCTAAAAGTTCTGGTCACACTTTTATAATATTTTAACTGCTTTCATGTGCATTCAGAAAACAAATAGCATCATAAAATCCTCGCATTCTCAGGCAATCACCACCCCCACAAACCGACGCAAAGACCCCTCTACTGTGACCTGAAGTGAGCTTGTAACTCACAAAGCAGGCTTTGAAGCCAATCTGTTGAACTAGGAAAGATACCAAGGTTCTGAACTGCAGTTCGAATGTCATCGAATGACAGCTGCTTGTCTCCACCAGCCCTGAGCTGACTGCTCTGTGCTCTTACTTCTGTGGGCAAAAGAAACCTGCTCACAACACCAGATTCAACACAGCACTAACGGAAAATGATGAAGGAAACTTCCAGGAGGCTTACAGAGAAGTCACAGGCAGTTTATTTCCTCAGTAACTATTGCATGTCCATAAAGAAGGCTGACCAAAGAATTGATGCTTTTGAACTGTGGTGCTGAAGACGACTTTTGAGAGCCCCCTGGACTGCAAGGAGATCAAGCTAGTCAATCCTAAAGGAAATCAACCCTGAATATTCATTGGAAGGACTGATGCTGAAGCTGAAGCTCCAATACTTTGGCACCTGCTGCAAAAATTTGACTCATTAGAAACGACCCTGATGCTGGGAAAAATTGAGGGCAGGAGGAGAAGGGGATGACCGAGGATGAGATTGTTGGATGGCATCACCGACTCAATGGACACGAGTTTGAGCAAACTCCGGGAGCTGATGAAGGACAGGGAAGCCTGGCACTTGCAGTCCATGGGGTCACAAAGAATCAGACATGACCAAGCAACTGAACAACAACATTGCCTGTCTGGGGGAAGAATGAAGACACAACTGCCCTGGAATGAAAAGAGGCTTCTTGTCCCTTTCAACATCCAACCTGGAAAACCACTGACTTAAGTCAAACCTATTGAAATACCAGTAATATTACATCCAGCCTACAGCCCGGCCACTGACCAAGGTCACCTGGCAGAACACAGCTGGTGTGAGCGCCTTCTGACCTGGAGGCTCCAGCTTTCCCAGAGATGATAAGCATGCGGAGTCACCTGTTACTGTCACAGTTCCATGTGGTAGCTGGCTCCAACCCTATTTTCAGATGGCCACATGGAGGCTCAAGGGACTTAAGTAACTTGCCCCAAATTCAGGACAGAGGGCATAATCTTGAGTGTCGACGAGGCCAGGTCTTGCTAGTGTACACTCTGGTGGGGACACCAGTCGCAGAAGCAGAGGTTCACACGGGGTGCATGGAGCATGGGTCCACAGTACCTGTTAGTACCAGGTGGCTTGGTACCCAGAGGACTGTGCACTTATGGACAATTGTTTTAACCAAAACCAGGTGTTGTGTTTTTCTCTAAAAATACAGCAGCTACTGTTGTGTTTCTCAATTGCTTTGGGGTTTTAATAAAGCATGACTGGAAAACCAAATGGCAAAGCTAGAAGGAAACTCAAAGGCTGGCCCCCAGTCCAAACCCCTATTTGGGATGAGAAAGTCAAGGTTCAAAGGTGGAGCCTGTGACTCAGCCACAACTGCAGAGCAAGCCAGACGCTTTGGGTATCACTGGGATCCTGGGGCTTCCTTCTCACTACCAGACTCGTGTGGCCTACGCTTTCAACACTGGCCAGGCCACTGGCAGGGCTGCCCAGTGGCAAGTGCTGGGCAGCATCCTTCTCTGGAGCTCAGCCCCAAGGCAAACGCAGCCCACTGGGCAGCTCCTGGCTCTCCACCCGCAGATTGTCCTGTCCCCTGAACACCTGCCTCAGGACAGCTGCCCAAGGCCCCAGGGTCACTGAGTGATGGGCAGATGGCCATTGTCCTTTCTGCCTCCCCACAATGTCTCCTAAATGGTCAGAACCTCAATTGACATTAGTCATAAATGTCTGATTTGGCCTCCTGCCGCAATTCAATGCCATCTCAATTAAAGTGTTACTGAGCTGAGCCATGTCTGATGCAGCAAACCTTTACCCAAGCATCTCGTTATCACCCCCTCGTGAGTCATCCTGGCCTATAGTCATCTCCACAGGGCATCAGGGAGCAGTTAACTCAATTGGAACAAGAGTAAAAATCATATATTTGAATCCTAGAAGAGAGCGCAAAGCAATAAAAGTTATATGCAATATGTATCCATACAGTCAGTGGAAAAACCCCATTATGTTCCTAAATTATCACTGGCAATCAATACTTGTTCTCTAATGCTACGAACTAGTTTATCTTTATCACAGAGATTAATGCAAGCTCTTGTCCCAGGCTTGCTAAGATCGGCCTCAGTTCCCTGTTCTGGGTAAGTGACAAAAGCAAGGACACAGAACAGGAGACAGAGAAGGGAACCAACTGCACCAGAGGAGACAGAGGTGACACCTCCCTTTTCAATTATCTCAACACACTCCTAAACGGTGAACAGCAGTCAACAGAAAGGCATTTTACATTTACTAGTGGCTCAGTGGTATGCAGGAGACACAGGGTCCATCCCTGGAGCGGGAAGATCCCCTGGAGAAGGGAATGGCAACCCACTCCAGTATTCTTATCTGGGAAATGCCACGGACGGAGGAGCCTGGCCGGCTACAGTCCATGGGGTCACAAAAAATCCGACAGGACTTGGAAGCTTGTGGTCAACCATTTCATAAATAAAAGAAAATCCTTAGGTTTAGCCCCTGGGTCTGTCTCTTTCAGTTATTACATGTGGAGTGAGCTACATGAGCCTTGAATTTCTTCCTCGCCCGTGTGTTCCTTGATGTACAGGTCATGTGAGGGCTCTGCTCCCATGGGAAAGACCCAAATCCACAGCCAACTTGTTCTGATTTCAAAGCAAAGACTCTGTCACACCCTCTCCATCCTCATGACATCTGGGATGGGAGATCCCTTTCCAGAATGGCTGCTTTCCCTGTCCATGGAGATGTTTTTTGAAAAGGTCACTGCTTATTCCTACAGAACCCACCTCAGACCAACTGCCTGAAGCTAGAGAAAAAAAAAACCACAAAAACACACAGTCGATCTGGGGGGGATTTCATGCCCTGCGGCTTTCTCCCTGTCGTTCAGATGTGAGCTAAGATTTGTGAGGAAGAATAACTGGCTTTCAAATATACTAGGTAACTATGGAAATAAATTAAGCCACTGAGGCTGGTTTGATAAAAAGCAGACCACTGAGACAACGACAAGCTGAGGAGGGAGCTCTCCCCACCCCCTGGCCCCAGAGTTAACCCTTTCCCAAGCCGTCGGGTTCATTTGGAATATCTTGGGTCTAAAGATACAACCTCTATGTAAGCCTTATGTTAAGCAAGTGAAGACCACAGTGCCATGTTCTTAATTTGACTTACGGAAGAGAGAAATATAAGGTGGTTTTCACATTGTTTACCTCCCTGGAACATGCTTTTTAAAAATCCACTTACTGGGCCAAATGACAACAGCTGTTGCTCATATAAGTCCTTCTACTCCATTTCACTCACAAGTGCAATCATGAAATGAACAGTTAAACTGGAATTAGAAAAGAAGTCACACAAGCCTCAAAGATGGCAATCAAGTCAAGACACACACCCACAGGCTTTGGAAAGTGTGTTACTGGACCTGTGATCACCACCCTCACCGTAGTCAAAATGTCCTTTGTTCCCTATCTGGTCACAAATTATTCAGTGAAAATATACTACCTACAGAGGAAATGAAACAGGAATTACTTGCACCATCCAACAGCCAAATGAGCACTTAAATACTTCCCAAGAAGCGTCATATTTTATTTTCATGACTTGAGATCTTACCCAATATTTAAAACAAAAGACAGGAGGCTGCCTCCTGTTGTCACCCACTCACAAAAGCCACTCACGTGGCAGCATCGTGACCACAAACAATGGGGCGCTGGATTGTAATGTGGGGGTTCAACGGGTTATGATGGGTGTGACGTTGAGTGTCTCATTTCAGAGTGGGTGCTGCTTAGAGCAAGAAGCTTTAGAAATGAGTGGCTCCAAGCAGCCCATCTCTAAGGAGCTCCCCACTGCATCTCTGGAGATGCAAGAGGTTTCTTTTTTCCCCACTGTCAGAAGCATTGCAGAGATACCGGGATGCTGGACCTGCACACATCATGGGATGGAAAAAGATATTTTTCTAGGACCAGGGAGGTGGGGGAGGATCAAGTTCCCTCATATCAGGCTGATTTTTCCTAAACTCACTCCCATTGAATAAAAATAGCATCCAACAACTCACTGTTTTTACTTTTTCTCATTCCGCCTGGTGTACCCAGGGAGAGCCCAAGTAGATGCCAAAAAGGCGGATTTTACCTATATTATTTATATTCCATAACTAAAGGTACAAACCAGGTTAATAGTAAGCTGGTGGAAAGAACTGGAAGAGAGGAAGACATCATCAGAGTCTGGACAAATGCTTTCTCCTCCTGAGTTGTTGGTTAGTCACTAGGTTGTTCTGTGACCCCATGGACTATAGCTAGCCAGGCTCCTCTGTCCATGGGATTTCACAGGCAAGAATACTGGAGTGGTTGCAATTTCATTCCACTGAGTCACCAAGGCAGCCTATCCTTGTGAGTGGCAAACCCCTGTGGCTATAAACCAGGGTCCCTAACCTTCAGGATCTAATGCCTGGTGATCTGAGCTGGAGCTGATGTAATAATAACAGAAATAAAGTGCATAATAAATGTAATGCCATTGAATCATCCCCAAAGCACCCCCTACTCCCTACCCATGGAACAACTGTCTTCCACAAAACCAGTCCCTGGTGCCAAAAAGGGTGGGGACCACCACTATAAAAATATTAAGACAGCCCCAAAAGCTTTTGCTCAAGCCTCCTCAAGATCTGATGCTTCAAGTTTTAACTACTCTTTAATCAAAAACATATTAACCAAGTGTAAAATGCTATTTTAAACTCAGTTCTTTACAACCCTGAAAATGTGAGTCACACATCTTGTTGGTAATTGCGGATGTGATTGGCACAAATTACATCAAAAGGCTATTTGCAATGGCTCACAAGGGAAGAGTCTGTAAGCGGAAACATATTTATCACTTCTCTGAGTAGAGCTGCGGAGTGCCCAGAAATGCTGCAAGTCCCCAAATTCATATCTACTGGGCTTGGAAAATATTAGAAAACATTACTTATCACGATCATGTTGGAGGGACAACAGAGTTTGTTCAATTGTTTTGCCTGCCTGCATTGATATTAACATTTGTTTCCATTTCCACATTACAAGGCAGTGCTAGAAGATGAAGATTATTTTGAAATTTGCTGGAGAGCTGGGAGAAATCAGCCAGGGAGGAAAATTTTGTTCTTGACAAGTTCCACCATACAAATAGACTAAATTTCACAGGTCACTAAAGGAAATTAGTTTTGTCTTGGAAGATAATTTTTTTTAGGAGGCCCAAACACAAGCCTTGCATGCATGTGTGCTAACTCACATCCAACTCTTTGCAACCCCATGGACTGTAAGACTGTCAGGCTCCTCTGTCCATAGGATTCTTCAGGCAAGAACACTGGAGTGGGTTGCCATGCCCTCTTCCACGGGATCTTCCCAACCCAGGGATCAAATCTGCGTCTCCTGCAGCTCCTGCATTGCAGGCAGATTCTTTACCCCTGAGGTGGCTGCAATGTCAAAGCATTTGGAGTATATAATAGGGCAAAGGTCTCACTGGTTTTAAACAAGCTCCTGCCCCTTGGCATAAGCAAAGCATTAGAAATGAGAATGGGAGGTTTTTTTCAGGCTTTTCATTTGCCATTTACATTTGGAAGATTGGAACGCTCACGTCGTTTCTGCCGAGTTTCTAAGTATTGCACTGTACAGCTAGTGACAGTCATGCCCAAGTGATTGGCAAGGTGTTATTACAATAATGTCCTCAATTTTCCCATATATCATTTGAGCTGTTTGCTTTCTCAGAATACAAAACCCGGAGCTGTTTTCTGTAATTATACCAGATGCATTTGAAGGCGCGCTCTTAGGCGTGTGAAAAGAAAGAAAACCCTGTAACCACGGAGGTCTGCTTGGTTTTCTTCCTGAAGAACAGAAGACCCGCTGACTGCCACCTTCACAATGGTGCTTCTTGGTGGGCGCCCAGTTGGCCCAGCGTCCTGCCTTCATTTGCTTAGCTTTTTATGCAGCAGCCTGATAACACTGCCACACAGCCTGCGGGCTGGATGTGGCCTGGGATGGTTAAAATGCATTCAATGGCACCACCCAGTCCAGAAAATCACATCGCAGAGGTAGAAAACGTGCTTCCGTCCGACTCACCATGGGAACCCTACCAGAAATCTCTGTGTCAGAGCACCGCTTGTGTGGAGGAAGGCAGGCCTGCTGTGCCCGTTTTGAGCCCCTGCCCCACCCCAGGCCTCATCGCCTCATACAGCCCCCAGCCCTCCAGAGCTGGCCACACTCTCAGCCACACAGGGTCCCTCTCTATTGTCACCATCTTGAAATGATGAATAGGATGTTAATAAAAGGCCGGACCTTGGAGGAAGAAATGGCAACCCCCTCCAGTATTCTTGTCTGGGAAATCCCTTCCCAGAGGAGCCTGGTGGGCTACTACAGTCCACGGGGCCGCAGAGAGTCGAACACATCCGAGTGACTAATACTTTCATTTTTCACTTTCCCTGACTCTTCAACTTGGTTTTGGAACCTCTAGTGGCTCCCAAGTGCTCCTGCAACCAACTCCTACTCCTCCGTCTAGCACGTGGGGCTTCTCACAGCCCAGCCCGGCCCAGTCCCCCCAGAGCTGCCCTCCTCTGTTCTCTGGACCCCTCTTTTGCCCTGTTTCCCACCTCTGGTCCTTGTCTTTGTTTGTGCCTCTAAGCCTGCTTCACAGGTAGGACTCTGGGCACCACCCCCCTCCACCGTTTTTCACATCTCCGCTCTTGGGGTCACACTGTTTAGATGTGAGCCCACCACCACCACTCTACCAGCTCCCACTCTTTGCAACAGACACCTCCTCCCCTCTTTTGCAAGCCCCCTGACCTGTGCTTGCAGCCCCCAAGTACTGGGCAGAGCTGGACCACCTCAGCTGGAGAAGAACAAATACTAGCTGGATGGCCACCAACAATGAAAATGTGAACCATTATTCAGAATAACTGGGTCTTAAAAGACTCCAGAACATCCGGATTAACATAAAGCTCGTGTGGGCAGCTTGAATTATCTGGGGGAAAAAAAATTCTCTTCATTGTGTGCACGTGGACACAGCTCAGCACGTGGCAGGGGAAGGTCCACTGCCCAGGGCCTCGGGGTCAGTGAGCTGCTTCCTCTATCAGCAGGATTACGGATCAGATCCCACGTTCCCCACCTGGCCATCCACACGAGCCTTGACCACACCAGCCCTGAAGGAAACCGCTTCGGCTGTCTGTTGGGAAGTCCATGACCAGAGGTGGAAGAGAAGAGAAAGCCACGTGGCACATACAATCCCACAATGACGGCCACAGTGGCAATGAAAAGGAGCACCAAATGGGAAATCGCGACTGACTCAAGATGGCAACGTAAGGTGAAGGAGATTGGATTTTCCCTCCAGCTTTAGATCTCCAGACTCTGATCAATGAATGAGAAACAAAATAATCTGGAACAAAATTATGAATATTTAGCTCCTTGACCGAAACAATATAACCCACCTGTTGGTCAACAGTCCTATGAACGGGTTGGTGAGGAGCTGGACAGTGGCTTTCGAGGCAAACAGCAGGCCGACCTGCACATTCTCGTTCAGGAGGTCTTTGTCTTCACTGGGACAGTCGGAAGGGGCCGAGGTCGAGTTAGTGGCCATGCGCTGCGTGATGGCCTCGTGCACCAGCGCCCCCTGAAGGTGGTCGGTGCTGTTCCCGGTGACCATGGTGGAGTTGTCGTAATAGGAGAAGATGTTCTGGAAGCCGCCGGAGGCGGAGGCTGTGAGCCCAGGCTTGGCGGTCTGGATTTCTAGAGCATCTTTCTCATGCTCAATGCTATACAAGTAACTCGGGATGATGGGGACTGGGGACAAGAGCAGGACAGCGGTGATTACATTGAAAGCCTCCCTGGGGCCAAAGCCAGCAAAACTGTAGTCTTGTCAAACGCTAAAGGAGACCCAGGGAAGTGGCGTGTCTGCCTCAGGAAAGGGAGCCTCTGCACTGACACTGAACAATTTCATGTTGTTTAGCTCTGGCAAAGATTGAGGGCAGAAGGAGAAAGGGGTGACAGAGGATGAGATGGTTACAGGGTATCACCGACTTAATGGACTTAAGTTTTAGCAAATTCCAGGAGATGATGAAGGGCAGGGAAGGCTGGTGGGCTGCAGTCCAAGGGGCTGCAAAGAGTCAGACACAACTGAGCAACTAAACAACAAGCTCTGAGAACTAAGCCCCAGAGGCTGTGTGAGCTCTCAGGGCCAGCAGACCTGACCAACCCCAAAGCTCCCTATGCTTCTTACAGGGCTCCTTGACAGGAATATTTTAGGAAAGGAAAGCAAGATGCAATCTGAAATCTAGTCAGTGCTGACCTGGGGTCAACCAGGGCTTCTCAGAAAGAGGCTAGAAAGACCTTTAAGTGAATGAATCAGGAAAACAGAAACCTAAATTTCATTATGTGTCTTAGAAAAAAAAAAAATTAACCTGCAGGAAGTAATAATTTGGAAATTCTGCACCAGGCTCACTTTATCTTTCTATTACTTGAGGGGGAAGCGGCAATGTTTCATACAACTTGGCAAATTCAAGACTTCCTGAGACTTTCATGAAAGAAAAGAAAGCTGATGTAATCGAAGCTTTGGGCATGTGTATAACAGAGGATTCAAGACAAAGGAGTACCCAGGCCCTTGTTACTCTACTGGGATGAGCCCCAAAGCTCCGATATTCCTGGAAATGAAAACCTGACTCTCTGATGCTCTGAAAACCGTCCAGAGAGAGAACCTTAAACAGAGACAAGGGAAATGACCCTTTAAAAAATCATTTTTATTCATTAAAAACTGGGACTTTTTTAGGAAAATATGCGTGCCAAACCCGTTGTTCTTGGGGCTAATTAAGAGACCTGGATGTCAATTATGTAGCTGTTCAAAAATCTGTTACAACAAAAAAGATGAAAAGCAACAGTTAAAGCTGCTCTTGATAGGAGTCCTGACATGCGTCCATGTCAAGTCATCTGCAGAGTCACTACATTTAAATGTCCCTTCCTTCTATGGAGGGAGGTATGCTGACCTGTTCCTTTAGGTGACAGACCACATTATTAACCCACCTTTTTCGGGGGGCGTAATAATTATTATAATATTATTCTGAATCCTGGAAATTGCTCTTCCTTCACAGAATTGTTTTTTTTTTTTAATCGCGTTGAAAGTGACAAGGGGAAGCAGGAAATTATCAGGAGGAAACATAAGTTCTGGGTTTTATCTGATGTCACAGTTTTTTGACCGGACCTCCAGGAAAACGAAGCCGCAAACGCGGCCACTAGCCTAAACGAGGCAGCCTCGGGCGGGGAACGTCTTTTTGAAAAACGTATTCCCTCCAATCTGCCCGCACCGCGCTGGGATAAGGCGTGCGCGCCCGGGGACTGGGACGCCCGGTCCGTACGTACCCACGACCGTGAGCAGCATGTTATCCAGCAGCAGCGCGAGGAACACGATGAACAGGATGAGCTTCCGCGAGTGCCGGCTCTCCTGCAGCCAGCGGAGCAGCGCCAGCTCGCTCAGGGCCATGGCTCCGGGGCTCGGCTGCGGGCGCGGCGCGCGGTCAGGGGCCGTGCGGGGCCGCCGGCTCCCCCGACCCCAGGGCTCGGACTTCGCCCGGCCCGGCCCGCCGGAGGGGCGCTCGCAGAGCGGCGCGCACCGGACGGCGCCAGACGGTCCCCGGCGTCCCACCCTCGGTTCACCTGCGGCGAAAGCGTCCTCACCGGCACCTGCGCTCCCGGGTAATAACGCCCGCGAGCGCCGTCGGGGCACGAATCCCCCGCCACGCCCGGCTCTCCGCCGCCCGCGCCCACTTCACCCCCTGCGCGCTCGGAAAGGGCCGCGCGCCCCCCGCGCACCAGACGTCCTGCACCTCGGCTTTCCCGGGACCCCTCGGAACCCCTCCAGTGGCGCCTCCGGGGGCTTCCCCTGTCCTCAGCCGGGCCCCGCTCTCCCGCGCGTCCCGGCGGCGATCAGTCCCCAGCGCCGAGCCCCGCGGGCCGGGAGCGGAGCCGGCCTTACCTCGGGGTCGTCTGCGGCTGGCCGCCGTGGGCTCCGTCTGGCCGGCCGGCTCCGGTCGCCGTCTCCACCCCAGCGCCCGGCCGCCGCCGCTCAGTTTACCGGGTCCGGCTCTGACGTCACGGCCGGCGCGGAGCGGGGGCGGGGGGCAGGGGCGCCCGGGCCTCCGCCTTCCCAGCGCAGTAGCTCTCCTGTCCCCGCCCCGGACCCGGCTTTGCGCCGGGACTCCGGAGTTGCCCGGTCCCGAGCAGACCCTCGCCCCTGCCCGGGCACTTGGCCGTGCGCCCTGGGAACACCGGCCCTGGTGAAGCGGATGGGTCTAAAGGGAGGACGTCAGGACTCCAGGGCGAGGGGCCAAGGGTCCCGGGCTCAGGGGCCAGGATGAGGAGTCGGGGGTTAGTGATTTCATCTGGCCCCAGTTAGGAGCTAACGCTCTCGTTGAGCCTCCGTGTTCCTGAGCCGGGCCATGAGGACGTGAAGCCTCGTGAGTGAGTGTGATAGGGACAGAGGTTGGGGGTTGGGCGGCCGCGGACAGGCCTGTTTCCTGGAGAAGCCGCCCTGCACCCCAGCACCCCTCCCCTCTCCCGCCTCCGGATCTTGGTGCAGAGTGCCCCTCGGCCTCTGTGACCGTTGGGTCCTCGGGTACCCTCCAGATGGTGATGTGGATACGGGGGGGGGGGGGGGTGAAGAAAGGGACATCCCTCAGTGTCATCCCCAGAGTGAGAGTGAGGATATGAGGGCCCCAGGCCCCTGAGTCCAGATCCCAGAAAGGAGGACCATGTCGCCTGAGCAGGGGACACTGGAGACTAGGTGAGCGCCTGGTGACCAAATAAAAGGACCCCGTGGGCAGCTGCCCAAGTCCTGTGGCCACAGTGCTCTCTGCTCAATGTTTTCCGGGGATACTGGCAAAGGGCCTGTCTGTGGCTGACCTGGAGCTGTCATCTTCGCTACCAAAGGGCAGGAGCCCAATCTGATTTCCAAGTCCCTCTATTTTATAAAGAGAAAAAGACAGACTTCCCTCCTGACACAGCTGGAGCTTTGGTGACCCTTTAAGGGGCGGGAGGAGCAGAAGCTGTTTTCTTGGAAAGCCACTTAGAATAAATGTTATCTGCTGCAGCGGCAGCGGTAGAGTCTGGCCGTGTTTTATTAATGTTTGCTTGTCAGCTGGAGACTGCTAAGAGCAGCGGGGTGCTGTGTGGGGCTCCCCTCTCTCTGCACCTCCTTCCTTCCAGACACCCCCTGTGCCATCCCCGATGTAAGAGAAATGGTTGGATAAGTAAATAGGTCAGTAACATGGGGACTCCGGGATGTCCCAGGATGTGTGCAACTTAAATATTAAACGGGGAGGAGGGGAGGAAAACCACTTAGGAGGAGAGAACAGATGGCAGGGAGCTGTTTGAGATGGCTCAGAAGGGTATCACGTTCATGGGGGTGGCCCAAAGTGCCTGGAGTTTCAGAACAAAGACACAGGCCCTGTCCCTCTGCTCGCTGGGGAAGAGAGGTGCCTTGGTTATCAGGATGCCTGGGTCCTGTCCACTGTGTCCTTGATAGGTGACCTCGGGCACATTATGTATCTTCTCCATGCCTTAGTTTCCTCATCTCTGAAACGGGGATGCCAACTGGACATAATGCAGTGTTGTGGGGATCCACAAGGATTCCTTAATACAGTGCCTGGCACAAAAGTGAGAGTCAGCATCCACCATTCATCCACCCAACATATATTTGTTGAGCATTGACTACATCCAGGCACTGTCGATGATATTGGAGAGATATTAATGGCCCAAAGAGATAAAATCCCCATCCTTGGGGGCCTTGCACATTCTGGTGGCAACACCACGATGGTGCACAGAGGAAGCCACACCAACTCGAGCCCAGCCATCTGGAAGAATGTGGCGCTAGGGGAAAATGCCAATCCCTGGGTCCCTTCTCCTGATCTCTGCCACCCCTCCTAGAGCACCATAGCCTGTACTAGCGTCTTCAGATTTTTTGTTGACATGCCCCAGAGTGTTTTTAAAAAGATAGGTGAGCCTGACACATTTCTCAGTTGGCATCTAAAATATTCTTTCGTCATAAATTTAAATAGTTTAGGGGTACATCATGTATGTGTGTGTATGTTAGTCACTTAGTTGTGTCTAAATCTTTGCGACCCCATAGACTGTAGCTCACCAGGCTCCTCTGTCCATGGAATTCTCTAGGCAGGAATACTGGAGTGGTTGCCATTCCCCTCTCCAGGGGATCTTCCCAACCCAGGGATTGAACACGGGTTTCCTGTGTTGCAGGCAGATTCTTTACTGTCTGAGGCACCAGGAAAGCCCCATATCATGTATCAGTTCAATTCAGTTCAGTTGCTCAGTCCTGTCCGACTCTTTGCGACCCCATGGGCTGCAGCACACCAGGCTATATTCATCTTTATATATAAAACCATTGTGACTCTCTTTTGAATGTACCCAATGGATTATAAAATTACCACATTTTATTTAAAAATGCAAAGAACTTTTTCTTTAACATCATAAATGTTACATTGTTTCTCTTTAACAATGTAAAATTTTTACATTGTTTCCTTTA
This sequence comes from Muntiacus reevesi, assembly GCF_963930625.1. Taxonomy (NCBI): domain Eukaryota; kingdom Metazoa; phylum Chordata; class Mammalia; order Artiodactyla; family Cervidae; genus Muntiacus; species Muntiacus reevesi. The sequence continues at coordinate 159,132,620 of NC_089250.1, read as the reverse complement.
TGCTCTCAAAGTATATTTTCTAGCCACTTTCAACAGAATTTTTATCTAACTGTAATTTTTTACTACTTAAATTCTGTATTTACCGCCTTATCTATTATATGAACTTCAACAGATATGTGAACATGCATTAGCATTTTAAAATTTTCTTATAGCCATAAGGTCCTAAGTTCAAAAATTCTTTTTAAGATTGTGTTATTATAGCAATTATTAGTAGTATATAAATGATAAAGCTGCAAACACATAATACAAATTTTGATAAATATTAAACAAAAGAGAAACATATTAGACGTGTATTACCTAATGAGATGAGCAGGGAGAGGATTTTTGGAGCCTTAACAGAAGAGAAACCATATTGTCTCTGGATGTTTTTATGCCTCGGAACAATGTAACACAGTAAAACCCTATGTGTCATGTTGGGTGGGAGGTAAGCCTTTCTTTGTCCAGTGGGAGACAGGAGATTATTGAAAGGGGAAGTGATAAAAGAGAATCCTCATGTCTCTACCTGGGACCATCGCAGCCAGGTCAATTTTTAAGTACAGGGCGTATGGAATGAGCATCTGCTATGGCTTGGGAAACCTTCATATATACCCAGTGTCCTGAAGTAGCAGACTGAAGAGCCAACCTGGAAGCCCAACCTGATCTGGGACTTTGGGACTCCAGAGCCTTTTAACTGACTCAGCCCCTGCCTCCCCTCTGCACCACACTCGCTCCTCTGGCCTTTCTCTGCCGCAGGGCCTCTGCACGTTCTCTGCCCGGGAAGCTCTGCTTCTAGTTATCCCCTTCTCCTTCTTCGTTACCAGTCCTAATGCCACTTCTTAAGGGGAGCCATCCTTTCATGGACACCCCAGCCCCAAGTATCAGGTCCCCTTCTCTTGTAAATCCTCATGAACTGTTACTTCCTCCAGAATATGTCTGTCCATGAGGAGCTTCTGTCTCCCCAGGTATCAGGACCAGGGAGACCCTTCTTGGTCATCACCAAGGTTCCAAAACACAGATGAAGCTCATTAAATACCTGCAAAGAGGATGTGTTCTGAGTGAATCGGGTTCCCTTCTGAAGCAGAATGGTGGGAACCTGAAAGAGAAGCACCTTTGCTGGAAGGTCAAGGTTACACTCCTGTCTCTCTCCCCCACTCCTCCAGGACCAGGCTTTGAGGAAGCCCCCTAGTGAACACTGGTGGCTCAGATGATAAAGAATTAGCCTGCAATGCGGGAGGGATTGGGAAAATTCCCTGGAGAAGGGAATGGCAACTCACTCCAGTATTCTTGCCTGGAGAATTCCACGGGCAGAGGAGCCTTGCGGGCTATAGTCCAGGGGGTCACAAAGAGTCAGACATGACTGAGTGACTAATACTTTCACTTTCATTTCCTAGTGAACACGTTTATTGGCTTGACCAAAAAGTTTGTTCGGGATTTTCTGTAGGATATTAAGGAAAAACTCGAATGAACTTTCTGGCCAACCCAGTATTTACTTTTCCTGGGAACTCAGACTGGTGAGCTCAGCCACTCAACCCCCTGCCTTCACCCACTCCCACCCTTTTCAAACACTAGGGACTGGGAAGGTACAAAGGTCCCAATAGGGTTGATTTTTTTTTCCCCATTAAATTTCAGTATTTAGGAAAGATAAGGCATGGAGCTTTCTTGAACATAGCAGTTATTTGAAATCGGCACTATGGGAGATACACTAACAAGAGTTTAAGCTATGGATGGCATCTGATTGGGTCACTTTTACAATTCTGTGAATTTGAGTGAGTCATTAAACTTGTATGTGCCTCAGTTTAGCATCTGTCACTCAAGCATGATAGGAGCACCCCCCCCTCCCGCCCCCACAACACACACACACATACAGAGCTGTTTGGGGATGGAGGGAGATGATCCTGGCATAGTGCCTGGCATAGAGCAGAAGCTCACAGTTGAAGGGTTCCTTGGCCTCAGAAAAGTGAAAGTGCTGATACGTGGGAGGTATAACTGGTCCATGGGAAAATGTTCGGGCTCTCTCCCCATCAGAGACCTTGGAAATAAGGAAAACAGATTTATGACCTGGGCATTAAGCTGTGAAATGCAGACAAGGGATCAGAGCAGAAATGAACAATGGCATCCTGAAGTGACACAATGGTTCGTGGGCCAGCAAAACCCAATACACTGGTTAACTTGTGGGCAGAGTAAGGAGTGGAGTACCCGGTGGAGAGCCAGGCACGGGGTGGAGCAGGCTGTTCCTAGAAGAGGGAGCCCTAGTGGCTCTGAAGCTCATGAAGAGATGCTCAGACACACTAGTGATCAGAGAAATGCCAATTATAATGGGACGAAGAGGCAGCACTATACCCATCAGACTGGCAACAACTAGGAAGCTGGGTAAATGCCATTTGTTGGTGAAGATGTAAGGAAATAGGGACCCTTTCCTTGGGGGTGGTGTGGGGACTGCGGCAGCCTTTCTGGAAGCTTGATGGAATTAAGTCAGCGTGCACCCTCTGATCAAGTTCACATCTCAGGGAAATCCCAAGGGGGGAAGAACTAGGGAAGGCAGGAAGGCATTACAGTGTTGGTCGCAGTGGGGAGTGGGAGGCAACTTCGGTCTCCATCACTAGGGAAGAAATAATTGAAATGTGGAGGATGCTCAGAATGGAGTGCCATGGATGTGGGATTACCATGTATCTGTGTACAGATTCTACTAAGCCTTGAGGGTAAAGGCACGAGGAGGCGAGCGGGATCTGAAGTAAAATTCCATGTTGTAAAAGCACACGGAGCACCACTTATTCTGGAGGCTTCATTCCTATTCAAAGATCCATATTAAGTTCTGCGGAGTGGGTGCCTTCATAGGGGAGCGGCCCAGGAGTGAGCATGTGAGATGAATTGGGGAAAAAAAGTGGACATAAACCAAGAAATGGGCCTTACAAGGATCGATGATGATAGTATGCTCAGAGATGAGACAGATGATCAACTCAACTCTGTGCACATGGGTGCCCCCAAAGGGAAGCCTAGAGAAGTAGGAGCCTTTCAGTACAGAGTTAGCTATTCTGAATGCATAGGCTGCCCAGGGGCTTTGTCTCCCAGGGCAGGCAGGACTGTGCCCTGTCTTAACCCAGCCTGATGGGAAGGGAGAGCAGATGGAAATCCAGGTCCAGGAAAGAGCAGAGAACATCAAATGCAAACTAAATGCAAACGATACGGCTGGTTTTTTGGTCTTATTTTGTTTTGTTTTGCCTTTTCCCTCTTGTTCCCTCTTGTTTTCTTTATAAGTCTTTAACTGTTTAGATTTATAACATTTAAAACTATAACAGTTGAGGAATTGATGATGAGTAGATGAACTACTTAAAACAACCAAAACTTAAAGGATGAGAGTGGTTGTGGGGATCTAAAGCAGCCAGATATCTGTATTTTATGTGAAGTGGTATATTATTCACTGTAAATGGACTGTAAAAAGTCAAGAATGTGTGTTGTAATCTCTAGCACAACCACTGTAAAAGTAATAAAAAGGAGGATAAGTAGCTAACAGGAAAATTAAATGGGATTCTGTAAAGTATTCATATACTTGTAACAGGTAGGAAAGGAGGAACAGATGAGCAAAAAAAAGAAAACAAATCAATCAAACAAACAAAAAAACCTAGAGGAGTCAAGTAGAAAACAAAAAATAAAATGATAGATTGAGGGCTTCCCTGGTGGCTCTGTGGTGAAGAATCCGCCTGCCAATGTAGGAAACAGTTTTGATCCTCTCTCCGGGAAGAATCTACATGCCGCGGAGCAACGAAGCCTGTGTGTCAGGGGATGTTTAACAGGAGGACTCCTGTGTGCTGTGTCCTATCTCTCTTGAGCCCTCTGTTCCTTATCAGTCCCCATCAGGGGCGAGAGGAGCTGGCCAGCAGCTCCCAGGACAGAGATCATAGAGATGGGATGCTTGCATCGGATTTCCTTCATTAGCTTTTCCATTTGGTGAAAGGGAGTATTTACGACTCTCTTTTGATATGGATCGCCTTTTGGCCTTATGGCCTCTATTGCTTCTTGTCTCCTTGGTAACTTGTAAAGTCAGGTCTTTTGACCTTTATCTGAAGAAGCTACCTTGTAATACGGTGTATATACTCTTACAGAGTTCAATAAAGCACCCTTGCTCCACCAAAGAGTTGGGTCCCCGTGTCCTTCTTTCTCTCTGTCTCTCTCTCTCTCTCTCTTTCTGACTGATTCCCTGGAGCGTGAAGGCCGGCTGCATAATCCAGGGGATATTAGCCTCTTTCCTTCTTTCACTTTCTTATCGTTGACTCGGGACCACAGGTTCCGGTCCACTAAAGGACCCAACACCTGTGCACCGCAACCGTTGAGCCCTAGAGTCTGGGGGTCACAACTGCTGAAGCCCATGCTCCCTAGAGCCCATGCTCTGAAACAAGAGGAGCCACCACAGTGAGAAGCCCACACACCACAAGAGAGTAGCCCCCTGCTCGTTGCAATTAGAGAAAAGCTCCTGCGGCAACGGAGACCCAGCACAGCCAAAAATAAGTCAAAAAAAAAAAATTTTAAAGAATGAGATTGAAACTCAGCTATATTAACAATTATATTGTGTATGGGGACCCACAATTAAAAGGTAGAAATTGTCAGAATAGATTTAAAAAAAAAAATAGCCCCACCTCTACGATGTCTATACAAGACCATTTAAATATAGACACAGGTAGGTGGAAAGTAAATGGGTGAAAAAAAATACAGCATGCAAACTATAAGCATAAGAGTACTGAAATGACTACATTAATATAACGGTAAAAGCGATCAATTCAGTAGAAAACATAAGACTCAATGTGTATATACCCGAGCAGAACTTCAAAATGTATGAAACAAAACCAGACAGAATTAAATAAGAGAAAAAGACAATTTCACAATCCAAACTAGGGAATCTAAACACCTAGACCAAAAAATCAGCAGATATAGAAGATCAAAACCACGCCATCAACCACCTTGGTTTAATTGATATTTATTTACCCTGAACAAATGACTTCACATTCTTTTCAAGTGCTCTTAGCTTCCTTCTTGAAGCTGGCTCTATCTGTTGTTAACCACGTATATAAAGACTGAGAATACAAGTAGGAAAAAAATTCATTTTATTTTCATCCTTTTCTGAGTTCTTCTGCATACTACAAAGCACATTTTCTGTATAAAGTTTAACCAAATCTACTGTTCTGGTTTTAAGACAGAATGGCAAAGCAAATGTCAATTTACTTGAAGGAGGCCTTGCTGATGGCCAATGAAATTAAGTCATAGATGCTCTAACTTAATAATTCAATCACTGAATTAACTGGCTTCATGCAGCATTATCTGTAAAATGTGGGTCTCCAGGTTTGGCCACTTTAATAGAATCACTAACCTGTCTGAGGACATTTGCTGTTATTAGAGGCTGCAGAGGAGCCAGGCAGCTGTGAAAGGCAGCATTTCATCAGCTTTAGGCCTTGATTCCCCACTCTCACCTGGACTTTTGCAATCATCTCCAGTGGCTACGCTGACGGTCACCCAGGCCTCCTACACTTCACCCTCCTCACGTGTTCTAGAGAGCTCCAAAACACCAGAGTGGTGATACCACTCCCTCTCCAAACCTTCAGAGGCCTTGCACTTGGGATAATGTCAAACATCTTCAATGTGGTCCAACAGGAAGTGCCTGTTCTGGCCTCAACCACTCCTCCATCCTCATTTACCACACTGTTCGTGCCGCTAACCTAAAATCAGATTCCCTTCTGATTTGCTGGGCTCTCAGATAGAATCATATGTCTGTGTGTATCACGGGGGTCCTAGCATTGCAGCTGGAGGAACCCTGAACCAGAGGCCATGCCCCTCCTGGGTCATGCAGCCTCCACACTTCTTATGGCCCCTCCCTTCCCCCTGCAGCCACAGAGGGCTTCTTGCACTGAGGTTCTCTGCCTCAGGGCCTTTGCACGCTCCATTCCTTCTGCCTGTGAAGCTCTTCTCTGTCTCTTTGTTTGTTTCTCATTCCTTGCCTTCCATCTGTTCATATATCTTGTGCTCCTTCCTACGTGGAGCCTTTGCTGAGGCCATTTCTGCTTGCCGGGAATGTCCTTCCCTCTCGCTCCTTTTAAATTTGTTAGTTTCCCCTTAGCCTTTATGCCTTGGGGTCAAGACACAGGTAGGCTGAAAGCAAATGGATGGAAAGGTGTTTCTTCTTGGGAGGTCTCACCAACACCTGTGCATTTGTCGCTTGTAGTATATTGATTGGTTCCTTCATTCCTGCTACTTCTCAATAATAACCTGTGACTGTGAGACTGTGAGTAATGTCTGACTTCTCCATCCCTCCTTCACACAATCTGAGGCCAGGGCAAGGCCGCTGGGGTCTTGCTCCCCACATCTTCCCCCCAGAGCCTCACGCTGCCTGGCACAGAGGAAGTACCCATAAATGCAGTGATTGACTCCGGCTTGGAGACCACTTTGGCAGTGAGCGCCCTCTGCTGTCCCCTTCTCCTCCTGCCTTCAATTCCGTGAGGGTGACTCACGGAATTGACCTCTGTTCTCCCAGGCTGTCTAGAAACAGAAACAAGCTGCTACGCCCAGTCCAGCTCAGAGGTCATTGCAAAATTGATGTCCCTCTACCACCTGTCTTCTACCTGCCCAAGCCCTGACCCCCTCCTACCTGGCTGGGTTTGAAAAACCTTTTTCCTGCCATTCTACCAACTTACCAAAAACCCCACTCAATTTATGATGCCAAGGCTTGGTGGCTCAGATGGTAAAGAATCTTCCTGCAGTGCAAGAGACCCAGGTTTGATTCTTGAGTTGGGAAGATTCCCTGGAGAAGGGAATGGCTACCCACTCTAGTATTCTTGCCTGGAGAATTCCATGGACAGAGCAGCCTGGCAGGCTATAGTCCTTGGGGTCGCAGAGAGTCGGACATGACTAAGCGACTAAGCACACATGCAAGGAATTGCTGTCTTGCTCATTAAAGCCTCAATCAGTTGATTCCTTCATCCCCCTCCCTCCCCAGCACTTACCTGCAGCCAACCCAGTCCCAACACCCCAACCTCTGTCTCTTTCTGACTGAGTCTTTGCTTAAGCAGAACCATCCACACAGTGTGACCCTCCTGCCCTTAGGAGGGAGAGCCCAGGAGGAAACAAAATGCCCAGATCTCATCACACCATCATGGTTTCACCATCAAAGCTGAAGACCCACGGGACTGGCATCCTCTCATTCTGTAGAATGACTCCTCTTACCCCCAGCTCCGGTCACCACCTCCTGATCCAGCAGTCCCCTCACCCACTCCTGGCAACAGGTGCTGCCTCCAGCCCATCAGTGACTGAGCGGATCTCATTGAACCACCGCTTCCAGTGAACCCTTCCCCAGCTCAAGAACCAAAGGTGGCTTCCCATACTCCTGTCTAAACACTTCTGTGTTTCAAGTTTAATTGCTCAGTCATGTCTGACTCTTTGCAACCCCATGGACTGCAGCACACCAGGCTTCCCTGTCCATCACCAACTCCCAGAGCTTGCTCAAACTCATGTCCATCAAGTCGGTGATGCCATCCAACCGTCTCATCCTCTGCTGTCCCCTTCTCCTCCTGCCTTCAATCTTTCCCAGTATCTATGTTTCAAGGTTGTCCACAATCCACTCCACCACACCCCCCCAAGTTCCCACCTTCGGCTCTAATCACAATGGCCCCCTTAATTCCCCAGCAATGGACATTATTCATATTTTCCACATCTCTCTGAGCTTTTGAATCTTTTTCCTACCCTGGATGCCCAACTCAAGTCCTCTGTTCACATGAAGTCAAGTCTGGGATGACCCACAGCCACCCTGGGTCTCTATCTCCAAGAGCGCACGAAGCCCTGATAGCCTGTCCCCCCTAAAATTTAACCAGCCAGCACTGGTCCCCAGAAGGTGCCTCTGGGCTCCTTCTTTTTCTTTTCTCCAACTGGATTATTAGCTCCTTGATGGCAAAGGGATTCCTTCCTCCTCTGTCTCCCCCAGAGTGGCTTGTACAGTGAGCTGGAGAGAGTAAATCCTGGGACCAGCATCGGATCACAGGTAGGAGCCTGGGGCTAGAGCCATCTGTCCCAGTCGGTCTGCTTCAGTGTCTTCATCTGTATAGACAAGGAATGGACCAGGGACACCTGAGATGTCCAGTCCAGTAGCCATGCACCACCCGTGACCATGGAGCGCTCAAAATGCCAGAGGCCAGATGGAGAGGTGCTGTGAAGTATAAAATACACAGAGAATTTCAAGGACTCAGTATGAAAAAAATGTAAAGAATTTCATTAATGTTTATTACTCTTATATGCTGAAACAATAATATCTTAGATACTTAGATAACATCTTCATATCTTAGATCTTAGCATCTTAGATACTTAGAATTGGCTTAAATAAAATATATTATTAAAAGCTAATTTCACCTCTTGCTTTGTACCTTTTTAAACATGGCTGCTAGCAATGAAATGACCTATGCGACTGGCGTTTGTAGCTCACATTATATTCCTACAGGATAGTGCGGGGCCAGAATTTCAGTGCCGGAAGGGGCCTCAGAGGTTGTTGAGTCTAATGGCGGCCTTTCCAGGTGGGAAAGCAGACTCAGAGAGAGACAGAGCCCCGCCCGAGGTCCCACAGCTGTGAGAGCTGGAACTCTGCTTTCTGGGCCTTCGTGGTTCGGGGCGGCTGACGTGCGACCCAAGAGGGGCTGACAGGTGGGTACCCACAGACGGTCCTCGGCCACAGAGGATGCTGGGCGGGACGTGGGGTGCAGTTGTGTGGAGGCTCCCGCCCCCACCTCCTCACCCCCTGCCCAGATCTGTCTTCGCCCACTTGCTATGCTGACTGCACACCCGGATGTCCGCAGGGCAGCAGATTTTAGTGGATAATCAATAGTCCAATAGGGCAGACTGCAAAGCCCCAAACCTAATTATTTTGTACAGAAACTTGTCTATAACTAAAAGGCATCTGAGCAATCATGGTCACCATGTCTGAAGGGGGGAGAGAAATCCAGTCATTACGGCCAATTGGATTTATATTGACTGTTGTTGTCTTGTTGAAGATGTCGTCTCCCTGCAAAACCAGTGTTCAGGTGTCACAGGGACACACACACACACACACACAGAGACACACATACGTATACACGCTCACACACATACATTCACAGGAACACATATGCAGGCACATGGACACACGCAGACACACATAATCATACCGATGCACACACATACACACACATGTAAACACACATACACACATAAACACACATACTCATATACACTCACAGACATACGTACATATAAACATGCACACGTGCACAGGCACACACATAGACATAAACACACACATGCATACTCACACACACACACGGGAGAGTTAGCCCTTTTCTAGGAGACTTTGGGAAGGTTCTGCTCCACCCTTTTCACACAGGTGACCAGAGCTGCTTTCACATAGCTGGCTCTCTGGGTCTCATTTTTGAAGTCCAGATGCTGCCGCCCTAATCCTCTACGGAGAACAGAGGATGAATCCCTTTAAAACGGCGGCATGGAGAGACTGCGTGTCTTCTGCAAGTGCAGGACTTCACCACCGCCTCCCTCCCCCAGCCCCAATGAGACCAAATACTTAGGAATGAGAAGTCTTTTGAAAATTAGTTAAGACATTTGTATGTCAAGTCACTTGTGTGACTTTAAAATTGCAATAGGGGAGAACTGGAAGTCTCCTGAGTGTCTGCATGCTGGGGCCTGTGAAAGTAAGCGGCGGTTGTCATGACCGTGAAATACCCAGTGGCCCCTAAACAGGATGGGGTAGCACAAGGGTTACCATGGAAAAGTACCCAGGACACTCTTCATTCTGTATTTTTCATTCTTTGATTTGTGAAACCAAAGCTCACAGGGACAGCGTGTCTGCTGTGATTCATTTAGGAAAGTAAGTTAACTTATCCAAAAGGCTTTACATACACGTACTAATGCAAAATGCAGAAAACAGGTTGGTTCTGGATGGCTGATGGTCAACCCACAATGGTAGTTACTGTGTTTAGTTCCAGGGACTGAAAATAGTGGGGGAAGAGGAGAGTTGGAGGGTGAAGATTTTTCCTCTCCATGGGTAGTTTTATGTCCCTCCAATTTTTTAAAAGTACTATTTAGCACAGCTTCTATTGCTTCTTTCTCGTATCTTCATTATGGGATATATTGTATATACAAAGGAGAGCACAAAACATGTTCACAGAGTAAAAAATAATTGTCTGGTGAGCCACATGCTACCCCACCCATGCCGTGCTCAGCCATGTCCAACTCTTTGCAACCCTGTGGACTGTAGCCCACCAGGCTCCTCTGTCCTTGGGGATTCTCCAGGCAAGAATACTGGAGTGGGTTTGCCATGCCCTCCTCCAGGGGATCTTCCCAACCCAGGGATCAAACCCAGGTCTCCCACATTGCAAGCAAAATTTTTTTTTTTTTTTTTTTAACCGACAGAGCCACCAGGGAAGCCACTGTTTACAGAGTAAAAAGTAATCATTCAGTGAGCTGCATGCACCCTCACCCAGGTCAAGATATAAAACCCGTCTGGAAGCCCCGGAGCTCTCAAGGGCCTCTCCTCCATCACAGTCACCTCCTTTCCTCTAGACTTCCTGACTTCTTAGATTTTCTGTTCCTTGTTCTTTTTTTTTTTTTTTTTTTAATAATTCTACCACCTACGGTGCTTCCCTAAAAATATAATTGAGGTTTGTCTGTTTTTTATCTTTTTATAAGTGGAATCCTTCTGTGGATGCTCTTTCTTTCTCTGGTTCCTTTTCCATCTCACCAATATCATTGGTGATGTTCATCCATTTCATGAATACCTAAAGTCCATTCCTGTTCACTGCTGTATAGTATTCCATTAAAAACTATATCACAATTTCTTTGTTCCTTCTGTGGATGGACATTGTGGTGTCCCACATTTAGGGCTGTTTTTAGCAATGCTGCTGTGGAGATTGTGACCTGAGTTTCTTTAGGGTCTGTGCCTGGGATTGGAACTGCTGGCTCATGGGATACCCAAGCGTCATCCTTCCCAGCAAGTGTCAAATGCTTTCCAAAATTGCATGAATACATATTTTACATGATTACATATTGCTAATTTTAAGTTTTTTTTAAGGTCTTTATGCAAATAAAAACAGAGAAGGCAGTGGCAACCCACTCCAGTACTCTTGCCTGGAAAATCCCATGGATGGAGGAGCCTGGTGGGCTGCAGTCCATGGGGTCGCAGAGTCGGACACAACTGAGTGACTTTACTTTCACTTTTCACTTTCATGCGTTGGAGAAGGAAATGGCAACCCACTCCAGTGTTCTTGCCTGGAGAATCCCAGGGACGGGGGAGCCTGGTGGGCTGCCGTCTATGGGGTCACACAGAGCCGGACACGACTGAAGCGACTTAGCAGCAGCAGCAAATAAAAAGTGAGAAGGTGAAATGGAAATGTTGTGCATGTGTGCTGACCAACCAGCCTGCTTCAGGTCTTGACATTCCCCTCTGCTCCCCACAGCTCATCTCTCCCCAAAGATGAGGGAGGGGCTGGTTAGCAGAATTGCTGGTGACACTGAACCCCACACATACCCAGAAGGAAGGACCTCCCTAAAGCTTAGACAGTGACAGGCAGTCCATTTCAATTGGGGATTTTTTTGGCCCTGCCGTGTGGTTTACAGGATCTTAGGTCCCCGACCAGGGATCAAACCTGTGCCCTGTGCAGTGGAATTGAGGAGTCCTAACCACTGGACTACCAAGGAAGTCATTTTTTTTTAATGGACTTCTTTCTTCAAATGACATGTTATAGGGAAGTGGAATATATAACATGGAGCAAAGTAAGTGACTGGGATCTTCACCTGGGTTTCAGAAACCTCCGTATGAAAACACCTAGGCTCCTTCAGCCCCCTTGTACTCTGGGAAACAGGTCTGAAGAGGCAGTCCTGACCATAAGCTCTGAGAAAGCAGAGACCTGGTTGGTTTTTTACCATACTGAATCCCCAGCACCCAACCCACCCCGAGTCCTAGCACACAGTGGGTGCTTAGTAAATGTTTATTGGATACTGACATACAAGCAAGGCTGTCTCTGTGAGGTCATCTCTTGTTCTACACATAAGATTACTTTCCAAAGAGACTAAAAGAGGGGGCTCGAACCTCAGAGAGGCCCCTTAATTGCCTGTGTCTTGAATTTATAGCATTTGAAAGGGTTTCATTTTCTGATCTAAATGGCAAGAACAAAAGCAAAACAGTAAAGAGCCCAGGAGAATGAAAAGAAACCATAATTTGCATCCAAGATGGAGGTACCCTTTGTTGTCCCCGCACCTAAGTCAACTTCAAAGTTATCTGCTAAACAGACAGAGGCACATCGGTCACCATGGTAACAACCAAGCCACCCAGCCCACCCAATTCCGACAGCCCAGCTCCAGGAAACTGGGGGTGGGAGGAGACAGAGAACTAACAGGCCGTGGGGAGTCTGATGACCTGCTCAGCTCGGCCCCTCCATCATCCAGCCGTCTTGCTCCTTCTCTGTTGTGGGGGAGGTCTGGGTCATCACCTCCACCTCAATCACAGGAGCACCTGCTGTGTGTCTGGGCGTCAGAAGTGTTCTCCTTCAGAGCTGTTGCCTCGGTGCCTGGCACACAGTCATTGGACAAAAGCTTGTGATGAGTAAGTGCATGAAGACACAGCCAGAGTCACCTGGGAGCTTCTAAAATATGCAAATGCTGAGCCCCTCCTGACATCAGCGACAGCAGAATCGCTCAAGGCTGGAGTGGTGGGGGGGCTTCATAAACTCTGCATAAGTGCCTCTCAAGTCACAGCAGGCAAGAGAAGAAAGCAGGGGCGAGACAGCCTCCCAGGCATGTGGCTTGAGCAGCTAGCAGGTTGGGGCTGCCACTCCCAGGGTGGATGGGACAGAGCAGGAACCGGGGAGAGGTTCGAGCTGTGTCTTGGACTTGTCCACAGAGAGGTGCTGGGGAAGAAGTCATGAGTCTGCAGTCCTGGGGAGAAGCCAGGACTGGAGGTGGTATTTTTATTCATTAGCATGGACGAGACAGAAGGGAGGGAGTGAAGACAGGGAAGAAACAAATGGTCCGAGGTGTAAGCCCTGGAGCCCCATGAGGAGGGCCCAGCAGAAACCCGAGCCATCAGAAAGAGAGCATCAGGCAATGTGGTGGTGCAGAAGCCACAAGAAAAGGACAAACGCAGGCTGGAGAAGAAGGATCTAGTCATGTCTGGGGACTTCAGGGCATGCAGTGGGGAGCCAAGGAGGAGGTGTGCTGGGGTGTTAGCCACTGAAGGTGCCCCGTCTGGCTGGGGGTTGCCTATTCTGCCTGGACCCGCAGGAATAAGACCACCCTAGAATCAGCCAGGGATCACTAACGAACCCTTTCCCCTAATCAGTGAGGGGGTGCTGGAGACAGAGGAAACCTGGCACTTTTTGCCTCCTAATCACAGTAATGGGGACATAGGATTTTTTTAGTCACTAGTAAAGGTGGGCACGGGTGTCCCCTGGTGGTTCAGTGGTAAAGAATCTGCTTGCAATTCAAGAGATGCAGGAGACATGGGCTTGATCTCTGGGTCAGGAAGATCCCCTGGAGGAGGAAATGGCAACCCACTCAATATTGTTGCCTGGAGAATCCCACGGACAGAGGAGCCTGTTGGGCTACAGTCCACAGGGTTGCAAAGAATCAGACATAACGAAGCGGCTGAGCATGCACGCATGCAAAGGTAGGCACAGGGCTATAGCGCTTCACGTGGATTATCTTGTTTGATCCTCACAATAACCCACTGAGATCAGTACTGTTGTTGTGTCGGCTGGCCAGGTTTCATTGTCAGGGAACTGGTCATTCCTACTTTCCACCCATCAAAGCAGCAGGACACAGGCGCGATCCTCTCCTCTCTGGAGAACTCAGAAGCAGTGGCACACCCAGGACTGCTGGTCTGGCCAGGTTTCCTGATTCCTCGTCCCTCCGGCCCTAGCAGCCTTTCCAGGATGCACTAGGTCTCCCCAAGCCCCTTTGGATCAGGGCTGGCCTGGCCCTGCCTCTTCCTGGTCAGCACTTTGAAGGTGCTCCCGGGGAAGTTTCTGGGCTGGCATTCGAGTTCTTTCCTCTTGACTCTTTCTATCAGTCACCTTCTTTGGGGGGCATCTCTGGACAGTGGGCAGTCTTACCACAAGGCAGAAACCAGAGCATAAATCCTGTTAGTTCCTGGCTCCTCCTAATGTTATTTACTGTAAGCCTGTGTGCGCGGAGGCTGATGTGGCCAGAGGGGACCTTGTGGCCAGTGACAAAGTGGCTGGACCTCTGTCTGTGGGAGGACGTTGGATCAGCAGGAGGCTGGCCAAAGGGGGTGTCCCCCTAGACAGCATTTCCTTCTGTTGAGTCCCTGTCAGCAGCAGCAGGTTTGTGGATGTTGATTCAATTTAAGGGGCTTCTGTAAGAAAACAATACAAAATTGCCCATTCAAAACTGGGTTTGATTGTGAATAATCTTCTAGAGTGTTTAACATTTAACAACAAATTAAAATGCCAGTAAATACAAAATACAACTGAGGAACTTCAGTGTCAGCATATCTCCCAGCCAAAGGAGGTCCCAGGTGAGCCACGGGACCCTGAGCTTAAGCTTCATCAGTTTCCAGGTAGATCACCTCTGCTTTTAACACACTGACCATCATCTGAGTCACTGGGAGTCTCTGATCATTTCTTGCAAGCAATACCTTCTGGTATTCGGCCTGATCCATCCAAACTGGAGAGGGGCTAGTGTTAGGGGGGCCCTGCTCTCCAGTGAGGCTGGTGGATCAGAAAAACATCCAGGATGAAAGGGAGCTACCGGCGGGATTACTAACAGGACCCCACGTGTCGAGTGGCTGAAACTCAAGAAGTAACATTTCAGGCACTGACGAGCTGGGCAAGCTGTTTGATTTCGGAGATGCGGGACAGACGTCCGAGGCGCCCACGTGTTGCTCCCCCCGGTGTCCGCGGAGAGAAGTCCAAGGCGTCCCTTCTCAGAGGATGACAGGAGTCTGACTCTCCCCTTCGTGGAGGGGTGGGAGGAGGGTGGGGACTACGGGGTGGGGTTCGGGGGAGACAAACACTCCTGAAGCCCCTTCTTCTGAAGCTCCGGGCGGCAGGCGCGCCACCTGCCGGCCCCGGGAGCGCGGGGCCCGCGCGGTCTGGCGGCGCCACCTGGTGGCCACTCGGGGAAGGACTCAGCTTGGGGTCTGGAGGTGGCAGGTCAGCAGGTGCCTGCTCTCCTTGGCATTCATGGACCGAAGTTCTGCCCAGAGTTCGCCTGTCTGTGGTAGACACGGCGATGTATGGGTGGGAGGAGTCAAAGAACAACGATAATGAAAAAGACACAATCATTTTCCTCGGGGAGAGGACCTAGCTACAATCCTGTCACAGAGGAAGGGGTTACGGTGGGTGCAGTGGGAGCATGGGGGAGACCAGGAGTCAGGGGACACTACCCAGAGGAGGGGACGTGTGGGCTGAGGCAGGAACTTAAGTCTTCACCAGTCCTAGAAGGAGAAGGGCATTCAGGTGAGAGAGCAGCTAATGAGCAGTTCTCAACTCTTGACCACATGCTGGGATCACTTGGGGAACTTTTAAAAAGCCCGAGTGGCACCTCGACCAATGACTTCTGAATCTCAAGGGGAGGGACGTGGGCAGACACAGGAGTTCTCTGAACCCCCAGGTGTCCGTGTTGTGAAATGGAATCAGTTCAGTTCAGTCGCTCAGTCGTGTCTGACTCTTTGCGACCCCATGGACGGCAGCACGCCAGGCTTCCCTATCCATCACTATCTCCCAGCGCTTGCTCAAACTCATGTCCATCGAGTTGGTGATGCCATCCAACCATCTCAGCCTCTGTCATTCCCTTCTCCTGCCCTCAGTCTTTCCCAGAATCAGGGTCTTTTCCAATGAGTCAGCTCTTCACATCGGGTGGCCAAAGTATTGGAGTTTCAGTTTCAACATCAGTCCTTCCAATGAACACCCAGGACTGATCTCCTTTAGGATGGACTGGTTGGATCTCTTTGCAGTCCAAGGGACTCTCAAGAGTCTTCTCCAACACCACAGTTCAAAAGCATCAATGCTTCAGCACTCAGCTTTCTTTATAGTCCAACTCTCACATCCATACATGACTGGAATATCATGAAATGGAATCTCTCCTGCCATATCAATAAACAAGTATGTCACAGCTATCTGTCATTTTAGTCCTCTAATTTCAGGTTGTGACTCTATATTTTTTTCAGTCAACAGAGTACAGGCAAAGTTGAGAACCACCAAGAAAAGTCTTGGAGGAAAGAATTTCTATTTTCTCAGAACCACAAAAGAACACCCACTAGCAAATTAAATAAGCAAATCTTTAATTTGTATAAAACTTACCCCTGACAAACTCTGTTTGCATTTGAACAGGACTCTCCTTACAAAGGGAGGGACTGAGCAATTCAGTGGGAGTGGAAGTGTGGAAGTGTGGAAGTGTCAGCCGCTCGGTCATGTCTGACTCTTTGCAACTCCATGGACTATAGACCTCTAGGATCCTCTGTCCATGGAGAGATTGAATATCACCAGTAATCACCTCCACATTTCTGAGCATATGCCTGATTATCTTTGGAATCCTCTATGATCCTGGAAAACAGCAAGCACTCAATGAATGTTTGCTGAACTGGACTTTGAATCCAATCATGTGCTCTCACGTGAGTGGCTAGTCTTGATCACCTCTGGGTTTGAGCAGCTTTGCTGCATACAAACTGGGCAACTGTGACTTCAGGGATGTGGGGAGACTTCACAAAAACCCTCGCCCCAGTGGCTGCTGCCTAAAATTCCATGTCTTTCAGTGGTTCCTGTTCACACTGTATCAATTCCCTTTCCTGAGGTAGGTCTTAAAGAGTTAAAGGGGCAGAAAGCTGAACAGTGTAACCGAGGGCCCTATGGGACCTTCCAGGCACAGACCTCCCCTCATATCCTCTGCTTTAGCTCCTCTGAAGTACCCAGATAGTATTTGATGCACATTTCCTGAGTTGTTTGGCAAATGCCAAAAAAAAAAAAACAAAAAAACCAAAACCCTCCCCCTCTCCAAAAAATGGAAGATGTTAATTACTTGATAACCCTGAGCACCTAGCCCCAGGCCTCCTGAATCCTGGGGACTGATAATGTTAACCCCTGTGACACCACCCTGCCACCATCACCATGTGACACCATCAGCCAGAGTATTTCTCACGAACTGATCACAGACCCTGCGACCCCTCTTTCTCATCTGGTTTCTTTGCTGAAATCCTTTGGGGAACTCAGGGCTTTCTAGGGCATTAACACCCATCTACTTGCATGGCCTTGCAGTAAAGCTTTCTCTGGGCTTCCCTGGTGGCTCAGACGGTAAGGACTCTACCTGAAATGCAGGAGACCCAGGTTCAATCCCTAAGTCAGGAAAGATCCCCTGGAGAAGGGAATGGCAACCCACTCCAGTATTCTTGCCTGGAGAATCCCATGGACGGAGGACGGTGGTGGGCTACAGTCCATGGGGTCGCAGAGAATCGAGGACATGACTAAGCAACTAACACAAACCTGTCACTCTGTGTCTGACACAGAAACTTGCAAATTGTTAACTTGCATTAACAACAGTAGTAGGGTAGAGAAGGAAAGATTCAGAAAGCAAGGCCTGCACCCCCCACTGGGAGCTGACTTCCTTTCACTTCAGACTGGAGCCCACTGCCAGGTTTCACCGGTTCTTGCCACTTTTGTTCTCCCTGGGCGCTCAGGCGCACAGTCGTGTTCAGCTCTTTGCGACCCCGTGGACTGTAGCCCACCAGGCTCCTCCGTCCACGGGATTTCCCAAGCAAGAATACAGGAGCGTGGTCATTTCCTCTTCCAGGGGATTTTCCTGACTCAGGGATTTTGTTCTATACCCTGGAGCAAAATTCACTGGTTACCCAATTTAGCCAATCACAGGACACGAGTTGATTTTTCCAAGATTCTCTCAAAGAAGCATTCAGGAAACTTTGGTTCTCTCCAATAGGACACTTCCAATAAGTGACTAGGGAAACAGTGTGGCTTATGTTATTCCACGCACGAGCCAACCGGTTTTCTACACAGATTTGGTACTTCCTCTCCTGGGCTGGGGCCCCCAGGAGTGACTCTGAGACAAGGCTTGTGTGCAAGTGGGTTATCGAGGGGCGATCTCAGGAGGAGAGGAGATGTGAGACAGAGAAATGAAGCAGGCTCGATTGCTCTGGGGAACTTGGGGAGACGGTGTTGAACATGCTCCAAAGTTACCCCATGGGAGGGGCAAGAAGCTGTGGCCAGACGTCCGCCCACTCCCGCCGGTCGGCGGTCAGGGAGGTGGCCAGGAGTATTAACCCGTTGGCACTTCTAGCCTGCCCTGCGCATGCCTGTGCTTCGGTGGCCAGAGAAGGTCCTCCGGCAAAGGGAGCTGGCGTACCAAGCCACATGCCACACAGACCTCCCCATTCACATGCCAGTCATTCATGAACAGCTCACATCCGCCAGATGAGCACCAGCCCTTTTCTGTACCCATCCATAAACATCAGCATGTTCACAAGCCAGCTCACTCAGGAGATGCGATCCTGTGCCGCTTGGGGAGAGCCCTGGTCTATACTGAATCCAGCAATCAGGAAATCTGCCAGGCCCCTGTGAACACAGGTGACAATTTCTCTTAGTGCCATTGATATATGTTACAAGGGTGGGGATTGGGCTGATCCGACTCACTCAGTCATTCAAGAAAAGCGGTGGCTCAGACTCGCTCTGCTTCACCAAGGGTAAATGGGGAGCGGCTCAGGGAGGTTTTAATTTAGCTGAAAGTACAAATGGCAAAATCAAAGGTAATTTTTT
Organism: Muntiacus reevesi; assembly: GCF_963930625.1. Taxonomy (NCBI): domain Eukaryota; kingdom Metazoa; phylum Chordata; class Mammalia; order Artiodactyla; family Cervidae; genus Muntiacus; species Muntiacus reevesi. Next base: position 159,113,850 of record NC_089250.1, on the reverse strand, counting down.
TCCTCCTGTTACAAGAAAACCAGTGACATCTGTGAGGTGGTTCGATCCACATCTGGGGAGCTTTTGAAAAATGGAGATGGCAATTAATTGGACTTTAGAAGATGGTGACAGTTTTTTTTCTAATGTCCTGATAGGAAGGACATTGGCCACTTTTCTGCAGGGCCTCAAGACTGTAATCAGACATCATGTCGGAATGTGACTCCAAGGTCTCAGGCGACACCAGGTCTAACTAGAGTGTCCCCAAACACAGGACGAGACAACCAGCTTGGCCGGCGGCGTCACCTGAGAGTCAACAAGATGGGAAAACCCGAGTCAATGGAGCCTTCACTTTTCGACAGGACCGGAAAACCTCCCGTTTGCAAAGAAGAGTATGAGAATTTTATAGAGGTGAACCAGCCTGTTCTGCACCAGCTTGAAAGCAATGCACACAATCTCCATCCCAATGATGATGTAAATGGAGAAGAACAAGAAGAAGTGAGGGTGTTCCAGCATGATGTCCCCGAACCCAATGGTGGTCAGCGTGACGAAGCAGAAGTAGAAGGCGTTTTCGAAGTTCAGCTGCTTCTCCCAGATGGGAAGGACTGCGGCCGCGCAGGAAATGTAGGCGAAGACCACGAGGGCGATGACGGGGAGGGGGACGTCCAGCCTCTCCACCTGCCGCCCCACCTCATCCAGGTTGCTGACGATGGAGCTCGAGAGCCTCCCGGACCCCAGCTCGGGACACGACGTGCTCCTCTCCATGGCCAGAGGGGGCACCTGGAGGGTGCAGTCTTTCTCCCGTGCCAGAAGTCTCTCGAACAGCTCCATGTTGCTGCTTGGGGCCGCGGGGGCAGGTTTGGGGGCCGGGGGCTCCGGGTCATGGATGACCACGTGCGGGACGACTTCATCTGCGGGACCGGAGTCCGGTCGGCTTTTGCAGGAGCGTCCGGAGCACCACTTGGGAAGGGGAGTGGGGAGGAAGGTGAGTCTTCGGAATTGATTATAGGACGTGGATAAGATGGTGGCCAGGATGTCGCCTATGTCGGTGAGGACCAGGAACATCAGCGGGATGCCAAAGAGAGCGTAGAGCATGCACAGGTACTTGCCGAGCCTGGTGACGGGGTAGACGTGGCTGTAACCTGAAAAAGAAGATCGAGCTGGATGGTCGGCGGCTCCTCCCCCTCCCCCGCAAAAAACCAAACCAAACCAAAACAAAACTTTAAAGAGACCTTCTGCCATTTCCTTTCCTTGGCATGACATTTTGCACCACGTATTTTTAAAATATTCATCTTAAAACATTCATCAGCTTGTCTGACGTTAGGTCTGCTTTGGTTGGGGCAGCGGGAGGTGAAACCCAGCTTATCTTTAGGGTAAGGGACGACTCATGCCCTTGGCAGGAGACAAGCCCGCATGTGGGAGTGAGCTGACTGCCTTGCTTTCTGCCATCTCTGAGCTTCTGAAAGAGGATGGGCCCAGCGCACCTGGAAAGATGGGATGAACGCAGGTGACAGGGTGTGGTGGCTTTGCAAGCAAACCCATCACTTCCGTCATCCTCCATGAAGGCAGCAGTTCCTAAGAAGCCACGCCCATCCTTTCTGGGATGTCTGGGCCTCTATATAAGGTTTGTGTCTATATAAGAGGCAATTACGTGCCTCTGGCGTAAGCAGTGCCACAGTACTTGGGATGGCAGGAAGAGGGACAGTGAATAACATACCACTACTGCCTTCAGAGCCAGCTGTAGTTGAGTGGGTCAGTCGACTGTTCGTGAACAACACTGAAGAGCTGAGGACCCCAGCATCTAGAATCCTGCCAGCCTCATTTCCAGTTCCAGTGCTACCATTTACTAGAAAGTGATATAGCTGCTCACATTTTCAGGTTTCTTATCTCTAAAGTGGGGAGGCCCATCCCTGCTTTGCATACTGACCAGTGGAGGGATTACAAGAGACCAGTGCTTCACACGCAGTGGCTGTGTCATTCCCAGGCGGTCGATGTGCTCGTTCTAATAATAACAGCTGGCTTTTTGAGCAGTTACTGGGGGCCAGGTATTAACCAGCCTTCATTGGTAGCTATGGTGATCACCATCACAGAGGGGGAAACCGAGGCTCAGAGAAGTGAAGCGACTTAACCAAGAGCATACATGTGATAAACTGTGAAGCTGGGGGTCAGAGCATTGAAACCTGGCCTACAGTAGGTGCTCAATAAATGCCAATCCAGGATGGATGCCTGGAAATCCCATCCGGCTCCCGAGCCAACTCTCTCCACTGGGTCAGGAGCACCAAAGGGGCCAGACACGCCAACCATCAAGGAGGTGAGCCAAGCAAACAGAGGGCTAGGTTGAAGTCTTCCTTCTCTTTACCAGCTGCCTCCTTCCATCACTCCATCCTCCTCTCTTGTCGACAGAGGCCTAGAAGCAGAGGGACACCAAATCCCACAGTGCAAGTCACTGGATCTTCTGGAGTGGGCAAGCTCAGTGCCTTCCACAAAGAGGGAGAAGCTTCTGTATTTAATGCCTGTGTTTAATTTTTGATGTCCTAAAGGATGATTAATACAGAAAGCCCCAGCCCAACTATGTAAATTAATTGGAAGGTAATTGACAAGCTGGCTAAGCCCAAACCTCCTCCAGGCCCACTGCTTCCTGTGCACAGTCTGGCCTCAGCATCTGCCCTCCAGGCACACACGGGCGGTCAGGCTGCCCGTCTTCACTGGGGTCCTGGGGGAGGCCCTCAGCTGGTCTCCTCAGTGAGCATCCCTCCCAGGGCACTCCACGCCACCCTGCTGCTTCCACGAGGTACCATACGATGGCAGGAGCAGTGAACTCTACATTAGTGTTGATATGGGATCCAATCTCAGTGATCTTCTGGTTTAGTGGAGGAGGCAGATATGAATTAAATGACCACCCCAGTGAGTATGCTTCCCTGAAACTCAGAAGGTAAAGAATCTGCCTGCAGTGCAGGGGACCTGGGTTCAATCCCTGGCTCAGGAAGATCCCCTGGAGGAGGGCATAGCAATCCACTCCATTATTCTTGCCTGGAGAGTCTCTGTGGACAGAAGAGCTTGGTGGGCTACAGTCCATGGAGTTGCAAAGAGTCGGACGCGCCTGAGCAACTAAGCACAGTGACTATGCAATTACACGTGGTGATCAGTAGAGTCATAAAACCACGGCCACCTGATGCAAAGAGCTGATTCATTGGAAGAGACCCTAATGGGGAAATGATTGAGGGCAAAAGGAGAAGGGGGGCAGAGGATGAGATGGTTAGAGAGCATCATCAACTCAATGGATATGAATCTGAGCCGACTCCAGGAGACAGTGAAGGACAGGGAGGTCTGTCCTGGCGTGCTGCAGTCCATGGGGTCGCAGAGTCAGACACAACTTAGCGATTGAAAGTGAGTCACTCAGTCATGTCCGACTCTTTGTGACCCCGTGAACTATACAGTCCATGAAATTCTCCAGGCCAGAATACTGAAGTGGGTAGCCTTTCCTTTCTCCAGGGGATCTTCCCAACCCAGGGATCAAACCCAGGTCTCCCACATTGCAGGTGGATTCTTTACCAGCTGAGCCACAAGGGATGCCCAAGAAACCTGGAGTGGGTAGCCTATCCCTTCTCCAGGGGATCTTCCCAACCCAGGAATCGAACTGGGCTCTCCTGCATTGCAGGTGGATTCTTTACCAACTGAGCTACCAGGGAAGCCCATGCGAGTGAACAACAACACATTAGATGGGAGCAAAGGCATCCAAGCTGTGTTTGTATTTATTGAGGACCTACTCTGTGCCAGGCTTTTGTGGGCAGTATTGAGGGTACAGTGAGGAACGGGCAGAGGTCATGCGCTACAGGAGCTCCTAGTCGAGAGAAAAGCAAAGCCATGACTTCAACTCCCTCAGTGTCCAGCAGGACCCAACAGCACCAGGGGCAGGAGTGAGCTCTCCCTGGCTAAACCTCCCATCAGACACCAGGATTGCTCAGAGGGGCCGGACTTGCTGAGGGAGCCCAGCATCTCCAGTCTCTGCTCCCTGCGGGGCTCCAGCAGTTCAGCCCTCCCCTCGGGGAGAGGAGGTGGCGGAAGGAACCTCAAGACAGCCTCTCATCTGTACTTCAGTGACAATGACCGCCCAGGAGCACTGAGGAGGTGGGGGTGCAGTGACGTCTCAGGGAGAGGGAGGGAGTGGGGAACAGAGGGGGCTCTGGATAGGAAGACCAACTGTCCCATGTGCCCAGGACTCAGGGTCTCCTGTTCCGGTAAAACCCTTAAGTGCTAAAGCCAGGGCAGCCTCGGCCACGCCAAGGAGCTGCTCTCTGGAGCCAGGGTGAGTGTGGAGGGGGCAGAGAGATTCTCCAGGGCAGGGAAGAGGAGAAAAGAGGGCGCCCAGAGCCCCTCGTGGGGACAGGAGTTCAGAGAGGCCATGGATGGAGACTTGGAGGGGTCCAGACCCAGGTGTCAACAAAGATTCCCATGCCCGAGCTTGTTACGGGCCCCTCAGGGCCAGCAGTTCTTAAAAGATGTCAGCAGTGGGGCCCGTAAGCAGGGAGTCATCCCATTTTCCAGATGTTGCATAAGTCCCCAGCTTTTGGGACTTATGCACAGCTTTCGGGACTTATGCACAGCTTTCGTGCACTCATAGGAAAATCAGGAAAAGCTCCCAGTGGAAGCCCCCCAGCCTCCAGGATGGGGTCCTAAGGTGAGATCTATGTAAAGAAAAGAATATCACATTTCTTACCAGATTTATGGAGTAAAATGCCTTTTAGAGTCAAACTTCCCTGCATAGCAGAACCCCTAATGCTGCTAACCACCCCTATTACTGCATGTCAATGGGCAAGGAACCGGAAAGTCAGGTGACTCACGTGGGGTCACCCAGCCCACAGCCAACAAGCATGTGCACCCCTCGCCCAAAGACCTCTGTCCCCTCCCCCCAACCCACATGCTGTCCTTGGCAAAGGCGAGTTCAGTGGATCATAAACAAAGTCACTGTGGCCGCCTCTGAGTGGAACATGATTGCAATCCAGAGGACGGGCCGCAAGGCAGAGAGGCAAGTCTCAGAGCACAGACCCCTGTGAAGGAAATGGATTGCCTCCCCAATTACTGAATGCTAGAACACATAATGGAAAAATCATATCATTTCTTATAATGCAGGCGTATATTTTAATGCCATCAGTTCACCTCACTTAGTCTATGAGGATTTAACAGCCCATGCACTCTCAAATCCCAGGGGGCTGATCCGTTTGGCTGACTGGGGACTGATCAGCCTCATACCTGCCCAGGATCCCTTCTTCAGCATAAAGTCAGATGCATTCCAGGTGACCCAGAGATGCAGGGCAGCAAGCAGCATTATCAGCAGGGCCATTATTGATTACGGGCAGTGCAGAAACTGCCCCAACATCCCCTTCCGGTAGCAATTACTGGATGGCCTGATGTCCTAATGTACTTGGACATGAGTGGGAGCATTGTTTTCTTGGGATTTAAACCAAGCTAATGCATTTCCATTAGATCAGTGGTTCGTCGCCTGGACTACCATTAGAATCACCTGGAGGGCTCTGAAAAACACTGATGCTTGGGCCTGTCCCGAGTAAGTCTGACTTGATTGGTGTGGGGTCCAGGCATGGCGGTGGTGGGGCGGCGCGCCTGTAAATGATAACCTGGTGATTCTGATGTGCAGCCTGGCCTGAGAACACTTGTCCCAGGAGACTGTTTCTCAAATGTCTTGTGCATCAAAATCACATGTAGAGCTGGTTGCAACACAGTTCACTGGCCCCACATCCACAGCTTCCGACTCAGTAGGTCTAGGATGGAGCCTGAGAATTAATTTGTATTTCTAACAGGTTCTCTGGCGATAGTCATGCCACTGGTCCAGGGACTCGATCATGATCTGATAATGATTACATCACATCAGTGGTTCTCAACAGGGGGCAATTTTGCTCCCTGAGGGATATCTGGCAATGTCTGGAGACATTCTGGGCTCTCACAACTGGTGGAGAAAGCAGGGGGAAAGTTGGGTTTCCAGAGTGGGGAGAGGCCAGGGATACTTCTAAACATCCCACCATGACTGCACAGAACAGCCCCCACCGTAAAAAATCCTTTAGTTTAAGACATCGGCCATGCCAAAGCCCAAGGTCAGTCCCAAAAGGGGCAGTCACAGCGCCTACCTTGTAGAGCTGTTGTGAGAATTAAATAAAATCATGCGTATAAAACATGCTGACACCATGCCTGACGCTGGCATGTGCTCAGTAGCACAGCTATTAAGTTGCTGTTACTCCTTTAGCGACTAAACAACGACTACCCCTCTTTCCGCCCCTTACCTGCCCCTGCCTGTATCAGCATTCAGGTGAATGGAGCTGTTCTGAAAGAAGCCACACGGGGGCGCCCTTGGACACAAGCACATGCCCATTTATACAAGCTCGTTACAGTAGACACTGGCTGTCCATCCCACAGCCATTCCCCCGTCTTTCCCTGGAAGGCCGCTGCTCCCTCATCTGATTCAGCGAAAGATCCAGTTCGTCTAAATCATCCCCGTGATCCAACCCCCTTTGCCAGGGACTGGCTTGGGGTGGGAGGCTTCTCGGAAAAAGTTTCCTTGCTCCACCACCTCCACTACGGTGACCCCTGCTCCCAGCAGGGGAGGCTCCTGACAACTCTGGCTTGGCCGCTCTCACCTGGCCCTTCCTGCTGCTGCCCTGCAAAGGGAAGCTTCCTATCGTTCAGCCGCTCAGTCGTGTCTGACTCTGTGACCCCGTGGACTGCAGCACACCAGGCTTCCCTGTCCCCCACCATCTCCCAGAGTTTGCTCAAACTCACATCTATCGAGTGAGTGAAGCCATCCAACTATCTCATCCACTGTCATCCCCTTCTCCTCCTGCCCTCAGTCTTTTCCAGCATCAGGGTCTTTCCCCATGAATTGGTTCTTTGCATCAGGTGGCCAATGTATGGGCCCAGATGCTAGGAGGCCCTCCGACACTGGCCTAGGGGTACGGTGCTTGAATGCAAGACCAGCCCCATCCCTCACAGCCCGCCAGCCTCGGTGGCCTCTCCCTCAGAGTTCTGCCCTGCTGTCTGGCTGGAAAGCTCTCTCAGCCTTCTTCGCCTGGTTAATCTCCACAGATCCTTCAGCTCCAATGCCACTTTCACTGACAAGCCTCTCCCTGCTCCCCACCCATCAGGATCACCCCGACATCCTGTTCCACCCACTTCCACAGTCCAAGCTTCTCCTCTGAGCTCGTCTGCATGCTCAGTTGTTCACTGTTCCTCCGTCCGTTAGACTCTGAGCCACACCGGGGTGGGAGGCATCTACCTACTTCAGTCCCGTGCTGGGCGCAGAGAAAGTCAGGCCCGGACAGAAGCAGTGGGGTCTCAGGTTAAGACCCAGACAGCCTGAAGCCAGACACACGTGAGCTGTCACCTTGCAAACAGGGCGGACCTGCCCTCCCTCCCTGTCCCCATCCAGAGAGCAGGACGAACAGCAGCAGCTACCTCAGGGCTGCTGCGAGGCTTCAGCAGGCTAATCGTGGCGAAGAACTTAGACTCGAGCCTGGTCAGTCGTAAATACACATGTGTCAGCCAGTGCAGCGGCTGCTGGTGCAGTCATGGGCGTTCAGTATGTGTCCATTAAGGAAAGAAGGGAAGAGGGGGAGACGGGAGGCTGCAAAGGCTATCTCCATGGCCGAGCTCCAGTGTCTACTGTCACCCAGGAAAGTGAAAAGTGAAAATGCTACTTGCTCAGTCGTGTCTGACTCCTTGCGACCCCATGGACTGTAGCCTGCAAGGCCCCTCTGTCCGAGGAGTTCTCCAGGCAAGAATCCTGGAGTGGATTGCCATTCCCCGAGCCCACCCTTTGTGCAGCCATCGATAGGCGAGTCTGCGGCTTTGAGGGTCAACAAGTCCATCTTTAAACATGCAAGTGGTCACTGTGGGGTGGAGGCAGGTCTGTGCCCACACCCCCTCCTCTGCCGGGGCTCTGGGAGGGTCATCCCCGGGATAAGGACTCACACGGAAGTCTCTCCCTTGCTCCGAGGCTGGAGACACATATACAGCAAGTTCAGGGAACAGGGTGAGGCCAGCTCCTTCCTCTCTGCAAGCCCCTTCCTTCCGGGCACCGTCATCTACTCCAACTGGACGCAGGAATCCGAGGGGGTCCCTGCTTCCCAGGCACAGCCAGGCTCTCCCAGGGGCTCCCTGAGCAGCAGCTCCCACAGACCTGCAAACCGGCAGCCTCCTTTGGGGAAGGAGCACTGGACCTGGGGTCTCAGCAGTTGTCACGGGCACCAGCTCCACTCTCTGTGTGACCTTGGCTCCTGACATCCGCTCTCTGGGCTCAGGCTCCCTGACCTGATTCCCTGTGGGCCTTAAAGGAGGTGGCTTAGCACAGCCCCTGCAGGCAGCTGTTAGCTCTCGTTAGCCCTGCAGCTCCCCCTCCTCCTCTGTCTCACGGCTAGTGCTCCAGTCCTGCCCTCGCACACTGTCCTCCCTCTCCACAACGAGCCCTCCTCGAGCGCCTTCCTCCATTCCTTCGGAGTCAGCCACCATCAGTGTGCCGGTGACTCTGAAACCCCAAGGCTGGAGCGGCTGCGCTCTCGCGTTACCCTGAGCACATCACACTGACCACGTTTGGTTGCCCCTGAGTCCAGGCACCGGGGCAGGCAGATAATGGCAGGTTATGTTTTGTACAAGAGCACTCACCCGGAGACAAAGAAGAAGCTGAAATGCAGCCTGCACCTTGCCTACTGGGACCTCCGCATGGGGCTGCCCCCACCCGAAGGAAAGGTTGTGGTGCTCGTTAAGTCGCTCAGTCATGTCAGACTCTTGTGACCCCCTGGACTGTAGCCCACCAGGCTCCTCTGTCCATGGGATTCTCCAGGCAAGAATACTGGAGTGGGTTGGCATCCCCTTCTCCAGGGGATCTTCCTGATCCAGGGATTGAACCTGGGTCTCTAGCATTACAGGCAGATTCTTTACCATCTGAGCCACCAGGGAAGCCTGAACTGGAAGGGTATGCTTTCCTGATTTGCACAAATGGGCCAGTGGCCGCCTCACTCACTGCCACCTTTCTGAGCACAGGGTAGGCGCTGCACACTCATTTCTTGCACTAAATGAACATTTCAGCATCCCTGCCAGGGCTCCCCCACCCCCACCTCCGCTTTCTCTTGCAAGCCCACCCTTGCACTTGGACTTACCCACTGTGCTGATGACCGTGCAGCAGAAAAAGAGTGAGCTGAGGAAGGACCAGTCGGCAGACTTGGTAAACCACTGGGGCTTCACCTTCTGCAGCAGCTTCTCGAGGTCCCGCTTCCGGCCTTCCTCAACTCCAGAGAGACAGGACCGGAGTGAGTGAGAAGGTCCCACCCTCTGAAACAGGTTCCGCCCAGGTGAAAGGGTGTCTTCCCCCGGGACCAGGCCCCCTGCCTTGTGGCCCTCATCAACACAAGATGGGGGCTCTCGGAGCACTTTGCTCAACGTCTCTGCAGTTTGGGTCCTGCTCCAGCAGCTACAGGGATCAGGAGCCCATGTAAACCTGTGTGACCAGCACCCGAGAGAGATGCCCACCAACCTGAGGTCATCATGAAAGTGCCCTGGGGGCTTTCTGAATGTTCTGAGCCTTGCAAAGGGGCTTACTAACTTCTGCTCTGTCTCTTTTACTGGGGTCTTGAGAACTGAAAGGAAAAGGCTTTCATGAAAAAGTCATGCGAGGAGTTGCATGATTGCAAACCATCCCCACTCCCGGAGACCATTAAGTCTGATTGAGCATGGGGATCAGGCTGGCATCAACTGCCTGAGAGTATCTGGGAAGCCTGGGTGGAGGCCAGCTTGGGAACCCTGGTTTCTCAAGGAGGTTCCCAAATGGTTCCCTTGGCCCAGCACTCAGGGGATTTGGGGATCCCAGAAACTGCCTGCCAGCTGGCACTGTTATAAGAGGAGATCACACAGTCAGGCACACAGAAGAAAATTCTTATTTTTGTGAAATAGTTCATAATTTTATGAAAGAAAATCCATCCTTATTTGAATGGGCACTGAACTGGGAGTCCAGGCGCCTGCAGTCTAGACCCAGTTCTGCCCTTGACTAGTTCCCGTAGCTGTGGACATGAGGCTTCTTTCTGAGCCTGTTTCCCCATCGGGGAGGAAGCATGACAAGGTGAAAAGTTCTGGCTTAGGAATTTAAATGCCTCGGATTGAATCCCTGGCTCCTTTTTCTCACGAGTAACCTTGGGCAAGTTGTTTTACTCCCAGTGCCTCAGTTACCTGGTCTGTAAAAGGGGGACAATCCATACCTCATAGGGTTGGTGGGAGGATTGAGTGAGTGCATGAAAAACACTTGGCACAGGGGCTGCACGAATCCAGCGCTTACCAGGAATTTCTCCAGTGAAAATCAGGGGGTGGGCCAGCTCTGTTCCCCATGGCATTCTGCGCTCAGAATCACCCAGGAAACTTTTCAAAAATAAGATTCCCAGCCCAGCCCTGGAGATACTGCTTCAGTGGGTTGGGGAAGAGCCTGGGAATGTGCATTTGAGACAAGCTCCTTTGATGATTCTGATGTGTGGCCAGGTTTGGAAAGCCCTGAAATTGTTGATAGTTTGACTCCAGTGATGGAGCAGTGTCTGATGGCATCTCATGGGTCATCTGAGTGGCCCAGATGCAGAGAGAAGGACCCTCCACCGAGGAAGGACTCTGCCACCTGTGAGCAGCCTCTGGTCCGCCCCCACTGAGGGGACCTCCCGCAGGTCAGAGGAGTCATTAACAGCCTGGCTGAGGACCTGTCGTACTGTGGACCCTGTTACTCCTCTGAACTTTAGAGTCTGTGTTTCCTTTGTCTTTTCTTCACTCTCTATTATTTTATCTTGTTCTATTGAATCCATCTTTGCAAGTTTTAGGAGACAGAACAGAATAGAAATAATGGACAAATACCAGTGAAAAGCGATAAGGATAGACGTACAGCGCCCTGTACCTTCCAAAAGGCTTCACGTCTATTATCTCATCTGCTTCCCACAGGGTCCCCGGGATTTGGCAGACCTGAGACTGTGGGCCTTCTTCTCCCTGGCAGATTGAGACCTAGAGAGGGTCATTACTCTGCTGCAGATCACTCAGCGAGCTGGGAGAGCACCTGGCCTGGAACCAGGACCCAAGTTCTTCTCAGGACCCTTCTTATCTTCCCTGAGTTGAACCACAAAAAAAGAAAAAAAAAAAGGCCTTTGGAAACAAAAAGTAGAAGACCAGAGGGGCAGACCGGGCCTATCCAATTTGGATGGTTCCTTGAATTCTAATCCCTGTAAACAGAATCAGGGTGGGGCAGGCAGTTCTGGGGACCAGCCTAGGAATACCCGGCTCCAGACCTGACCACTCCAGACCTGACCAGCCCGGAATCCCCGGCTCCAGACCTGGCCAGCCCGGGAATCCCCGGCTCCAGACCTGGCCAGCCCGGGAATCCCCGGCTCCAGACCTGACCAGCCCGGGAATCCCCGGCTCCAGACCTGACCAGCCTAGGAATCCCCGGCTCCAGATCTGGCCAGCCAGCCATGCCACCCCACCTCGTCAAATCTGAGCATGCCAGTCTGGGTGGGGCTGAAGCTGAGGCAAAGGGGTGGGAACACTTACTGGGTGCTCAGTGCTTCTCCTACATTCCTTATAACAACCCTGAGAGGCCGTCCACTCTTCTCGCCCATTTTGCAGAAGGGAAAACAGAGACTCAGAGAGAAGTCACTTGCCTAAGTTTGCCCAGGGATGGGGAAGAGGCAGGCAGAGGGCTCCCAGATCAAGCCTCCTCCAAACCCGCTCTTCTCTGGGGGCTGCTTCCAGTAACAGACAGAAGGCCTGCCCACCAGGTGAGGCACCTACCTGTGCTGTTACATTTCAGGATGCCACAGAGCTTCTCCAAGAACTCCTCAAACTCCGGGTCCTCTGCCCGCAGGTCCTGGCTGCCCTCGATGGCCAAGAAGACCGCAGCGCCCACCAGCGCGTAGGTCACCAGGGAGCAGAGAAAACAGAGGCGAGGGGAGAGCCTCTCCAGGGCCTCCCAGTAGCACCTCTTCGCTTGGGGAAGCCCCGCAGCCTCCATCCTCCCCGCAGTGGGCAGGACAGGAAATGCTGGAGAGGCCGGAGTCCAGAGGCGGGGAGGAGGTGCGGGGGGCGGGGTGGGTGGAGGAAAGCGCCCTGAGAATGGCCCGGCTCCAGCGTTAAGTGGTTGGTGCCAGGGTTTCCCCCCGAGGACTCGGGAAGCAGCCGGCACTCCTAGCGTTCAGTTCCTAAGAGTTTCTCGGATAGCGCACCCCCCTCCCGGGCCCACCCCTCCCCAGTGCCCCAGACTGATCCACCGCGCCAGCGCACACCCAGCAGCCTGGCCAGTCCTGGAGCTGCCCTTCAGGGGCTTTGCGAAGACTGTCTGCTGCTTTGGCCTTTCCCATTCCGAAGCCGCACTTTTGACTTCCAGCTACCGAATGTGGCTTTTGCTTTTTAGCCAAGTGGTGGTCCTTCCTGGGTATGACTCTTGGACAGGTCAAAATAATCGTAATTAGCGCGGCCAGAGCTCCACGGTTTACAAAGGGCCTTCATCCTGTGTGGATCTAATTGTTGGTCCCAATTCTTCGTTCCTCAGTAGCATACCCCCAGCCTCGCCGTGGCCTCAGGTGGGTGGAGCAGACTTCCCAGCCCTTAGGGTTGGACTAAGCCACATGACTTGCTCCAGTCAATCACATGTTAGCAGGTGTGATGTAAGCAAGCCCCTGAAATGTGAGTGTAAAGTGCACCTGCTACTCCGTGCCCTGTCTCTGCTAGGAGGGTAAAAACGTGCCGCGGGTGGCAGACGTGGAGACGCGTGTGCCTTCAGATCCCCCTGCACGAAAGGATTCTCTGTGCAGCTCCAAGCAGCATGGTTCCTGACAGCCTCCAGCCATTCATTCCTTCCAGTTTTGCCTCAGCTTTCAGGCCGTGTTCTCTGGGAAACCCCTGTCCAATGACTGAGCAAGATCAGGGGAACATGAGCTTAACCATTTCTGTCACCTGCCAAACTCCTCCAACCTGAAATCTTTGCTCTCCCTTGGTCTACCAGAGATTTTGTCAGGTCTGCATCGTGATCTCAAGGCTCCCCTTGTCGCATCCTGCTTCCTCCCTTCTCCCTTACTTCCTAATAAATAGAGCTTTTGCATATTGTGTTGTCCAATCTCTAAGACATGTCCGACTCTTTGAAGCCCCATGGACTGCAGCACGCCAGGCTTCCCTGTCTTCCACTATCTCCTGGAGTTTGCTCAAACTCATGTCCATTGTCAGTGATGTCATCATCTCATCCTCTGCCATCCCCTTCTCCTCCTACCCTCAATCTTTCCCAGCCTCAGGGTCTTTTCTAATGAGTCAGCTCATCCCATCCGGTGGCCAAAGTATTGGAGCTTCAGCATCAGTCCTTCTAATGAATATGCAGGGTCGATCCTCCCCCCTTCTCCTTTACTTGCTAATAAATAGAGCTTTTGCATGCCTTACTCTATCTGTGTCTGTTTCACAAGGGATACAGTCTGCAGTAGCAGGCATCGGGGGTAATCTGAGAGAGCAGGATGGCTCAATACCCATTGGTAAGGAGATGGTGTGCAGAAAGTTCTTGGCTCAAGATCGCCATGCAATTGCTCAGCTTTTGTCAGTGGTGAGCTGGGATGGTGTACAAGTGCAACAACCTAGGCATTTTAAAACATAGGGGAAGGATGATAAATATAAGGATAAGTATAAATTGGGCTTCCCTGGTGGCTCAGACAGTAAAAAGTCTGCCTACAATGCGGGAGACCCAAGTTCGATCTCTGGATCAGAAAGATACCCTGGAGAAGGGAATGGCAACCCGCTCCAGTATTCTTGCCTGGAGAATTCCGTGGATTCAGGAGCCAGGTGGGCTACAGTCCATGGGGTCACAGAGAATTGGACATGACTAAGCAACTAAGGCTACTACTAAGTGTAGATAGTTACTGGGAAGTTCCACTGATCCCCCGAAGGCAAACCTAGAAAGGGGGGTTAGTAGGAAAAGCACAGCTTCCACTGTGGTTGGACTCAGGACAGCAACCGATATTCGTAGCCTCCTTATTTCACTATTCATTCTAAATTTTCCTTGCCCTCTGCCACCTCTTTTGCTGCTTTCAGTGGGTTTCCCAATGGCAAGACCCAAATCCTCATTCCTGAAAGGTCTGCGCCTTTCCAGGTCAGACTTGCTTGTGTTTGCCCATTCACAGACACGGATATGAAGTGGGTCCCCCCCCTCCCCGTTACTACCCATATTCTCCCTGCCCCTGCAGTGTGAACACCTTCACATCAGGTATAATGATTCCTCCTACCTTCTTCTTCTTTTTCAAGATTGTTTCAGCTATTTTAAGGCCTTTCTACTTCAAAGGCATACTGTATAGCACAAGGAGCAATACTCAATATCTTGTAATAACCTACAAGAGAAAAGAATCTGAAAAAAATATATATATATAACTGAATCATCTTGCTGTACATGCGAACATAACACGAAATTGTAAATCAACTTATACTTCAATTTTTTTTTACTTCAATTTTTTAATTAGAATATCCTTTTTATTTATGTACTTATTTTTGGCTGTGCTGGGTCTTCACTGCTGCGTGGACTTTTCTCTAGTTGTGGGGAGCAGAGGCTACCCTTCATTGCAGTGGCTTCTCTTGTTGTGGGCTCTAGAGCACAGACTCAGTAGTTGTGGCATATAGGTTTAGTTGCTCTTTGGCATGTGGGATCTTTCCAGACCAGGGATCAAATCCGAGTCTCCTCCACTGGCAGGCAGATTCTTTACCACTGAGCCACCACGGAGGCCCCATACTTCAATTTAAAAAGAAGGCAAAAAAGGCCCTTCTATGTAAGTTTTCGAACTATCTTACCTTTGTCTATAGAAAACCTCACTGGGATTTTGATAGCGGTTGCATAAACCCATAGAACAATGTGGGGAGGCTTGACACCAGACTCTGTCAAACCCCCAGTCCTTGAACACCGCATGTCACTCCTGGCCATTGTTTTTGAATACTGCCTTAGGGTGCTCCCGTCATTCTTTACTCAAGTCAGGAATCAACATCTTAAGATGAGAATGCATAAGTCATTTGTTATTTATTATGTGGTGCATTCTGAGTGCTATTTAATGTGTTTGGGGGCAATGTTAATGGTTGAAAATGTTAGATGGTAGAGGTCAAAAAGTGTATTTGTACTCCTCTTTGTAAGTCTTTCCAGAAGACACAGTCCAAAGGTCTAGAAGAGTGTAGAGGATAACAGAGCCTGTGTGCTCATCACCCTTCGTGATGAGTATCACGATGCTGTGTGCCTTCTAGAGGTAGACAGACTGCTGGCTAGAGAAGGACCCTGGGATCGGCCCCAAACTGACAGCAAGTGAGCAGCCGCGCCACGCTGGCCATTGTGCGTTCTCCTACCACAGGCTGCCCTGGAGAGAAACGTGGCCTCAGGGTTCTCTCCCTGTGTGTGTGTCTCTGTGTGCATGCATCTATTTCTCACTCTTTTTTTTTTATTGTTTCTGTTTTATCTTTTGGTTTCTTGGTGGAGAGGCATGTGGGACCTTAGCCCCCCGACCAGGGATTGAACCTGCACGCCCTGCATTGGGAGGTAAAATCTTAACCACTGAATCACCACGGAAGTCCCGATTTCTCCCTCTTAAGAAAGGATGAGCAATCAGGGAGTGGGCTTCTCAATCACAAAGAACCCACCAGTTCTTGTAGAAATAATGAGAAGCCGATTACACTTCTACATTAAACATGGCATTGGTCCCTAAAATCAAATTGCTATGTTACAATCAACTTGTAAGGCTTTGGCATGGAAATGGGGACATGTGACCTGCAGTCCACATTGCAGGGCGTATGGGAAAAGAATGATTCCTTCAGAAGAAGTCATAGGCCCAGAGAGGAAATTAAACCTTAAGGACATCATTGACCAAACACCTGCCTGGAGTCCACTGTTCCCTTCTTGGCCATCACCCTATGTCCTAGATGGGAATAAAGGCGAAGTTGCTTTAATGAGAGGACCAAAAATATATAGAGTGGCTTAAAAGAAATGGACGTATACCGACCTCTTACATAACAGTCTGGAAGCAGGAGCTCCTTGTTGTTGGAGCAGCTCCGCTTCATCCAGTTGATCTTAGGTGGCCTTGGCCTGCAGAAGCTTGAAGCAGGATTTCAGTTCCCAGACAGAGACTGAAGTTAGGCTGAGGCAGTGAGAGCTCTGAATCCCAGCCACAGACCAGTGACCAGTGACAGGCCCTAGCCTGACAGCTTTGTAGAAATAAATTTCCACATAGAGAAAGTCATGAGACAAGTTAAATGTTTATTAGGAGGGAAAGGAATACATGTGGATAGATACACGGGTGGACTCGGAGAGAGAGTTGTGTCCATGTTGTTGTTTGAATCACTTACCTGGGGGCATTTCTTCCAGGTTTCCTTTGGCCAATTATCTTGCTTTGCCTGGTTCTGAGCTTGTTCTTAATTTATCTCAGGGTCCTCCCATGAGTACGTGTGTATGTCTTGGCCAAGATGGATTCTAGTGAAGAGGCCCGTGGGCAGGTTGACATCTTACTGTGAGGTGACACCCCCTCCCTTTTGATCCCCAAGGAGCCTTTCTGCACAGATGTAGTTGGGAAGGTTTCCATGACCTTGAGAATGAGAGAAATGTGGTCTCTTATCTGGGCAGGGCTCCTCCTCTTCATCTTGGAGTAACTGTCCACAGGGGACAAACTCCAGCTGCTCAGGCTGGGGCACATCTATCTCCTGCCTCACAGTCATTAAGCACCAGAGTCTTTCCATCTTGTTGCCCTATGATATCCCAGGGCAGTAGTTTTCAACATGCAGCCCTTAGACAAGCGGCATGACCATTGTTTGGGGACTTATAGGAAATGGAAGTTCTTGAGCCCCATCCCAGACCTACTGAATTCAGAACTCTGGGGGTGGGACCCAGTGTTGTGATCAAGCCCCTCAGGTGATGCTAAAGCACATTAAAGTTTGAGAAGCACTGCCTAAGACATCAACCCGAGCTGCACGCTTAAAACTAGACTCGGGCTTGCCTGGTGGCTCGGTGGTAAAGAATCTGCTTGCCAGTGCAGGAGACATAGGTTCAATCCCTGATCCGGGAAGATCCCATGTGCTGCAGAGCAACTAAGCCCATGCATCACAGCTATTGAACCTGTGCTCCAAAGCCCAGGAGCCCCAACTACTGAGCCTACGTGACCACCCTACTGAAGCCCGTGCTCCCTAGAGCCTGTGCTCTGAAACGAGAGAAGCCACCACAATGAGAAGCCTGTATATCATAACTAGAGAGTAGCGTCCACTCTCTATAACTAGAGAAAAGCCCACTCAGCAACAAAGATCCAGCACAGCCAAAAATAAATTTAAAAATACCTTTGATTCTTCGCTGATCACTTTATTTAAAAAAAAAACAAAACAAAACACTAGACTCTTAGGCTCATCTCCATCCTATCTCAAGGGGAGGGAAAGGGTAAGTCAGGATGACAGCTATTTCTCTAACGTCAGTGAGATGGAAATTGTACACATCGCTTCTACTTGACATTCAGTTGATGAAGACTTCCTCACACTGAGTCACCAGGTCATCCAGAAGATGTAAGCCAAGCATCTAGCAGGTGGCAACTGCCCAGGAAGAAGGGGTCGGGGATTGATTAGGAGCACAGAATTGACCAAAACCACACTCAGGGGGCAAGATATCCTGAATCTGCGGCTAAGTCACCCCTCCTGTGGATGGAAACACACAAATCTGAGTCTTTGACAGGCGCTTTCATAAAACCTCCTTATGGAGATGACTTCTTATTATCACCTGCTGTTAATTATCCTGGTTGGTGAGGGAAGAATGAGAAAAGTCAAAAGATAAACAGTTTTGAAAGTGCTTTGGGAACTCTAAGTTTGCTAAGTTGCTTCAGTCATGCCTTTGTGACCCCATGGGCTGTAGGCCACCAGGTTCCTCTCTCCATGGGATTTTCCACGTAAGAATACTGGAGTGGGTTACCATTTCCTCCCCCAGGGGATCTTCCCAACCCAGGAATCAAACCCGAGTCTAAAGCACTGTGTAAATTCAAGGGATGATGTTCTTATTTGGGGATTTTGCTTTTTTGTTGGGGATTTTTGTGACTTTTATTATTTTAGGATGTTCCCTAGTGGCTCAGTCAGTAAAGAATCCACCTGCAATGCAGGAAACCTGGGTTTGATCCCTGGGTTGGGAAGGTCCCCTGGAGGAGGGCATGGCAACCCACTCCAGCATTCTCAACTGGAGAATCCCCCTGGACAGAGGAGCCTGGTGGGCTACAGTCCATGGGGTCTCAAAGAGTCAGTCATGACTGAAGCGACTTAGCACATAGCACAGAACGCAGAGGTATGGAGGTTCCTACCCTTTTCATTCTGCCTGTTCAGCAACCTCCCCAGAAAAAAACACAATAGACATATTGACAGGAAATTGTGAACATAATCAAGTGGGAAAAAAAAACAAAGGTGGACCCACATGTGATCCAGATGTTAGAATAAGGAGATAAGTACTTTAACATAACTGTAACTAACACGATAAAGAAAATAAGAGAAAAGGTTGACAAATGGATGAATGAGTAATGTTAACAGAGAATCTCTAAAAGACCATCAAGAAGATATTCTAGAATTTATTTTTATTAGTTGGAGGCTCATTACTTTACAATATTGTAGTGATTTTTGTCATACATTGACATGAATCAGCTATGGATTTACATGTATTCCCCATCCCAATCCCCCCTCCCACCTCCCTCTCCACCCGACTCCTCTGGGTCCTCCCAGTGCACCAGGCCCGAGCACTTGTCTCATGCATCCAACCTGGGCTGGTGATCTGTTTCACCATAGATAATATACATGCTGCTCTCTCGAAACATCCCACCCTCGCCTTCTCCCACAGAGTTCAAAAGTCTGTTCTGTACATCTGTGTCTCTTTTTCTGTTTTGCATATAGGGTTATCGTTACCATCTTTCTAAATTCCATATATATGTGTTAGTATGCTGTAATGTTCTTTATCTTTCTGGCTTACTTCACTCTGTATAATGGGCTCCAGTTTCATCCATCTCATTAGAACTGATTCAAATGAATTCTTTTTAATGGCTGAGTAATATTCCATGGTGTATATGTACCACAGCTTCCTTATCCATTCATCTGCTGATGGGCATCTAGGCTGCTTCCATGTCCTGGCTATTATAAACAGTGCTGCGATGAACATTGGGGTGCACGTGTCTCTTTCAGATCTGGTTTCCTCGGTGTGTGTGCCCAGGACTGGTATTGCTGAATCATATGGCAGTTCTATTTCCAGTTTTTTAAGGAATCTCTACACTGTTCTCCACAGCGGCTGTACTAGTTTGCATTCCCACCAACAGTGTAAGAGGGTTCCCTTTTCTCCACACCCTCTCCAGCATTCATTGCTTGTAGACTCTTGGATAGCAGCCATCCTGACTGGTGTGTAATGGTGCCTCATTGTGGTTTTGATTTGCATTTCTCTGATAATGAGTGATGTTGAGCATCTTTTCATGTGTTTGTTAGCCATCTGTATGTCTTCTTTGGAGAAATGTCTGTTTAGTTCTTTGGCCCATTTTTTGATTGGGTCATTTATTTTCTGGAATTGAGCTGCAGGAGTTGCTTGTATATTTTTGAGATTAATCCTTTGTCTGTTGCTTCGTTTGCTATTATTTTCTCCCAATGTGAGGGCTGTCTTTTCACCTTGCTTTGACTGCTGAGTTTTAAACCAACTTTTTCACTCTCCTCCTTCACTTTCGAGAGGCTCGTTAGTTCTTCTTCACTTTCTGCCACAAGGGTGGTGTCATCTGCATATCTGAGGTTATTGATATTTCTCCCAGCAATCTTGATTCCAGCTTGTGCTTCGTCCAACCCTCATTTTGCATGATGTACTCATTTGGTGGAGTCCAATCCTTCTCTCAGTTCACCCTTACTCCATTCCTCTTATTCAAATCTGAACTCCCATGCCACTTCCTCTTTCTTTGCCCAAGGCAGGTATCATCAATTGATCTTGGCTCTTTTTCGTGATGAGTTAAGATGTATCCTCAGAATCTTTCTTAACCTAATACTTGTACATAAACATTTCCAGTGTCTCTACTCATAATAACACACACAAAAAAACAGAATTCTCTGAGTTCTCATAAATCACGAGGGTTGTATTAAACGTCACAACAACTTAATTGGAGAGTCCCATGAGAGAATTCCAGAGTGAACATCTCACTCTTCTGATCAAGTTCCTCATCTTTCTGAAACAAGGAGAAATAGCCTCTGGTGCATGATTCTTGTAACCTCAAAGACTCTGCTAGCCTCCAGGCCTGGAGGGCTTCAGGAAAAGGCTGTAATCCACCTCATACCGCACTCTCTTCCATGAGGACCAGAGTGCTGCTGACTGTTGGTAGAGCTGATTGATATTCTAGAATTTAAAATTTAACAATATGAAATTTAAAGCTAACTGAAAATGAGAAGACAAGACACAGTGAGAGAAGATATTTGCAAAAGAAATGCCTGATAAATGATTTATCTAAAATATATAAAGAACTCTTAAAACTCAAGAAGAAGAACAACCTCACTTTGAAATATATTATATGAGCATCAAATCAACATGCTGTATACCTTAAACTTACCCAGTGTTATATGTCAACTACATCCAATAAAGCTGGAAAATAAAATATTTTTAATTTTTAACAAGAAAAACCTTCCCTGGTGGTCCAGTGGTTATGAATCTGCCTGCCGTTGCAGGGGGACGCAGGTTAGATTTCTGGTCCAGGATGATCCCACAGGCTGCTAGGCAACCAAGCCTCTTTGCCACAACTCCTGAGCCAGGATTCTATTGCCCGGGTGCCACAACTACTGAAGCCCATGCACCCTACAGCCCATGCTCAGCAGCAAAAAAAGTCACTGCAATGAGAAACCCAAGCACTGCAACAAGGACCCAGCACAGCCTTAAGTAAATAAGTAACTTTTAAAAAAGTTTTAAATGGGCGAAAGATCTGAACAGATACTTCAAATGACATATATAAATGATATATCTACACGGGTACAAATAAGCATATGAAAAGGTGCTCAGCATCATATATCATGGGGCTTTCCAGGTGGCTCAGCGGTAAACAATCCTCCTCCCAAAGCAGAAGACACAAGACATGCAAGTTTGATCCCTGGGTCCGGAAGATCCCCTGGAGTAGGAAATGGCAACCCACTCTAGTACTCTTGCCTGGGAAATTCCATGGACAAAGGAGCCTGGTGGACTACAGTCTGAGGGGTCACAAAGAGTCGGACACGACTGAGCATGAATGCAAGTATGCAATCATACATCATTAGGGAAGTGCAAATTAAAAAAAACAATGTCATACAACTACACATCTTTTAGAATGGCCAAAATCTGGAACAACTGCCAACACCAAATGCTGGTGAGCAACAAGAACTCTCATCTGTTGCTGGTGGAAATGCAAAATGTTATAGCTGATGTAGGAGATAGATGGAGTGGGTAGCCATTCCTTTCTCCGGTGGATCTTCCCAATCCAGGGATCCCGCATTGCAGGCATATTCTTTACCATCTGAGCCACAAGGGAAGCCCAGAATACTGGAGTGGATAGCTTATCCCTTCTCCAGGGGATCTTCCTGACCCAGGAATCGAACTGGGGCTCCTGCATTGCAGGTAGATTCTTTACCAGCTGAACTACCAGGGAAGCCTGCTGACGGGTCAAGTGAGATGCAAATACATGTTAGTATATAGAACATAAAGAAAATACTGGGGAGTTATACACCGCACCATTGCCAGAGATTATCTCTGAGGGCTGGAATGCAGAGACTCTTCCTTTTTTAAAAAACTTTCCCAGTATTACATATTTCTGTGAGGTATTCATTATTTAAAAGGAAAAACTAATAAAGCAATCTGCAAAGCATATCTATCTTGTGGGTGAGGATGCATCCACATTTTAGATGTCTGATAAATGTTAATTTTCCTTCCCTTCCCTCCGTGGTTTTGCATTCTGAAAGGAGTCTTCCAAAGAGGCAAAGCCCTCAGAATGGTTTTTAATGTGTTTTGTTTTAGGTATTTTTTGGGCCACACCACGTGGCATGTGGAATTTTAGTTCCCCAGCCAGGGATTGAGGGCTTCCCTTGTGGCTCAGAATCTGCCTTCAAAGCAGGAGACCTGCCTGGGTTCGATCCCTGGGTTGGGAAGATCCCCTGGAAAATGAAATAGCTACCCACTCCAGTATTATGGCTTGGAGAATTCCATGAACTATATAGTCCATGGGGTCGCAAAGAGTCGGACACGACTGAGCAACTTTCACTTCACACCAAGGATCGAACCTGCACTCCCTGCATTGGAAGGGCAATGTCTTAACCACTGAACTGCCAGGGGGATGAATTTCTGCTATCTTGGCAGACAGGCAGCAAAGGCCTTTCTCAACAGAGGATAGACCCTTTCTGCAGCCTTGAAGTCACATCACAGAGGGGCCTGTGGCATCTCCCACGAACAAGATGCTCCTACATGCTCATTTCCCTGACCCTGCAGAAGAAGTGGAAAAGGAAACTCAGGGTCGCCTTGACATCTCAGCACACTGTAGAGTCATTCTATCCTGAAATCTGAATTTTTAATAGTTCATAAATGCCCCGGGTTTCAGAAGGTGAACAGGTTCAAACACTGAAAAGCATGAATAACCTGCTGGTCATTTCTGCAGCCTGCTGTTCATTTCTGAGAATGCTCCTG
Source organism: Muntiacus reevesi (assembly GCF_963930625.1). Lineage (NCBI taxonomy): Eukaryota > Metazoa > Chordata > Mammalia > Artiodactyla > Cervidae > Muntiacus > Muntiacus reevesi. The sequence continues at coordinate 159,091,181 of NC_089250.1, read as the reverse complement.
GAGGTGAATAATTGATGCCACTTATTGATGCACATTCCTTAAGAGGCCCATCTTAAAGGAGACTGGAGGTTTCCACCCAGAGCAAGCCCAGCTTCCCCAGAGGCGTTTCCAGCAATCAGGATGCTCCACAGCTGTGGTTGGCTATAAACATCCCACAGTGCAAACACATTTGCATCAAGACCATGAATGTCCTTGATACAATGTAAACATGATGTAGAAAAACTAAGTTAAGTATTGAAAATCATCCCAGTACAAAAAGAAACAAATCTTATCAGAGACAGTTGAGGAGGGTAATTTCTCCCATTCCTTACTCTGTGCCTCTAATACCACAATTCAGCCACACCCTCTGCCCTGTGACTTTACAATGCCTCCCACAGTTACATCCCTTCTCCATTAAAGTTGAGCTTGGCTATGCAACTTTAGACAATGAAAAGACAGCAGCTATGATGCCATAAAAGGCTTTTTAATGTGTTTGCATGGATGGGTTAGGCTTCTGCTATGCATGGTAAGAAGAGCATCTCTGAGAGCTATTTGTTCCAGACACACAGAGCCAACCAGAACCCCTCACTCCCACCCAAGCCAAGGCATGCCAGCCAGCTGGCAAACCTGAAACAGTGCAGGAGAACAGATGAGCAGGTGGCAGGAATTGTTAGATGCTAGAACATGTCTTCTACCTGAAGACCCGGTTCATCAAGAAGTTAAACACAGAATTATTATATGACCTAGAAGGTCCACTCCTAGATACATACCCCCAAATAATTGAGAGTAGGGACTCAAACACATACATGCACACGAATGTTCATAGGAGCACTGTTCACAATAGCCACAAGGTGGGAACAAACCAAATGGCCATCAGTGGATGAGTGGTACCATATATAATAGAACATCATACAGCCACTTAAAGGGATGGAATTGTGTTACATGCTACAACTTGTATGAACCTCAAAAACCTCACACTAGGTGAAAGAAGCCAGATACAGAAGGACAAATATTGTACGATTCCATTTCATTTGCTAGAGTAAGGTAAACACATACAGACAGAAAATGAATTGGCGGTTTCCAGGTACCAGAGAAGTAGGGACTAACTGCAGACGTACAGGAGTTTTCTTTTGAGATGATGAAAGTAGCACATTTGGAACTAGCACATTCACATAACATTCACATAACATAATATTCACATAATATCGTGTACATACTGAATGTCACTGGATTGTTCACGTTAAAATGATTGATTTTATAAACTATAATGGAGAAGAATATGAAAAAGAATATACATGTGTGAATCACTTTATTGTACACAGTAACTAATACAATAATGTTAATGAACTATACTTCATTTGCAAAAATGGCTGATTTTATGTTATGTAAACCTTATCTCAAGGCTTCCCTGGTGGCTCAACAGTAAAGAATCCACCCAATGCAGGAGACGCGGGTTTGACCCTTGGGTCCGGAAGATCTCCTGGAGAAGGAAATGGCAACCTACTCCAATATTCTCGCCACGGACAGAGGAGCCTGTTGGGCTACAGTCCATGAGGTCACAAAAGAGCCGGACACAACGTAGAGACGAATCAGCAATAAAAAAAATCTTACTCCAAGAAAAAGTAAAAGTTGTCTTCATACAAATGAGATGCTTAATAACTACAAGTGTTTACCAGGGCTTAGTGTCATTTCTCTTTTCAATGAATCCACTGTGAAACAGGAGTGTACATCACAGTTCTCAGAAGCTTGCAAATTTTAATCTGCAAATCGATTTATGAATGGATTTAAATAATCTGGCTGTAAATCCACTTAATGATTGCCTCTAAAATACCATCTTGAAGTAAAGCCAAGGCATTAAGGGGATGAATGACCTAAGCACCTCATCTAGTTACAAGTATATGTTCCTTCCAGGGATGAGTAAAGTTTGGGGGACAATCTACACCCCCTTTATTAATCTAAGTTTGTGTGTCTGTGCTTGTGTATATGCTCGTGGGCATGCTCAGGTGCTCAATCTTGTCTAACTCTTTGCAAGTCCAAGGAATGTAGCCCTTCTGGCTTCTCTGTCCATGGAATTTTCCAGGCAGGAATACTGGAGCAGGTTGTCATTTCCTACTCCAGGGGATCTTCCTGATTCAGGGATCAAACTCGCGTCTCTTACATCTACCTGCTTGTCAGGCAGATTCTTTACCACTAGCTCCACCTGAGACGCCCACCCAATTCAAGTTTCTAAGGCTTTACAAATTGTCTTTACCACCCTAGAAGATTAGATTCACTGCCACAAGGGGGCAGTGGTGTTCAGGAAATGCCCCACCTGTTAAGAGAAAGACAAGTTAGAATTCTTGAGCTGCAGATTCCAGTTTTCATCATTGAAAGTGGTAGCAAATATCCCCAGGTCACTGAAAACATCATCAGCTATTGAAAAATACATAGTAAAGGGCTTCCTAGGTGGTGCAGTGGTAAAGAATCTACCTGCCAATGCAGGAGACTTGTGTTCAATCCCTGGGTCGGGAAGATATCCTAGAGAAGGAAATGGCAATTCACTCCGGTGTTCTTGCCTAGAAAATCCCATGCACAGAGGAACCTGACGAGCTATAGCCCATGGGGTCACAAAGAGTCAGACCTGACTTAGTGACAGCATGCATAGAGAGTGGTTGTTCTAATAGCTTGGAAGGATGAAGGCACAGGATGGTATTCCCAGCCAAACTGTGATGATCACAGACTACGAGTGAAAAATAAACCTTGGTTGTTTGTTTGTTTGTTTGTTTAATAAAAATATATAGTAGGTTTGTTGAAAAGAATATTGGATCTGGAAAAGCATCTTTGGGAAACATGTTCTATCGAGTTTATACAAAGAAACTGGGCTTCTAGAAACCCAGTAGGAACTGGGTCGCGTGAGCAGCCCAGAGCCACAGAGTCAGGCCTGGAACCCAGGTCTAGCGTTTTCTGAGGCTCTTGGTGCCACGGCCTCCTGCTCTCGAGCTTTCCTCAGCCTTTTCTTGAGCTTTCAGAGCAAGTCGAGGTCTGCGCGTTGGCAGGAGCACTTTTCACTGATTTCTTGCAGCAAGTCTCTTCCAACGCCACGGGCTGCCTTCAAACTCCCGCCGCGCTGCCCGCGGCCCCCATCTCCCGGGGCAAAAGCATTAGCTGAAAAGCCCAGCTTTCGGAATCAGAGCTGGAGGTGCAAGAGCAGCAACTGTGGACGAGCATCCACACGGGGCTGACGAGCTGTCAGAGCCACCACCGTCTGTCAAGACCTATGAGATCGCAGCCCACACAGGGCAGGCAAGCAGCTGAGGTGCTTGGAGCATCAGCCTCAGAGGCACAAAACTGTTCACCCCGTGACGGGCCTAGGCTCCAGCATCTCCCAGGAAGCCCTCCCATCGGCAAAGCCCCCTGCTAGATGCTGGAGGGAGGAAGGCGTCCTTCACAGGTGATTAAGATGCCATCTCAGCACTGGAGAAACAGCTGATCTGCTGGAGAAATGGGGACCAACATAGGAAAGCTCGAGGGATAGGAACCTGCCCGCCAATGCAGGAGACATGAGACTCCAGCTTGATTCCTGGGTCAGGGAAATCCCCTGGAGGAGGAAATGGCCACCCACTCCAGTATTCTTGCCTGGAGAATCCCATGGACAGAGGAGCCTGGCGAGCTACAGTTCACGGGGTTGCAAAGAGTCAGACATGACTGAAGCGACTTAGCATGCACAAATGAGAAGACGAGCACCAAAGCGGTCCAGAGCAGCTTTCCAAGTTCCCTGCAAGAATCCTTCACGCCAGGATACACGCACATCAACAGGACCAGACAGCCGGAGGAATTTCAACTCCTCAGGCTCCGAATGGCAGCCCCTTACAGAAGGGAATTGTGGACTTTTTGCCATGCCACTGGAAAGGTAGAGAACCTTTCCTCCTATAGCTTCTTACTGAAAACTCAGGTCACCTCTGTGCCACTGGACTCAGTCATGTCCAACTCTGTGTGACCCCATGGACTATAGCTCACCGGGTTCCTCTGTCCATGGAATTATCCCTGCAAGAATAGTGGAGTGGGTTGTTATTTCCTCTAAGGGGTCTTCCTGACCCAGGGATGGAACTTGTGTCTCCTGCACCTCCTGCTTTGCAGTTGGATTTTTTTACCTGCTGAGGCCTCAGGAAGCCCCTCTGTGCCACGTGTTCAGGGGCTCAGTTGTGCCCAACTCTTTGCGACCCCATGGACTGCAGCACGCCAGACTTCCCTATCCTTCACCAACTCCCGGAGCTTGCTCAAACTCATGTCCATCAAGTCAGTGATGCCATCCAACCATCTCATCCTCTGTCATCTGCTTCTCCTCCTACCTTCAATCTTTGCTAAAATCAGGGTCTTTTCTAGTGAGTTGGCTATTCACATCAGATGGCCAAAGTATTGGAATTTCAGCTTCAGCATCAGTCCTTCCAATGAATATTCAGGACTGATTTCCTTTTGGATTGACTGGTTTGATCTTGCAGTCCAAGAGACTCAAGAATCCTCTCCAACACCATAGTTCAAAAGCCTCGGTTCTTCAGCAGCCAGCCTTCTTTATGGTCCAACTCTCACATCCATACATGACTACTGGAAAAACCATAGCTTTGACTTTTCGGATCTTTGTTGGCAAAGTAATGTCTCTACCTTTTAGTACACTGTCTAGGTTGGTCATAGCTTCTTTTCCAAGGAGCAAGTGTCTTAATTTCATGGCTGCAGTCACCATCTGCAGTGATTTTGGAGCCACTCATGTCTGATTCTATATAGTCCGTGGAATTCTGCAGGACAGAATGCTGGAGTGAGTAGCCTTTCCCTTCTCCAGGGGATCTTCCCAACCCATAGATTGAACCCAGGTCTCCTGCATTGCAGGCAGATTCTTTACCAGCTGAGCCACCAGGGAAGCCCAAGAATACTGGAATGGGTAGCCTATCCCTCCTCCAGCGGATCTTCCTGACCCAGGAATCAAACCCGGGTCTCCTGCGTTATACGTGGATTCTTTATCAACTGAGCTCTCAGGGAAGCACCCCCACCCCCACCCCCACGTCCTGCCAAAAAAATACAACCCTCAGAGCTGGATTTTTTGTAATTGCCACCAGAGGGCGCTCTAAGAACAAGTCTGAATTTTGCTTTCTTGGTGTTTATGAAGGAAGAGGGGAAAATGCTCCTCTCTGCTCTCAGCAAGTCCCAAGGACCAGTGAAAACCCTCTAATGGTTTTACTTCACTATGAATTTATGACAGGCACACACTGCAAAATGAATCTGGATCTGTAGATTTACAGAACAGTTGCCCTCCCCCGTGGGTTTCCCAAGAATATTTCAGACACAAACGATCCCCAAAGCACAAGTCCTGCCCTGATACTCCACTGGAGTGCACTGTCCAGAGGATCAGATGGTAGCCTTCTCACTGTCTGGATTCAGAGCCTCCAGAACTGCTCTCCCAACCAGAATCAAACCCAGATCCTGTCTCCAACAGCAACAGGAGTGCCAGCCCCACCCCTCAGGGGCCCTCTTTACCAAGCTACTCCCACGAACATATGATGACACTGATGTGACAGACTGTGTTAGCCAGGCCTTGGAACTAAAGTGGACATGGCTTCCAGCGACTTGATTCCACGTGCCTCCTTTTTGACTGCAGGTCCGCCTCTCGGCTGGGATGGGGACACGGCAGTGTGGTGTTCTGCTTCCAGGAAGACGTGAGGAGACTCCCCAGGGAGGAGAGGCAGCAGCCACATCCAACAGCACAACAAACCCCACCTGAGATCGCTTGTTGATTAGAATAGTTGGTGTTCATAAGGTTATCATCCGTATTACCACATGAGGATGCGCACCTGCTTTTTTTTTTTTTTTTCCTCAAGATTATTTTGCACCTGCAGAAGGTTCCCTTTTCAAAAATGTGTCTGGAGACAGAACTGTGAAAAGGACTGATGCTCCCGTGGGCCCATGCACCTGTGGTTATCGTGCAGAAAGAACATAAGGGGCAACCAGAAGGGCAGCGAGGGGTGGGGGGCGGCAGAGGGAAATGGCCCTGACACTCAAGTTTGGGGGTTCAGCACAGATTGCTGTTGTGAGTGCCACACTTGAAGGAGGCCGTAGGTCAACAGGGAAGTGGGTTTATTGACATGATCAGATGCACTCTTCCTGCTCTCAGAAGACATTAGAGGGGTGCATGACTACCCTGTGAAGCTTCCCTGAGCTTCAAGGCTCAGATGGTAAAGAATCTGCATGCAATGCAAGAGACCTAGGTTCGATCCCTGAGTCGGGAAGATGCCCTGCAGAAGGGAATGGCTACCCACTCTAGTATTCTTGCCTGGAGAATTCCATGGACAGAAGAGTGGCAATTGCTTCTGGAGACATCTGGAAAGGCGTCCAAGGACAGATGTCGCCTGGGTTTCTCCTGGAAGGCTGAGAGGTAACTGTCACCACCAGTCTAGTTTCACCCCAACACCCCCCTGGCCTGCCCCAGCACGTGCTCCCCAAGAAGCACCTTCTGTGTGCCTGCCAAGTCAGGTGACAGGACCAGCAGCGGGCTGCTACTGTCCTGGGTCTCATTCCTCCCCCCAGGCCTCAGGTGATATTCACGGCTCACACCTGAGGTGTGACACTCTCGCCCTCTAGAGCTCTGTGAATAAAGAGGGCATTTGAGTTCCTTTTCTTTCTTGCACATGGTCAAAAACCCAGACTCTCTTTGAGACAGTGTACCCAGGGTTTTGGTTCAGAAATGAATGGATCCCTTAACCCAGTGTTCACCCACACATCAGCTTGCCCCTCCTCTGAAAAGGCCTGGAACATCCATGCTTTGGGATTGTAGCCATGGAATCCTGACTTTCCTAGCCACCCTCGTGTCCTCTGAATGGGATTTTATGGTTTGCAAAATGCTTTCACTGTCACTGTATTATCCCCATTAGACAGATGAGGAAACTGAGGCTTGCCAGCATCCAAAAGTATGGTGAATCAGGAACCACATTACAAATCTGTAGAAGTGGAAGTCCTGAAGTCGAAGTATTAATTTTACAAGCTTACCTCATGGAGGAGATAATGCTAATCTGAGATACTTCATGTTGATCAAGGAGCTGTGCTTGAACTTGCAAGACTCTCTGGGTAAGTACCTGGATTCCAGAGCCCACATAGCCTGGTGCTGCATTAGAAGGCTGATGCTCTCAGGAATACCTGTGTTCAATTTCACATCTATGGTGGATGCCTTAGGTTTTGCTATCTATCACGCTGTCTGCTTCCTTCTGATGCCTCGATTTTTCTAGGAGTGACCACTGTCTCTCACATTCAGAATGACGTTTCCCCTGTGTCCAGAAAAGACATGCAATTCAGACTTGAGCACTTCGAGCCTTGCTTTCTCTGGGCCCAAGTGATTGGTTAAGGCATGAGCACGTGGCCCAGTCAGAAGCATTGAGACTCCTGCTGTGATCATTAAGGGACAGGCACTCTCTTTCACAGTACTTAAACCTGGTAGGATGCAGGCTTGGAGTATCTGGCAGCAAGCTTGTCACCATGAGGGACCCAAGAAACAGAGAGTGTGATACCATTGGTCTCTGGAGATAACTATGTCTGAAATGAGTATTTTTCTAGACTTTTTTGTTATGTGGTCCCATAAAGGCCTTTCATTTCTTAGGTCAGCTTTGAGTTGGCTCAAAGGTCCTATCCAATGTAACATCCCTTCTACTACAACTACCAGTCATCCATTATAATCGCACACATTCCTTTTCTAGACAGTGGGCTTTGCCTCTGTCCTTCTTGTCCAATCACACGGAAGTTAGTTGAGGACTCTGGCTATTCATCCCTTGGCCCAATGAGTTGATTCATAGAATGAGGGCAAACTGCAATACCCCGGGTGAAACCAGCCAGGCATCTTGCTTGATCCTCATTTATTTGCGTAAGGGTACACTGTGTTTTCTTCACGGCAAGGCCTGTCATGTCCTCCAGTCTGCATCTGGAGCCCGTTGCCCTGTTTTCAAAATGAAAGGGACAGACCAAATAATTTCTTAAAAGATCCACTACACCTAATATCCTGTTACCCACTTAAACATTCTTTAAGAGAATATGGGAAACAGTCCTTATCAAGGAAGTGTGGCCTGTGATCAGCGGGCTTTGGCATTTGGGAAAAGCCTGAGGTTTCTGGAAAATGTCACTGACGAGGATGTGCTTACAGACTCTCCATTTACAGTAACCTGTGACCCTAGAAATGTCTCAATTTGGGGGGAAATAAATGAGAATAAGCATCAAGGTGGGTCTGTGTGGGGCATTTTCTTCTTTGTCTGAGGCCTCAGATCTGTAAGCAAATGCTATCCAGAAAGCAGCGGAGGCAGGTCCCTTTCAGGAAAAACTTCTTGTACCGAGGTTCCCGGAAAATTGCGTTTGGAGAGCTAAGAAGCTTGGCCGTGAGTAATTTGTTTTTTAAATAGCCCTGTTAGTTGGTCCACATTGTGTTTTTCATTCCACCAGAGCCGAAGGTGGTGTTCCTTTTGTTTATAGTATTAGTGTTATATTATTGGTGATCTCATTGTTCTTGTTTGTGACATGTTTACCTCGGTGGGACAGTTATTGTAGGAGGCACGTCGGGGGCCAATCTACCCACCAAACCTGCAGAACTAAAGAAAAAGACGCCAATCTGTCCTGCAGGGTGCACATTACTCCTCTCTTGGCTTGTTAAAGTCTAATTATAGGCTGTTGATCCCAGTTAGAACCATTTATAAGCCTAAACACTTTTCTGCGGTGTCTTTTGCCAATAGGTGTGTTTCATTCTTATTGTTGTGTAAAACATAACATTTGCGCATTTGGGGGACTAGAACAGGTTAGTGTTCCCTTGGAAAGTCAAAGGGAAAACATGCTAGATATGATTCAAAAGTGGGTTGAGGGAAAGCAATAGATCTTGATGTTTATTTATCAGGAATTTCAGAAACCTCAGGACTATGGAGCTCTCCTTGCAAATCTCAGCTCAAGTGCCACCTCCTCTGGGAAGCTCTCCCTGACTGCTCATCTCAGGTTCTTGGGACAGCAGATCTCTCCAACCTTCCCCTGCGCCAGCTGCCTGGCATTTGTCCCATTCCATATGACTGTGTGGACTGATTGTGTCTTTCCACTAACTAGAAGGCTGCCTAGCATGATGCTTAGCATTTAGTAAACATACACTATGTGTGTGCTGTGTTATTTGAGAATACTGAATCGTGTCCCGGAAGACAGGAAAAAGAAATGGATGGATGAAACTCATAAGAAGTGTGATGGTAAGCAAGTCAGTAGACAATGAAATATAAGCAAAATTCATAGGAAGTGTTCATTCTAGAGCACGGGTCACAAGTAGCTTGTGGGACATGGTAGAATTCACCTGTGGATAAATCAGCAATATGCAGGATATGGTAAAGATGAAGAGAAAAAAAAATAGTGTAGAACAAACCAGAGTGCTAAGTACAAATAGAGATGAAAAGACCAAGTAATAAGGTACGATCATGCCACCTCAGAGCTGGCAGTTATGTAATCCTCTAAATCAGCCACTCATTGGTAACATCCATCATGGTCCCGGTTGTGTTCTGCCCATGATGCACAGCTAAACCTGAAGGTGTTCTGCAGACTAACAGTAGAGTTCCTGCTGTTAGCCAGGTGAACTTGATGGTGAAAGTGTGTGTCACTGCCTTGGGCACTTTCTGTCTATCATCTCAGGACCCACCCCCAGCTCTAGTCCTTGTAACCACATCATCAAGGGGGGACCTGAGAAACCTGCATGCAGGTCAAGAAGCAACAGTTAGAATTAGACATGGAACAATAGACTGATTCCAAATTGGGAAAGGAGTACAATGAGGCTGTGTATTGTTACCCTGCTTATTTAACTTACATGCAGAGTACGTCATGTGACATTCCAGGCTGGATGAAGCACAAGCTGGAACCAAGACTGCCGGGAGAAATATCAGTAACCTCAGATATGCAGAGGACATCACGCTCATGGCAGAAAGTGAAGAAGAACTAAAGAGCCTCTTGATGAAAGTGAAAGAGGAGAGTGAAAAAGCCAGCTTGAACATTCAAAAAACTAAGATCGTGGCATCCGGTCCCATCACTTCATGGCAAATACATAGGGAAACAATGGAAACAATGACAGACTTTATTTTGGGGGGCCTCAAAATCACTGCAGATGGTGACTGCAGCCATGAAATTAAAAGACGCTTGCTCCTTAGAAGAAAAGCTATGACCAACCTAGACAGCATATTAAAAAGCAAAGACATTACTTTGCCAACAAAGGTCTGTATAGTCAAAGCAATGGTTTTTCCAGTAGTTATATATAGATGTGACAGTTAAACCTTAAAGAAGGCTGGGTGCAGAAGAATTGATGCTTTTGAACTGTGGTGTTGGAGAAGACTCTTGAGAGTCCCTTGGACTGCAAGGAGATCAAACCAGTCAATCCTAAAGGAAATCAGTCCTAAATATTCATTGGAAGGACTGATGCTAAAGCTGAAGCTTCAATACTTTGGCCACCTGATGCGAAGACCTGACTCATTGGAAAAGACCCTGATGCTGGGAAAGATTGAAGGCAGGAGGAGAAGGGGACGGTAGAGGATGAGATGGTTGGATGGCATCACCGACTTGATGGACATGAGTCTGAGCAAGTTCCAGGAGTTAGTGATGGACAGGGAGGCCTAGCGTGCTGTGTTCCATGGGGTCGCAAAGAGTTGAACATGACTTAGCAACTGAACTGAACTGAACTTACTATAGCGGGGAGGGAGAAGGGGACATGAACATGACATATTACATAACCCACGATTTCCCACCTTCTTATACCTGATCATATTGCTGCTAACCTACCCCATCTCTTTTATCTTCCTTCTCCCTGTGTGTTTTCAATTTATCCAATAATCTGTGAGATTCAAGCATCTTAACTTGGTCTGTGTGCCTTTCTATTCTGTCACCTCTAGAATAGCTTGCCTGGTAGTGCATTTGGAGGCTAATTTCTTTACAACATATTGAAAGGGTGTATTGTGAATTACCTACTATGACTGCTAATTAGGGTGAGGGGTAGGGTTAAACCACTTTCTGAATCTAGCTACAAAAAAAGCCATTTCGTTGCTATTCAACCGTTATCCATTGTATTAACTGTTAAGAACAACTCAGGGACAGGAAAACAGCCACGGAGCTCACAGCAAAAGGAAGACAATCTGATGATTGCATGAATAAATGTGAAGTTTTAACAGTGATAAGTTGCCATGAAGAGAGAGTGTATGGTCCTCTGAGAGCATCTGACAGGGGAATCTGGCCTATTCAGAGAAGGCAGGAGTTAACGAAGCAAAGAGAAAGATGACTTGCGTAAGGCCGCATTTGGGATGACCAAATCCACTCACTCAGCAGCCAGCACGGACCCTGAGTACCTGGCTGCCTCTTGGGTGTAAGAGTGCAGAGGAGAAAGCCCAGCCCTGCCCCAAGGCAGGTATAAGAAAACACTTAGGCTTGGGAAGGTCCTTGGAGAGCTCTAGGGTCCCAACTCTGTGCCTTATTGACTCTCACTGAGGCAAGCTTCCACCCCCACCGAATGCTCATTTGTGAGTTCAGCCCTCCCAGGATTAAAGCCTCACCTTATAGCAGTATCTCTGCTCCCAGTCTCATCCTTGAGTCCAAGTCAGATCCGATTTTCAAACCTTCACTAGCTAAAGTCTCATTGAACTCTTGGGCTTCCCAGGTGGTGCTAATGTAAAGAATCCACCTGCAAATGCAGGATAGGTAAGAGACATAGGTTCCATCCTTGGGTAGGAAGATCCTCTGGAGGAGGGCATGGCAACCCACTCCAGTATTCTTGCCTAGAGAATCCCCTGCACAGAGGAGCCTGGTGGGCTACAGTCCATAGGGTCGCAGAATGAGACAGGCCTGCAAGTGAAGAGGCTTAGCAAGCATCTAACTCCGGCTTTAGGAGAAATCATCAAGATACAGTTACCTGGCCTACTCTAAACTCTTTACATGAATGACTTTTTAATCTTAATGACAACCTGTGAGGTAACTCTATTGTAACAGAGAGAACTGGTACTTAGAAGGTAATTTGCTCAAGTCATTCAGCTATTAGGTGACCAAATCAAGATTCAAATTCAGGTCATTCTGACCCCAGACCTGAAACCCACAGGAAACCCAGGGAGCTCTAACCAGGAATTTCGGCTAAAATGCAGCTTGCTGAGTTTTTGAACGCTCTCGGGGCGTTTTTCTCCAGATTCTTGTTCGAATGAGTCATCTCTCTCCATGGAGTCTTGCCAGTGGGATTTCAAGGGAGAGAAACTGCTTCACACAGAGATGTGGGCAGATAGCATCGGGGACACACGAGAAGGCAGGGGAATATTTGCCTTTCTGGTTCACAAAACCCGGGCAAAGGGCGGTGGACATGAGGTTGTTCCGGGCGTTTTCTTTTTGAAAATCCAGATGAAGACGGTTTTCCTTCACCTCTGAATTAGGTGGATGGGTGGATTTTTTTCTTTTCTCAAGCATAGCGCTGGCCTCCGAGGGGCCTAGCGTCCAGTGAAGGCCGGCAGTGGGGTGGGGGTTACCTGGCATCAGTGGTTTCTATTCAGGGAGGCCCAGGCCCGCTGCTGGGGAACGTGGAGGGGGCTTGGGCCAAGGGCGCGCCCGGGCCAGTCGAGGAAAGCCGCGAGCGTCTCTCGGGCCGTCTCTGGGGACAGCCACATCCGTGGAGACGGAAGAGTGGGCGAGGCGGGCGAGGACGCCCGGGGGGTCGGGCGGCGGAGGGGACCCGGAGCACGGAAGGATCAGCCCTGAGCCACCAGGCGGACGAGTGTGCGCGGCTTCCTGCCGCCAGGGGGCCCCTCGCTCAGCGCTGCCGACGCCGGAGCTCGGCGCCGCGGAGAGCAGCTGGGGAAAGGGTGGGCGGGGTGCGTGCGATCCAACGAAGCCTGGGCCCCACCAGAAAGCGCGTTCGGACCAGCGCTGCTGGCGCCCTCAACTCGGCCCCACGGGAGGGCAGGGGCTAGGACAGAGAGTGGGGGCTCCTGGGGGCGGCCTGGAAATTGACCGTGACTGGGGCGGGGAGGGCTGGATGCCGGGCGTGGCTCCCAGTAGGCAATCGTTGGATATTTACGAACTCGGGAGCTCGGGGACTCCCATCGCAAGGAGCCGCTGGCCCGGGAACCTCATGTGCAAGTCCGTTCCATAGCTGACTGTCGGTGTCCTGCCCCGCGACACCCGGTTACACGCACTACACTCCCCCCACTCCAACCCCCTGTCCTGAGAGCTTGGTTTAGGGTGAGGCAGCGAGGGAGGTTTCGTGCGGCGTGGGTACCCGGAGGAGTCCCGAAGCATCCCAGCAGCCCGGATCCGCGCTTACGCCTCCCGGGGACTCGACAGGCGTGGCCTCACCTGTTTTCTGCACCGTCTGGACCACTTGATCTCAGCTTCCGGGGAGGGGAGAAGTTTCTTCCCCGAACTTTTGTCCGGATGCTCGGGTGGGTCCCTTTGACTAGATACCGAAGAGGACTCCATCAAAAGGTCTGTGGACACCCCAGAACTAATTAATTGAGTGATAAATTCGCGTCAAGGCCCGAGATTCCCCGGAGTCAGCCTCAGCATCCGCAGGTGCCAACGCAGGGAAAAGGAAACTGCAGTTTAAAGAATGTAGAATGAGTGAAAACCGAAGAGTGAAAGCTTATGCTTTCTAATGTCACACCAGAAAGGGCTTAGCCTCTGAAAAAACCAGCCGTGTGATCTTGAGCAAGTTACCCCACCTCTCTGAGCTGAGTTGCCTGCTCTGTAAAATGGAGATCTGAAAACTTAACTACTTCTGTCCCATCACTGTGAAGACGAAATAGGATAGTGAACACGCAGCTCTTAGCCCTGTGTCTGATGCAGGTTAAGGCTGGGTGTGTGACATGTGGGTTAGGCCAGGGTTCTCAACACCAGATGCTGTCATAAACGAGGATGACTAGCTTCCCAGAGCTGAGAGGAGTGAGCTAAGTCCTCCCTTCGAGCAAAGCCTGGGCCCTGGTGGAAGACACCCAGGAAGCGTGGGGACCCTGGGGTCCCCTTCAGGGCTATCACTGCTCGGTATCCACCTCTCCTGAAAACCGGGGTTAGCACCACTGTGGTGCTGCAGGAGCCCCCCTTATGGGGTGCTCTCTGGGGCACTCTCCTTCAGGGAACCCCCACAGTCACTAATGGTGACTGTGAGCATATGCCGGCCCTTGAACATTATCTCAGTTCTCACAACCTCCCTGAAAAAGTAGCAAGGAAAAGAAATGTACAGAGGCTGAAGTTCTCAAGGTCACACCATCTGCAGGTGACCAAGCTGGAACCCAGAGTGGACCAGGTTTGGAAGTCTGAACTCCTCTGTGTCCAGTGATCTAGACACCTACCTCTTCACCAAGCCCTTGTCTCAAGCATGGGACCAGTCCTCCAGTTGGTGGTGGGTGTCTTGAGACTGGTACCCACACCCAGCACCAGATGTCCAGTATGGGTTGGAGAAGAGGGTAGTCTTCCTCCGGGCACCCAAAGGAAGCCAAGGCTGTTGGGGAACCCATAATAAGGGGATAAACTGGGCAAGACTCGCCCTGCTGAGCCATGCCCTGGTGTTCCAAATGGGTCACCTGATACCTGCTCATCTCTCCCACTTCGGGGTGCAAAGAAGACTGTGACCCTGTCTCCCCTTTCTTTCTTCTACAGAAAGCCCAGATACCCCTCCCCCCAAAAATGCCCAGGGAACTGGTGTTCATTAAAAGAACGAACCATCCCAATCTTAAATGAGTCTTCGTGTACACAAGCCTTCCCCACTCACCCAGGCCGGCAGTGAGGCCTCCTGGCAGCCCTCACATCTCAGCGGGCACTTGGGTGCCAGAATCACACCGGGGGCCTGGTTTTGAGAGTCCTCCTTGGGGAGGTGAGTGCTTGGGGCAGGGCGGGAAAGAAGGCTTTAGAGCTCCGCAGGAGAACTCTCTCGAGGCCTCCCAGGGAGCTTCTAGAAGAGGGCTTGTGGCCAAAAAAAAAAAAAAGGAAAAAAGGTTATCCCCGGCCGCGGAGCAGGGAGATCGTCACCGCCTAGCGGGGCAGTTTTGGCGCAGGATACCAGGGGGCAGTGCTGCGTAGCGAATGTGGCCGAACCCCAGCTTGCCGCCAGTTCTCCGACTCCCCTCTAGTCTCTCAAATCCGCTGCAAAGTTGCACCTAGAGTCCTCCTGACCCCAAGAGGCCCCTCGCCGCAACACGCTGAGGGCTCGCCCCTCTCCCTCCGCGCGCCGTCTTTGCTCGGTAAAGACCCTTCCACCTGGTTGGTTTTCCACCACTGATTTGGTCCCCAAGAAGCGTAAGCTGGGGCAACGGGGTGCCCCATCGGGTTTTTCTGCAGGCCTTGCAGGTCAACCAAGGAGGTTGGGGTTGTGGGGGGGTGGGCAGCCCGCAAAAAATTCAGATGCCACTTTGAGAGCAAAGGAAAGGGCCGCTAGCTTTCGAACTCCTCCCGGATTTAGGTAGAAATCGGTCTGAGTAAAGGTCAGTTGAGAGGTGGAGTCCCACCCTCGGTCAGGTTGGAGCCACCCCAGAGGGATGAGGGTGGAAGGGCTGATCTTTAGCCCAGGACCCAGCCCTCAGACCCACCCCACCCCCGGATTCTGTGCTGCTGGAAAAAATGTCTTTCCTTCCAGCCTAGAGGAGGCTTGTGTTCGGATTAAACCTGCAGATGCAGGGGGTAGACAGGACCCGGTGACACTCGCGGGGCTCTTCCTACTCCCGAGGCTGTGAATTTCACTCCCTTTCCCGTGGAGCAGGAAAAGGTCTCTCCCCGGGCGCTCCCTGGCCAAGTGTGTGCCCAGAGAGCTTGGTGAAATACAACGTTGAACATGGTTTTCTCTTTGGGTTCGGCCTGCTTTTGCTGGGATTTTTGTTTTTGTGTTTCTCTCTCTCTTTTTTTTTTTTACTAATAGCCATTTTGCAATAAATAAAATTAAAAGGCAGCTGCATGCCAGCGTTTGAATGCTAGTGGCTGCTTGCTCTTTGAAGAATTCATACTTTAAAATTGCTTTCTGTGAGCCCAGAGGAAGAACTTATAAACCACCGTTATGTAATTTGAAACCATCAATAGCCCCTCTTTAAGGTTGTCTTTATTGTGGTAAGTCAAGGTAATGATTTTGTTGCTGTCTAATTTCATCCCAATGTACAGCATCGCTTTTATAGCCTTTCAAAGGTAAGTGAAAGGCGTCAATCTGGGACCCTTTCTGTGGCCGATTAACAGTTTAAAATGGTTTTCTAACCCCATCACAACTATTGGACCGATAAACAGGATTTCTGCAGAGGCATTAGCAAGTCTGTAAATAGATCATTTTTTAAAAACTCAGGCAATTCTGCTGTTCCTCTGGCAAAAATAAAACATAGGTCCACAGGGTGGTGTGCTTGGGTCTCACCTCCTCGAAGAGGTAGTTATAAGCGACTTCTCAGGAGCTGTTTGTGTCCTGGTTATTATAATGATGATGATTGCTGCCATAATCTTAGGAGAAAGTGAACAACAAGCTGACGACACAGGGGTGGAAATCAATGGCTTGGGTGCACCGCATTGACTCTACCTTATTGTAGGAAATGTCCTTCCGTTAATCACGGGCAAAGTCGGTGCCGCTGCAGACCGTCTTTGACGTAGAACCATCCAAATAGAAAATCCGATTTTGTTGCAAGGGTTCGACGGAAGAAAATATTTTATGTGGACAACTGCGGGAGAAACGAAGCAAATGAAGGCAAACTAGACGCACAGGGTGACCCATCGGTCACCTTTCAATCCCGTAATATTTTCAGTAGAAGCAAAAAGACAAACTGGACAATTTCAGACCTTTTTTTAAAAAAGAAATTAAGTTTAGGCCCAGCCCTACTATAAGTTTATTCCCCCTGACGCCGTTGTGTTTCTCAGATGCATCAGAAATCTCCAACTCCTGGCCCCAGGTCGCGCACCCAGGCAGACGGCCCCATTGCCCCCGGTCACCTGAGGATTCCCGTTGGATGCGGGCGCTGCCTCCTTCTCCAAGAGGAGGGGCTAGTTCCCCGAGTGCAAACCGAAGGAGACATTAGAAGTAGCGATGAAACTGTCAAGAGGCCCAGCCTGGAACCCACTTCGGCAAGTCACCGGGGGAGGCGACACCCCCGAACCTGGAGCGCACCCCCCAATAAGTTTCTTTGGCGCCGCTGGCGGAAAACTTGGACTGTTCTGTCTTCCCCGCCGCACCCCGCTTCCCCCTGCACGGGGTTTGGGGAGTTTAGGTCCTTGGGGAGGAAAGGGCGAAAAGGAGCCTCTGGACTGGCTAGGGATGCGGCCGCCGCGGAGCCGGCGCGCGGCCTCTATCCTCGCGGCCCGAGGCAGGGCCCGACGGCGAGGTGAGGTCGCGGGGAGGGCGGACGGGCGGGCACCCCTCGCCCGCGAGGGGCCCCCCGGCGCTCCGAGCCGTCGGCGCGCAGGGAAAGTCGAGGCGCACAGAGCGCCTCCCTCTCCGCTCGGCGCCCGGGTCCCACGTGGCGATCCGCGCCAGGTCCCGGAGAGCGTCGCGACTCAGGACCGGGAGTGCGGATGGGGGGCAGCTCCCCCGGGCCGGGACCGAGGCCGAGGAGGGCAGTTCACGCCCGGCGGTGGCCAGCGACACGCAGAACCTGGAGTTCGATTTGCATCTTCATTTCCGGCTCCCCGGCCCGACCCGCAGGGGTCGGGGAGGTCCCAAGCGGCCTTGCCTCCTCCCCTCCTGCAAACACCAGCTCCTGGTAAAACGGGTCACCCCATCCAGCCTGGAGCGCCACCCGGCCGCGGGCTGCCCCCGCCGCGGCTCAGTCTCCGCGGCTGGTGCAGATCCCCGATCGAGCCTGCGAAGAAGGCGGATAGAACTCAACATCCTGGCGGCTCCTGCCTCCCGGAGGCCGCCACCTGGGAGGGAAGGGGGCTGGCGGTGGGCCGTGGGCAGAGGCCGAGCCAGGGGACCCAGTTGGGCTGCCGAGGGCGCGGCCCCGGGCTGAGCCGCGCGCTCGAACGGAGCCCGGTCCGGGCCCTCTGGCTCCGGACGCAGCCCGAGTGCCGCCCTGCCTCTTCCCTGGCCCTCCCCTGGCTGCGTTCTCCGCCTTGGGCATTCCCGTTCCCTCCTGGGGTTTCCACCCCCCTGCTTCTCTCTCTTACTCTCTTCTTCGTCGACTCCTTTCCTCCCCACCTTGTCCCCCGCCCCCCACTCTGCAGCAGATCGCAGAGAGAGCCCCAAACAACCCTCATAAAGCCAATAAACTAAAAATGTAAGTCCTGCCCAGATCCTTGTGCGAATCCTGTTGCTTCTAGAAGGCAAATTGACACCGGGAGGATTTGGGTCGGCTTCCTCTGAGAGGCCAGAAAGCTTTGAAACATTCTAAGTCTGGAGACAGTTGGCTGTTTTCTTAGCATCTCTGCAGCCGCTGAGGATTTCTTTCTTCATCCTCAGGCATCCCCAGCCCAGGGACGTTAGCCCATTGCACAGATGGAGGACTTGGAGCTGGGAGGTAACCCCAACTATTATCCACTTAATATTTGTTATGTGATGGATCTCAGTCCTCTGAAAATGATCTCTACCTCCTGTTTTCCATTCCTCTTAGTTTCTTGGTGTTTTCTTGGCCGATTTAAGCAGCAGAAGGAAGAGAGGGCAAAGATAGCCCTGAATCGTTCAATAGAATGAAACAGCAGCCTGGAATTTCAGCCACATAACTACCACAAATGAAACTATGTGAAAATCTGTAACCCAAGCTATATAATTTGGACACGGCCATGAAAAAAAAATAAAGGATACTGCACAGGTTAAAGTGATTTTACAATTGCTTCCATATTTTTAAATATTTGTCAGAATTGCCGAGAGGAATTTTCCCAAATACAAGGATGAATGTTTCAACTTGGAAAGTTCACCCTATTCCTTAGGCATTGGCAGGCAGGCTACAGCTATCAGAAATCGCTTTTAAAATGTATATCAAAGTGATCGAAATTTGTTTTCTTTTTTCAAAAAGCCTCTGAAGTTGAAAACTTTCTGCCTTTACCAAATAGACTTTCCTAAAACTTTAAAACAATTTTCATGAACTTTTTCTTAGAGAAATTTCACCTTAAATATAATATTTCTGGCAGCACTCTTTAAAAAACAGGAGTTGGAGCACAACCTTCACAACCATCAATTTCCTGCCAGATTCTTTGAATTGAGCATGTCTGGGTTCCTGGACCTTCCTCTTCTGGAAGCAGAATTGTCAGGAGGGAAGTTTTGCCTTCCTGGAGAATTCTGCTTTATGGCAAGTCCAGAAGAAATGCAAGTTTTTGCCCAGTAGGGTGGACAAGATTTTGAATTTGACATCAGCATAAAATCCAGCCGATATTTTGGACATGCTGACAAAATGAGGAAGATGCAAGATATAGCCAGATTCATGGAGGATGAAGACAAAATTCCAGTAATCCCTTGTTTTACAGGATGCACTCAGATACTGAAGAGGCAATGAGATCAGACTTGTCCTCGGTGTTTTTGTATCTTTCTGTTTATTACCAATTTTCATTCCTTTTCCAGAGCTCGTTTTGTTTAGCCAGCTCTGAGTACCTCGGATTCACCAGAAAACTGTTTGCTTTGGTTTCTCCCTATATTGTTGGTAACAATTTGAACTGAGTCTGCCTAATCCAAATGCTTATACTCTGATTTTGTTCTTTAACAACTGTATCTTCAAATTAAAGAGTTTTTCTGTCCCTACAAATTTTTACTTTCCCCCTCTTTACTCCTGTACTTCAGACTAGCTCTCCTTGCTTGTTATTCTTCCCCATTTATTCTTTTCTCACTTGAGGGTTCTATGATGGTGACTTACGTTACTGAACACATTTTCAAAACACTTTCAAAATTAACTGATGCCTTTTCTCACCCACTGAAGTATCATTTAACCAAGGAGCCCTAGTCAACCCAGGAAGGTAAGGGAGAAAAATGAGAAAATCATAAACAAGTGACTGAGGGCAAAAACATCTTCTCCTTCAGGTTTTTAAAAAAAGAGGTCTTTAAATTAGAAATATTGGATTAATTACTGTTAGACAAATGTAAATTGCCACTTGCCATTGGATATTCACGTCCAGAGTTCTTTTCTACTGGCAACATTATAAAACATTAACAGTGGCCATGCAAAACATCAAAATGTTGAGTGTCTAACCCCAAATGCCTCGTTCCTATAACTGACAATCTCTGGCATCCTTCTTTGTAGGAAAACCTGTACATAGAGGAAAAGGAAAAGTTGGAAGGACACCCTGGCAGCTGATACAAAATAATTTTCTTGTTGAAACAATTGAAGGGAATTCCAGTAGAACAAATTAGTATTTCCTTGATCTGTGTCTGTCCCAAGGAGAGGGAATTGGGGATGGGAGTGGAAATGGCTGTTCTCGGGAAATGAAATGCTTGCTCAGAATTCTAAGCAAGTCAATCACCAGACCAGGCAGGACTTGGTTTGTTTTTTTTTTTTAAATATCCACTTCCCATTTGTTTTACCCAATTTAAAAATTTTTCCCAAGAAAAAAAATACGCTTGTAAAATGTCTCAGTAACAGTGAAGATGAATTGGACCGCAACTTTTGAATGCCATGCAGCTTTAATGGAGATTGTAGAAGTTTGTGGATTGAAAGAATAATGCCAGCTTGCATTCAGACAGACTATTTTCCATCTGTGTGGTAGAGTTTGAACTGTATTTGCTACAAAAGCTTCAGTTGGCTGAGGGACGACTTTGACCCTGAATTTTCATTTATTTTTTTGGTTTCAAATGTGCAAGGATATTTGTTATTTTCCAAAATGTCCAATTTTCCATCATTTCCACTTTTTATCTGCTTAAAATTACGTTTTGAGATGCACATTAGAGATTCTCTACGTTTAATATTATTTTACAAGGGAAAAAAAGAGAGAGAGAAAGGGAAGGTTCTGACTTTCTATGCCAGAGAAATGAGTTATTGGTTTTTGTCTTCAGGCATCTCTGATTAATACTCAAAAAATAAAGGTGTTCTCACACGAGGAACTTTGCTAGCACAATCCACCAGTGTGATCACCAGCCCTGGAATGGGAGGTGGTGAGGGTGGGATGTGGGGGCAGGGAGGACTCATCTGGTACCGACGCGCGATGCAGGGATTGTTTTTTATGGAAAGCCTGTTTTGTCCAGCAGCTGGTGAAATTCAAAATGGTCCCCAAAGCCTCTCTCTGAAGCCAGCAATTCAGAAACAGGAGAGCCAGTTAGCCTCCGGAGCTTGCTTCCCCACTCAGCGACACCCCAGCCCAGAGAGCCTCCAAAAGCAAGACTTTTCTAACCAAAGGAAAGCTGCTGGGAGGGGCTGGGTTCCAGGATCAACAGTTTTTTGCGTTAAAAAGAAGGTAGTAGTTCAGCCCCTTGTTTGTTTTTGCTGAGCACCTCGGTTTAGCCTCCACGGTTCCCCAGCAGCAGGAGACCATTACCGGGGACAATGTCCTATTCCATTGTCATCATCTCCTGCAGAACTAAAACAATGCTCTGTTTGGCCTCCCAGGCGAGAGGGATTTGCTCTCCTCTTCCTGAAGCAAAGTTTCCGACTGAGTTTCTGACCTAGTCACTTGATATTCTGCAGGGATACCTGGGGACAAATTTTTTAAAAATCTGCAGTCTTGTGTTTTGTAATTTCATTCTCTGAGAACAGCCCAGAAACTCGATTCTCAATCAAGAGGAATCACACCGTGGCTAAAGGAAGAAGATTTGCTCAAGCTGCATGGGCTCTATAATTTAAATCAGCTAGATAGGATTTATTTATAGTTGTCTTATTTTTTTTTTTGTTTTGTATTATTGAATAGCAAACCCCTAAAAGATTTTCTAATATTGTATTGTTGAATATCAAACCCCAAAAGGTTAGAAACCACAGAATCTCCAATATTTTCCACTGGGCCATAGTGTTTTCTTTCTGCTCACTTTATACATATAGACACACAGATACATATATGTCTGTGTGTGTACATGTATATATAGATATATAATATTATGATATGTCAAGATTTCTAACATTCATGACAAACATTGATAAATATTAACTCTTTGGAGCTATTTCATCATACTTGAGGTCTTCTATAAAAGTGAAACAAGCCCACAGAATAGAAAGAAACCCTCTGGTCTGCCAGAGGCATCTCTCTTTTCACATATCCCCACACAGGTCTATCGCCCTAAGTGTTTTCACCTGGAAAGTGTTATGAAGCTTAAGGCAGTTCTAGTGGCAGAAAGACTTGTTTGTCCTGGAGTTAAAGAGTCAGTAGGACACTTAAGACTGTTTTGCCCTTGGACCTGAGGCAAGCTAATTGTCGGCATTGCTCCAGTAGTTGTTATCCATTTATTACTCGTGTTTAGCTATGAGTAACCTGGGAAGCACTAAACATAACAGCTGCTTATAATAAAAGTATAATTGGCCAAGACAGGCAACCTGAGGAGATTGAACCTCATGCTAATAAGGCCAAGATCGTATGCTTATTTACTTTGCTCTGAGATGGTAATGAATAGTCCCTGTCCCCAGCAACCCCAGGGTGGATCTGTGCAAACCTACCTTCACATGGCTAGCACAGAAACAGCTCAGAGCCTAGGTCTTACTGGAAAGGGAGAGAGCCATTGAAGGAGATGAGATGGCAAAATGCTTAAAAGTTGGGGCTTCAGAGACAGATAGACCTGTGTTTGCATCACGACTCCCCCATTTGTTTCTTGGTGACTCTGAATAAGTTGCTAACCACTCTTGAGCTTCTGTTGCTTGTTTTTAAGAATAGAGAAAATAAAAGTGCTCTATTGTTTATTAGAAAGCTTAAATGACAAGCTGCATGTAAAGCATTCAGCACTCAATGTTAGTGATCATCAGTATTATCTGTGTATACACTGAGCAGCCAAGACCCAACCCTATAGTTCTTTCTAGTCTTGTCCCTGTCCCTAGAAAGATTGTCAATTCTAAGGATATTGTGGTCACATATTTTACTCCTAGACAACAAGAGACTTGTCATATACAAATAAAGCTACGTTAATTGGCCTATACATTTAATGGACACATTCTGCAAACACAGTAGTCTTCCCAATCTTGATTCTTCTATTTTTATGAGAGTTGAGAAATCCAAGATTTTCTAGTTTTTATAGATAGGAACCTTGAAGCAGGAATAAATTGGAGTATTCAAGTGGAGTATATCAAGACTGACCAAGAGGTGAGATCACTGAAACCAACATATTTTCCTTAAAATGCCAGTCATGTAACAAAATTTGACCTTCATAAGGGCTGCTTGAAATCTGAGAGACCTTTTTCACTAACTTCTGCTGTATGAGCTGATTGGTGACGTACAAACAGTTTTCATTTCCTTACTGATGGGCTGAGACTCTGAGAAGCCTATGAACAAAAGAAATACCCTCCAGCTTTTGGGGAGATAATTTTTGTAAGGTTATGGTTATCTTTCCTACCCTTCTCCATGGCAGTCCTTAGTCCTAAATTTACCGGTTCTGAAATGTTATACTTAGAAGGTCATGCTTTCCTGACTACACTGGTTGGTTTGTAATATGATCCCATTGCATTTTACTAGACATATGTTATATTTGCAGGAAGTCCAGGATTATGCCAACAAGCACGCTGGATAACCCCTATGGTTTCTTACAACTATTCTGAAAACTTCTTTATTTTGATTTTTAAGCAAACCTGTGCCTAGAATGCTAAGTCACGGGTTCTGATCTCTTAAGCACTTTCTTGATTACTGGGTTGGGCCTCACTGGTTCTGTTCTCTTTAGATCCAATTCTATATCTTTCTTCCTGTGTTACCGGTGAAACCTCCCCATCACATGAGCTGCTTTCCCTTTATCATTGTTTCTTTGACTAAAGCCTGAGTCCCATAATCTCACTGCACTGGCCACAGCTTCAGGGAAGAGATCCCTGCTCTCAAGAACTTATAGCCTAGTTATGGGGACACGTGTGCATGAAAAGATAACTAGCAGCAGAAAGCAAGGCAAGAATGAGTTGAAAATGTAGTCAAGATGATAAGTGCTATGGCATACTGCACTTGGAACCTCACTTTGCTCATTTGAAAAACTGGAGCTAATCCTCGAAGGTCAGCCCCTCTCATGGAATTTCAGTGAAAATCAGATGACATGTCTATTTGGGAAGCTTTCCGTCAACCACAAATCAACTGTACAGAAGAAGAGTGAGCATAGTTAAAGTGTAAGATGCAGGAAAATAACAGAATTCTTATTAAACAATAAAAGGTTTAATGACAGATGCCAGATTCAACAGCATGGCAGTATGGTTCTATCTGGAGTAGGGATAAGGGTAGGGGGTACAATTCAAAAGGCTGTGCGAAGAGTGTCTTTTATCTTTTTTGTTGGTATCTATGTGTTGTGTTGGAGGTGGTCACATGAATGGTCACTGTCTCGTTTTTATAAATGTTGGTATATATGAAATATTTACATACTATACATATATTCATATGTATATACTATATGTATATACATACATAAAGAACTTTAGTTATTGGGCCTAGACAGTTTCGTTTTACAAATGAGAAAACTGAGACCTGGAGAAAGAAATGCTTGCTTGGAATCAAACAGCCTCTCAGTAGCTAAACTAGTGCTATACAATATCCTAACTGTTTCCCTTCCCCCTCCATCTATATTTCCTTGATCTTCTGTCAATCTCGTTATCCTTCATTCCTCTCTTTCACTTACCCTTACCCTCAGCCCACCAGCAGGTCCTGCCAGTTCAGCCTTCTAACTACGTCCTGAGTCCCCCCATGGCCATTGCCCATGTGTGTGCTCGTGCATTTCCCAGCAGCTCTGAACTGATGGTAGAGCAGGAGGTGTCGCAGTGGGCAGAGCTGGGGTTCCAGGTCTCCTGACTGGGTCCTGACTGAGAAAGCACTGCATTTATGCACATGGGAAATAGAAGTCACCATCCCTCCTGTTGCACCTACTTAACAAAGCACTTATGTGGATAAATGTGAAGGCACTTTGAAAGTTTAAATTGTTCTTTGTATATGCATGTATGTACAGATAGGGAGGTGTACATACAAGTTTCTACAGCTACTGTTATACACAAAAGGCAGATCCACTCCTCTCGTGTCCCTCCGTGTTTTCCCCAGCTCTCTAATGGAGCATCTCACTTTCTAGGGTATCATGTGTCATCAGGGGCCTTCCTTATCCTCACCAGATGGAAATACCTGGAAGGCAGGAGCCTGGGGCCCCACAGGGACAGAGCATGTGCTGAATAGGTGTTGAACGAAAGTTCATTCAGAATAAGCTATTGCTGTTACTGCTATTTCCATCCCACCATGCACCTTTCCTTGTATCTCTTTAGATAGAAACCAACCCCCCCCAACCCCGCCACGCATCCATCCTTTGATGCCTGTTGAGTCCCACGTCTTCAAAAAAGCCATGCTCCACGCTCCAGCTCACACTGTGGCTGGCCCTTTCTTTCTTCTGAATTCCTTCCCTGCTCGCAGTGTGGGCCACAGAATTCAGCCCTCAGGGATGTCTTAACTTGACATTTAGTGTGGGCCACAGAATTCAGCCCTCAGGGATGTCTTAACTTGACATTTTAATGGAAGACTGGAAGCATCCTGGGCTGGGACCATAATGTCTCAGAGTCTGCTCTCTATAACACATTCACCAGTAAACTTCTCGAGGACAAGGACTTGACCTGTCTTGTTCACCACCATGTTTCCAACATCAGTATGTTATCCCACAGAATAGATACTCGGTAAATATTTGTTGAGTGGGTAAATAGATTTTACACATAATAAATGCTTAATAGATACTTAATCGTTCCTGACCAAGTTAGTCCAATAACACACCTTATTATTATTTCTTCATAGCACTTATCATTGTTTGAAATTATCTAGTTGGCTAATAAGTTCACATGTTCCTCATTTATTGCCACTTCAGGGGTCCCCAATCTCTCTTTTCTAATGCTTGATGATCTGAGGTGGAGATGATGTAATCATAATAGAAATAAAGTGCACAATAAAAGTAACGCACTTGACTCACCCCAAAACCATCCTCACACCTCTGGTCCATGGAAAAATTGTCTTCCACAAAACTGGTCCCTGGTGCCAAAGAGGTTGGGGACTGATGAAAGGGAGCTTATATTTTAACAAGCAAGGCCCTTGTTTGCCTTTTTCTTTTTTAAAACCTCTCTGTTTAAAAAAACAAAAAAGATTATTTATTTATTTATGGCTTTGCTGGGTCTTTGTTGGGGCTTCCCTCATAGCTCAGTTGGTAAAGAATCTGCCTGCGATGCCAGAGACCCTGGTTCAATTCCTGAGTCAAAAAGACCCCCCGGGGAAGGGGTAGGCTACCCACTCCAGTATTCTTGGGTTTCTCTTGTGGCTCAGCTGGTAAAGAATCCACCTGCAATGTGGGAAATCCAGGTTCAATCCCTGGATTGGGAAGATTCCCTGGAGAAGGGAAAGGCTACCCACTCCAGTATCCTGGCCTGGAGAATTTCAAGGACTATATAGTCCATGGGGTCGCAAAGAGTCGGATGCAACTTTCACTTTCTTTGGGTCTTTGTTGCTGGGCAGGCTTTTTCTCTAGGGGCTTTCTCTCTAGTTGCATCGAGCAGAGGCTGCTCTCTAGATGTGGTGCATGGGCTTCTCCTGTTGCAGAGCACAGGCTCTAAGTACACAGGCTTCAGGAGTTGTGGCACATGGACTTAGTTGCTCCATGGCATGTGGGATTCTCCCGGCTCAGGGATCCAATCCATGTCTCTTGCATTGGCAGGTGAATTCTTTGCCACTGAGCCCAGGGAAACCCCTACCTTCTTCACTGCTCTGTCTCTAGATACTTAACAGACTGGCGACTAGTAAATGAATGAATGAAAACAGTCATATCACACTATTAGGCTGAATTCTGGCCCTCCCAAATTTGTATGTTGTGGCCCTAATGCCTACTGTGGCTATATTTGGAGAAAGAGACTTTAGGCAGGCAATGAAGGTTAAATGAGGTGATACGGTAGGGCCCTAATCCAAAAGGACTGGTGTTTTCATAAGAAGAGGAAGAGACACCAGGTCTCTCTCTCCGCACATGAGCACAGCGGTGAGGCCATGTGAGGACATAGTGAGAAAGTGGCTATCTACAAAACAGGAAGAGAGGTCTCATCAGAACCAACCTAGACAGCACCTTGATCTCAGATGTCCAGTTTACAGCCCTGTGAAAAATTAAATTTCTGTTGTTTAAGTCACCTAGTCTATGCTATTTTGCCATGAAAGCCCTAGTAAACTAAAATATACACAGTTACTAACTAATTGGCTGGCCTTGCACCAGTCTTATATGCTCTGTGTACCTTAGTTTCCTCACCTGTAAAATGGAGCTAATAATAGTTTCTTCCAGGTAGAATTGTGATGAAGATTAAGTGAGTTAATATATGTAAGGGATGGTAGAGAATCTTCCTGCAACACGAGACCTGAGTTCAGTTCCTGGGTAGGGAAGAACTCTGGAGAAGGAAATGGTAACCTGCTCCAGTATTCTTGCTGGGGAAATCCCATGGACAGAGAAGCCTGGTGGGCTATAGTCCATGGGGTCGCAAGAGTCAGACATGACTTTGCAACTGATCATATAGGATACTATGTTAATAGTAACTATGTGAATTAGTAATAGCAGGTCCAGTCAATTTCATGAATGACAGCAATCATGCAAAATTTTAGAACTCCCAAGTAGGACAAAGAAAATGTCATCTGGAGAAAGAAGTGACTTGGAGAGGTCCCAGACAAATAGGCAGATGCAAAGGAGCAGAGGAGGACGAGAAGAAACTCTGGGGAGACAGGGATGGGAGGCAGAACTGAGTGATGTGTCCTGGGGCAGCAAACAGTATAATGTGACTTGGGCAAAGAGTCTGTAGAGAAGAGAGCTCCATTTTTATTTGCACAAAAACACCAGTGTTTCAAAGCAAGGGAGAAGCCAGCAGACGTTCTGGGAGTGTTTTGCATCACTGGTGATTCCGTTCCATTTACCGACCTTCTCGGGTTTGTCAGCAGGCCCTGCTGGCCCGCCCGTCACCAGCTGTCACTTCTCACCCTTCTTGGCACCATGCTCTTTCTTCCTCAGCACACTCTGCTTCTCCTGTTTTCCTCCAAACACCCACCAGAATCAATGTCCTGATAGAGAGAGACATTAGCCACTGGGCAACACAGTCCCCAGTCTGACTCTCCCCACCTTCTGGCATGCGAAGATTTGCCCTGTAAAGAGAATTTAACTAGAATGTTTTTTTACTGTCAAGTGAGTTGATCTGTGTAGAAATTCTTTTGGGTTTGGTTTTATTGCTTTTAATCCTCAGAACCTGGTGCAGGGTTGGGGTCTGAAACTCTGGGTCTCATGTTGCCTTTATGTTTCTTCTCTCCTCTTCTAGAGCTAAAGGACCAGCCTTGGCACCCACGGACACGAGCCCGTGATTTCTCCTGCTCCGTGATTGGCAGGGTAGACGCCAGCCTGCAGTCTCTGACACCAACTCTTTGGGTGCAGGAGAGGGAACGTGGGTGCTGGAGTGAAAAACATAGGCTGGTCATCCTGACTCTGTTTCTGCTTCTAGGCTTGTCATTCTGGGAACCCAGAGCCTCCATTTTCCCATCTGTAAAATGGCACAGACAGTGGGGGAAGATTGATGTGAAGGCGCCTGTGGAGGTGTCACATTCCGGGCGGATGTGGTTGTTCTCACTGTTTTCACCAGCTGCCTGTCATTTGTTCTCTCATTTTCTCCAGCCTCATGGTGGCTGGGCCTCTGGACTGGGGAGGAGGAAGGGAGGGCCCTAGTCAGCCTCAGGGCCATTCACCTGATGTAGGACTTCCCTGATGTGACTCAGGGTTCTAAGTACTCTGTGGATGGTGCAAACCCCAACGGGCAGTTTTGGGAGATGTGTTTTAGGACCAGCAAGCAGGGAGAACCCGACAGAGGCTGAGGCTCTCCCACTGTGTCTGCTACTTGGAGCGATGGCAGCCTGCACTGCCAGCTTCTTATGCAACCCGGTTGGACAGATTTGTCTACAGTACCTGACGCCTACAGCATTTCTTAGACTCAGATGCCTCTAGGCCCAAGCAAGGAATTTGATTCAAGAGCCCACCTGGTGAAGAACTGGGGAGCCCATGTCCCTTCCAGTAAAGGTAGTCACTTCTCACCTCCAGCTGACTATTGACATGGAAAAACAAGCCCAGTGCAAGCCAGTCATCTGATTTTTCAAGAGAAATGGGGAGTTCAGGTTTTTAGATGAAATTGCTTATCTTTCAAATATTGGAAATTAACTTTAAAAATGTGAACAAAACACAAAATCACAGATTGGATTTGGCTCAGGTCTCGAGCCTCTGCTTTCAAGTAATCCACGTGAGCATATTGGTAAATGCTCGGTGGAGCTGTTTTGTGACTTATCTGTGTTTTTATTTGCCATAGGACATGGCAACCCTCTCCAGTACTCTTGCCTGGAAAATCCCATGGACGGAGGAGCCTGATGAGCTACAGTCCATGGGGTTGCAAGGAGTCAGACACGACTGAGCGCACACACTGTGTTTTTATTTGGCCTTGTCTAAATACCCAGCAGCGGTCAAATTTGGATAGCCTGATGAGTCTGTCATGAATCAAGTAGCCTCTGCCTAAGTACCCAGTTCCCGTAGGGTTACATGTATAACTACGGAGTCTGAGGATGTGAGAGCTGGGATCACCAGCTCTCCTTGGGCCACTGATCCTCTCTTGCTCCTTCTTCATTGGAAAAAGAAAGAAAGTTAAGGTTAGATGGAGTGGGGTCTTGCCTAGGATCATTCAAATTTTTAGTGAACTAGTTGGAGCAGCCCAACCCCTGGTCCTATTTCCTTCCTTTTTCCTTAGAGCTTCCATTTCCTACTATAAAATAATTGTCACTGCTTCAACCCCAAACTTGGGCTTCCCTGGTGGATTTAAAGAACCCACCTGTAAAGCAGTAGGCAGCAGGAGCTGCAGGTTTGATCCCTGTGTTGGGAAGATCCCCTGGAGGAGGACATGGCAACCGACTCCAGTTTCTTGCCTGGAGAATCCCATGGACAGAGGAGCCTGGTGGGCTACAATCCATGGGGTCGCTAAGAGTTGGACATGATTGAAATGACTTAGCACACACACAACCCCAAGCAACAGTTTCCTGAGAACTAGTATTCTTCTGAGCCACTGGGATTTCAAGCCACTGTAGAATGAAAGGCAAGTTGAATGAGTGGCCAGCACTGTGGTTCGTTCTTTATAGCTGAAGTCAAAATCAGAGCGAGTGGGATGCAGAATCCCGGGGCCTCTAATTTGGCAAATCAGAATGCTCCAATGTGCATTTTCATTTGATCGCTGCCGAATTTCTTCACCAAAAGTAACAACATCCCCCTTTTATGAAAAGCATGGCAACATGTAAAAACAGGCAAAAGAACTTGTCCAGATTAAAAATGTAGTGGGGGAAAATGCTCTAGAATCTCAAAACTGTGACTATTTTAAAGCATTTGTGTATTGGGCAGCAGGGATCAAATATTTGAACGAGGTGGGGATAGGGCTGAGTGTCTTACTCTGCACCAGATATTTGGCACCTGGCTGGTGTTGGGCTTCTCGAGAGTGTCTGCTCCCCACACCTCTTTACGAGGCCCTTTCTGCAGAGATGGTGGATGGAGCTTGATTTACCCAGGAATCAGGCTTCCTCCTCCTTCCTTGTACCCAGGGCTCAGACAAACCCTTCACAGAAAGAACTGAAAGGAGAGGGGACCACAGCCAGCCACAGATAATCAGGCTGCTTGAAGAAAGAGAGCATCTTCCATGTTTGGACTTGGTCTTCTGTTGATGGTGTTGTGGTAGTGACATAATGTTGCCATAAACAGCCTCTGAGAGTATCAAATGCCACCATCACACCTCCATATTTAATCCCTTACAAAAGCTGTTTACAGTTCCGTGTACTCCTCTTCATGAACATTACACCTTAGTTTTATTTGCTTTTTCAGAGAACTCAAGCAGATTACAGAGGTTCAACTTTCCCTTCCAGAAGTCATGCTGGTTTAATTAGTGAATGTTTGTAAAGCACTTTTGAAGAAGGAAAGTGCTGGAGAAGGACTAAGTAGTATTAGAAATTACTCAACTCACTTTATGATAACATCTCCTGGTTGTAAATGTCATCCTTTCCAGCTCTTTGGGTGTGTGTTAGTTCTGACCATTATATAATTCATTCCTGGAGAGTGTTTCTGTCTCCTTCTGGGGTCACTTTGGGGTCCCAGGCCAGTTACAGCCACCTGAGACCCCCTGAGTTTTTTCCTTCCGTCACAGCTGAGAGTCTTGGTAAACTCAGAATAAACGTCTTTCAAAAACAGGCAACAGTCCTCTCATTTTCTTTTCCTCTCTGCAAATACTGAGTGCCCACCTTGTACCAGGCACTCCCTCCCATTGGGTCCTCTTTTCTTCTCTGGGTTAATGTTTTTTGCTGGGTGACCTTGGGCGAGTCAATTCATCTTGCCGCTTCTCTTGATTCCTTTGGTCTGTTGTAGAGATGTAACACAAAACATCTTGGAATAAAACTATGTTCACTTCTGTCTTCCTATGTTAATGCTCTCACCTCTGTCAGCTTTAAGTTGAGAATGAAGGGAAGTCCTCGGTCCTTGCACTGCTTTCATACTGATATAATTTTTCCTTTCAAACTTACAGTGATTTCTCCCTTATTATAAATGAATACAGTGTGACATGTATGTAATTTTCTGAGTTTATTTTATAATAAAATGTTTCTCAGAGGTTTCATGTGCTTCTCTGCCCTTAAACAAAAACACGATGTAATCTTTTGAGGGTCATTTCCCTGGATATGCATTGTCACGTTGCATTCCACTGTTTTCATGCCCTCAAGAGCACTTGAGGTTATAGTTACTTGTGTCCAAGTAAAGTCACCCCAGTCTGTGATATTTTTCAAGTTACTTGGTCTGTTTTCTCCCTCTCTCCAAGCAGTATTTTCCCTTCCCATTTGCTGCCTCTAATCTTCTATAGACTAGGAAATAGGAGAGTTGGGTTTGGTAGAATTGGGTCTAAAATGAAAGTAAATTGGCTTTGAATGAGGGACTGAGCAGGTCTCCTATAAGCCAAGAACCCAGGTTGTAATTTACATTCTTTGATACACACCTTTTAGCGACTCCATGGCTTTGCCTTCTTTCTTTTTCAGTTGTGGCTCTCTTCTAGATGGGGTGAGGTTTATAATATAAGTGACTCTCGGGCAAGCATTCCTACACACTGAAATAAAAGCACTTTACAGTTCTGATACAGGAAGTTCTTAGAGATTTGCACAGAGTAGGTGTCAGTACCTGCTTGTTGAATAAATGGCTCCAGCAGCTATTCAGACAGCCAGACATTTTAGAAAATGATGGGTTTAAAGATGCCTTGAAACACAAATGTACTCCTGTTAGAAAGATACAGATTTATAAGCCAGGCTTCCTGGAAAACCTCAAAGTTCTCCCTGACCCAGAAAATGTAATAAAATCAACCTTTCTTTTCCTTCTCCCAGAATGCTTCACTTGGAGAATGTCACAGCCAGCAAGAAACTGTTGTCATTTTCCATTTATCACCCTAAGTACAAATGGGTCTCTGATTTCCTAAAGGTGAGAACAGAATATGTTCATTTGCATCTATATATTTTTTTAAGTAATTTAGGACTCTGCACCCTGAGGTATATGCAGTGAAGTAGCCCCACACAATTCATAAGAAGTGATAAAGAACTTGGCAAAGACCACAATCATTTGTCCATTTCTAGCTCTAACACTTTTATCCTCTTTGGTCTTTAGAGTGACAAGCTATGTCTTTTATTAGTCCAATGTTTAAGGTCTGAAATAGAGAAACTACAAAAATAAACTAATAAATTATTCTTTAGAAGTTGGTTATTCCCTAGGAAGTACAACATAATTCATTGGTCAAGATCATGAATTTGGGTATAGGATGGCCCTGGGTTTGAATCCAGGCTATACCGCTGTCTACTTGTGACATCAAGTTGCTTAACTTCTCTGAACCTCAGTTTCTCATCCAAAATATGGGTGTTTCTGTTGCCAATTACTGCATAACAAACCCACTCAAAGCACAGTTTAAAACAACAGCAACTGTATTTCTTTTCAAGATTATGTTATTTGGACAGGGCTCAGCATGGACGGCTCATCCCTGCCTCCCATGATACTGTGAAAATGTGAAAATATTAGTCACTCAGTCATGTCTGACTCTTTACAACCACATGGACAGAAGAGCCTAGCCCACCAGGCTCTTCTGTCCATGGAATTCTGTAAGCAAGAATACTGGAGTGGGCAGACATTTCCAGGGGATCTTCCCGATGCAAGGATCAAATCCAGGTCTCTTGCATTGCAGGTGGATAGGTACTAGGGCTAACCTTACTGTGCAGACAGACTGCTGAGTCACAGAGTAGCAAAGTAACCAGCCTAAAGCTAATACCTAGTAAGTAGTGGAGCTAAGAACATATGAATCTGACAGCTTGGCTGCCCCCAGAACCCCGTTTATTACACCAATTTAAGACCCCCTCCCACTCAAAAATTGTATGTTGCTTCTACCTACAAAATATATAAAGTATTTGAAAGAACTTGGTTTCTTGTTACAAAATACAAAATTGAGAAATGGAATCTCCTGGGAATATTTGCTGGACATGTGGTCAGAATAATTCAGAACTTAACTCTCTGCCTTTGGGCTAATACTCTATCTTTAGCTAAAATGGGGAAGAAATATCTGGATATAAGCGTGTATTTTTCACCTTGGATATTCAGCACCAGTTCTCAATTCAATTGCTTCTCCAGTGCCCTGACTGCCTGCATGCAAGCTAAGTCATTTCGGTTGTGTCCGACTCTTTGTGACCCCATGGACTGTACCCACTAGGCTCCTCTGTCCATGGGATTCTCCAGACAAGAATACTGGAGTAGGTTGCCATGCCCTCCTCCAGGGGATCTTCCCGACTCAGGGATCAAACCCACATCTCCTATGGCTCCTGCTTTTCAGGTGGATTATTTACCACTGAGCAAGCAGGGAAGCCCAGTGCCCTGACTACTTTCTGTGAAATGAGGATAATGACAATTAGATGACACTGCAACGTTGATAGGTGTTCTTGGTTTTAATTAGTCATTATTATCAGGTACTCTGGTTTATTGTTACAGAAACTTAATTTCCGGTGGCATCATCTCCTCTGGTGCAGTTCTTTTTAAAATTATGTCTCAGACATTGTTATGCTATCCCTAAGTCACTCATAACCTAAGAAGATCTCAGATTTTTCTGCCAGCTTGCTTTTCCCTCCTACTTCTTTCTGAAATAAAAAATGAAGATGGGAAAAGGAAGCAATGTGTAGTACCTCTGATCCTGCTTTCTGTTGCAGTGACAAGGTGGAGGCAGGATATATGAAAAGCACCTCCAAGGTCCAGATTATGATGGAATTAATTTAAATGCCATTGTTTCATCAATTCCAGAGAGCACATTCATCTTGTTCAGGTTCTGGGCAGTCTGGATGGTGGTGGGAGTGCAGTTTTAAGTCAGGAGACAAGGATTGTAGCACAGATGCCCCCACT
This sequence comes from Muntiacus reevesi, assembly GCF_963930625.1. Lineage (NCBI taxonomy): Eukaryota > Metazoa > Chordata > Mammalia > Artiodactyla > Cervidae > Muntiacus > Muntiacus reevesi. The sequence continues at coordinate 159,056,734 of NC_089250.1, read as the reverse complement.
AACTAGTTGCCTAATCCTTAACAAGTCACTTTGTCTTCCCAGGCTCATTTTTTCTCATCTGTCAAGTTAGATGAAGGTTATGGAATAGATGATCTCTAAAAATTCTTCCAGCTCTACAGTTCTATTCTGGGTCTGTCTGCACCTGCAGACAGTGGTGTGGGGGCAGGATGGGTCCTGAAGAGGGGGGCACATTTAGTCAAGAGAATAAAACACTTTTTACCTGGGGCAGCCCTGCATCCTCATGTGTTGTGTAGACAGGCTTGTCTCAGATTAACCAAATAATTGACTGGATTCTCTCCCTCCGTTGCCAATGGACACACAGCTTTAGTTTTTCTGGGAGCAGCAGCTGCTTTTCTGAAATTTCCATCCCAGGGCTTCCGTCTCCCTGTGTTCTCTCAGAAACTTGTCATGGTTTTTCTGGATGGATGCCCATAGAATTTTAATCCAGTCACAAAAAAGTGCTATACATAACAAAAAGCAAAAACAGGTTATGGGTTGACTGTTTCTTTATTGAATTTTTTTTTTTCCCAATGACTTGGAACATAGCAGGGCATCATTCACAGCACCATCTGAGCTGCCAGCTCAGAGCCATGGCTAGGGCCAGTAGTTAAGGGTTTGTCCTTGAAGCAGTGGAGAGAAGCCCTATATGATTTAGTAGCAACCCTGGACTCTTGGTAACTGGCTGCTTAATTTAAATTGGTTGTTTCCCCATAATACCCCATTTTCTTCCCTTTCCCAATAAGTATTGCATTTCCAATAAGGGGGAGGGGGAAAACCCTGTCCTCAAGAAGTTTAGCAGTCTCCCAACTTAAGCTAACTTTAAAAGGTGTAGTTCTCCAACTTTAACTTGTGGAAAGTTTCCCTGGGGAGGCAACTAGAAATGTACATTCTAGGACCCTGCTCTCAGATGTTCACTCAGTGGTTTTGAGCCAATAAAACTACATTTCACTCAATCCAGGGCAGCTTGATGTAGGAGGGTGATGGACTACTACGAAATGTTCATGGTTAGAAACAAACAGCACTATCAGAAACAAGAATTTCATGTTTGCATTTGTATTTCATGCAATCTGTATAAAATTCATGAGAATTGATGCCTAATACTCAGGATTCCAGGCATTAACATGAAGGTCCTTGCACTGTACCTCACCATCACTGGCAGATTCTGAAAACTCAAAGCAGGCATATTATTATCTCCCTGATGGGAAGGTTAAAAACATTAAATGAATTTATATGCCTGGTCAGTAAGTGACTGCTCAATAAATAGCTGCCACTTTTATCCCCTACAAGAAGAAGGAGGGGAAGACTGTCTGAGGCCCAGCTTCACACTGGGACATGGCTACAGCTGGGTGTATTCTTTGGTGCCAGGGAAATGCGGCCATGGATCTCCGGGACCACCACCCCGGGACACCCACCGTGTTGCCCTTACTACGGGCAGGGCAGTAGTTTTGTTCCTTTGCCAGTTCAACCTCCAAGACCTAAAATAAGAAGGGTGGTATGTATGTTAGTTGCTCAGTCGTGTCAGACTCTTTGGATCCTATGGACTCTAGCCCGCCGGGCTCCTCGGGCCATGGAATTCTCCAGGCAAGACTACTGGAGTGGGTAGTCATTGCCTTCTCCGGTGGGTTTTCCCAACCCAGGGATCAAACCCGGGTCTCCCGCATTGCAGGTAGATTCTTTACCATCTGAGCCACCCACCGGGGAAGTTAAGATGTGGTGGGTGGGGCATTTTTATTTTTAAAGATTTCCCTCTGGACCTTTGACACGTTTTTTGCGGGCTTTGGAGGTGGGTGTGGCCGGGGAGGGTCCTTGCGATCTTGACTCTCTGCTGCCCGCAGGTCTCCGGAGGGAAGAAGAAGGCCCCGAATCCTCCGGAGCAAGGGACCAGGAGTGGTCGGGGTGGGGGGGCATGGCCACAGCCAGGAGCGGGAGGGTTCGAGGCCCCCCACCCCGCCAGGTGGAGGGGAAGGGCGGGTGGGGGGCAGGGATTTGGGACCACACTATCTCCCAGCCCGCAGAGGCCCCAAGAACTGACTGGTTGAGCTCTGCAGGGAAACAAGGGCCCCATCCACCGTCCGAATCCTCATCAGGAGGACCCAGATCCCGGCACCGCCAAGTCCCGGCCGCGGCGCCCCGCGTCGGCTCGGCCCGCGAGGGAGCGAAGCCCTTTGGGGGCCTCGGAGCGTCAACCCAGGGGTTTACAGAGAGCTGCCGCAGGTCCCCGGAGGGTTGGCTGGATTTTTGCCTCAAGCCTGCTCAACATATTCAGGACGGGGCCGCCGCAAGGACCCTTCTTCCTCCTCTCCACGCCCACCCGCCCCTACCAGCCCACCCGCGAGACGCGGACTCAAAGACACTGTTCACTTGAGGCCGGGCTGGCGTCGAGTTTGGAGGGTCGCGCCGGTGCAGAAGGGGACGGGCAGGCCACCTGTCGTCTGGGGACCCGGGAAACCAGCCGCCACGGGGAGAGGAGCTCGGGACAATCGCGCGTACACACACACACACACACACACACACACACACACACACACACACACACACACACACACACTCGTACACCCAACCCCCAACCAATGAAATAAAGTAAAAGCCCAAGGTCTGCCTCCGGTGACAGAGGAGGCTGTCCGATTCCTTTAGGTCGGAGTCGGACAGAGCGTGGATTCATCCTGGGGGCCAGAGAGGCTGGGGACCAAGGGGCCGGGGCGGCGGGTGAGAGCGAAGGTTCGGGCTCCGCGCCCCTCGCCGTCCCCGCCCCCGACGTTAGCCAGAGTCCGGCTGGGCGGCGACCGCGGCGGCGGGAGGGTGGAGCGGGCAGAGCCCGCCTCGCGGTCAGCCCGAGCCCCGCCGAGCCCACCGCACACACTCGTACCCCTGCCTTCCCCCTCTCCCGCCGGCTCGCCGTGACCCCCGCCCCAGCCCCCTCCCCTTCCCCGCCCGCCTGCCCGCCCGCCTGCCTGCCTCCGCCCCCATTCTTGGAATTGTGTGGAAAAATTCTCAGCCAAACCTCCCACCTCTCCTCTCCCCCCCACCCCCGCCCCACTCCCTTTAAAAAACCCCCTTTCCTCCCCGGCCCCTGCACTCTTTGTGAATGAGGGCAGGAACACGGCCCTTCCCCCGCCCAGGAGCCACGCCAGACCGCCGCACTCAGAGGACTGTTTGTTAATAGTCCAATTAGATAATTGCCATCTTTCACTCCTTTTGCTCCGTATTTCCCATAAAGGAATGAATGGGGAGAGCGGCGTGGAGAGGGCTTCTGCCCCGGCAAGGTGACGAGAAGGGCTGGAGCATGCTCCTTGCACAAGGCCATGCGCTTGAATTGAATCATTGTGGCCTAATCAATGCTCTTATTGGATTACTGGCTGTTGCTTTTCTCAAAGATATTGTAGCAGAGACAATGAAATAGCTAGGGGAAAACTTTTTTTTTTTTTGAAGCAGATCTCACAGTTGAGATTTTCGCGGCTCTCTCTCCCTCTCCCCCTCTCTCTCCTGCTGGACTCTCTGAGTACAAAGCTGCCCTTTGAATGCGCTGCCTCAGGGCTGCTGGAGGTGCAGGCATGAAAAAATCCAACTGGAACTAAATGAAGAGGTGGCAGTTTAAGATGGCTGTCAGCGTCGAGGTGTGTTAAGGAGTTGTTTGGGAGGAAAGCTTGGCTTTTTAGAGTGTGGGGGAGATACTTTTGGGGAAAACTTTTTCTTCTTCTCCCTTCTTTTTTCCCCCCTCCTGGAGGCGACTGCTTTCTTCTGCTGAGGGTGTGTAAGGGGTTTTGTTTCTCCTCCCCCCGCCCCCCCACCATTCAGCTCTGTCCTTCGAGTGTGGAGAAAGCCCCTCTAGCCGGTGTGTGAGCAGGAGGGTCAAAGGCAAAGGGAAAGTTAATAATGCCTGCTAATGGTACTAACAATTCAGGATGAATCTTGTCAAAAGTTTTTCTGGAAGTATGGGTCTTTGATTGTGTGTTTCCTGAAAGCAAGACCAATCATTTCCGTTTATTCACTGGCTAAACCCCTACTTGATTGGGGACAAGGACAGAAACCATCCATTACGATCTGATATATTATCCAAACAATTTAGTGTATTCATGAGGTAACCGAAACGTGGGGGCTGCGAAATTACCCGTAATCAATTGCAACAGCGAGTGCGCGTCCCCCCCGGGTGTCGGACAACTGCAACTCCGCGTCTCAGTAATAGGCGGGAGCCACAGCAATCCGGAGTTGCGCTGCTCGCTACCTGATCGCCAAGCTGGGGACACTGGACGTGCTCAGAAGACGCGGGCGCTGACGAGGCGGCCTCGCCGCTGCTCCGCCGGGATCCTGGACCAGACTCGCCGCCTCTCGGCGAGCGCGCCACTCGGCGGTCGCCGCTGACCCGCCCGCGGCCGCCCCGCGGGGACATTCATTCGTGCCGCTTGCCTCTCTCCGGGCCGAGCGTAAGGGCTGTAGTGTAGGAGTTTTGTCCCCCCTGGTTTTTGTTTTTTTTTTTTTTTCCTCGCCTTTTTTTGTTGTTGTTGCTCGTGCCTCTCCTATGTTCGGGAAACCAGACAAAATGGACGTTCGGTGCCACTCGGACACAGAGGCCGCCCGGGTCTCCAAGAACGCGCACAAGGAGAGCCGGGAGAGCAAGGGCGCGGAGGGGAACCTCCCTGCCGCCTTCCTCAAGGAGCCGCAAGGCGCCTTCTCTGCGTCGGGCGCCCAGGAAGATTGTAACAAAAGTAAAGCCAATTCAGCAGCCGACCCGGATTACTGCCGCCGGATCCTGGTCCGAGGTAGGAACGGAGCAGGGCTGCTGCGGGGGGCGTTCTTTAGGGGCGACTCTGGGACCGGAGAGGCGCGCCGCCACCTACCCCGGCCGGCGAGGTGGGTCTGCCGCCCGGGACTTAGGTGAAAGTTGCTGGCCCTCTCGGGGCCGGGGTCCCGCCCGCCACTAGGGACTCCCACCTGGGACGCACGCTCTCCAGGAGCCTCGATTCCTCCAAGCCTCGAGGGGCCCCGCCGGCTGGGCTGCTGGGGAGAGCCGAGGGACTGGGCGGGCCCAGGCTCCAGGCTGCGGCCTCCGACCCGGGAAGGCGGCAAGAAACTCTGGAGGACGTGTTTGCGTCCGGCGGATCCGAGGAAATGCGGGGAGCCTGCCTGGGGGCTCCCGCGCCCTGCGAGTCGAGCGCACCCAAGGGGACGCGGGAGCTGGAGAAGAGCTGCGGACCGCCGGCAACCGCTCGGCCAGCTGGCGCTTTGGGCCAAGGGAGCCCGGCGCCGTGCTCCAGGCTGGCCGCCGCCGCCGCTGGGAGAAGCGGCCAGGCGGGGTTGCCGGGCCGCGGATGCCGTTTTAGTGCTGGGCTCGACCCCGCTCTGCTGCGCGGGGTGCTCTCCGCTCCGGCGGTGGCGGTGGGGAGGACCGGCTCCGGATTCAGCCGGGCGCCGCCCCCGCCAACCGATCGCCAGGCCCTGCAGGCTGCTACTCGGTCCCTCCTCCTTCCGCCGCCCGGCTTCGGGAGGGAAGGAGACCCCGGGATGGGGGTGGGGACCGCTGGAGTACGGTCTGTTCAGCCTGCTCTAGAGCTGGGGCCGGCAGGACCTGGACTGGTCAGCGCTGGGACCCTCAAACTACAGGGGATCCTGTCCATGCAGCCGAGGCTCCCAGGCTGAAACGAACGTCAGCCCACTTGATTTTTTTTTTCTCTCCCCTGTCCGAAGGGCTCTCTCAAAGGCCAACACCGATTCCCCCTCCCATCAGCTATGTGGAGTTAGTCCCCTCACCCCCCAAACACACGTAGGGTCCTTGGTTCCCGGCTGTGGCTGCACCCCCACTACCTCCACCACCCCCACCATCCGCCTCCGGACTGTGGCTCAGAAGCCAACTCCGGCTAGGGGAGGTGGAGGAAAGCAAGAGGGTGGGTTCTGATGCTTGACATCTCCCCTTCCCCAGATGCCAAGGGGTCCATCCGAGAGATCATCCTCCCCAAAGGCCTGGACCTGGATCGGCCCAAGAGGACACGCACGTCCTTCACTGCCGAGCAGCTCTACCGCCTGGAGATGGAGTTCCAGCGCTGCCAGTACGTGGTGGGCCGAGAGAGAACGGAGCTCGCCCGGCAGCTCAACCTCTCCGAGACGCAGGTACTCAGAGACCAGGCCGCACACAGCTCTTTGCATCAGCCTCCCTCCCCTTCAGCCCCATCCAGCTCTAGCAGCTCTTCCTGACCACCTAGCTTGACTCTGGACCGAGCCTCCCACGGGAGGCAGAATTGGGGAGGATGGAAAAGAAGGGGTGAATGCTTTCTCCCTTCTCTAAGCCATCCCTTTCCCCCTACACCCCACATCTTCCAGGGCCCATGTTCTGTCCACGTTGGCTTAGCTCAGGAGGCCCCCAAATCCTGTCCTTTGGTTTCTTTTTAGACCCTAGTCTTGAGAATTCCCTGCTTGCCTCTCCTTGAGGAGGAACCTATATTTGCCCCTGTTTTGGCCACCCCATTTTGGCCAGATTTCCTGGCACCACCCTCTCTGTAGATGGAAACCTTCCCTAGCACCCAGGCTCATTCAGCAAGAATGGGGTTAGGACCAAAGACCCCTGTTTCAGAGCTGTGGGTGACAACCAGGGATTAAAAAGGTGTACATTCCGGAGATCTGCTTTTGCCTACCAGGCTGCCCTGATCCTTAATGCTTTTGCTGGCCTTGAACTGGACTCAGCCCCATTCCCAGCCCCAACCATCCACTCTGGGCACCTTCAGTACCAGTGATGTGTGAGGTATGGGATAGGAAACAGATCTGGGCCCTTGGGAGCCAGCACTGACAATTGTGCTTTAGGTCTTCTCCGTTATTCAAAATCCATATTTTACTGGGACTGGTCATATGGACTCTGGGCCCAAGAACTTTGCCTTGTGGAGGTCATTTAGGACCTGCCCAGGACATGACTTCCAGCTTGGCCTAGGTAAGGCATATTTCTTTCTGAGGACCAGTCCCTTTTACCATGCCCAGCTCTGAAACAGATGGGGAGCATTTTAGATATGGAATCTGGGGAGAGCTGAGACCCAAGGACAGAGCATACTGGATATCGATTTTGAGTTGGAGTTGGAATGTAGCTTCACCCCTACTCTTTCTGCTACCATCCTCTTAGTTTACAAAATCTGGACAGAATAACCTTTCCCTAAAGCTGCCAAATGCCATTCTGGGCCACCAGTTAGGCCTGAAGAGGGACAGAGTAAGAAGAGGAAGTAAGAGTGGAGATTGATGGAGAGTACTTAGTTTACCCCAGCCTCCTGACTTCCTCCCATCACTCCAAAGTCCATGATAGAGAGCAGCAGAGTTATGTTATAAATTAAGGACATCATTCAGACCCTCCAGTCCAGCGACTGGTGAGGAGGTGGAGAAAGGTTGGCTTATAAAATGGATCCTGCACAGATTCTATGTGTAGACATCTTCCCTGCTTGCTGTTAGTTGATAGTCCATCTGACCCTAACAAGCAAGAAATAGCCTCTTGTAGCCTTCAGCAGAATTAGTGCTGCTGGGGCTAAATTCGAGCCGCTTGTGGCCAGGGGCTTGGGTCCTGAAAGACAGGGCAATACTCCTTCCCATTCACGCTCACTTCCTACTTCCCTTTAGGCCTTACACCTTCTCATGGAAAAACGGGCATTTACGAAGCGCTGATCCACAGTCCCCCTGCGAGTAGTGCGGTGGCCCAGTGAAGTAACTTCTGATCTTCCCATTTAGGGTCATGGACATTTTTATTTCTTTGTTGTTTGTAACCGGGGTCGGCCTAGGCCTGCTTCTATGACCCACCCGGAAGCGCAGCCTATGGGAGCTGTGTCCCCCTCTTGGCGGCCCTTGTCCCCCCCGCAACCCCACTCCCGCCGCCCTTGCCCCGCTGCTCCCAGGCCCGACTTCTCCGGCTCCAGTTTGGGGTTGGGATCGGGGCTTTGGCTGGAGTTGGGGGAAGCCCCCCGGAGCCCTTGCGCCCCGGGAGCCCGCTCGCCTTGACGCTCGTCTCCCTCTCTCCCACCCTTCCCGCGGCCGGCGCGCAGGTGAAGGTCTGGTTCCAGAACCGGCGCACGAAGCAGAAGAAGGACCAGGGCAAGGACTCGGAGCTGCGTTCGGTGGTGTCAGAGACCGCGGCCACGTGCAGCGTGCTGCGGCTGCTGGAGCAGGGCCGCCTGCTGTCGCCGCCAGGCCTGCCGGCGCTGCTGCCGCCCTGCGCCACGGGAGCGCTCGGCTCCGCGCTCCGCGGGCCCAGTCTGCCGGCCCTGGGCGCGGGCGCCGCCGCGGGCTCGGCCGCCGCCGCCGCCGCTGCCCCGGGTCCCGCCGGCGCCGCATCCCCGCACCCGCCAGCCGTGGGCGGCGCTCCCGGCCCGGGGCCCACCGGGCCCGGGGGACTGCACGCGGGCGCACCGGCCGCCGGCCATGGCCTCTTCAGCCTGCCCGTGCCCTCGCTGCTCGGCTCCGTCGCCAGCCGCCTTTCCTCCGCCCCGTTGACAATGGCCGGTTCGCTAGCCGGGAATTTACAAGAACTCTCCGCCCGATACCTGAGCTCCTCGGCCTTCGAACCTTACTCCCGGACCAACAATAAAGAAGGGGCCGAGAAAAAAGCGCTGGACTGATTTGAAGTGTTTCCCTGTATTTATATTTATAGTATCTATTGTGGTGATATTTATGGACTCACGAGCATTAGGCGCCGGGGCTCCTGAGCTGGGCACCCGGCTCCCAAGAGGCCTCTGACAGCTCTCCTTCCCCACCAGTTTCTGCTACTATTTGGGCTACCCCACCCCTCCTCTGTGTCCTCCCACACCCACCCTCCGGCGCCAACTTCCTTCTGAATCCAGGAGAATCCAAAGAATTGGGGGGGAAAACCAACCTGATGCCCCAACCAGTGCCTGGCCCTGGAGGGAAAGACTGGTTCTAAGTCCAAAGCACAGGACATCTGCTTTAGATCGAGCCGCTGCTGCCGTTCGTTATGCTTATGAATATTTGAAAAAGGGAAGCTGCAAGCAGACCCCAGCTGAAAAGGCTGACAGATTTTGTTAGACCAAAAAGGAGGAGGCTCCTTCCTCTCGCCAGAGAAACCAGGGCTTTTGGAAGCTGCTGGGCCCCACTTTGCGGACATCTCCGGAGAGCCGGCGCACACGCAGCTTCCTGGCTGGACAAATCGTGCCGAATCTTCTCCCCTTTAGAAAAACTCCCATCACCACCAACCCCGATCCCAGGAGACAATAAACCAAACATCGTGATAGGCGACGGTGGTAATACGTTTGATCTAATCAGCAATAAAAGGAGAGTAATTACCATACAGAACCGAGTGGAGTGGAAGCAGTTTTTTAAAAACTCATAGCGATGGAGTTAGGAAGCCGTAAGAAAATTCGGGATAGAAAATGCATCCAGGGCATTGCAAAATTAAAGATACGGGTGTTACGACTTTAAACAGGAATTGAAAAGGGAAAAAAGCAAAAGAAATGCCTATGCCGCGAATGATGGAAAATTCAGGATCTTCTCCGAGGCTGCTGTGGGAGACAACCGACGGCATCACACTCCTCCAGGAGAGAGTAACGCAGCTCCCGGCCGCTCCGCCCCACCGTCTCCCGGATCCGTGGCTCCTGGGCAGCACTGCTAGGTTTGGAAACAAATCAGTGCCCATCCCTCTCCCCCACCCCCCGGATTCACACATCCCTCCAGCACGCTGGAAACGTCCGAAAGGCAGCCGCGAACAACAGGGCGACCCGGCCTCCTCTGTCGGTAGTCTCCGCATCCGGATCAGTTCCCTGCGTGGTTAGGAAAAGCATCCTTTCCCACCTCCTTCCCTATAAAACAACAACAACAGAAACAGAATTTCCACGGTTCCAAGTGAGAAACCCGGACCTCCACTCGGTCGCGGCCTCACCCCTTCCCCCGCGACAACGCCCATCCCCACGACCACGCGTATTTTGACCAAAACCACAGACCCAGACCGCGGGTGCTGCAGCATCTAAGAATGTATTCCTCCATCGGAAGTGAGCCGCAGAGCATTTTAAAAATAGTAATTTTATTGTGAATTATTTACGTCGGAAGCTTTCCCCCTTTTCCTTTTTTCTTTCTTTTTCTCTTTTTCTGTCTTTTTTTTTTTTTTTTAGGCAAATAGTTAAGAAAATAATGAACGATTCACACGCGGGTAGGTGTTACTGAATCCTGACTACTAACTGTTCTGAATGTTTTGGATATTTGAATGTTTTGTATTTATGTGGTGAGAGTGAAATATATATATCTATGATGATAAATGAGGTGTATTTTTGTCTTGTATTTGAAGGATTAAAAAAAACAAAAACCAGAAGAGAAAAGACTCAGCAATGATGAGTCTGGGGCAGAGGGTGGCTGCCCTGCGGGTACCCCGGGCCCTACAGTTGGTACCCTGAGCTCTTGGAGAGAGGTTTTCAGACAGAGGAGCCTGCCACCGGTGTTTGTTCGGCTTCCATGAGGGTCTCACTCTCCCGGCCCTCTGTCCCAGTGGTATCCGACTTTCAGTCCCTCTCTCCTCCATCTCCCACTTTGATGTTTCTTGGCTTATTTAGGAATTTGTCTCTGGACACCCTGGAGTTCCTGCCTAATGACGACGCTTCCAGCTTCTAGAGTTTTCCAGCCGCCACTCTATGGTGGTAGTATGTTGGATTTGTGCAATCACAGGGTCCCGAAGAGGGAAGATTTGCCTTTCTTCTGACTTACAAGAAGTCGATGGGCTGCCAAAGAGAAACTTTGAAGGAGCAAGAGAATAAAATAGATATTAATTCTTGCAGAGATCTCTCCACTGCCCCCACCTCCACCCCATCCCACTACACACACAATGGTGACCCATGTAGATTTTGCAGTCAGAAATCTGGGAGAGCTAGGAGGCCTGGGGACGGTACCCTGGGGCACACTCTCCTAACCCTAGCCCTCTCTTCGTGGCTTCAGAACTGCTGGGAACGGGACGGGAGGCTCACAGTTCTCTTGCGGAAATGGCCCAAGTGAGGCCCCTCGGGCCCCCACGAGTGTACTGCGCCTAAACCGCAAGTTTGAGGCATCCAAAATAAGGCGGCGGCACAGTGCGGGCCGGTGGAGTTCCTGAGCTGAGTGTGAGTTGCTCTCTACGGGTTTAGGACCTTCGTTGTGAGCTCACGGTATTCCACCCCACCCCCTCCCAGGGGCTCAGAGCAGCCGCAAACCCTAGACTTTTGTTTCTCAGGGTCCCTACACACCCCTCAGCTTTGCTACCTTTCTGCTTTTCCCTCCCTGTCCTTTCTTCCTCCCCTCTTTTCCCTCCTCCCTGATTTGTATCTTTGTCTTTCTCTCTAAGGACCTCTCTCCTCTGGTGGGCTCTCTGTCTCCACCCTCTTGTTTCCACCCTTTTCCATCGCTTCTCCAGACTGTCTCTCTCCCTTCTTCCACTCAGTCTCCAATTGGAGATTTCCACTGCCCCCGGTCTCTCCCTCTCCCTCTCTCTTTCTCCCTGCTTTCTGATCCCTCTGTCTGCCCGGGTGGCCCCCAGGCCAATGCGTGGGTGGCTCTTAATGCAGTTTCATGGCTGGTGGCCGGGGGCCTGCAAGGGGGAAGAAGGGAGTGAGAAGGTGGCATAATTTTATAGAACAAAGGAAAGTGCAAAAATTCCAGCTTCAGGGCCCCCAAGAAGCTCAGCCCCCTGCCCTAGGAGCCTCAGCCTGGGGAGTCACCAAGAATATCCCTTACCAGTTCCCTGGCCTTTCTCCTTTTGCTTTTTATCCCTAAAAGGAGAAAGAACCAGTTAAGGAATCTCTTCTCTGCTCTCACCTCCCTTCCCCTCCCTGGCTTTGGGAGAGCTGCTGAGCATTTCGCCTGCCACTTGGAGCAAAGTTGTTCTTAGACTCCTTTGCACAGAATAAGAATTACAATTTTAATTAAAAATATTTATAGACAATTAATTTCATTTTAATGCCTGCCCTGTCTCCTCTCCCTCCCCAAGGGCCTCCAGTCAGTTGCTTTGGTCCTTGGAATCCTCCAGTGAAGCCTTTGGCCCCCAACTAGTTACTCATAGGCCAAGGAGGAGGCTGGTGGCTTCTGGGACAACAGCTGGCCCTTTTTGGGGAGAAGGTGGAAGAGTTCTGGGGTCAAGGAGAACAGCTGGAGGTGGGCGTGCTGAAAGGAATCTCATGCCCAGGCCTGCACAAAGCCATATCCAAGTTAGCTCAGAGCAGAGAAGAAAAAGGGAAAACATCTTACTAAACTTCTGTGATTTTGGTGGTTAGGTGTGGTAAAGACGAGGGAAGTCACTCCAGGAGCTGAACCAGACATGATTACATCCGTGCTTGCAGTTGGCCTAACTGAGCCAGAATCAATTTGTAATGAGCAGCATTTAGCAATTCTTTATACAAAACAGACTTTGCATACACCACCTCTATTTCTCCTTACTTCCAGAGGTCTAGCCTCATTTTAAAGAGCTCCATACAGCACCCCCCCACCCCCACCCCGGGGAGCCCTCAAATGACTTGCTTATGACCACATAGTTAGAACCGCAGGACTATAAGCTCCCCCTAGGTTCAGGGCCTTCCTCTTTCTATTTCTTCCTTTTCTCTCCCTCTCTCTCCTGCCCTGCTCCTTCCCTCACTCCCTCCTTTCCTTCATTCCCTTCTTTTGTGTCCGAAGTGTCTGGCTCACAGTTAGCCGAACTCTTTAGCCTATTTGCATCCATGTCTGCCACCTCCTATTTTCCAGTCCTCTTTCTACTACACCAGCTGCTGAGGATTAACTTGGTGCCTTCATCAAGAGATGCGAATTTCTCCCTTCTTTATGTTTTCTTTTTTTTTCCTGCCAGTACCCAACTCCTTCCCTCTACTTCTCTCTGAAATGATGTCCATTACCCTCTTTACCTTACACTTTGTATCTTCCAATCTCCTGCAGTCCTGAGGTTGACTTAAATACCTGGTCAGTACTGTCTACTAACTCAGGGTTTCTCAAGATACAAATGAAAACCACCTGCTATAAAATCACTTGGGGACTGGTAAAAATGCAGATTCTTAAACCTCAGCCCCATCTAATAATCAGAAACTCTGGGGGTGGGTTCAGGAATGTGCATTGTTAACTAGCTTCCTATGTGATTCTTATCCACTCTAACAGTTGAGAATTCCTGTACTCAAAGGCAAACTCACAGAGACCTCCAGCATCCGGCCTAGGGCCTGGTGTTTGGTAGGAATACAATGCATGTTTATTAAACACAATAATCCACATTTTCTGACACAATTTCTTGGATCACCTCATACTATTGTAATTTAACACCATTTCTACATTGGGAAATCCTTACAGATCAGAGTCTTTTCACTTAAGTAGATTTCATTTTAATGAAGCAGGAGAGGAAGATGGACAGATTCTGGTGGTATCTCAAATCTAAGCGTGGGGCTTCCTCAGTAGTTAAGTGGTAAAGAATCCACCTGCTAATGCAGAATACGCAGGTTTCATCCTTGGATCAGGAAGATCCACTGGAGAAGGAAATGGCAACCCACTCCTGTAGTCTTGCCTGGGAAATTCCATAGACAGAGGAGCCTGGTGGGTCACACAGTCCATGGGGTCACAAGAGTCAGACACGACTTAGCAACTCAACGAGAACAACAAGAACAAATCTGAGCAAAGGTCTTTTATTAACCTAACTGGGACCATCTTGTTGGGCTGCTCCTGATCAGACCTGGGAGTTTGGGGAGGACAGAAGGAGAGCCCTCCATATTTGCTGAAATACACTCAGGTGCATACCTTTCTTGACGGGACCCAAAGGTGTCAGTTGGAGAGACATCAGAGCTGTGATAGGAGCAAGGCCACCAGGTCCAGAGGAACTGGCATGGAATATACATGGAAGCTGAAAACGAGTACCACATTATCTGGTTTATTTAGTTGATAAGAAACTTATTTTCTATCTAGAAGCATATGCGCTTATCCTCTTAGCCTGAAAACAGAAAATAAATGTTGTTTACATGGTAGTGGTGTATCCATTCTTCGAAAGAGCAGCCACTCACACACACACACTCCTCAGTATCTCACAAGGCTCAGGATGGTGACTTGCTGCACTAAGAGAAAGTAATGCATCTTAGTGGTTACTAGTTATGGGCTCCAGGGTCAGAGTGACATGGGTTCACATACTAGGTCCTCCACTTAGTAGCTGTGTAATCCTGGACACATTACCCAGCTGGTTGTGTTAAGCCTGTGTCTACATATGTCATATGGAGGTAATAATGGTAGCTCCTCATAGAATTTTCATGAATAGTCAATTAGATAAGGCATCTAAAGCATCTGGTACAACCTAGTATCAACAGTTGAATATTACCTATTTATTACAAGACTGTGCTACTGTGGTAGCTGATGCTCTGAGACTCTCTCCAGGCCTCAGTTTCCCCATCTCCACAGTGAGGAGGTTGGCTTTAAGTCCTGACTTGTGGAAAAGACTTGGAATTGTGGTTAAGTCAGTCATAATGGAATTTACTCTCCCTGCCTTTAGAACGGACACCATAGCCATCAGTAAGAACAGCACTTTTTACCAAAAGTGTTAAATTATTATTTTAATGACTTGGTAGACAGCCTTCAACTGTCAGTTGTCAGGCAGGCCTCAGCGGTAAGCCTCTTTAGGGAGTTGCCTCAGCTGAAGAGAACCAGAGACCCCCCCTTGCCCAAGGTCATCCCCAGTTTCCCAGGGTGGCCTCCAAAGACTGAGAGACCTGGGGATAAGCGTGCTGGTCCATGCTCCAACTTTGGATAGTTTTGGAGGGCCATCCCATCTGGTTCTGGTGAGACTTCAGTACAGCTTGACCTCTCCTGGCCGATACTGCCTTCTTATTTTCCCTCCCTTGTTGCACTTGGAGCACTCCTAAAAACCTCCTACATGCCAGTCTCTCCACTTTTAGGGAAGCTGACTTGCATCAAATGTCATGGGGAAGAGTAGGTTGAGTGGTGGAAACAGAGAGGAAACACTGAGGACTAGAGCACAGAGTGACTGAGGGCAGATGGTGGGTGAAGAGGCAGAAATATAAGCAGAGCCTAGCATACCATGTTAACCATATTTGGACTTGACCATTAAGGTGATAGGGAGTCACTGAAAGTTTCTCCCAAGGGGATCGTGAAATCATTGCAGGTCTGTATTTTGTTTCTTTTTAACATTTTTAAAAAATATAATTTTAAGTCATTTTCCATTTACAGTTATTACAAAATATTGGCTATATTCCCCATGTAGTACAATACATCCTTGAGCCTATCTTACACACATTAGTTTGTATTGTATCTCTCATCTCCTCCTCCTTCCCCCATATTGTCCCCAGCCCCAAGACCACCAGTTCGTTTTCTGTATTTGTGAGTTGCCGGTCTATATTTTGAAAGATGTTTTGGCAATTGAGGGGATGATACGGAAACAGGAACGCAAGGATTCTTGAGCCAGAGGTCGGTTGGTGAGTTGAAGGCAAGAGGGACAAGAGACGACGACGGTGGGTGGCAGGGCGGCGGCAGCATCAGTTGATGCAGTAGCAGCAAAAATAGAGAAAAGAGGATGGGTTCAAGGTATTTCCTGAGTTTAAATAAACAGATCTTAGTCATCAAATGGAGGTCACGGGGTGGTGGCATTCATTCCAAGACTGGCTCAAGGGGAACTTTGAAATTACGTTCTTTGAGTCATGGAAGCAATGAGATCCGTGAATCCCAGAAGGGTTTGAGCCCCCAAGACTTCAGTGGCAGCAGTGAGTTCCGGTGGAAGCCCTGGACCCGTCGGTGGGAGGGTCAAAGGGCAGGAAGGTCACGGAGCATGCGCCCTCTGCACAAGCCTGGCGTGCACACGAGGCACTGCTTCTCAGCGGCCGGAGGGTCGGAAGGATTCTAGGGGTGACTGCGCTTCTAGTCGCCTGTGCCAGGACCCCCACCCCTCACCCCTTTCCCCTCCCGAGGGGCGTAGTATGCACTCACATGAAGTGCCAGCTGCCAAGGAAGTGGAGAGTTGACCTCCTGCCTTGACCTAGTCTGAACCTGACCGTGGCGCCCTGTTGTCAGTCTGCCCAGGAATAAGCAATGGGAACGCCTTCCGTGAAGCTCGGTCTCTGAAGAGGTAAGCAGTGACCAGGTCTGCGGAGCATCACCGGCATGAGGAGGTGTGGCCTCCAAGCCTGAAGCCCCTTGTCCCCATCTGACGGCTCAGCTCATGAAAGAGGAGCGTGAGGCAGGCCCCTACCTCTCCAGTCTGCAGACCAGCGCTCTGGGCAGCAACACAAGCTGAACCCCAGTCCTGGACTCACTCATCGCTTGGAAGAAGAGAAACAGGGATGCAGAGTTTGCTAAAAATGCCCAATAGTAAGTGCCTGGGTTTTGCTTTATTTTCGTTTTCTTTCATTTGTTAGTGAGACTGCCATCTATTAAATAGGATGTGAGAGTTGGACTAGAAAGTAAGCTGAGTGCCAAAGAATTGATGCTTTTGAATTGTGGTGTTGGAGAAGACTCTTGAGAGTCCCTTGGACTGCAAGGAGATCCAACTAGTCCACCCTAGAGGAAATCAGTCCTGAATATTCATTGGAAGGACTGATGATGAAGCTGAAACTCCAATACTTTGGCCACCTGATGCCTAGAACCAACTCGTTGGAAAAGACCCTGATTTTGGGAAAGATTGAAGATGGGAGGAGAAGGGGATGACAGGATGAGATGGTTGGATGGCATCACCAGTGCAATGAACATGAATTTGATTTAAGCCCCGGGAGTTGGTGATGGACAGGGAAGACTGGTGTGCTGCAGTCCATGGGGTCACAAAGAGCCGGACATGACTGAGTGACTGAACTAAACTGAATTAGACAGGTGGTCAGTAGGGAAGTTCATCTAGCCCATTGTACTTAGGTTCAGACTTTCCATTCCAAGGAAGAGCTAAATGCAAGTTTAATGTTTCTGTCCCAATTGTCAGTTGATGCTCTGGGCTTGGCAGAGCAAGCCCAGAGAGGTGAGAGGACGTTTATTCTTAGGTTAGGTTGAGCAGAGAGCTTATCAGGAAGGTCTGTAGGATTCTGAGATGATCAGGAAGGTGTTTCAGGCCTTCGCAAAAACAGCTCAGGGAGAAATTGGAGAGGGAAGGGAATAAAATGAAACAGAGTGAAAGGAGGTGTCGGGGACACACAGTGAGTAGAGGTGAAAGATGAGGCTGGAAAAGTAGCTCCATCGAGAAAGGTCTAGCAATGAGTGGAAAACTGGATCAGGCAGGTGCAGACAGAGGAGAAATATTAGTGAATCCTGAAGTTAGGTATTGAGAGCTGAAATTAGGCTGCAGGTGGGGAGAATGGAAAGTAGGTAGGAGTTAATGTTTTTGATCTTATCAGCGATGGAGGCTAGGGTTAAGCCAATACATTGATACCAAAACTCCTAAACAAAAGCATTATTTTATTTTAAGGCTCTTTTCCTGGTTTTCTTATGAATGTCTCTGTTCAGAGACAAGGGGGAAGGTGGTGAATAAGTTTCAGCTCTGGTGCTAACTTAGATTGATCGATGGTGGCTGCCTTTCACACTAAGTTGCAGAGGATTCTGAAGCCTCATCAACAATCAGTTGGAAAAGTGTGCTGATCATCAGTGATGTCTACCATAGCCATCAGAGCTGTTTTTGTAATTCTGAGAATTGCAAAATTCAGGCTGCTTTTCTAGGTTCTGAGTGAGGAGCTGGGTCCAGTTTTGGCTCAGTAGGTTTTTCTTAGCCTGGAAAGTCATGGTAGAGTGGGGAGCTGATTCCAGGTAACCCAGGGGTGAGGGCTTGCAGCAAGCATCCCAGTCATCACAGACCCCTGCAATTTGGCCATATTAAGAAAACTTGGGCTTGAAGTCCATCTCTGCCTTTCATTTAGCCATGTGAACTTAGACAAGTTACTCAACCCCTTTCAATCAGAATATTCATCTACAGAATAGATGGATAAATAAATAATAAAATGGAAATGTATTACTTTTTCAACCTAAGCATAAGTACTTAACATAGTGACCAACTGTGAGCTCAACAAGTATTGATCAGCTGCTTATTTTCCATTTTGAACATAACCTTGTCTTTAGGTCTTGAGCATCAACTTCTGACTAGATTTTCACCTGGGGAAAATTTTGTAACTGTGATCTTTGTGAAGATTCACTGAGATACTGGATGTGGAGTACATGACATAGAATAAGAGAGTCCTCTTTGCAAATTGGTAGAACAAAGGATACACTTTCAACATTTTGGTGTCTCCAGAGCAGTTTAGTTTTATGTATTTATTTTTTGGCTCTGGTGGGTCTTCGTTGCTGCATGTGGACTTTCTCTAGTTGTGGCAACAGGGGCTACTCTTCCTTGCAATATGCGGGCTTCTCACTGAGGTGGCTTCCCTTGTTGCAGAACATGGGCACACGGGTTGCAGTAGTTGCAGTTCGTGGACTCAGTAGTCTTGGCTCGAGGGCTCTAGAGCGCTGGCTCAGGAGCTGTGCACACGGGCATAGTTGCTCTGAGCTATGTGGGATCTTCCCGGACCAGGGATGGAACCCGTGTCCCTTGCATTGCAAGGTGGATTCTTAACCACTGGACCACCAGAAAAGTCTGCAGAGCAGTTTTTATGCATTTTTACAAACACACTCACTCATACATGTTGTTACGTTTTCTGTTTTCCCTTGACATAAACAGGTTCATTTTGTACATATTGTTTTGTGTTTTATAACTTTCTTTTCACTTAACAGCATATCTTGGAGATCCTGTTATGTTATTGCTTATAGGTCTATTTTATTAACCTCTCTAAATTTCACAGTATGGGTGTATCACTTACAGATGGAAATTTGTTTTCCTTTTTTTTTTTTTGCCTTTACAGATATATGTATGAGAACATTACTGTGCCTTTGCATGTATTTATATGATATTTATATGATAAATATTTATCATATTTTATATGATATTTCTGAAAGTGGAATGATTGAGTCAAACAATATGTGTTTTAATAATTTCAATAGGTACTACTCAAAGACTGAACAAATTTATTTATATATTCCCACTTACAATTTTTTGAAAGTTAGTCTGGGTAGTTTAACTTCTACCCCATGGACAGAGGAGCCTGATGGGTTGCAGTCCATGGAATTACAGAGTCGGACACGACTGAATGAATGACTAAGCACATTCCTGGATATGGTCCATCTGAGACTCTTCTATAGGCTAACTTCTCAAATAATTGGTGTTGAAACTACATACAACATGAATACCCAGAATGTACTGCAAAAAATAGCTTGCTTCTTCTCTTTTCTGGATTGATTATTAATCTTGTAGATCATTTAGGATCTCCTTTAAACAGATTTATTTTCAAGGGATAAAAAGTTAAAGTGTCAAGACTTTTCATAGAAGAGCAGCCCCCTGCCCTCATTCTCAAGCTGTAACCACCTTAAATTTGTTTGAATTTTTTCTTTCACTTTTTAACTCCTCCCCTTCATCTCCTTTATATGTCCATAGTTACTCCCCTCCAATGCTCAGTTTAGTTTTAACATTTTTAGGAGGGAGTGGCTAGACCAACATTTAGCATTTACATTATTATGGCAAACAAATCCTATTCACAGTTGAGCTGTTTACTATATATATTATGAATCCATTGTTTGCATGCAACTTTTGTTTTTCCTGGAAGTAGTCATTTTTTAAACATTTCTTCAAATGTAAGAATAGATGAGGAAGAACACTTTCCTTAGGAATAGCGCTTTTTTTTTTATTTACACATGGCATGTGTGTGTGTTGTCATGTCTGACTTTTTGCAACCCTCTGGACAGTAGCCCACTAGGCTCCTCTGTCCATGAAATTTTCCAGGCAAGAATACTGGCGTGGGTTGCCATTTCCTACTCTAGGGGTTCATCCCAAATGTGGAAAAACCAGAGATTCTCTATCAAATGGGAGTTCCTGATCTGTTTTTGTTTTAATTTTTGCATGCACCCTACAGCAGGTGTGATCTTAGTTCCCAGTCAGAGATTGAACTTTCACCCCCTGCGTTGGAAGTCCTAACTTCCAGTCCAGTCTTAAGTCCAGTCTTAACCACTGGACCACCAAGAAAGTCCCTAAACTTTTTTTGCTTAATTGGTTCTCTGTGTACTACACGAATTCATTTCAAAGTCGGCCGTGAGTGTAAATCTTACAGTTAGTTCACATGCATCAAATATTCTCCCAGTTCCTTCTTTGTGGAGACATCTTTCTTGGTGGTTTTGTCCTGCTCTAATGAGGAATGCTGGCCCTTTAAGCTGGTGACACAGCTGTTTTCCTGGAATCTTTCTTTGCTTTTATTCTGGGGATCATCCTCTCCTCCTGGGTTGGAAGCTCTGTCTCCTGGATTTTGTTTCTTCTTTGATGATTTACTCTTTTGTCTTGATAGGGCATTTCCTTCATTGGCTCCTTGAGATATGGTGCATGGAGGTAATTTTTGAGAGTTTGCATGTCTGAAAGTGGCCCTATTCTACCTTTACACTTACATGATTATTCACTTGAATATAGAATTCTTGGTTGGAACTACCTTTTCTCAGAATTTTGAAGACATTATTGCCTTCTAAGCTCTAGTGTTGCTGATAAATCCAGTGTTTTTCTGACTTATAGTTTTGTTTTTTTTTTTTTTTAATGTGATTGTTATTTCTCTCTGGAAGGTTTTGGAGTCTTTTCTCTATCCTGGTGTTCTGAACTTTCAAAGAAGTGTGCTTAGAGTAGGCCTTTTTATAGTCATTATGCTGGTACTCAGTGAGTCTTTCATACACTTCATTGGGAAATTATCTTGCATTATTTCTTTGATAATTTCTTTCCTTCTTTTTCCTCTGGCCATTTTCCTGGAATTTCTGTTATTTGGCTATTGGATCTCCTGGACTGATCTTGTAATTTTCTTTCCTAGTTTCTGTCACTTGGTGTTTTGGATGAGTTAATATGTTATAAAGTCCTTAGAACAGTGCCTGGCCAACTTTATCTTCTAATACAAGATTAGAAAACTTCTTTCTGCCAAGATTTTCATTTTGGCTATTGCATTTTGCATTTTCAGTATCCAAGATCTGTGTTTGATTTGCTAAATCTGAGCTGTACAGTGTGGCGTTCACTAGTCACATGTGGCTACTTAAATTAAAATTAAGTATAGTCAAAATTCAGTTCTTAGTTGTATAACTACATTTTGAGTGATCTATGGTCGCATGTAACTAGTACCTACCATATTAGACAATGTAAATGTGGAACATTTCCATCATTACAGAAGGTTCTATTGGACAGTGTTGCTCTAAATTATTTTAAAAATGTAATATCCTATTATTGTTTCAAGAATGCACTCTCTTATTTCTCTGAGAATATCTTTTTAAAATTAATTAATTTATTTGGCTGCATAGGTCTTAGTTTCGGCATGTAGGATCATCCATCTTCATTGTGGCAGGAGAACTCTTTAGTAACTCTTAGTTGTGGCACGTGGGATCTAGTTCCCTGACCAGGGATTGAATCCAGGCTCCCTGTATTGGGAGCATGGAGTCTTAGCCACTGGGCCACCAGGAAAATCCCCCCAGTCTCTACTTTTGAGGAGTAAATGCCCCACCTTTCAGAAGTTGAAGAATAAATTTAAGTGGAAGGAAAGAAGTTTATGTAAGTACCCAACAATGTAAATTGGAGTTAGAGTCTGGAAGGCTCTGAATGAAGGGCAAATGATTCAAACCATCAGAACAGACATTGGCTCCAATACACAGTTTTGGAGGGGTAAGTATTTGACTTTAGGCAGTGTTGCTTTATAACTTACATGGGACTTAGTTCCCTTATTTGTAAAATGAGCAGAATAAAAATAGCTCTTATACCTCATATCTGGTGGCTGCACAGCGCTAGAGTGGCTGTGAGGAGATAACCTATGTCCAAGGGCAGAGAAGCCCCAGCAAGATGATAGGACTTGAAATTAAAAGACTCTTGCTCCTTGGAAGGAAAGTTATGACCAACCTAGACAGCATATTGAAAAGCAGAGACATTACTTTGCCAACAAAGTTCATCTAGTGAAAGCTATGGTTTTTCCAGTAGCCATGTATAGATGTGAGAGTTGGACTATAAAGAAAGTTGAGTGCCAAAGAGTTGATGCTTTTGAACTGTGATGTTGGAGAAGACTCTTGGGAGTCCCTTGGACTGCAAGGAAATCCAAGCAGTCTATCCTAAAGGAAATCAGTCTTCAATATTCATTGGAGGGACTGATGCTGAAGCTGAAACTCCAATACTTTGGCCACCTGATGCAAAGAACTGACTCATTTGAAAAGACTCTGGTGCTGGGAAAGATTGAAGGCGGGAGGAGAAGGGGATGACAGAAGATGAGATGGTTGCATGGTATCACTGACTCAATGGACATGAGTTTGAGTAAACTCTGGGAGTTGGTAATGGACAGGGAGGCCTGGCATGCTGCAGTCCATGGGGTTGCAAAGAGTTTGACATGACTGAGCAACTAAACTGAACTGAAACCTCATATCTGTTTAGCTCTTGCCATGTGGCAGATTCTAAATTCTAAATTTTATATATAAGTTATCTACCTACCTATCTAGTGTCTTCTTTGATTTTCATGTCTCTGTAAAGCCATTCCTCTTTCCTTCCTCCTTCCTCCCTTCCTCCCTTCCTCCCTTTCCTGAGAAGTTTACCAGTGAGTCGCTTGTAAAGGGTGCTTGTTATGGAGAGTCACTTCCTGTGGATCTTCAGAAAGTCGATTAATGATTCCCAACACCACCCACGGGGATCTCCAATGACATTCAGCACAGCAGTTTTAATCTTGTCCTTTCAGGCACAAATGTGCATTTGCCCAAGATTGTGAGATCTTCCTAAGAAAGTGTGACTGAGAAATCAAAATGTTGCTAGCGATCATTTTCTTATACTTCACGCTAGTGATTCTTAAATCTTCTGCTTTAGGAATCTTTCATTCTCTTAAAAAATATTGAGTACACCAAAGAGATTTTTAGTTACATGGATTATATCTATTGACAGTTACTTTACTAGTAATGAAAAGGCAGACATTTCAAAATGAGATTTATTGGTTCATTAAGCAATGATAAACCTATTACATGTTAAATCCAAATATTATGAAAAGTAAGTATATTATCCAAAACAAAAATCAGTAATGGCATTTTAAAAATACGTTTGCAAATCATGGTCATGTCTGGCTTTATAGATGACAATTGGATTCTATGTCTGCTCCTGCATTCAATTTGTTGCAATATTTTGCAAGCCATTTTCTATAATTATCTTGATTCTACATGAGAAAATGAAGGACACAGAGGTTAAATGATTTAGCCAAGATTATATAGTCAGTAAGTGGTGGAATCAGAGTCAAGCTCAACCAAACTTTAGAGATTATACTCTTACTCTTCAATATACTAAATTGCCTGTAGGGCTGTTTAGAGGATTAAATGAGATAATGTATTCACTTAATGGCTGGCATATAGTAAGAGCTCAATAAAGTGAGTCACCATTTTTATTTCACTTGAGAAAATTAGTGAAATGTTTAAAAACATGGTAGATTATTAAAAGTTTATGAGCTGTGGAGTATGTCAGGTTAAAGTGTTCATTTTGGGGAGCTTAGTGTGACAGTGCTGAGTAGGATGAGATATTAGAAGGTGAGACAAGACACAGAGAGGTGTTTGGAGACTTGAAATAGTCCAGTTGAGTGTAAGGAAAGATGTTCCATCAGTAGAACAGCTTGACAGGGAAGGGAATTTTAAGATAACATTGACAGTCAAGCAGCAGCACTTATGGAACACCTGAAATGCACAGATAACTGCTGGTTATTGTGGAAAAGAAAGAAAACTAACATTCTCTGAGCACCCATGACAGGTACCATTACCTACTTTTTTTTTTTTTAGTACCTTGTATGAACAGACACTTGTCTATAATTAATTCTCAGGCTCACAGCAATATTGCCAGGTAGGTGTTATTGGTGCCATTTTTCTGGATGAGGCTTACAGGTCAGAGACTCATCCATGGAAGGAGGAGGGAAAGAGATGGGGGTGGGGGAGGATATCTCCAAGGTCCCATCCCAGACCTAGTTGACTTCAAAGTCCATACTGCACTGAGGATATTAGTTTGAACTTTAGGAATTCGATGAATTTTCCATGGAATTATAGGCATAGTTTTGTGGGGGAGATTATCATTTAGCACACTGGTCTCCAACCTTTTTGGCATCAGGGACTGGTTTTGTGGAAGACGATTTTCCCATGAATTGGGGAGGGGATGGTAATGCAAGTGATGGGGAGTGGCTGTTAATACACATGAAACTTTGCTCACTTGCTGTCAGTTCTCCTCCTGTTATGTGGCTCAGTTCTTAACAGGCCACAGACTGATACTGGTCCATAGTCAGGGAGTTGGGGACCACTGATTTAGTAGATTTCTCAAAGGAATCTGTGACCCCAAAAGAGAAGAACAACTGTCTTAGACTGTCAAAGTTGGAAGGATACTTAAAAATTAAAAGCCCGCTGCCTTCATGTCAAAGCTGGGCAAACTGAGGCATAGAAAGAAGAAGAAAGAATTTGTTACAGAGTGACTCAAGTGGCAGAGCCAACACAAGAACCCGGTCCCCTTGTCCCCGCCCCAGGCCACTGCATCTCCATCTCTGGTACCTCCTATGAAGGCAGCAGAAGTCTTGAACAGCTTGGAAGAACGGCAATGCCCTGGACAGATCCCCTCTGAGACCATCTTGGCACGAAGTCAGTTAGGCACCTTTGGAGGGAGGCGTGTTGACTCTTCAAGCACCAGGCTCTAAATTAGTCCTATTTGGTAAATTGCACTTTATAGGATACCATTAGTAAGTGACTGCTCTAAAACAAGCTCTGGAGTGTAGAAGAGCAACCCACCTCTCCAAGGGCCTGCTTCTTGCCTAGTACATAGTTTTTCCCCCGGGTAGAGGAAACCATGCCTGGACTGTGGCAAATCAAGTCATGTTTGAAGAGGATGTAACAGAAGGGGGAAAAATCAGGACATGATGCTTTTCGTACCCACAGAAACTTTTGTCTGCATGCGGGAACAGCTTTAACATAAGGAAGTGCGAGTGGTGTTTTATCTGCTCCATGTTCTGTCTGCTGCTGGCAGCTCTGGTTTCCTCGGAGCTTACAACCACAGTCCCTTTTCCATTTTCCAACTACACTTTTCAAAACAATATTTATTTATTTGGCTGCCGTGGGTCTTAGTTGTTGCACTCAGGATCTTTGATCTTCCTTGTGGCATGTAGGATCTTTTTTGAACTCAGTTGAGGCATGCCCTCTGCTATGACATGTGGGATCTAGTTCCCTGACCAGGGTTTGAACCTGGGCCCCCTGCATTGGGAGCACTGAGTCTCAACCACTGAACCACCAAGGAAGTCCCCCCAACTTCACTTTTTAAAAAAAACTTTTTGTTTTGTATTAGAATATAGCCAATTAACAAACAGTGTTGAGATAGTTTCAGGTGAATAGCAAAGGGACTCAGCCATACATATACATGTATCCATTCTCCCCCAAACTCCCCTCCCCGAGTGTACTTTTAAGGCTCATTTTATTCTGTCCACCACCTAGCTCAGAGTCTGGCACTTGGAAAATTTAAGCAAGTGTTTGTGGACTAAAAAATGAGATTTTACTTGTGCTTGAGTCTTCATTCTACCACGAATAAGCTGTACTGTTTTAACAAGTAAATTAACTCCTCTGAGCAATAATGCCTGTGGTTACCTGCTAAAGTAGAAAACAGGAGAAAGTCTCAATGATGGTCAGGACTGGCCCTCTTGGGACCTTGGGGGAAAGGATTAGCAGGAGCCTAAACCTCTTGGTGGGTCTTCCCCTGTGGTTCAGAGGTAAAGAATCCTCCTGCAATACAAGAGTCACAAAAGACATCGGTTCTATCCCTGGGTTGGGAAGACCCCCTGGAGGAGGGCATGACAACCCACTCTAGTATTCTCACCTGGAGAATCCCACAGATAGAGGAGCCTGGGGGGCTATAGTTCATAGGGTTGCAGAGTCAGATATGGCTGAAGTGACTTAGCATGCACACAGCCCTCTTGGGGAACTCGGAGGAAGATTGTTGGTCAGAGTCCCTGAGACCCAGTCTTGCTTCAAAGCCCCGATCTTGCTCTTGTAGAACATTAGGCTTATTCCTCAGTTTTGGTCTGCCTCAGTAGCACTGGGAATTTTGGCTTTTTCCGTCTAGTGACATGATGGCTTACCAGCTTTTCCTTCCCTCAAGCAAAACCAAATTCAGGCCAGCATCATTCAAGAAGAGTGGTGTTTGGAGGAGATTCCTGCCCAAAGAGAGTTAGGAATGAAATATTCAGAGTTTCTGAAAAAGTGCCCCCTTCCACTTAAGACAAGTTTCTGTTACTTAGCTTTGTTCAGAAAATGACTATTGCTCTAGATAAAGCCTTGCAGTTTCAGACCTAATCATGACAAATCTACCAGGAGTTAATGCCTGTCTGACATTAGACCAATTGCCTAGAAATCATGACACTTATAAGAAAGAGTCATCTCTTTATTTGAATGAAAACAAAGCATCCCAAGGCAGATTTTAAAATATATTATTTTAATTTTTAGAGGAAAAGAATTCTTTAAAGAGAATTGTCAACGATCAAAACTGGTTGATAAATCACATATGTAGCTATGTAATTAAACTTCTCCATTTTCAGAGACCTGCAATTAGAGTTCTTCGTGTAGTTACCCATAATGATTCATTCTTGCTAATATGCTGAGGAAGAAGGGAGTCGGGAAGATAAATTTTATTTTATTTATTTTATTTTTATTTTTTTTAATCTTTTTTTTTTTGGTTTATTTTTATTAGTTGGAGGCTAATTACTTTACAATATTGTAATGGTTTTTGCCATACATTGACATGAATCGGCCATGGATTTACATGTGTTCCCCATCCTGATCCCCCCTCCCACCTCCCTCCCTATCCCATCCCTCTGGGTCAGCCCTGAGCACTTGTCTCATGCATCCAACCTGGGCTGGTGATCAAGATAAATTTTAATTTGAAATTTTCCCTAATTTGGATCAAGAGACAGTAGAAGTATGCCTAGGCTGGGAGGTGGGAGAACTGAGTTCTAGTTCCAGTTCTGTTTCTCATTAACTGTGGGGCTTTAGCCAGATCACCAAGTCTATCTGAGCCTTTATTTCCTCTGCTATAAAATGATAATAATACCTATTTCAGAGTATTGTTATGAAACCTGAATGAAACTGTGGGTGTGGTAATACTTTGTAAATTTTAAAGCCCTGTAAGGTCCTAATGCATTTTTGTATTTTGCTGTCTTTTCTCATCATAGCAGGTCAGGCCCTCTGTTGGTGGTGAGAGGAAAAGGCTTTAATGAACAACATTAGCCTTTGTGTAGTGTGAAAAGACAAACAGTAATGAAGGGCTGGGGTGCTTTGTTGAATGTGTCTGTGATTGACTGGTAGCCCTGCTTCTGATGATCAGGAATTTATTATTAAGAAAATTGCTGTATGCTTGGGGAGCTAGAACTTGTTTTGTGCCTTCCCCACTGCAGAGGGTCACCATAGACGCCTCAGGGGCTGTTGAGTTGACTTTGCTGGATTTGCATTTAAAGAGAAAACTTTCATTTGGATCAACTTGAAGTTAAGGGGGATTGTAACAAGTACATTGAGAATTTTCAGGGTTCAGGTCTTTATTTTTTAATTGACATAAAGTTGATTTACAATGTCATGTTAATTTCTGCTCTATAGCAAAGTGATTCAGATATATATACATATATATATCTGTTGCTCAGTTGTGTCCGACTCTTTGTGACCCCATGGACTGTAGCTCGCCAGGCTCCTCTGTCCACGGGATTCTCCAGGCAAGAATATTGGACTGGGTTGCCATTCCCTTCTCCAGAGGATCTTAGTGACCTAGTGATGGAACCCTAGGTTTCCCTCATTGCAGGCAGATTCTTTACCATCTCAGCCACCAGGGAATGCAGGTTATACATATATGTGTGTGTGTGTGTGTGTGTGTGTGTGTGTATGTGTGTGTGTATATATATATATATATATATATATATATATATATATACACACACACACATACATCCCAAAGAAAGGCAATGCCAAAGAATGTTCAAACTACTGCACAATTGTACTCATCTCACACACTAACAAAGTAATGCTCAAAATTCTACAAGCTAGGGTTCAATAGTACATGAACTGAGAACTTCCAAATGTTCAATCTGGATTTAGGAAAGGCAAAGGAACCAGAGATCAAATTGCCAACATATGCTGGATCACAGAAAAAGCAAGAGACTTCCAGAAAAACATCTGCTTCTGCTTCATTGACTATGCTGAAGCCTTTGACTGTGTGGATCACAACAAACTGTGGAAAATTCTTCAAGAGATGGGAACACCACCTTACCTGCCTCTTGAGGAACCTGTATGCAGGTCAAGAAGCAACAGTCAGAACCAGACTGGTTCCAAATTTGGAAAGGAGTACATCAGGGCTGTATATTGTCACCCTGCTTATTTAACTTATATGCAGAGTACATCATGCAAAATGCTGGGCTGGATGAATCACAAGCTGGAATCAAGATTGCCAGGAAAAATATCAATAACCTGCAATATGCAGGTGACACCACACTTAAGGCAGAAAGTGAAGAGCCTCTTGATGAAAGTGCAAGAGGAGAGTGAAAAAGCTGACTTAAAACTTGACATTCAGAAAACTAAGATCATGGCATCTGGTCCCATCACTTCATGGTAAATAGATGGGGAAACAATGGAAACAGTGACACACTATTTTCTTGGGCTCCAAAATCACTGCAGATGGTGACTGCAGCCATGAATTGAAAGATGCTTGCCTCTTGGAAGAAAACTTTGACCAACCTAGACAGCGTATTAAGAAATAGAGACATTACTTTGCCGACAAAGGTCCGGCTATAGTCAAAAGCCATGGTTTTTCCAGTAGTCATGTATGGATGTGAGAGTTCAATCATAAAGAACGCTGAGCACCAAAGAACAAGCAGCTCCTGCAGCTCAATTCCAGAAAAATAAACAACCCAATCAAAAAATGGGCCAAAGAACTAAACAGACATTTCTCCAAAGAAGACATAGAGATGGCTAACAAACACATGAAAAGATGCTCAACATTGCTCATTATCAGAGAAATGCAAATCAAAACCACAATGAGGTACCATCTCACGCTGGTCAGAATGGCTGCTATCCAAAAGTCTACAAACAATAAATGCTGGAGAGGGTGTGGAGAAAAGGGAACCCTCTTACACTGTTGGTGGGAATGCAAACTAGTACAGCCACTATGGAGAACAGTGTGGAGATTCCTTAAAAAACTGGAAATAGAACTGCCATATGACCCAGCAATCCCACTTCTGGGCATACACACTGAGGAAACCAGATCTGAAAGAGACACGTGCACCCCAATGTTCATCGCAGCACTGTTTACAATAGCCAGGACATGGACGCAACCTAGATGCCCATCAGCAGATCAATGGATAAGAAAGCTGTGATACATATACGTAATGGAATATTACTCAGACATTAAAAAGAATGCATTTGAATCAGTTCTAATGAAGTGGATGAAACTGGAGCCTATTATACAGAGTGAAGTTAAAGCAGAAGGAAAAACACCGATATGGTATAGTAACGCATATATATGGAATTTAGAAAGATGGTAACAATGACCCTATATGTGAGACAGCAAAAGAGACACAGATAGAACAGTCTTTTGGACTCTGTGGGAGAAGGTGAGGGTGGGATGATTTGAGAGAATAGCATTGAAACATGTATATTATCATATGTGAAACAGATCGCCAGTCTAGGTTTGATGCATGAGGCAGGGTGCTCAGGGCTGGTGCACTGGGATGACCCCGAGGGATGGGATGGGGAGGGAGGTGGGAGGGGGGTTCTGGATGGGGAACAGATGTACAACCATGGCTGATTCATGTCAATGTATGGCAAAAACCATACAATATTGTAAAGTAATTAGCCTCCAATTAAAATAAATAAATTTTAAAAAATAGGAAAAAAGAAAAAGTCTGTGAGCAGCAACGAAGATCCAGTGTGACCATAAATAAATAAAGTTTAAAAATAAAAAAAAATTAAAAAAAAGAAATGTGGTGTTGCAGAAAACTCTTGAGAGTGCCTTGGACTGCAAGGAGATCCAACCAGTCAATCCTAAAGGAAATCAGTCCTGAATATTCATTGGTAGAACTGATGCTGAAGCTGAAGCTCCAGTACTTTGGCTACCTGATGCAAAGAACTGACTTGTTAGAAAAAACCCTGATGCTGGGGAAGATTGAAGGTGGGAGGAGAAGGGGAGAACAGAGGATGAGATGGTTGGATGGCATCACCAACTCGATGGACATGACTTTGTACAAACTCTGGGAGATGGTGAAGGACAGGGAAGCGTGGTGTGCTGCAGTCCGTGGGTCGCAAAGAGTTGGACGTAACTGAGTGACTGAACTGATACATGCATATGTATATGGAAAATATATATCAAAACATTCTGTTCTAAATATTCTTTTCCATTATGGTTAAATAGGATATTGAATATAGTTCCGTGCGCAGTTCAGTAGGACCTTGTTATTTATCCATTCTATAACTTACATGTCTAAGCCCAACCTCCCACTCTATCCCTCCTGCAGTCCCTTCCCCCTTGGCAACCACAAGTCTATTCTCTACATCTGTGATTCTGTCTCATAGATAAGGGTTCGATTCTATGTCTTAGTGTGGGGACTTAGAATATGAATTGGAGTTTGAGTTCAAACCCAATATCAAAGCGGGACAGTATCCTGCAGATGATCTAATCCAATAGTCCTCAAAGGGTGGTCAAGTTGTAGCATCAACATCACCAGGAAACTTGTCAGAAATGTAGATTCTTAGGTTTTATCCTGAACCTGCTGAATCAGAAACCCTGGGGCTAAAGTTTAGTAAACTGTGTTTTAACAAACCGTGCAGGTGATTTTAACACACTCTAAAGTTTGAGATCCACCACTTGAATCTAGACTCACTTTGTAAATGCTTGTGAAACGCTGAACCTCGTCCCTGGGACGTAGCATGAATAGTATTTGTTGCTACTTTGCTTTTCGTATCTGAGAGCGAGGACTACAAAACAGTCAGATTTTCTGGCTGACTTTTCCATGATCCCATGTTTTGCAGTGGTTCTTACAAAACCTAGTTGCATAGCAGTGGTCACTTCTTTGATTGTGGCAGCAGTGTGTGAGAGCAGTAGCTGGGATTGTTTTTTAAGTTGGAGTGGTTTACATGAACAGGTTGGAAGTGTTGGTGGAGACTCAAGGTAGTTCTAAGGGATCAAAGGAACTTGAGCAGGGTCAGCGCTGATGTCCAAGAGACAGTACTCTGAGGGATGTGAGGATGTTCAAGAAATGAGGAATTTATTGTGATCATCAATATTAACTATTTTGACCTTAACTATCATCAGAATCCTGTGTAAACTCAGGTAGACTCCACTTCTATGATTTAGTTTTTCCAACTGTAAAGTGAAAATAATGTAATTTCCCCATTGATTAACTGACAGAGACAGGATAACTATAAGATCATGTTTATAAGAGCCTCATAAAAAGGATTCTTTCCTCTTTTAAAATTTAACTTCATTAATTTTGGGGCTTCCCAGGAGTCTCAGTGGTAAAGAATCCACCTGCCAAGCAGGAGATGTAAGAGATGCACATTTGATTCCTGGGTCAGGAAGATCCCCTGGAGGAGGAAATGGAATCCCGCTCCAATATTCTTTTTTTTTTTTTTTTTGTCATCCGCTCCAGTATTCTTGAATGGAAAATCCCATGGACAGAGGAAATTGGTGGGTTACAGTCCATGGGGTTGCAAAAGAATTGGGCACAATTTAGCAAGTAAACCAAACAACAACAACAACAATAAATTCATTAATTTTATTATGTAATATAATGTAAATATAATACATGTTAATTCTTTTGGAAAATTTGGAAAAGTGTATAAAAGAAAATTTTAAGAAGTCACCCATACTGCCATCACTCAGGGAAGATTACTGTTAACGTTTTGGTGTATTTCCTTCTGATCTAAAATTTTTACAAAATCACTGTGAAATGGATATTTTCTATTGAGGGCAGCTTGCATGTACTGTGTGTTTACTGTGTGCAAGGCATTGTGCTAATTGCTGAAGATGTTTTAAACCAGTTAATCTTTATAGCAACTCTCTAAGGCAAGGATTCTTAACCTTGACTACACATTAATGTCACTGGAGCAGAGGTTGGGGGTGGTCTTTAGAAATAGGAGATTCATGCCTCAGAAACTATATCAGAACCTCTGGGGGTGGGAACAGGGCATTGGTATTTTTTAAAGGCTGTCTTCAGTTCGTTTCAGTTCAGTTCAGTTGCTCAGTTGCTCAGTTGTGTCCAACTCTTCACAAACCCATGGACCACAGCACACCAGGCCTCACTGTCCATCACCAGCTCCCGGAATTTACTCAAACTCATCTCCATTAACTCAGTGATGCCATCCAACCTTCTCATCCTCTGCCATCCCCTTCTCTTCCTGCCTTCAATCTTTCCCAACATCAGGGTCTTTTCCAATGAGTCAGCTCTTCACATCAGGTGGCCAAAGTATTGGAGTTTCAACTTCAACATCAGTCCTTCCAGTGAACACCCAGGACTGATCTCCTTTAGGAATGGACTGGTTGGATCTCCTTGCAGTCCAAGGGACTCTCAAGAGTCTTTTCCAACACCACAGTTCAAAAGCATCAATTCTTCAGCACTCAGCTTTCTTTGTAGTCCAACTCTCACATCCATACATGACTACTGGAAAAACCATAGCCTTGATGAGACGGACCCTTGTTAGCAAAGTAAAAGGCTGTCTAGATGATTACAATGTACAGTCAAGGCTAAAAATTTGCTCTAAGGTAGACATTGATTCTAGTACTTTGGTGTGCCTCAGTAGCACCAGGAGAGCTTGTAAAAACACATTGCTGGCCCACCACCAGAGTATTGAGTTCTCATTCTAGAGTTCTTATTCTACTGGTCTTTCAGTATAGCCTGAGATTTTTTATCTCTATCAAGGTCCTAAGTGGTGCTGACACTGTTGGTCCAGGGACCACTTTGACAGTCTCTGAAGGAGACTGCATATACACACAGATGAGAAAAATGAGGCCTGTGTTAAATAATTTGCCCAAGGTATGCATGTGTTCACACGCTTAGTCATGTCAAACTTGGCAATCCCATGGACTGATGCCCCCAGGCTCCTCTCTCCATGGGATTCTCCAGGCAAGAGTACTGCAGTGGGCTGCCATTTCCCCTTCCAGGGGATCTTCCCACCCCAGGGATCACATGCATGTCTCCTGCATCTCCTGCCTTGGCAGGCAGATTCTTTACCACTTGAGCCACTTGGGAAGCCCACACCCAAAGTATACTACAGTGAAAAATTTGTACAGCTCGAATATGAGCCCAGGTCTATACAAGATCAAGTGTATCTCACCTCTCTACTTCCCTCACCCTATTAGTGTTACTTTTCTAATGTCCACTGATTTAATAGATTGTATCCGTGGCAATATATATAATTCTTTAATCTCTTGACTCACACCCCCTTCCCCCACATCTGTAAGTAAGGGAGTAGTAGAAGTGAGGTTTGAAAGGTAGTTGGGAACTTTTCTTTGATTTTAAATGTCAGGCTAGGGAGCCTGAATTATACCCTATAGCAGCTGAATGTTCAACTTCTATCCCCAACTGTCTCCCCTGTTTGTTGGTCGTAAAGGTTTGTGCCCAGGAAGGTTGCACAAGGTGTAGAGTCCTAGGGACGGCTGTGTTTCTACTGTCCCTCGCTGGTTCTGGTCTCAATGTAGGACATCATTAGAACTTTTTGTCATTTAATTTAGTTGATTTGGTAGTTTAAAACCAGGATCATTTTAGGGTCATAAATCCAAATTAAAAAAACCTGAAAACAATCACATGTGTGATTGTTCTTACTTTGTTTAAAAAAATATACTGTAATTCATGGTTGGTTCATCCCTGGACTAAGTTGGACTAAAGTCCTGTGCTTGTGAGAAATGGGACTGGTACACAGAAGACTGAGATTCTTATCCCAGCTCTGCCAGAAACTAGCTACGTGACTATGGGCAAGTCATTTGACCTTTCTGGATTTGACTGTTGTTGTTCAGTTGCTAAGTCATATCCGACTCTTCTGCAACCCCATGGCCTATAGCCTGGCAGGCTCCACTGTCTATGGAATTTCCCAGGCAAGAATACTGGAGTGGGTTGCCCTTCCTGTCTCCAGGGGATCTTCCTGACCCAGGGATCGAACTCGAGGCTCCTGTATTGGTAGGTGGGTTCTTTACCACTGAGCTACTAGGGAAGTAACTGGACTTGGGTACTTCATGTATAAATGAGAAAAAGAATTCTTATTCCAGGGATATTCAGACATATCAGACTTTTACTATGGAACCTATTAATGCTAAAATAATTTGGAAGCTCTTCAAGACAAGTAATTGTAATGGTAATAGTAAGAAATGAATGGTGAATTCATACAACCAGACGTAGGGCTGAGGTTTCCAGTAAACTCCACAATTGCCTCACTTGCTTTTCTCAGCAACCTTATGAAATAGGTGTCATTATCCACACTTTGTAGATGAGGGAACTGAGGCTTGGTGTGGTCACACAGCTAGTGAAACCTAAAGTCAGACCCGGTTTATCTGGCACTAAATCCATTATCTTTACTATTGTGTTATGCCTCCTTGTCTATTCTTTAAGTGTTTCCTGTATCCGTGTCTGGTTTGAGGTGTTAGAGATTATTTTACTTGGCCTTCCAAGTGAAAGTCACTCAGTTGTGTCCAACTCTTTGCGACCCCCTGGGCTATACGGTTCATGGAATTCTCCAGGCCAGAATACTGGAGTGGGTAGCCTTTCCCTTCTCCAGGGGATCTTCCCAACCCAGGAATGGAATTCATGTCTCCTGAATTGCGGACAGATTCTTTACTAGCTGAGCCACAAGGGAAGCCCAAGAATACTGGAGTGGGTAGCCTATCCCTTCTCCAGCGGATCTTCCTGACCCAGGAATCGAACCAGGGTCTCCTGCATTGCAGGTAGATTCTTTACCAACTGAGCTATCAGGGAAGCCCTATTCAAGGTCCTTCCAAGGCCCAATTCAAATACCACCTGTTTCATAACATTTCCCCTTCATCCTCATTAAAGTGTGTTTTTTTCCTCAACATTTAATTTTTTAAAATTTTTATTTATTTTTGGCTGTGCTGGGTCTTTGTTGCTATGTGGGGTTTTCTCTCGTAACGAGTGGGGGGCTACTCTCTAGTTGCGGTGCTCAGGCTTCTCATTACAGTGGCTTCTCTTGGCTTGGAGCTCAGGCTCCAGGGCGCAGAGGGTTCAGTAGTTGCAGCCCCTGGGCTCTAGAACACAGGCTCGATAGTTGTGGTCCAGGGGCTTAGTTGCTCCGTGGCATGTGGGATCTTCCCAGGCCAGGGATTGAACCTGTGTCTCCTGCTTTGATGCACAGATTCTTTTTACCACTGAGCCAGCAGGGATGCCCTCTGCGTTTTAAATTTGTGTTTGCACAGGACTAGTCCTCATCTCTGCTTTGTGTCTTAATGATTTGGGTACAAGCGTGTCTTCTTCCACTAAGCCATTGCTCAGCAGTATATCTAGCTAAGCATTGTTTTCCATCATGGTTTGCTGATAATTGCATTTGGGGGCAGAAATCTTAACTCTAAAACCCATAACCGCCAAGGGAAAGCTCATGTGAAAAACTGTATGTGGCATATTAGGTTCGGTTTCTATCAGGTCAAATATGAAAAAAGGGAAGAAAATGAAATAAAGACCTCAGTTTTTATAACCATTCTGATGAAGTGGCCCTGAAGAAACAGGTGACGATGAATTCTATGGAGTAAAACTTCGTCTGGTTCTGGTTTGCAGAGCACCCATCTCTTTGCCTTTTAATCGTATAATAGAAATGACTGAAAGAGTGAAGGAGCCGGGCCAATAGTTATACTGAGTCCATTCTTCCCACTGATGCTTAAGGGATTTATGTAGGTAAGTCCCATTAATGTTAATGGAAGTTACATGTGTAATTCCCCTTTTTCATCACTGAGAGAATAGAGCTTTATATTCCTTGGGTAATTATGGTACCGGCACTGTTAGTTTTTTTCAGTTAACTTTTTCACCTGCCTTTCCTGCTTGGACTGTTTGTGAAGAAAGGAACTGAATTCTTCTGTTCAAAAAGGAGAATTGCCGAAATATCTGAGAGGTGAAACAAATGTAACTAGATCCACTTGTTTGAGGGAAAAAGGCAAGAAAACACTAGGGCAGGAAGCTGGAGGGCGAGCTCCTGCTAATTTTCAGATCCCAGGAAGCATGTCGTGGTTCGGATTTTCTAACAATGCAAGGCTTTTCAGTGGCAGCCCATTTCCTCAGGTATTTGAAGTGAGAGGAAAATAAGTCCCGGAACATTTGGACTGAATTAATTTCAGCTTGTAAGATTTGAGGAGTGATGCCCAGGTCTTTGTAGCGCCTAATAAAGAATTAATCTTACTCTCTGCCCAAGACTCAAGAAAGTATTCGAAATACCTCAGTATCTGAGCTTTGATCACAGGAATCTGAAAGGACAGTTGTCTTACTGTCCTGTTGGAGATGTAAACCTCCCTGGTTGTTCCTCTGTCACACTGGGTGCTCTGATTACAGCAAACAGCAAGTCATCCTGTTTCTTAGGATACAGCAGTGACTATGCCTTAGCTGGAGGTGAGAAAGCCAGCATCCTAGTCTTGCTATGTAGACAGGTGGTTTTTCCAGAAAATGTTTTCACTGTGAAAAGGGACAAAGTTTCAACTTTACTGATGGCTTTACTTCTTTCATTTAAAAATAGTTGTTGTTTTATAATTGGGAGCAGTGTATTAGTCACCCAGTTGAGTCTGACTCTTTGCAACTCCATGGACTATAGCCTGTCAGGCTCCTCTGTCCATGGGATTCTCCAGGGAAGAATAACAGGAGAGGCTAGCCATTCCCTTCTCCAGGGGACCTTCCTGACTCAGGGATCAAACCCAGGCTTCCTCCATTGCATACGGTTTCCGTACTGTCTGAGCCATCAGGGCAGTCCAGCTGGAAGTAGAAGAAAAGTATGTTTAACACGGGCTTCCCAGGTGGGACTAGTGGTAACGAACCACCCAATGCAGGAGAGGTAAGAGACCGGGGTTCGATCCCTGGGTTGGGGGAAGATCTCCTGGAGGAGGGCACGACAACCCACTCCAGTATTCTTGCCTGGGAAATTCCAGGAACGGAGGACCCTGGCGGGCTACAGTCCACTGGCTCACGGAGAGTCGGACAGGACTGAAGTGACTGAGCCCAGCATAGCACACAGCAGATGCTTCTAACACGTCACTGACTCAGTGGACGTGAGTTTGAGCAATTTCCGGGAGATAGTGAAGGACAAGGAAGCTTGGATGCTGCAGTCCGTGGAGTCACAAAGAGTCAAACACGACTTACTGACTGAACAGCAACAGAGTACTTTAACACAGGGGCGCTTTCAAGTTTTGTGGCAACTGCCCAAACTGCTGTTGGAAGGGACTGTTATAGTCCCCTGGCTCAGCCAAATAGTCCAAAAGCATTCAGTGATGGGGAACTGACTGTGGTACTTAGTATGGTATACCAGTGAGGAAGTGACTTGAATCAGCTCGTCAGGAAGGGGTGTCTCTCCCTTTGGGCAACTTTATGTTAGAACGTTCTGCCTCATCATGCGATGAAAACATGTCTTCCATGAGTTTTTTTTTTTAACCCATGGGCCCTGCTTTATCCTCTTGGGACCATAGAGAATAAATTAGTTCTGTCTGCCACTTGAAATTTCTTCACTTGTTTCTCAGAATTAAGAATTCAGATGTTTTCTTGGCCTGCCTTTTTCATCCTAGATGCAATCCTATGTTGGTTTTTTAGGCCAAGGTTCTGATTCTTCATTCTATAGCTGTTCTCTTATTTCTTGGGCAGCTGAGCCATATTTCTCCAATTTGGCTAATTTCCTGAGGTTTGTGACAAAAGAGTTTTTGTCTATCACCTTGTCCTTTAAGTCTTGACACCTATGTAGCTGCCTGTCCCTGAAGCCCCTTCCAGAGGAATCAAAGCTTGGAAAAGACTCAGATGTTGTATGAGCTGCTTTCTCTAAAACAGCCCACTGTAGTAAAAAATAAAATTAACTGGAAGTTAGGAGACCTGGATTTTAGCCTGTTCTCTGAATTTTAGCCTGTTCTCAGTCATAGAGGCTTCCTATTTCAACTTTCCCATCTACTCGTTTAATCAATATGCAAATACCAAAGTGATCTTGAAATATACATTGGATTATATCACTTAAAATCCTGCAATGTTTTCTTAACCCACTTAGATCTTGGGCTAAAATCCAAAGTTTTTACTGAGACGTACAAAGTCTTCCAAGATGGGACTCCATCCTGACTACCTGCCTCCCTCACCTCATTTTTACCTTTTTCTACATTGTTCACTCTGCTTCAGTCACACTAGCTGTTTCATAAGATTTGTCCCACTTCAGAATCTTTGATAGGCTGTTTCTACTTACTCAGATGCTTATCCCCTCCATTTTTGCCTAGCTGATAATCTCTAGATTTCAGCTCAGATATGATTTCTTCAAGAAGCTCTTCTGTAACCTGGAAGAAATGCCCTGGCTAAATGAGTGGCAGGCAAACTGAGTCCCATGTCCTGGAGATGAGCACAATCCAGCCCTCCAGTCTTCACTTCAGAGGTGTGCTCAGCTCTTCTGTGGTTCCTTCCACTGATATGTTTTACATGTAGGTCTTATGTTATGTAGGCTGAATATGTAGGCATGGGTGCTGATGGCAACGTACTTGGGTTTAAAAACTTAAAAAAAAATGTAGTTCATTCAACTTGAAGTAACCTCACTCAGTAAAGGAAAGGAAACAGATTTAGTCATTACCTACTTCAGGTTTTGGCAGACTTATCCCATAAAGGGCCAGACAGTAAACATTTTAGGCTTCGTGGGCCATGCAGTCTCTATTGAACTCAGCTTGGCTGTTATGGCCTGAAAGCAACCATAGATAGTACATTAACAAATGTGTGTGGCAGTGTTCCAGCAGAACTTGACAGTGACAAAACAGGTGGTGGTAGACGGCCAGTGATTGTTTCCCAGGCCCCGAACTAGTGAGTGCCAGCGCTTTGTACGTATGTACTCTATGACAATCTGATAGGCAGTTGTTTATTTATTTTACAGGCTCACAGAGGTGAAGTAGCTTGTCTAGAGCCACCCAGCTTAGAAAAACAAAGAAGTAAGATTCTAACCTTACTTCGAACCTTTGAACCTGGGCCTCAAAGATAAGAGAAAAAATATCTAATAATAAAAAACATTTTATATTGTATTGGAGTATAGTCAACTAACAATGTTGTGATGGTTTCAGGTGGACAGCCGAGGGACTCAGCCATACATACACATGTATCCATTATCCCCTAAACTCCCATCCAGGCTCCCACATAACACTGAGCAGAGTTCCGTGTGCTATACTATAGGATTTTGTTGGTCTTCCATTTTAAATATAGCAGTGTGTACATGTCCATTGCAAACTCCCTGACTGTTTCTTCTGCCGATCCTCCCCCAACTGGTGACCGTAACTTCATTCTCTAAGCCTGTGAGTCTGTTTCTGTTTTGTAAATAAATTCATTTGTGTTTAATTCAACAAATATATATTGAACACCTACCATATGATTATGGTAGTGCTGGACATTTGAAAGACTAGCATCTTTATATTTCTCTTCTCTCTAATTACCTAGTGAGATTTTAAAATAATTTGGAGAGGCATATGGTGTCATGGTGTGGTGTAAAAGAAAGTGATTTTTGGAATCAAGCATGACTCAAATTCTACTACTTAACAGCTCTTTGATTTTGGGTAAGTTATTTAAGTTATATTATAAGAATCCTGAGAAAAAACAAATGAAGAGATATTGGTAGGTGGTTGTTGTTGGTCATGGGATTTCCTGGCAAGAATACTGGAGTGGGTTGCCATTTCTGCCTTCAGATGATCTTCCTGACCCAGGGATTGAACCTACGTCTCCTGCATTGCAGGTGGATTTGTTACCTCTGAGCCATAGGGGAAGCCCGTTCTGTGGGCTAGAGCATCTCAAATTTCAGTCCTAAAAGCACACTAGAATACCTTCTGCTCCTAGAATGACCATTCACTGCCGGAAAAACTGTCCATTCCCTTTCTGTGACTTTTCGATACTTTTGAGGGCATTCAACTCCATTATAAACGATGTGCCTTGCAGATGCTCTAGCTAGAGGCAGCTCATGGACTCTCTTGCCCTGTCTGTCCCTGATGTACTAATGGGAGAAAAGACAACCTTCAGAAACCAGTGTGGGATATTAAAATATAAAGTAGGCCATGGTTGACTATTCGGTATTTGGTGCAATTTTAGTAATCCATAACCTTCATATCTTTCTTCTTTTATCAGATGCAGGTCAAACTCCTTTGACCCATGAAGTTGATCTGTGAGCTCTGTCAAAAAATTCAAAACCCTACAGTTGTAGATCATGCATCTATTAGCATAGTTTGCCACCCAGGGTGTAAATTTCTTGAACTGATATTTAATATAGATGGTATTTTATAGTGTGATAAGGGAAGATCGTTTATTTGACATGTAATAGAGTGAATTAAAAGTTTGCTATAAGAATTTCTGCTCTTCTTCTCTTCATGTTTTCTTCTAGAAACTGTGAGTTTTATATTATATTGTGAGTTACAGTATAAATGGAGTCACTGAGACAGATACTATACTTCCACCAAATAAGACCATGTATTCTAGCAGAAGTCTTGGGTGGGTTGAACAGAGTGGGAATCTGATTTTCATAAGCATATCAATTTGGTAAATTAAGATAGAAAATAAAATAAGTGCCTCAACTAGTCAAGTTCAGTCTTTGAATTTCAGAGAATGAGTTGATAAGCTGAAGATGTTTATAATTTGAGAATATGAATATCCTTTTGCCCCTGTTCTGGGGCTTCATTCTGCGTGTGTGTGTGTGTGTGGTGTATGTGTAGCTTGGGTGTTTGTAGGACTTACTTCACTGTTATTAAAGCTTTGTAAAAGATTTCTCTAGGATTTCCATGATGATGTTCCTCTTTTTTAATTCCTGAAATTAAAATGTGTTGGAATGCTTGGCTGCCTTTCACTACCTCCTCAATGGACCCTTTAGTTTTTCACACCAAGGTGTCCTTCTTCAGGGTGCCAGGTCAGGCTACCAAAACAGCTTCTAGGAGGGGATTAGGACCAATTAACATCTTTGTACACAAAAGCCAC
Source organism: Muntiacus reevesi (assembly GCF_963930625.1). Classification (NCBI taxonomy): domain Eukaryota; kingdom Metazoa; phylum Chordata; class Mammalia; order Artiodactyla; family Cervidae; genus Muntiacus; species Muntiacus reevesi. The sequence goes on along the minus strand of NC_089250.1, from coordinate 159,015,605 downwards.
TGGCAGCTGAACAGGCAGGCTGGTGGCGGCTCCAGGGCTGCATTTTAAATAGGGGCCTTCTGTACTTGAGTTCAAGTAGGAAGAGGTGGAGAAAGTTTTTATTTATCATTGAAAATGCTGTTTTTGGATAAAGTCTCGTGAAAAGAAAAGTAGTGCTCAGAAGTATCTAACAAATACCATTTGAATGTTGGTCTATATTGTACGTGATTCTATCAAGGATGCTCTCACAATATAGCCTGTTTCTTGGCACATATTGAGTTGGAGTGATGTTTCTTCACATAACGATTTTGTCCTTACATTTCTCTTGTTCTCTGTTTAAAAAAAGTACAGCTGGATCCCTGGGCACAAAAAGGAGCTGCTCCAATGGATATATGGTCTTAAAAGCCAGTAGCCTTTTCATGATACATCTATCGTATGGGTACCTGTACTACAAAATCTTTGTTTAGGGCAAAATAAAGTGGAGAGAGCCATTGTGCAAAGTTTGTTTGTTTATTAACCCTTCAATTTGAGAGGGGTCCAGTTTTTGTTTTTGCTTTAATCGCCATAACCACATTGTTACACTTTTTATTTTTTCTCTTAAAAACTTTTTTTTTTTAGATCGAGTGTACTTTTGAGTTCAGAAATACCGGAATCAATGGAGATAATAGAGTTAGAGATTTTATGACCTAACTAAGTGGAAACCATCTTAAATAGAAATCCAGTTGGAATGGATTAAGGATAATGTTGTTAAAGATGTAACGGAACCTGTTTATACACCTGGGTGATGAGAGTTTTTAAAATATATCTTAAAGATCCGGGGTAAAGGAGGAGTACTTTGAAACCATTTAATACTGCACCCTCTCGCTTCCTCAACTGCCAGGGCATGTAGCTTTTCCTATGATTGAAAATGCTAGAAAATAAAATGCTGCTTTCAGAGCCTACAGTGGGAATCCATGGGAAAAAATAGAGACCTGGAAAAGAAATTAATATGTGGTTGGTCAAAAGAATGATGGTGATCACACATTTATTGAGTGAGCCTGGAATGTAGGAAAAATGTGACAACCTACTTCCTGTCCAGCGATATAGTTTTGTTTTATGGAAGGAAACGATGAAGAAAATAGTATGCATTTCGTTTTCAACGGCTTGAATGGAAAATGTTTTTAAAGAGTCAGGCTCTTGGTCCCTAATCTAAATTATGGTCATTTTCAGTTTCCTGGGTTTTATACATAACTCTAGATTCTTCTTAGTGTGATATTTTCGAAGCAAACCTTAATACAGTCTCAGTGTGTGGCTTCCCCCCTGGCTTTTAGTTTCAGATACTGTATTGTGAGTCTTCAGACGTGTTGAGTCCCCCTAATGTTAAATGGTAATTGCCAGAAGTATAGGTGGGGATGGAAACATTGTTATATTTTGTTCATTTTTCACACTTCAGCAGTTATCCCTTTTCCTCTCTTGCTGTATGCTTGTTAGGGTATGAAATGCAGGTGTGTGGGAAATGGCTAGCGGACCTTGACAGGTTATTTTGTTGGTCACTGCCTAATTAGTAGCATAGTGGATGCACCCTGCTAAGCTTTAGTGTGGGGCAGCGGAGCTGGTCTGTTCTAATTTCCTCACGGCTTTGATATTCGCCAAAAGATTGACGGTTTACACAAAAAGGCAAGGCCCCAAGGAGGCCTGTGAAAACAATGAGCCTTCTTGCTTGTAGACACCACAGATGTGAGAGAAAGCTGGCTAAAAACAATTGGCTGACACTGTCTAATTGTCTCCGATGTCAGCGTCATTAATGTTTTCCCATGTAAAACGGAGAAGGCCAAGGTTGTAGCCTCCCTTTATTTTGAGTCACATGATTATGTAACTTATCGAGATTCAGATTAACTGTTAATTATATTTGTGCAGTAAAGAAACCGAAGCTGCCTTGGGTTTAATGAATATGTGCTTAATTAATTTTGACAGCTTTTATCTTTATTACACTTGGAATCATCCCTACCAGAATAACATTTTTCAGTGATTAAAAATCACAACTCACTTAATGATAACATATATTTACATTTCTTTTTTGAGTTCAAACCAGGGAAACGAATGTCAAAGTTTGCTTATCTTCTACGAAACTTCTAATGTGTATGTTAAGTAGCAAGAGAACAAGTTCTTTAGGGTGTTAGAGTTTTTCAAAATAGACAACTGACCCAAGTGTTCTAAAGGAACACATAGTAATAACCCAGAAGCACAAAATTACAAGGTTTTACTGATGAAACTCCAAACCTATTTTTATCTATGAAATGGTTTTAAAGATTTTTTTTTTTCCTGAGGAGGGGAAAACTGGGAGAGGTGAAACCCTAGGAAGAACTGACAAATTGGACTGAAATTAAAAAAAAAATTTTTTTTTACAAGGTAAGATCTGTAGTTTCCTACAGAACTGATGATATGCTGTTCTATGCTCAGTCGCTCAGTTACGTCCGACTCTTTGCAGCCCCATGAACTGTAGCCCACCAGGCTCTTCTGTCCATGGGGATTCTCCAGCCAAGAATACTGTAACAGTATTCTGTGTTCTCCTCCAGGGACATAACTGGTGATACATCAGTCCAAACTGAAGTATATAACTTTGTAATCAGCAAATACCATCATACAGTTTGTACTCTGCAGCAACATATATGATACCAACATAAGTCAAGCCAGAAGCTGTAGTTTCTGCTCCTTTTAATATATTCTAGGTCTCTTTTGGGTAGTTCTTTTATTTTTTCCCATCTGAGCAATGTGATGCCTGCCACAGTGGCTGTGGAACACAGCTGTGTATTGGAGAAGAGATATTCTGTGGCTTGTTTATTGTCTGTGAAGCTTTTGAGTAGGGGAAGCCCACTTATCTTCAGTTCCACATTTAGTTAATTTGTATCAAACTTGAATTCCAAAAATAACCGTCTTTGAAAAGTTAACCTCTCCCCATGCAGTTTTCCTTGGAAAGCCCCGTGGTTTCTTCTTTCCCTTTTATTATCCAGTTTTGTCACTTGAGTACACAAATGTCCTTGACTGGAAGCGTTAGTTTTTGAACTTGGAGTCATTCATGAAAGAAAGTGAAAGTCATGTCCGACTCTTTGTGATCCCATAGACTATATAGCCCATGGAATTCTCCAGGCCAAGATAGTGGAGTGGGTAGGCATTCTCTTCTCCAGGGGATCTTCCCAACCCAGGGTTCAGGTCTCCCGCATTGCAGGTGGATTCTTTACCAACTGAGCCACCAGGGAAGCCCAAGAATACTGGAGTGAGTAGCTTATCCCTTCTCCAGCAGATCTTCCTGACTCAGGAATTGAACCGGGGTGTTCTGCATTGCAGGCGGATTCTTTACCAGCTGAGCCACCAGGGAAGCCCAGTTCGTGGCTTCTTCCCCTGTGCTGTCTTCACAACAGTATCTGCAAAGTGCAAATACTTTGGGCTTCCCAGTGGCTCAGTCGTAAAGAACCTGCCTGCCAACGCAGGGAACGCAGGAGATGCAGGTTGGATCCCTGGGTTGGGAAGATCCCTTGGAGAAGGAAGTGGCAACCCTCTCCAGTATTCTTGCCTAGGAGATCCCATGGACAGAGGAGCCTACTGTCCATGGGGTCGCAACGAGTCGGACATGACTGAACAACCGAGCATGCACATACGCAGTCCGCTTGGTGATTGCCCAGTGTGTGGGTGGCCCAATACAGTGTCCATAGTGGTTTCCTAGGGAATGCATTACAACACAACTTATGGCCAAAGAAGCCCAGTGTCATGGAAAAGTGTATAGCCTTTGGGGTCAGGTCGGTCTCAGTTTAAATTTGGCCTGTTTCTCACTAGCTATGAGACCTTGGGTTTGACTTTTCTGAGCTTCAGTTTCCTCATATTTATAAGGTACAATAATGCCGTGCAGGGTTGGTGTGAGATTTGAAGAGGATGACTGTGACGTGCTCAGCACAGGATCACCTATAGTAGCTGTAGTAGAAATAGTGGTTACTATTGCTACCAGGCTTCCCAGGTGGCACAGTGGTAAAGAATCCACCTGTCAATGCAGGAGGCGCAAAAGAGGAGGGTTCAATCCCTTGGTCCGGAATATCCCCTGGAGAAGAAAATGGCAACCCACTCCATTCATCTTGCCTGGACTATTCCAGGGACAGAGGAGCCTGACGGGCTACAGTCCAAGGAGTTGCAGAGAGTCGTGCACAACTTAGCACATACACACACACACACACCGTTGCTACCACACCAGTACCTTCTGCCCTCTAGGGCTTGCCTGCCTCGTGCTCTGCTGTGCTCCCCACCCCACCTGTTTTCTAATTGTGTGCTCAATTTCCAATTGTGAGGTTGTTATCTCACCTGCCTAAGGTTAATTAGTTCCTCATCTGTAAATGGGGATGATAAAGATATATACCTCTTGTGTTGTTGGGAGGAGTAGGTGAACTGAGGGTGGTAATGTTAATTATAATAGACATAATGATAACTACTGACATTTATTGAAGTAGAGCTCAGTCCCAGGCACTGTGCTTTTTTTTTTTATTAATGCACATTATCTTACTTAATGCTCATGGCACAGAATTTGAAACATAATAAGTGCTATATAAATAATTAGCTGGTTTTGTTGCTAATTATGAAGCTTACTGAGAAGCCCTTGGAGTTGTTGAAGAATTTCAGCTCTGCCAGGTTCTTCACAGCAAGGAGATGAAACCAGTGAACCCGAAAGGAAATCCACCCTGAATATTCATTGGAAGGACCGATGCTGAAGCTCCAATACTTTGGTTACCTGATGCAAAGAGCTGACTTATTGGAAAAGACCCTGATCCTGGGAGAGACTGAAGGCAGGAGGAGAAGGGGATGACAGAGGATAAGATGGTTGGATGGCATCACCAACTCAATGGACATGTATTTGGGCAAACTCCAGGAAGTGGTGAAGGACAGGGAAGGCTGGCGTGCTGCAGTCCGTGGGGTTGCCGAGTCAGACAGGACTGAATGACTAAACAACAACAGCAACCGGTATCTCAGATTCTTCATCTATAAAATTAAAAATTGTGTAGAAATAGTGTTTACTTCATCAGGGATTTTGCAGGATTCAGTGATATAGTAATATATGTAAAGTGCTTGGAACAGTCCCTAGAACAAAGAAAAAGCTCAATAAATGTTAATATTGATATGTTAACTACTCCCAGAATATTTCCATTCAGAAGGAGGCAGCATTTAATTGAGGGAAATGGTGGGATTTTTCAGCATAATCATTTGCCTGGAAACAGAGGTCAGTGAGAGAATTAGAAAAAGGGGATCCAGTTCTCTCATTCGTATGTTCTAGGGGAAAATTGAGTGCTGCTGCTCATTCTGTAGTTTGAAAGGGAAACACAAATCCTAAATAGTAATTCCAAGCCACCCGGTGTGGTTTTCTCACAGAATGAGAAGCTTTTAAAACAGAAGTCCTGAGAACAAACCCACCCCACTGGGCAGAACCTTCTCCTCCTTCCTCCACTCTTGCCTCCTCCTTCCTCCACTCTTGCCTCCTCCTCTATGCTTGCCTGGCTCCCTCTTTTTTCTCTTCCTCCATCCCCCCTTTCTTACTGTCTCTCAATTTCTTCCTCCTTCCTCCTTCCCCTTCCCTTTACCCTTCCTTCTTTACAAGTTAGGTTGCTTGACTTAGAGAACAATATTGGTTGGATTTCAAACCCATGGCTAGGTGCCCTTGTGCAAGACACCTTGCACAACCATCTGAGACAGCCCTCATCCCATTTTGAATTCTCCTACCTGAGCACTTTTAGTGGTCATTGTTTTGTTTTATTTTTAATCGTGATAAAATACACAGAGGGCTTCACAGGTGGCTCAGGGAATGCAGGAGACGATGGTTCAATCCCTGGATTGGGAAGATCCCCTGGAGAAGAAAGTGGCAACCCACTCTGTGAAAAATGGGGAATGCCTGGGAAATCCCATGGATAGAGGAGCCTGGTGGGCTAGAGTCCACAGGGCTGCAAAAGAGTCAGACATAACTTAGCAACTAAAACAACAACAAAATACACAGAACATAAAAACTTATCATTATGATCATCTTTAAGTGTATAACTCAATAGTATTAAGGATATTCATATTGTTGTGCTGCCAATCTCTAGAATTTTTTCATCTTGCAAAACTGAAACTCTACACCCATTAAATAACTCCCATTGTCTCCTCCTCTGAGCTCTGATAACTATCATGCTACTTTCTATCTCAGTGAATTTGACCATTGTAGGTGCTGCATACAAGAGGAATCATACAGTATCTGTAATTTTGTGAATGGCTTATTTCATGGTGTCCTCAAGTTTCATCCATATTGTAGAATGTGTCAGAATTTCCTAAGATTGAATACTACTTCATTGTGTTTATATACCACCTTTTGTTTATTCATTTATCCTTTTAGGCATTTGTATTGCTTCTACCTTTTGACTATTGTGAATAACGCTGTGAACATGTATGTACAGATATCCTTATGAAACCATCTTCTCGATTCTTTTGCATATATACTCAGAATTGGAATTGCTAGATCATATGGTAATTCTATTTTAAAGTATTTTTGGAACTCCCATACTCATACTGTTTCCTCAGTGACTATGCCGATTACATTCCTATTGTAATGCACAGGGATTCCAGTTTCTCCTCATCCTTGCCTATATTTATCTTCTGGGGTTTTTTTTGGTGGGGGGGAGGGTAGTAACCATCCTAATGACAGGTGGTATCTCCTTGTAGTTTTGATTTGCATTTCCCTAATGATTAGTGATATTGAACATCTTTTCAGGTGTTTACTAGCTATTTGCCTATCTTCTTTGGAGAAATGTCTATTCAGATCTTTTGGGAATTTTTGAATTAAGATGTTTGATTTCGTTGTTGAGTTTCAGGTGTTTTTTATATTGGACATTAATCTCAAACATCAGATTTTCACATACTTTCTCCCATTGTGTGGTTTGTCTTTTACGTGGTTGATCCACAAAATTTTTGTCTGTTTTTTCTTTTGTTACCTACGCCTTTCACATCATATCCAAGAAGTCATTTCCAAACCCAATGTTGTAAGGCTTTTGTTGTGTTTTCTAAAAAGTTTAGAGTTTCAGGCCTTACATTTAGGTCTCTGGTTCATTTTCTTCAAGTTTTTTGACTGTGCCATAGGCATGTGGGATCTTGGTCTCCAACCAGGGATTGAACCTGTACCCCCTGCAATGGAAGCACAGAGTCTTAACCAATGGATCACCGGGGAAGTCTCTAGGTCTCTGATCCATTTTGAGTTGATTTTTGTATATAGTGTTAGGTGAGAGTCCAATTTCATTCTTCTACATGTGGATGTCCAATTTTTCCAGCACCATTTGTTGAAAAGACTGTCCTTTCCTCATTGAACAGTCTTGGCACCCTTGTCAAAAATCATTTGACATATATGCAAGAGTTTATTTCTGAGCTTTCTGTTCTGTTTCACTGTTCTGTGTGTCTGTCTTTATGCCAGTACCACACTCTTTTGATTGCTGGAGGTTTGTAATAAAATTTGAAATCAGGAAGTGTGAATCCTCCCGGTTTTGTTCTTTTTCAAGATTGTTTTGACTTTTGGGGGGTCCCTTGAGATTCTCAATAGGACTACATTGAATTTGTAGATCATTTTGGAAAGTATTAACATTTTAATACTATTAAGTCTTCCAATCTATGATAATAGGATTGGTTTCCATTTATATAAATCTTATTTAATTTCTTTCAAGCAGTATCTTGTAGTTTACATTATAACCTGTCGAATGCTTTTTCTACACCAATTGAGATGATCATGTAGGTTTTTTGTTTGTTTCTTCATTCTATTAGTGTGGTATATAATACTGATTGGTTTTTGTATGTTGAGCCATCCTTGAATTGCAGGAACAAATCTCACTTGGTCATGGTCTCTGTGCTGAGAGTCAGACAGTATGCAATCTGCTCCTGGTGCATGGCTGCCTGCTACATGGCTGGGGTGGGAGATGTGTGGCTGCTACTGAGCTAAAAACTGAGATTGATTAAAACTGTCTCAATTCACAGTCCAGTCCTGCTGGAAGTTGTAACTGTCAATAGACTCCGGAGTTCCAAACCAATTCCATCAGACAGATTCTGCCAGTGTGATTATTTTCTATGTGGGGAGACAGATTTCTGGTGCTTCTACTTCTCCATCTTCCTCAAATCCTTCTCATTTTCTTAATAATGTCATTAAATAATGACATAATAATGTCATAAAAAGTGGAACTTTTTAAATTTTGATGAAGTTTAATTTATCAACCTTTTCTTTATGGCTTGCCCCTTTTGTGTTCTAAAATTTTTATGTATCTCAAGATCATAAAAATTTTGTGCTTTCTTTTAGAAATTTTATAAATTTAGTTCTTAAATTTAGGTCTGTTTCCATTTTGAATTAATTTTGTTATATGGTATGAAGTAATGACTGAAAGGTTGTTTTCTTTGCATCTGATTATCCAGTTGTTCCACTAATATTTCTTGAAAAGACTGTCTTTTACTCATTGAATTACCTTTGCACCTTTGTTGAAAATCAATTGATGTATACATGGTCTTTCTCTAGACTCTCTTTTGTTACGTTAGTCTATGTATGTCTATTGTTAAACCAGTATTCCAGTGTTTTGATTGCTATATAGCTTTGTATTGTCTTGAAGTCAGGTGGTATAAATCTTCCCACTTTTTTATTTTTCAAAATTGTATTGACTAGGTCCTTTGCACTTCCATGTAAATTCTGGAATCCTGAGCTGCTCTTTGGATACAGAAAGTATGTCCACATCTTTTAGTGTCACCCAGTGTCTAGCACAATACCTGCTAAAGGTACTTTTCTGTGTTTGTTGATTTATCAGTTAATAGGAACTGATAAAATCAGTAGGATTAACTCATTGAATCCTGGAATCTTAGAGCTGGAAGAGGACTTACAGGGACACGAAGATGAAGATGAAGCCCAACCACCCGGTTTTTGACCCACCTAATTCTAAATTAGGCCCTGGGCTTACCTGGGTTGGTGGGTCTGTAGAGCTCTGTTTATGTGCCAAATATAATATTTCATTTTGCCTTTACAGCCAGAACTCATCAATAATGTGTCAGGTCAAAAGGATCCATAGAGGAATGGTTCGTGTTTCTTTACATGTGAGATGTTCATGATCTGTTGGGAGCTACTTAAGTATGCTTCACTGAAATTGCCCCCAGATAAGGTCCCTGATGTGTGTGTGTGTGTGTGGTCCAAGAAATGTTTCTAAAAGTGACTTTAGACAACTATGTTTAGTGGCAGACCTAAAGGCAAGTCAAAACCTGAGTGAATTTGATCAAAGACTCTTCAGAGACACAGCCAGCAATGCCAATGACAGAATTCTAGAAAAATAAACAGCCTACCCATTACAGGTGCTGCCATCTGCACACCTGTATTGGAGGTCTTGCTGAGTATAGACGTTTTGACTTCTTAATGGACAACCATGAAATTGACAAATTAGGAGGAGGAAAGGAAATTTCATCTTTGAAAGCTTGTGTTTCATCATTCTACTGAAATGACTCAGCTTCTTCCCTTTAAGCTATAATTTCAGTTTCTTTTTCTAATGGAAACATTAATTTTTTTTTTTGCCTGCTTTTTTCTAACCTTATGGCCTGAAAATTTCCTTAAAAGGAAATAGAGAAGTTAGGAGGTGTAATTTGAAAAATAGTTTTTAGGTGAAGTAACTTAATCAATATTAAGATTTAATCACTGTTTTATAGTGGAATATTTCTAGATTTGAATCACCTGTAAATAAATGCTACTGTTTTGCTGTGATAAACAAAAATTTTCATTTCTTTTAAATACTTTTGCCCATAATTGTTAAAAGCAAATGTTAGTTTCATCAGAAAGCATTAGAATATGCTGTTTGTTTCTCGAATAAAATATTTTTCTAAAATTTTGTATTTAGACTCTAAGTAAACAAAATTAGATTAATAATATGAATTTCTATGAAGTTAGCTTGAGAACTAGAAATTAGTAGTAAAACCTAATTACCACTGTAATCTTTCTTATTCCATTTTCATCTCTTTTTCAGAGGTAGAAATTTTATGTTTTTACACAATCCTAAATTTTGTGTTTATCATTACCATACTTTTAAGTTGTGAGATATGAACAATGTATTTGTATAAGCAATAAATGTATATTTGCCTAAACAGTAGTCTTGCAGATATTTGAACTTTATGAAATGGTACATCATACAGTCTTCTGCTTTTTTCTATTCCATTTCAACTTCATTTATTTTTATTGCCATATAATATTCTATTCTGTGACTGTGTCACATTTTATCTGTTATCTTGTTGATTGTGTTCTTCCCAGATCTTTGCTATTATAAATGTTGATGCTATGAATATTTTTGAACATGTCTACTGATACACATTACAGTACTTTCAGCTGTATATGTAGGAGTAGAATTGTTGAATTATAAGCTATGTCAATGTTCAGTTTTGCAAGTTACCATCAAATTATTTTCCAAAGTGATTATGGCTGTTTAAATTGTGTCCCATGTATAGGGCTTCCCCAGTGGCTCAGGGGTAAAGAATCTGCCTGCAATGCAGAAGACATGGAGTCAGTCCCTGGGTCAGGAATATGGCCTGGAGAAGGGCATGGTAACCCACTCCAGTATTCTTGCCTGGAGAATCCCATGCACAGAGGAGCCTGGTGGGCCCCAGTCTATAGGGTTGCAAAGAGTCTGATGCAGCTGAAGCGACTGAGCACACACACACGCTGGCACCCATGTGAGTCCATTATTCATCTATTGTCAGTTCTGCTATGAGACAACACTTATGTCCTAGAAGTTACCATGCTATGCATAATTACCTAATAAACACCACAGGGCTTATGGGGGAAAATGGAGTTGGGGGAAATGCTCAAAAATTTTGTCAGTGGCATTTCAAAACAGCAGCAGAGTTTTATACACATTACATACTTGAGAAATACATAAATATTATAATAAATATAGCCCTTTACCTTGAAAAAGACCTGAAGTTTGCTCCTGGAAGTGGATTTTGGAAGGGAGTTTGTGAGTTATTGTGTAGTGATGGAAGGAAAGTTATCTGAAATTGGATGGAATGCTGTAGCACCAAATGTGGATGGATATGGCTCATAATCCAAGGTGAACTGAGGTATTGATAGATATTATTAATAGAGGTGTGTGTGTAATGTATATTCCTGCATGTTTTGGTTCAGCTGGATACAGTTTTCTGCATCCGTCAGGATGAAATTGTGCATAGTGAAATACAAAATTCATGTTATGCTCAAATTGTTCATTAATATATTAATTGCATTGGAACAGATTCAGCTTTTCATGACAAATATTATGGCAGATCTGACTGTACTCCAACACTCAATAGTGTCAGTTTTTTACTTTTGCCAACAAAAAAAGTTATTTCTTATGTGGTCTTGACTCTCATTTCTCTGATTCTAGTAAGACTGAGCATCTCTATCGTTTGTTCATTTGCCAGGTGTGTTTCTTTTTTGGTACCCTGCATATTCTTATATTTTATCTTTTTTTATGTGAGTATTTTGTCTTTGTGTTTTCTGTAGCAGACTCTCTATATAGTCATTTAAGCAGTCCTCCCCTGCATATGTATACCTATGGCTGATTCATAGTGATGTTTGGCAGAAACCAACACAATACTGTAAAGCAATTATCCTTCAATTAAAAATACATAAATTTTAAAAATTAAAAAAAGAAGTCCTCCCCTAAAAGGGCACCATTACCTTGATATCAAAGTTAAATAAGAACACTTTCAAGAAAAGAAGACTACAGGCCAATATCTCTGAGGGTTATAGATGCAAAATTTCTCAACAAAATACTAGCGAACCAAATTCAGCAGCACATTAAAAGGATCATACAGTATGAAAAGTAGGGTTTACCCTTGATGTGCAAGGATGGTTCAACATATGCATGTCAGTAAACTTGATACATCACATCAATTGAATGAAGGATAAAAATCATATGATTTTGTTTGATACAGAAAAAACATCTGACAAAATTCAATACCCTTTTATGATTAAAAACTTGATAAATTGGGTGTAAAAGGAGCACACCTCATATAATAAAGGCCATATATGACAAACCCATGTTGTTGTTATTTAGTCACTAAGTCATGTTCAATTCTTTTGTGACCCCATGGACTGTAGCCCACCAGACTCCTCTGTTCATGGGATTTCCCAGGCAAGAGTACGGGAGTGGGTTGCCATTTCCTTCTCCAGGGGATCTTCCCGACCCAGGGGTCGAACTTGCATCTCCTTCTTGGCAGGCGGGTTCATTACCACTGGACCACCTGGGAAGTCCCATGCTTAATGGTGAAAGGTTGAAAGCTTCTTCTCTAAATTCAACAATAAGATAAAGTTACCCACTATCACCTTGTTGCTCAGCTGGTAAAGAATCCGTTTGCAATGCAGGAGACCTGGATTTGGTCACTGAGTTGGGAAGATCCCCTGGAGAAGGTAAAGGCTACCCACTCTAATATTCTGGCCTGGAGATGTCCATGGACTGTAGAGTCCATGGGGGTCACAAAGAGTTGGACATGATTGAGTGACTTTCATTTTATCTACTCTCATCACTCCTATTCAGCATAGTACTATAAACCCTAGCCAGAGCATTTAGCCCCCTAAAAAAGAAATAAAAGTCATTCAAATCATAGAGGAAGAAGTAAATTCTCTTTGTTTGCAGATGACATAATCTTAAATATAGAAAATCCTAAAGATGCCACCAAAAACTATTAGAAACAATCAATGAATTCAGTAAATTTGCACGACACAAAATAAACAAAAATTAGACATATTTATCTATACTAATGACAAACTACCTGAAAAAGAAATAATTCTATTAATAATAGCATAGAAATAATGAAATATAAATAAATTTAATCAAGAAGATGAAAGATCTGTAGGTTGAAAATTATCAGATACTTATGAAAGAAATTGAAGAGAACACAACTAAATGGAGAAACATCACACATTCATGGATAGGAAGAATTAATATTATTAAAACATCAATACTACCAAAGTGATCTATAGATTTGATATAACTCCTCTCAAAATTTCAACTGCATTTTTCCCAGAAATAGAAAAAAATCCTGAAGTTTATATGGAGCCACAGAAGACCCCAAATAGCCAAAATATTCTTGAGAAAAAAGAGCAAATCTGGAGGCATCATACTTTATGATTTCAAGCCACATTACAAGCTATAGTAATTAAAACAATATGGTATTGGTATCAGCATAAAAACAGACACATAGACCACAGAAACAAAGTCCAGAAATCAATTCACACTTCCACAGTTCAAAAGTGGACCGAGAATACTCTATGGGGGAAAGACAGTTTCTTCAATTAATGGCACGGGAAAACTGGATATTTACTTGCAAAAGAATGTAATTGGACCCCTGTTTTACACTGTACACAAATATTAACTCAAAATTAAGGCTTAAAGACTTAAATATAAGACCTATATTATAAAGAAAACATAGGGAAAATTTTCTTCACAGTGGCCTTGGCAATGACTTTTTGGATATGACAGCAAAGCATGAGCAACAACAGCAGCAACAAAAATACTTCTACATCATACAACTAATCGTAGAGGTTCTTCTGCCCTTGAATCCTCTAGTGGATCAAGATGGTGGCTATACACACAATGCCTTTTGCAGCAGTGGAAGCACAGAAGCCCAAAGGCTCGGCATCTCTTGTAGTAAGCAATAAGCAAGCCAGTCCCCTTTCACAGGAAGTGATCCGTTGCATGTTAGTCATGCTATGGTTATGTGTCCTACTTAATTGCCTGTGACTGGCTGCTGAAATAACCCAGGACAAGATGATGGTTTGCCCTTGCAGTTTGACCCTCACAGCAAAGGTGTGCAGATATCTTCAGGATACGTGGCAGACTGCTTCTCCCAACATTTTGCTTTTCTGGAAATATACGTATTTCAGGTTTGTTTTTGAAGAATATTTTTACTGGGTATAGAATTCTAGGATGGCAGTTATTTACTTCAGCACTTTAAAAATGTTGTTTCATAGTCTTCTGTTTATAGTTTTTGGCTTCTGGTTTTCATAGTTGAGAATCCATCAATTCTTCAGTAGTTTCTCTCCACCAAGGCAGTCTTTTGCTCTATATATTACAGCTTCTTTCCATGAACCTAGATATGGCAAATACTTCATGGGGGAAAACGCTATCATCTGACTTCTGCACAGTTCTCTCCTCTCTGGAATCAGCCTCTTGGTCTTTGTTTCTATCCTGTGCCATTTCCAACCCAGGGGTTATAAAGGCTTCCCACTCTTGCTAGTCCCAGGGTGATTCCTTGTACCATATTGGTTGCCTGAACTCTGCCTAAGCTTTGTCAACAGTCCTTCACTAAACTTTCTTCAGTTACTCTGTTTGGATGTGATGTCTGTTTCCTGCTGGGATACATGTACAACAGGTTTCTTTAATGTGGGACTTCTGATCTCTTTTGATGTACTAATGAATCTTGTGAGTTTTCCAGAAGGGTCTTAAAATATGTAACTTTCTAACTATTTAAGGAGCCTTGTCTTTAGAAATAGTGTTACATGAATGTGGACCTACTGTGAAAGGGCTGACATTTCTTAGAGTCTATAAACAAAGGTTTCCCTGGTGGCTCAGTTATAAAGAATCTGCCTGCCAACGCAGGAGACCCGGGTTCAATCCCTGGGTCTAGAAAATCCCCTGAAGAAGGAAATGGCAACTGACTCAAGTATTCTTGCCCGGAAAATCCCATGGACAGAGAGAAACATGGTAGACTACAGTCCATGGAGTCACAAGAGAGTCAGATATGACTTAGTGACTTAATAACAACAACAGCGATAAGCCTCCCAACCTGGCTAATGAGGGACTTGATATCTGTCTTCATCCCTCTTGTCAGTTTTTCCTCAGAGACTTTCTTTTTTAGTTAAGATTTCAAAGTACAGATCTTTACTCTACCAGTTACTAGGTATATCACTTTGATAAATTACATAATCTTTCTGAGCCTGTCTCCTCATTTAGTATATAAAATGGTTATATTCTTATCTTTCTTATCTATCTTTTGGAGAAATTAAAGGAAATAATGCCTTTCATTCATGGAGCATACTCAATAATGTTTTCTTCTCTCCCTTCGTACTTTGTTCCCTCATAATGATAACCAACTGAAGTCATTTGAGGAAGATGTAGTTAGAGATTCCTTTTTGCCTTCTCAAGTAGAGCTTTCATGGAAATATGAAATTGACTGTAAAATTGCTGACCTGTATTTTTTCCAATGACTTAGACATTTTTTGCTCTATTTTCAGTTGGAGGATAACTGCTTTACGATGTTTTCAGCGGTAAGCATGCATGTGTCCCCTCCGTCCCACCCCCCACTCCATCCCACCCCTCTAAGTTGTCACAGAGCACTGGGCTGAGCTCCCTGTGTTATACAGAAACTTCAGTTCTATGTTTAAGAATTTGATTTTAAAACTCTGGCTTTTGGCTTATTTTATGAGCTGTAATTCTTCCGTATGCAACATTAACTTTTATTTAGTTAAAAATAAACTCCTCTTGCATCAATATTATTTTAATATAGTTAGTCTTTTTGAATGAAGTGTTTCATGTTCAAGAAGAAAATGATTTGGACTTTTATTCTTTTTTTTTTTAATTTTTTATTTTTCAGTGGGTTTTGTCATACATTGATATGAATCAGCCATAGAGTTACACGTATTCCCCATCCCGGTCCCCCATCGGACTTTTATTCTTTTGCCACTGGTTCTTCTCTTCTTTTGGCCATGCAGAGTTAGTGATCAAATAAATACAGTTGATGGTTCTTTCAAAGTGGAACCTTGTCCATCTAAATCATAATTTTAAAGATTTCCATGATTGCTTTATAGTGCTTGAGTGCTCCAAATTCCTAGTTTTCCTCTCTCCCAGGGACAGACTTGCCAATGAAAAACTCATTTTCCTTAAATACACAGATGGAGCTGTTCTTTACACACATACTACCGATAAGATCAGAAATTACATGACATTCCAAGTCTTTCCACTTTAACGCCATTGTCTTCTGTTGAATGCATACTCTTTAGAACCTCACTTCCTTTAATACCTGTTCTAATCAGTCATTAGGGACATCCTTCCCCACTTTCTGCTTGGAGAAAATCCTTTCGAAACTCATAACTCCTTTGCCAATTAAGAAAACTTATTCCTAGAGGTGAGGCATTTTAGCTTTGTAACTGCATTCCTTCTTCAACTTCTGTAAAGGCTTTTGTGCTAGAGGAGCTCAAAATATAATATGAAAAAATAAAATGAGAGATACTGAGGTGTGAGCATAACAATGAAAGCCCTTAAACTTTTCTTCCACTAAAATAAAGCAATAAAGTCAGCACACTAAACACAACACCAAGGAAATTTTATGTATCTTATATTAATAATAACGGATACTATGCAGTTATATTCTATTTGCCACTCTTTTCTTCAGAATCTTGTACATCTTTTTCACTTTAGTACTGCTAATGTGCATATTCAAGACTTCTATATGACCTTTGGCAAATTAGTGAGGGATATTCTTTTCTTTCCCCAAAGTTGAATGTTTTTCACATTCAATGATTTTCAAAATTAATATTGACTTTTCCTTAGAATTCCGAGCTTTGAGTCAGAGCTTTATTTTCAGAATAACTTTGGATGCTTGAAATGATGAAGTTGCTTGGTGACTTTCATCTCTCCTATCCAGTATGACTTTAGTAAACTTAGTTATTTGTCACCTTATCTGAAATCATGGTTTGCAATATATTTATTTCTGCACAGTGTTTTGGGGGCAAGCTTGAGAATTTCTATTCCAGTGTTGGTTTTTATCAGATCATGGGTTTGGGAATGGAGAAGAGAGGTGAGTAAGTGTTGGAGAAGGAGTGACATTCTTCCCAGTAAACTCCTAGTAAAGAGAAAGTTGAAGCCAAGAAAACTTGGGCCTTAGATCAGCAATGTAAGGATGTAACTCTGCAGCAAATCAGTTCTCTTCTTCCTACCCCTCCTGTCACTTTCCTTAGTTAGACAGTCATTACTTCCCTTTGTCTTTGTAACTGGTTTCTCTGTCTTCAGTCTTGGCCCATTTTATCTGTTTCCAAGATACCCAAAGTTGTCTTCCTAAGATACAAATCATCCTGTCAGGCTCTGGCTTGAAGTCTTTAACACCTCTCTATTGCTCTCAAGAAAAAGTCGCGGGTTTTAAACATGACTTACACAGATTTACTGCTCTGGCCCTCTGTCTACTGTATCTCCCTTACACGACTATTCTAGTAATACTGATTAGTATTATTGTTGCTCTAAGTGGTGTTTGTCACGTGCTTCCAACTCTTCTCTGACCCATTCTTTTCTTTTGTTGTTGTGTTGTTCAGTTGCTAAGTCGTGTCCAACTCTTTGCAACCCCATGGACTGCAGCACGCCAGCCTTCCCTGGCCTTCACCATCTCTCAGAGTTTGCTCAGATTCATGTCCATTGAGTCGATGATGCTGTCTAACCATCTCATCCTCTGCTGCCCCCTTTTCCTTTTGTGATAATTGCTTCTAATGATTAGTTTATATCTCCCACTAGATAGGAAGGTCTGTGAGGGATCAGGCCATGCTTGTCTTGGTCACTGTTGCATTCTCAATGCTTAGCAGAATGCATGACATTAAAAGGTGCCCAGGATTTATTTGGGAAATAATGGATGAATGCCGGAGCTGTAATTTATATGACAGGCTGACCCAGAGCCATTACCATCTCAAATGCACAGATTATTCTGTGATTTGTACAGAGATCACTGTGGTGGTGTGCAGTTGCTAAGTCATGTCCGACTCTCTGCGACCCCATGGACTGCAGCACACCAGCTTTCCCTGAACTCCACTATCTCCTGGAGTTTGCTCAAGTTCATGTCCATTAAGTTGGTGATGTTATCTAACCACCTTATCCTCTGCCACCCTCTTTTCATTTTGCCTTCAATCCTTCCTAGCATCAGGGTCTTTTCCAATGAGTCGGCTCTTCACATCACTGTGAGACCCAGGAAATGGAACTCGGGTCAGGAATGGACAGCTCTGACTCATCGCCACACCTGAAACGCCTCTACGTGGCTTGTGAAATAGTGACTCTCAGGATGCAGAGCATCTCCAAGGAGGCAATGCAGATTTCTGAATATTGTGTTGAAATTCTGAGGAAAGGAGATCCTAGAAATGTTCCTTACCAATCAGGGAAAAGGTAGATGAAAAATAATAGAACAGTGTCCATTTCTACTAACTTAAAATGTGTAAAATTCAGTTAATTATGCCTATATTGTTTTATTTTAGAAAATACAAAAAGTTTTTTTGTTCATAAGACCTTCATTTTTCAACCCCAAATGTCCTGGAAGTGTTGAGGAGTTGAACCCAGAGAGGATGTCTCTATTTCTCAAATCCTCCAGTTGAGAGCCTTAATTTTGACCCAGATGATTTCAAGCTGTAGCAATACTGTCTGCCCATCCTCCCTACAGACACGGGAGGGCAGTGCAAAAGCAGATTTATTTTTCCTGAACTTCTTTATTTCCCTCAAGATGTTGTGAAAAGTTCTATTCCTGTCTTGCCAACTACTGCATTTCCTGTCGCTATTCACAGTTCCCTTTTCTTCTAATTAGCCCCAGTAGAAATGACATGAATGACTGAAAATGAAATCCTCATAGTTTCCCCAAGCAACACAGAAATTAATATACACATATCACAATTGTATAAGAGAGGAACAAAGATTTGTGGTGGTATCACTGAAATACAGAAATTCTTAGTTGTTTGGAAGTTGTGTTTTATTTCAGAACCTGATGAATGGTATAGATCCTTTCCCTAGAAATATACACATACACACTTAACAGTTTTACATACAGTTTCAGAAGGTTCATAAACTATGGATTAAGAGCCTCTGCTGGAATATATTTACTGAAGACCTCCCCTAAGTTCTAAGATTTGGGTACAGGGGGCAGGGGGTGAGGGGTATCAGAGATTCTTTTGCTTATGAATTTGTTATTAAAAATGAAATATTTCCAAAACATGTAGCCAATCAGAGTGTGATTACATGCTTTGATATGTACTTTTTAAATTTATGATACTGTGTCAGCCCAAAGCCTATTAGGGACTACAAAAAGAGGATCCGTTGGTGTTGCTGAGAGTGCTTGGATACCATCAGCTTTTTAGTGAACATACATGGATGTACAATTAGAAAAAGGAGAATTAGCTGAAGACAGCTAAAGGGGGAAACTGTGTGCTTTAATATTTTCAAAATGCCAAGACTTAAAAAAGCCAGTGCCACTCTCCCACCTTGCACATTGATACTATCCTTTAAATCCGGGCAGCTGGGGCTCCTGCCCTGGGTAGTGCTTTGGAGGATCCTGCTCTGACTCTCTTCCAGCCGTGTCCCACTTCATGGGCAAACAGTTCATAGGCTAAAGGCACATGTCTGTGTCTGCCTCTTCTAGACCATACTTCGATACTTGAGATCCCAGTGCTCCCTGCCCCGATAGCTCTAAGCAAGCCTCCAGGACTCGCTGGGCTTTTCCCCAGGCCCATTCTCCCAGAGCTGGTCTGTGTCACTGGTGTGCACGCTGAGATTTTATGGTGACTGAGGATGTACTGTGTGCAGAGAGGGAAGATGGGCACAGTGCAAATGTTTGAGCCGGGGTGTGTATACTGATGGCTGCGAGGTTCCTTGTGGAGTGAAAGATATGCTGCAGGTGGGGACTCTGACCAGGATCCTCTATTTTACCCTTGCTTCTAATCTGACACATGTTGGAGACATAGGCCAATATTTCCTCATGAGGATTAAATGAGATGTTATTTGTAAAGCCCTTAGAAAACGCCTCCTATACTGTCAAGTGCTCAGTAAATATTAGCTGTTATTATTATATCTCTGTTGGCTTAGCACAGCGCCTAGTGTATAGTAGGTATTTAATAAGTTATTTTCTGAATGAATGCATAGATGAATGATTGATTGAACAGCTCATTAATTGGGATACTCTCTTGGTTCTCTTGCTAGGTAAAATCACCTGTGTGTTAGAAATAACGCTGTCTTCATTTATTGTAGTCATGATTACTTGACAGTAAGAAATCCTGGCTTGGCATTCATAGTTAAGTATCAATTGCAAACTTCTTATCAGGAAAAAGGTCTTAGCTGTTAATTTCACAGATGGCAAATCTCAGAAAGGGTCTGCATTTCATTTAAGCTAACAAATGATTATTGTTCGTAAGAAAACCACAGGGGATTTGAATTTATATACTATTAGCTCCTTGTTAGCTCGAATACATTTGCAATGACATATACAACAGTAGGATTGACAAGAGGGTTCTCAACCTCAAGACAACTGCAGTGGTTTTCTGGCAGCGTAGAGGACCTTTAGCATAAAAGAGAAAGCATCTGATGCTCCATTTTATTAAATCTGGGTTGGTGAGCCGAGAGCCAAGAGGAGAGCTTCGCGTCCAGACTGAACCTGTGCATCCACTCAGGGTGCTGCAGCCCATGGGACCCAATGCCAAGGTCTTGAGCTGCCTTTCCCCCAAAGAGAATCTTTTGCTTGCCAGAATATGGAGACTTCCTTATACAAGTGCTTCTTGGAAAAGAGGACTTAACACTTATGATAGAAAATTAAATGACTGAAATCAGTTAAGTTCTTGGCAGTAATTTTGCTGGGGATACAGAAGATGAGGAGAAAAAAGAGAAGGAAAGAAGAGAGAGGCATTTTGCAGAGGGAAGAACAGAGAGCAAGAGTCAAAAGGGAGCTCAGAGTAAACCTCCACTGGCTGCAGTTTTAAATCAGAATCTGAAGTTTCGAAATTCTTTAGTTCTAGCAATAGGCTTTGATTTAAACAAGGGAAAAAAAAACCCCAGAATAGACACACAAAATGTATTTCACGTATCCATTTAGTGGTGGTTTGCAGCCATTTAACTAACATGCGTGGTATTGACTTCAGGGTCCATTATGGGCATCAACACAGCAGCCTGGATTTTTTCTTTTTTTTTTTTTACAGTTTGATTTTCAAGACTTTCCCATAGCTTTTAGTACTGTTTTTTGGACTCATCTTCATTAAGGATTCTAAAAGCAAAGGTCTTTGCTTACACTGAAAGTGCTACTTTCCCTTGCATCATAGTTCCTTGCTAATGGGTTTCTGAATACCATTTTCATTATTTAATTTTTATAGAACTCTACTTCCTTTATTATTAACATTTGCCTTTGTAATATGTACAATCTGTTGGCTACATATTTCTAGGCTTTAAATATTTTTCCTGTTTACCATTAATAGAAAATGGTTGCTGATTCATTTGCTTTGCAGAATAAATCATAACCTTGTCCATGCTCAACAGAAAAATGGCATGTATTATTTCCTGATTATCTTCACTAGCTATTTCGCTGTGATATCTCTCTTTCCCTCTATGCTGGCGAAGATATAATGTTCTTTGCTTACAGAGAGGAAGCAAGCAGAATGGGAAGTCTGCTTGGACTTTATAAATTTAATAGTAGTCATCTACCTACTTCATAATAGTAACATATATAACCCCCGACAGTTTACTGAAGACCTTCCCTTATGTTACCTTGTTTGAATCCTGAAGGGTTGTCCTAATTATTATCCCATTTTGCAGATATGACTTGTACAAGTTCATGATGAGTGAGTGATGGAGGGCACCTTTTCTTTCCTTTTAGCAGGCTCAAGTCTTTTCTATCTAAAGACCCACAATCCCTTTCTCAGGCCCCAAAAGTTTTAGCTACCACTCCCTTTTTCTCTCTTCAGAGCTCAGCTGCTTGAGAGCGATCTGTACCCTTTTTAGCATTTCATCATGTCTCATTTATTCCCCAGCTCACTGGAATCGAGCTTCGGGTTCCACCAGGGTACTGGACTGACTTGGTAAGGGGCGTTGCAACTATCTGCTCGCTGAGTGCAACCAGCCGCCTGGCTGAGTCGCTGTGCTTGAGTCTGTGCTGTTTGATGCATTGCTTCTTCCTGCCTTCTCGCAGCCCTTCCTTGACTCCGGGGGCCTCACCTGCTCTGGACTTTCTGCCGTGTCTCTGTCAGTCTTCAGGTCTCTTCTGTGATTCCTCTTCCTGTGCTTTTTCTTAAATAATGAGATGCCTTAGAATTTCAGCGTCCACTCACTCAACTCTCCTTTTGCTTCCCTTTGCTTCTCATCCCAGAGCAATTATTACCCGATTCTTACTGTTTCCTCTATAGGTAGATGACTTTTTTCTCTGAACTAATACAGATGTTTTCAAACATAAAAGTAGAGATAACAGCTTAATTAATGCCCATGGGCCTTCACTCAGCTACAATAGTTACTGACATTTTACATGTTGTCATTCACCTGTAAATATGTCAAATCTCTTTCATAAAGGCTTTTAAAAACAACCGCCATTTCTATACCTAAGTAGAATTAACAGTAATAACTTAGTGTCATCTAGTGCTCCCTTAACTTCTATGATTGTCTCAAAGTTATCTTTTTTATAGTTTCTCTGTTTGACTCCAGCTTCAAAAGAATTGATGGTTCTCAAGCGAGTTCCCATTTCTAATCCTGCCAGTCAGGCCTCTCTCTGGGGCTATAAACCCAAGTGTCCAGCTAATCTTTGATACTTTCATTTGAAGGCCTCAAAAGTATTTCAGACTCTTCATCCCTAAAAGCTGATCCTCATTTTGGGCCTCGTTTCTTAGTAAGTGGTATAACTTGTCCACCCAGTTGTTCATGTCAGAAACTTGGGTTTCATCTCATTCCCTTCCTGTGTCCAGTATGTTACCAAATAGTTCCAATTCTATCTCCTAAATATCTTTTCAGTCCATCTTTCCATCCTCCCTGCTGTCTTAGTTTAGGCCATAATTTCCCCCCAGATTTCTGCAACAGCCTCCCAAATGTTCCCCCTATTTCTAGTCCTGCCTCCTCCAAATGTTCTTTACAGCCAGGGATCTTTCTATAAAGTGTAAATTTGGTAATATCACTTCTCTACTTAAAGTTCTTAAATAGCTTTCTCTTGTTTTCAGGATAAATTCTAACATACAAGGCTTTTAAAACCCAGTGCTTGCCAATGTCTCCAGTTCCATTTCCATTTTCTGCCCTGATAGAGTCATTCTGTGCCCTTTTTCACCTTGGGCCATGTGATGCTCCTTCTACCTGTAATGCTCTTTCATTTCCTCTTCCAACCCTTTCCACATTGATTTAAGTCCTTGTCTTTACATCTTTGATTAAACAATACTTTTGGGAAATCTTCCCTCACACCCTAAGTCTAAGTGAGTACCCAGTCTCCAGATGTTTGGAGTACTCAGAGGTACTCAGTTCTAACTCCTTTTGTAACATTTGTTCCATAGGTTTCTAACTGCTTATTTGATATTTTATTTGTGGTTATAGTCTAAATGTTAAGCATAGTGTCTGTGTGTGTGTTAGTTGCTCAGTCGTGTCTGACTCTGCGACTCCATGGACTGGAGCCTGCCAGGCTCCTCTGTCCACAGAATTCTCCAGGCAAGAAGACTGGAGTGGGTTGCCATTCCCTTCTCCAGGGGGTCTCCTGACCCAGGGATGGAATCCAGGTCTCCCGCATTGTGGGCAAATTCTTTACCATCTGAACCATCAGGGAAACATAGTGTCTGTTAGCAGACAAATACTCAAATTTTAGTTGACTGCATGAAGCAGTGGTTCTTCTAAGTCCCAAGTTGTTTCTAGTATGCCACTAGTTTCTCAGTGTTGTAGGTATTATCTGATAGCCATTTCTCTAGCTTCAAGGCCTTAGAAAATTCAGTTGAATTTTCAGAAAATAGTTGAAACATGGGAAAATGGTAATGTAGGGTACAGTTCATATGCTTGTTCCTGTCTTAGGGCTAACTACTCACTCACCTTGGAATATTTTCAGCTAGTTGATTCCTTGTTGTTTAGATTTAACTATAAATATCACCTCCTCAGAATGGCATTTCCTAACCACACCGTCTAATGTAATCACATGGTTCCCATCACACATCCTAGTTTTCATTCTCTGCCTAGCACTTATTACTGTTTATTGTTTCTTTATTGTTCTTTTGCCTCTTTCTCTCTCCCCAAAGGTGACAAGGGACCCTGTCTATCCTGTTCATTCCTGTGTAGTAAGTACTCTATAAATATATCTTGAAATAATGGAAAAAAGAATGAATGACTGCTATAGAAGCTGAGGTGATATACTTGCAGGACTGATAAGAGAAAATGACAAGCTTATTTGCTAAGGGGTAATGTTTTTCAAAAGTAAACAAACCCTTTGTATTCTTGCTATTAGTTAGACATGAGGTCTTGTGTGTAACCTTTTTCTGTACTATTCCTAATTTTCCTTCTTCTTATGGATATGTGGAGAACTGTTTGATGGATGCTTTCCATTAAGCCACCTTATACAATAGCCAAGACATGGAGACAACCAAAGTGTCCATCAACAGACAATTGGTTTAAGAATATGTGTATATATATATACACACACACACACACACACACATAAACATATATATGAGAGGATATTAGTCATAGAAAAGAATGAAATTTTGCCATTTGCAGCAACATGGATGACCTGGAGAATATCATATTCAGTGATGTAAACAGAGAAAGACAAATATATATCATTTATATGTAGAATCTAAAAACTAATACAAATGAATCTATATATAAAATAGAAACAGACTCATAAACATAGAAAAGGGTCACCAAAGGGAAAAGGAAGGTGAGGAAGGGATAAATTAGGAGTATGGGATTAACATTTGTTAATATACATAAATTAATATACATAAAATAGATAAGCAACAAAGACTTATAGTATAGCCCAGGGAACTGTATTTAGTATCTTATAATAACCTATAATGGAAAAGAATCTGAAAAAATATATCTGTATACACATGTATATGTATATATATACCTAAATCACTCTTTCATACACCGGAAACTAATACAATATTGTGAATCAACTATACTTCAATGAAAATAAGCAAACAAATAAATAAATAATTTTTATTTATTTATAAATTAATAAATAGTCATTCCAACTATTTGTTGGAAAAGTCTATCCTTCTCTACACTGCTTTTGTCAAAAATCAGTTACTTGTATGGGTAAGGGTGATTTCTGTTCTGTGCTATTGGTTAATTTGTCTGTCTGTATGCCAATATCATCAGTTCAGTTCAGTTGCTCAGTTGTGTCTGACTCTTTGAGACCCCATGGACTGCAGCATGCCAGGCTTCCCTGTCCATCACCAACTCCTGGAGCTTGCTCTAACTCATGTCCATCAAATATCATACTGACTTAATTACTGTAGCTTTTAAAGTCTTGAAAAAAAGCTAGTGTTAACCCTCCAGCTTTGTTCTTCTTTTAATGATTCTAGGTCTTTTTCCTTTCTTTTTCAATTCATTTTCATTCTAGATCTTTTCCATTTTTCATTTTGATGTAAATTTTCGAATCTGCTTGTCAACTTCTGTAACGATTTTAACTGAGATTACTTTGAACCTATATAGGGCTCCAAAATCACTGCAGATGGTGATTGCAGCCTTGAAATTAGAAGATGCTTGCTCCTTGGAAGGAAAGTTATGACCAACCTTGACAGCATATTAAAAAGCAAAGACATTACTTTGCCAACAATTGTTCTGGGGGCCAGGAGATTGTGTCAACTGGGCTATGTTCTCTCTGCAGGCTCCAGGGGAGACTGTTCCATGCCTTTATCTTAGTTTCTGGTGTTGTAGGTAACCCTTGAAGTTCTTGGACATGTAGATGAATCACTCTAATCTGCTTCCATTTTGCATGGTGTTCTTTCTGTATCTCCTCTGTTTGTAAGGATGCCAGTCACATCACATCAGAGTCCCCTTTCCCCCGTCAAGTGTGACCCCATCTTAATGGATGTGAGAGTTGGACTATAAAGAAAGCTGAGCACCGAAGAATTGATGCTTTTGAACTGTGGAGTCAGAGAAGACTCTTGAGAGTCCCTTGGACTGCAAGGAGATCCAACCAGTCCATCCTAAAGAAGATTAGTCCTGGGTGTTCATTGGAGGGACTGATGTTGAAGCTGAAACTCCAATACTTTGACCACCTGATGAGAAGAGCCGACTCATTGGAAACGACCCTGATGCTGGGAAAGATTTGAGGGCAGGAGAAGGGGACGACAGAGGATGAGATGGTTGGATGGCATCACTGACTCGATGGACATGGGTTTGGGTGGACTCCGGGAGTTGGTGATGGACAGGGAGGCCTGGCGTACTGTGGTTCCTGGGGTCACAAAGAGTCGAACACGATTGAGTGACTGAACTGAACTGAACTGAAGGTCAATTTGGGGAGAATTGACATCCTAATATATTGGATTTTCTAATCCATGAACAAGCTATGCTTCTCCATTTATCTAGTTCTTTGTTTCTCTTAGCAGTATTTAGTAGTTTTCAGTTTACAGATATTTCTCATCTTTTGCCATGTTTATCCATATTTCATATTTTTTATGCTATTGTAAATGGTATATTTAAAGTTTTAACTTCTGAAGATTTGTTGACAGTATATAGGAATACAATTGATTTTTGTATATTAACCTTTGCTA
This sequence comes from Muntiacus reevesi, assembly GCF_963930625.1. NCBI lineage: Eukaryota > Metazoa > Chordata > Mammalia > Artiodactyla > Cervidae > Muntiacus > Muntiacus reevesi. Next base: position 158,989,153 of record NC_089250.1, on the reverse strand, counting down.
AACTCACTATTTCTAGTAGATGCTTTATAGATTCTATCAGATATTCCATGTTGTGGTAAAATGTTGAATGAATCAGAAATACTTGTGGCACTAAGAGAAACTTGGTCAGAAGTGTTTTGAATTATTGAATTTGTTCCTCTAAGTGAGTTGAAGTAGCTGAAGTAATAATAGTAATAAAGTAAAAATAAAGTAATGAAGTAATAATCCTGCTATTCTAATTGGACCTTAGGAGGAAATAAGACTATAAATAAATAAAAGGAAATAAGACTATAAAAGAGAAGCCTCTGATTTCGATACAACTACTCTAGATGAGAGGACCCTGGAAAAGTGCTCTCTTGTAAAGATACTTTCTGTTAGTAAGGGACTTAGTTGTAGAGCTAACCACAGGGTTCTGTTGGTGCCTCAGAGCCTGGGCCCACATTTCTGGCTCTTTCCAGAAGAGGCCTTAGGAAGTTCTCAGCACCTGGGCTCTGATCTAGGAAGGATGAAGGGTCATTGTCCCTAATTATATGCACTGTCCGCTGTGAACAGTCCCAGGTTCATAAGAATTTTTTCCCCTGAGACCTGAGGTAGGGAGTAGTCAACAAGCAGTTTCTACTTCTTCATTTTAGATTCTTAGTATTGAGCAAAAAGACTTTCTTTATTCTTCTTTAAGTGTTCAATTGTGCCGGTGGCCTCTATGTTTATTTCATTCTGGAGTATTCCACAGCTCTGTCTGGTCAGATTTGGGTCATTTCAGGTTGACTGAGTTACACGTTGGCTTCCATCTCTTGGAAACTGGGGCTCCTTCTTTTCTCATATCTGCCTGATTTAACCTCACAAAGCTATTGTAAAGATCAAAGGAGATAATGCTGTGAAGATGTTTTGTTTACCATTTTCTAAGTATGAGTAAAGGATACTTATTATTATTTAACAAAGACTTATTGAATATTTACTTTATTTGATGCACAATAAATATAAAGCAGAGAACAGACCTAGTCTGTTCTTGTGTCCCTTAAAGTTGATAAAAGGAAGACAAATATTGAGCAAATAAGTAAACAACAGATTATATGAACACAATTGTTATAATTGTTATGAAGGAGGAGCATGAGTGCTGTGAGAATGTAAAATCTGATTTGATTTGGGATTGAAAGAAAGACCTCTTTGAGAAAGTGATGTTTAAGCTGAGATCTGAAGGATGAATAAACATTGCCCAGGTGAACAATGTAAGGAAGAATATTTCAGGTAGAAGGAACTGTATGGGTGAAGATAATGAGGCATGATGGAGACTGGAGTATTTGAAGAAGTTGATTAAAAGGCCTTGGAGAGTCAGAGAAAGATGATCAATAGATGAGGCTTGGGAGGTAGGTAGGGATACAATCATGTAGGACCTCGGTGCCACAACAAGGGCTTTGGGCTTTTACAGAAACTTTTCTATAGTTTCAGCAGAAGGAAATTGGTTACACCCCACTGGAGGGCTGAAAAGCAATGGGTTTCTTTTGAGATAACCTGATATAAGTACCACAGTTAGAGGTTTCAACCCCATGGAACTGTGGTAGTAGAAACCAAGAGTGCCCAAAAGGAGCCATGTGGCAGGTGGTTAGGACCATGGAGTAGGATGGAGTAAGGGCCTTGGTGTAGGAGCTACAATCCCCAAAGGACAGAGCTCCTTAACTTGCTGTCAGGAGAGAGAGAGTGAGAGAGAAGAAAGACAGTGAAAAGAGAAGAGAGAACTTTCCCCCTACCTTTTGCCTTCTGTTCTCCTCCCATTATGTCCTATTGTAGAAATTAATAGGAGACTGTAGTTTATAAACTCTTGGCCATAACATTGTGAAGCAGAGTAGAAAAGAGTGGGTATTCAAAAGAGTAGAAAATGATGGATTAGAGACAATAAGAGTGTGAGTCAGTACAAGTTTTAAATGAGAGGAGGGGTAAGAATCCCTGAATTGCAGAAGGATTGTGTATTATAATAATGACAACTTCCCTTCTAGGGCTCACAATGTCATCTCCATTTATGGGTCACATTATCTAGTGAATTCCCCAGTTGCTTAACTTAAAGCCTGTTGATCATACACTCTCTTTCCAACAGAGACCTATGAGTTCTACAAAAGGACCTGTTAAGTAGATATCATTTGTGAAGTATCTGTATGTTACAGTGCATTACAGGGCATTACATCTCATTTAATGCTCACAACAAACGTACAAAGCGGACACTATTATCTCCATTTTTTGGTAGAGGTGACAGAGACTGAAGGAGGGAAGCTAATGTATGAAACTAATACGTGGCTGTTCTGGTGTTTGCACTAGGACTTTCTGACTCAGTCTGTGCTCCTACGATTCTAGAGCAGTATCCACCCTAGACCTGGGATGAGTTCCTCACTATGACCCTCCAAATGTAAGTTTTCTCTTTGGTGAGATTCTTCTCACTGGTGAGAAAATTCCCAACGGGAATTCTGTGTTAGCTGAGCAGGAGACCCACCATGCAGGATCTTTAGTGTCTCAGACTTACCTTTTTATACTAACGATACTTCAAATTTACCGTCAAAAAAGTTTTTTGATTTTTGTTTTTACTGTGGGATAAATTTTCTCACTTTTACCCATTAGTCATATAGTTCTCTTCATAGTAGAAATGCTAAAGATTTATTCCCCTCCTCTATAGGTTTGTTGTGAGGATTAAAAGAGACAATGTAATGTGCTGTAGGGCTTCGCAGGTGGCAGAGTGGTAAAGGATCTGCCTGCCAATGTAGGAGACGAAAGAGTTGCCAGTTCAGTTCCTGGGTCGGGAAAATCCCCTGGAGTAGGAAATAGAAACCCGCTCCAGTGTTCTTGCCTGGAAAATTTCTATGGATGGAAGAGCCTGGCTGGCTATGGCCCATGGGGTTGCAAAGAGTTGGACACGACTGAGGGACTGCTCACACGCTGTGTCCTGTAACATAGTAGGTATTCAACAAATGATATTCAACAGTGTTTGATTTTTAATATGCTTATTTTGTTGAGAACACAAACTTTAATTAAGATAGACCAGTGTGAACAGTTTGCAGTATTTTGATGAGGCCACAGTGATTGAAGGGGAAAAAAATTCTTCTGGAAGAAGAGCTTAAATTCCTTTTCAATACCATCTGACCCTTTTTTGAGGTTAGTAGCAATGTAAAAGCTAAATAATGCTTGGAGTTCATTTAAACCTGAAGAAAACACATGAAATACCATTATATTTTACCTAAAGTTCAGATGAGAGAAATACCATGTGCACATTAGTAAGGGAGTGCTGTTTTAAGATATAACCTGGAATATGGCTTACAGAAGTAGGTTAATAGTTGTTACTGATTGTTAGGTTTCTCATAAGCTTAAGTATAGTGACTTGCCCTTTCTGTACAAAATCTATAGAAAAGATAACTGTTATCCAGATACATATCAAAGTTTCAGGCAGTACAATAACTCTGGATTTCATCTTGAATATCCATAATAATAATAATGTATTAACATCATACGGACAGTGCCAGAAAACCTTGACCAATTTGCTTAAAAATGTTGTTTCTTCCAAACTGGATTCTTTGCTAGATTCAATATTAGTTCTTCTTCTTCTCCTTCTATTTTAAAATTAGAAACCAAGGTCTCTAACAGATAATTCAAGCAGAGATGTTTTGTTCTAGGCACTGTATCACTTCAGGATTTTGTTAGAGATGTGACCACTCCTAACCTTCCTTTCCTCTTACTTCTCATACGGAAAGTTGCTATATAACACAGGGAGCCCAGACTGGTGCTCTGTGATGACCTAGAGAGGCAGGATGGGGAGATGGGGGGAAGCTCGAGAGAGAGGGGATATATGTATAATCATGGCTGATTTGCAGAAGCCAATACAAACACAACATTGTAAAGCAATTTTCCTCCAATTAAAAAAACAGCAAGTTTTATGTTGTATAAATTTTATGACAATAAAAATATTGCAGTGAAAGAACAAATAAAATTATAAGGGAAAGTAAAAAAATAAAACATCACAACTTTCTGTAACACTAATTCTTGAAAGAACTATTAGGCTGTGAAACAAACCTCAAGGCAATACAGTCATCACGAAAACAGTATCATCTGGTTGAAATTTGTTAGCCTTTGTATTCCAAGTTATCTACTCAAGGTGAAGTTCATGTGTATTGTGTACTCTTCTGGAGCGTTGCCTTGGTTGGCTTACTGTTGGCAGCTGTTATATAGATAATCAAGGTTGGAAAGACCTTACATATCAGTTACTCTCTGTTTCTTAAATCTTTGAACTCACCTGAGTTCCAAGTTAAAAAATCACTATTCATGCTTTGCCATGAATGGAGAAATCTGAATCTATTAATATTAGCTATAGGGCACAGGAGCAGTTCTAAAACTGTCCATTTTTAAAAATTATTGAGGACCCAAAGAGCTTTTTGTTAAGTGGGTTATACTTATTAACATTTACTCTATTAGACATTAAAACTTAAATTGAAAGATATTTATTTCATTCCATTAAAAATAACACACCCACTAAATGTTAATATAAGTAACACTTTAACATGAAAAAATAACTATTTTTAATCAAATTTTTTATTTTGAAGTAATTATAGATTCATATGCAGTTGCAAAGAATAATGCTGAGATACCTAATCCCCAGGTATCCATTACCTAGTTTCCTTCAATAGTACATCTTGCATAACTGTACTGTAGTATCACAATCAGGATATTGACATTGATACAGTCAAAATGTAGAAGACTCTCAATTTGTTGTTGTTATTGTTCAGTCACTAAGTTGTGTCCAACTCTTTGTGACCCCATTAACTGCAGCACACCAGTCTTCTTTGTCCAACACCATCTCCTTGAGTCTGCCCAAACTCATGTCCTTTGGGTCAGTGATGCCATCCAACCATCTCATCCTCTGTTGCCCCCTTCTCCTCTTGCCCTCAATTTTCCCCAACATCAGGGTCTTTTCCAATGAGTCCTCTCTTTGCATCAGGTGGATTAGAGCTTCAGCATCAGTCCTTGCAATGAGTATTCAGGACTGATTTCCTTTAGGATTGACTGGTTTGATTTCCTGGTGCAAGGGAGTCTCAGGAGTCTTGTCCAACACTACATTTTTAAAAAATTAATTAATTTATTTTAATTGGAGGCTAACTACTTTACAATATTGTAGTGGTTTTTGCTGTACATTGACATGAATGTACACAGGTGTACATGTATTCCTCATCCTGAACCCCCCTCCCACCTCCCTCCCCATCCCATCCCTCAGGGTCATCCCAGTGCACCAGCCCTGAGTGCCCTGTCTCATGCATCGAACCTAGACTGGTGATCTATTTCACATATGATAATATACATGTTTCAATGCTGTTCATCATCCCACCTCAAATCATCCCACCCTCACCTTCTCCCACAGAGTCCGAAAGTCTGTTCTTTGTGTCTCTTTTGGTGTCTCACATATAAGGTCATCGTTACCATCTTTCTAAATTCTATATATATGCGTTAGTATACTGTATTGGTGTTTTTCTTTCTGACTTACTTCACTCTGTATAATAGGCTTCAGTTTCATCCACCTCATTAGAACTGATTCAAATGAATTCTTTTTAATGGCTGAGTAATATTCCATGTTGTATATGTACCACAGCTTCCTTACCCATTCATCTGCTGATGGGCATCTAGGTTGCTTCCATGTCCTGGCTATTGTAAACAGTGCTGCAGTGAACACTGGGGTGCATGTGTCTCTTTCGATTCTGGTTTCCTCGGTGTGTATGCCCAGCAGTGGTGTTGCTATGTCGTATGGCAGTTCTATTTCCAGTTTTTTAAGGAATCTCCCCACTGTTCTCCATAGTGGTTGTACTAGTTTGCATTCCCACCAGCAGGGTAAGAGGATTCCCTTTTCTCTGCACTCTCTCCAGCATTTTTTCTTTGTAGACTTTTGGATAGCAGCCATTCTGACCAGCGTGAGATGGTACGTCATTGTGGTTTTGATTTGTATTTCTCTGATAACGAGTGATGCTGAGCATCTTTTCATGTGTTTGTTAGCCATCTGTATGTCTTCTTTGGAGAAATGTCTGTTTAGTTCTTTGGCCCATTTTTTGATTGGTTGTTTATTTCTCTGGAATTGAGCTGCAGGAGCTGCTTGTATATTTTTGAGATTAATTCTTTGTCAGTTGCTTCATTTGCTATTATTTTCTCCCATTCTGAAGCCTGTCTTTTCACCTTGCTTGGAGTTTCCTTTGTTGTGTAAAAGCTTTTAAGTTTAATTAGGTCCCATTTGTTTATTTTTGCTTTTATTTCCATTATTCTGGGAGGTGGGTCATAGAGGATCGTTCTGTGATTTATGTCAGAGAGTGTTTTGCCTATGTTTTCCTCTAGGAGTTTTATAGTTTCTGCTCTTACATTTAGATCTTTAATCCATTCTGAGTTTATTTTTGTGTATGGTGTTAGAAAGTGTTCTAGTTTCATTCTTTTACAAGTGGTTGACCAGTTTTCCCAGCACCACTTGTGAAAGAGATTGTCTTTTCTCCATTGTATATTCTTGCCTCTTTTGTCAAAGATAAGGTGTCCGTAGGTGCATGGATTTATCTCTGGGCTTTCTATTCTGTTCCATTGATCTATATTTCTGTCTTTGTGCCAGTACCATGCTGTCTTGATGACTGTAGCTTTGTAGTAGAGTCTGAAGTCAGGCAGGTTGATTCCACCAGTTCCATTCTTCTTTCTCAAGATTGCTTTGGGTATTCGAGGATTTTTGTATTTCCATACAAATTGTGAAATTATTTGTTCTAGTTTTCTAAATAATACTGTTGGTAGCTTGATAGGGATTGCCAATACCACATTTTGAAAGTGTCAATTCTTTAGCGCTCAGCCTTCTTTACGGTCCAGCTCTCACATGCATACATGACTACTGGAAAAAACCATAGCTTTGACTACACAGACTTTTGTCAGCAAAGTGATGTCTCTGCTTTTGAATATACTGTCTAGGTTTGTCACAGTTATTCTTCCAAGGAGCAAGCAGCTTTTAATTTTGTGGCTGCAGTCACCATTTGCATTGATTTTGGAGCCCAAGAAAGTGAAATCTGACACTTTTTCCACGTTTTACCCATCTAAATGCCAGGAAGTGATAGGACCAGATGCCGTGATCTTAGTTTTTTAAATATTGAGTTTTAAGCCAGTTTTTTTCACTCTCCTTTTTCACATTCATCAAGAGGCTCTTTGGTTCCTCTTTACTTTCTGCCATTAAAGTGATATCATCTGCATATCTGAGGTTGTTGATATTTCTCCTGGCAGTCTTGATTCTAGCTTGTGCTTTATCCAACCCGGCATTTCGCATGATGTATTCTGACTCTTAGTTAAATAAGCAGGGTGACAACATACAGCCTTGACATACTCCTTTCCCAATTTGAAACCAGTTTGTTGTTTCATGTCCAGTTTTAACTGTTGCTTCTTGTCCTGCATACAGCTTTCTCAGGAGGCAGCTCAGGTGGTCTGGCATTCCCATCTCTTTAAGAATATTCCACAGTTTGTTGTAATCCATGCCGTCAAAGGCTTTGGCATAGTCAATGAAGCAGAAGTAGATGTTTTTTTTGGAATTCCCTTGCTTTTTCAGTGATCCAGCGTGTGTTGGCAATTTGGTCTCTGATTCCTCTGCCTTTTCTAATTCCAGCTTGTGCATCTGGGAGTTCTCTTCTGTTGTCCTTTTATAGCCACATTCCTCCTCCCCTGACCACTAACTCCTTGCAACCACTAATCTGTAGTCACTTCTGTAATTTTGTCTTTTCAAGGATGTTATATAAATGGAATCATACACATGTAACCTTTTAGGATTGGCTTTTTTCACTTAGCATAATTCCCTGCAGATTCATCCAAGTTGTTGTGTATCAAGAGTTTATTAGTTTTCATTGCTGAGTAATATTCCATGGTACTGATGTATCACAGAGCATTTAACCATTCACTTGTTGAACGACATGTGGATTGTTTTCAGTTTTTAGCTATCACAAATATGACTGCCATGAACATTTATGTATAGGTTTTTGTGTGAACATGTTTCAAGTTCTCTAGGATAAAAATGCCGAGAGTACAATTGCTGGATTGTATGATAGCTGAATGTTTATTTTTATAAGAAATTGTGTAACTGTTTTCCAGAGTTATTGTACCATTTTAAATTTCCAGCAGTGTTAGAGTGATCTGGTTTCTCTGAATCCTTGCTAATGCTTGGTGTTGTCTTTTTTTTTTTTTTTTGGAGGGTTTATTTTCCCAATTTTTTTATTGTGTAAAAATATATATAACAAAATTTACCATCTTTACAGTTTTTAAGTATGCATTTCAGTGGTGTTAACAATATGAACTCTATCTCTAGAACTCTTTGTTTTATCACATTGAAACTCTATGCCCATTAAACAGCAACCTCCCATTCCTTCCTCTTCTTGTCCCTGGTAAGCATCATTTTACTTTTTGCTTCTATAAGCTGATTATGTAGGTACCTCTTATAAGGGGAATTATACAGTGTTAGTGATTGGTTTATTTCAGTTGGCATATCCTCAAGGTTCATCAATATTGTACCATATGTCAGAATTTCCTTTCTTTTTAAGGCTGTATGATATCCTGCTTATTTAACTTACATGCACACTACATCGTGAGAAACGGTGGGCTGGAGGAAGCACAAGCTAGAATCAAAATTACCAGGAGAAATATCAATCAGATATGTAGATGACACCACCGTTACGGCAGAAAATGAAGAACTAAAGAGCCTCTTGATGAAAGCGAAAGAGGAGAGTGAAAAAGTTGGCTTAAAGCTCAACATTCAGAAAGCTAAGATCATGGCATCCGGTCCCATCACTTTATGGCAAATAGATGGGGAAACAGTGGAAACAGTGGCTGAATTTATTTTTCTGGGCTCCAAAATCACTGCAGATGGTGATTGCAGCCATGAAATTAAAAGATGCTTGCTCCTTGGAAGGAAAGTTATGACCAACCTAGACAGCATATTAAAAAGCAGAGACATTACTTTGTCAACAAAGGTCTGCCTAGTCAAGGCTATGGTTTTTCCAGTGGTCATGTATGGATGTGAGAGTTGGACTGTGAAGAAAGCTGAGCACTGAAGAAGAATTGACGCTTTTGAACTGTGGTGTTGGAGAAGACTCTTGAGAGTCCCTTGGACTGCAAGGAGATCCAACCAGTTCATCCTAAAGGAGGTCAGTCCTGGGTGTTCATTGGAAAGACTGATGTTGAAGCTGAAACTCCAATACTTTGGCCACCTGATGCAAAGAGTTATCTCACTGGAAAAGACCCTGATGCTGGGAAAGATTGATGGCAGGAGGAGAAGGGGATGACAGAGGATGAAATGGTTGGATGGCATCACCGACTCAATGGACATGGGTTTGGGTGGACTCCAGGAGTTGGTGATGGACATGGAGGCCTGGCGTGCTGCGGTTCATGGGGTCGTAAAGAGTCGGACACAACTGAGTGACTGAACTGAACTAAACTGACTATTCCATTGTATGTATATACCACATGTTGTTTATTCATTTGTCAGTTGGTGAACACCTGGTCTGCTTCTGTTATTGAACTGGGTTCATTTGCCCGGTGCACAGCAAGCCAAAACACCAAGACACTGAGGTTTGCAGCAGAGAAAGGGTTTATTCACAAGGCAGCCACATGAGAGGACATAAGAGTTCTCAAATCTGCCTCCCCAAAGGCGCGGGGCTTGAGATATTTATGAGATAAAGAAGCAGGTTCTTAGGCATGAGGAAACCTGATTGGTGGCAGGGAAAAGGTAAGGTAATCAGTGTTCTATGCCGGGATGTGAGCTACATGCTTGTTCATTCATGTGTGTTCAAAAATCGAGGCCCTTAGTGTGATCTGAGGGTGGACTTTTCAGCCTCTGATGTCAACAGGCCTTTATCAGACAACTGAGCAGGCCCAGTTTTAGTGTCTGGTCATGACCAGTCTTGGTAGGTTTGGAGCCAACATCAAGTTCCTGGAAAACAACTTAATCTCCACCATTACTATAGTGATATATCAAAGGCATTATCTATAGTGGTGATTAATGAGTTAACAAATAGTTAAGGTGAGCCCGGTCAATAAAGGCAGGTTACAAGGGCAGGTATTTTTTATTTATTTATTTTTAATTGAAGGATAATTGTTTTACAGTATTGTGTTGGTTCCTGCCATACATCAACATGAATCAGCCATAGGTATACATATGACCCCTCTCTCTTGAACCTCCCTCCCACCTCCACCCTTTCCTAGCCTTTAGGTTATTACAGAGCACAGGTTTGAGTTCGCTGAGTCATATAGCATTCTGTTTTACATATGGTGGTGTATATGTTCCCATGCTGCTCTCTCCATTCATCCCACCCTCTCCTTCTTCCCCTCTGCCTATTTCCATAAGTCTGTTCTCTATTGTCTGCATATCCATTGCTGCCCTGGAAATAGGTTCATCAGTACCATCCTTCTAGATTCCATGTATATGCATTAATATACGATAGTTGTTTTCTCTTTCTGAGTTACTTCACTCTGCATAATAGGCTATACATTCATCCATCTCATTAGAACTGACTCAAATGCGTTCCTTTTTATGGCTGAGTAATATCCCATTGTATATATATACACCACAGATTCTTTATCCATTCATCTTTCGATGGACATCCAGGTTGCTTCCATGTCCTAGCTATTGTAAAATAGCGCTGCAGTGGGCGTTGGGGTACATGGGTCTTTTTCAGTTTTGGTTTCCACAGGGTATATGCCTAGTCTTGGGATTGCTGGGTCATATGGTAGTTTTATTCCTAGGTTTTTTAAAAGGAATTTCCATACTGTCTTTCATAGTGGCTGTTTCAATTTACATTCTCAGCAGCAGTGCAAGAAAGTTCTCTTTTCTCCACACCTCTAGCATTTATTGGTTGTGGATTTTTTGATGATGGCCATTCTGACCAGCATGAGGTGATATCTCATTTTAATTTTGATTTGCATTTCTCTAATAATCAGTGATATTGAGCATCTTTTCATGTTTTTATTAGTCGTCTGTATGTCTTCTTTGTGGCTTCCCTGGTGGTTCAGATGGTAAAGAATCCACTTGCAAGGCAGGAGATCCAGGTTCAATCCTTGGGTTGGGAAGGTCCCTGGAGAAGGGAATGGCACTCCACTCCAGTTTTCTTGCCTGGAGAATCCCCATGGACAGAGGAGCCTGGCGGGCTACAGTCTATGGGGTCACAAAGAGTTGGACATGATTGAGCGACCTGCACACACATATCTTCTTTGGAGAAATATCTGTTTAGGTCTTTTGCCCACTTTTTGATTGGGTTGTTTGTTTTTCTGGTATTGAGTTGTATGAGCTTAGAGGCATTTTTAACAAGCTGTTTTACCTGCTGTTCTGTAAGAGGAGCTCAGGAATTTCTGTCAGTCAGCAGTTTCTGCTGACCCTAAGGGGCATGGTTTCAGGATGGGTTTTTTAACGGGCACAGATTCAGCTATTGTGAATAATGCTTCTAAGAGCTTGGGTGTATAAATCTGTCTTGAAGACGCTGCTTTCAGTTCTTTTGGGTATACCTAGAAATGGAACTGCTGGATAATTCTCTTTTTCTTTTATTTTTTTGAGGAACCGCTGTACTATTTTCCACAGCAGCTGCACCATTTTCCTTCTCAGTAACAGTAGACACGGATTCCAATTTCTCCACGTCCTCGCCAATACTTGCTAGTTTCTGTTTGTGTTGTTATAGCAGTCATTATAATGAATATGAAGTGAGATCTCACTGTGGTTTTATTTACACTTCCCTAAAGGCACATTGAGCAATAATGTGCTTATTGGTCATTTATGTATCTTATTTGGAGAAATGTCTGTTCAAATATTTTCCTAGTGTTAAAAATTGGGACCTGTTTGTTACTGAGTTTTAGAAGTCCTCTATGTATTTTGGATGTTAATCCCTTATCAGAACTATGGCTTGTATGTATTTTTTTCCCATTCTGTGGGCTGCCCTTTCACTCTATTGATAGTGTCTTTTGATGCACAAAAGTTTCTAATGTTCATAAACTCTGATTTGCCTATTGTTTTCTTTAGTTGCCCATTCCTTTGGTGCCATACTTAAGAAATCATTGCCAAATCGATTGTCATGAGGCTTTTGCCCCATTTTGAGTTGATTTTTGAATATGGTTTTAGTTAAAGGTCTGACTTCAATCTTTTTGCAAGTGAATCTACTGTTTTCCCAGCACCATTTGTTGAAAAGACTGTCCTTTCCCATTGAATGGTCTTGATGCTATTGTCAAAAAGAATTTGTCTGCATATGTGAGCATTTATTTCTGGCCTCTCAAGTCTATTCCATTGGTCTTTTTTTATGCCTGTGCTACATTTTTATGATGAGTTATGCAGTAAGTTTTGAAATCAGAAGTGTAAATCCTCCATTTTTGTTCTTTTTCAAGGTTGTTTTGGCTATTTCTGATCCCTTTGAGATGCTACATAAACCTTAGGGTGAATTTTTCTATTTCTATTAAAAATGTCATTGGGATTGGAATTTTAATAGAGATTGTACTGAATCTGTAGATTTCTTTGCATTCATGCTCAGTCATGTCCAACTCTTTGTGACCCTTTGAACTGTAGCCCATCAGGCTCCTCTGTCCATGGGACTTTTCAGGTAAGAATACTGGAGTGGGTTGCCATTTCCTCCTTCATGGGATCTTCCTGACCCAGGGATCAAACCCATGTCTCCTGTGTTTTCTGCACTGCAGGTGGATTCTTTACCTGCCGAGGCATCAGGGAAGCCCAGATTGCTTTGAATAGTAATGAAATTTTAATATTAATTTCTAAGCATTTTATTCTTTTTGATGTCATTATAAATGGAATTGTTTTCTATACTTTTTCTTTTCGGGGGGTTTTTCATTGTCTGTTTTGGGGCATACAACAATTCACTGTGTAATCCTTTTTTACTTTTGAATTCAGTAATAATGTCTTCATTTCTGATTTTAGTAATTAAGTGTTCTCTCTTTTCCATTTTCATTCTAGCTAAAGTTTGTCAATTTTGCTGATTTAAAAAAATTAACTTTAGGTTGTACTATTTCTTCCTATTGTTTTTCTAGTTGTTTATTTTATCTCTACTGTAATCTTTACTATTTCCTAACTTTTGCTAGCTCTGTGTTTTATTTGCTCTTCTTTTTTTCTAGTTCATTAAGATGCACAGTTAGAATACCAATCTGAGATCTTTCTTCTTTTTTAATCTAGGCATTGACAGCTATAAATTTCCCTCTGAGCCCTGCTTTTGCTACATCCCATACATTTTGGCATACTGTATTTTCATTTCTATTCATCTTAAAAATTTTTCCAATTACTCTTGTAATTTATTCTTTGACCTACTGGTTATTTAACCCCCTATTTTATTTTTAATAGCTGTGGTAACATCCTCTGTTTCATTCCTGAAATTGATGACTCCTGTCTTTTCTGTTTATTTCTCTCAGTCTTGCATAGAGGTTTATCAATCTTAATTGATCTTTTAAATGAAGCAGCTTTTTGTTTCATTGATGTTCTGTCTTGTTTTCCCATCTTCACTTTCATTTATTTTGTTCCTTCTGCTTGGTTTGGATTTACCTTGCTCTGCTTTTTATAGTTTCTTGAGATAGTTATTTAGATTATTGAGTTGAGAACTTTTTCTTTCTAGTGTTACCATTTAGCAATATAAACATCCCTCTCAGTACTATCTTAGCTGTGTCCCACATATTTCAATTAGCTGTATTTTTATACAGAAAAAATGTTAAGATACCTATTACATATAGAGTCTTCAGGACCTAGGCTAAATGAGCCCCTCATTTCCTCAACTGTGGCCCCTCTCCTTTATAACTCTCTTAAATCATGGTACCTAGAACAGAATTCTTTATTGGTCTGGCTATTGAATAATAGAACAAGAATGCCTATTCATTCATTTTTAGTTCATTAATTTGTTGATTCATTCATTCAACAAACATTTACTGAATTCCTATACCAGACATTGTGCTTATTAGGAGTATAGAGATGATTAAGATGGACATATTCCCTCTTTTCATTGCTCTGTCTGACAGGGAAGAGAACTATTTAAACAAGTAATTTCAAGGGTGACTACTATCTCACTATCTTCTATGCTACAGAAATCTACTGCCATTAACACAAGCTAGGTTAAAATGCCATTAGGTGTTTGTGTTTTCCAACAAGTGCTGCAATTTTTTTTACCCTGTTTTTGAAGTCTCTGCTTTTCTTTAACTTAGGATGATCAAAAAGTGATCTGTACCCTGTAGGCTCTATCAGTTGCCAAAGCTGACTTCTTTGTGACTGGTTAGGGCTGTGGTTAATTATTTTGAATACCTTCCCTGGCCTAACTATGACCGCAAATATATCTGTCTGCCCCTTTCCATCGACCATTCTTTTAAAATACAATCTGAACCCATAACAGAGTAGCACCTTAGATTTGGGTGGGATGATCAACTTTTAAAGAGTTCTCCTTTTGATCCTTGATTGACAGATGAGGAAATTGATTCAGAAAGGCTAAGTGGAAAAATTAAAAAAAAAAGTAGACAAGTTTCCAAATTCCCACCTAAGGCCTTTACTCTTGCTTCAATCTCAGAGCCTCTTCATAGCTGACCATTAAATATGTTTTAAAGAGGGCAGAGTCCAATTGTATAGGAGATCTGCCTGTCTGAAACATTATTGTTAGTGGTAATAGTTGGGTATTACCTGGCATGCATGTGTTAGGTTTACAGTAAAGAATGCCTACTTTTTATTACCTGTCCTCTTAGATATATTAGTGACTGTCACACCTGAATTATAACAAAGAAGCACTAGAGAAAATTCAATGTGGGCGGCAAAATTCTTTGAAGAATAACTAGTTATAATTGGGGAGTCTGAACACATTTCAGAGTTGCACGTTTAATATGCAGTATGGTTAATTGCACTGTAATTACAGTATTTTAGAATGCCATGCTAAGTGTTTAATCCTTTTCAGGTTTGCCCTCCAATCAATGGCCTGCCTTCATTTTCCAGATTGATGAAGTCTGCCTCAGAGAAGGGGGTAGGTAACAGGATTGTGCCAATGTGTCTAATCAGCTGGGAAAGTTGTAAAATGAATCTTTCCTATCTGGAATTTATATTTAATCATAGCTATGTTCGCTTTATGAATGAGTGTTGATTATCTAGTTGTAAGAATATGAAAACAATAAGAGCTTTTATTTACCCAGATAAGTTAAGCTAGAGTCATTATTTGGGTCTGATTGAGTTGATGGGGATATTTACATTACCTCAGCACATAGATCCACTTAATCTTATTCATAACGTTAATTATATATTCCAAGAGTTACTGTCGTGCACTTTTGTTTACGGTTGTTACTATTAGGGTTGTTTGTACACGCGGTGTTTGTATGATTCCCCTCTCTTCCACTGGACTGTGCCCCGCCCTTTTTATAGTTGTAAAAAGCATTTCCACTCAGGGAAACCTGATCTTCAGGAAATTGTTCACACTGATATGATGACAGCTAATTCAAGGAAGGCAACTCAGTTCTGTTTCAAGTGGGTTGGTTAAGACTATACCATTGAACTGACTTTTAGTCGTTTTTTTTTTAACCTACATATATTTGCATAATCTTTTTCAGTGTCTGGATTTTCTTTCTCTGCAAATCTCCTGCAAACTGCAATTCATTTTTCAAGATCTGCCTTGAAATTCCATTCCTCAAGAAAGCATGTCCTAATTCTAACAAAGAGAGTGAATCATTGCCTCCTTTATCTCACTTACTGCCTCTGAATATTGATACCATCACAAATCCATCATACTGTACAGGTTTTGTATGACTATTCAAATGTAGAACATCCTTCTGAAACCTTTCCTAAGCTGAAATGGTATAAGGTAAAGAAGCAATTACCTTAGAATGAATCTTGCTAACATATGAACAAAATATATCAAAATAAGCAGAGATGCTCACAGAGTTCAAAGCTATGGCAACTTGATGCAGAGTAGAGTTCCCAGGGAAGGAGCTTGGCATGACACTCTTGAAGTTCCATTGGGCTTGCTGCAAAACAAACACTGAACACTGTTTTTGCTTTTTGCCTCTTTTAATAAAAGTGAAAACAGGTTGTTTCAGTTTCAGTTCAGTCCCTCAGTCGTGTCTGACTCTTTGTGACCCCATGGACTGCAGCACGCCAGGCTTCCCTGTCCGTCACCAACTCCCAGAGTTTACTCAAACTCATGTCCATTGAGTTGGTGATGGACTTTAATTTGCTTAATTAATTAATTAAGCAATAAATAAATTAATTAATTTAAGTTGCTTAATTTAATTAACAGATTGGTGTGTTTGAGCGTGAGGGTCATTTTATATTCATTTCTCTTATCACCCAAGTCTAACAGTATCTGGTACATGACCCATGTTTAATAATTTCTCAGTGTTGAATGATGTAAATTATTATTTTAATAGTCTTCCCCCCCATATTTAAAGACTATTTATTAGAATAGTTTCAGGTACACAGCAAAATTGAAAGGAAGGTGCACAGGTTTCTCATGTACCTTCTGTCCCAATGTATGCATAGACTCCTCCATTATCAACATCTTATACCAAAGTGAGATGTTTATTACAATTGATGAATTTACATTGACAGATTGTAATCAGCCAAAGTCCATAGTTTTCATTATGGCTTACTCTTGGTGTTGTACATTCTGAGTTTGGACAAATGTATCCATTGTTATAGTATCATACAGTCTATTCATTGCTTTAGGTTTTTTAAAAGTTGAGATATAATTAACATATATATTAGTTTTAGGTGTACAACACAAGGATTCAATATTTGTATGTATTGCAAAATGATCACCACAGTAAAGTTTAGTTAATATCCATCACCATACATAGTCAGAAAGTTCTATTTTTAAGATACAATTTACATAGCATAAAATCACTCTTTTTAATTGTACAGTTTTAAAGTGTTTCTACTATATTAAAAACAGATGTCATAAGAATGCAGCTGTCATTGCTATCTAGTTTCAGAGCACTTTCATCACTACAAAAGAAACCTCATACCTATTCCTCATTCCCTCCTACCTCCAGCCCTTGGCAGCCGCTAATCTAATTTTGGTCTCCGATTTTCCATTACTAGACATTTTGTGTAAATAGAATCATACAATATGTGTCTTCTTAGCACGTTTTCAAGGTTGTCCATTTATAGCATGTATCAGTACTTCATTCCTGTACAGATACTATTCTACTGTATGAAAAAAGTGAAAGTGTTAGTCCTTTAGTCCTGTCCGACTCTTTGGGACCCCACAGACTATAATTTGCCAGGCTCCTCTGTCCATGGAATTCTCCAGGCAAGAATACTGGAGTGGGTAGCCATTCCCTTCTCCAGGGGATCTTCCCATTCTGTTGTATGGACATACCACATTTTGTTTATCCATTTACCAACTGATGGACATTTGGGGTGCTTCTACTTTTTGACTGTTATAAATAATGCTATTAACATTCACATATGAGTTTTTGTGTGAACATATGGTTTTAATTGTCTTGGGTATATACATAGGAGTGAAATTTCTGGGTCATATGGTTACTCTTAAACTTTTTTAGGGGCTGCCAAATTGTTTTCAGAATGGCTACAGCATTTTGCATTGCCACTGGCAATGTATGAGGGTTCCAATATCTCCACATATTCTCAAACACTTGTTATTGTCTGTCTTATTGATTATAGCCATCTTAGTGAGTGTGAAGTGGTATTTCATTGTGCTTCTGATTTGCATTTACCTAATGACTAATGATTTTGCACATCTTTTCCTGTGTAAAATTGGCCATTTTTTTCATGACTCATTGGCCATTTTTTTCTTGACATTTTTGATATGACATTCCATCATGTAGATTTTTTTGTATTCTGTTTGGTATTCTCTCAGCTTCCTGTTCTGTCTGCAGTTTGGTGTTTGTCATTAACTTTGGAAAATTCTCAATCATTATTACTTAAAATATTTCTTAGATGTTTTTCTTTCTTCTCTTGGTATTTCAGTTGGGCTTCCCAGGTGGTGCTAGTGGTAAAGAACCTACCTGCCAATGCAGGAGACATAAGGGTTCAATCCCTGGGTCAGGAAGATCAATTATATGTATATTAAACCTTTGGTAATTGTCCCACATTTCTTGGATAGTGTGGTGCTTTTTCTTCCTCATTGCTTTTCAGTTTGGGACGTTTCTTTCCTCATTTGTCTCCAGTTTGTTCATGGGCCCATCAGAGGCATTCTTCATTTCTGTTAAAATGTTTATTTCTCGAATTTCATTTTGAATCTTTCTTAGAGTTTTTGTCTCGGTGCTTACATTGCCCATTTTGTACATTGTCCACTTATTTTATTCCATCCCTTAGCATGTTATTTGTAGCCATTTTAAATTCCTGGTCTGAAATTTCGAAAACTTTGCCATATCTGAGGCCAGTTCTGAAGACTACTGTCTCTTTAAGCTGTTTTTGTTTTTGATCTTTTAGTATGCCTTGTAATTTTTTGTTTAAACCTGTTCATGATGTACTGGGCCCAAAGAACTGAGGTAAACAGGCCTTTACTGTGAAGTTTTACGTTTATTTGGCTAGGCAGTAAGCTGTGTTTACTGTTTGCTGTAGCTGGAGATGTCAGGGGCTAAATTTTCCTCTGCTGACCTTGTTTTGTCTCTTCTGTGTTTTGGGGTTTCTGTAAAGACTCAAGATCTTAGACATGCAATTCTTTCCATTGTAATCACCTATTATTATATAGGAATGCTACAGATGTGATGATAAAGTTTAAGGGGGAAGGGATGCATTCTATAGACCTATGATTGAACCTTGGTCTTTTAGTGAAACTGTGCCCCTGGGCTGTGACCTTAAAAATAATTTACCCCTTCTGGTAGATGAGAAGACTGGAGTTAGGTAATCCCTTATGCCACATGAAGGGACTGGGGTTGGGTATTTTTCTTTCCTGTCTGGGAGAGTGGACCAGGCCTCAGTTGGGTATTTTCATTCTCCGGGTTATTAAGCTTTGATAAAATCTCAGTAAAATAGTTTCTCCTGAAGACAGGCCTTGTTAAGGATAACAGAATTCTCTGGGTATATTTCAAAATGGCTACCATCGTGACTGGAAAGGAGAAGGCAATGGCGCCCCACTCCAGTACTCTTGCCTGGAAAATCCCATGGACGGAGGAGCCTGGTGGGCTGCAGTCCATGGGGTCATGAAGAGTCGGACACGACTGAGCGACTTCACTTTCACTTTTCACTTTCATGCATTAGAGAAGGAAATGGCAACCCACTCCAGTGTTCTTGCCTGAAGAATCCCAGGGACGGGGAAGCCTGGTGGGCTGCCATCTATGGGGTCGTACAGAGTCGGACACGACTGAAGCGACTTAGCAGCAGCAGCAGCAGTGACTGGAAAAGATACTTGATATGGTTTAGTCTTCTAAAATTTATTACATTTTGTGGCTAAAAACATGACATATCCTGGGGATACTTGGTAATGTTGTATAATCCTTATAATGTTCTGTTGGATTAGCTGCTAGTATTTAGCTGTGGACTTTTTAATCTGTCTTTACAAGGGTTATTGGTCTAAAATTTTCTTGTGATGTCTTTATTTGGCTTTGATATGACAGTAATGTTGACTTCATAGAATGAATTAGGAAGTGTTCCCTTGTTTTCTATTTTTTGAATGAGTTTAGAGGAAAGGGTAATTGTACTTTAAATACTTGGTAGAATTCACTAGTGAAGGCATCTATCCTGGACTTTTCTTCACTTGAATGTTTTTGATCACTGATTCAATCTCTTTACTTGTTAGAAGTCTACTGAGATTTTCTTTCCCTAAGTCAGTCTATATGATTTGTATGTTTCTAGAAATCTGTTCATTTCATCTAGGTTTTCTAATTTGTTGATATATAATTATTCATATTATTTTCTTATAATTCTTTATTTTTGTATTGTTTGTAATGTCTCTACTTTCATTTCTTATTTTAGTTATTCTTATCATCTCTCATTATTAAAGTTAGCCAAAAATTTGTCAATTTTGTTGATATTTTCAAAGAAATAACTTTTGATTTCATTGATTTTATTGTGTTTCCATCTGTGTTACTATATTTGTCTCCATTCTCATCTTCATTACTTCTTTCCTTTTGCTCACTTCGGATTTATTTTACTCTTCTTTTTCTTTTCTCTCAACATGTAAAGTTAGCCATTTACAGCTATAGATTTCCCTGGGAGCACTCTCCTGCCTTCACTGCACCCCATAAGTTTTTGTATATCTTTATTTTTTATCCTGTGTTCTGATTTCCCTTGTAATTTCTTCTTTGAACCTTTATTGAAGAGGGTGTTATTTAATATCTATATTTGTGGATTTTCCAGAATTTTCTTCTATTGCTGATTTTCTAGTATCATTCCATTATGGTTGAAGAAGATATTTTGTACCATTATATGATTTAAACTTTTTAAAATTTATTGATACTAAATTCTTGGCCAAACATAACATCTATCCTGGAGAATGTTCCCATGTGCACTTGAGAAGAATGTGAATTGTGCATCTGCTGTTTGGAGTGTTCTATGTATGTCTGTTATATCTAATATATCTATATATTATAGTGTTGTTTAAGTCCTCTCCATCCTTACTGATCTTCTACCTAAATTTTGTATCCATTATTGAAATTGGGATATTGCAATCTCTAACTATTATTGTTAAACTATTTCTCCCTTCAGTTCTGTCAGTGTTTGCTTTGTATGTTTTGGGAGTTGTCTGTTTGCTGTATATGTGCTTATAATTGTTATATATACTTGATGAATTGACACTTTTGTGAATATATCATGTCTTCCTTTGTCTCTTGTAATAGATTTTTGACTTAAAAGTCTGTTTTTCTGATATTGGTATACCACCCCATTTCTCTTTTGGTTACTATTTGTATGGACTATTTTTTCATTGTTTTACTTTCAATGTATCTGTATCTCATATTGTTGAGTGTTGAATTTTGTTGTAATCCTTTAATGATTACAACATTAAATAATAAGTCTGCTATCACTTTTATTGTTGTTCTCATGTATGTAACATGTATTTTTCTTTGACTGCTTTTAAGACCTGATTGTTATATTTAGTTTTTCACAATTTGACTATGATATGTCTAGGAGTGGTCCTTAATTCTGTGGTATTATTTATAGAGGCAAATACTAGTAGCAAGTCAAATGTCTAAGAATTGAGAATAGCTAAGTATTCATTGATATAATGGAGTGGTACTGAGTAAGTGTGTAGACTTTACTGACGCAAGGTAATATATATATGACATAATGTTTAGTAAAAAGTAGAATTAATATATATAAATATTTGAAAATGAAAAATACTTACACAAAAAGCTTATAAATTTAATACACTTATTTAAGTAGTCTATTAAGGTAAAAGTTTTCTTCCTCTGAAAACCTTTTTTAAATAAGAACTTTTCTGAGATAAAATTCACATACCACAAAATTTCCCATGCAAAGTATACACTGGAAGTGTATAACCTAATGGTTTTGAATATGTTCACAGAGTTGTTCAACCATCACCACAGTCAATTTTAGAAAAATTTTACTACCCCAAAGAAAAATCCCATATGTACTAGCAGCCACTTACCATTTCCCCCAGCACCTATAGTCCTAGACAACCACTGATTAACTTTCTCTGTGGATTTGCCTATTTTGGACATTCTAGATCAATGGAATCATACAATGTCTGGTGTTTTCTGACTGGCTTTTTCACTTAAATGTTTTCAAATTTTATCCATGCTGTGGCATATATCAATACTTTTATTTCTTTTTATTGTTAAATAGTGTTCCAATGTTATTATTTTTATATCATAATTAATAATGTAGTAAAGCCTTTTAGGGTAGATTACCTAATATGGAATTGGTGAAAAGGAAATGAACCTTCATTTCCTACTGTATTTCAGTCTTATTTGTCTGTATACCTCAAAAGATTACATAAATAATGTGATTTTACATTAATTTCCTGGCAACACAAACAAAGATTAAAGAGGAAATCTACTGATCACTGCTCTCTCCCACTCCACTCCTCGCCCCTGGGCCTGTTCCTCTACTTTCTACCCCTAGATGTTGTTGTTTAATTGTTAAGCTGTGTCCAATTCTTTTGTGACCCCATGGACTGTAGCCCGCCTGGCTCCTCTATCCATGGGATTTCTCAGGCAAGAGTACAGAGTGGGTTGCGATGTCCTCCTTCAGGAGATCTTCCCGACCCAGGGATCAAACCCATGTCTCCTGTGTGTCCTGCAGCGGGTTCTTTACACTGAACCACTGGGGAAGCCCTCTACCTCTAGAGGCAGCCATCATCCTGAGTTTGGTACATATCATTTCAACTCATTTTTGAAAAATCTCTCCTTCCCCTCTTTTAGTATATATTAAAAACATATTTTTAAAGGTTTTTAATTATATATTTTATGGAGGTTAATGAGTCCATTGTGATGCCTGCAACATAAATCCCTATGTGCATTATTAAATAGAACAAAAACTAATTATTATCACTTCTATCCTTTCCATCAATATTCATATCATATAAATAAACCATAGTGTAATGGGAGAGCTGAATCCCTATAATTGACTCTAATAGCCATCCTAATAATTCATTCCCTGCCCTCAAGATAATACCATATTGTATTTCAGGAGGCTATTTTAATTTCAAGGAAGGTAAACAGGATTAATTTCAAGGGGGTGCAGAGTGGAACCAAAGCACTCAGTTTGATTATAGATTTGATAATTAATTAACTCATTCTTAAAGTCCAAAAGTGATACCTAAATTACTATATAATTGGAGTAGAAAAATCAGCCATTTAAAAACTGGAGCCTTGTGAACTAACCCAAATATTTAGCAGGCACTCTGCTGGTATTTGGTTTAATGCAAGAAAATAATTGATTATTTAGATTTGGAGGAGGCCTCTGGCATTATCCAGCAGAGTGACTGATCAGTTATTAATACAATAGGTTTCCTGGCTTCAGTATGAAAGCTAGATGGCCATGATATGTTACTCAAATCTTTTTTTTTTTTCTGAAAAGAAATGATTTCTCATGATGCAAAATAACTGGCAGCAGCACATTTCATTCATGTTTCATGTACTTAAGTCTGAAGCAATTCAGGATCTTCTTTAAACTCAGAGGATTTTACTGGGCCTTCTTTAAATTCCAAGGATTAAGATACCATCTTGGGTAATCTTAAGGCAAAGGCCATTTGGTTATTATTATTTCTTAAACTGTCTTATGAAAAACTAGGTAAAGGACTGAACAATAAGACCTCATGCCAAAATTATTTTTAAAGTTTCAAAATTCACTCTATTTAAAAACACTGTGCTGCCTTTTTTAGATCATTCTAACACTAAATCACTCATGCTAAAATGTTATATTGCCTTTTTAGAAAAAGAGGAAGCAGTGCTACCATCTTTTTCCAGTTCGTTTTGAATTAGAATTTGGGAGGAGTATCAGACAGATACTAGTTACAGTCTTTACCTGTATTCTAGCATTCTGCCATCCATCATGGAGATCCATTCAGTAAACAGAGTTGGGTATTTACAAAATAGCAAGTGAGGAATGAGCAGAAGCACTGTGCAGGTGTAGAACCCACATGAAGAGCTTTGAGACAGTGAGAAAACTCAAGACGTGTAGTGAGCCTAATTGCAATTGGATTTACTTTGTATGCTTAATGATTAGTGTAAAAGTGCCTATGCCCAGTTTAGCATCCACAACGCCTGGTTCACAGAACTGTAAACTTTTTTTTTAAAGAACACCTAGTATATGTCAAATTATGGATGTGGCGTTTTGTGTATCTTCCTCTCCTTGTTGAACACTTAACAACTCTTCGGGAGAGTGGATATTCGTATTATTCCCATTTTTCTTTCAGATGGAGTTCAAAGAGATCAGGAAACTTGACTAAGGACTGGCTACTGCGGGTAGGGGAGAGCCATTTTGAAATCCGGCAGGCCTACCGCCCCTCTTCTGGTCAGGCTCGAACCCAGAGCTGGGTTCAAACAGAGCAGAAGGTAGTCAGACGTCACCAGCCTCTGCTTTCAGGCAGCCGTGTGACCTTAGGCATTCGGACTGCAGTGGCCTCTGCCCTGAAGAGATCTTTCCACCACAGACCACATAATTTTCAGGGCCTGGCGATCCGTGGGCTGCAGGGTTCAGTTGTGAGCGTTTCTCAGACCGAGTGCAGCTGGAGGAAGCTAGCCCAGGAGCCAGGAGCAGTTAACTAATTTACCACGCCCTCCCTGGCTCACTGTGTACCTTACCCGTCTGGTCTGTTTCAATATCTGTACGCTCTGCAAGGTCCCAAACGTACAACACAGCCTGCCCCTGGGGGAAGCGGGGCGGGGGGCCCTAGGTCCGTCCACGCGGAGCCCCCGCCCCCAGGGTCCACTATGCAAGAACTGGCTAAGAATCTGGGTGCTTATTAGCTCATTACGTCTCGCTCTCTACATTATCGGCAGCTCGTGGGGAGAGGCCTTTGACAGCGTTCAAAGTGGGCTTCTCATAGACGCTGCAGACCCAGGGCAGGCTTCCTTCAGAACACGCTCCTGGCCCGGGGTGGGGGTGGGGGTCCAAAAGGAGGGTGGAGGCGGACAAGGGGGATGCAGGCGGAGACGGGGGTGCAGGAACCAGTCAGCGCCACCTCAACGCAGGGCCCGCGCACGCCCTCCCACCCGCGCATCCTGCGGCGCCGGCCTGGGCTGCGGAGGAAGCCGAGTGTCGGCGGCCGCCGCGGGCTAGCAGGGTGGACAGTCCCGTGGTCACCGAGAGTGCCTCCGGCGTCCCCACCCCTCCCCGCTGCCCCCGGGGCTGCCGGCTTGTCTCCGCCCCCCTCCCCGCCTCTCCGCCCGCCGGCAGGTAAAGCCGCCGAGGCCGTGGAGTAGGTGCGCTGGGATGATCTCACCCGCGCGCCCCGCGCCTGCAGGAGGAGGAGGAGGAGGAGCGGGAGCAAATCCAACTTCCGGGTAGCGAAGCCGCCCGCCAGCGGCATCTTGCTTTTTTCTTCCCCCTCTACACCCCCGCTGCA
Organism: Muntiacus reevesi; assembly: GCF_963930625.1. Classification (NCBI taxonomy): domain Eukaryota; kingdom Metazoa; phylum Chordata; class Mammalia; order Artiodactyla; family Cervidae; genus Muntiacus; species Muntiacus reevesi. Next base: position 158,964,221 of record NC_089250.1, on the reverse strand, counting down.
CCCCCTCTCCTCTCCCTCCTTTCCTTTTATTCCCGGCCCCACCTGCCAAAATGAACAGCTCGGAAGAAGAGAAGCAGCTGCAGCTCATCTCCAGCCTGAAGGAGCAAGGTAGGCGGGCGCGTAGCCGCCAGGTGCGGGCGGCCGCGGCCCGTGGGCGGGGACGGCTCCGGGGCGCCGGGTGTGGAGCGGGTGGGAGCCGGGTGGGAGCCGGGCGGGAGGGGGCTCAGCCGCCACCGTCACCCCGGGGAGAGGCGTGCGCCGCGCCCCGCGCGCTTGGGCGAGCCCCGGGACAGAGGGTTAACGTGCCTGCGCCCCGGAGGGTCGCGCCGGGCCGTGCGGGAAGCGCTTCCCCGTTGGTGGCTTTAGCTGGAGATGGGGGTTTAGGGGAAGGGACGGGGGTTCGGCGCGGACACGGTCCCACGGTCCCCCCCGTGCCACGCGGGAGAGGCGAGTGGGGCTGGGTGTCGTGGAGAGGGCGCGGTGTGGGCAGCCCCGCTGGCCTGGCGCCCCGGCCCCGGCCCCACCCTTGCACATTGGCGCTGGGAGGCCTGCCGCGCGGTTTGACAGCCTTTCTCCAGCTTTTCATTCTGGCTTGGCCTAGTTCCTCTTTCCTTCCCCAGCTGGGATTTGCAGGCCACGGTGTGCTTTATCGCTTCCCATTTCTAGCAGTGGATTCGCCGGTGAGGCGGCACCCTGATGGTGTAGGGCTTCTTGATTTAGGACTTGGCTCTGGTTCGCAGAAAAGCCAGGCCTTGTAACCTGCATTTCTACACTGCCGGGTAACTAGATGCAGAACTATTTTAATATCCTAGTAAGTAACAGTTTTAGTCAGTCATTTTCATTGCTTCACCACACCTCTGAACAAAGCCAAATTAAGATCGCATGTGAACCGAACACCTTTTCAACTTATAATGATTATGTCCCTGACCAAAGGTGGCCTGAGAATACAGGTCAAGAAAGAGAGGAACCATACAAATTTAGGAAGTAAAAATGTGTGGGAATATACTTTTTTTTTCTAAATAACTTGCTGACACGACCAGGTTGTGGAAGGGGCCCTGCTTTGTGGTGAATCCTGGTATTTAGTCCCAGCTTTTTCACTTCTCTTGACTCAACTCACCAACTCTGTGAACTTGGGAGAGCCACTTCTCTTTTATGGATCTTATGGTTAACCAAGCCTTACTTGACTACAGGCAAGAGCTAAACCAGATGATGTCACGAGATCTGTCCAATGCTAAGACCTGTTGCTTCCTGAGACCACAAACAAGCTGTTCATAGGGTAAATGGATCCCTCTTGGGTCCACATTCCTGAAAACAAATCTCATCATGACTATTTAGTAACTGGGTGACCTTGGGGAAATTATTTCAGTTCAGTCGCTCAGTCATGTCCGACTCTGTGACCCCATGGACTGCAGCACGCCAGGCTTCCCTGTCCATTGCCAACTCCCAGCGCTTGCTCAAACTCATGTCCATCGAGTCGGTGATGCCATCCAACCATCTTATCTTCTGTCATCCCCTTCTCCTCCTGCCTTCAATCTTTCCCCACATCAGGATCCTTTTCACTGAGTCAGTTCTTCACATTAGTTGGCCAAAGTATTGGAGTTTCAGCATCAGTCCTTCCAATGAATATTCAGGACTGATTTCCTTTAGGATTGACTGGTTTGATCTCCTTGCAGTCCAAGGGACTCTCAAGAGTCTTTTCCAACACCACAGTTCAAGAGCATCAATTCTTCAGTGCTCAGCATTCTTTATAGTCCAAGTCTCACATCCATACATGACTACTGAAAAAGCCACAGCTTTGACTAGATGGACCTTTGTTGGCAAAGTGATGTCTCTGCTTTTTAATATGCTGTCTAGGTTGGTCATAGCTTTTCTTCCAAGGAGCAAGTGTCTTCTAATTTCATGGTGGCAGTCACCATGTGCAGTGATTTTGGAACCCAAGAAAATAAAGTCTGTCACTGTTATCATTGTTTCCATTGCAAAAGTTATTTAACCTCTCCACAACACATTTCTCTGTGGTATCCAGCATCTGAAAAGTGCTGGATACATGTTAATGGCTTTTGCCTTCCTAGTACCTTCAGCTCCCATCCTTGATTAGTCTAGTGGGTGGGCACAATGCCTTCATCTGGAATTTCTCAAGTGTTTTAGTGAGGGGCTGGATTTTATTAGTATTTTATTGCTAATAATACCAACCCCCACCAACATAAGGGGTTCTTTGTAGCTCAGTGATAAAGAATCCACCTGCAATGTAGGAGATGCAGGAGACGTGGGTTTGATTTCTGGGTCGAGAAGATCCCCCAGAGGAGGAAGTTGCAACCCCTTCCAGTGTTCTGGCCTGGGAAATCCCATGGACAGAGGAGCCTGGCATGCTACAGTCCATAGAGTCGTAAAGAGTCGGACATGATTGAGCAACTGAACACGCACATGCACCACCAACATACTTGTCTCAACTCATTTTCTAGACTGTTGAAACTTTTATTAACAATGGTATCTGTCAGTGGATATCAGATCTTTTGTTGAAAGGTCAGTTTTCAAATAATGTTAAAATTTAAAATTTCACTTCTTTTTATTCTATATATAATTTCAAGAGTAATTTAACAATACACATAATCCACAAGTTATTTATATTTGATTTTGGGACACGTCTCTATCTCTGTGTTGGATTTGAGAGCTGAGGAAAAGGAATGATTCTTAAGTTTCTGGTTCTTTTTCCAATTATATTGGGAAATCTGTGCATTGTATTTTTAGAGGATATATTTCTTCAATTAAGGCACGTCAGAGAGGGTAGAACAGCTGGACTTTGAAATTTGTGTTTCTTAAAGAGTACACTTTTTTTTTTTTTTAAAGGATATTGAGTCCGGTTACACAGATATTGGGATTTCTTTTACAGCCCACAGTATAATTTTTATACGTTTCAAAATGGGGGTGTTTATTTGTCAGTGGACAAAGAGTTGGGCATGAACTGAGTGACTTAACATCACCCCACCATAGATTTCGATAGCAATTGACTTGTTTCAAGAGTGTTTTGTTGCTGTTGAACCTACAGAACTAACTTGGGAAGCTAGGGATTTGAGGTGGAAAAACAGGCATCTAGGTGTTTGGACTGTTACCAATATTGTGATCAGTTTTGTAAGCTGATGTATGTGATTTATTTTTGAAAGTAAACAGTACTTTTTACTGCCTGTTGACATTTTGAATAATTCCACTACCTCTCGTTAGTGTGAACAAGAACCATTATTGATTAAAAGCTTTTTTTTTTTTAATGTTGAGTAATCATATTCATTTACTCCCTTGACAAATACCATGTACCTATCACATGTGAGGCCCATGTACTAGGCACTGGGAGAGAAGATTGTGAACCAGACAGACAAGTTTAATGTCTAGTAGACAGTCATTAATCAAATAATCATATAGATCAGTTTGTACAATTAAAAGTTTGTTGTTCTAGGATAGATTTTTAGACCTGTTTTGTTGGCTTAGAGGGCATATACATATAAAGTTTTGCTAGACATTGCAGAAATGCCCCCTTGCCCACCTCAGATGACTGTACCAGTTCACATTCCCCTTAGCAGTGTCCATTTTCCAACGTGTTGGTCAACACCGACCAATGTAGTCTTTGTTGACATCTTGACAGTTTGCTCAATTTTTGCCTAGCTGATGAACAAAAATGGTAAACCTTTAAAAATGTGTTTGACCTGGTTATTAGTGAGGTTTGAAATCTTTTTTTACATGTTTATTGACCATTTAGGTTTCATCGTATCATTCCTTCCCTTGTGTTTTAAGTCTGAAATTTGCACCCATTCTTCAGGAGGGTGTTCAGAAAGAAAGTTCTAATCCACTGTGAATGGCAGAGCTGACAGCAGCCTTCCCTAATGTGAAGCCTTTAGTGGTGTGGTGAATAAGGTTGCTTTTGACAAAAGTTGTGAAATGTAATGACGGAGTCTGTCATAATACGAACAATCTCTAATTTATACTTACCATTCCCTAAGCTCTATGTCTTATAAATCACACCCTCTTCTGAATTACTTCAAAACATTGTATGTTCTCTTCTAGTGAATGGTATAATTAGCTATATTATGTCTTTCTAGAAAGTTATATTATGTCCCTTTAAAAAAAATTAGCCAGTGTGCGATTGCTTATGTTCAAGCAGATGTTGAGGTAATGAGGTAATTCTCCTTTTGTCTTTTGGGGGACTTTATTTATTTATTTTTTGGACTGATTGACATCTTTAATGCACTGAGAAATGGCAACTTGGGATACTATTTCCAATGCATATTTCCTAGCTTACTAAAGTGGACATTTTTCTTACAAAACATGTTACAATTTGCTCCCCTTCCAGAATTCTGCTGGGAAATGATAGACTTAGCTCAGCATTTGTTTAAGGTACATGATTTTCTTTGTATTTCATTCAGCCCACATACACTGAATATTCATAGCCAGGCACTGTGCTAGGCATCAGAGATGCAAAAAACCTTGTCTGTGCTCATCAAGTTCCTAGTCTAGAGATGGTGGCTTCATTTGGGTCATGTATTTAAAATCCTCTGGCCAAGGAAGAGCAGGGCATCTTGATTGGCAGCCTCCACAAAGACCAAAGGTTTGGAATAGTCCAAAATAGAATGATGTGCCACTACCAGAAGAGGGACGTGCAGGCTGGGCAGACACAAACAGCAGATGTCCACTAAACTGTCACCATCATAATGCCATATCATTTGGATCTTGTGGAGGAATTTTGTAGAGAATGACTGCCACTTAGTAAAACTGATGTTCTGACATAAGACCACCACCAACAAATAAATAAAAATTATGGGCTAGTCTTGGACTAACGCTTTTAAATGGCAAGATAACTGGTTTTAAGGCAGGATAACCTTTCACCTTGAGAGCTGGTATCATTTTCTCCAAAATTATTGAACCAGCGCTCAAAGTTCAGATGGAAATTTAGTCAAGCTTATTCTTAAGGCTGAGATAGTAATTAAAAGAGGCTTCTTCCAGTGTTCCTTTGGCTTCTAGGTTAGAAAGTAGCTAGAGCATTATTTTGACAAAAGGGACTGAAGCTGTTGTCTTCAGTCCCCACGATTACCATATTAGTGTGCAAAACTGAAGCATTATCAATCTCAGATCCATACAAAGTCAGTCCCTAGAAAGCTGTTTGGGACTAACTGGTTGCCTTGGTGTCAAGTGCAAACTTGACTTTATACCACTATTTACTAAGTGTGGTCCAGGGGCCACCTGTGTCTGAAATAGCCAGGGAATATACATACTTACTGAGTTGTCTGTGAAAAGGCTGGTAAATTTATTTTTCTTCATCTGGTTACATTTTTATAAGATTTATTTTTAACCTTTTTGCTTTTACAACAAAGTATAGATTGAGGAAAGTCCACAAATTAGAAATGAGCATCTCAGTGAATTACTTTTAAAAAGCAAATATGTTTCTAACAACACTTAAATCAGAACATTTCCAGAAGCCCCTCATAACCCCTCCAAATACCTTCAGCTTCCTCTAACCAAAGATATTCAATACCACCAAACATAAGTTTTGCAAGTTTCCGAAATTTACAGAAGTGGAAGCATACAGTATGTATTGCTTGCTTCTGTCTTCTTTTACTCATTATATGTATGATGTTTATTAATATTGTTGCATATGGTTGTAGTTCATTTGTTTGCTTTGTGCTCAGTTGCTCAGTCATGTCTGACTCTTAGTGACCCCATGGACTGTAGCCCACCAGGCTCCTCTGTCTATGAGATTTCCCAGGCAAGAATACTGGAGTGGGCTGCCATTTCTTCCTCCAGTGGATCTTCCCAACCCAGGGATTGAGCCACGTCACCCATGTCCTGTGCATTGACAGGCAGATTCTTTACCATTTGAGCCACCTGGGAAGCCTGTGAACCGGCTCCACAAAATGGAAAAGGCAAGGAGATGGATTTTCCCCTCGAGCTTCTAGAAGGAGCGTAGCTCTGCTGACACGTGGATTTTAGCTCAGTGAAACCTATTTTGCACTTCTGGTCTCCAGAACCCTAAGATAGATTGCTCATCCACTGTATGAATAAGCCAAAAAAAAATTTTAAGCTAATATACTAGAGATCAGGGGTCAACAGACTTTTTCTATAAATGACAGAGATAAATATTTTAGGCTTTGTGGGCCATATGATTTTTTGTAAATCAGAGTATATATTGAAAAGGCATTTTCCTAAAGTTTTTGAGCCACTGCTGAAGAGACCTCAGTTGGGTTACTTGTCTTGATATGGACATTCCGCATGGCCTGAGGAACTAGATGGTCTAGTCAGAATTTCACTGTTCAGTTCAGTTCAGTTGTTCAGTCATGTCCAACTCTTTGCGACCCCATGGACTGCAGCACACCAGGCTTCCCTGTCTATCACTAACTCCCAGAGATTATGCAGACTCATGTCCATCGAGTCAGTGATGCCATCCAACCATCTCATCCTCTGTTGTCCCCTTCTCCTCCTGCCTTCAGTCTTTCCCAGCATCAGAGTCTTTTCTAATGAGTTAGTTCTTTGTATCAGCTGGCAAAAGTATTGGAGTTTTAGCTTTAGCATCAGTCCTTTCAATGAATATTCAAGACTGATCTTGAGTCTTCTCCAATACCACAGTTCAAAAGCATCATTTCTTCATCACTCAGTTTTCTTTATGGTCCAACTCTCACATCCATACGTGACTCCTGGAAAAACCAAAGCTTTGACTTGACGGACCTTTATTGGCAAAGTAATGTCTTTGCTTTTTCATATACTGTCTAGGTTGATCATAGCTTTTCTTCCAAGGAAAAGCATCTTTTGACTTCATGACTGCAGTCACCATCTGTGGTCATTTGGAGCCCAAGAAAATAAAGTCCGTCACTGTTTCCGTTGTTTCCCCATCTATTTGACATGAAGTGATGGGACCAGATGCCATGATCTTCATTTTTTAAATGTTGAGTTTTAAACCAGCTTTTTCACTCTTCTCTTTCACTTTCATCAAGAGGCTCTTTAGTTCCTCTTTGCTTTCTGCCATTACGGGGGTGTCATCTGCATATTTGAGGTTATTGATATTTCTCCTAGCAATCTTAATTCCAGCTTGTGCTTTATCCAGTCTGGCATTTCGCGTGATGTAGTCTGCATATAAGTTAAATAAGCAGAGTGACAATATACAGCCTTGACGTACTCCTTTCCCAGTTTGGAACCAAGCCATTGTTCCATGTCTGGTTCTGACTTTTTTCCATGTCTGGTTCTGCTTTTTGACCTGCATAAAGATTTCTCAGGAGATAGTTAAGGTGGTCTGGTATTCCCATCTTAACTCTGTAATTAGGTAGATCAGTCTTACCTTTTCGTTGTTGTTGTTAGATGTAAGAGTAAACATATGCTTATAGAAGAAAAAAGCATATGGACTGAAAAGTACAATTACCTACTCCTTATAACTCATTGTTTCCCAGTCTTTATTATATTCTCCAAAGGAGTCTTTTTTTTGTGTGTGTGTGTGGGAGTGGGGATTTCCAAGTGGCACAGGGGTTAAGAATCCACCTTGTGCAGGAGACGCAAGAGACACAGGTTCTATCCCTGGTTCAGGAAGATCCCCTGGAGGAGGAAATGGCAGTCCACTCCAGTATTCTTGCCTGAGAAATCCCATGAACAGAGGAGCCTGGTGGGCTGCAGCCCAGGGGCTCACAGAGTTGAACATGACTAAGCATGCATTCAGGATCGTATGTATGTACCTCTAATAAGAGTTGATGAAAATGGCGCTTCACCTGTAATCCTTTCCTAAGAACTTGTAGTCCAAGTTGATTGAGGACAACATCTCACGTTAAGGAACGTCCTACAAAATATCTGATCACTGGTCCTCAAAACAGTCAGAATTATCGAAAACAAGGAAAGTCTGCGAAATTCGTCACAGCCTAGATTCTCAGTGGATATGAGTTTGAGCAGACTCTGGGAGAGGTCAGGGAAGCCTGGTGTGCTGCAGGCCATGAGATTGCAGAGCCGGACATGACGGAGCAACTGAACAACAGCAGGATGTGTCTAAGGAGACACGACAACTAGATATGGTGTGGCATCTGAGTGCTCCTGGGACAAAAGTGGAGCGCTAGATAACAGCTAAGGAAATAAGGTATGGACTTTAGTTCACAATAGTGTGTCAGTATTCGTCCATTAATTGAAAGAAAAGTAACACAATAATGTAAGATATTAATAATAGGAGAAACTGAGTGTAAGGTTTATGGGAGCTCTACTATGTAGGCAGTTTTGCTACGGATCTAAAGTTTATAAAATCAAAATTTATTAAAAACAGTAATGCTCACATCCTTGTACACATATAGCTGTAAGTGCAGCTGTAGGAAGAATTCTCAGGAGTGGAACTGTTAAATCCCCAAAGTCTGTGTATTTTAAACTTTGTTGTGCTGTAGATTTTATTCAGAGCTGTTAAGACAGCCAAGCTTCGCTTTAAAACGTGGAAGGAACACTGCTTTTGGTTTTCTCTGCTTCTCATGCTGGCTAAGCATTTTATTTCATTTATTTTTTTAAATTGAAATATCTAAGTATTGTAAACATTAAAACATGAGTTTTGAAATTTTTGTATGATACAGTGGACAGTAATACATTAGGATCCTTTCAGTTACTTGATTCTATCTCAGATCCTGTATGGTGTAATTCAGGGTATAATTCTGAGACTGATACACACACATACATACACACACACACATATATGTATATGTACTTGTTTTTTTACGTAAGACTTTGGGGAGCAGTTTTAGATTATAGAAAAATGGAACAGAAAGTACAGAGAATTCCCGCATAATCCCTTATCTCCCCCCACTTTTTTCTATCATTATCATTTTATATTAGTGTAGTACAGATTGTTGTACTACAGAACTGTACTGCAGTTCTTAGAATCGATGAGCCGGTATTGATGCATTATTATTAACTAAGGTCCATAGTTTGCATTAGGGTTTATTTTTTTATGTTGCACATTCTGCGGATTTAGACAAATGTATGACATGTACCCATCATAACATTTATCAAATAGAATAATTTCACTGCTCCAAAAACTTCCTCTGTTCTACCTGTTCATTCCTCTTACGTCACCCTGGAAATCCTGGCAGCCACCCATCTTTTTGCTGGCTCCGTCAGTTTTGCTTTTTCCGTCCTGTTATTTATTTGAAATTGTAGAGAATGTAGCATTTTCCGATTGGCTTCTTCCACTTAGCAATGTGCCTGTAGGCTTCCTAAGTGTCTTTTGTGCTTGAGAGCGCATTTATTTCTCTTTATCACTGAATAATACCCCATTGTATGGGTGTACCATTGTCAGTTTCTCCATTCACTTGTTGATGAGCATGATGTTTGCTTCTGAGTTCTGGCAGTTATGAATAAAGCGGCTGTAAACATTCATGTGGTGGTGAGGTAGGGGGAAGGGAAGAGTCCTGGTATAGGGTCTCCGTGTTTCTTCGGTGAGTTATGCCCCAGGCTTCGACTTTCATAAGTGCTTCTAGTTTTAGTTTTCCCTGTTGGTGAGACAAGACTACAAAGGGTTGGAAGTGGTTATTACAGTCTCTTCAATCTGTTAGGCTCTGATAAAAGAATTTCCCTTGAGGGAAGGCCTTGTTAAGAAGAGCAGAAGGCTCTGGGCGTATTTCATTATGGATACTTTTCCTGTCCCCTGCCAAAACCAGTAGGGAATTTTTCTCAGTATTCACTGTGAGGTCCCGGTAGCATACCTGGAGGTAGAACTCACAGAAGTGTCAGGGCTTCCTAACACTGGCCCTCACCTGGAGTTTTTAACTTTCAAACTTGTTGCAACTGAACCTCTAGCAGTTTGTCAGTTACAGTTTGATTTTTCTTCCCCTGGCTTGGCCCAGGAGGGGATTTTGTACCTTGGCTGCCTCTCCACTAGGCTGTGACCTCTGTATCTCCCTGAGTGTATCTCTGATTTTTAGAGTAGCAGTTTGCCCCGTGTCTTCGGTTCTCTCATGGATCTAAGAAGAGTTGTTGATTTTGTTTATTCAGCTTTTTTGGTTGTTGTTGTGAGAACCACAGTGTCAGCTTACAAGCTCCTTAAATGCCAGACCAGAAACCAGGCTAATAAATGTATTTTAAAGTTACCTAGTTTCCTTCCTTTTTGGTGGTTAACTTGAAGTCCTTAATATAGTTTATTGAGATTACTTCTTAAGCACCATTAAATCCTGAGCGCTGTACTGCGTGTTCTGTCAGGTAAAGATTGACTTTCAGGTTTGCTGTGACTTCTTTTTAGACATGAAATGTCTCACCTTTGCTTTTGATTAGGTTTTCTAGCAGTGTTTTCCCTGGCTCTTCTAATGCTTTCGTTGACAACTGAGGTATAAATGACTTCTCTTTCTATTCTGTCTTTAAGAGCAGGACCTATTGGGATGTGTGGAGAAGGGAATAATGTCCTAATTGAACATTATCTCTTATGACTCATGTCCTTATACCCCATTAGTGAGAGATGTTTCAAGGCTCTGTGGGTTTCAGAGATGCAGACTCAACAGATGAGAGTATATATTAGATGATCTCATGAGGCAGTGTTTTTTTTTTTTTCCTTTTGGTTATATTTGATGGCTTTTTAAAGCTTCATTTTTCTAAAGTATCTTGTTGTAACATATGATGCAAGAGGCCCTTTTAGTTTGGGGAGGAAAGTATGTGCTCTTGCACAAGTTGTTCATGTAAAGACCTAGGTCCGTTCATCCTTCTTCCTGAATTTAGCACACATTTATCAAATGCCTGATAGCTCAGGTGGTAGAGAATCTGCCTGCAGTGCAGGAGACCCTGGTTCGATTCCTGGGTGGGGAAGCTGCTGGAGAAGGGATAGGCTACCCACTCCAGTATTCTTGGGCTTCCCCTGTGGCTCAGCTGGTGAAGAATCCGCCCGCAGTGCTGGAGACCTGGGTTTGATCCCTGGGTTGGGAAGATCCCCTGGAGAAGGAGAAGGCTACCCCCTCTAGTATTCTGACCTGGAGAATTACAGGGACTGTATAGTCCATGGGGTCACAAAGAGTCAGATACAACTGAGTGACTTTCACTCACTCACTTGTCAAGTGCCTGCTATATGTCAGGCATTGTGCTAGAAGAGGGCACAATGGATGGATAAAAACACAGTCTTCACCCGAGAGGGTTATTTCTTGTCTAGTGCTTGGGCTTCCCTGGTGGCTCAGATGGTAAAGAATCCACCTGCAATGGGGGAGACCGGGTTCGATCCCTGGGTCGGGAAGATCCCCTGGAGAAGGAAATGGCAATCCACTCCAGTATTCTTGCCTGGAGAATCCCCATGGACAGGAGCCTGGCGGGCACAGCCCATGGGGTCACCAAGAGTCAGACGTGACTGTGCAGCTAAGCACAGCGCACATCACACACAGTAACGCTCAGAAATGGTTTTTGCACGGCTGACTTTGTGAATCAGTAAACTGGTTTCTGCTTCCACCATTTCTTACTGTGGGGGTTGACTTTTTATGCATTTGTATCTTCACATTTAAAAAGCGGATGTTAATATTTGGCTTAATTTCTCTACATCATAGATTTATGTGAACCAGCCATTCATTCAATATAGGTATGGACTCTGGCTTGGTATTCAGCTGAGTGTGAGGTTTATAGCAGTGAATTGAGTGGGAGAAAAGGCAAGAAAACAGACCTATTTTCAGACAACTTATTGATGTTGCATGTGGATGCTCCAGTAGAGAGATGTGAACAGTATACACTGGTGAAAGTGAAAGTGTTACTCACTCAGCTGTGTCTGACTCTGTGCGACCCCATGAACGATAGCCTGCCAGGTTCCTTTGTTCATGGGATTCTCCTAGGCAAGAACACTGGAGTGGATTGCTATGCCCTTCTCCAGGGGATCTTTCCAATCTAGGGATTGAACCTGGGTCTCTTGCATTGCAAGCAGATTCTTTACCATCTGAGCCACCTGGGAAGTCACTATAAATGCTGATTTTTGCCCATGGTATATGGGGAGAGTTTCTTAGAAGAAATGACAGTTGAATTGCACTGAAAAGGAGGATGTAGGGAAGATGGGGAAGGGAAGACCTTGTAGACAGAGGGGAAAATATTTGTAAAGACAATAGCACATGAAAGGTCTTAGAGGGTTTAGGGAAGTGTTGGAGGTTTGGGGGTGATTGAGTGAGTTGTGGTCTCTGAATGGAGAGAGGAGAGGAAAGTGGGGGTCCCAGATGTGAAGCTAACATCTTTGGTAGCTTTTAAACAAGAGAATGAAATAACCAGATTGCTTTGTTATAATGCTAACTATTTTGTAAAGAATGAACTTGGTATATATGGAGGCTAGAGGAGTTGTTGTTCCGTCGCTAAGTCATGTCTGACTCATTGTGACCCCATGGTCTGCAGCACACCAGGCTCCCCTATCCTTTGCTGTCTTCTGGAGTTTGCTCAAGCTCATGTTCATTGAGTTGGTGATGCCATCCAGCCATCTCATCCTCTGTCACCTCCTTCTCCTGCCTTCAATCTTTCCCAGCCGCAGGGTCCTTCCCAGTGCATAGGCTCTTCGCATCAGGTGGCCAAAATATTGGAGCTTCAGCATCAGTTCTTCAATGAATATTCAGGGTTGATTTCCTTTAGGATTGACTGGGTTGATCTCCTTGCTGTCAAAGGGACTCTCAAGAGTCTTCTCCAGCATCACAGTTTGAAAGAGGCACTGGCTACAGAGGATAGGGCAGATTGGAAAGACATTTTGAGATCTGAGCAGTTCGAAGATCCTTTGGTGGTGAGGGGGAGGTGGGGAATCAAGGGTGGTGCTGTGATACTAGCTTAAGAACTAGGTAGATGATGGTCATGCATACAGGAAGTAGGGTGTTTGGGCAAAATTTAATTGATGAGTTCCCTTTCTAACATGTTGAGTTTGAGGTGCTTGTAAGGTATTTGGGCAGAGATGTCCAGAAATACTGTCCAGTAGAACTTCGAGCTGTGATGGAAGTGTTCTGTGTTCACTGTCCACAGTGGTAGCCACTAGCCACGTGTAGCTCTTGAGCAGCTGGAGAGCTGCATTTTAAGTTTTATTTCATTTTGGTTAACTTAAATGTAAGTAGCCACACGTGGCCAGTGGCTACCAGATTTGACAGTGCAGGTCTTTCATAATGGTTGGAAATACTGATCTGGAGCTAAGGCTGGGATGGGGTGGTTAGGTTTCCTGGGACTGAGAGGGGCACTGGACTCTCAAATGCTAAAATTGGAAAAGGTCCAGGCAAACTGATTGTCGTTCATCCTAGCCAGAGGTGTTAGTGGCCTGTAATTATGACTTTAGTTGTCATGTTTCTCAAACAACTAAGTCTCCTCAGCTGCTTCCTGGAATGGCTATGGCATGGTCTGCAGTTTGGAAAGAAAATTCCCTTTCTTGGCATTAGGGGGTTAGAAAATAGAAAACCAGCATGATTCTTGAAACACGTGCTTTGCCTGATATTCTCCTTGTTTTCTCCACGTCTTCCTTTTTCTTCCATTCCATTCTCCTATGTAGTGAGTCTGTTCTTTGGCTGCACATTAAAATCACCTGGGGTGCTTACTTCTTATAAAAAAAATATGGCTGTTCAAGGTCCACCTAGTTAAATCAGAATCTTGGGTTGGGGGTAGGTGGAGAGGGCATTAGGCAGCTGTAGGATTTAAAAGCTCCTCAGGTGATTCTATCATGCAGCCAGGATTGAAAAGTACAGCTTCAGACATGCCCACACTTCTTTGGCACCTTCTGTTTTCTTACTGCACAAACTACAATTGATCTTTAGCACCCCTCCCCTGCTCCTTTTATTTGGGGAGGGTAATAGTACTTAGCATTTCAGAAATGTTGCCATCTTTCAGGTCACGTATGACAGAAGTTAGCCTGAGACTGAAGGGTGTTAGGGAGCATCCTAACCTCTTGTCATACACGTACCTTGTGTAAGGATTGACATACCTTGATGTAACAGTAACAGGTTTAACAAAAACTCAGGATCTTTGATCTTACTTGTGACAAATGGGGTCCTTTAGTTAAGGCATGCATGTGAATGCTCAGCTGTGGCACGTGGGATCTCCTTCCCTGAGCAGGGATCGAACCTGGACCTCCTGCCTTGGGAGCATGGAGTCTTAGCCACTAGACCTCCAGGGAAGTCGCAACAGTTGAACATTTACTATGCCCAAGTGTCCTTGTATTTTACATATTAGTCCACCTACTCTTAGTAACAATACTATGACAGATGTACAGTTGTTATTCCTATATGCCAGATGAAGAATCTGAGACTCAGAGAAAAACCGATTTGCCCAACGCCCGTGGATAAGTGAAGTGCTTGGATTGCACTTTTAAATTACTGTGCCATGTGACTTTATAGTGAAATATACTTTAAGGGATGACGTCTTCCCAAGCTGCAGGTATCTTTCCCGTGAAAGAGCTGGTCAAAATAATTTCTTCTTTTTTGCTGATTAATTCAACATTTGGAAGATTTCTGTCATCAAATCACTTGAGTTGTGCAATTCATGGTAAAAGTTTTTCAAGCTGTGAGCCAGGTGTGAAACGATAAGGCTTACTCTGTGATGCCTTGGCATTGCCAAAAAAGAAGTAGCTGAATAACGTAGGTCACTACAGTGTTTACAAGTTTTGCTTAAAATGGGGTTGCATATGTATCCACTATGATATATGTGTATATGACTATTGTTTAGGGCAGTGAGCTTGGTTTTTTAATTTCAAAGAAATAGAAATATATGAGTAAATGTTTCTATGTCCTATTCCCCAAGTGCCCCTTCCCACTACTAAATGGTTGAATTCTTCCCATACTTTTTCTACCCCTGGGCAGGTACCTGGTGTCATTTTTTTTTTTTAATTGTATTCAGTCATGTAAAACATATTTTCTGTGGTTTCCATTAAGATATGATAGGTGAAGGGTTCATAATTAATGCTTTTCATAAAGACCCAGTAATTGGAAGTCTGGACTCTATTGGCAGTGGAATGGAAGAACAGTATCAGTTTTTTTGAAAAGGCCTTTAAAGCCATTATCTAATGTTTTAAATAGGAAAAAAAATTTCTTAAGGCCAGTGTGAGATCATGGTTTTTTATTGCTTTTTTTTTTTTGTATATCTGTAATGTAGGTCATCAAGAATAGAGCAGTAAATCAATTTTGATTTTTCAACTTTATCTAAGAATACTTTTGAATGTCAAGTAAACTGAAGCAAAGTCTCTCACTAAAATATTTATTTTTTTTGAAACAATATTAGATGTAGTAATAAGATTTGGGACCATGACCATAGACTACCCAGTGATGTAAGTGCAAATGTCTTAGAATCTCTTAGTTCTTGTTTCTTTTTGTTAAAAAAGGAGGGACGGGACATTATTGAATTTTCAGACCCGAGGACAATTTAGTTCATACTCATTGTTTGGGTTTGTATGATGGCAGCTGATAAGGAGCTGGTGAGCTTCACTCTATGATTAATCAAATCTTTTCTGTTGAAACTATTTTTAAAAGGGGTATATCTTTACATGTATGCATTAAGCTATCTATGGGCTAATTTTCAAAGATTCTTTTTGGGTGTGGCTTTGATGAAAATTGTCTGTTAGTTCTTATTTAGATGAAATGTTGGTAAAACTTCTGGGCATTGATGGTGTAATCCCATAAATATTTGTTTATTTGAATTGGATTTTAAGATTTCAGTCCTGCCATCATGGTAACTACTCTTCAGACATGTACTTTACTATATGAATTGTTTTGGGGGTGTCTGCTCCAGTGGTTAGAATCATACACTCTAGCATTAATGACTGTATTATTTGGAATGTCCTTAAAACTACAGGTTTCAGATTTTTTAATTTCTGCCTTCAGGTTCTTCGTAGATTTAGAGAGCTCTGTCTTTTTCTTTTTTTTTTTTTAAGGAAAAGCTGAGCTTTTAAGTTAATTAATTTATTTATTTTTGGCTGTGCTGGATCTTCATCGCTGGGTGGGCTTTTTTCTAGTTGCAGGGAGCTGGGGCTATTCTCTGGTTGCCATGCATGGGCTTCTCATTGCAGTGGCTTCTCTTTGCAGAACACAGCTCTAGACACGTGGGCTTCAGTAGTTGCGGAGCCCGGGCTCTAGAGCACAGGCTCAGTAGTTGTGGCCCACGGGCTTAGTTGCTCCATGGCATGTGGGATCCTCCAGGACCAGGGATTGAACCTGTGTCTCCTGCATTGGCAGACGAATTCTTTACCACGGAGCCACCAGGAAGACCAAAACTGAGGTTTTGAAGATAAACACCAATTAAATTTTTTAAGTCAAAGTATAAAAATCCAAGCTTGCTTATTGCCTGGCTCTCTTGTACCAGTCAAAATGGTGCTGGTCTGGGAGTGGACTGCAGTTCTCCTGGGCCCACCTTAGACATTCTGCTCCATCATTAATCCTAGATCATTCTCTTTCTTCCCACCATAAACTCTGAACATCACATTCTCAACTGTGAGGATATCTAAAAATGGTGCTTTGGCTAAAAGTTGAATGCGGGGGTTCTGATCATTTTTTTGGCAGTAGAGGATTTTAAGTAGAAAACTGCTGCTTTCCCCACATAGTTGGGTATATTTGCAAACAACTCCCATATTCTTGCAACTTAGAGGAATGAATCTGGCTAGGATCTGGTCATAGCTTCGTGGTTGATGATCTTGCAGTGCCTGAAAATAATTGTTCTTAGCTGAATGCTCATAGCCTAAACTTTTGTCTGTGAGTAGAGCAGATATGTGACACTGAGTTTATTTTCTGGAGGTCAGTTTTCAAAAATACACCTCTGATTACAGTACCGCAGCCTGATCATGCTGGAAGGAACTTCAAGGAACACCCACCTGTCTCCTTTCACAATTGCTGAACATCAGAGATGAGAAGTGACTTGTCGTGGGCATTTATGGCTCATAAGTTTTCCTAGTGACCCAGGAGAACTGAAATTTGGCTCAGGGGACTCACATCCGCTCTGGTCTCTCTTTCTTCCTTTTTCTTTAAAGCAGGAGCCCATCTTCTGTAGCCTCTTCTCCACCCCACCCCCAATCTAGTAAATAGACAGTAAGGGTTAGTTGGGTTCCCAGGTTTTCCACAGTAAACTTTTGATAGCATTGTGACATTTCTTTCCTTTTTTTCTTTTAGCGATAGGTGAATATGAAGACCTTAGAGCAGAGAACCAGAAGACAAAGGAGAAGGTTTGTATTTTACCCGTTCTTTGCTCTCTTACATGTGTAAAAAGCCTAGACAGCATGGCGCATTGTTCTGCCACCAATTTCAGTTAAATGCGAATGAGAGTTGTCTTTTTAAAATTTCTTTTCTCCTGCATGTGTGGTTCAGGCTAATATCAACTCCAGGCTCCAGATGGTAAAGAATAGCAGGCATGCCACAGTGGGCGCTGCTCTGGGAGATTAACTACACAGCTAAATGTGCAGCAAGGCACCAGGCCAAGGAACTCAGGCCCCCAAGAAGTGTACTTTTTCCAGCAGTCAGATTTGGGATTCTAGTGATGGCATTGAACGCCTGAGACATTCACCTTTGGGGTTTAAGCATCTTAGATCTGGAGGGAACTCTTTGGAATTAGTCCATTGGCATTTAGCTCAAATGTCTCCATAAACTCTTTGTATGTTTGCTTCCTCTAAATATGTGAATAATATGTTGAAAATTGAAAAACACCCAATGTGAAGATGGTAGAGCCCAGTGAATATTTTCCTAGGCTCTGGCAGTTTTATTTTTTAATTGTTAAATAATTGAATTCTACTTACCTTTGTGTCTCTGAACATACCCATTTAAGATTCATGAGTTTTTTTTTTTTCTTTTTTTTTTTAGCATATGTCTTCTTTTCCCTATAAGTTTAGGGAAGGGACAAATAGGAGGGAAGGCTAAGTTTTAAGAAGTACAGGGACTAAGTAGAGAATAAAAAGGAGGAGAGAGAGAGAGAGAGCTGTTCATTATTTATTATATTATTGTTATTTAGATATAAATTAATTTTATTTTAGAAATTAAAAATTTCTATTTTTAGAAATTTGATAGACCAAATATTTCAAAGCATAACATCCGTGGTGGAAAATTAATGAAACAGGTTCTTTGTGGTTATTAAAGAAGGTGCTTATCATTGCCACAAATTATACAACCTTGTCTTGAAAATTTCAGAGTAAGAGATGTAATGAAAATTGGCAGAGAGCTAAATATTTTGAAGGGGTAAAATAATAAATTGTGGCATATTTGGGGGGTATTTATTGAGTTCTTAAGAATCGACTTTTAATATTAAGCTCTTAACATTCAACTTTTTAACTCATGTTAATTTGCCACCTATATAGATGTTAGTGTGTTAGTATTAATGGTAAATACTCTAGTTCAAAGCACATTATAATGGATTTTTAAATCATTATTTTTCACTCAGATTTCTTGCCCCTTTGCTCATTTTTAAATAAACCTTTGGTGTTCTATAAAATTTTAAGTATCTTCTCTTCCTTTTACTAGGCAGTGCAGGAAATGGTAGGTGGGTAATAAGAATATTTGTGATAGAAGATGGCTGGTACATGCATCTCATATGATAAGAAGGTCACAGAAGAAAGTTTGACAGGTTTTCTAGTTCTCAGTTATTAGACAACAAAACCACAAATGTCCCAAGTCTGCCAACAGGTGGGGAGTGTGTGCCTAGATCCTGGGTCCCTGATGCCCCATAATTTCAAAGCAAAGCTGACTGGTGATGCTTAAGCCAGATAGCTTGAGCCTCTTTCCTTAAGATACCCAACCATCTTCCAGCTCGGGGAGAAAGAGCCAAGATTTAGCAATTGAGTCTCCTCCATAGATGTTTCTGGTCCAAGAGTGAAAGAGCAAATCAAGTAGGAAGAGTTAATTCAGGAGAACTCTGATTTATGTAGAAAATAGGACTAGGGAAAACAAACATGCCTCCATATGACAGAGAAGGAAGGATTTAGGAGAACATGAATAACATAAGAGGAACAAGTATTTTTGTTTTTTTTCCTTATCCTTCTTTAATCCCTGCTTTTTTGTAGACCTAGCATTGCCCTAAAAATAGTAGACATTCTATAAACATCTGTTATTAGTGATGATGAAAGTTGTTTAACGGCGAGCCACTTTGTGCAGCAAGTTTTTAAGTGAACCGTCTATAATACAAGTGAATGGCAGGTAAAATGCATTTGGCAAAAGAAGGATTAAAAATTAACTTGGCCTTTTACCTGTTTACATGTTTCTCTACACAGAGTGTGTCCAGAAAGTTTTGTAACATCTCTACTGACCTGCTCCTGTACTCATTCTTTAAAAATAACTATTAACAGAAGTGGGAATAAAAGACATGAAAGCGATATGGAATGTTGTGTGATGGGGTAAAACAAAATAGGATGGTTTTAAGTTTACCACACTCTTGTTTATCTTGTGTTAAAAGACTAGCAGGCTTATTACTGCAGATTTTTCCCCGAAAGGGGGCTGTATGACAAAGGAGGGAAGCCTATAATAAAAGCCTTTTTATACAGCACAGAACGAGTAAAAGCAGCTTTAGTTCTGGAGGTGGTAAATGGAGAACACCATTTTCTCTGGCAAAGCACTTTCTCCTGCCTGGCTGTGTGAGCTTTGTGCAGTCCACATCAGCAGATATTCATGGCTATTCTTACTTCGTGACCCCGAACAAGTTCAGTTAAATTCATCCAGGATAGGAGTCTAAAGTAAGACTCCTTTTGCCGTAGTTAATTCAGTGTGGGCAAATTTTGCAGACATGGAAGGGACCAGAAAAATAAACAGCAAGTTTTTTCCTTCCACGTGTCCACGTTAAGTTTAACCGTCTGTGTTGTCTGGTCACAAACCTTATCAGTGGGAAGAGACAGTGGATATGATTCCTTTGGGTAGATCTTTTTATATCCTGTTTGGAATCTCCTCTGTTGAGACAAGTGGTAGGATGTGAATTTCTTCAGAACAGGCAGTTGCTGAAGAGACTGTTTTTTTAAGAAGCTACTGCAGGTCATGTGCATCCCCTTATCTTCCTTATCTGATGCTCCCAACAACCCTGTGCCAGCTTTGTTTCCCAGGAATAAGGACCTCAGGGCTGAGCATGGGCTTCCCTGGTGGCGTGGAAGGTAAAGAATCTGCCTGCAGTGTAGGAGACCTGGGTTCGGTCCCTGGGTTGGGAAGATCCCCTGGAGAAGAGAATGGCAACCCACTCTAGTATTCTTGCCTGGGAGGATCCTGTGGACAGAGGAGCCTGGTGGGCTACAGTCCATGGGGTAACAGAGAGTCAGACATGACTGAGCACGTAGCACTTTCACAACCTCCTTTTCAGGGCTTAACAGAGTCTAGATTCAGACGTCGGTATCCTGACTACAAATACTCATTTTGAAGCAGGTAAACTTAGGGGAGCTAATTGACTTTTCCCACAAAAGTCTTGGTTTTATTCTTTATTTTTTATTGTTAGCTCAGGGATTTTCCACCAGAAATGATCAGACTCAATAGTCCTTCTGTACCTTATATTGGTTTGTATTTAAAAACTGAAAGTTACATGTCAGATCAATCTTACATTAGAAAAACTCTCGTGTGTGTGTGTTTCTGTGTGCATCTGCACGTGTGTGCCCGCCTGTGCGTGCGTGTGTATAGATTCTGACACGGTGCAATCCAACGGTCAGAGTAGGAGATTTGGGATGGTGGGCCAATGTCTTAATGGGCTTTCCCTTTGCAGTTCTCCCTTTTTAAGAACAGTGTAACACGATCATCTTTTGGTTTTTATCAATTTTTTTGAGGATGGAATGAGGATCTGAGTTGATGAGGAAACCTTGTATTGAAAGGAAAACTTTTTGCTGAATGCCTTCTGAGCACAGGAATGTAAAGAAAAATGTGCAAATATCCGACTCTTAAGTATGAAACTACTCTAATGAGGGATACAGGCAAGTTAAAAAATGACTGTGATGAATTGTGCGAATCCATGAACGCTTAGAATTTGGGGGTAGGATGGGAAAAAGAACAGAGACAAGATGCCTACCCAATTCCAAGCGACAAACTTATTATCTCTTAATGCTTGACTTAAATATCACTTAAATATTTTTTTCAAAGTCTCTCACAAGCAAGATTGTTGCTTCTTTGTAATGAAACACCTGTATATTTCTTATGTACTTATCACATCTTATCAACCAAAATTCATTATCAAAATCTTATATAGGGCACAGGTAAGTTGTTTGGGTTGGATTAGTTTTTTTTTTTTTTTTTTTTAAGACATCATTATAGGTGTAAATGATGGAATGGTGGTTACTTTCCACTATTTTTTGCCTAAGTAGCATTATCAACAATATGTTAGAAACTGAAATCACATCACATTGATTTCAATAACCCTTCCAAATTATTTTGGGGGTAAAAGAAAAATAGAAGACTATATATTTTGAAGTCGACCAAATGAAGTTTCACCCTGCTTGTGAAGCTGTTATCATATTTAAATGTGTTAGTCATGCTTCTACAATTGAAGGGCATCCTTTATGACTCATTCAGGATCTTTGTCATAGTCCTTTGTGGTTTTTTCCTATATACGGAGGTGGGGGGGGGCAAAGCTTCTTTGAGCTTTTAATGGAATAGCTTTCACATTTCTCAGGGTGGTGGGGGTGTGTGTGGAGTGTGCATAAAAAGAAAGAAATCTGTAGAATAGAAGAATGTCTGCCTTTGAACAGTAAGTATTTATGTTTAATACTATGTTCTGAGATCGAGTTTTGAAATGAATAAATGTTTAAGTGGCTGATTAGAAGTCGTTTGGGTGAGCTACTGTAACCCTGCATCAGGCGGTTCTGTCAGCTTGCCAGGAACAATGAATGAAAAGGGAAAGAGACAGACACTTTCCAAGACTTAGGTTTCAAGAAGCAAGATAGATGATACTGTTTGCATCTTAGCTCCGTTGTCTATTGTTAAAATTTCTTCATCTTGTGTAAATTTCAGAGGTGAAGGTCCCAAAGTATTTTATTTTTAAGAAATCAATAAAGAAGCCACTCTACAGAGCAAGATATGCACCCATTATGCTAACTGTTCATGCATAATACATTCACATACATGCAGTTTCTTTAGAACAGAGGGGCAAGTGGTTGTGCCAGAGAAAAAGTAATTACTTAGCAGTTTGAAAGTGAAAATGAGTCTCTTATTAACAGCAATCTATCCAGAAACAAAGAGCAAGGATCTCTGTTCTGATGACATGTGTTTCCATCTAACACACAATACCTAGAATTTGGAGAATGCTGTAAGACAGCTTTAGGGGGCAGCTACTACTTTATTGCCTGTGAAAATTGGAGGGAAAGAACTTTGAATTGGAAGAAAGAACACCAGCAAAAGAGAAAGAGAGTGAAAAGAATTCCGTCCTAGTGGGAATGATTTAATTTACTATGTTCTTTAAAGATAAGCTCAGCTGAGTTCTAGCCAGACTTACAGAGGTAGAACAATAAAATTGTTGATTTATATTAAAAATGATGGTTTTTTGAACAGCATCACCAAAGATGCTAAAACAGGTAGATACGCACAATTCGAATGCTGTGCCTGTTTAAACTTTTAAATATTATAACTGGACAAAAAAGGAATGAAGTTTAAGAAAAATAAGTAAAAAATGGTGTAGGGATGAGACCTCTTCAGACTCAATGTTATAGCCTCTGCTGTGTGTTCTTGTACTGCAGTATTTCTCTCATTATAGCAAGTGTTATTATAAATTGCTCATTTCATTGTTGATCTTTCTTGGTTGATCATAACTTTTATGAGAGCACTTTGCCTGATATGTTTCTCACTGTATTTTTTTCCTGCTTAACTCAGTGCCTTTATGAATAATTTGTTCAGTACTTGGAGAAAGGAAATAAAGACTTTCAGTGATTACAGTAGATACCTGCTTAGAAGTCTAATTCAGTCAACCGTAAGGTAGTGAGTGGTCTTTGTCCAGATCGTCTGCTCTGTTGTCCTGTGTAGGCAGTGCATGTGTGCGCTTCTTGGGCTCCAAATTGGGGTTTCTATAGACTCACAACTCTTGGTTAAGTTTGTGCATCATGGAGATAAAAACGAATGTTTAAAAAAAAAAAATGAATGTTTATGTCAGTGGAAGTTAGATGCATTTCAGAACATCAGAGGTTTTCTTGCATAAAACATACACACAGCAAACTATAAAGCTATCTTAGTGTCTAAATCAGTTATCTATACTTCTGCCGAGCCCCAGTGAGCAGACATTTTAGTATAAACTGGAGTTGGATAATATGTGAGGCAGAAAGAACAGAGCTGCCCATTTTGGTGGAGGAGAAGGGAGCACGGTTCACCCTGGAAAGACTTTCCTCTGTAAGTCAGCCTGCCGGTGCTTTGAAATGCTGGTGTAGTTTCCGAAGCCAGGTATCTGCCTGGATGAGCCTCAGGAAGAGTTCTGGACAACAACCAGGGCTTCTAATATTAAAAGCTTTCAAAACCAGCAAGGCTAACCACCGGCCAATTCGCCACTTCACGAAGTGCCAGAATAGAGACTCTAGAATAGATGTAATGTTACCCAGCTTGCTTCAGCCAGCCAGCACTCATGCTGCTGGGTTCTACCCCAGCCTTGAGCTGCAGAGAATCGTTGAGCATCATAATTAAGTGATGTGGGCCCAAGAACATCTGTTGCTATTGCAGAGTCTTCACGAGCAATTCTCACACAAAAAGAAGCAGTTTCTGCAATTGGTGCAGCTGCGCAAGCAGGAGAGAGGACAGGGTGGGATGGGTGAGGGGCTTCTGTGGGACATAAAGAGGTAACATCCTTCCAGAATCTTTGCTCATTTCTTCCTGTTGGTGGAACGAGATAAAGATTACATGATATATTTCTGGGTTCACCTAAAATGATGAAATAAGTAGATGTTTGGATTTCTGCTTAGTAAACGGATGTATCCTCCATATTTTGCTCAGCTCTGGTTTGGAATAAATCAGTTGCTTTTGCAGCATGTGTAAATCTCTCCCCCCTCCCCACCCCCACAACCCCTTTCAGTATCCATAGCAGATGGTAAATTCTGTGGCTGCCAGTTCTATCATAATATGGTTGCAGAAAATAGAAAGCAACATGAAGACCTCTGATAGAACACAGCTGGTGTGTTGGGAGACCGCTTTGAAGCTGCTGATGATGGCTGTAGAGTTAGTGTGAAAATGTATAGGTGGACTGTAGAAACACATTACTTGAATGTAGGGATGAGACTGTGATTGCTAAGACCTGTAATTAACCAAAGCATGTCTTCCTGGGCCTTATGAGGGAAGAGCTTGGGCATGGGTGGGCAGATTGGCAGACTGGTGGGGAAGTGCAAAGCAAACAGGTGCCACATTCAGGAAAACGAGAGGAGCATTCCCGAGTCAACTGGCTAGCGCGCTCCTAAAGCGAGGTGTTACACTATCTGGTGGGGAAAGGATCTCATAAACTTAGTTGAGAATCCAGGAGTCCAGTGCTTGGAACTTGAAACACCAAAAGACAATGAATTTGGTTTACACATTAAGTTGGGACTAGACACTGTATTAGAATTACTTAATTTTTTTAGCAGAAGTTAAATTCCCACAAGAAAGCTTTAATGAAAGGATATTCCTTTTCCTTTAGAAAATGGTCCTGCATGATCTCTCTTATGGAGGGTCTGAGTCAGGATTTAAGTAAATAACTTTGCTAGTTTAGCACTGTGTACTCATTTTGTGTATGCTAGCCAGAATGGGTTTATCCAAATAGACGGAGGTTTTTAAAACTAAAACTTAAAAAGTTTCAGTTCTTGATAGACTAACAGACAAAACTGAACAATAGCTTAATTTTTTTAATTTTAAAAATATTTTAAAAGCATAGAAAAGGGCAGAGAATATTATGGCACATATACATGTCACAGAATTAGCTTACTTTTTGAAATTTAAAAGTAAAATTGAAGGTCCCCAGTGTCACCCAACCCTTGACCCTCCCTCTCCCTGGCTTTTAAGAGGCAACTACTCTCATATATTTTATGTATATCCTTCTGTTCCATGTTTTTATATATATACCATATGTATCAGGAAATATACAGATGCAGTGTAAATATATGAAGTACTTTTGTGTGTTTAAGGTATCATTTGATATATATATGCTATAACTCCTTTTACTCTGCATTATGATTTTTGAGAATCTGGTTTACATATATTGATAGATATGAAACATTATAAAACATTGATACATAAAACATTAGTTCATTCATCTTTATTTATAGTGTATTATATGGATATACCATGGTGTATTGTTGTTATAAATGCATAGCATGTTTGTATAGGTCATCTTGTACACATTACTAGAGATTCTAGTGATGGAATCTGGAAGTGTAATTGCTGAGTCATAGGGTATATGCAATTCCAATTTTTTTTCTTGCCGTAAGGCCTGTGGGATCTTAGTTCCCTGACCAGGGATCAAACCCATGCCTATTGCATTGGAAGCATAGAGTCTTAACCACTGAACCACCAGGGAAGTCCCTGCAATTCCAATTTTGCTAGTTTATCTCTAAAGTAGATATAGCAGTTGACATTTCCACCTGCAGCATGTGAGAGTTTCCGACTCCTGGTACCAGACCTTTTCAGTTTTTGCCAGTCTGTTAGGTCAGAAGATCTCATTATTTTAATTTGGTTTTTCCAGATTGTCAGTGACATCATAATTTTTAGCCAATGACATTTAAAAGTGTAAATAGCCAAAGGTATGAAATCCCCCAAAACATATCCTAGATATGTTTATCTGACATGGTAGAATTAAAATATAAAGTTGTGTTATATTATATATAGTGTAATAGTATTCTCACACAACTAAAATTTTAATTATCATTCTAACAGCTAAAATCACTTTTTAAAGTTTTAGACATTTTTGATGAAAATCTTCCTAAAATGTGTTATATACTTCCTATTTTGTGAAATTCAGGGTGAATTGAATTCAGTGCTCATAATGAATGATGCTGGGAAAGATTGAAAGCAGGAGGAAAAGGGGATGACAGAGGATGAGATGGCTAGATAGCATCACTGACTAAATGGACATGTCTAAACTGGCCCTGAAGGTATTAATGAATTTTTAAAAAACCCAACATTCCACTCATTTTCCAATGAGTCAGTTTTTCACATCAGGTGGCCAAAATATTTGAGCTTCAGTGTCAGTATCAGTCCTTCCAGTGAATATTCAGGACTGATTCCCTTTAGGATGGACTGGTTGTATCTCCTTGCAGTCCAAGGGACTCTCAAGAGTCTTCTCCAACACCACAGTTCAAAAACATCAATCCTTCAGCGCTCAGCCTTCTTTATAGTTCAATTCTCACATCCATACATGACTACCGGAAAACCACAGCTTTGACTAGATGGAGCTTTGTTGGCAAAGTAATGTCTCTGCTTTTTAATATGCTGTCTAGATTGGTCATAGCTTTTCTTCCAAGGAGCAAGTGTCTTTTAATTTCATGGTGGCAGTCACCATGTGCAGTGATTTTGGAGCCCAAGAAAATAAAGTCTGTCATTGTTTCCATGGTTTTCCCATCTATTTGCCATGAAGTGACGGGACCGGATGCCATGATTTTAGTTTTAATTTTAATTTGCTATACCTCCTTCTATTCAGAATTGTAAGGATACAAGGATGGTTTCTTCTTGAGTGACAGAGGGCATAGGATGTTGAGCAGGAGTTTGTCTCCAGGTAGTGAGTGACCACTTCCTATATTCCCCAGGGTTCTGGATAGTTGAAACTACGCAGTTTCAGGAATCTGCCCTGTGAATGAGTGGGGCTTTTACTATGCCAGCAAAATACCTGCTTGAGAAGAGGCACAAATATTCTCTTAAAGAATGAATGCATTTTAACTCAAGGATGTTAAATTGGTCTGTTACTGAGGAGATAATAAGCAGGAAGGTGACTCATTATCTTAGAAGGTCTGAGAAAATTGGCCAGATACAAATGGTACAAGTATCATGCTGGTGAGCGGTTATAAATACCATGTGGCCATTAATGCCTCTTTTTCCTTCATATTTTTTTTCTTTTTAAAAATATGTTTTCTTTTTTTTATTGAACTATAGTTGATTTATAGTATTATGTTAATTTCATGTACAGAGCAGAGTGATTCCTTTATTCTGTCTTCTTTCCCAGTATAGATTATTACAAGATACTGAATGTAATTCCCTGTTGTGATTGTTGTGGTTTGGTTGCTGAAATGGTTTAGTTGCTAAGTCGTGTCCGAATCTTTGTGACCTTATGGACTATAGCCTGCCAGGCTCCTCAGTCCATGGGGTTTCCCAGGCAAGAATATTGGAATGGGTTGTCATTGCCTTCTCCAGAGGATTCTTCCTGACCTAGGGATCGAACTTGCGTCTCCTGTGTCTCCTGCATTGCAGGCAAATTCTTCACCGCTGAGCTATCAGGGAAGCCCTTAATTCCCTGTGCTCAACAATAAGTCCTTGTTGTTTATCTGTTTTGTATGCTGTGCTGTGCTTAGTCGCTCAGTTGTGTCTGACTCTTTGCCATCCCATGGGTTGTAGCCCGCCAGGCTCCTCTGTCCATGGGGATTTCCCAGGCGAGAATACTGGAGTGGGTTGCCATGTCCTCCTCCAGGGGATCTTCCCGACCCAGGGATTGAACCCAGGTCTCCCGCATTGCATGCAGTTTCTTTACCAGTTGGGTTACCAGGGAAGCCATGATGTGTATCTGTTTAATCCCAAACTGCTAATGTATCTCTCTCCTTCTCTGTTTTGGTAACCATAGTTGTTTGTTTTCTATGTCTGTGTGTCTGTTTCTGTTTTGTAAATAAATCAATTTGTATTATTTTTTAGATTCCATGTGTGTGTGTGTGTGTGTGTGTGTGTGTTAAGTCACTTCAGTTGTGTCTGACTCTGCGACCCTGTGGACTGTAGCTCCCCACCCTCCCCCGTCCATGGGATTCTCCAGGCAAGAATACTGGAGTGGATTGCCATGCCCTCCTCCAGGGGATTTTCCTGACCCAGGAAACCCAAACCTGTGTCTCTTATGTCTCCTGCATTGACAGGCGGGTTCTTTACCACTAATGGCACCTGGGAAGCCCAGATTGCCCATATAAGTGATATATTTATCTCTGCCTGACTTACTTAGTATGGTAGTCTCTAGGTCCATCCATACTGCTGTAATGGGACTATTTCTTTTTTATGGTTGAGTAATATTCCCTTACTGTGGATATATCCAGAGGTATGAAGCCCCCCAAAGCATGTCCCAGATATGTTTATCTGACATGGTAGAATTAAAATGTAAAGTTGTGCTATATTCACACGGTCATATATATATCAGTTCAGTTCAGTCGCTCAGTCGTGTCTGACTCTTTGCAAACCCATGGACTGCAGCACACCAGGCTTCCCTGTCCAACACCA
This sequence comes from Muntiacus reevesi, assembly GCF_963930625.1. Lineage (NCBI taxonomy): Eukaryota > Metazoa > Chordata > Mammalia > Artiodactyla > Cervidae > Muntiacus > Muntiacus reevesi. The sequence continues at coordinate 158,935,995 of NC_089250.1, read as the reverse complement.
ACTCCTGGACCTTGCTCAGACTCATGTCTATCGAGTTGATGATGCCATCCAACCATTTCATCCTCTGTCATCACCTTCTCCTCCTGCCTTCAATCTTGCCCAGCATGAGGGTCTTTTCCAGTGAGTCAGTTCTTTGCATCAGGTGGCCAAAGTATTAGAGCTTCAGCGTCAGCATCAGTCCTTCCAATGAATATTCAGGACTGATTTCCTTTAGGATGGACTGGTTTGATCGCCTTGCAATCCAAGGGACTCTCAAGAGTCTTCTCCAGCACCACAGTTCAAAAGCATCAATTCTTTGGTGCTCAGCTTTCTTTATGGTCCAACTCTCACATCCATACATGACTACTGGAAAAACCACAGCTTTGACTAGACAGACCTTTGTCAGCAAAGTAATGTCTCTGCTTTTTAATATGTTGTCTAGGTTTGTCATAGCTTTCATATATATATGTGTGTGTGTGTGTATATATATCTCACATACCTTCTGTATCTATTCATCTGTTGATGGACACTTAAGGTTGCCTCCTTGTCTTAACTATTGTAGATGTGCTACTGTGAGCACTGGGGTGCATGGATCTTTTTGAATTAGAGTTTTCGTCTTTTCTGGATGTATCATTAATGCTTGTTAAAGATTTTTAATTTCTGTTTCTTTTCCTAAAACTGTTTATAAATTTACCCTTTCTGTCTTTCCAAACTTATGATACAAACTTAACATTTTTGTTTTGTTTTCGTTTCAGTGTGACAAAATTAGGCAAGAACGAGATGAAGCAGTTAAAAAACTGGAGGAATTTCAGAAAAGTATGTAAGCATTTCAGTGGAATTGTTCTAACACATACAGTTGTGCTTTGGGGTTATGTGGGTAGGCACGGACTCTGTGTTTAGTTCCTGATGCAATGGGCAGCCAAGAAAGGAAGAATTGTCTTCCCATTTGCCAAAAAAAAAAAAAAAATGCTCTGGCATTATCGTGATTTTTAAAGAAATGGATTGAGCATTATCGTTTCATAAGTATGTTATTTATATATATATATATAAAGTAACAGTTTGTACTTGTTATGAAAATTTTTACTATGCATACCAGTTAAAAGAGAGCAAAAATTGTTGCTTTGACTCTGATAAAAGCCAACATTAGTGTATTATAGTCTTTCTTTCCTGATCTTTTATCTGTGAAATATATCAACAAAAACATGCAGTCAAGTTTTGCACTCAGTCTTGCAGCCTACTCTTTTCAGTAAATAGTATATCATGGTCATCTTTGCATGTTAGTAGAGAAATATATCAGTTTTTAGTGTTACCCACAGTATTCTATCATAATATAGTACCATAATTTATTTAAACAGTTCTTCAGTGATAGATGATTTCTGGTTTTTAGGAATTATCTGTAATGCCATAATAAGAATTCTAATTCATACATCTTTACAATGGTCTGATTAGTTCCTTAGGTTAATTCATAGAAAGGAAATTCTAGGTTTACAGAACTTACACATTTTAGGAATTTGAATGGTTGAAAATAGCTCTTTCACCAAGGAAAGTGATAGTCTCACAAAAGCTATAATTTCTTAATTTTTGCTGTGTTATTTTTTTATGTGATGTAAATCTGTTATTACTTTATTCCCCTAAAATTCTGATCATGCTCAGAAGGTTCAGAAGGAAATATGTCCCAGGAAAGCCAGACTTTAGCCGGGAAAGTGACCCTCCCTCCCACTTGGAAGCAAGGCCTCTCTCCGTCCTTCTCAGATGCCACGTTAGTCAGGTGGTTTGATTATATCATAAAGCGTTGACTTGGTAACTACACTACAAAACATTTCAACATTTATTCTTGCTGGAGGTAAAGTAGCTAGTTTATTTCAGGTGTCTGGCTGTAACAAGGAAAACCTAAAGGGGATATTGTTGATAATAACCTGTCTTTGGTGGCCAATATGCTATGGCTGGCTTACTGTCATAGTATGCCATAGGTGAAAACATTTTTTTATCTGTGAATATGTGAATGGCAATTGTTTAGGACTTTCTCCTTCCCTAATAGAGGATTAATGGGAATTTCTTACACTCAAACTGACACTGAGTTACAGCTGAAGGAATTATACCATTGACATTTTTGAAAGTTAATGTATTTGAATTAGTTATTGATATTGGGCTGGCCTACTGTGTGCAGTGGGAATAGTTCAAGTTCTTATGATTGGAGTTATCATAAAATGTTTTGATCCAGGTAGGTAGTAGAGATTTTGCCGTTTGTGTTATGCAAAAAATGGAAACAAATTTCTACCAAATTAACTTCCTTTTTTTTTCCCTTGAAGAAATCTTAAGTTCTATCTTTTAAAAACCTTTTTATTTTAAACTTTATTTATTGCATTTTTATTGTGTTGGAGTATAACTGATTAACAGTTGTGATAGTTTCAGGTGAATAGCGAAGGGACACAACCACATACATATATATGTCCATTCTCCCCCAACTCCCCTTGTATCCAGGCTGCCACGTAACATTGAACAGAGTTCCACATGCTATACAGTAGGTCCTTGTTAATTATCTGTTTAAATATAGCAGTGTGTACATGTCCATCCCAAACTCCCTAACTATCCCCTCCCTGGCAAAGCTCCTTGTCTAAGTCTGTGAGAGTCTGTTTTTGTTTTGTAAGTAAGTTCATTTGTATCTTTTTTTTTTTTTTTTTAGACAAAGAAGGAAAGATATTGTATGACATCCTTACATGTAGAAAATAATTACCTTTAGAGTAACATGTAAACTTTGCTTTCATCTACAATTTCTCTTTTCCCTTTCTCTTCCTCTAAATATCTCTGATAGTTTTAAAAATTTGCATTTCTCTTTATGAACAACTCAGAGCCTGAAAGAATTCACCTTTTTATATTGTATTCATTCAGTTTTTACCTTTACTGCATCAGCCTGGTTTAAGTTTGGATGGCAGGAAAACAGTGTTGACTCTTCACTCAGTTTCAAAAGAACAGAAAATGAAAACTAAGAAAACTTCATCTGTTAAAAAACTGTGCCTGAGATAAATGGTTCTTGACTTTAGAACAGAGGGTAGCAATTCAGATTTGGAAGGCAGTGAGGCAGTTTTCACCAGTGAAAAGTACCATTTGCTGTGAATCCCTGTATGCCCCGAACAATTAATTTCTGCACTAGTAAAAGTGAGATAAATGACCGTACCTTGTAGGCTGTTTGAGGATTAAATGAGATAACCCATGTAAAACGTGCTGAACACAGTGCCTGGCATGGCACTCAGCAAATACTAGTTGTTGCTGCTACCATCATCTCATTTACTGTGCCATCCAGGGCTTGACTGCCCTTCAGTACTAAGAGTTCAGATCATTTACCCTCCATGAATTAGCTCGGGCATAGTCTCCACATTGGTACAAAATTGGAATCTGCCTCCCTGTAATGTTTCCCTACTAGTTCTAGTTCCCTTAGTGTAGGAGGAACAGCCAAAAGAGGGTGAGGAAAAGCTTTGTTAGACTGTCGGGATCAACTCTTCCTAGCCTGGCATACTTTTCCTAGCTGGTTTTGCCCATATTTCCCTGTGATTCTTGGCCCTCTGCCCGCTCTTCCTGAGTCTCTTCTTGTCTTTCTGGACAAAGTACACCACTGCTGAGCAAAGCCGTGTTCCCTGGAAAGCAGATGAAAGTAAAAGTGAAATTCCTTCATGTCTTTTAGGCCACTCTGCATTAGATCCTTTGCTCTCTTTTAGGGCCTACCAATTTTCCTGCATACCTCTAGTTTTCATGATTGTTTTCTCACTACATGAAAACCTTTTTAAGTAATCTGATACTGCAGGAGAATTTATGGTATGTTTGCCACGTATACATTAGAGATACCCTGCATCTAAAGATTGCTAAGAATGGACTGAATGGAGAGGAGTTTTGCTTAGGAAGCAGCACCCTGGGTGGGGTGGCATTTTTAAATATGAGCAATTAGAAAAGAACATAGAACATTGGAGTCCTCTAGACATCGCTTTGGCTGGCCTTTACCAGTTAGAACTCCGTAATCTGGGGTATGTTCCTTAACTTCTCCAGGCCTCGGTGTTCTCCAATACAAAACTGCTATGGTAATACCTACCTTGTAAGATTGTCTTGAAGATCTTTGAGCGGACACATGTGCAGGGCTCAGCACACAATAGACACATTGTTGGCCCAATAAACGGTGATAGTGGTTGTTTCCTAAGCCATTCTGTGCTACAGGGAACATCCCTATGAAAGGGGTGTTCACATGTGAACTTAGGCCTGAGACAGTTTTTCAGTCATCAGACACACACAGACATGAATACCTACATAGCATTGTGCTGGGTGCAAGAGAGTCAGCCATGAATGAAGAATTTTTCTGCCCTGATGCTCACTCAGTAGAAGACAAAGCAAATTAAAAGAACCCCAGTGCCCCTACAGTGTGATACATTCTATGATGGCAAGTATATGAGAATGTTTTGGGGTCATAGAACACGAGAGTCAGACTTCGCTAATTCGACTAGACTGGTAGAAGCCACAGTTGATACTCTTTTAGGTTATACTTCCAAATTCTCAGAGTCATTAAGAAAAATGTTTATTATGGAAAATGTCAAGCTTGTACAAAAGTAAAAAATATATAATGAACCGACCCCCGCCATGTACCTACCACACAGCTTCAAAAGTTGTCAGTTTGTGTCCAGTCTTCCTTCTTCTGTACATCCATACACCTGTTCTCACTGACCTCAGATTATTTTGAAACTAATTCCAGTCATATCATTTGATCTGTAAATATTTCAATATGTATTTCTAAAATACTAGGACTTTTTAAAAACATAACTGCAGTTGGGTCACTTTATTTAAAGTTCATCTTTTTTCTTTTTTAAACCTTTTTGTCATCCAAATTATAGGTGTTTTAGGTAAAGCACTGGTCATGGATTGTGGATATTATGAGGAAAGCCTGAATTTAGGGCTGTAAGGCAAATCATTAAATGAACAATTAAAGTTTTAAAAATCTTTATCATTTGAAAGTAAATAAACTTATATATTAAAAAAAAATTTCTGGGACTTCTCTGACAGTCCATTGGTTAAGACTCCTTACTTCCACTGCAGGGGGCACTGGTTTGATCCTTGGTTGAGGGACTAGGATTCCACATGCCACGCAGTGTCATAAAAAAAAAAAATTTGTTTTATGTCAGATCACCTGACTTTTGGTTTTAGAAATTGGATCATCCTTTGTAAAGATATAGATGCCCTTTGAAATATGCTTCTTTCTTTTGGATCTAGAAAGTTTGTAAGTAGGTTTCTCTGGTGTCAGCTTAGCATTGGGATAATTTTTTAAACTGAAAGTTAAAGCAGAGTTTAAATTTTCCACTGTTCCCGCTTATAAGAAGAAATAAAAACTTACCTGATGGAGTATACTGTATCAGAACTGGAGAAAATGTGGACTAGCGTTGCCCAGCTAAGTTTATCAAGTTAAATTACAGGGCAACTTTTTACAAAATGTTTAGAAAATAAGTGTTGTTGTTGTTTTCTCTCTCTTTACTGGGGCTAAACCTTTCTAGTGTGGAATGATTTTTCTTACTCTTCCATGAGCAAGAATATTATTGAATAAAAAGTCAAATTCTTATGAGAAATGCAGAGTGTTTATGTTTTTGTTATGATAGTTAGAAATACCAGATTGTGGTAGAAGGTGTCAAGTAGTTAAGGCTAAAAATTTGAAGTAATATTTGATGTTGTAAAAATTGTGTGGGTTTCTTTTCTCTTTCCTTCACAGTTTTGAAGAACCTACCTTGTAAACATAGTGATAAAATGCCAGGAATATTAGGACTTTAAGGAAATAATAGAGCCTATTATTTAAACTACAATATAAAAGGCAATTATATTGATGAAGAGCTACATGGTCTTTGTGTGTGTGAATAAACTTGGCCTGTGTTCAGCTTCTATTTGTTCTTCTGGCATAAACACATATTGTGTGTGATTCCAGTTTAATGGGGACCCGTTTGTATGCCAAGCAGCTGCATTTTAGGACCTATTGCGTGATTTCATAGCTCTCTGAAAATTGGTTCTATTCAGAACAAGAGATAGAAGAGGAGAAGGGGGGGTGCGGTGGGGGGGTGGGGGAGAGCTTCAACACACAATCATTTCTTTTCAATTGGAGCCAGAAAGGTTGATGACAACATAGCCATTGTGTTATAATGATAAGACCACTACGGCATCTGTACCTCTCATCAAGGCTTTCACCCAGCGGCAGATACAATTTAATTCACTGCTCTGTCAGCAGTGCTGATACCATTATGCCGTCTGTCTCCACAGTTATAATCACTGTCCTCTGAGAAATGCAGTTGAAATGATCTTGAGCAGTCAAAGAAACTCTCAATTAAGGCTGCCACTTCCAATGTGTCAGATTGTGTCTTATGCACTTGGTACAATTTTCACTTCCAATCCTGTTTATTTACAATGTCTACCAGTAATTACGCTTAACGTGTCATTTAGTGAGGGGGGCCCCTGCCAAGCCGATTGTTGGGTGCTGCTGCACCATTGAGTGGGAGTTTCTCGAAGTCAGTGCCATCAGCAGCTTTTAGGCCCTGATGGGATGCAGTAGTAATGTTGATAATGCAAGTATCGTGCTCATCAACTCATAATTAGATGCCACTCAAATGTGCCACTTGTAATAACAGTGTTGATTCATGTTTTTCTCGGTGACTGCAACTACTAATTAGTTAAGTGGTTTTTGGTTGGCCTGCATTTGCTGCGGATCATTATTACCCCTGAAAAAATGTCAAGGTTAGAGATGTTTCTGGCCATTTAGTGCTGCTTTATGAATTTGAATATTAACATAATAAGAACTTTGGATGGACTTAGGAAGTAATACATTTTTGTATTTAATTTGGAGAGAAATTTTTTCCCCTGAGTTTAATCATAATTGCAGGTTAATTAAGCTTAAATGAAGCAAAAGTAATCTCTCTTTGTGTTATGTGAGCCCAGTGCTTTTTGCCTAACTTTGTTGGGTTTCACATTTCGGTGCCCTTAATTTTGCTTTTTTTTTTTTTTTTTTTTAAACCAAATAAATATCAATAAATATACATGTCTACAGTTAAGTTTGAGGTTCTGAGCATTTTCTTTTCAACTAGAAGTATGGGTAAAAGGATTTGGCATTTTTCTTACTTGATCTTCAAAGTATAACTCAAGTTCTCAATAATTTTGTACTTTTGAATCTCATTTATATAAACCAGCTACCAAAAAGTCTGAGAATTGCTGTTTTTGAAACATTGGTTAAACGTCAAGTTTATTTTTTTTAATCTTCCTGACAGTCTGTGATGTGAGAAGCAATTTGTTACCATCAACTTTTATTATCACTTAGTGCAAAAATCTTGTTGCTATAGTTTTCTGCCCTGGAGTTTATGAAATACTTTGTCAGTAATAAAGACTACTATTGAAATACTCAACTTAGTTAAGCTGCCATGTTGTTATTCTAGTTATGAGATCAATATGTAAGATTTATTTTTAAACATCTTTAGCTAGTTTTCCTTAGGAGATGCATAAGTTACATTCTACTAAGAAAAGGAAATTATATTTGCCACTTTTAATTTATGAGAGGTTCTTTTGTTTAAATTAGCAGACATGTATGTAGTTATATAGACCGCTACATAGAAAAGAGACTCAAAAAATTCTCAATAGCTTTCCTAAAATATGTGTAATAGCCATAAAAGTTCTTTGTTTTCTTTTTTCCTTCTACATTCAAATTTTAGCTAAGATTTAATCAGAGCAGCATCTTCAACACTTTTTTTTTCCATGATGGCTAAAGGTCTTGCCAGCTAAAGAATTACAGTATTCTTAATCATGGGACAAGATGTGTGGGCTTCTGGAATAGCTGACTAATCTCTGAATGCTAAGACTTTTTCCCCCTCATTCCTAGTTTCTCACATGGTTATAGAGGAAGTGAATTTTATGCAGAACCATCTTGAAATAGAGAAGACTTGTCGAGAAAGTGCTGAAGCTTTGGCAACAAAGGTGAGACATTTCATATAAAGGAATTCTACCTGAGCTTTTAAAATTCAACTTGGCTTTTCTGCATAGTGACATCTATTTTCTTCTGCTTTTCTAGTTCCCTAATCAGTTGATTCTGATCCTCATCAGAGGTCTCAGAATCCTGAAATGTGATTATGTAAATATCTGTCTTAATGCCAAGATTATTTTGATTATAAAAAAAGAAGTGTTTGTATATGTGTGTCTCAGTATTTGTGTGTGTGTGTGTGTGTTTGCCTGTGAAAATAGTCCCAGAGTGGTCTGTTGAACTCGATTTTCCAGATGTCTGTGCATTTGGTTAAAATGCTAACCAAGTTTAAAACTAACCGAAAGTGACATCAAAAAGCAATGAGTGTTTCCTGTTTGAATCAGATGAAAAAGTCAGCCTCAGACTGTACATTTCAGGTGATTATTTTTGAAAGCAGAGTGAGGGCATGCTAAAGGTGACCTCCAGTATGCCGCTGATTGCTTCTAGCTGATGAATTTACCAAGTGTGTAATTTTCTATATTCTATCTCATCAGAAGTACATTATTATTAAGGAATATTTTTATCTCTGTCTTACATATTTTGGGTGGGCAAAATGCATCTGAACCACTTCATCAGAAAATGGATTACAGCAATTTTCAGCCAAATTTCATTAGTGATGCTGGGTTTGTTTCTTTCCCCACTCCACTGTCACCTACCTCCATAGTGTTTCTTTGGATGCACCTGAAATTCTATACATCAGACAGTCAATCAGTCAATTTAATCTATGTGCATTAGCATTGTGCTTGCTAGAGGTATTTGCTTAATTGTTTGCATAACGACACTACATTAGAATTCATAAGATACGCAGGCAGAACCTAAATAAGTATATTAATGTGTGTATATAGCTTCTCTTCCATTACTTGTCCGAAGAATCTATAGCAATAGAGGCCATTGCTTTAAAAGGAATGATAACATGGAGCCTCTATTCTGTATATCACTAGTGTTCACAGGTTCATAATACTGTTTGAATTTCTTTTCATTTCCTTTTGTTCATTTCATTTTCCAGGTAGGAAAAATGTATTTGGAGCATACTAGCTGTTCTAAATCTTGTAGCAGCTAAGGATAGTTTCTGTATTTTCTCTTGTTTTTAACAAGTATTCCTGTTGGTATAATACACCCAAAGTGAGAACTCTGACTATCTCTCAGGACTGGCAGTTTATGGAAAACAATGGTTTGGGAGGCAGTATATACAGGTTTTATTACCAGTTATATAATTTTGGACATATAGGACTTTGACCAGGTTAATTCTGTTCCCTAGATGGCTGTTGTCTCATCTTAAATGACAGGATAACCTTGAATTAGGACTAAAGTGAGAATGGGACAGACTTTGTTTGAGATGACTTTAGTCACTGGTCCCCTTAAAAATTATTTTATTGTTTTCCCCCCTTTTGTATTTAACAGTTGATTTTGAGCGGAAGAATTCACACATCTAACCTGCGATTATCATGTCATAATTTTCAAGGTAGACCAGGATTGATTTCTTAAGAATACCCAGACCCACTGCTCTAGTAGCATGGCCCAGGCATGTGAATGTTGAAAAAGTTGCCAGGTGACTGTATAGTCATCCCTGTGTATGACAGTGTGTTACTAATCTCTGGGGTCATTTTTACAGTTTAGTGTTGATAATAGGACCCTTAACGTAGAGTGTGTCTTCTCTTCTTTAAGAAGCCCTTTTGAAAATGGACAAATAGTTTGTTTTTGAGGCTACAGTGTACTTTAGAATACAGTGTATGTAGACATTAGAATAAAAAACCAAAAAAATCTATTCAATTAAATACTATCAATATGCTCGTTAGATGTGAAAGAAGCTACAGCTTTGAATACAAAGTTTGGAAGCCTCATTATATGTGTGATCAATAAATGAAAGTAACACATCCTGATTTAAGTATTAATTGTCATTTTTGAGAATAGTTTTCATTTTCTAAACAGCAAAGTTTCTGTAAGTTCTTATTTTTCCAAGTCTTTGCTCTCAAATTAAGGACAAATGGAATGTTTAATTCTTATGATGCAATTTACATTGTTTCCTTAGAAGCAAATGTGGATACTTTGCTTTGCTGAAATGTGAAAGTTAAACCAATAAGATGTAGACCAGTTATTTAGATCGTATGATCCAAGTCTATTTAACATGCTTATTTTGTATTTTACATATCCAATAAACTGTGCTCTATATAAAAACCCTGTTTAAATTTGAATATAGCATAAGATTCTGTTCCTGCAGTGTTGTGAAAGGTTTATTTTTGCCTTCTAACTTAGAAGAGTTCTGAAACAGAAGTAGCGTGCATTAACCTGTATAACCTGATGGCTAATAACTGCAGTGACATTGCTTAGCTTCAATTTGTGAATTCAGAGTTCTCAAAAATTTCTACTTCATATGGTCATAAGATTTTATGTGTATAAATCTTGTATTTTCTTCTTTCAGAATATGAAAATGATGTTTCCAGAGAAGACTTTTGAAATTATGTTTGACTTTTTTCTTGAGAAAGTAACTTTGTTGAATAGAGTAATTGTGTTACAGCCAAATAGCTGGTAGATATTGGTGCCTGGTTTGATAGGAGCATTAAACTCTTTTGAGGGCAGAACTGTTAACTGTTAGGTTATCAAATGTTACTTTGATGACGGCCTGGGAAGTAATATGTTAAGCATCAGATGGCAAAAATGAGTATTTTCAGTTTTTCATGAATCCTGGGGAACGGAACGTTGTGTAGATAAATGCCTTGGTTGAAGAATACTAGCTTATAAATGATTTCTGGAGGAAAATTAGACACAGAATAAATCTCTTTTGTTACTATTAGCAATATTTGCTGAATTTTTATTGTCAGTCACTTACTGTGTTAAATGCTTTATATAGAATATGTCACTTAATCTGCATACTGTGGGATGGAGACTATTTTAATCCTTAGTTAGCTAATGAGAAAAACTAACACTGAAAGATTATTCTAGAGGTAGAGATAGAATTTGATTGCAGAGCTGTGTTCTCAGCTCTGCTGTAGTACTGCTGCTGCTAATTGTATAGAAATATATACCCAAGTACTGCATTCCTCCATGTCAAGTATTCTCAGTATTGAAGTACGTTTGAATCATCTGGGAAGCCCTGAAGAAGTACTACGTTGGACTCTATTGCCAGAGATTTTTGGCCTGGTGAGGAGGGCCTGCATATTGGATTTTTTTTTTTTTTTTTTTAACTCTACAGATTGTAATGTGCTGGGTTGGGAACCATTTGTTTATTAGGAGGCAGAATTACAAATTAGCTCTTGAGTTTTTCCACTCGTTTCTTAAATTGTTCTTTCTCCCTGCATTCTGAAAAGATGTCACCCTTTGAGAACTGACAGTGACCCTTGAGCCTCTGGTGCTGTGCCCTCGCATTCATGGTTCAAAGAAGCCACGCCAGTGCTTACTTGAATTGTCCATCCGAAGGAAGAGGGATTGGGAAATCATGGGACTTATATCGTGTCTCTGATCCTCTCCTGTAATATGGAGAGCTAGAAGCTGGAACTGTGTCTGGGGACTGGGAGTAAAAGTCTGTGCCTGATTCCTTGAATGGATCTCGCCAGCCTCCCCAGGAAGAATCCAGGGAAGGGTTCATAGCCATTCCTGAGTGATCCTTCCTGATTCCCCAGAGAGGTCAGGGAACCCTCTTGTGTTCCAGACCTTGCTACTTGGATATATTTAGCCTCCATATTACTTGGATAAGAATCAGATCTCCCCAAGTGATATGGGCTGAGCTTTCCCTGAGAGAAATCCTGAGGGGTCCTAATCATGACAACAAATGAAGGACCAAAGCCAGAAAAGTGCCATACTAAACATCTTATTCTGGTGTAAGCTTTACATAGAGAAGGGCCTTTAGCTTTCCAGTGAATTTTTTCTATTCATATTTATATTTATATTCAATGTCAGTTATTTTTTTTTTTAATATTATTTTATTAGTTGGAGGCCAATCACTTTACAACATTTCAGTGGGTTTTGTCATACATTGACATGAGTCAGCCATATAGTTACACGTATTCCCCATCCCGATCCCCCCTCCCACCTCCCTCCCCACCTGACTCCTCAGGGTCCTCCCAGTGCACCAGGCAAGAGCACCTGACTCATGTATCCCACCTGGGCTGGTGGTCCGTTTCACCATAGATAGTATACATGCTGTTCTTTCAAAACATCCCACCCTCACGTTCTCCCCCAGAGTTCAAAAGTCTGTTCTGTACTTCTGTGTCTCTTTTTCTGTTTTGCATATAGGGTTATCGCCACCATCTATCTAAATTCCATATATATGTGTTAGTATACTGTAATGTTCTTTATCTTTCTGGCTTACTTCACTCTGTATAATGGGCAGTAATGTCAGTTATTAAATTCAAAACTTGTTTTGATGGCCAACAGCCCTTACTAAATGCAAGCACATTTCTGTATCTTACATTTTATACTAGAGAAAGCAATCTACTAAACACTTCCTACTTAAATAAGAGAAGATCTTTCATATTATAGTCTTGGGAATAAAGAAAAATCATACTTTGCTTCAGTGGACTTTGGATCAAGTTTAGTCTTTGCGTGTGCTTTGTACTAACATTTATATGCACATAAATACAGGAGCTGAAGAAGGTAATGATAATTAATAACCAGCTCATTTTTTACATAAAGGGCGTACTAAATACATCAATGAATTAGGTTTGCTTTATCTGCAGTGACATAGAGATAATAGAAACATATCTTGAACTTTCTCCTATTGTGTATTATTAGAATTCTAGGGATAGATAGAAGGACATTTTGAATTAGTTTAAGCAAGAAAAGGGAAAAAAAAGTAGGAGTTTGTTCAGAGGGATATTGGAGAATCCCATAGGATCCATGAGCTGGTAGCATTTTAGGAATGGACTGGAACCCTGTGGGAAACCCCTTGTCTGTTGCCTTTCTCTGTCTCTGCACATTGGCTCCGTTTTGGCTTTGCGGCAGACTGCCTTTCTCTATTCCTCAGTTGAGTGGTGTGGTGTGGTTGCCAGTAGCTACTGTACATCCAGACACAGGGACAGGAGTTCCTGTCCAGGAGAACAGGAGTTGCTTTGGGAGAACTTGGCTGTTCCAGAAATTATGTGGAACATGAAGAGGCAGTGGCAATGTCCAGAAAATAGGGAGTATGGGACAAACAAACATATAAAAGGTGTTCACAGCACAGCATCAAACCAAATAAAGTGTCTTAAATTCAGACTATTAATACTGGATAAATTGAAATTTGATATAATCTATTCTGATGTTTTATCTTAATTCTTCTTGTATTTATCAGTTATAACTAGCATTTTCACATGCTGTAAGGCATACGTCTTTCTTAATTAGTTTAATGTTAAAAAGTATAAATAAGATAATATTTAGTGACTCTTCTGTTTCATGCTGTGAATGTTGATGAACGTGTAGACAAAGAGACGCTTAATTTGACTATTGTATAAAAATCCAAGACACTCATTTGCTCTTAAAATAACTGTCTTTATATTTGCCTTAGTTAAATAAAGAAAATAAAGCATTGAAAAGAATCAGCATGTTATATATGGCCAAGCTGGGGCCAGATGTAATAACTGAGGAGATTAACATTGACGATGAAGATTCAGCGATGGACCCAGAGGATGTTGCCAAGACTTGTGTCTCAGTACAGTGTCAGAAGCAGATCAAAGGTAGGATTCCTGGCTTAATTATTGAACGTGGTTTTGACTCCTATTAGGATAATGCTTCTCAACCCTGGTTGCACATTGAAATTGCATAAGGATTTCAATAAATACTGATGCCTGGGTCCTTCTTTGGAAAAAAATTCTGATTATTTGTCCCAGAGGGTAGTCTAGTTGAGAATCATGATGACTATAGCTTTATGAGTTACTTTCTTGTTTGGGATTAGGTACTTTTGAAAGCACCGTCTTGACAGGGAACAGTCAGTTAACCTATACATGTCTTCAGGATAGGACTGTGTATTAAGATATTTTTGTTAAATGAAAGAAAGAATGAATAACAATTTATTTGGCCAACACCTTCTATTAGTCTGATTGCTCTGTTGAAATCTTTGGGGAAGATACTTCCCGAAATTGCTTTGTCTCTGCCCTCCAAGAACTTCTCCTAAGATTCAAGCAATGAGCTAGAAGCAGTATGTAGTATTAAGCAACTGTGTTGGTCCCCAAGTAGTTCTATAAGGCGAACCACACAGTACATCTGCGAGGTACACGTTAAGTTTTTTAATATAAGCTCTTTAACTACACATATAGTTTAGGATGTAGGAAAACAATCTGGGGCTTGGTAATTATTGGAGCATTTTAACTTGCCGTACCTGTCAAGAATAATATTTGTTGGTTTGGTAGATAAAACTTCAGTTGGAAATATAAAGAAGAAAGTAAAAAGAAAGCCATTTTAACCCTGTGTGTGCTCAGCTGCCAAGTCGTATTCAACTCTTTGTGATGCCATGGGCTGACCACAGCCCGCCAGGCTCCTCTGTCCACGGGCTTTCCCAGGGAAGACTACTGGAGTGGGTTGCCATTTCCTCCTCCAGGGGATCTTCCTGACCCTGTCATCAAACCTGCGTCTCCTGCCTTGGCAGGGAGATTCCTTAACCACTGAGCCACCTGGGAAGCCCTTCTTACCCTCTCACCTGGGAAGAAATTGTCTTTATGTTGGCAGGAAGGGAGAGGAGGTTTAAAGGCTTTCCTTTTGTTTCTCTTTCTCCCTTCTATTAGATCTTGGATGGTACGGGTCTCTGATTCTTTTTCAAGATTAGTCCGGCAGTGGAGAAAGTGGTTTTGAAATAAGTCTCTTGAGAGCCCCTTCATTAATCTGGGTTCATGTAAAAAGTTTGATTTAATTTATTAGTAAATAACCACATAGAGCATTTCTTATTATCCTTGGAGAAGGGTAAGAAATTAAAAGCACTTAAAAGCTAAGTGGCAAAGCTATGTGGGCCTGGGTATAAATTTAAGTACTGTGCTGGTCCATGTATTTTTTTTTTCTTAACATTTGAGTGGTCGAAGTAACTTTAATATAGCACCAGAAGCTTTTGCACTTATAGTGCCTAATATTTTCATTCTAGTAACACAGTTTTCAGTTAATCTCAATAATATGAAATATGAAATAAATTAAGAAACAAAACACCCACAACTCTGGAGAGAAAATTATTAGAATTAACCCTTTTTCAAATAGGTTATATTTTGACTCAGTTCAAATAATGTTTAAGGGCTATAAATTGGCAGCACATCAGGATTTTTTTCTTTAAATCAAAATCTCCAAATTGTTAGCTGCCCCGTTTGTTTGTATTGCATTGTGACAAGAGCCCATGGCCATTATAAAATAAAAAAGAAATTAGTACAATGCCTTATTTTGTTTTGCTAAAAGCTTAAAAAATTCTACTGCTAAAATGCCAGACAGTTTCTAGAATATAGGTTTGATACAATGCAGAGAAAACATAATCTAGTACATTTAACATAGTGAGAATGCCTGATAGAAAATTTAAGAAACATAGCTATATTAGGGGAACAAGTGAAATTTCCATTGTCTTTTGCTGCTTCATTTTCCTCTAATTGTTGAAAACCTTTGACGGTAAACTGCTCATGGACTGGTATTTTCAATTCTTCTGACAAGATTGATTTCTTCTTTTAAAAACAAGGCTTTATTTTTTCTTTAAAAATGCAGAACTTCGAGATCAAATTGTATCCGCTCAGGAGGAAAAGAAGATGCTAGCCATCGAACTGGAAAATCTCAAGAGCAGACTTGTAGAAGTAACAGAAGAAGTATGTATCTTAGGCCCGAAAGGCAGGACCTTTAGTGTTTTAAGATGTTTGGGGAAGGGCTGCATCAAAAACTTGCTGTTGGAAGCTAATTTCTGACATGAGAACCATGTAGCAATTTTAATCTTCTCTTGTTCCTACTCTTCCAGACCTACAAAAAGGTATAGAAAGTAAGATCATAAGCATTCATGCGCCCACTCTGGCGCACAGGAAATAATGTACTAAAATAGCCTTGAAGTGTTTCCTGTTATCCCACATGTTTCACTGTTTGTAGATTTGTGACAATGATACCTGCATCTGAAATCACTCACTGTTGCTGCTGGTGAAGAATAATTTTTTACTTCTCAAGTCGAGAGCTAACTCAGTAGAGAAAGGCTCTCCTCCTCTGTACCTCCCAACACAGGCATATATGGTAGATAGTAGAATGGGTTCAAGTGGGTGTTTGGAGAATCTTTTTGTTTTTTCCTCTGAATTGTCTGTAAAAGCAAGAACACGTACTTAGCCTTCTTTGCTTCAAGAATCTGCCTCTGCAGACTCGATTTAACTTGTGTCAGTGGTTCTGAGTCTGTAGCCAAGGTTTCCCAACTGATGTGTCACGGCACCTTGATATCTTGCCAGTGACATCAAGTGTCCCAGGGTATTTGTCCCTTCAGTGAGCAGCCTCATCCAGTTCCCATGCACATATTCTTAAGGACCAGAATGTGCAAAAGGTTGGGAAGCAGTGCCCATCTACCTCCCAGCCTCAGTTACTGTTTACTTATTGTGGCAGTAAGTGTGAGTGGGAAGAAGGAGAATGATGTTTTGGAAGCACTGAGCAGGGTATACCAGTTACTAATTTAAACAGAAAGCAGTAGTATACCTTCTACTGAAAAAGGCCAGTTCACAGACTCTCTGGAAGTGCTGACGGATTCAGGGGCCCTTTCAGGACCATCATCTTAGCTTGTTTCTTGAGTGTCATCGTAGGAGAGAAAGACATTTTGATGCGTTCCATTTCTCAGTTTTAATTATTTATTGATGATTCTCTTCCTTCCCACTTAGAGATATTATTGGAAGCCATTTCAGAAGTTAGTATTTTTAAGATTATTTCAGACATCTGAAAAGTATAAAAAACAAAGTAATGAACCTCCATATGCTGACTGTGCAGTTCAGTACATAAAACATTAACATATTATTGAAACCTGTGTGTCTCTCTCCCTGAGTGCATTTTCCTGACTCCCTGCCCTGTTTCTCTAAACAACCATTATCCTGAACTTGGTTTTTAAGATTTCAGTGATTATATTTACATATCTGCTACAATGACTAGTATTTTGAATGTTTTTAACTATATAAACCTGCTTCTTAAATTCACCATAATGCTTTTGAGATCTATCCACTTGCTGTATATAACTTTATATTCTTTTTTTTAGAACTCTTCTATGATACTCTCTTTTCCTGTGATGCCAAAAATTATTTCAGAAATTGAAGTCTTTTTGAGGGGAGGTTTTCATATGTATTTTATTTAAGTCAAAGGTCAAAGTATTTTTTATTTTTAAAAAATCTATGTATGTTTTACGTAAGCCAAATGTCATCAAAGTGTTAAGTGAATGCCAAAATTTAATATTGTATCTCTGATTAAATGATTCAGGTGTTTTTTGGGTGCAGTCTAGTTGGATTTTTCCTTTTAAAATGTCAATCATTTACATTGAATGACTAGAACATTGCCATATTTAAGAAGCAATGCTAATGCTATTTGGAATATGTAAAGAAGTTCCAGATATATATCCTAAATTAAACAGCTACTTTGAGGCTATAAAAATGCTTTCATAAAAGCCTAACACAGTGAAGGCAGTTATTGCTTTAATGTAGCATCGTGTTGAAAATTGAACAGCAGTATAAGTCACCCATCATCATGTCATGTTTTACAATTTTGGATGTTTTCTCCTCTCACAATATCACATTTAGGTAAATAAAGTTAAACAAGAAAAAGATGTTTTAAATTCGGAAGTTCTTGAACAGAGAAAAGTCTTAGAAAAATGCAATAGAGGTATGTGTTTCTAGTCTTTTCTTTCAAATCTATAACTTTCTTTGTTGATATATACTTTGTATTGTTGTAGACCTGTGTCTAAAGAGTGTTGTAGCAAACGTTTTCTATATTGTGTCTTCTTAACATCTAGCAATGAGTCTCATTTCCTGTTCTTTTATCACCTAAGTTAGCGCCTGAAGAAATTTAAAAGTGCTTCTGCTTAAGGAATTCACAACCCACTCATTTAGAAACTTCAGGCCTAAATCCTCTTTTGTCCTACATGTATCCTGGGACCATGGCCATATTGGTATTTATGTATCTGGTAGTTATTCAGTAAGTGTGGGAGATGCACTAGGTTGTAACATTTCCTTTGCTCTTTGTGCATTTATGAAGATAGAAATGGTGTAGAAGAATTTTCCGTCATGATACACTGTGCTAGAAACAGGGTTCTACAAAGGTTAGTATGATGGCCCTTGCCTTCAGGGAGCCCCCTATCTAGGAAGAGAGAGAGATTATGTAAATAAATACATGACTAGGACCAATCCAATTTCTTTCAGAATCTAAGAGGACCAGGACATGTGAAAATTCACTTTTTATCATAGTGTTCTGGTCATAGGAAAGAAAGTCAATTATCTTGCCCAGGACTTCAGATAGTCATAATCTTGTTTTCTTTGCAGAGTTTCTTTTTAAAAATAGGTTTGAGAATCATTTAGCTCTCAGGGACCTATAATTCACATCACAAACCACCACTTACATTGCTTCACTTGAGCAAGACTGTTAGTCTTTCCTCTGAGGAGGCGGTAGGTTGACCGAGTACAAAGTTTGAAATTCTATGTCATTACACAGCAAACCAGTCCTTAGTCAGTTAAGACTGAAGTGCCCTGGAGGAACAGCTGGTGAAAGCAGCCATTAAGAGAGCCCTTTTAAAGCTTTTTATTGCTATGACTCAGCTCAGAGTTGAGAGTGCCTGGCCAGAATCTGATGGAGAGATCAATGTACTGTCCACCCATGTGGTACCTAGTTGGTGATGACGCCATCACTCCCTCTGTCCCATCTATATCATTATTTAACAAAATGTCAAAAAGCAGGAAAGAATTCATGTTGCTTCTATTTGACAGGATATTCCCTTTGAAGGTTTCTGCCCACAGAGATTCTTTTAATTCAAAGCTCTGACTCTGGGCCTCTACAGAGCTAAGCCTGTTTCTTTTCTTTATAAATATGGATTACACTTTGAAACAACTAATACACACACACACACACACACACACACACACACACACACACACACATTTTTCTTTCTTTTTATTCAGGTAGCACACTTTTTTTGGTGGGAAGTATAAATGCATATTGGAAAAGTGAAAAAAAAATCTCAATCTATAGTCCCGGTATGAGCACTGTTAACATTTTAGTGTTTATTCTTCCACGAGAGGAAAGGGGGGGAGGGACAATTTACAGGTAGGGGAGTAAGAGGTACAAAGTATTATGTATAAGATAAGTTACAAGGATATGTTGTACAATACAGAGAATATAGCCAGTATTTTATAACTATAAATGGAGCATAACCTTTAAAAATTGTGAATCACTATACTGTACACCTGTAACATAATTTTGTGCATCAACTATATTTCAATCAAAAAGCCTATATATAATACAGTTTAAATTGTTTGTTAAATATGTCTATAATGTATATGGAGTATAAATAAAAAACCAACAAAAGAGATAGTCTTTTTTTTTTTTTTTCAAGAGATAGTCTTTTTATCCATTGGTACTTTACAAGCCCTTGAACATCAATCTCTACTTGTATTTCTAAATTGAATTTTTATCATAGTTTTTATTTGTAGTTTTTCAGCTATGTATATATCTCTGAACAGCATATTATTTAATTTTTCATGAATTGATTTTTTTATTTAATTTTTTTTTAATTTAATTGATTTTTTTATTTAATTTTTCATGAATTGATATATATGCTGTCATTTTGCCTGTTTCCTTCTGCAACTTTTTGCATTTGTGAGGTTCATCCATATTAAAGGATTTTACTGTGGTTTCTTTTCTCTGCTGTATAATATTTCATTTGATGTCTATACCAAAATTTGTTTATCCAGTATCCAGTTGGTGGATGTTTGAGTGTTTTCCAGTTTTTTGCTATTCCAAGTCATCCTGTTATAAGAATTCTTACACATGTCTTCTGGTGCAGATATCAAAGAGTTTCACTAACGTACACCCCAAATGTAATATTTTATCATCAATTTCACTACATAATGCCAGATTACTTTTAAAGTCATTTAAAAGTAATATACCTGTTTATATACCTGTTTATATACCTGTTTATATATACCTGTTAACAGTGTGTGTGTTTTCATTGTTCTGTGCCCTCTCTAAACTTGATATAGCTATACTTTAAAATTTTTGGCAGTCACCTCTTTGGTGAGTATAAAAAGATAGCTATGGTTTTACTTTCCATCTCCTTGGTTACTGATAAAGATGTTTGTTGGCCTTTTACATATTTCCTCCTCTGTGAAACTTTTATTGACGTGTTTTGCATGTGGCTTTTAAGAAACAGAAATGAGCTCATTTTAAAGATATATCATGAAGGTCTTTCCCATTTAGGAAATATGCCTCTACAATATAATTTTTTATGTTGTTATGTTGGTTTCTACCATACAATAGTGCACAACAGTGCAAATCAATTGTTATATATAGCCTTTCCCTCTTGAGCTTCCCTTTCCACTCCCATCCCACCCCTTTGGGTCATCACAGAGCACCAGGCTGGCCTCCCTGTGCTGTCCAGCGACTTCCCAATAGTTATCTGTTTTACACGTGGTAGTGTATATAAGTCAACACTACCTTCTCAGTTCATCCGACACTCTCCTTCCCCTGCTGTGTCCAGTCATCTGTTCTCTATGTCTGCATCTCCATTCTTCCCCTGAAAATATGTTCATCAGTACTGCTTTTCTGGATTCCGTTATCTATGCATTAATGCACAATATTTGTTTTTCTCTGACTTCACTCTGTATAAGAGGCTCTAGGTTCATCCATCTCACTGCAGCTCACTCAGTACAACATAATCCCGTTGGCAGAATATTTCTTGTATATTTCTTTACTTACTGACCCCTCGATGTTAGGTCATCCAGATTGTTTCATTTTTTTCAGCAATGATGCAGAGAGCACCTTTACAATTAGATCTCTGTAGGTTCATGATTCATTCTTTTAGGAGAATAAATACATTTCTAAAAATGGAATTGTTGAGTCAAAGGGTATGAATAGTTTCAGATTTTTGATTCACATTGCCAGATTGCTCTCTGAAAAGGTGTTATCTAATTTATATTCCAGCCAGCAATGAATGTGGGTGTTTGTATGCCTGAATAAGGAATCTTTTCGATGCTGTTTTTTCATCCATTTGCCTGATAATCTGTGTGGCCTATTGTCCATTTTCTTTTCCTTGTCTTCTTAAGTGTCCATGCTAGCAGTAGAAGAATATGAGGAAATGCAGGTGAACTTGGAGCTGGAGAAGGACCTTCGAAAGAAAGCGGAGTCGTTTGCACAAGAGGTAAATGTCTTGCAGAGACCTCATTTTTTAGTTTTATATTTTAAAGAGCTTTGCAGATGATATATGAAAACATTTTTTGAGGTTGAACAAACACTTGTCACTCTGAATAAAGATCATCTGATCTAGGGAGCTATGGAATAATATCAAGTTCACTGAACTTGGTGTCAGAGATTGGGTTTACATTTTGCCATGCCATTCGGGTAGTAGTTGTTTGTTACTAGCAGCTCTTACCCTCTTTGGGCTTCATTTTCACCATCTGTAAAATGGGTGATGATACCAACCTCACTAAGTGTATTGTAAAATCAAATGGCATGAGTCTTCATAAGAATTTTATAAACTAGAAAATGCTATACGGGAAAATAAATTGTATTTAGGGATACCCATCCCATCACATGGAAAGGCCAGTTTGAGTAGAGGACTTCTGTATATTTCCAAAAGCCTTAAGAAGCTAGGTTACATCCCAGGATACCATCTGAAAGAACAACATCTTGGTCTTCAGTGACTGTTCAGTGCTCTCATTATGTGCCTTGATTCTGCCACTTGCTGTGGAACATTGTTACACATGCTATATATCCATTGTCTGAGCCTTTCCTCTCGTGTTAGAGATAAGCTTTGAGCTTCTCATGCTCTGGGTTAACTTTGTTGACATGTGCTCTTTGGGTATTCCATGGCTTTGTGACTGGTTTCCAGGGAAATGATGAGGCATCAGTTGGCTGAGTTGTAACAGCTTATGATGTGTTATGTGTTAACAGCTCATAATATGATATGACCTACATGAGATCTTCTCCATCATGTATAAACATTTTGAATCTGTGTGCATACTGTGGGTTCAAGGAAGGTAGCTAAGGAAATGTAAGCATTCTTAGGTGGAAGTATCCAAGGTTTAGAAGGAAGACACAGTGCAGGGTTATGGGACTGACATTTGAAGATCAGATGATGGTTTTGTGCAGGAGTTTTTCCATACTTGAAGGTAACTGTGGTAGCAATGAACCCTATAAAAGTTTAGTCTGAGAAGATCTAATTTGAAATACTATGATTCAGTCAGAGAGTTTAGTGAAAGGTGAGTGAATATTTATTCTCCTGTTTCTTGAAAAGAGGAAAAAGAATTGAAGTGTGTTAGAGCCCTTTGGAAAAATCTACAGTGTATAAATAATGGAGCTAAAGAAATGGCTGAGGGGAGGCAGAGTAGCAAGAATGTGAAAATGCCTCCATTGCAAAACTGAAAATGTTGGCTGATTTTGACCTGCATGCAAGGGTCTTAATTTTGAGAGACATTTTCAGTTTCCATTTCTTGTTTGCAGAATGATGTTAGAATACAAAACAGCTCAGAGAAAAACTCGAAGGCCATGCAGTAACAGAGAGGATAGATGGAAGAAGTAAGATTTCTTTAAGAATATAAAGATGAATGATTCATTCTGCCATGCAACCCGTAGCGATTGGTGCAAAGAGTGCTGACAGGTTAATCCAGAATGAGGAGAGAGATGTTTGAGGAGGGAAAGCTAGAGCGGTGGTACTTAGCCTTCTGGTGTGTGTGTGTGCGTGAGCGCTAAGTCGCTCAGTCATGTTCGACTCTTTGCGACCCCATGGACTGTAGCCCGCCAGGCTCCTCTGTCCATGGGATTTTCCAGGCAAGAATATTGGAGTGGAATGCCATTTTCTACTCCACACTGCTGGTAGCATAAGTATTTGCAACAGTGCTCGATGATTTTACAATATCTAAGGCTTGATTTACACAATAGTAAGAAGAAAAGACAAAACTGAATTAGAACTGGTATATCTTCCCTTTTACGTAGTTCATAGATTCTCAGGTTTTCAACAGACAACTGCTGTTAAAAGGTATCTAACTTGACTTAACTAGAGAAATACCACTTTTGCATTTTGTTCTTAGTGCATTCAGCAAATATCTTTCAAGCCAGACACAGTGTGGGTAGTGGAAATTATGGTGAAGAAGGCAAATACAACTCCTGCCCTGGTGGAGTATATAGTGCAGAGCCATAGAAATCATTTTTTAAACTTAATGTAGGTCACCTTTTTTAACTGCAAAAGGAAGATATATACCCTGTAAACATGCAAACAATTCTCAAATGTGTAAATTCAAAATTGAATGTTTGTTCCTTACTTCTACATTTGTCCAATTAAAAAACCAAAAACATGATCATTTACAAGGAGGGAACAGCCAGTCGTCCTCATAACTATGTTAAGTGTTTGTATTTCTTCAACATAATTTCAACTCTTGAAACCTTTCCTGTACTTTTTGAATGTATATTTTTTGCTGTTTAGTGTGGTTTTTCTTTCCTCTTTTTAAAGATGTGAATACCTTTTCAACATGTAGTCCTAATATACTGAGGGAATGTTGCATAATAAGTTTTGTTTTCAGACAACTGAGATGATAATATTTTAATGTTATTTTTGAAAGAATGAATTATATATTAATGATACTACATTATCTTCTCATTCTTTGAAGAGATGTAGGAAAATTTCTCTGAAATTCTGATACCAATGTCATTATTTGTCTGATCAGGGACCAAGGTTAATAACTCTAACCAAGGATAAGGTTAATAACTTTAACCAAGAAGTTCTTTCCATAGCTGAAAGCCAAATTCATTAGTGTTCAGTAACTGAATTTTCTTTAAATACATCTTTAGAAAAAAGGCATTATGTAGTGTTTTATTTTAGTACTTTAAAGTCTAGAAAAGGTGGTCTAAAGACTAATTTTTTTCAAGTTGCCATTGTTATTGAAAGAAAATTCTTTTCTGTATGTTCTTTTCATCTTATATTGCAATTTAGGGATTGTTACAGGGCTTTGCAAAAGAAATTCATATTATTAACATCCCTAAGACACAGTCTTTATTCTTTTCTCTCTAAAATAACAGTTGAAACAATTTATAATCATGTACGTTAAGCAAGTTTTCCTGAGAGCTATACCTTTTCCCTAGAGAGAACCAGAGTACAGAGAGGCGGTGCAGGGCGAGCCATAAAGCCACCCCTGGCCTCGGGGGTCCTTGTGCCCTTCATTGTCTGATTGCGGGGCCCTTCGCCTCTGCCCTGGTCAGCCCCGCTGACTGCTTCCTCTCTGTCTGCTCCCGGACTCAGAGTATCCTTGGTGAAAGGCCTCACTTGCTGGGGAGCCAGAGAATCTCAGTTGTTTTGGTTGCATTTGTTGGCCTTTCACGTTGGCTATGAGATATTTTCTAAGGTACCAACATACGACTCCAACCAGTTAAGTTTTAAGAGGGGAAAATGTATAAAAAATGCTGTAATATTATTATTCAGTAGTAACCTGAAACAAATCATTTCAATTAGACCATTGGCCTCAACTTTAGGACACTGTGATGGAATGGAATGTTGCTCATGCTTCCCTCGTGCGTGGATGCCCCCGTCTCCCTTTCTCCAGCCCAGCACTTGTGCACTCATGGATACTTACTCATCCTCTGTTCCCGTTCTTACACAGCCATCAGATGGAAGAAGAATGTAAATTTCACTTGCAAATGTTGCTGTAGTATAATATGGGCCTGATTTCAGAATTTGTAAAGCATTTTGTGTTCAGACTCGCCCACTGACTGACTTGTATAGCATATTAAGGAAAAGAAGTAATAGGTGAATAGGAAATAATGTCGCTTTCAATCATGAAAGGTTGTGAAGATTAGGTTGAGTGTATGTAAATTGTGTAATAAAATGCTTAGTTTAATTAATATACCATTTTCCTTCTCCTCTTTACCCTCCTACTGTTAACTACTTTTGTCACTGGGAAAAGTTGATTGGTTTAAGACAAAAATCTTAGGTCTAGTAAATAACAGAGAAAGAGATTAGCCAGATGGTGAAGAGCATGGGCCTGTAAATCAGACAGATCTGGGTTTAAATCCTGGGTTTTGCCACTCACTGGTGTCTTTGGGAAAGCTGCTTAACTCCTCAGAGCCTTGGTTATCTTATTAGTAAAAGTGGGATAATAATAGTGTCTACTTGACAGTGGTATTCTAAGGATTAGGTGATAAACTGCATGTAAAATGATTGCTGCCACACCTATCCCATGGTCTTGAACATATTTTAGCTTCTTATAGCAGATGCATTCAGCTCACAGGGATTGATGTAAAGCATTAAAATAATGTGTAGAACATATTTAGTAGAATATCTGGCATAAGTTCTTGATATATATTAGCTGCTACTGCTAGTATTAATATATTTTAAAGCAATAATAAAATATTAAAAACTGCAGTATAGGACTGAACTATTATATATATACTGTGCTGAGACAAAGGTAAAGGTTCTAAAGATTATAGAAAAGTTATGAATGAAAACTTATCATAGTACTCATTACTTCTGAAATCATCATGCTACCATTCAGAAATCGCGTTTACCTTTTTAATGAAAACTCCACCTTTCTTTTTGCTTAAGTTTCCATTGAGGCTTGTGAGCATGATTGGTATGTACATTTTTATAATTAACTTTTGTAGATGTTTATAGAACAGAACAAGCTAAAGAGACAAAGCCACCTTCTACTACAGAGCTCTGCTCCTGACCGACAGCTTTTGAACGCATTAGATGAAAATGCAAAGCTCGTCCAGCTCCTTGAAAAAGAGAGAATTCAGCATCAAGAAAAGGTAACAGATTTTCTTCTGCGTTTTTAATGCACACACATCCTTAAACTGAGAGGAGTTGGTCCAGAAGCTCATAGTTCCTTATTTTACTTGAGTTACTGTCTTTCCAGTGTTTTCACCTTTTAGGGAAAAAACTACCAAATGAACTTATAGTACCCATCTAAAATTTATAGTGCCCTGTTGTAGGCTCTATTGTTGTTGTTGTTTAGTTGCTAAGTCATGTCTGACTCCTTTGTGAACTCGTGGACTGTAGACCACCAGGTTCCTTCTGTCCATGGGATGGGATTTCCCAGGCAAGAATGCTGGAATGGGTTGCCATTTCCTTCTCTAGGGGATCTTCTGACCCAGGGGTCGAACCCACATCTTGTGTGTTGGCAGATGGACTCTTTACCACTGAGCCACTAGTAGGGTTTATAGTGATTTTTAAACCGTCCAAAGGATCAGAAGAAGGGAGGCAGAGAGAGACAACTCAAGAAGAGCTTGGATAATGCAGTTTGGAAATCCATGAGTCAATTGTGTTTTTGGAGAGTGCATACACTGGGAGAGTGTATTATGATTGGTCTCAAAGAACTTGTTAGAGGGCATAGGTTTTATTCAAAGAGAGAGGAAAAGTCCGTGTTAGTAGTAATTGTTTGCTTAGAGAAAATTTCTGATTTTGTAAACTTGCACAAATGTATATGTTTAAAGGCTTCCTGAGTGGTTATTTCAATTTGTTTGAGTAGAGTTACTCCAGCTGACACAGCCTGCCTCTGTGTGCTCAGCAGAAAGGATAGTCATTGTGGTGGGTGAGGAGGAGAGGCGGAGAGGAGGAGAGGCAAACAGGTGGAACAAAGCCTTTCAAATTAAAGAAACCACTTAAGACAAACTGCATCAGTATTCATGCTATTACAGTGTCCCTAGTTGGTGAGGGAAAGGCTGTTAGCTGCCATTTGCTGGCACCTGTGGAAGTCTCTTTAGCAACACTGTTGACATTTAATCCTTGGATGTTCCTGGAGTTTTTACCGGGAGTTGTAGGTAGAATTGTATTTTTGAGTTGTAAGGTAGAGTTAAATTTTTTTTTCTTCAATAAGGAATGTTGGTATATATGTAGGGAAGCTCTAAATGAATACATGGTAATAGTGTTTGGCCCTGGGAAAGTGCCCTGGGGGATAGGATGGAAGGGACATTTTTTTTTTGTCCCCATATGCAGGAATTACATTTTCAAATAAAGAGAATGAAAGAATGTTTTTCTATTTACCTTACTACTAGAATTTTCTGATTCGAAAAATGATCTACTGCCTGTTGTTTTAGTTGCTAAGTCATGTCTGACTGTTTGTAACCCCATGAACTGTAGCACGCCAGGCTCCTCTGTCCATGGGATTTCCCAGGCAAGGATAGCAGAGTGGGTTTGGGTTGCCATTTCCTTCTCCGGAAGATCTTCCTGACCGAGAGACTGAACCCAAGCCTCCTGCATTGCAGGTGTACTCTACTGCTGAGCCACCCGGGAAGCCGTCTTCTGCATGTAGTCTTCTGCATGTAGTTACCTCATTAAATAATGTGTGCCAAGAACCTAGTAAATTATATTGAGGATGGGACTAAATTATTGGGTGTATACCTTGTTGGGGTAGGGTACTGAAGAGTATATATAAGTTATAAATGAAATTAGAGCAATCAATACTTCTAAACCTATTTTACTGTACTGTTATTCTGAATAATCTTTCAGGTTTGTGGTTGAAAATATTTCTTACCTGTCTATAAGTTCCCTTGCAAATTCAGCAATTTTTAAAACACAACTGTGTTGTTTTTATTACTATAATAAGGAAATCTTAAAAGTATAGAAAAAGCGAAAGCAGAAAACTAAGATTAATTAAAACTTCCATATTTTGGTGCATATCCAAACTTTATGTAAATATAGTTTTATGAATATAGTTTAAATGGGATCATTGCAAGCATATTGTTCTATAACCTGATTTTTTTCCATTGGTAATATATTAATATCTTCCTATGTTAGTGTATAGTGAGGTATGTGATTTTAAATTTTTGCATAGTATTCATATTTCACTTAATGAACACTATAATTTATTAAATCAACAATATTGGTGGACATGTAGCTTATTTCCAAAATTTCCTTGTTGCAGAGAATGCTCTAATGAATGTATTTGAACACCTGTCTACTTCTCTAAAACAAATTCTAGAAGTAATATTACTGAATCGAAGGGGCTTTCCTTCCTTATTTTTTTTTTTTTTATGGTTTTTGTTATTTGTTACCAAATTGTCCCACCAGGACTCTTTTTAATATTACCTGAGTTTTTCTTTTGAAAATGGGCATAGGAGTGTTAATCTGTTTTAAATGAAGTTTTTACTTATATGAATATTGAAAACTGAATTTTCTGGGATGTAAGTCTCTAATAAGTTTATATGAATCACGTTACTGATAATATAAGTATTATCTGTGGTGGTGGTGATGGTGGTGATGGTTTACTTGTTAAGTCATGTCTAACTCTTGGGACTCCATGGACTGTAGCCTGCCAGGTTCCTCTATCTGTGGAATTTCCCAGGCAAGAATTCTAGCGTGGATTGCCATTTCCTTTTCCAGGGAATCTTCCTGACCCGGGGATCGAACCCACGCCTCCTACATTGGGCAGTCTCCTACATTGCGGGCAGATTCTTTACCAACAAGCCACCAGGGAAGGCCCAGTATTATCTGTGTCCCGGGATTTGTGTGATTTTTTTAAAGATGAATTGAAATCTCTTTGCTCTGAAATGCAAAGTAAAAGAGAAATATTTGTTTTTCCGCTTGTTTTCCTTGACAAAGGAAAAACTGTTATCACTGTTTAAAAGTCTATTTATAATTTATAGGTCAAAGAACTAGAAGAGCAGCTACAGAATGAAACTCTCCACAAGGAGATTCACAGTCTCAAACAACAACTGGAGCTTCTCGAAGAAGATAAGAAAGAACTGGAACTGAAATACCAGAATTCTGAGGAGAAAGCTAGAAATTTAAAGCATTCTGGTAAAAACACTGAGTAGGCTATTATGTCTTAGTATTAATATGTGAATCTTTCATGGCTAGTACATTTACTGAATGCTCTGAATTCTATAGAAAAATTCCAAGCGTTCTTTTAAATTCCCTCATTTCTGACTATTGCAGTTCAGTAGAATGATCGACTGTAATCAGGTGATTCACAAATATTTAGACTTACTTTTTGGACTCAGAGCTTTTGTGAGAATCACATACAGAATTAAAAGACAGAGATACAATTAATACAGGAAGACCAAAACTTCAGCATTTCTCAGGGTTTCAGAGATGAGTGTTCAGAGATGAGTGTTCATTAAGTACTTATTTTGTTCATTTTAGGGTGTATTTTTAAAAAGTAACTTTTCAGGTTCATACTACCTTCATCTTTGATGTCTAATTATACACATGAAATACTGCCTTCAATATCACACCTATCAATAAAATGGGCAACAATACATATATTAAATGGAAAAACCTTTAAAACACCAGGGGATACTTAAATGATGTATTCATTCAGTTCTAGAAGGCTTAACAGGAATGTGTGAGTTAGATTACTACACAGGGATAAATAATAAGTTTCTGTTGGAAAGTAAGTAATTTAAGGAGTCAGGTTGTTCCCTTTATAACAGCTTCAATATTCACTTCAGATATTTTTGGTTAATTTTATACTAGAATTTTGAAATCTGTACAGAAGAATCAAGTAGGCTTTTTTTCCTTTGAAAAATATTCAGTGCTTTCTAATCCACAATGAAAATTTATTTTTTTTAATTTATCTAAAATTAAGAAGTAATTCATTCTTTTTGTCTGCTATGTATATACTCAGCCATACCCAGTACCCTGGAGTGCTATAAGAAATACAGAAGAAAAGAAACCATGCTTTTTTGTCCATGAGAATCTCATTCCCTTTAGAGAAATAGACACATGTGTATGAAATAACTAGAGAATACTTGGTGTTGGAGAACCTAGCCTGGCCTGCTTATTTAAGTGCTGGCAATAAAAACAAATGGACAGGTCATTGGGGTACAATTAGTCATGGAAAATAGAATGACTGCATAGAGGGAGAGCTTTTCCTGAGAACAGTACCTGTAGCCCATGAGAGCTCAATTAGAGGCATTCACATCTCTGCTATAAATTTAAATTGAGTTTTCTGGCAGTCAGGAACTATGTCTTAAACAGCACCTAGCAGAGGCTCTTTTCACATTGTTGGAGCTTAGTCAGTACTTGTTTTATTAATGGCTTGAATGAACTGAATGAATAAATTGTATTTCCAGAATGCTCTTCAAAAGAGCAAAAAGTTTCTGAGTTAGACATTTGAGAGTCTGAGTCTGGTTAAAATGATGAACTCTAGGATTTGCAGCTCTGGAGATTAAGTGGAGGAGGAAAGTATGCTATTAAAATTCATTACTAAATGTCATCTTTAAAATTAATTCAATTCTTGGTCTATACACTTTAAAAGACAAATATTAACAATTTCTTAGTGTTTGGGTGGCATATTCCATTCTTAAATATTTCTTCAGCCTGCTCAGTCCTTTCTTCCCACCCATCCAGCCATTGTCTTGATTTTTTTTTTTTCCTTTTCCATAGTTTGTACATATAGCAAAAAGATGGTAATTTCTTGGTAATGTATATAAGGTGTCTCTCACTGATGATAAAAAGTTTAAAAGGCTCTGCAGCTTCATACTGGAATTTCTGACTTTGCCCTAGTGAAAGCATGTGATTGTGAAAGAGGTGATTTTTTTCCTTTACATGTATATAAGGCGCTAAGTTGCTGATTTCACCTTTTTTTTCCGAATGCTTGCTCTCTGTGCAGTTGATGAGCTCCAGAAGCGGGTGAACCAGTCTGAGAATTCAGTGCCTCCACCACCACCTCCTCCCCCACCGCCTCCTCCCCCTCCTCCCCCCAATCCTATCCGGTAAGCACATCCAGGAAGACTGCTCTGCGTCAAATGTTAGTCCTTGTCCGAGAAACTGAAGTTTGTGTTATTGATATCCTTTTTAAAGAATACTGGCTTAGAATGCATCATTAGACAGGGGTAAAATGTTTGAAAGAGATCAGCAGGTGTTTCAGAGAATTTTCTGAAGGCCAGTGTATCATTCCCTTCTTATAATATATTGTTGTTTAGCTACTAAGTCGTGTCTGACTCTTTGCAGCCCCATGTACTGTAGCCCTCTAGGCTCCTCTGTTCATGGGTTTTCCCCAGGCAAGAAAACTAGAGTAGGTTACCATTTCCTCCTCCAGGGGATCTTCCCAACCCAGGGATCAAACCAGCATCTCCTGCATTGCAGGTAGATTTTTTTTTACCACTGAGCCACCAGGGAAGCCCATCTCTTGTAATATGTTTATGGTCTTAAATACCTGTCAAAGACATCTTGTGGCCTACAGTGTTCTTCTTATAGATATTCCGGTTTCATGTGGGTGTTCCAAGCTGAGGAGCTAGACATAAAAAAACTTTTTTTGATACTTCAGTTTTAAACTTTCAGTCCTTGTCATCAGGATTTTCTTTTACCCTTTAACCAGAAGATCAAGGAGTTTTGAGCTTCTCCAGAATGGTTTCATGTTTTTCTCTCATTAATTTGAAAAGCTACAGTTTGTTCAGTTATTCAAAAAAATAAAAATACTGAACTAATAAAAACCTTACAGCTCTTATTGTTGTAAACTAGTAATTAAACTAAAAGTATAATTATTTTTAACTCCTTAACCTCATATTTAAACCTTTAATAATGCTGACTGAGTTACATTCCATAAGAAGAAATTATGTTTAAATTCTTGCAACAGGAAATCACATATCCGGACAAAAATTTGCTTTTTCTGAGCCAAAGGTGACTTGATGATGCCAGGGAGCTTGAGTTAAGCACAGTACACCCCAGGACATCTTTAGTCAAATTCTGCATTTTTTGTGGTTCTTCAGTCTGCCATCCGTGTACATAAGACAACCTACCTGCTGTGTGACAGTTTACCTCCTCATTTTATGATGTTAACCACTTGTGTGTAGTTTATTCTTGATCAAATGAAATTTAAAGTTTTGATAGAGTTTTGCCTTTCATTAACTCATGTGATTTGTTTAATCCGTTCACACAGAGAGGCCATTTATTCGTACTTTGCACCTTTGCGGATCCATCTCAATAGAATAAGTAGCATGGTCCTCCCACACGACCATGAAAATGGAACTCTGCCTTTTAAAAAGATTCTCATTAGTTTTCCTTACTGAGTAGGGTATGACATAATCCACTTTAAGCCATTGAAGTAGTTAAGGCAAAATAATTTTTACACGCGATCGATCTAAGAGTCAATTGAAAGAATTTCAGGTATTTTAAATTCTTTCTCTCCTGGGTCGCTAAAGCTGTAGGAGATATTCTGAATTTGACGTTTAAAATAGGAAAATCATCACTTTGATCTTTTGCTAAGGTCTAGAATTTTGAGCTTGATAAGAACGGTCACTTGTGTCTGTGAGGAGAGGGAACTATTAAAAACCAATTATTAAAAAAATTAATAAAAAAATAAAAATAAAAGCCAGTTATAATCCTACTGTGTTGGCCTTTAAGTTTTAGTCTCTGAAATCTTGAGAGCCCTTCAAATTAAAAGTAAACTGTAACCTAAATAGAGTATTTTCTCAAAGAGCACCCTACAGTTATACTGAGAAATGAAACTAGAATGCAGAGTATGTATGTCTAAAACATGAACTCTTGTAAGGCCCATTGCAGAAAATTTTTGTTGAATAACATGAATGGTTTTTCTTTTAAGGTGAATTTAAATAGTATAAGACAAAGAGAGAATTTCTCAGTAGAAAGAGATTTTCATTTTTTGGTAAGGAGTGCTTTCTTGTCAAATATATTTGCATATGTGTTGAGTTTCACAAGGTTTTCCAATGTTGTTCCTGAGCTGTTTGTTTTACTGCGGTGTAGGTCCTGGATAGAAGTGAAAGTGGGAAAAAAAGACTAGGGCCTGTGGCCTCTTTCAGGGGCTTTATTGGGCCCCTCCTCCCCCGGTCCCACTTTCTGCTCATTTGACCAGGAGGACGGATGGGAGACAGATAAGAGAGGAAGAAAGCATACCTTGGTCCTTTTGTAGTAGCCGAATGGAAGGACAGGCTCATGGGGAAAGAGTAGGGTGTGTTAGTGTGTAGGGTTGTACGGTTCTCCAGAG
This sequence comes from Muntiacus reevesi, assembly GCF_963930625.1. Lineage (NCBI taxonomy): Eukaryota > Metazoa > Chordata > Mammalia > Artiodactyla > Cervidae > Muntiacus > Muntiacus reevesi. The sequence continues at coordinate 158,902,977 of NC_089250.1, read as the reverse complement.
GAACAGAAGCAGTGGGGGGATGGCGTCCGTGTGTACATATACATCGTATGCAAAAAAAGAGAAGGTGGCCCAAGTAATTGGTTCACATGACTATGGAGGCAGACCAGTCCCAGGGTCTGCAGGATAAATCAGCAAGCTGGAGACCAAGGAGAGCCTGCAGTGTAGTTTCAGTCTGAAGATCGGCAGGCTGGAGACCCGGGAAGAGGAAGTGTTTCAGTTTTCGTGACTTAGAAGGCAAGAGAGAGCAGATGTCCTAGTTTCAACGCAGGAGAATTTTTATCTTACTTAGGGGTGCATGCTAAGTAGCTTCAGTCGTGTCTGTCTCTTTACAACCCTGTGGACCATAGCCCACCAGGCTCCTCTGTCCATGGGATTCTCCAGGCATGAATACTGGAGTGGGTTTTAAAATGCCCTCCTCCAGGGGATCTTCCCGACCCAGGGATTGAACCCGAGTCTCTTTCATCTCCTTCATTGGCAGGCGAGTTCTTTACCACTAGCACCACCTGGGAGTCCCCTTTACTTGGGGGAGGCTCACCCTTTGGTTGTATTCAAGCCTTCAACCAACTGAATGGGGCCCATCTCACATTAGGGAGGACATTCCACTTTACTCAGGCTACCAATTTATTTTTTTTTAAAGATTTTAACATATATGAACCATGTTTTAGTCTTTATTGAAAATTTGTTATAATATTGCTTCTGCTAGTTCTATATTCACATACTTAGAGAAGAGTTGGATTTTTGCTGATTATTTGCAACCTGTACCTTCTATTTCTTGGCTCTTAAGGCATCCGCTAATCTCCTATCAATCTTTTTTCTTTCTCCCAAAGATCCCTCATGTCCATGATCCGGAAGCGATCCCACTCCAGCAGCGGTGGTGCCAAGAAAGAAAAGGCGGCTCAACCAGAAACAAGTAATTCTAACCTACCCCCCTGGGTTCACTTTTTAAGGTGTTGATGATATACAGTTTTTCAGCAATAGATGTACTTGTTGAGCTCTTTGACTATGAACAGATTGTTGGGGAGAAATTTGAACTTAACAACTATAAGAATAGTTGTTAAGAAAAAGAAGAGCCATTGCCTTCGTGTAGCTTACCATCTGGAGCAGATGAACACATGTCACTGTAATGTGAGGGATGCTGGAAATGTGTTTTCACTAAGGAATGAGGTACTTTGGGGTGTAATTCCAGATGAGGGATTTGGGAAAAGGCTTTTTACAGTTGGTAGCAAGTGAACTGAGACTTTGTCAAGTATTTACTCTGAACCTTCCAGGGCTGTGTACTGGAGATACAAGATATAGAGTCACATTTGAGTGAGGGAAGCAGGAAGTAGACCAATAATTACCAATTCAGTATATAATTATTTAAATACGTTTTGGAATCAGTACTGTGGAGGACTGACTATTGGTACTGTTTTAAGAGGTTATAGAGGTAGACTGCTGGGTGTCAGCAAGTGATGTTTCAACTGAGTAGTTGTGGACTTAGATGGTCAGGGTATTTAAGGTAAAGTATAATAGATCACACAGAAGGGCAACAATTCAAAGGTCCGGAGTGGGCAAGGAGCTTGGCATATTAGGAAACTGAAAAAAGAAGTTGATATTATTAGACCTTGGGTGCAAGAGAAGTCTGCTAGGTAGGCAGGAGCCAGATTCTAGAGGCGGTGATCAAGATTTTGGTACTTACTCTAAGGACAGTAGACGTTTAAGTAGGAGGGTACCATGAGATGCATCTTTTGTGAAACATCACACTGGCTACAGGAGAGAACAGAGAAAAGACTACAGGAGTGACAGCGGGTGAGGGGAGACTGTTGCACTTATTCGGACAAACATTGATGGGCTGAGATGAGGGTGGTAGCAGAGAGAGAAAGAAATGGATAAATTCAGGAGCTGTTCAGGGAGGTGACATTCACAGGACTCTGATGCTTTGGAGAGAGAGAAGTTGAGGATAGGGAGAGATGGGAATGGAGAGAGAAGAGCTTTCCTGTTGAGCCAAGGCACCAGGTGGGTAGGTGCCAAGTCAGAGCTCAGAGCTGTGGGTAGTTTGATGTGTGGCCACGTTGAAATCAAAAGCTGGAAATGCCAGGGCCAAATCTTGGCCCTTTATGCCTGAGAACTGCAGAACCCAAGTTAAACTCCGCAATGTTTGCTCAACCCCCGTTACTTACAGAGCATGGTGGGTTTGCCTGGTTCAGGCCCAGGTGAGCGGACACTTCTTTGCTCCCTTTTCCTGCCTCTGGATCTCCTAGCCCCACTCCAGCCATTTTCATACCTCTGCAGTGCAGTGTTCTCAGATCTTGGGTCTAACAGAGTTGTCCTTCATCTTACCACATTTCTGTGCTGCCCCCTGAGGCAGAAGAGAATCCAGAGCCCTGTGGTCTGCTTAGAGATGGTTTTCTGCCTTTACTGTGTAGCCTCATTTCTCATAAGGCTTTCCTGGTGGCTCAGATGGTAAGGAATCCACCTGCAGTGCAGGAGACCCAGTTCTGATCCCTGGGTCAGGAAGATTCTCTGGTGAAGGGAGTGGCTACCCACTCCAGTATTCCTGCCTGGAGAATCCCATGGACCGAGGATTCTGGCGGGCCACAGTCCATGGGGGCGCAAAGAGTTGCACGTGCCTGAATGAGCAACACTTTCACTCCCATCTCCTGTTGCATGTACTTTACCATGTGACTGGCCCTTGCCTATAAGTTCCCCGTGCGTTCGTTCCTGTCTTTCCTCATCCCACAATTGTCGTCCTGCCCTCCCTCTACCAAGGTGCTGTCCTAATTCCATGTCTCCTATCAGATTCCAGGCATATTGTCTGGTGGGTTCCCTGGCTCTTCTTCCTTTTCTCTTATTTATTAGTATTAATAATCCAGAATGAATGGCCCCATTACTGTGTGTTGCTGTAGCAGTTGGCTTCAAATTTTGTTCCCGTAAGGATTTAATGTCCCACCCCAAGACTCTGCTGTAGGTGTTGGAGTTATTTCTACATCTCTCCCCCTGAGCAGATTGCAGCGTGTGAAGGTTCACTCCTCTCTGCAGCCATCCACAGCTTTCATGCATATTGATTGAATCAAAGTTTAGACTTAGTCTTTTTTTCTTAGCAAGCCCCTTGCAGCACCATTACAGACAAAAGCTGTTTGATTGTATCTGTGTGGACTGACTGTTTTGGCTTGCCTCCTGCTTCCCATTGTAATGCCGCTAAAAGGTAAATTCTGCTTTGCCAGGGCATTGCAGGATTTAGAAGTCCTGGTTTCTGTGATCTGCAGGGCAGCCCTGCTCTTGGATTACTGATTACTGACTGTAAATCCTCCCTGACACTTGTAATTAAGATTAAAATTCTGTTTGTTTCAATCCCGTTTTGGGAAAACTGGTTGAGGCTTACAGGGTCAGGAAAGAAGTCAGAATAAAATAAATTTCCCATCTCAATAAATTGAATATTAACTTATCAAATTAGCAGAACAAACCAGTCAATCGTAAAGGAAATCAGTTCTGAATATTCATTGTAAGGACTGATGCTGAAGCTGAAGCTTTAATAATTTGGCCACCTGATGTGAAGAACTAACTCATTAGAAAAGACCTTGATGCTGGGAAAGATTGAAGGCACGAGAATGGGACAACAGAGGAGGAGATGGTTGAATGACATCCCCGACTTGATGGACGTGAGTTTGAGCAAGCTCCGGGAACTGTTGATGGACAGGGAAGCCTGGTGTGCTGCAGTCCATGGGGTCACCAAGAGTCGGACATGACTGAGTGACTGGACTGAACTGATGAACCGCAGCAACATCCTTAAATTGAAAATAAAAGTGTTCTGGAACTTATTAACTCTGATATTAGAAACCATACAATTTTCCTTAAGCAAATGATATTTCATTTACGATTCATGAAATATGGCAGCATTTTCTCCCTCATCCTTGAGCTATTGACTTGTTACTTAGGGAATCTAAGTAGCTACTGACATCTAAGGCATTGCTCAGGAGACTTTTAGACTGGAGCCATCCTAAAATCATACTGCCTTAATGATAGGTACCATATCCATGCTTTGTCTGGCAAGGTGGTTGTCTATGGCATCTTGTTAATCATTTGCACTAAAAATTGTCATTGAATAGACAGTGAGTAAATGCATGATGATGGACGCAGCGCGTCACACACTGGGGTCGGCTGAGCCACTTTGGAGTTTGCGCTTAGAACGTAGGGACCAGCCCTGCTGTCACAGTGTTTTCGTGCATTAGCATCATATTATGGCTCTTACTGTTCAGTTGGTCTGCTTTTCAGTTTTGCAGTGGAGAAGCATTTCTTGCTAGGTTATGACTCTTCAAAAGCTTGATTGTAGGGAAGGCCTTTGAAATATTTTAGAAGTAGTCGTAAGATCTCAATACAAGAAAGCATTACATACTTTGCAGTTAATAACTCTAATTTTGATAAGAGTGCATTTATTGAATAGGTTCTGAGATTTGAGAGGTATGCTTGCTCTTTATCATATTTGATATTTAGGTCACTTAATTTGTTGATATTGTCTTACCTCAGTTTGCTAATCTGTAGAATGGGACTAATAGTTCCTATTTCATGGGATTGTTCTGAGAATTACGAGTCTCGCCACAGGTAGAGTATTTAGAGTAGTGCCCAGAACATAGAAAATACACAAAATGTTCAGTAGAAAAATACAGACATGGTACCGACCACCGTGAAGGGCAGAAGTCCTCATTTGGCAGACTCTTGTGATCATTGTCATTAAGGAAATTTTCTTAACTTTATGATCTTAGATCAAATCGAAACTTATTCAACCATGACGTGTTCTTTAGAAATTTTGTTCCTCATGATGACGTAAGTTTTTTAAATGCCTTTAAAAAATGTTACGAAAAAAAAAGTGTTATCGAAAGTGAAAAGTAAACCGGTGAAATTTAGAAATTCATTTTAGTTTCCTCTAGGTAGTAACAAAAGGTTTTACTGAGCAATAATGTAGTGGTTTGTCTGTGAGTCTTTTTTTTCTTTTTTTTTGAAGAGCTAACTTATTTTTCAAGTGGGTCTTAAAATTTAAGCCTCAATTAATTACATGTAGCTTTCTGATCCAAGACTGACCTTGAAGCACTAACTCAAAGAACATTTGATTTTATTTTCCTGTGGCAGTTCAATAACATTACACCCCTTGTCTTCGTTGGTCCCTTTTCTTTAATCTCCAGTATCCTGCATATTTCTATTGTCCCCCTGATTACATGCTTTTGTGAGACAATTACCAACTGCGTGATTGCAGAAAAGAATTACAAAACATACCATGAGCTCTCTGTAGGTGATTCTTGCAGATTTATTAGAACTGCTTAATAGTTCAGAAGTTCGTGTAGATTGCTTTTTGCTAGTTCAAAAACAGGGTTGGTGAGAGAGAGAGCTTGTGTAGCTAACCAAGTCTCATATTGTGCCTGAGTAGGGAATCTGATCAGAATGATTTCTTTTCCTTAAGACCAATTAAGCCTTTACATTTGAAAAAGCCTGAGACATTAAAGCCTGGTTTATCATCTGTACACAATGCAGATAGTGGCACTTCTCTGAATTATCACTATGATTCTGGCAAGCAAAAATAAGAAACTACTTTAAATTCCTGCTATGTTAGATGCTGCAGCAGATCTGAATGGTGTTGACCATAATTCTCCATCTGTCTGCCTTAATTAGTTTTTGTATGGTGCATTTAATTGGGTTTCAATCATTCCTTACAGAGTGCTAATCTGTTTGTAGGCGGTGTTCCCGTTGCCGTGCGGCTCTTCCCAAGTCTTACTCAAAATGGCAGCCTTTCTGAATATCAAATATTTTCTGAAGATTTTTTTTTTTAATTCCCAGGAATAAATTCCATACCCTCTCCAGGTGCTTGAATGACAGATATGGGTCTTACTTCCTCTCATTCTGAAAAGCGTTGGCAAAAGCACTGTGTGGTGTGCAGTAGGTATTTAGATATTGAATGAGTGAGTTGGTGAATGACTGAGTGAGTGAGTGAATTTCTCTTCATAGTAATTTTCTTGTCTGTTCCCTTGTTGATGTTCATGAGCAGAGGTGGCCCTAAAATATACTGCTTAAGGGCACGTCGTTGATCCTTCTACAGTTTTGTCATCCATCTGTTGGTGGATGCGTTCTCACTTTGGTGCCATGTCTCCCATGTTGTCTGGCAAAAGATACTTTTTTTAACTTCTAGAACTGTAAAATGCTGTTTGGATACTGAGAAATTTTAATTCCTAGCTTTTCAGTGGCTTATGAGGGTGCACAAAAACTATTTGAAATCAGGACTATGTGAGAAAACCTAGGTTATGTGGTGGATGTAGCAGTGATCCAGTCACTGTGATGTTGCAGAATAGAGGATGATGGATCCTTCTGCATTCCCTGTGTCGATCCCACTTCCCTCTCCCCCAGCATGCGTAAGAGGAGTAGCTTCTCTGAGTTAGAGTGAAGTCTGCCATGTAGCAGTAAAAGAAGCCATGATTTAGGCCTCCTTGGCGCAAAGCCTGACACCACTGTGAATTAGCTGAGGGATATATAAGTAATTGTGATTGCCTACATCTAGAAGCCATCTTTTTGAGGTTTAATTATTTCTGCTCAAGTAATAAAACTATGGATAGCCATTTGAAGCCTGAACTTTTAGCAAGTCAGTCAATAGGTAGATACTTGCTGAGTGTCCACCATTTGACTGCCCCACAGTGTGGAGTCCATTTAAGTTGCTAATTGGAGGGTCTTTGTGAGATATTTAAACTTACACATAGTGGATGCAATGATTTAGCTGGAGATAAACACAAAATCTAGGGCTGCGTAAATAGTGATAAATGTTTCAAAATGATTCAGTGATTTTGATCAAGCTGTCCTGCAAGAGACAAATCTCACTATTCTGACCAACAAGTCTTAGTTCATCTCAGTTGTATTCATCTATTTGATACATTTTTCCACAACTTTATTGTTTTTTCAGCAAAAGAGTGTAAAGATTAAACTATAGACCCTGAATTATTTTTATCAAATTTAATTACTTAATTGCAGTCATTTCTGTATGTATGTTTTCTTTCAACATTGACAGTTTTAAAAGACTTGAAAAAGGTTTGCTTAAGTGTTTCCTTCCCATGTGATTCCTAAACAAAAGATGACAATTTAAAAATAGATTTTATCTATTTGCTGCTCATCTTCTGACTGTGGATTTCTTTCAACAGGTAAAAAGATCTCTTTGAACTTTTATTTTCTAATGGGCTTTTCGATGATTATTCCTGCTTTGGGCTAATTTCTTTTACATAGGTTATACTACAAATTACAAAAACATCTCTGAGGCAAAGATGAATGATTATTTGGAGTTAGGTACAAAATTGGATTTTTGAGGACCTGGAGAGATCCAGGTCTTTTATTATGTTGACAAACGGAACAAAATCTACTTTGTTTAACGTAGATGAGCCAATATTGATTTCCAGGCTAAAAATTAGACCTTAAGTTTTATAACTCTTATTTCTCAAAGCAAACCTCTTATTAAAAGGTTTTTTATTGAAAAAATACTGCTACCTGGGAGCTGTTAACCTTAGTAAATTATTGGTGTTTTGTGACTGTGTCTGAAAAATGACTGTGGTTAATTACATAGTGCAATCTTTCCAAGTCACCAGAAGCAGGAAATAATTGTTTTCTTGTAACATAAGATGATTTACATGTGTGTGTTTTGAATAGCTGAAGAAGTCACAGACCTGAAGCGGCAAGCAGTTGAAGAGATGATGGACAGAATTAAAAAGGGAGTTCATCTCAGGCCGGTTAATCAGACGGCTAGGCCCAATGCAAAGGTATGGAATGACTAAATGCTTTTCCCCCTTGATGTTCCTTTTTTCACATGTAAAATTTGATGAAAGCTACATTAGAATTGACTGTCAAATCTGAGGTTAGGGATAAAAACCTAACCTCATAGGTGTCATAAAAACCTTTGCTTCCATGAAAGCACGTTTCAGGAGGACTCTTTGACTCATGGTAAACCTCAGACACTCCAGGAAGTATGGGTTTGGCCAGAAAGTTCGTTTGGGTTTCCTATAAGCTCTTACGGGAAACCCAGATGAACTTTTGGCCAGCCCCAAAGTCCTGTGATTGCAGGGTGCTGCTGTCTACTTGAGAGAGACTGTATAATTCAACAAATATTTATTGAGTATCTGCTATGTGCCAAGTACTATCTTAGGCCCTGGGAATAAAGCAGTGAACAAGAGACAAAGACTCTTGCCTTCCTGGGGCTGCTTTTCCGTGTGTCGAGGATAATCATACCAGAACAGACCTCAGGCAGCTTTTGAAAAATAGTGAGGTTTATATGATTAACCTCATTAATTTCACAAACCCACTCCAGGTCACTTCAAGGAGAAACTCATTATATATCTGTATCTTCTAAACTAGACCAGAGTGAGCTCCAGGACTGTGGAAGCACCCAGCGTCTGATTCAGAACTTTTCCCTTCCCCTGTATGTCTGTCCTACTTAAATAGACCCAATCATAGAGCTTTTGACATTTTTCTTGAAAAATGTTTTTTACTTTCCTCACCCAAATAAGGTATTAGCAAATTTCTCTTTCGTCTTCCTCTTCTTTTAAACTTAACTTTGTGGTTCTTTCTCACTCTCAAGGATGCCCCCTCTTCAGCTGCTTCGGTGTTCTCGCGTGTCATGACTGTTCATTAGAAATTCTACTGGGCTTTTAAAGTTGCCTCTTTGTCACCAGCAGACAAGATCGCTGGGAGGGCAGAAATAGCCATGGTGTGGGCGGTCCACGGAGAGGGGGCTGAGCAGAGGGAATGAATATTTCGTTCCAAGAGAGGATTTACATCTAGTGCAGCTTCAGCCAGCTATGGGGAATAATTCAGTCCTATGCTAGTGCTCTGAAAGCAGACAGAATGTGCATCTTGACAAGAAGCTGAGTGTGTAAGCACACAGTGCCAGTGTCTAGTGAGTGAAGGGCCCTGTTGTTGGAGTTGGGTACTTGCATGTGGTCACCCAGTTTCCCAGGCTGCTTCTCCACAGAATACCGTCTGTGACTCACACAGTTGTCATCAAGGTCAAATGGAATAAAATGTGAAAACACTTTAAAATGCAGGGTCTAAGTAGAACCTTAGAAAGAGAATACATTTTTATGGCTTTCATGTCACAACTATTTTGGAAAGAATAGCAAAACCAAGTTATTTCTAGAGGAAAAATGCAGTGTCATAAAAGAAACAAAATTAGTTTAAAAAGAAAAATGTTGAAAACTTCTTAAATCGTAAGCAATCAGTGTTCTGTGTGTACTTTCATTTTCAGAATATCACTGTGTCCTTTTTCTTTCATGCCGTGGCTCTTTCAACAGTTACACATTATTTAATGTCAATTCAAAACCTGGAAAACACCTGAGCAAGGATCAATGGACAACTGTTGGTTTTTTTTTTCCTGCTGGTAATCATTAAACTATGTAGATATAGTGCTGAATGACCTGGTCAGTAACCTTTAAAACAAATGGTCACCGCATGCTGCAGTCCACACTTCTTGCCCCAGTACCATCAGCGCTTTCCTGACATGTCACCAGTTGTGAGAGTATGCAGTCCAAGCTTGAAAAAGCTTGTGCAGTCAGAGGGCAACCTGAGTGGCATAGCAGCACTTTTGAGTCTGCCTGTAGCCAGGGCATTTGTTCCAAAGTCGTAACTTCTCACCAAACAGCTTACCTGCAAAAGTCAGGCCTGCCTTGAAGGTACTCACTTAACTGCATATTACTGAATTCCTTGATGCTCTCGGTGGTGCTGGTGTGGTTAAAATTAGTGTCTTAGAGCTTTTGATTGGCACCGATGGCATGTATATACGTCACAGAAAACTAAGGCTCCGGAAATCAGATGCTTTAGTCTAATTTGTACATGAGCAGCAAACCTCTCTCTCTCTCTCTTTTTCTGACTGTACAATTTAAAAAAAATCAGAATAGGATCTTACTCTTTTATTACCTTTTGAGAGGAAAGGATGATAGGTTGCAATGAATCACCTCCCATTTCTTGATGCAATATTAGCCTGGCCTCTTTTCTAAGAATGGGAGGCCTGAGGCATTCTTTCACTGTGACTTGCAGGTTTTCTCTTTACCTCTATCCTTTGTGAAAGGAAGTGGTATAAGGAAAATCAGAGATTTCTTTTTGTTTTTTCAGTTGTCTTTTCATTGAGGGCCTCATGCCAAATTTTCCTTCTCTTAAATCAGTTGGGGGGTCCACAGAAACTGTTAGGTATGGTGGGGCAGGCAAGTGTTACCCAGAACTTCATTTCAAATGATTTTATTCATGGTGTCACCAGATGAGAGCTGGACTTGTCATCAAGACACCGACCTCAAATACAGAATTCCTCAAGGTGAAACTTTCCTCATAAATAAGATGAAGTGGGGACTTCCCTGGTGGTCTGTGGCTAAGACTCCACACGCCCAGTGCAGGGGGCCTGGGTTCGATCCCTGGTCAGGGAACGAGATCCCACATGCTACACTAAGACCTGGCACAGCCAAATAAATAAATATTTTTTTTTAAAAAAGATGAAGTGCTTGGACTACACACCCTCTGAGGTCTTTTACTGCTTTGAGAGCCAGTGGTGCTAACGTTCTCCTATAATACGGGTCCTTGCTGATCCCTGTTATGAAATTCATGAGATGAGACCTCCCAGGCCTCTGTGAGCTGGCCTTCGCCCGGAACTGATGGAGCTGAGAGAGGTTTTCTGCCCTGTCGCTTGCTTTCTGCTCTGCATTGCTACTTTTCCTGGTCCTCGCTTGCTGGCTCAAGTCCAGCAATGAGAGTGGAGACAAGTTTGTTGTAAAATGTTCTAAATTATTTGGAATTAAATATTTGAAATTTAATCTTTTCTACATATGATAATAGCAAGAAGTAACAAAACATGTAGACGAATAGTGGCTCGAATCCTTTTGCTTTGACTAGCACCTCTAATTTTCTGTTTAACTGCCCCCTTGGGAGCACTGACATGTCTAATTTTTTTTCCTGTTAGACATCGACCTAATTATTAAAACACATAGTCAATATAATATAAGTTGCCAACACTTTGCCATGTAAAAATCTTTGTTTGGCATTTTAAAACCGAATTACTCAGTTGTTTTTCTTCTTTTTAAAATTGTAGCCGGAATCTGCAAAAGGCTCTGAAAGTGCAGTGAATGAACTAAAAGGAATGCTGGTAAGAATAGATCTCAGTTTATTACTTAGTTAATGGGAAAATGGAAGAATATTTTTAAGCTCTACTTTGATGATTTTATATATTTTGATATATATATATTTGATAAATATTTATATATTTTGATATATTTTAATCCCATTTACAATAAGCCTCATTACTTGTGATAGTTCACTCTGTTGTGCTGTGAACTCCTGCATTGGTTGTGTTAATAATATGCCAGTACTCTGCTGTTTCTATTCTAAAGAATGGGTACACTTCCCCCCAAATCATTATCTCCTGTTCTTGTCCTCCAATCCTTGCATTGCAGCATGAAGATAAAGTGTCTGGCCAGATGTGAGAATCAGCACATGCTTGTTGATACCAGAAATATAGTATATATATTATACATATAGTAGATAGGTATAAATATAGTAGATAATCTTATAAGTAAATCTCTGTAAAGATGACAGTAGATTTATTTATAAGTAAGTCTACAATAAATATAGTAGATAATAACAGTATATTGAATAGTAGTATCTCATATGAGTGGTGCTTAACTTTGGAGAATGAAAGCAGAATTCTTGGCACCTAAATATAAATCTGAGCTTCTACCCAAATGTGTTAGCATCAGAGTCACAGTCTGCTTTCCTCACAGTTTAAAAAAAGTCATTTGATCGTAAATTGGAGAATAAAATAAAAAGTTCCTTTCTTTATGTTACTAATTTCATTTTCTGAAAGTAATTCACATCCATTGGAGAACATGCTTAATGCCCATCTCTAATCATATTTCTTCTTTCCAAAGTCTGAGCTTTTGCCAACAGAATAAATGAATACTGTCCTGTCCAACAGTTTCTGTCAGAGACAAACGCCTCACTTAGAAAATGTTTCAGATGCTAAGAGCTCTATTCTCAGATCCTGTTACAGTCTCAATACCAGTTATTATGCACAGTAAGTCAACAAACATGGGGGCGGAGGTACAGAGCTAATATTCCCATGTTTGTTGTTACTGCGCTAATTATGCATTGCATGCAGACATCCACATAATTGTGGTAAACAAAATTATTTTCATCAAGCATGAAACAGTGACTTAACTCAGAATAGCTTAATTAGTTTGCTGTAGTTTTTAGGTGAGTGGAATTAGTACTTACGAGAGGTATGCAATACTGGCTAACAGTGGTGGCCTCCTTATAGAATAAAGTATTATAAAATCATTGAAAAAATAGGTGGTTATTATCTAATGGTTTCTTTGGGGAGAAAATTTTGTTATCCAGTGTTCTGGTAAGGAAGATGCCCTATGACAGTCTTCTTTGTTGTCTCTACATTATACTGTTAATTCTTGTTTGTAAAGATACCCTCAGGGTATTCTGAGGTTCTACAGTTATAGTTCTGATCCTCAATGAAAAGGTAAACTGCACTCAGTTTGTTGTTAAAATTAGGTTTAAAAAATCAGTCATCAACATGAAACACACGTGATATTTGATTACCCAAGATATCCCGCTTCCTGATAATGCTGGATGGTAGCAAGGTTACTGAATCACAGCATTGCTTTTAAAGGTCATGTTCACTAGACTCTCATACTCACTATAGTTTTGTGCCACTTCAAGGAGAGAAATTCATGAACAGGTTTTTGTAGAGTAATTTGCAACTTATAAAAACTGTTAAAACGCCTTTCTTTTCTGTAGAAAAGAAACCCTAACCCTAACCCCATCCTCTTTTGCCCTGGGTATATCATTAGATTTCCCTTCCTTACGTGGTATTAATGTGTATCACTAGCAGCTGTTGTTCTTTTCCTTACATTTTTAAGAAGTGGAACCCAAGATGCCCTCCCCTAGTTTCCTCTGCCCAAATGACAACTTTGCACTACCACTACAGAAGTTGCCTTTGAGGGCTGATAGATCACTTGGAGTTCCTAGTCACCTTGAGCCAAGACACCCTACAACTTCTTTTAGGACAGAAACGAAGCGCGCCCCCCCCCCCGCCCCCATTAGATGGGGCTCTATTGGTGCTTCCTGCTGGAGTTCAGACTATTAGGAGTTAGTACCAAGCAAAGCACATGCAACCAACCTCACAATCATGGCCTGTGAGAAACAAACATGAAAAGAACAGGAAAAGTCTGCCGATTGTGTACTGAAGTGGAGCATGAGCACTAGTACCAAGAGATACCAAGAAGCACTGGGTTCAGTTCTGTTCCTGAACAGAAACCAGGAATGAGCTCGGTGTACAGGTGTTTTTGCTGAAACGAAAGTGACCTGAGTTGTAAGCCTACTGCTGAAACTTAGCACATGGGTAGAAAACACATCTCGTGTTTTGGGGAGTTGGAAAACCTCACTCTTTCGTACACTTTTCAGGTCAACTTTTAAAAGTCTCAGTGTTGACTGAACTTACTTTTCCAAGTCTATTTGCACTTAATTTTTAAAGTTGTGTAGTCTGTGGATAGAAATATATACAGTTCACTTCTCATAGTCACACAAGGGTTTTGGAAATCTCTGGAGACACCCCAGCCATTTAAAAGTCACTCTTAAGTGAAGATGATGATTTCCAAAGGATGAATCAGTAGAAATTAATCTGAAAGTCTCAAGTTCAGTTGCCTCTAAATCAAAGAGACAAAACCAGCTTTTTAAAAATTCTCTTTTAGGTCTTTTTGAACGTTTTGAGTTTTTGTCAAATTAGTCCCTGACAATTAGATTTGTCAGTTTTATGAACATTTAACTAACATGAAGATTAACAATTTATTGACCAGAGATGTTTCAGTATCCCATAACAAATCACTGGCCACTGGCATTAATTTTTGCAAAATCTCTCAGTCAGTAATATGTTAAAACTGGTAAATGATGAAAGTGGCTTGAAGTAGAAACAGAGTACTCTTCTAGAAATTAGAAAAGCCAAGTTCAAGGTTCAGCCCTATTACCCACTTACTGTGGGACTTGGCCCCAAACTCCTAGGGATTCTCTTCTCTGTGAAGTGAAGGAATTGTATGTACCACATGGTAATTTCTGATTCTCTAATTTTATGATTATAATATAAATAGATAATTAAGACAATCTCAGTACTTTATTAGCTGAGCTCCTGGGTCATGTCGGCTGAGATCAGTGCAGAAACCTTTCCTCCAGAATTGCCTCCATATTTAAAGTTTGCTCAGATATTAACTGAGTCAACCATCTCAGTCAGTGAATGGAGAAAGAAGTTGGGGATTCAGGGATTAGAACTTGGAAAATGGATTCCTTCAAGTATCTGGTATGATGAGAGGGTAGCTTGCCACAGTCAGGAGTTTGGGGAAATAATGCTTTTATCCAAACAAAAATAGAGAATATTGTAAAAGATAAATTCTTTAATAAAAAATGTCCCTGGATGGTGTATGGGTATGTATGTGTACATACACATATACACAGACACATAACTTTTTCTTGAATTAACTCCAGCCATTAGAAATAGCATGCAGAATATCCTTGATATTCAAATAATTTGAATATCAAATTGGATATCACTCATAGTTTTATGAGTGATTTTAATAGTAATGGCCATGAGTTTTTCTGTTTACAAATGGTACAACTTTTAAGAATCATCAGCACAAATGATTTGGGAATATTTTTTCTAATACATTAAAAAAATTTTATCTAAGTTGGTTTTAGTTCTGTTTTCATTACCTTATCAGTGTCAATCCTGCCTTACTGTATAACTCTTTGATGAGTGGGTATAGATCCTCATTAACTGTTAAATAAATAAAATTATCTGATTTTTTAAAATTATAAAATAATTATAGTGTTACATGTAATATGACTTTCCTTTAATGTACTTTATGAATTTCTGCAATAAATCAAGAGGAGAAAGAGGTTCTTCCAGAGGGAAAATGTTGGATACCTGGTTAAAATGTGAGCCTTATGTATTTTACCCATCAGTTTTGGTTAGCTAGCTAACAGCAGAAGACTATTATCTCCTAATCTTATCAGTCAATTTTCTGACAGCAGACTGCTTTTCTATAATTTTGTGCTGTTAGGTGGAGAAAAACACCTTTGTAAACAAAACAGCATAGTAAATAACCTATATCGTGAGATTTGCAACTACCTAATTTTACAAGCTACTTTTTTTGTTTTATAGGCTAAAGAAGAAATATGAGTTACCATTTTAGTCAGTAGGATTCTTAGAATCCTTCAGGAAGTTGGCAGGGGGCAGGGAGCAGGATTAAGGCAGACCCACAGTGAGCTGAGATGACAAAGGCTGGCCTGTTTGTTAGCCTTGGTGGACAAAGGCTGCCTTCCAACTCTGCCATGAAGTCTGGCAAGTTATACCTGACTTGAGGTTCTGATTTTCTCTGATCAGAAGATTGTGGTTCAACTGGGGTTTTTTTTTTTTTAATCCCTGCTCCCCCACGAGCCTGTGGCACAGCTGAGGAGGGCTATTTCGAAGAAATAGTGGGCATTTCTTAGAAAAGAAAATGGACCACTTGAAATGGTGGGATGCTGAATCCTTACCCCTTAAATCTGAGAAGTGCGTCACCCAGTGTTCTATACAAACACTTGATCAGTAATGGAGCCAGGAAACCATAGCTTTCCCTCCGTAACTTACTTCCCGGAGGAGCCAGGGCAGGGAAGCACTCCCTGGGTCTCTCTCAGGCCTCTTGAAAGTCAGCACTGCTCTCAGCAGGAGCCCAGCTCTATGGCTGTCTCGTTTTTTCCTGCAGCGTCTTCTGGGTCCTAACTAATACAGTCCCTGCCTCCTCCATTCAGCAGTGTGGGATGGCGGTGCCGGCCCTTCCTTGCCTCCCTGTGTGGTTATAACCCTTCCTCTTTCACAATGAAGTGGAGGTGTGTTCAGTACAGCGCTTCTTTGGGTAAGCCACCGGAGAGCACTCTGTGCCTCCTTTGGCAGCGCGACACCATGATCGCCAGGTGCAGCCAGGCTCATTCTATCTGAAGAATCAGCCATGTATTTCAGTGCCGCAAGGACATGGGTTCAGTAGCTCGTGGCTGCCATATCAAGATAACCTTCTCAGGTGAGTTCAGTACATCCGTTCTCTTCTCCACGTGGTTGATCAACACACATCAGAATCTTAGTCATCAATGTGCAAGTACCTTCCCACCGCTGAATTTCATACAGCTAGTCCATCGAGAGGTGTTCTTGTGCCGTTCTTTTGCTACGAAAGCTCGACATCTTACATCATCAGTAGTGTCTTCTTAAATGATCCAACACTATGTGTTGTTAAAGATGTGTACATTAAAAATACATATAGAGCAAGTTCATTTTTAGTTCCTAATTCCATTCAAATTCTGGTAATGTTTTGGTGGTTTGACTTTTATATTCTTTTGTGTATTGTATTAAGACATTAACCTTTTTGTTTTTGTTTTGTTTTCACTTTAGGGGACACTTAACACATCCACTAGTTCAAGAAGCTTAAAATCCCTTCACACTGAAAACAGTGAAACTGAGTTAGAAAGGATTTTGCGCCGCAGAAAGTTGACAACAGAAGCAGATAGCAGTAGTAAGCTGATTTGAATTCTCCGCAGTTCTACTCTTCCTCTCTTAAGCATCTTCCTTTCAGTCTCTTTTTTAACAGAAAATGATCTTTCTAAAATTATTAATAAACTTTTTTTGATGTGAATGAGAAGTATTGGATGGGCAAAGGTACTTAGGGATATCTCATAAGAGCTCTTATGTATTTTTATTTATTGGCATGTTTGTTTAGTTATTTATAGGGAATCAGGGTCTTATGGATCTGCCTTGCTGAATGTAGGATGCCCTGTGGTTAAAAACATTCAGGCAGGGCTTTGGTAACAATGTTGAGGGAAGGCTCCCTAACCAGAGGGCATGAGTTTAATTCACTGCTTGCCCTACAAGCAAATTGCTCAACCTCTCTCTGTGCCTCAGTTTCTTCATCTATAAAACGAGAATAATAAAAGCACTACCTCATAGACTTATTTCAAAAATCAATTTATTGTGTTTCAATATATATAATCAGTGCTTAGCACAATGCCTGGGACAAAGCACATAATTAGTAATAATAGTAGTAGTTACAAATCAGTTACAAATGTAGAGAGACAGTCTTTATTTTTCATATCCATTTAGTTTATTGCCTCTGCCTGTGAACCAAGTGAATGAGAAAGTCCAGCTCTATCACCCACTATAACTGACCGTCTGAGCATCTTGAGATCACAGTTTGCATTGCTGTCATGACATACATGTATGTCATCGTGTGTTCCAGAACTCACTTTGTATGTCTACTGTTTTTTTTCCATGAGCTTGGTCATGGGAAGTAGCAGGAACCTTTGTGAGGTTTTCCCCCTTGTTGCCAGGAGGCTAGTTTTTAAAAACCACGATAAATTAGTATTAACAGTGACCATAGCTAATGGACTGAATCTTTTAGACTGTGTTAAATCAGCTCCAATTAGTCTATCACAACAGTTTACATTTGCATTGCCATCATGTCTATCAGGTTTAAATTGCTAGAATATTAAGGATTTGGGGTTTTGATAATCAAGTTCTAGTGTGCATATAGAAAGTGAAAGTGAAAGTTGCTCCATTGTGTCCAACTCTTTGCGATCCGGGCCAGAATACAGGAGTGGGTAGCTTTTCCCTTGTCCAGGGGATCTTCCCAACCCAAGGATCAAACCCAGGTCTCCCTCACTGCAGGCAGATTCTTTACCAGCTGAGTCACAAGGAAAGCCCAGTTTGCATATAGGGATTTACTCAATTGAGTAACTTGGTTCCTTGAACCAGAAGCAGCATAATACCAGCCAAACCTTTTTTTTTTTTTTTTTAATAAAAAAGTGAAACCTTAGAGTCTTCCTTAAAAAAAATTAGCCATCCAGTTTTTAGTTTGGATTAGAAATTCTGTTAATATCCTGTAAGAATTAACAACCCCCACCCCTAGAAAAAATAACCACGTCTCAGGAAAAATAAAGGATACCGTAGAAGAGTTTTTGTCTTGACATGTGCTTTACAAGCTTTCACCAGCCTCCACAATGAATTATTATTCATTTGCGACTTAATCAGTGCTATGACTTTTCCAGCATTTCATCCTGAAAGTATTCGGGTAGTCGTCATTCATAGTCATTCATTTGTAGGACTTTGTGAATGCCATTTTAGTGCTCTGTCATTTACATTTTTTATTTTGCCTCTGACCTTTATGTTCCTCCAGAAACATTCTTACTTCAATGTCTTGGTCAAACATGCAGCACTCGCTATTTCAGAGTTAGTTTTCCATGGGAGAAATGAGGAAACATTTTCATTTTAGTCAGTATGGAAAGCTGAATATTTCAAATGTGGAGAAAGGTAGGAACATATTTTATAGGCATGGTGAGAATCTTTTGTTTTATTGATTGTATTCCACCAGCATACAGATATTCAAGGTATCATTTGAGGCAAGTTATAATAAGAGATTCAGTAGAATCATTAACATTTAGGTAGAGAAATAAGAACTGTGTAATTGGCAGGGTAAAGAGGAAACATACTAAAGGGAGTGGCTTGTAGGTGAGCAGAAATGTTCTTTTGAGTAGCCAAAGCAAAAAAGAAAAAAAAAAAGCGAGAGGAAACAAACTTCAATCTCTATCACCTAGTAAAAGAAATCATACCATTTTTTTTTAAACATAGTTCGTCTGTTTTCGAAGGATCAAGTTGGCAGAGGTATTTACTATGTAAATCTTTTTATAAAGGTCACGGAATGAGAAAGTGAAATTCCAGGGGAACAAATAAGGAGCTGAAGTGAAGTAGCACAGCTGCATGGTGGGAGCAGATTACAAAGATGAGTTTGTTAAGTTTGTTCCTCGGGTGCATTTGAGCCTCTGAGGTTTTTTCCTTGGCACGCAAAGGCTTGTGGGCTGCACACAAAGGCTTACGGGAAGGCTGAAGGTGAGGTCACAGAATGTAGAGAGGAAGCATCCTGAGAGGCAGAGGCCGCCTGAGCTTGGCAGAACTCATAGCTCAGGTGTGTCAGTATCTCTGCCAACAGCCAGAGAAGCAGCTCTTCCTTTAGACTTTTTTTAATGGGGTTAACTGGTACTTCCTTGATTTACCTAGATTTGTGGCCTACAAAATGAACATTTCAAAGAGCTCCAAGTGCCCCTCAGAAAATATTTGGACAGCTTAAACAGGATGCAATAATAATAATATTAAACATCATCATCATTTTAAACATTAAGCATTTTTATTCATATTTTTCTTTTGTATGTAACGAAAACATGAGTTCTGGCTCAGCTCAACCACCCTCCCCACTTTTTAATTGGCTTAGTTGCAGAACAAGCAGCAGGCGTTGGTGTATATTCAGAAACTAGATCTTGCTTTTCTACAGGGACAGATTGTTTAAAGCTACTGGGTGTTTCAGTCAGCAGTTACCCAAGAGCAGAATAGAGCTGCTCTGAAGCAAATCTTGAGCTCACCTTCAGATGTTATACTTTTTGGAATGGACTTTCTTGATCTTTCTGCCCTTTTCTCTTTACTCCCTCATTGCCATGCAGCATGAGGCTTGCCACAGGCAGGAGAGAGAGGCCTTTTGACCCAGAATATTCTATAATGTCACAAATTTGTCTGCTTCGATGGTATAGAGAAATCAATGAGAGAGGCAGACAGTGATGCTCTGTGAGCTGAGGCTTTCCACCAGACCAGGGGGATTAAGTCTAAAGGAGCTGGAGTCACAGAATGGCTGAACAATTTTCTAGCCTCTCTTATACAAGTTTTTCAAATTAGAACTTCATTTTTGGAGTTCATATGTTATACTCCTCTAATACATGACACATTTATATACAAATATAAGAATAAAATTCCAGAGCTTAATATTAGTGATCAAGGATTAGGTAACATTTTGGATTGTACCCACCAGTACTTTTCCATTTTAGGAGACGATCTGACATTGTTTAAGAAAAAGAGACTCCCAAGTTTTGTTTTCTTCTTAGTGACACCTTTCACGTTTGTTCTTTAGCTTAATTTTTTAGAAGTTCTAATTTTATTTGTACCTTTGTGACATTTTATAAATTATTCTGTTTTAAAAGAATACCTAAGGATTCCTTCTGAAGTTTCAGGAAAGACATATTAGAATCTTGCTTTGAAAAAGCTGTCTAGGATAGCAAGCATCTTCCTAACAGAAGATAGAAAAAAAGTAATGATGTAGTTTAGCTTCAGTGCCAGAAGTTTCAGATTGATATGCCAATAATTGTAGTAACAAGCCCTATTACAATTTTCTGATCCTATCTAAAGAGTAGAAAAGTCCAAAAGGTAAACAGCCAAACTCTTTGCCACTTAATTTTTATAATCCTGTGTCTGTATTTTAACAGGAAGTAAATTCACTTACTTCTCAATCACATTAAAATGAAAATGTTCATAAAAACTGTTTAATGCTCAGGAAACCTTCATGAGCTTCTTAAAAACAGCTTTTTGACATCGTTCCATTTTTTTTCTTTAAAATCAGAGCTGAGTTTGGGGAAGAATTAACTCTTGAGAGGCCAAATGATTCAAGAAGGGCTGCCAGAAAGCCATATTCTGTGAGAAGTAAAGACTTGACAATTCCAGTGTTACCAAGGACTCTGATCAGTTGAGCGAACCATGGCCTGGGGTTTTATAGTTGCTTAAAAGTCTGTACACAGTTTCTCAGCATGGTCCTGCTGCCCTGAAAAGCATTGGTGCCAGCCAAGCAGAGCAGTTTTCTAGTAGGAAGATTTTCCAGCATGCTCTTGAAATTTTAGCAAGTCTTGGCCTCTTCTCTTCCTGCGGGGATTTTCAGCTAATCTGTTTTTCGGTTCCATATTAATAAGCATCGAACAGAATTATTAAACTTGAGGTATGTGTTTGGTTTTAAGGTCCAACTGGAATATTAGCCACCTCAGAGTCCAAATCCATGCCCGTGTTGGGTTCTGTATCCAGTGTAACAAAAACAGCCTTGAACAAGAAAACTCTGGAGGCAGAATTCAACAGCCCGCCCCCCCCAACACCTGAGCCAGGTGAAGGGTCGTGTAAATGGGAAGGATGCTCAAGTTCCAAGGTTACATTTCAGTAAGTAATGATGCTCTTTACTAAGTAGTATGTAGAAAAAATCTGTGATGACTAATTTGTGTGCTACTTTGCTTTGTTTATCTCTTAGAGAGCTTTTGATTTGGTTAGCCAATAGATACTCTTCTTCCTCTGTTTGATGAGCCAACTTTTGATTCCAGGCTCCTAGCTTTAGAGGTCTAATGCTGATGCAAAGCAGATATATATAAAGAGAATTCCATCCCTAACTGGTTTGGTAATCTGATTCTTCTTCTACACAAAGAATTGACTTGGATGATCCTTATTCAGCATCAGAAGACATTTAATCATTCTTTCAAGATTAAATACTTAGATCATTCCTCTTAATGGTTCATGAGTGGCCAAAGAAGATACTAGATCTTTCAGAAGATACTAGGTCTTCCAACTTACTTTGAAGGGTATGTTTTTACAACCTTATTTTCTGATTCTCAATTAAAATGTACCTTAATATTGCTCTGTCCTGAGATTGAAGACATGCTATGTAAAGAGTTACCTGGCTTGAAAACTGGCACTTTGATTGTTAAAGAGTTAATCCTGCTATTGAATGTGTTTCAGACAGTTCTGGTGGAGGATCAATTTGTTTTATAACAATGGCAAGCTCTTTTTGAAATTAGTCTAGTTTTGCTTTAGTTCTCTTGCCAGGATGTCAGCTGGTTTGTCACACAAAGAAGAGGAAGAGGTGAGACAAATCAGATCAGCGAATATTGTAATCACGGTTAATTAAACCTCTGATTTCCTGTTCTATCAGGAAAGAAAGAATCCTTTTTTTTTTTTTGTAACTCTACCTGTCTTAGTTTTAAGGTGAAGCCTGGACAAATGAAGTTAAAATTCAGTTTAGATCTATTTTTGCCAACGGGTATTTTCTTCCAGTCTTGTATTTCTCTTATTGGTACTATTAACTTTTTTTCCCCTTCTTTTGGAATGAATGACCTTCTTTGCTGATTTACAGTTTTATCTAATTTCATTATGTTTAAAAATATATTTTCTCCTGCAGTCATGCATTTCCTTCTTTTGACGGGAGTCATTTGAACAGTTCTAACAGAAAGATGATCTATATTCATTCTTCATCTTTCCTATTACATTTGTTTAGCACCTAATTTGACATCAGCAGTCTGGCTACATTTGAACCAATATCCAGACACAAAAGCAATTTGGCTGAGACAAGTTAGTTTCTGAGAAATGCTTCAGTGTGTGTGTGTGTATAGATTTTTTTTTTCCTTTACCATTTTACACAGATAATCTTAATCAGAAAATACTGCAACTCCTTCCCCCTTTTGTCTGCCTTTTATTCTCCAAAAGTAAGTGGAAATTACATTTCCAAGAAAGGAAATGAAATAATTGCAGGCCCAAGGTCTGCAAAATGTGTGCTGAATTGACAGTGAAAAGGATCCATGTGTTGACAGACACAGTTGTTAGACACCATAAAGGCCTATGTGAAGCTCAATTTATTTCTCATCTTGCTTGTTCAATGACTGCTTAAGAGACACATTTCAATTTAATTTATCTACTTAAAGCACTAATACAAATACTCTGTGCTGCTGTATTAACTTTTAAACTTTGTAACCTAACGCTTGATTATTCAGTTCTTGACATGCTTTAGCTGAAATAACCAACGCCATGCATTTTCATATTGACAGCCATTTAGCAAAGAAGAATGGCTTTCTGAAAAATGTTTCTTAAGTACAGTCATCCAAATCAATCCAAGTATCTTGTGTATGTCCATGGTAATTATTCACTTCCCAAACAGATGCACTTCAAATCATTTTGTGTTTAAACCTAGCTTTTTAATGAGTAAAAGAAGTTTAACTTAGTGTAGTTGGATGTGAGCTTGAAAAGTAAAAAACTCATGTGATTTCTCAGGATCTCCTGAAAGTGGTTTAGCTACAGGGAATGAGAAAGGTTATTTCCTGGATTATTTCTGGCTGGCTTTTGACCAATAGGTTCGCTTTGTTATATAGGTTCACTCTGTTATACTAGCCATAAGGTGGAGGCAACCACATGTCTTACCTCGTAGATCTGAATTGTCACTTTGAAGTGAGATCAGCAGTTAAAGGACTTCCCTGGTGGCTCAGCTATAAAGAACCCACCTGCAATTCAGGAGAAGCAGGTTCGATCCCTGGGTCGGGAAGATCAGGAGGAGGAAATGGCAGTACACTCCAGTATTCTTGCCTGGGCAGAGGAGCCTGGCAGGCTACGGTCCGTGGGGTCACAAGAGTCAGACACGACTTAGCAACTGAAAAACGAAAAAACAGTGGCACCATTATCTTGAGCTGTGGCAACACCACCATAGTGTATTTCAGATGAGTGGCTTTATTGTCTCTTGACAAGTAATCAAGGTCAAGTGAAAGTGTTAGTCGCTCAGCAGTGTCAAGGTCAAGGGAGGATACCAATCACAGTAGCCTCTAATACATAACATTATTTTTTGTGCACATGTATGCATGCGCGCGTGCGCGCGCACACACACACACAAGTCCCTGCCACTCTTATGCTCCCTTCCGAGCCCCAGTTTGGCCTCCCTGCCCTGGTGTTGTTCCTTCTACCCCAGTTCTTTGCTTTTCCTTCCCTTTGTCTGAGATGCCCTTCCTCCAGCCGCTGCACTGTGTCACCTCCATCATTTATTTTCTCACATGTCAGCTTTTCAGTGAGACCTACTTTAACCATCTATTTAAAACTGTAACTCAACTCCTCTAAACTGCAATTCTTATTTGCAGTTTAAAACCCTTATCCTACTCCATTTTCCCCAAAACTGTTACTTTAACATACTATATACTTTGTTTATATATATATATGCTTATTTTTTTCTCTTCCCTCCTAGAATGTAAACTCCATGAGGATAGGAAATTTTTTGTTACTCATATATCTCAAACACCTGATGAAATTCCTGCCTTATGGTAGGCTCTCAGGAAATACTTACTAAATGAATGAATGAATACACTTTTTTATTAGTGAAACAGAATATCAATTAATTAGAATGCTCGGTTAACCTACATTACCCCCTTATTCAACAGTCACAAAATACAGATATATGTGTACCCAAATTTTAGATATTTTGGTTTGTTTGGGTGCTTTTTTGGTTTTTTAAACCTTTTGAAAATGCCCCAGTCATTTACATTGAGCGCAGGTGTGCATGTCTTCTGCATCTTTGTAGCTACACAAGATAGAGTGAGCAGAGACCGCAGAATGCCCAGATGTAAAAGAATGTTTCGCCTGTGCTCATTTGATTGGCCTCAAGTGGAAGGAAAGTTTGCTACCTACTTCTTAGAAACCTTTTAAAGTGAAGAAAGAAACATAGATGTTTTCTGCATAAGATCTTCACTTATCCAGAAAATTAAATAGCATCAAGCTCTTTCCAGAAAGTTTATTTTCCTTTTAATAAATCCCTAAAAATTATCATATGTGTGTGTTCCAAATAACTGAGTAAGTCCTGTTTGGTAAATTGTAGAGACAGAGGTACATGGGTTTATTTCTTAGGGACTTAGGAAATGGCAGGAGGCACCTTTGATACTTCATTGTAAGGATTAATTAACATTCTTGTCACCAGCCTGAGCAAACAAGGTTTTTTTTTGTTTGTTTTTTTGAACAAAAATGAAAACGAAGATAATCAGGACTTGGAGAAACCTAATTGTTTCTATTTCTCCTTTAATAATAGCTTTAGGAATAGTTGTGTCCTCTTTTAATTATTTCTAATTAAATAATTAGAAATAATTATGTGTGTGTGTGTTTGTATGTGCGCTCCAAGTCACTTCAGTCATGTCCAGCTCTTTGTGACTCTGTGGACTGTAGCCCTCTAGGCTCCTCTGTCCATGAGATTCTCCAGGCAGGAATACGGGAGTGGGTTGCTATGTCCTCTTCCAGGAAATCTTCTCAACCCAGGGACCAAACCTGAAATGTTTCCTGTATTGGCAGGCAGGTTCTTTACCACTAGCACCACCTGGCAAGCCCAATAAGTGTGTACTACCTGGTAATAATATCTTAAATCTAACAGTGAATTTGAATTTCATTAATTCTGATTAGTAATTGTTCAGACAGGAATTATGTTTATAACCTCCCTTTGTACTATGAGAGGTAAAGAGCTGGCCAAGCAAATGAAGAGTATAAGCTTTATTTTTGCTCTCATGCTCTCTGCAGCTGATCCAGAGTAAACTGACCGTGTTAAGATAGAGTAAGACTCATTGATTCAAGCTAATCAACGGCCATGTTGGTCAATATAAAATAGAGAAAATTCCAAATTACAGAGTTTTAAAAAGATAACTTTCATTACTTTTTGATAGCCACAGTACCTGGAAATAAACTGAATGTTGCACAGGGTCAAATGAACAAGAATGAGTTGTATTTTCATCAGTAAAAGCCTGTAGAGTGGGCGAGGAGTAACAGGGAAGCAGTATGGTCGGGTTTATAAACCAGTGTTTTCCCACATATGCTTAGGGTGGCAAGTAGCTTCAGATTATTTCCAGAATGCCAGCTCTACAATGATATCTTGGGTTTGCTAGCTGTATTATCTTTATGGCCTCAGGCAAGTTATTTAACCATTGACTGGTTCCTCATGTGGATGATGAGGGTAATCTTGTAGGGTTGTCATGTAAATTAAATAATAATGAAAAGTATTTCAACAGATTCCTTTTCTATTGTAATTATAATGCTGGGCCATTACTGGATGATCAGAGACAAAAGTTAGAGTTGAAAGCTTAGATATTGAACACCTGACTATTGACTGGACCAGGTTTCCTTGGGAAAATCATGTAACTTTTATTCTGGTTTTTTTTGTTTTTGTTTTTCTTGTTTAAAATTGAGGCAAATAGTTGAGGTATTTTCTAGATTCTCTTTCAAATCTAGAATCCCAATAAGTGAAAGTGCTAGTCGCTCAGTCATGTTTGAGTCCTCACGACCCCATGGACTGATGTAGCCTGCCAGGCTCCTCTGTCCATTGGATTCTCCAGGCAAGAGTACTGGAGTGGGTAGCCATTCCCTTCTCTAGGGGATCTTCCAGACCCAGGGATTGAACCTGGGTCTCCTGCATTGCAGGCAGATTCTTTACCATCTTAGTCACCAGGAAAGCCCAATAATCCCTCACAAATGTGGTTGCTAGATAAAGATGTTCACAGTTAAGAAAAGTTAAGCACATATTTTCTACTCCTAATATGTCTCTAAACATAGGTTTATAGAAAACACACACAAACCTAGAAATGTGAAATAATTTCTTGAAAAATTTTAATTTTTTAAACTATATCAGGGGAACTTACAAATCCAAATTGAAATGATTGTTATCCTTCAGGGCCAGGATACTCATTCCAACTCTGTCACTATTGCTCCAGATGCTTTTAGACCTACTTGGATTAGAGATAATCTGACCACAGAGGAAGTAAATTGGAAGGTCTTTCCTATCCATTTAATTTGGAGTGGAAAAAGTAGATGAGAAGTAGAGTGCTTTAGAGCCACGCAGTGAATCCTGCAAGAGAATCAGTGTCATGGTTCATTTTGGTTAAAAAAAACCTATATGATCCATTTTAACCACCACTGCATGTTCAACATGTTCCCAAATGACTCGGCTTTTGCAAGCTGATTCAATATTTGGAAATAGCCATCCGTTTGCCACCATTACAAATGCATTTAAAAAAATATGACTCAGACCCATGACATCCAACCACATGTACAGAAAAGTACTGTGCAATACAGGCAAGTCAAAGGGTGTTTCTTTAACTCCAGTTAGATTGACTGGTTCCAAATTTACATATTCTGGGGCATTGATTAAAGGGTAGCTAGGAAATTAATATTTCAGTAGCAAACATAAATTGAGCAATAAGTGAGAAAATGCAGTATAGTACCTAGGTATGGGTAAAGCTGTCTTCCATTTTATCCCGTGAGACACGTTAGCTCTATTATCAACAGAATGGGAAAGCCTGATGTTCTTGATTGATATAAGTGAAGTGAATTGGGAAAACATTTGGGAATGAAAGCTTATAACTGTCCATTGTATATGTTTCACCTGTTTTTAAGCTAATGTTGTCTATTATTCTTCATCAATATATATTAATATGTATCCATATTATAGCAACATTCATCTGAGAGGAAGTGTGCTTAAATTGCTGTAGGCAAGATGCCTGATGGACTTTTCTAGGTGGCACTAGTGGTAAAGAACCCACCTGCCAATGCAGGAGACAGAAGAGACATAGGTTCAGTCCCTGCGTGCAGAAGATCCCCTGGAGGAGGGCGTGATAAGCCACTCCAGTATCCTTGCCTGGAGAATCCCACAGACAGAGGATCCTGGTGGGCTACAGTCCATAGGGTTGGAGAGAGTCAGACACACCTGGAGCTGCTTAGTGCAGCATAAGAGATCCGATGGAGGCTGTGAGTAATGGTGCCAGTTTCCGATTTGGAGGTTCAGAGTTTTGCAATTTGCTTCTGTGATGTTTTGTTGTTGTTACTCATGTTTCACTAACATTTATTAAGCCAGTAGTTTCATGTGTTACTTTGATTCTCCCAAAGGTACAGATTGGAAGATTGGGCATTATCTCCACTTTACAGATGAGAAAACTGAGATTTAGTGACATAAACAACTTGCCCAAAATTCTATTCCTAATCCATAGTTGGGTCAGATTTTATTGAACCTTTTTCATTCTAACTTCAAAGCCCATGCTTTTGAATGACAGCATATTCATTGAGCATATTCAGAGCTCTAGGAATGGAAGTGAAGAAAATGACTATAAGGTTTCCCCTATAGGAAGCAATGCAGTTCATTTGGCCTATGTTACTCACATCCTGCTCCTCTGACCCTGCATATTCTTAGATGGTGTAATCTCTTTAATCTTTCCTCTTTCTAAGGCTAACCTAAACAATTAAAATATCTTTTGCCATGGGAAGAAAATGTCACCCAGTGAAACCCAAGAATTCTGAAAAGCAGAGTCCATCTGAATTAGCAAGAAGACTTGAAAGAGTAGCTGGAAATGAATTTGGAAAGAAATTGTTTTAATGTTTTTCATGTCAAACATCCAGTAAAGGAGCGTGCTTCACAAGTAAACTTGGGAAATTAATACACTAGAATACCAGCCTTAGCTCCTTTAGTCTTTGGCATAAATTTCATTTGTTGTTGTTTAGTCCCTAAGTTGCGTCTGAGTCTTTTGTGACCCCATGAACTGTAACCCGCCAGACTCCTGTGACCGTGGGATTTTCTGGGCAAGAATACTGGAGTAGATTACCATTTCCTCCTCCAGGGGATCTTCCTGACACAGAGATTGAACCTGTGTCTCCTGCACTGGCAGGAGGACTCTTTATCACTAAACCACTAGGGAAGCCCACGTTTCATTTATGAATTTTTTATTTTATTGACATTTCAAGCATGCTGAAGATTAGTTCATTCCCAGAAGTCAAGTACCTTGAACGTATCTGACTGTAACCATTGGATTTGAAAGATGTTTTACTAAATGATAATGTGACAATATAAAGATGAATCCCTGTGAATACTGTTTTTACAAAACATACATTCTCCAGCCCCAAATAAATTTCATTGTTGTAGCCACTTCATGCTGTACCCCTGTGAGTCAGCTCCACCTTTGATCAGTTCCCCATTAGCCCCTTTGAGTTTGGGCTGTAGTGTCCATTAGTCGTCATATTTTAGGACATCTCTTACATATAGAAAGATGGGCAGTTATAAAGAAAGCCTGGACAAATGGGCCAGCAGCATGGAGAGAGAAGTAAGCAGATCTTACAAGAGTTCTCCAGCACAATCAGTCAGAGGCCCAGGAGTTTCCTGTATTCTCGCCAGCTTGCCTTTTTGTCTCTGAACAGTCTCATCTTGGAAGTGGCCTTACTTGTCTGTACTGAGCTTTATTCATCTGTGTTCACTTTTTCTATTAATTACTTTTAGAAAGGTGAATATCCTCCTGAGAGTTACAACTAAACAAAGTGGTCAACCTCACGGATGATTTTTCATTTCATCCAGTTATATCTAAAACCTTGTTTCACAGGGGAGAACCCAGTTTCCGTTGTAACTGGTGTGATTTGCAGTGATGTCGTAGCTGTATCCTCATCTCTTGGCCATTCTCAAAGATGCTTTTAAGCCACAATTGCTAGAGACCCTTCCAGTTAACATTTCTCTAATTCATCATGCTTCTCTTCAACCCCAGATCTCCCCCGAACTCTAAGCTTTATCAGGCTTTTTAAAATTTCCTTTTTAACCATCAGACAGGCAGCTAGCTTGTCTTTTTTGTTTGGGAGGTCAAAACGGGTCACATTGTGCCCCATAGAAGAATTTAAAAAAACAAAAACCAATGTAGCAATTACAGGCCTTCAATTTCAATAGAAAAATGACCGTTTCCAGTGAAGCCATTTTTATTTCAATTTGCATTTAATTTCTAGATCTGTGGTGTCTCTAAATACATGTGACTTTTGGCCCCACAGAGATTTATTTTTGTGAGAGTTCGTCTTGTTTGAGCCATTAACTGACTACCAAAGTATAGTTGATAAAAGATAAATTTTAGATGTCTCATGGTTAGTATAATCAGTCAAATGTTTCTATGAAAGAAAAAGAAAATCTAATTACCATTTCTGGGTTTGGATTAAAAGATTGATTGACTTTTAAGTAGTCTCTCTTCAGGTTTTTCCCCATTATTTCCAGTGTGAAACTGATGTAGAAAAATGAAATCGCTCTTTTGCATTGGAGCTGCAGAATTTGAGCTTTTGAAATATGTTGCCAAATAGAAATTAAGATTCTCAACTTATTTTAGGGATGCTTGGCATAAAATTGCCTCAAGTCTCACCTGGAAGTTAGCTTGGTTGGTTATACAGCTATTTCTTTCGAGTCAACATTTTGTTCAGATAGAATAGAGCCGAGTTCTTTTAGTCCTTGGGGTGGACAGAGTGCGTTTGTTTTTTTTTTTCCTGTTACTCCCATCCACCCCCCCACCTCTTTTCTTTTCGTTTCGTGTATGTGAGTGTGCATGTGTTTGCTTGTGTGGTGCGGAGCAGAGAAAGGAGGGCACCTTCCGTGTACTTAGTAAACGTTTGTTTCTGAGAAGAGATGACTAGCTAGCAGAATGAACTGCATGGACGTTACTGCTTAAGCTGATGCTCTTATACAATTAAAGGATTTGCTGTGCTCTCCACTGTAATCTTAGTACCCCTGAATTGTGTACGGACACTGCAGGAAACGGCTCTGCTCGGCTAAGCACCGCGACAAAGGTTCTCCGTGTGTGCCAGCGCATGGACAATTAAGTTTTAACAACAAAATTAGCAGAACAACTGGATGTTCTGGAAGTTGAGATTGCCTCGCTGGTCTCTTTTTCCAGCCCCCTCCGTAGGAGTTTTCCTGTGGACTGCCCAGAAGACCCGCCTGTCCGTTTTGTCTCACAGGTGTTCTGAGTTGCTCCACAGACAGCAGATGCTTCCAGATTAATTGTTGAGGCTCTGTTATACCCAGTGTTAAAATTCTGTTGAGTAAATCTCAGAGTAGCTGTTAAAAATGCTGCTGAGCAATTCTCAGTTCTTTCAAAAAATGAATTGCCTTGTGACATTTGCCTCCAGTTGCCAACACCTATGATTTTTAGAAACTCAGCATAAAATATATCCTTTCGGCATGGAGAACCAAATTGCTTTTGGTGCTTTGTCATTTTTTTAAAACATCTTTCAGTAGTCTCTGCAGTATTTGCGTTTCCTTTTATTTTTGTATAGTGGAGTAGTGGGGACTTAAAATTTATTCAAATAGAAGTTCTGGCTAAAAGTTAAGTGTAGTTTCAGATCTGAGGATAAATTGATTTAACTTCTGAAACCTGATAAATGCTTTTCATCTGAAATATATTTTGTCATGCAACTATATAAAAAGTAGCACACTGAATTCTTCAGAACTTACCATCTTAAAAGAGAGTTTAAAGTATTTAATATAGTAAATTTAAAGAAAAATCTCTTAAAATTTAAAAATATTTTTCTGAAAATTATGAATGAAAATACAAACATTTTGTGCATGACAGCTTTCTTGAGGTGCCCACATTATAGATGATGACTCTGGTAGAAGACTTTATGTCTCTTAAAATTTCTTTTTTAGATAGCATTCACATTTCATAGCTGAGATCTCAGTCAGTTTTCCATGGTGACTTAAAAGTTGTAAAGAATTACAAAAATCTTTATAAGTAGCCCCCCAAAGTACCTTACACATTTAAAAAAAGAATCTTTGCCTGAGTTACAATCAGTCTTAGCTCATGCTTTATCATTGATTTTGCTGGTGAGAATCGTCTGGTTTCCTGGGCTGTCTGGGCCAGTGTATTTGGAATCCGTAAATGCGCAGAGCCCAGTTTACCCTGGAGGAATAAAAGAACTGGAACAAGGCTTCGTAGCTTTCACTCTGGTCTGGGAGGTAACCTGTGCGTTGAGAAGCTATGCTGCAGTTACTCCACCAAAGAAACTGTGGCTCAACGTGGACACAGAAGTCTTTGCCCAGGCATTGTTAACCTCTGTTAAAAAGGGATTCTTGTTAATCCTGGTGGCAAATCAGCATCCAGAAGGTGATGTCAGATTTCCAACCGTGCATGGTGGAATTCTGCTGCTTAACAGTATTTATTTTTCATAATTTAAAACTATATCTGTTTCCCCCTCAAACAGAAGCTGACCCAAATTGGCCAACTAATTTATTCTTTGAGCTTAAGTGTAGTTTCAAAAAGTACACAAAGCCAAAAGGAATTAGTTTCATTCTACCTTCACGATATGTAAAAGTTGTAGAATGAGCAATAAAGTAGAAAGTTTCATCTCTTGTTTGAAACTCGATTTGGGGAAATTTTGAACAAGTGTATTAAAATGTCCTGAAAAACAGGACGTCTAAGAGAAACAAAACTGCCTCTGGCTGCAGTGCCACTGCTGTTGACTGCTGTAGCAACTCATTAAAGGGCTTGGGGATGGGCTGGGGTTTGGGGGGGGTGGGTGGGCAGCAAGACTTCTTATTTTTACACAAGGGAAAATATAAAACTGACTTCCTCTTTGGAGTTTTCCCAGGAAACTACTTTATAAAGACACATTTAAATCTTTCCGTTTTCTGTCCTTGAAGGTGGTAAATATGATTGTGGCTTTATCCATTTTTATTGTAAATGAAGCAGAGTTCAGACCGTCCGGCTGTGCGTCATCTGTTGGACGGCTGCCACCAGCTAATGCAGGCGTCCCACTGGGAGACCAGAGAAGAACTATACTTTGATTCACCAGATTGTGTTAAATAGTCCAGCTGTTGCGATTTGAAAGATAGTTACCTCAGAAGTGAAATAGAAATGAACTTGGCATTTATGCCTCAAACCGTTTTTATACTGTTTGGCAATCAGCTTTTCAGAGGTAGCATTTTATAAAATAACTCTCACCGCTTAAAAGTTTCGTTCACTGTAATGTTCAAAATGTCCCACCTTTATATTATCAGTAAAATTAAGCTTGAGTGATATGCAAAATTTGCATGAAATAAGCATTTTCCCCCCTTCATTTCATGAGCTTTGATTGTATTCAATTGAGTTCAGAACCATGTCTATTAGGGCTCTTTGGGGGCATTAGTTAATTTGAATTGCAGCCGAAATGTTAGCTAGAATGTTGTTGAATATAATTGGAACGTGGAAAGTTGATTTTGAATGGAATTTCATTGAATGCAAACAATGATGTGCTTTTTTAAGAATTAGAAAGCTGCACTTTCATCTCTTGTAACACAGTCTGAGAAATCAGAGTCCCTTTATTATAAAGTTCAATTTTGGGCATTACCGTTTGCAATTGTTCTGATTCTTCTGGTACCAGTATCAGCTGGAGTCAGGTTTTTCGTTTTACTAGCAAGTGGCCCCATCTGCCCCAGCCTTCTGGCCCTCTTGCAGGTGGGGAAAAGTAACTGCTTTCTGAAAGGGCGACCAAGTTGTGTTGAGTTGGCCAAAAAATTCATTTGGGTTTTTCCGTAAGATGTTATGGGAAAACCCGAATGAATTTTTTGGCCTGCCCAATACTTAGGCATTAGGCTTCATGGAGTGGCATAGATTAGTATATTTTCTCCTAGCTTTTATTTTGCTTCTTGGTTTTTCTTTTTGTCTTGGAATAGCACTTAAATGATTGAAAATGACTCACAAAACACCTATTTGAATGGATCAAAAAATCACTGCTACTTTGTTGTGGTAAGAAAAAAAATATTTGACAGGAAGTCAAGATGCCACAATGTTAATCCTTATCTGCTATTAACAAATTGTGTACTCACACAAGCATTTAACTCACTATTCTTTGGTGTCATCCCCTGATAAATGAGAAGGATGGACTAGTTCATGTCAGTAATCCCTCTCAGCCTGAATAGTCCATGATTCCAGTCTTCATGTCAGCTCTAAAATTTAAGCTTTGGTTCGAGATTTTGCATCTTACAGGAGAAGGTCTGCCATACTTTTTATGAATACTGACTTTTAATTCCTTATTTGGGATCATTGCTCTTAGACGAATTAAAGTAGAAAAACTGAACCAAACAATGGTACACTGCAGTTCCTATTGGATTGTTGTGTTTGAGCACCTGGGATTTTTCACCTTGGGGAGAAGCCTCAGATTTAACCTTCTAGAACCTGCCACTGTTGCTGCCTAGAGTAGGAGCCTGGGTTCTAGGCACCATCACCAGGGGCGCTTTCTGGCTCTTCCCATAAGATGGGATTGGAGGTACAATGAGGAACAGGGTTCCTCATTCCAAAGGGAACCCTGGGCAGCTCCTCCATGGGAACCAGGGATAGACTTAATGATGTCACACCAGGAAGAACTAGGCTTAAGTCACAAAGGAAAAAAACAAAACAAGGGATAGTTCCAAGGGATGAATTTTATATTTATCAATCTGAAAGATACAGGTGAAAACAAGGATTCAGAAAAAAATCTGTAAACGTACCAGAATTAGCCTGTGGCATCATCATCGTGTTTCTAGAAGATGCCTTTGGTAAAAAGCTATGTGATGTTGTGGGATAATCAGGGACAGGGAGATAGGAACTTCTGATTCTTGTCCTAGTTCTGCCACCGATAAGCTGTGTAATTTTAGGTCTTGCTCCTCCCCTCTCCAAACCTCATTTTCCTTATCTGTAAAAGAAACAGTTGGACTAGACGATTGCAATAGTCCCTTTTAGCTTCAACCCTTTGGAATTCCAAGCCAGTGTTCATTATCTTTCAGAAACTAGTTAATTCTGATTCTCAACACATAGATTCAGAGAAGTTTTCCACTGTGCCAAGTTCAGTGATAACCAAAGGAGTTCTCAAATTGGAGTCTACAGGTGACTTAATAATAGATTAATCTATCATTGAGAAGCCTACTTCAGGAAAGAACAGCAGTTCTCTCGACTGAGACAATTCCAGGAAAATTGCAGCCTGTCCATACAGAATTTCTGAGTTTCCAGTTGGGTCAACATCATTTGTTGCTGTTGTGGAGCCCCAAGAGCACTTCCTGGAAGTTTTCAGCCTTCAGCTGATGAAGAAAGCATTTTTAGGATATGTTCATCACCCCTTCACCTGCAGACACACGGGGGCATGAAAACACCCATGGTAGTTCTACAAAAGTGATGAGTGAAGGTCAGTATGGATCGATAGAAATCGCTCACCTGAAATGAGATGGATACCTCCATTGCATGTGTCGAGCAGACTGGCTGGCTTATCTGCAATGGGCTTAGACCCAGTGTCATGGAACCAGACTAGGGACTTGACTGGCAGATTTTATGTGACTTTGACTGTAACAGTTTAACTAGACTGGAACTTCATTTTCTAGAATTCCCTTGAATTCTCTTACCCATTTGTTTCTAGGTTAGGCTTTGCCACAAGAGAAATTGGCACGAGCTTTAGAAAGTGGAAGTGACATAATAGTCTTTTTTTTTTTTTTTAATGCTCTGAAAGTGTGTGTAGGGCAGGCGTTTTTACTGCTCATGCACGTTGTCACCTAGTTGGCATGTGGCACAGCTGCCTCCCTCTCCCCTTCTAGCATCCCCAAATCTTGGGCCAGATGCATGTGTGATTCCATGTGGAAGGGCTCCAAGTTTACCCTGAAGTTCACCCGCATCAACAGGACTGGGGATTGTGAGAGATGGGGCTCTTGTTTGTCCTCAGCTTCTTGCTGCTTCTCACCTGCACAACCTGCTGATTTCAGGCCCAGCATCATACACAGACTCACATAGACTGCCTGACTGGCTCTCTCCATTGCCTGAGGTCTAACCTATAATGAATCCTAATGCCATTCACGGTGGTTCTGCTTCTCTGACCGTGGATTCGGTCTTTCAGGTGTTCCCTGGGTCAGAGGTCAAGCCAGATACCACTGGGGTGAATTCATCCCATGGTGATTGCCAAAACACTGATATCTTAAGAAGTGGATCTTTGACCAGAGTAGGTGGGCAGTGTCAGAGGTGTCTGCTAATGAAAAGGGTGTTGCCAGATTCAGGCAAAAATAAAGGAATCCGTCCTCACTACAGTGTAACGTTCCTCTCAGGCCCCTGGTCATCTCTCTGCTTTTACTCCTCCAAAGAAGACAGTTATGTGCTAGTTACTTATTGATGATAATCAAGTCACACAGTATAACTGGAAAGCTCTGTAGCAGTTTTCAAGCATTTGGACAGATCTCAGTGCTAGGTGGTAAAACTGTGGTCCCTGGGTTGGAGTTTTGTTACCTGTGGATGTATTGTGCAGGCCACTGTCTCAACAGTTGATCATTTGTTCTTGTTTGCTTTTGTTGTACAACAGAGGTATCTAGACCTGCTCACACAGAGGCCTTGGTTTCTGAGCATTCATTCTGAGCCTTTCACACACGGTAGTTCATTAGTATTCGCTCATTTGTTTGCTCCACAAATGGGTCTGCTCTGGGTGCTGCGTTTAACTATGAACAAAGCTAAACAGTCCAACTCGTGGATGCTTACATTTTACTTAAGAGACAGACGTTTAACAACTGGTTATTTAACTGTAACTGTGGTAAGTCCAACAAGGGAGCAGTATGAGGCAGTAAGGGAGTGTCAACCAGCAGGTCTGACCTACGGGTCAGGGAATAATAGACATCAACTCATCAGGGGAACTAGTAGAGCAGTGGGGAGACCTGGCCAGCAGTTCATCAGTACCCATCCTGACATCCAGAGGTGGACATGGGTCAGGGGTGTGCTGGGTCATGGTTAACGTTCTAGCAACTACCAGGAAGACCAGATAAGTCTGAATAGCCTCTGCCTTGCCTGCAACACACCCCTCAACCTCCAGGCATCAGATCAGCAGTCCAGCCCCTTCAGATGGTTGCTCCTATCCTATCTTCTGAGAGGACTAGGTGCCCACAGCCTAATCTCCTGACACGTGGCAAGAGAAGAGCGTTGCAGGACATCTCCATTTCCACAAGGAAATTATTGCCTATTTAGCTGGAGAAGCAGTAGCTTCTTACATCAGAAGAGAAGAGAGGAAACTGCAGTGGAAAAAGAAACTGCATTTGAAATTCAATAAGAAATTTCTCAAATATGACTCTCCTTTTTAGAAAAAGTGGTAACTTGGCATTTCAACTGACTCTCTAGATTCTCCCATCCGCCCTGGTTCCTTCCCTCATTCCTCCCCAGGTCTGCCCAGAGTCGTTCCTGCCAGCAAATGGCAGCAGCTGGCACATCTCTCAGCTGCCCATGGGGGTTGGTGGTGATTTATTTCCGTCCTCCACGCAGTCTCCTCAGAGCTAATCTGCACCCCCAGTACCCTGGGCACAAAGGAAGAGCTCCCTGCCTCCTTCCAGCTAAGCAGGGGTGGGGCAGGAGCCGGGGCAGCGGGCAGTGGGGGGTGTGCAGAGCACCTGGGAGCTTTGAGCTTCTATGAGAAGAGTGTGCGATTAAGCAGGTAGGTGCCTTTGGCTTTTTAACACTTCCGCAGTTAATTGCTCTGACTTTTTCTGCCTTTCTTCTGGCCTTGTGTTCCTAATATGTAATCTAATAGCTTTGTTTTTTTAAATGGCTGGCACCTCAAAGACCACTTTTTGCATGTTGATTAGACTTAGAATGTTTTGGGATTTTTTGCTCCTCTAAATCCAGGAATATGGAAAGATAAATGTTTTCTCTCTCTGCTTTTAATTTTTTGTTTGTTTGTTTAACTGTTCACCCCCTAGGCCTCCCAGTAACACTGGATACAGGAAACAATACATTGGCAGTGGAAAACAAGCCAAACCAGTTGTAGTTTTAGATCCTGTTTCCGCACACGAACCCCAAACCAAAGACCAGGTCGCTGAAAAAGATCCAGCTCAACACAAGGATGATGAAGGTGAAACTAAACCAGGATACAAACAGAAAGTGAAAGATACCAACAGCTCCAACTGCTGATTCATAAACTGAAGGCTGGCGTGTTCGGAAGTCCTTTTGCAATGAGCACATGATTAGTTTTGGTGTATTGGCAAGGGCTATAGACACTCTGTTCTTGTCACTGTATTCAGAATATAGGTTCTTTTCTGATGTCACTTTTGTAAGTAGTTCACCTATAAATATAAGTAAGCTATTTAGCAAAATACACATTCTTTGTAGCTTTTTTTTGTTCATAGGGATAAGATTTTTTTCTAATTACTGTATTAAATGTGACTTCTTTTAGAAGATAACAAAAAATTCAGATGTTATCTTCTTAGGTAATGTGTGTACCGCTAATCAAATGTAATGATGAAAGGTTGCAGCACTTGTGTATAATTGGATAAACAGAACTGACTAGCTTAATAAGGTGATTTTTAAAAAAAAACTCAGAGAAGCTTCTGTTTTGCATATCTGATCCTTTTTTTTTTTTTGATGGAGAAACTTCAGTAGCATGGAAATTGTTAGGCACTGTGGTATACAAATTACTTTCTAGGATATACTGAGATAAGCTTAAAATTTCAGGAGCTAATGTCAAGCTAGCAGTCCCATCAAGGCATCTGGCCCCACTGAAGTGAAGTCGCTCAGTCATGTCTGACTCTTTGCAACCCGATGGACTGTAGGCCACCAGGCCCCTCTGTCCATGGGATTTTCCAGGCAAGAGTACTAGAGTGGGTTGCCATTTCCTTCTCCAGGGGATCTTCCCGACCCCGGGATCAAACTTGGGTCTCCTGCATTGCAGGCGGACGCTTTACTATCTGAGCCACCAGGGAAGTCCCATACTCAGTGTTAATTACACAAGTTATTAACTATGGGATGATTGTGTCCAAAGCCTCCCAAAGACTTTGGAGGGAATGCCCTAGTGACCTGAATGCAGAACTGAGGTGAAGTCCAGAGCTTGAATTTAATAATAGAGTATTATCTTGGTAAACAGTGTGTTCAGTGCTGTGAGTCAATTGTGTTTTCTCATGTACTCGTGCGGCACAAGTACCATATTTTATCACAGTTCTTACGTACAGTGAAGATAAGTGACAAGCATACAATTTCTTGCTTCACTGCTGTTTTACATTACACAAATTTGTTGTTTTGTTTTGTTTTGTTTTTAAGGAAATTAGGTGGTAGTTAGTCTCCAAAAATACAATGCTTCAGTCTACCACGGTGAATAAAGAAATGTAATCAGGGATTTAAAAAAAAAAAAAAGACTTATGCAGCTTTTCAAAGTTGATTGTTTCAAAATTGGTGTTTATTTAAAATAAGTGGTAATGTACTTGAATGCATTTTCTTATGACAATGATTCAGTAATGGTAATTTTACTATTAAAGAAAGTGAAAGGGTTAGTTTTGTTAGCATAGCTCAGCATGAAGCTGTCAGGTGCTTCTCACCTAAGGGCGGAAGAAAATGATAGTAATAATTGCAGTAGTTGTATTTTATTTTTGCACGTATGCTAAACATAGGCTTGAAAAGGTGGGTAGGCAGGTAAATGTACTTCCTAAATTTGGAGATAATTATCTTTCTGTAGGTTCGTTAAGGCTTGGCTGTTTCCATGTTTCTTCCAGTGATGTTTTTACAGTTACTTATCCGTTCACTCATAGGGAATTAAAATGTAATGTTTTTCAACTGTGACTTCCCCTGATTGAACAATACTGCTGTATGATATACAAATTACAAACTGCATTAATTCACCGAAAATAAGGTCTGTTACGCTGTGATTTGAACTCTCCTCAGCACATTTATTAAAAAGCACCAATAGTTTACCACTAAAGGTCACTTGTGGCTATTGATATTTTTGGTTTAGTTCCCCACACTTGACATCCTTTAATAAAATAATTGTATAAGACTTGATAAGTTTAGTAGTTTTTAATAATCCACAAAATGATTTCTTTTGAGGAATTTTATGCTATGTTTCTTCCTGCTTTTCCCATTCCTGTGTATATTGTCTGCTAGCGTGTGTCTTAAAGGTATTTAGAAATATAAAATTCTGTACATTTGTAATTCCATCTTTCATCACACCCCCTTTCCAGGGTAAAGAGTCAACCATCTGGTGAAATGTGTTACCTGGACCAGGCAACATGTAGTCACTGGTATTCTGAAAGTGTTCTTACATTTTCTGAGCTGCTTATTCCTTCACCATGATCACAGAGTATTTAAAGTTACTTTGATAAAATTAATCCTAGTACCTTTCTGTAGCTGAGCTAGTCTCTCATAAACTCCTCACCTCCACTGGTTTCAGCACTTGCTCATTCCTGTGCAAATTGCTATGGCGTTAACGGCTAAAACCACACAAACTTGATTGGCCTGAGTGAAAACAGTGGACGTTTTGGCTCTGACTCTCTGTGTTAGTAGCTTCCGTTGTGTCTGACTCTTTGCAATCCCTGTGGACTGTAGCCTGCCAGGCTCCTCTGTCCATGAGATTTCCCAAGCAAGAATAATGGAGTGGGTTGCCATTTCCTTCTCCAGAGGATC
Organism: Muntiacus reevesi; assembly: GCF_963930625.1. Taxonomy (NCBI): domain Eukaryota; kingdom Metazoa; phylum Chordata; class Mammalia; order Artiodactyla; family Cervidae; genus Muntiacus; species Muntiacus reevesi. The sequence continues at coordinate 158,863,143 of NC_089250.1, read as the reverse complement.
TTCCCAACCCAGGGATCAAACCTGGGTCTCCCACATTGCAGGCAGATTCTTTACTGTCTTCAGACTACGCACCAGTAATTCCACCTTCCTTACCTTTTTGTTAACAGTAAAATGTCTGTTAGAAATGGAGTAGGGCAGGTAAAGATTACTGTTGATTATCCTACCAGGCCATTTTTTAGGATATTTGTCAGGTAAATGATAGTCTTTAGCACAGAATGTTAAAAACAAGGCTTGGATGATTTTTATAAATGCACACCATACATGTTTAGGGGCTTCCCTGGTGGCTGGATAGTAAGAATCTGCCTGCAATGCATGAGGTTTGATCCCTGGGTTGGGAAGATCCCCTGGAGAAGGGAATGGCAACTCACTCCAATACATATTTAATCATTTTCATCATGGAACAGCTTCAGCTTATGTGGCAATAAGTTGTGGATAATGGATAAACATCTCTCATCATCACTGACCTTAGGAAGGTCATCAAGCAGCCCTTACTTGGATTTGAAGTGTCTTCCGAGCACTAACATTCCCAAGTCCCCCTGCCATTTCTTATAAGGGGTATGATGAGTTTCTTTCATCTCTTTATATGTAACATCTTATATATGTTTTGTGTCTTTTATATGTCCTGTAACGTGTATAGAGAGAGAGGAAATATATAAATAGAAACAGTGCTTATCACTTTCAGAAGCTTGAAATGCTAATGTCCATTTGGTGACCCCAGTCCTCAAGTGAGTTAAAGGAGAATAGGCAGTGCTCGGCACTGAAATTAGTGTTGACTTGGTTGAGGTAATAAATCCCCTCTCTGGTTAATTTAGTTATTCAGTTACTAACTTAGTTGTACATTTTTGTTGCGGCTTCATTCGGTTATAATTTGTATCACAGTTTCAGGGCATACACTCACATGATCTCCCATATTTCATGTGTGTGTGTGTGTGTGTGTGTATGTGTGTGTGGGGGGTACATGTGCAGAGGTTATGCAAACACTTACCCATCGCTTATTGCTAAGAATCAGGGAAGGCAACAACAATCATACGCTGTGACACAGCTCTCTTGACTTAAGAGTGATACCCACCAATCCTCCTGCCTTGTGCTTTGAAAGAATCTGCCGTGGAGGCAACAACAATCATACGCTGTGACACAGCTCTCTTGACTTAAGAGTGATACCCACCAATCCTCCTGCCTTGTGCTTTGAAAGAATCTGCCGTGGAGCCTATTTTAAGGCACTGCTTTTAGAGCAAGGCCTTGGCTCTGCCATAAGACCATGACATCACCCTATTAGTGCTCTTCAAAAGGAGAGGTCCTCAGTGTGCTCAGAAAAACTTAGAGAATACACCAGAAATCTAAACTTAGCCAACTTTCTCGCAGGTCAGTATGTAGCAATTTATGTAGTTTTGAGGAAAAACATGGTAACTGTACCGAGAATTTAAATCTTATAAAGCCATTGGATATTATTATATTTACAGGCATGTGTTTGAATATGGTTGGTTTTGGCTCTCTTCTATCACCTCAATACCAGCTTTCAAAAAAGACAGTGTATATGCTGCATCATTTTTAATCACCTACTAGATGCTGTAGTAAAAATAGTTATGCATTTAATGGCTTTAAGGGTATTCATCCACTGAATGAATAAACTCAGTGTACTGAATTTATACTCATTTACTTACTCATACTCATTCCAAAAAGGCTCTAAGGAGATTCCCCAGAGATATAAATGATAGATGAAAAACTAAAATTTAGAAAGAGGTATGAATCAGAGAAAAGGGATTTGAGGATAGGAAAGTTAGAGGAAGCTGTTTGGCTCTTAAAACAGTACGTGAAACTCTCATAGTTTTGCCCGAGGTTGGCTATAAAACTGTGTGCATGCTTTCTAGCATGGATATTTAAGATAAAAAGAGAAGATGTATACCTCTTCCTGACAGAGAAAGCTCCCAGTGTAAAAGATGTTTGTTTTCAGAGATGTTCTGACTAGTGAAGTATGAGATGTTTGAACTGAGTGTGGAGTTGGTAGCAAAAATATTGGACTGTTGTACTGGGTCCTGACCCCTCCCCTCCAATGGACATATACAAACATGTGCAAGACAGTTTTTCCAGGAACCAGAGCATGAGCATGTACAAACAGGGTCCCCACAGAAATGAGACAGCTGGGAGACAGGTTCGCAGGTATAACTTCCGGCAAAATATCTCTCTGTTTTTCACCAAACAGTGAACGTAAAGGAAGAAAAAGCACACGAATTAGTGAAGTTTTTGGAGCAAAAGCAGAATGAAGCTATCCTCCAGGTCTATCAGTGTAATAGTCAGTGGTGTGGCTGTCAGCTGGGGTGCGCGCAACCCTGGTGGGTGGACGCTCAAAGTTTAGCAAGTTCCTCTGCAACTTCTGTGGGGAAGATGGGCTCAGGGACCCCTGGCAGCTCACCAGCCTTTTCAGCTTCCTCATTCCAGTAGAAAAATGTGTGTTCTTCATTGAAGCCTGTTAAAAATGACAACAATAAAGTTTACTAATTCAGTGGCTCTGATTTTTTTTTTTTGGCTATGTGACATGTGGGATCTTAGTTCCCTGACCAGGGATCAGACCCATGCCCCCTGGTTGGAAGCACAGGGTCTTAACCAGTGGACCAGCAGGGAAGCCCCTGGTTCCAGTTTTTCTCTTTGTTACAGGATTTAGAGGAGAGCAACTTCAGAACTGTCCAGAGGTGTCACACCACCATTAGAAAGGATTCTAGACCTGCAAAAAAGTGGGCCTGTCATTGGTTATACATTAGCTGCAATACACTTGTTCTGTTCAGCTTGCACTGTATCCTTAGACAACATTCTGGAACGTTTGGTGTACAGCGGACTTTGGGCAGAGGCTGAGCAGCATAGGATGAGAGGAAGATGAACTGGAGGGAAGGCCAGTGCTCTGCACAAGACAAACCTTTGCCAACTAACTATGCCAACGTCAACCTCTGTCGACTCAGACTGTTGCAGTCAGGTCCCCGTAGGCAGGAACAGTGTTTTAACGGCTGGGCTTTTGCCAAGATTTCCTACACAACCTCTCAGTGGAGTGGTTTGCTTTTCCAGGTTTTTTGGTCCCCCTTCACGTGTATTGACCACTGCCAATGTCAGCAAAATCCTCATTAATCTGTTAATCCATTCCGGAATGCTCAGGCCGGCACTGTCACCAGAGAGGAGCTGAGCCTCCGGTCACTAGAGTCCTTTTTGATGCCCCGAAGCAGCTGTTCCCCTTGTGGCGAAGTCTGGTTGGAAATGTGATCGGTCATTTAGGGAATCTAGAGCTTCCACGAGTCAGGATGACAGAAATTAATCAGACAACAGGTAGGAGCCATACAATTTTACCCATTTGAAAAAAAAAAGCCCTCACGTTACACACTAAATAATACGAACTTTGGACTGTCCTTACATGACTGAGACATAGTCTCCCCATTATATCTTTTTTTTCTATAAATCTTAGGATGTGTGTCAAGGTCATTACATATGTTAAATGTGACATATTTATAGTTACGATTTCTGTTGGTCCCTGAAAAAAGTGCCTATATTGAGTCACAAAGCAGGACTTCCTTGCTACTCCACAATGCTCCCTATAATATATCTATCTCATCCAGAGTTACATTTATGGCAGTGGTCAGTCCGCAGCCTTTTTGGCACCAGGGACTGGTTTCATGGAGGACAATTTTTCCATGAACCGGGGGGAGGGTGGTGAGGGGATGGCTTTGGGATGACTCAAGTGCATTACATTTATTGTGCCCTTTGTTATTAATTACATCAGATCCACCTCAGATCATCAGACACTAGGTCCCGCAAGTTGGGGACCCCTGATTTATGGTATACAAGTATGTCAGCACTACTTAAATAACATCCCTTTTTGCAGTCTGGCAATTCCATTTTAAAATAGAATAGTTTTAGAATTTTGCAAAGACAAGTATTGGTCTCTTTAGACATCTTTGCATGCTTTCTTTTGGGTATCACAGTAATACATCAAGAGTAAAAACGCATGTTGGGGGTTTTCTCTCCAGGTAGCTGGTACATAAGCTGCTTCTATCCATGCAGATTTACAAAGTTCTATGTCATAAATGACTGGTTCATTTCTCTTGAGACTGTAGTCTTTCCAAGCTACATTAAATTAACATGCTGTCTACTTAAGTAGGACAAATTGTTGCCAAGAACCACCAGGGAAACATCCGTCTTTAACTTTCCTGGGCTGTGCAGAGAAACCTTAAGTATAATTTGGACCATAACAAAAGGTAGGCTTGGAAATTCCAATCAATTAAGTCTATTGAAAAGCATCACACAGCCTATGCATCAAAAAAAGGGCGAGAGTTTTAAACATTCAGGTAAATAGATAATCCATTAAGAAAACAATGCACATTGTGGCAAATGCCATCCTGGTTTTGTCAGCACTTATTTATAGTCCTTGGATTCCCTTGCCCTCCTGCTGAGAGACTTCTATTCCTCCCTCTCCCAATCTTTGTTCTCTTATTCATCGCTAAAGGAAAACAAAGCAGAAAGCAGCACATACCCAGTGTTCCATTCTGGCCAAGTTCTTCCTCTATAGTAAAGAGGCGGTTGTACTTGGTCACCCGTTCGCCACGAGAAAGACCTCCCAACTTGATAAACCGGACACCAAGTCCAACAGCCTAGAGGGATGGGGAACAGCTTATTTTAAATGGAGTCATATTTTGCTCAACTAAACTCTTTAGGGAGAAGGGACACTGCCCCTGTGTGCTGTTTTGGTTTACTCTCAAGTCAGTTTCTCATCTTATGTGTGTAAAGCGGCCTTGAAGTTAATTTCTCTTACATCAGTAAAGCGGCCTGCTTACAAGCCGAGAAGAGTCAGAGGTACAGAGATAGTGTGACTATACATCAGATGCTCTCCTAGTCATGTGAGCATGCTGACTTTTATATAAGAACACTCTGGCCTTTCTCACTTCATTTTAGAAGGTAAGATTGCAAGTGCACACCCCAGTCATTTCAGTATGCTCATCCTTTTCCCAGGACTTCAATTTTTCTTGTTTTTACAAGTTCAAAGATTAGCTCTTTGCAAAAGGTAGTTGTCTGGGAGGAAGCCAGTCTTTCATGAAAGGTTACATGACTTTGTCTGCCAAAGTCCACCGTTCTCTGAGACGTCATTTCGTGATAAAAGCAGTGTTTTGGCAATTCTGCAACGGACCAGTTTTCAGCACTTACCAAGTCGACAAGGCTGTCATCAGACGACTCTCCTTCTGTGCTTCCAAAGACAGCGATGTGCTTCTTACCTGTAAGCAGAGGAGTTCTTTTCATTTTAGATGGTATGAATCTAATCAGCAGATACAAGCCTCCAGAATAAAACTTTAAAGTTTGCCAGAGGTTTAAAACTGAAGAGTCAATTTGTTGACCACCTGAGAATTCTAACCCATACATTTGCATTTCTAGTACCCTGATTTTATCTGTGTAGATAAATACTAATTGAATTCTATGTTTCATCAAATATAAGATACCCTCGATTGTAAGAGGCGCCATTATTACCACTAAACAGGAAAAATGCTCAAGTTAGATTGATACATTTCTCAGACCACAGCTGTAAGACAAAATCATCCATGTTCAGTGTAGAAAAACATGCATCTTAGAGTCAAAATACATGGTAAGTACAAGGGCATCATATGCCTAAATAACAGATTTCACAATTCATGTAAAATTTTGTTCAAAGGAAAACTGTCATTCTAAATGTTGACTTATTAGAAGAGCAGTGTTAATAGTACTTAATTAATCACTTTTAAAGATCTCAAAACCCCTTAAAATTTGCCAAAACCTACAAAGACTGCAATCCAGAGTTCTTCCTGTGGTGACAGTCTTGTGTCTTACAGGCAGGAGTTATAGCAGTGATCTAGTATGGGACAGAATGTCTGCTGAGTGCCAGGCCCAGGGGGAAAAGCCAGGCCCGGGGCATCTCTCCCACCACCTGCAAGCTACCCTGCCTGGGTCCTAGACTGGGGAAGCCTGCAGGTGAAGGGACCACACGCATTTCATTCCATCTTCTGCCACTAGCCCAGGCCCCTGGCTCCCAGTCTCCCTCTGAGTCTTGCACCAGCTCTGAGACTAGCCTTCTGCATAGTTCCTGAGATCCACTCACAATACTCATGTTTCAGGCCCTGTGCATAAGTGAACAAGACTCCTGAGAACGCCCTGGAAAGGGGGGAAACAGGATGAGATGGTTGGACGGCATCATCGACTCAATAGATGGGATCATGTTTGATGTCCGGGAGATAGCGGAGGACAGGGAAACCTGGGATCACAAAGAGTCAGACCCGACTGAGCAAGCTGTGGTTAGTACTACAGTTGAAACTTTTGAGGAACTAAAGAAAAAAAAACAGTGTGGGCTAATGATTGAAAAAAAAAAATCACTGTGGTGTCCTGTGAAGCTGAGAGAACAGCGGCCTCAGCCACGCGTTTGTGGTAGTCCTCCCTGAAAGGGGCGACCTCCTGGGTGGGGCTGTTGTTAGAACATTATGAACTAAATCAGTAGTGCTGTTGAGCACTCACAAATGGTTGGGGTGTTTTTCCTTCCAAGATGGATTCCATGCTTTTGAGTACCTAATACACTACGTATTTAAGTTCACCATGAGTCATTCAGATCTGCGCTCCCACTCACCGTGGATGAGGCTGGTTATTTCCACCAGGTCTGACATGGTGGTTTGGTTGGTGTGTTTTATGATCAGCCCGCTGCATTTGAGGATGCTGACGTTGCCCTCCTCCAGCAGCTTAGAGATGCTTTTGGATGCGGTGCCTGCAATTATGTAACACCTGGAACCAAGAGCATTATAGATGCTGTCCCACTGTTCAGAGTCCTGGGTGGATATTTAAGAATTGGTCATTACAGTGTATGGAGCATCATCACAAAACAACAGGAATCATACAGTAGATAATCAAAGTTAGACACCGTTATGAGATACACAAGCTAGGGATTTAGGGGGAGTTTTTGGTTTTTTGCATATTTCAGCTGAATGCTGCCTGTACCACAGCCACACAAGTTAATAGGCTTTGTGGAACAGAAACCTAAAGTGATTAAATTTGAGCTTAAAGATCTAGTGAGTAAAATGTTAATGCACATTAAATGCTCTTCACCACGTTGATTCTGACATCCCTCAAACACAGGCTCTTCCCACCCACTGTGTTATCCACGATGCTGCTAAAGACTGGCTGGTTGGAGGATGTTAATGTTATTTCTGATAAAAAGACAATGGAAAGAAATGAGCCTGCAGGGTTGTAGACCCTCATTCCCAACACCCTTATTTTTAATTGGTGAGACCACCAAATGAAATGAAATGCTCATTTAAATAGTAATATACAGTCTTCCCAGCTATTGTACTAGATTTCCACCTGTCCCATGAGGACAGACAATACAGGTGCATCTTATCACATTAAAAAAAAGAGCTATGGCCAGAGCCTGGGGACAAGAAGCAGAAGATATGTCTGGTGGAATGAAAGATCTGGGCTCAGCATCTTCCACAAGTGCTGGGATGTAGCCAGGCTGTGAAAAGAAAGATGGGACTGAGAGATCCTGGGGCTCCAGTAAGATCCAGCTCTCTGTCTGTCCCTCAAATTTTAATAGCTGAGTTATCTCAAAGAGAATAGCTGCTTACTGTATCTAATGGCTCTCAAGTTCATAAAATCAAGAATGTAAGTTTTGAAGTTTAAGTGGGTTAGGAAAAAAGACAGTTGTAGGCACACAGACAATCCTTGTCGGATGCATTAGTGCGAACAGGTCAGAAAACGCCAATATCTCAAATCTTTTAAAAAAAAATGTTTTTTTTTTTTTTAACTTCTGTACATGTGTAGTAACTGAATTTAGGTTAAAAAACATTTGGCCGAGTTGAAGTTCTGTTTCTATGAGCACTTGGAAATGATGTGTGATTAACCTACTGAAGCACCAGTGAGCACATCAGGCATCAGTTAGGCTGCTGGTAAATACACAGGTACTCTGAAGAGCTGGGGGATACACGTTTTACTCCGTAGACGGGCACACTCCTAGGTAATTCTGTTTCTGCTAGTCATTTGCCTGGTAAGTGCCTTTTCTCATAAACGCCCAAACAAAATATCCCAGCCCAAATTACATTTCAAACCTACAGATCCAAAAGAATGAGACTTTGTTCTGTTTTATTATAAAATTCAAGGTGAATCCTGTTACCTCCTTCCTGAAAGGGTCAATTAAGGCAATAATTGAAGGGAACTTGTTGATGAGATCCACATACAGGTCAACCATCTCAGCTGCATTTTTGTAGGTCCCCATTATCACTTCATATTTTCCTTTACTCTGATAAGTGTAAGGAAGATATTAAAATAAAGGCTAAATGATGAGTTCTTCAAACATTAAAGATGCAATTCAACTTCACTTTCATTCATTTCATATAAAAGACTTCAGGTTATTTTCAGGCCACCCTCACACGAGAAAACTGTGCCATTTACTTTAAATATCTGTGAAATATCAACCTGAGAAAATCAAGTCCACATTTCTCTGGATGCCCCATACATCTCTTCCCATGGACTTCAGATGAAACCTTCTGCACAAAACAACTGCCTGCAGTGTAGGAGAGGAATAATTCCTTACTTCAGTTTTAGGATGTGATGCCAGATACCTGGCAGTTTGGAAGATGGGCAGTCACATAAATTCATAAACAGAATAGCAGTGCAAACCTGCCTACTCAATAGAACTACCATTGTTCAGCTCACAGTGAATGAATTTAGCTTGCTTCCTTTACTGTGAATATTTTAAATTTGAAAGCAGGGTTAGACTTTTGAGATATGAACAGTCAATATGAAATGTAAAGAGACTTAGGTGAAAGCAAGCAGGCATGTTCTAGTAGTAACTATTGTTTTGGAAGTGGAATTCTAGTGTAGCCTGTTCATCTGAAGTCTGGAATGCCCCCAGGTACTTAAGTACAGGAGTGAACGGACCAGGAGAATTCAGTATGATGTCTGCAAACACAGCACCCTTATGTCCAGTCCAAATCTGTGTCCAGCAGTGGCACCTGGGGCATTTAGGTACGGGGAAGGAGGTGGAGTGCACCAGAATGACTCTGGTTTACTAATGCCTTCCTGTGGCTGCTAACAGAATGGATTCCATTAGAATTAAGCAGGTTCCTAAGAAGTTCATCATTGAAAAGATTCTGTGCTTTTTTCACGTTAAAAAGTGGTTAAGAACTCTTAGTTTCTATACTGCAAAACCTACACAATCTTGTCTTGTCAGAGAGGAAATGCTTTGAGCTAACTTTGAACTAACTTTTTCAATGACTTTGAACTAACATAAGAAGAATTATCTGCTATCTAGCTAATGCATTTTACCGAATATATGCAATAAATATCCAGTCTAGTTAGCGCTAGCAGTCAGCATATTCATAGTTCATGGTATACATTATAGATGAAAACATGCAATTATTTTTCTTAATGGTATGCCTAGGAACCAATCATTATGTGAAGAATAGAAAATTACGTTAAACTTTCTTTTCTGTGCTTAGTTTCTTTAGCAAACTAAAAACTTTAGAAGTCAGCTGATACTTAGGTTTCTAATATACTATTCAAGATTTCCTTTGAAGTTAAAAATTAGAATTGCAAATTAAAGTGGAATCCTATTTGGTCATGTCTCCTGAATTTGACATTAATTACCATTACTAATTATTCTCCAAAAACTTCAATAACTTGGAAATACTTTTTACATTTAAAAAGTGAGTCACCAGCAGAAACTCCAAGAACCATGTGTCTAGAAGAGCTTGTCAAGTCAGTTACAACTGACTCACTTTTTATGCTTGACCAATTCAGCATTCATCAACCAAATGAATGTACTCAGCAGAACATACCAATTTGTTAAATTATTTTTCAGCAGTTCTTATTTCAATGTAAGTAATCCATTTTAGTCACTTTTATTACAGAATTTCTCTATTATGACATTTTCTGTTAATATTTAAAGTTATATGGCTATGTTATTGTCTGTCAGAAAAAGACTATAGGCTTCCCTTATGGCTTAGATGGTAATGAATCCACCTGCAATGTGGGAGACCTGGGTTTGATCCCTGGGTTGTGAAGATCCCCTGGAGAAGGGTATGGCAACCCACTCCAGTGTTCTTGCCAGGCGAAACCCCATGGACAGAGGAACCTGGCGGGCTACAGTCCATGGGGCTCCACAGAGTTGGATGCAACTAAGTGACTAAATACAGCATAACACATTGTCTGGTCATTAACTAACTTGGCTTTCCAAATTCCATTTATATTTGGACCCTTCCATGATATTACTTGAAAAAACAGAATTTGTTTGGAAATATAAACAGATAGGCTCCTCTTTTGAGTTCTAATTTTAAAATAATGGGACCGAAACAAAAGGCAAAAACTCTGGAGTGGAAACTTACGTAGTCCATCAGCTCATGTGCAGCACAGTTGATGGCTAGATGCAGGTTTGTTCCCAATTCTAGCCCCAGGTTTGCACAGATTCCTTGTATGAGGAGCAGTGGCTGCTCTATAGTGTCGTAATTAATGGTTAAACAGCCAAGATGGGAGATCTTGCCGGTGATCTGCTGCTGCAGGATCAAGAAAACCACGCATGTAAATACAGCACACTAAGGTGCTTGGAGCTTCTGGTGGTTGGCAATTAATAACCAGACACAGCTCTCCAAACACAAGGTCCTCTGACTCTGCATTCACCCTGTCCCTAGTTCCCGCTCATGTCTGCATGACCTCTGGGCAGATGAGTGTTCTGCAGTATCTGGGAATAGTTTTCTTACTCCCGAGGTCTTCAAGTTTGACCTGGGAACACACTCCTCTCTCTTTAGTTGTCCATGTCTTCTCTCTGTCGGCTGTACTCTTGAACACGGGCTGACCTGAGCCATGGCCATCAGGCTGGTGACTCTTCAGTCTGACCCTGTAAGTGTCTGTCCTGCCTGTCCCTGACTCTGCCTTCTTCCTCTAGACCTGCTCTTTCCTGTGTCCCATTTTCCTTTAGATGGATATAACTGCTAAAAGGCCACATGATGCGAAGAACCGACTCATTGGAAAAGACCCTGATTCTGGGAGATGGTTGGATGGCATCACTGATGCAATGGACATGAGTTTGAGTAGGGTCCGGGAGTTGGTGATGGACAGGGAATCCTGGCGTGCTGCAGTCCATGGGGTTGCAAAGAGTCAGACACGACTGAACTGAACTGTTAAAAGGGCTTCTATGGTGGTTCACACAGTAAAGAATCCACCTGCAGTGCAGGAGACCTGGGTTCAATTGCTGGGTTGGGAAGATCCCCTGGAGGAGGGCAGGGCAACTCACTCCAGTATTCTTGCCTGGAGAATCAGCATGGACAGAGAAGCCTGGCAGGCTAGTCCGTGGGGTCTCAAAGAGTTGGACACGACCAACTAAGCACAGTGCCACACAACTGTAAAAATGTCAGTTAAAAAAATGTAACTCTTCTTCAAGAAAGGTTTTATTTTAAAAAGAATGGGAGACTCCAGCTGAAAGGACACAGCACAGAGGATGCACAACAGTGGAAGAAGGTGTGATGACCCAGATGACCTTGGGGAAAGGTCAAAGTCTGAGATTTCAGTGGGCCAGACGATTGCGGGCAGTGGTGGCTTAGCAGCCTGTTGCCAGAGAGGCAGGGACGGAATGATATTCCAGCTCTGGGTGCTGGCTGCCTAGACTGTCCCCTTGAAGGCATATCACCATGCAATTTCTGTTTATGTGAGGCCCGGTCCTGGAGTAGAGTGACTATGGGAGAGGGGAGGGGGTGGGGAATAAATGACCTGTCATATAGTGTGGGAAATGCATTTACTTACTTGGCCTCTTTTGCCTCCATCATGACTTTTTTTCATCTCTGGCTTTGGAGGAGGGGACTGCAAGACAGAAGATAAAGATATGTCACTCGGGATTTTCAGACACATCTGTGGCAGCAGGCAGAGCTTTTGGTCCTCTGACCTGGTGACTGCTCTGGGGCCAAGCTGGTCACGCTGCGAGTCTCTCTCTCTCTCTCTCTCTCACACACACACACACACACACACACGGGCGATGCCAATCACTCTTTAACTTCATAAACCTCAAACCATTTCTCAAAATGAGGTACATGCCGGATCTGATGTATGTAATGTCATGTGACATTAAAAGCAAAGCTAATTACCAATGAGACGCTCCCACGGTTTACAGTATTGACATAGGATGCACTTTAGGACTTCCCTGGTGGTGCAGAGAACAGAAATCTGTCTGCCAATGCAGGGGACATGGGCTTGATCCCTGGTCCAGGAAGATTTCACATGCCATGGAATGGCTAAGCCCATATATGTCACAACTACTGAGCCCAAATGCTATAACTACTGAAGTCCACGTGCCTAGAACCTGTGCTCCACAACAAGTTCAGTTCAGTTCAGTTGTTCAGTCGTGTCTGACTCATTGCAACCCCATGGACTGCAGCACACCAGGCTTCCCTGTCCATTACCAACTCCCAGAGCTTACTCAAACTCACGTCCAATGAGTCAGTGATGCCATCCAATCATCTCATCCTCTGTCGTCCCCTTCTCCTCCCGCCTTCAATATTTCCCAGCATTAGTTTTTTCTAATGAGTCAATTCTTTGCATCAGGTGGCCAAAGTATTGGAGCTTCAGCTTCAGCACAAGAGAAAGCCCATGCAAAACGAACAAAGACCCAGCACAGTCGTCCCCCAAAAAAGACGACGCACTTTAATGCCCAGCAGTTATTGGCTCTATAAGCGGGGGCAAGTTTGTCAAGAATCAACAAGGTTCATACTCTATTATACACAAAGACAGAAGTTATCCTGCTTCCTTTCACTATGGAGTCAGCTGAACTTTCTATTCATTGACATTAATAAAAATAATATAGGAAGCGAAGTGATGTGCCAAGAGAAAAAGAGACAGTGAAACACACACGGCACTGCCTCAGGAAGCTGTGATCTAGTGATGGCAGACAGGTAATGGCAGAGATGCAGGTAACAGCCAGGAGGAAGGCGGTGTGATGGGGTGTGCAGAGCTGGGGCACTTCCCTGTGTAAGTCAGGGAAGGGGACTTGGAAGAATCTGATATCTGGTGGGAGGGGGACTGTGGGAGTGCCAAACCTGCCAGGTAAAGAGCGGCATATCCGTGGCCCAGAGCTGAGCAAGGGCAAAAGTCGTAAAGCAGCGTTTTGCAACTGTGGCACTCCTGATACTTTGGCTGGGTGGTCCTCTGCTTGAAGGGCTGCCTGTCCACTGTTGGATGTGTACCAGCATCCCTGATCTCAGCGTTCTAGATGCCAGGAGAGCCTCAAACTGGGACAACCCAGAACGTTTTGCCCTTTGGGCAAAATCATTCCCCACTAAGAAGCACTGCCTTAGAAGAACACAGTGATACATTTTACTTTGTCAAAGCTGAAAAAGAAAAATATCTCTATGGTTTCATAAAATACAGTTAAAAAGGCAGGCAATGTGGTAGGAAAAATTAGGTATTAATGTCACATGTAGAAAGGACTGAAGCCTTTATTACAGAAAGAATTCCCAGATTATCAGTAAAGATAAACACAAATAAAAAGGGTAAAGAAATAAAGCAATCTGTAGAGATTTGTGCAGAATTTTACATGATTTTAAACACAAATCATGCTATATACTTGTATGTGTGGTGTCTGTGTGTACAAATACAAAACAAAGGCTAGAAGACCACACTCAATTTTTAACAGTAGTCAGCTCTAGAGATGGAACTGGAACTGAGGGTGGTAGTGAGTGTGGGGTCCAGGTAGGTGAAGTTAGCACAGGGGTGGGGTGGGGGATAATAGCTCTATCAGTATTTGAATTTTCATAACATTCATGAGCTACTTGTATAATTAAAAATAAACTGTATAATTAAAATTATATAATTAAAATTTTGAAAGTCAGGATGACTGCAGAAAGCTCAAGTATCCTGAATTTCTAATATTCTAAGTTGGATTTCCTCCACCTCCTCAGACAACCACCACCTCTAGGCATTGCTCATGGCAGTGTCAACTCTGAGCACATTGCCTATATTCAGCTTGTTTACTCCTCACAATGTATCATATCCATTTTGTGGACGAGGAGCCTGAGGCAGAGAGGTTATGTAATTGGCACAAGGGCACACAGCTAGTAAAGGGGCAACGCAAAAGGCAAGGTGAGGGTTAACTTGTCAAGTCTGAGTCTCTGTAGGCTGGTCACCCATAAGGAAGTTGGCCTCCTGAAAAGCACCCCGGAAACTGGCTCCAGTATGAATGTGTGAAAGTGCTAGTCACTCGGTGGTGTCCGACTCTTTGTGACCCCGTGAACTGTAGCCCGCCAGGCTCTTCTGACCATGGGATTCTCCAGGCAAGGATACTGGAGTGGGCAGCCAGGTGCTTAAAGCAATTCTGATCAACTGCAGAGCATGGGCCCAGCCACCTGCCCCCGTTACTGATTCAGTGCTGGCAAGATCACATTAGAGTCAAAGTTCCTTCACATCATACTGAGATGGCATCTTGGCCCCCATCCTGCAGGAGGACCAGCAAGTGCTTCCTAATCATGTAGCTTAGAAGCCTCACATTATGTAACTGTGGGCTCAGGATTGAGTCCTGGAACAGAAGGACATTAGTGGAAAAACAAGTGAAATTTGAATAAAGCCTGGAGTTCAGTTAGTAGTAACTTAGCCTTTTGGTTTCCTAGTTGTGATAAATGTGCTTCGGTGATGTATCCTGTTAACCCTGGGGGGAACTGGAGTGAGGAGGTATTTGGAACTCTCTGTACTGACTCTGCAGCTTCTCTATAAATGCAGTATTATTCCAAAGTGAAAGACAAGGATCGGGACCCTCAGCCCACCACCTCACTGTGCATGACCCTGGTCAGAACACTCCTGCATCTGAACATGTATTCCTGATACATCCGTGGAGAGAGAGGCACTTTGTGGACACAGTGGAGGAAGGAGAGGGTGGGACGAATTGGGAGGGTAGCATTGAAACAAATACACGACCATATGTAAGATAGCTAATAGGAAGCTGCTGCATACCACAGGTAGCTCAACCCGGTGCTCTGTGACAACCTAGAAGGGTGGGATGGGGGTGGGGTGGGAGGGAGGCTCAAGAGGGAGGGATACATGTATACTTACAGCTAATTCACACTGTTGAATGGCACAACACACATTGTAAAGCAGTTGTCTTCTGATTTAAATTAATAATAAAGAGTATGATGGAATAACCTGGTGCCTCTATAGCTGCCCCCATCCAGCCTCTATGACATCCCCCTCACAGGCTTCTTGGTCAAGGGTACTCATTTGCCCAACACTGGGATTCTGAGCAGACACAAGTGACTTGTACCTTCACCATCATACCACGCGGCCTCTCACGATCCTAGGGGCCAGATCCTTCCCTCATAATCATTGCACAGGGTCAGCTGCCTCAGAGATCAAAATGAGATAATTAAGTTCCATTAGAAACTGGCCCCATAGCCAATGAGGGAACGTATGAGCTTGGATCATAGGGGAAACCCAAAGAAAATGAGTATGTTTTCCTATCTGTAGCAACAATATTGATCACATTGCAAAATGAACTATAATTTCAACACCAAAAGGTATATAAGCATCAGTTATTAGATACCATATATCCTCTTTACATACCATTTCAATTGCTTTGTTGATGTGTTTCTGAATTTCCAGAAGCATCTCCACACCCTGTAAGCAGAAGAACTGTGATCTTCCACTACTGCCTGATAGCTCAGCTAGTAAAGAATCTGCCTACAATGTGGGAGACCTGGGTTCTATCCCTGGGTTGGGAAGATCCCCTGGAGAAGGAGAACACTCCCAGTATTCTGGCCTGGAGAATTCCATGGGCTGTGTGATCCATGGGGTCGCAAAGAGTGGGACATGACTGAGCAATTTTCACTTCACATTTCACTCCACAACTGTAGTCTAAAATTTTAAATATAAACACTTATACCACACATGAATATTTCTGACTCAGAATATTTGTAGGGTCATTGATAAGACATCCTGGGTAGTAAATTACATATGGCCTACAATATCAGAGGATTAAATGCTAATCTTCAACTCTCCATTTTTATTTGGGTGAAAATGAATGAGAGGCTCTTCCTTGTTATCCTATCTTCACTGTTCAGAACTGGCTGGTTTAGTTGGTTGGGTCACGTTAAATTCACTCTCTTTCACGGTCTCCTGACCAACCTTCTTGCAACACATGTCACAGGTCATCAAGGGCTTCTGCATGGCAGTGTTTGAATTAGTATAAATCCACTGTCACTTAGAAAGGAGGAGGATGTATATTCTGCTGACGGTGGGATCTGCATACGGAGACAGATGAAGAATGGCATGCCAAATGCTCTGGTACCCAAATAGCACGACAGATATTAACTGAAGGAAAGATTCTGGCGCCACGATCTGCACGGGATCTGACAGATGGTGTGCCAGATATAAATCCGAGTCTTTCAAAACTGATAAAAGCGAGGTAATGCCTATTCCCCTTAAAAAAATAAATTCTTTATCATAAAGAAATCATCTTGAGATTAAAAAAAAATGATTTTCACTAGGTTGGATAAAGTATCAGTCACTATGTTGCCCAGAGGAGACGGAGCTTCCTGTCCTTTTCCTGTAAACATCCACTACAGAACACGAATGCTTAGTTCTCCCTAATGCCTAATTGGCAGAATATTTCATGAAGATATAAAGAGGCATATTGACTCATTTACGCCACTGAAGAACAGTTAGACACTAACAGACTTCTGAGTAGTAAACATGCCACTTAGGATTCCTTCCTTCCATATTCCATAAACGTGCTTAAACCTCTCTTACATGGCAGGCAATCTGCTAGGCTCTGCAGTTCCTACTTAACAGAAGGGCTCCTAGGAAAGTGCCAGCTTCCTCTTGTTGCAGCCATTGTGCATAGACTAGTAAATAAAGATATCTCAGTTGTCCCAAAGAACATCCTTCTAGCACTCTCAAGGCTTCTCTGTGAGCCTCTCAGTTCAGTTCAGTTCAGTCACTCGGTTGTGTCCAACACTTTGCGACCCCATGGACTGCAGCACGCCAGGCTTCTCTGTCCATCACCAACTCCCAAAGCTTGCTCAAACTCAACTGTGAGCCTCTAGCATGAGTCAAGATTATAGTCAGAGATCCAAGGTGGTCTAAATGTGGTCCCCTTTCATTTGCGGTCTTGTTTTCTTCCCACTTCTCTAATTTCCTAAATTTTTTTTCTCATTTTTAATTTAATTCCTTTTCCCTTGGTATCATAAGCCTTGGGGGCATCCACTAAAAACTCACTAATGATGAAGTGTTTTTTTTTTTTAAAGGAAAGGTAGTTTGAGATAATGTAAGGTACTTGTTTAGCTGTTAATCCAGGATGGGGTATACAGATCACTTCTTTCATCAAATTCAGCTTCCCAGGTGATGACTTCCCACAGCTGACCAGCGACACCATCAGAAGAGGTATAGTTAGCTTTTCTGGCTGTTCCTGAAATGGGGCGGTGGGGCAGGGGAAGCAAGAGGAAATGAGGAACACGGTTCATTCGTGTTGAGACACTCATGGTTCTCGTAAAGGTGTGTCATGGGCGCTAACCTGGTGGTGCTTCAATAACGCAATGTTCAGGTAGAGAGGATTATTGTCCAGCATGGCACTGGTTTTGGCAACAGCCAGTGACACAGCCCCTATGGCCATGCTGCCACAGAGGACAGCCTCAGGAGGTTCTGCAGGTATAATTGGCTTTTCTGCAGCAGTCTCCATCCTTCCTGGAGAAAAAAAAATATTGATAAAAGATTGCTTTCCAGAAAGCAAAAATGTGACTATGATAAAACTGTATTTTTCAATGTTTTACTTACAGATGCAAAGGCCAAGCATAAAGAAAGGATGAAAAACTGAGGCTGGGAAGAATGTATTCACCACGTCCACCCCTGAGAAGTTTCTGTCTGATGTCAATAGTCTCTAACATCCAAAAAGTCCTCAGCCATGGATTTTGCCGAAGAAATTTTAGAATATTCAGTATTAACTCCTTCCACAGTCATGTAGGGTAGAAACTGTTATCTCATCTAAATGAGGGCTTAGGCTCAAAGACTTGCCCCACATTCAGCAGAACGTGAATTTAAGGAGAGCATCTGAACAGTCTTGTGAATTCCAAAGCCTTTGTTTTTCTGTGTTCCATCATTGCTCCTGCATACCCACCTTTGTGTTGAACATCTCATGTGTATATCTAACTGGTTACCTTGCTTGCCAACCCCAAGCAGATGCCTTTTTCTATGCGGAATTCCTTCCAGATCTAACCATCCACTCAGAATCCCCATCCATTTTTCACCCTCATATATTCTCAGCCACTTAGTCATAATTAGTCAGACTAATTATGGCACCAGAGTGTCCATAATAAATCTCTCGTTCCCCTCCTGTTCTCTGCTTTTCCACAGCTGCTGACCTAAGTCAGGTACGTAAGCTAAGTGGAGTCAGATGTATAAGCACCCAGCACACATTAAATGTTTAGCAAATTATGGTTCCCTCCTACTCCTTCCCTTCTTACATTCCAAGTTCTATTAGTCAAAAGAAACCACCAAATGAACACCCACTGGTGGTCTCTACCTATGATTCAGCAGTGGCCATCCCCACCTTCCAGAAGATTGGTCGAACATGATTCTTCTGCCTTGGGCAACTCTCCTCCTCTGTCTGGACCTCAGCATCTGAATCCATGAAATAAGAGACCCTGTCTTCATGATCTCTTTGGTCCATGGTTCTGCTGCTTTCTTACTCAATGGAATCCACACTCATCTGGTATTTAGTCTATTCCCAGCATCATGCTAGGAGCTGGCAGTTCTAAATTGAACGAGGCATGATTCATGCCTTCAAGGAGCACGTTGTAACTGGATGGACATACAAAACACTGTTACAACACTAGCAGCAGCTCTGGAATTAACATATTAGAGGAACGGAGGTTAACAGTATGTTGGAAGGCATGGAGCAAAGGGCCATGATAACTTCAATTATATGCCTTAAAATCGCAAAGTCTTCCAAAGGCAGTTTCCATTAATATGTTATGTGGGACTGCAGAAATGTTCGTTATGCATATCAAAGGACACCATTAATTTTTAAAACATGGAGTGGCTTTCTGATGAGCTAATGGGAAATTTGAGAGGCAGTTGAAGGTCTCCATGTCACCCCCCACCCTCTCTGCTTTGGGCAGAGAGTACTGTTCAGAATACAGTTCAGAGTACTTTGTTTACTAAGTGCTTACATCTGGGTAAAAAATATTTTTTATCTTATAAATAAAAATGGAGGGCAAGATGGGGTAAAACCGTGCTGACCTAACACTGTAGCTTCAAGCAAGGAAATGGCATGGAGGATGGATGGATGGTACCTGGTGGGAACCCAATCCAGGTGTGAAGCAGAGAGACTTGAACTTGAAAAGATAGTCCAAGCTTCAGTCTTTCTTCCCCCACCTTTGTTACTTATGGTTGGTTCTACAAGATGATAAGCCACTGACCTTGCTTTTGTCCTTTTTTCTTGGATGGAGGTGGAGGAGGAGGTGGGGGTGGTGGTGGCTGGGATGAGAGCACTGTTGAGTCTCCTAGGTTCTTTTCCAATTCTTTTCTCTCCTTATCTTCTTGTACTTTATTTTCAAAGAA
The DNA here is from genome assembly GCF_963930625.1 of Muntiacus reevesi. NCBI lineage: Eukaryota > Metazoa > Chordata > Mammalia > Artiodactyla > Cervidae > Muntiacus > Muntiacus reevesi. The sequence goes on along the minus strand of NC_089250.1, from coordinate 158,843,574 downwards.
CGTCCTTATTGGCAAGAAAGTATGGATTTATAATGAGATTATTTAGGAATATCGCTTGTAACTTTCGTCACGTTTTAGTGCTGACCCTAAAATATTTCAGTAGCTAACTCTGCTTTTTAAGCTACCTAAGAACAAATCTGCTTCAATTTCCAGGACCGAAAAATGACACTGTTATAAAACTGTGTTCAAGAACTGAAAATCATTTTGGCCTGGAAATAAATGTTTAAAGATTTCGGGTGCTCATTTTAAAAATTATCTGAGCCCTGTTTATTATTTTTAAAGTAAAATTTGAAGAAACAATTTGATTAAGGGCTACTGGATTTTCTTTTTGAATAAATGACCATCAGACAAAAACATGAGACAAGTATAGACAGCGAAATACATAGCACTATATGCAGGACTAACATTTTTTAAAATTTGAGGTGGGTGCTTAAAATGAACAGCTAAAAAATTTTTGGGAACCCCAACTTAGGTACCTCTAAATAAAATTTCAACTCCATGGAATAAAAAGAGGCTAAAAATTTCCAGAGGCAAAAAAAACAACAAGCCAAAAAAAAAAAAAAAAGATATGGGAATCAAATTTGCATCAGATGCTGGTGAGGCTGTGCCTTTAAAGTACTGAAAGAAACAGATTTCAAAGGAGAATTCCATACTCAGCTAAACAGTCAAACATGAAGGCAAAATGCTAACATTTTCACACATGTAAGAATACCCTTACAAAAATTTATATCCCAAATACTCTTTTCTCATCCTTACTTTAAAAATATATATATATATTTATTTTGGCTGTGCTGGGTCTTCATTCCTGGGTGAGTATTTTCTCTAGTTGCAGTAAGCGAGGGCGACTCTTTGTTGCAGTGTGTGGGCTTCTTGTGGTGTGTGGGCTTCTTGCAGTGGCTTCTCTTGTTGCAGAGCCAAGGCTCTAGGCATGCAGGCTTCACTAGTTTTGGCCCTCAGGCTCTAGAGCTTGGACTCAGGACTTATGGGCTTAGCTGCTCGGCAGCATGTAGAATCTTCCCTGACCAGGGATCAAACTGTGTTCTCCTGCATTGGTAGGAGGACTCTTATCCACTGTACCACGAGAGAAGCCTTCATCCTTACTTTCACAGGATGTAATCCAACAATTCAAGAAAGAGGAAGATATGGGATCCAGGAAACAGGAGAACAATGAAGGGATATCTTATGGCATCTCTGTAGTAGGTCTAGAGAGGAACAACTCAAGACGGGAGATTTGGGAGGGAAAATTCCAGGAAAAAAAGGAATGTAATGAAATAGAAGGTATGACTGAGAGATTAGGAAAACAATTAAGGATCAGTCAATAGCAAATAACACACACAAAGAAGTGGAATAGCATTCAAAAACTGGAGGGCTATAATCCATAGGGTTATAAAGAGTCAGACACAACTGAGCACATACATGTGCATGCACATGCACGCACACATGCCATTTATAAAAGACATAACTAGAAGTTACACAAAATTATATAGCATTCAAAACCTGTAAAAAGCTATTCAAAAGTTTTTTTATAAGGTCATGATACAACTCTGATGCAAACTAAAATGTGAAGTTACACGCAATTAAGCAAATGATAAAACTTAAAGAGAGAGAATCCAGTTGGCCTTCTTGGCCATGAGGATTGTGGCACTGATCCACACAAAAGGAAAAGTAATGGTAACCCACACGTGGTTGGGTTAGCTATGTGAACTATGCTCACATAGCCATACTTCCTTGGTTTGCACATTTTAGAGTCAACCTGTGGGCAAGGCCTGGAATATTTGACTGTGTTTGGAGATCAGAACAGAAGCACCACTCACTGGGTCATATAAAAGGATAAGAGAGGCTCATGGGGATGATGCACGTGAGGATGTACAGGGGAGAAAAGACGATGTCTTAATTCTTCATCCTTTTCCAGAGAAACTTTCACTGAATCCTAGGAAAGCCCTATGCATAAAAAGAGGCCAAAAGGCCTTATGTGGCCTTACACGCTAAAAGTTTAATAGCAGGGTTTTCAGAAGAAAAACAAGATTTTATGCTACATGTTGATGCTTTAACATATGTTCCCTAATTGACTTCCCAACTGTACTCTGTAGATAGGACACACCTGTTTCACTGGCAGGTGAAATGGAAAGAAAATAGGTACATAATTATACTGGGCACTTAGGTTTCCAAGTTTCATACTTACCTGAGCACCTGATCCACCTCAGCCTGGTTGGAGGGCACTAGGCCCTGCAGCTCCTCAGTGATGGTTTCGTTGACCCACTGCACTGCGGTGCTCACAGCATCCAACCTTTCTAATTCCTTGGCTTCAACTAGCTCAGGTGAAGCATTCTCGTGGACTTCAAAGTGAGTTGAGATCACCACAGAACATATGTTCTGAAAACAATATAAATGTGCTCTACATTTTCCCTGCCTTTCACAGGAAATAGGAAATTGAATGTATCCAACTTTAAGGATATTTTATCACCAATTTCAAAGAGAAAATGAGAATCTATAATTTTCTTTGAGATATTTTTATAGCTATTGAAACACGGTGGAACCCGACTTCAAGGAATGTTTAAAATTATTACCTTGTTAAAATACTCTTATAAAAACCTTACATTGAACTTCATTTTTATCATTGCCTCTCCAAAAAATAGCAAAAAGGAGACAGATTTAATCATAATTATTTTCATGGATAACAATGAATTTTTGCTCATGTAGGTCAGTCTACATATCTATAATTCTATGTAAGTGAGTGAAAGTCACTTAGTCGTGTCCGACTCTGCAAACCCATGGACTGTAGCCTGCCAGGCTCCTCTGTCCATAGAATTCTCCAGGCCAGAATACTGGAGTGGGTAGCCGTTCCCTTCTCCAGGGGATCTTTCTAACCCAGGAATCAACCCATGTCTCCTGCACTGCAGGCAGATTCTTCACCATCTGAGCCACCAAATCTAGGTAAATCTTTATGTAAATACATGAATCTATAACCCTATCTGCAGATTATAGAACTCATGACATTAGCAGTGTCAGAGTTTTAAAACTATTTTTGCCCCATCTTCAGATCACCTTCAGGTCTGTACCAATAGTGCACATAATAAACCATGATGGCAGATTGTATGACTCATGCTTTGTGTTCATAACTGCCTACAAATACTGTATTTGTATTTCACAGACACTGAATTTCAAAACATTAATTTTCCACTATTTAGACACTAAATGCTAATAAATGCAGTGGAGCCAAGACAAAGAGAACAGGTTTAAGTTGCTTCCTACCTTGGGAAAATTTTGAATGGTGCAGAATATTTCCACTTGGAGGGTTGGAAGCCCAAGTCCATCCAGCACATTTTTCCCCACGACTTTGCATATGGTGGGAGGTTTTGCAAGTTTAGAAAAGCAGTTTGCCTTCAACACACACACACATTAAAAAAAAAACAAAACACAAAAATACCACATCTAATTTATTTCTGAAAGGTCCTTCACATTTACTCTAGTTTCTACTAAACCTCTCTGTGAATGTCCTCATTCTGGGATTAGTCTAGCAGCTCTGTGGGAACAGAAACAGACTTGGATTTAGCCTCTGGTACATGGGGCAATTTGTCTATTGAACTCTCACCGGAAACTCACAGGCATGTCTTTATTTAAAGGTCCTGGTTCATTCTTTATGAGCCCTAACCTATCCTTCCATCCAAGATGCTGAAGTCAATTGACTTCTAGAAAACTGCGATGCATTCAAACCCAAGAAGCCTTAAGTGGGTTCATTATTATTCCTCCCAACAAGGCACCTGATAGTTTAAAAGGTGAAGACTTATACATAGGCTGTACTTCATTTACCATCAGTTCATGCATAGAACTACATGTTCAAAGAAGACTGTTGGAACCTAAGTTACAGTGGTTTCATTGATGTGGAAGAGCAGAGGTCATTTGGAAGCTGATCCAAGAAACAGAAGAAAGAGAATGAAGCTGATGGAGAAAATCCTCCCAAGGAGCCTGAGTAAAAAGATTCAAGGGACTTCCCTGCTGATCCAGGGGCTAAGACTCTGAGCTCCCAATGCAGGAGGTACAGGTTGCATCCCTGGTCAGGGAACTAGATCCTACATGCTGCAACTAAAAGATTCCACATGCCACCACAAAGACCCAGCGCAGCCAAATAGATACACGAATAAAAATTAAAAGATTCACGACTGTGCCCCTGTGCAGAGGGCTGGGAGAGAAGGAAGAGGGGTGAGAGAAGGCCCACCCCCTCACCCTCTTTTCAGACAGTATTCACTCTTTATTTCCACATAGCAGACCAGGCCTCTGATCTTTCAGTTCAACATCCAATGACCACAACCTACCTAACTAGTCATCTCACATCCATCAGCAATGTGCCAGTACCGAGGTGGTGCCCAGCAGAACTAAAGCAAAAGCCAATTTTCAAGCATCCATGCATTTTAAGGATGATAGTTTGTATATTCCTGTGTGTGTGTGTGTGTGCTCAGTCGCTAAGTGTGTCCAACTCTTTGCCACCCCATGGACTGTACCCGTGAGACTTCTCTGCCCATGGGATTCCCCAGGCAGAAATACTGCAGTGAGTTGCCATTTCCTCCTCCAGGGGAATCTTCCTGACCCAAGGATCGAACTGGAGTCTCCTGAGTCTCTGGCAGTGGCAGGCAGATTCTTTACCACTGAGCCACCTCGGAAGCCCAGGTATACAGTAAGTATCGAAATGAAGTTAATAGAATCAGAGAAGAAAAATATTATCTAGTTTAACTTTTGTGTATTGGTGAGTTCAATTCAACAAGTAATGAGCACCTATAATGTACCACATATTGTGTAAGGAGGGAAATGGAACTAACTTTTAAAAAATGTTTAATATGTACCTTAAAGGAGTGACTTGGTCTTGTTTATCACTGTATCACATTCCACAGTGCCTGGTATATTTGGGATTTCATAAGTTGACTCATTGGAAAAGACCATGATGCTGAGAAAGATTGAGGGCAGGAGGAGAAGGGGGTGACAGAGGATGAGATGGTTGGATGGCATCACTGACTCAATGGACATGAGTCTGGGCAAACTCTAAGGACAGGGAAGCCTGGCATGCTGCAGTCCTTGGGGTTGCAAAGAGTTAGAAATGACTTAGCAACTGAACAAGAACAAAATTTGAATCCTGCATGCATTAATAAAGGCCAGACACAACCTGTCTCACACAACCTTGGGCACATAGTATACATTCTATTATTAACTTCTCAAAACAACTCTACAAGGTGGTTATCAGCTCAGTTCCACAGATGAGCAAACTGAATTCCAGAGGGAAACCTGTCCAAGATAAAATAACCAATGTCTTCACTAACCAATGTCTTAAAATAACTGATGTTTACTGCTTTGTAACAGACTTAGTGGCTCAAGCCATTTACTTGCTCATGATTCTGCAATCTAGGCTGGGCTTAACTGGGCAATTCTTTGATTAATCTTGCCTGGGGTCTCCTATACAGATTGTCATCTGTAGACTTGACTCAGTTCAGAGTACTCAAAATGCTTTCATTCTTATGTGCAGTGTCTCAGCCAGGATGGTTGGAACATCCAGGGGCTGGCAGGCCATCTCTCTTTCTCACAGCGTATCTGGGAGGTCTCTCATATCTGCTAGGACCTCTCTCTACACGATCTCTCTCTCTTTTGCTCTCTCTAGCATGGGCAATCAGATTTCCTTTCAGCATGACTAACTTCCAAGAGGGAGTATTCCAAGAATACATCATGCCAGCCCTTACCAAACTTCTGTTTGCATCATACTTGCCAAGGTCCTATGGATCAAAGCAAGTCACAGTCAATATAGGAGGAACTTCCATAAGACTGTTCATTCCGGTGGTGTGGTTCATTGGGGACCATCAATTTAACAGTTCATTACTGCTACAAAGCAGCAGAGCTAAGGATCAAATCCAATCTGCCCAATTCCCAATCACAAACTCTTAATCATAAGTTTTATGAAGGAGCAAATAGTATTGCTATTGCCCACAGGGATCTCTCCTATCCCTGAATTCCTCTAATATGTAAGAAAGCATGGAAGAAATGGCATTTGAGCTGGACACAGGAGGTGGTGTAATATTTCAACAGGCAGACAACAGGGGTAGATACTTTAGGTAGGGGGATTAGGATAAGCAAAGGGGAGGGAATTGGGAAACTTCACATTTTAAAATAAGTCAGCGGGCCCATGTAGAGGAGCAGGGGAGGGAAGCGTAGATAAGCCTGTGTATCAAGGTAGGGGCGAGCGATGTGAGTCACACACACTGGAATGTGTTGGATCTTACTAAGCGTGCAAGAGGGAACCACAGGGAGTTCTGAGTGAGAGAATGATGGTCAGATATGGGATGAGGAACACTACTCTGGCAGCATTAGTGGGGTGAACTTGATGGGGGAGGGGGAGAGACTAGCTGAGGATAAAGAGGGCCAGAACTGGGGCAGCAACTGAGAAGAACTGGAGCAGTAACTGAGAAAACGGAGATGCCTTTATGTCAACTGCTGAACATTCGTCAAAGCCCAGGCCAAAACTCCCAGATGCTACAGCCCACAGGGATCTTGCCCACCCCTGTTTCTTTAACAAACACACAGTGATCTATTCCTCAGTCTGGCACACAATTCTGTATTACCCGATCTATTACTCCAGTTATTTTATGTATCAGTGGCTCTTGTCCCTAACTGAGGTATAAGTTCCCAAAGAGCTGTGCCAACCAAAGTCCTAGTTGCCTAATAGACTGGGAAGAGCATTACACTGGGGGCAAGAGTCCAAGTTTCCAGTTTTAACTTCTGCACTAATTCATTGTGAGACAACAGCTTGGGGTCTTCCTAAAATGAGGAAGTTAGACTAGTTAACTTTCAAGAATTCCCCTGGCAAGAGACTGTGGAAAGAGAATGGAATTGGGAGTTGCATTCACTCATTCATCGTGAGTGTCCACTATGGACTCTGCTAGGTACTAGGGACACAGACCTGGTTTGATTTCTGTCATTCACAATGTTCCTTGAGAAAACCATCCAAATTCACCGGGCCACGGTTCCTTTATTTGTAATACGGAATCATAAGGTTTACTTCACCGTGGTCCTAGGGATGAAGTGATGTTACAGGAACCACATAATAAACACCTCCCCTCCCCCTCCCCCGAGTTGATGCATCGGCCAAGACCGAGAAAAACAAATCTTTGTGGAACATCCCCTATATTAACTGCCCCGACAAGATGTGATTTTGAACCCTGTAGACACATTGCTTCCTCACTGCACTTACATACATCTGCTTGGTGATGTCATTCTGCCTCACTGTAGTGAGAATCCCTACCAGTTCCAACCATACCTTTCAGAAGGTGGGTGTTGGTTGTACTTAACGGGTCTGGAAGTGAGAAAACGCCTGCCTTTGTTTCAACTGCCCACGGCTTTAAGACTAAATGTGCGCCAGATGGTGCGCTGAGCAGAGGAGCTATGTGAAAAGGCGAACCCCCACCCTACCCCTCTCCACAGGAGCTCACAAGCCGCCTGGGGAGGGTTTCCATTACAAAATAGGGGGTACTACAAGGCCGCTGCAGGACGATCAGTCCAAGGCGAAGTGGGCAAGACTTTGATCTGAATTTGAAGTTTAGGTGCGAGCTGGTCAGGTGGGACAGGCATCCCCGGAGCGCACGCAGGGCACACAAGCCAAGGAGCTGAGGTTTGAAATCGACAAAAACTTGGCAGCGATGGGAGCCTGCTGGTTAAGAGGCCCCAGGGTGGGCTGAAGACTACGCTGTAGCGAAAGCCAAAGGCGTTCGCTCCGTGGTCAAAAGAAGGCCGCTGAAGGTTGGTAAGCTAAGCTACGAGGTATGAAGGACTGTGATTAACGGAGATAACTGGCAGCCGGACAGGTCCGCCCAGAGGTAGTGAGGATGCCTGCCAGACCCTGAGCTGTCGCGCCGTAGCTACAAATCCGCCCAGAGCCCTCTTTCCTCCAGCAATTTCCAGTCCACCACTTTCTCGAGATCCCTTTAGCCAGGTTTCCGCTCCGCTTCTTCCCTTCAGGGTCCCGGCGCCGCGTCAACCCAGCCGGGACCCGGCGGCGGCGCGCGTGCGCGAGTCTGCGGCGCAAGAGCCCCGCGTTGCCGCAGCGCGGGGCGGGGGGAGAGGGGCTGGAGGAAAGAGGGTTCTGGTCCCAGGTCCCTACCAGGTGCCCGTAGACGTCGGCAGGCTGGAGGTAGAAGGTGGAGTTGAGCAGCTCTTCCAGCCTGCGCGGAACGTCGTTCTCGCGGTAATACTCCATCGCCTGCTGCTTCAGCTTCTGCAGCTCCCTAGTGGTCCCACATCTGCGGCCGCCGCCTTCTTCCCCCATGGTAGGAGATTTAAGGCTACAAGCGGGGGTTAGCCTGGGGGCCCGCGAGCGTCCTCTCTGTCGCTAGGCAACGCAGCGAGATCCCGACCTCAGATCTCGCGAGGCTTCCTGTCTTAGGTTCTTCCCGCTTGCGGCTGACGCGAATGGCTCCTCCGCCCTCCTCCCTCCCTCTCCCTAAGGCTTTGACCCCCGCTGGGTTTGGGGCTTATTTACTCTTGAGACACGCGCCCTCCTGGCGTGGTTTTCCAGGACGTGTTTCCTTGACGGTTTTCAGATGGGAAAATGGTTAACACTCTCACGAAGCGCTTTTTGTGGAGACGTGAGAGAGGGTTAGCCCCTCCGCTCCCAGCTGGGGACTCGAACCCAGGGTGGCGCCAGTTCTCGGGTGGCCCTGGGACTCGGGCCATCAGGCCTTCCCCACTTTCCCCCAAGTTCCTCGCGATCAGGGAGCTCCTCCGGGCGGCGGCGTGTGCCGGCCCCCTCTCCTGGGGAGGTTGTAAGAACGCTGGGTGTCCTTCCCTAACCTGCGGAGGACTCCGCGCAGTTCGTTCGTTGGGCTGATGTTTACCTGCCCTGAGCCGTGCAGTGTGCTGGCTGTGGATACCGCGATCTCCAGGAGAGATCCGGCTACTCGCCCTCCTCTGGGAGACTAGTGGGGTGAAATTTACCGTAGAAGGAAGAGCAATGTGGGGCCCCCCCCAAATTTGGGGTGTGCTTAAGGGCCGGCCTAGGGTGGAGGTGTTAACAGGAAAGCCTTGAGTAGGAGAAGCAGGAAGGGAGAACTGTCATTGGGTCACGTTCCTTCTCCACAACCTTCTTCAGAGGCTGCCTGCGTCTTGCCCCTTTTAAATCCAGACTGCCTGCTTGGCTTCATTACACCTGCCAGGTGTCCCGTGCACTTACACAGCTTCTTAATGTGCGCCCTCTGCTCTAGATTCTTCTGCTGCAGATGAGGGCTGAGATGGACCCGGTGTCCTTGTTCCCCTCTGTCCTTGTTCCTGGCCTAAGTGGACCATTTAAAAGATTCATGCTTCACTTTTGCTCATCTGGAAAACAATCTTAACTACTCTGCTATTAACTACTAACTAATCTTAACTATTCTAACCCACAAGTCAGAATAAAATGAGAAAGTGAATGAGAAAACACTTTCAAACAAGATAGTTATTTTCAAGAGGTCGGTATTTGTATAAAAATAAAGTGATTATATAAATACTGTTAAGGAACCCAGAGATGTACCTCCTTCTGAATTCTGTGGGTGTTTTCTCCAGTTCTCTAATGCAGGAGTCTCCAGCGTCTGGGATCTAATGCCTGATGATCTGGGGTGGAGCTGAGATAGTAATAATTGAAACAAAGTGCACAATAAGTGTAATGTGCTTGAATCACCCCCCAAACCATCCCCCCACCTCCAGTCCTTGAAAAAATTGTCTTCCACAAAACCCCTCCCTGGTGCAAAAAGGTTGGGTACTGCTGCTAATGGAACATCTCACTTTCTGGGTTGTGATTGATCATCATGGGCCTACCTTGTCCTTGGTAGATGGAAATTCCTCCATGGTGGAGCCAAGTCTGAGTCGTCTTCACAAGTACAGCAGAGCCTGGGTCTCCCACAGGGACAGAACATGAATAGGTGTTGAGGGAACTTTTATTCAGATAAGCTATTGCTGTTGCTGCTGTTCCCATTCCTCCATGCACCTTTCCTCGTATCTCTTTAGATGGAAGCCTCCCCCTTCTCTCATGCACCCATCCTTTAATTCCTGTTGAGTCCCACATCTTCAAAAAAGCCATGCCCCACACTTTAGCTCTCACTGTGGCCAGCCCTTCCTTTCTTCTGAACTCCTTCCCTGCTTGCAGTGTGAGCCACAGGGTTCAGCCCTCAGGGCTGTCTTGACTTGTGTGATGTCTCACTGGAGGTTTGGAAGCATCCTGACCTGGGACCATGATGTCTCAGAGCCTTCCCTCTATGACCTACTGGCCTATTAATTTTTTGAGGACAGGGACTTGTTTTGTCTTGTTCACCATTGCATTTCCAGCATCAGTACTTTATCTGACATGATAGATACTCAGTAAGTGTGTTGAATGAATGGATGTATTTTACACATAATAAACACTTAACTCATAAAGGTTTTGTGGTTAATGGGTGAGTAATGAGTACACCAGGCTGGCTTGAGCAAAGCCCCTATTTCCAGGAACAATGAGAAATAAGAATGGAAAAGTAGTCTGAGGTGAGATCATGAAGGAACTGGAATACCATTCTGTAAGAGTGGGGAGCACCCCCAACCTTGTAAATATAGACTGGGCAAGATGGAAGTGGTGTTGGAGGAGGTTAACTGGCAGAAGTGGGTAGGCTTGGTGAGTGGTTATTAAAAAAAAAACAAAAAACATAGATGTAAGAGCCTAAACAGTGATGGTAGCAATGGAAGAGAAGGATGAGATGGGTAATAGGAAGGGAGGATGAAAATCACTGAGTGGTTGGATGTAAGGTTGGGGCACCAAAGATGACTCCAGAGGATAACTTGTAGAATTCTTTTTTGATCGACAGAAATGTGGTAAGTGAGAGAGTGATCTAGTTTTGATGAAGGGAACATGGTGCATTTGGTTTTAGCTGTGTGGAGCTTGGGGTATCCCAGAGGAAATGGAGGACTGATGATGCAGATAAGGCATCCGCAAAGAATTTACAGTTTAATAAGAATAGATAAATCCTCTGGAAGGAAAAGAGAAACCAATCATCTTGAACTCAGGACCTAAATATTCAGGAATGAATTTATCTAGGACAGGGGGAACAAATGAAAAAGACTTAGAGAAAAAAAAGAAGAAAAAGGTGCACATCCCAGGTTCTAGTGCCGAAAATTTGGGGACTCTGTTAGATGTGTGTGTACATATGCACGGATTAAAGTCTAAAAACATATACATTTGCATGTTAATTGTGTCATCCTTAGGTGATGGGGTCTTTTATTTTCTTCTTTTATATATTGGTAGTGTCTGATTTCCCTGAAATAAGTGTATCACTTCTGTCACTTTGAGGCGTTACATTAAAAATATTTGAGAGAAAGATGTTAGATCAAATGTTGTAGGAGAATTGAAGACAAAAGATACTTTTAGGAATTCAGTTCTTCCCTTATGGATCATTCCATCTTCTCAAATAAAAACTACCGGCAGGCTTAATAAGTAAGTAAATCTACCTCCTTATTTGCTTCCCTCATTCACTCAATCAGCTGATATTTATTTAATGCTTACCATGTGTCAGGCACTGTTCTAGGCCCTGGGGGAAACACAGTGAGTAAAATGGGTAACATTTCTTCTCTTCGCGCCACTTAAGTTCTGTTGGCACTTCAGTAGCACTTACATCCTAGTGAACCATTGGGACACTGAACTGAAATAATAATAGATGTGAAAGCATTTTGAAAAGTTGGTATGCTGGGGGTTTAATAGCCTATTGGTGTTGACAGATCCAGAGTAAATACTATTATTATTCATGAATATTCCAATTTTCTTCTTTTCCATAGATATGAGAAATATTAGGGTTATATCTGTAAAATACATTTATGCATATACATATGTTATAGACAACACGTCTTGTGTCAGTACCTTGTTGACCGTATTTCCATTTCATCTTGAGACTAAATGTCCAAGGGCACTTACAGAGCATCAAAACTTGAAAAAGATTGAGTGCATCTCACCCTAAAGATGTAAACTGGGGAATACATGAAGGGAGGGAAATGAAGGGAAGAAAAAGCTCAGGTGGTATAGAACGTTCTGGAACATATCCAGCAAGAGAGGGTAGAACTATACTCTCCTCTTTTAGAGAATGGGGCTACCCCATTGTTACATTTTCCTCATTGGAAAGGATGGACAGTGTGGGACAAGGACCATTTGTCCGGGATTTAGAAAACTCAGATTGGAGTCCCAGCAATCTCCACGATCTTCTGGGACCTCATGAATGAAATGAGAGGGTTGAACTAAATCAGTGTTTCCTAACCTTTTTCATTATGAAGACTCCTTTTAAACAACAACAAAAAATTGAGACAGCCCCCTCCCCCTCCCCCTCCCCCTCCACAACCCATGTAACAGTGGCTGTGATTGTCATAGTGTCTATGAATTCAGTGATCCCTCTAGAGGCATTTGTATTTCATTCATGGAAATTTTGTACATATGACAAAAATACATTTACAGGCAAGTCATTCTTCAGTGTCGGGGGGGTGTTTGGTGTGCGTTTGGAATTACAGGCCACTTGCCCACGTCCACGGGTTTCTTATGGACCTTGATTGAGAAGCACTGAACTGGCTCTCTTTATCTCAGCTCTGTACTACTTGTGTAGCTCTGAGTCAAGATAAAATACCAGGACTTGTTAGTCTGTTCCTATCTGCTAATTAAAGATCCTTTGTAGAGGAAATTAACCATTTTTCAGTCTGCATTTCAAAAAGATTTTCTAAGCTATGTCAGACATCTCTTAAATGAATGGGGATGAATAAAGATGTATTTGTTCATTTTTCCTTAGTCCTTTCCAACACCTTTATATAAATTAGAACCTGTTTGCCATGACTTTAATCTTCAAAAGTGATTATTTAGATGTTATTTCAGGGTTGCTATCAAGTGCTTGTTAATTCTTCTTTCCTGCAGTTCCCATCTGTGTGGAATATCACTTTTCATAGGGAACTAATGAACATGATTGCAGGTGCCTTTAATCATAGAATCATAGGAGCTGGAGACAGAATAGATGGAGATGTTGCCTTTTCCTCATCTAGAAAATGGGAGTAATAATGTAACCCTTCCTCACCCAGTTGTCATAAATGAGAAATATGATTGCCAAGCTAATTGCAATATAAATAGCTGTAAATGAAATGCTAAGTAATCAAAGTAGGAATGATTTGACTAATAAAAAATGTTTTTCCTAACTCAATTTTTTCATTACTGATGCCTCCTGGCAATAGTCATCTCTAGTGTAATAGTACTAACAACAACAAAACCCACAGAAATCAACAGCAACTATCATTGATGGATCACTTTTATATGCCTGGGTCTTTCCTTGTATCATCCCGTTGAATCTGCAGAACAATCACAAAAGGTAAGTGATTGGCCCAAGGTTACACAGTTAATAAACAGCATACAGTGAATAAAGAGTGGAGATGGAATTTGAACCAAGGTCTGGCTGACACCAGTGCCCACACATTTCTTACTGTGCTCTACTGCCTCTCAAATCTAGAACTTTCAGGCAGATTCTGATGCCTCATGTCATCTTTTGCAAGGCTCTTAGCCATCCTCTCTAGAGAAGCCAGTTGGGTTCCTCACACTGAGCTTAGAGAAAGGAGCCTGGGTAAAGGTGGTAATCTCTTGATCACTGGTTCTCAGTCAGGGCTATCCACTAGAATTACCTGGGGATTCTACTAGATTCTACTAGAATTTTAGCACCATTAGAATTAAGTACCACAAGAAGGATTACCTGTTTTATTCACTGCTATAATATTGAAAAATACTGATGCCTGGGTCCTTAAAATGGAATCTCCAGCGATGGGACCCAAGCATGGGTATCTATTTTTTTTATGTGATATTAATGTGCAGCCAAGGTTGAGAACCACTGCTCTAAAAGATTTCCTCATGGATTGTGTCATGAAGAGAATGACTACAGCTTAACCCAGGAATAGGTTGATAGTGGATGCTGTCAAGATGATCTGGAAGTATTGGGTCTTGAATCAGACCCCATGGATTCAAGTCCTGGTTCTTCCAGATTCCAGCTGTGTGACATTGTACAAGTTACTTAACCTCTCTGAGCCCATTTTTTTCCCCCATTGACAAGTATTGTCATTTCTTCAGAATTGCTATGATTTAAATTTAAAAATCCATGTGACCATCTTCCTGCTGTGCCCCAATCATAGTAAATGATGTCATTATTACCAAAGAAACTAAGGAAAAGGAAAATGTAGCATTTTTTGCAGTTTGGTGCTATTGTCTGAAAACCTACATTTAGCTTTCTACAGGAATTCAGATGGAATTGAATTAAATGATAAGGGGACACCCCCCCCCCCACCTTAGAACAATATGAGTGGCCTTTAAACCTTAACCATTTTCACAAAATTATAAAGTTGATGTGTTATTTCTCTCTTGCTTCCCAAGTGTAGCAGGAAGCTGGAGTCATAGTCATAAAGTGAGTGTTCAAAACTGGCATCCTGTCAAAGGCTGTTCTCAATTCAGCCTTCTGGTCATTTGTTCAAAGGGCTTTGACACAAGACCAAAAGATCCTGTTGGAGATGCTGCTGCCGGCAGTTTAATTGGTATTTTTCAGGGTGTAGACACACGATTTCTGTATAGCTAGAATGAAACTGGAAACGGCAATTAACCCAGAGAGTACAGACTGTAAGGAGAAAAGGAAAAAATCAGGCAAAAGAAATTCTTTTAAGCAAGCTATTTTGCCATTTTTAAATAGATACTTTTTAACTTTATAGAAATAGATACAACTTAAAGAGTATTTTTGTGACATAATTATGGGGCTCATAAAGCAAAATGAATGCATATAAAATATTCAACAAAGGCCAGGTTTTCTAATTTGTACTTCTCTTAATATGAAAGGGGCAAAATAAATATAGTAATTGCATTTATTATGAACAAAGAAAAAGTTAAATGTATTTTCCACATAGAGGGCAGCAAAGAAGAGACGAATCCTGGTTAAGAGGACCAGCTAGATGTTTTATCAAATTATAGCTAAAAATGTTTTCTCTTATTACTGGCACAAATATTGATTGGGTTTGTCTCATGGCTCCTGAGAGTTGTGAGCCTGCCTATTTTGTTGTTGCACTTGAGTGAGAGCTAATATTAATAGTTTGACTTTTGTAATTAAACATAAGAACCCAACTGAAGGGAATTTTTGCTTTCTAGAAAATGTACTTTAATCTGCTTCAGAGGAATTATTTCATAGTAGCAAAATCAAGAGACTGTCTGTTCCTTTGTAACTGATGATTTCTACAGGCCTAGTCATGAATCTTATGGTAATGTTAAACCTTCAAAAAATTATTTGGGAAATTTGAAAAATTCACTTATCAAAAATTTAGGATTTGACTCTTTATATTTATTATTGGCAAAACATAGGATTGTTTGTTGTTCATGTTGTTTTCTCTTTTTATTCCTTGATTTGCTTTTTTTCTCATGTTTGAGAAGTTCTTTGAATATTAAAAAAAAAAAAATACCGGCACAGATGCGATGAGAATTATTTCTTGAAGAATTGTGACTTGAGGGAGTAAATTCCCATGAATTTTTAGTGAGCAAAATAGGCAAATTCCTCAATGTTGATGTAAGTACATCTCTTTCATATATGACAATCATATGTAAATTTTTATCATTGGTCTCCAAAGTTATTTAAGGAGACACTTACAAATGACTCTCTAATGCAGATCTAATGTGTTAAATTCCTGTACAGTTTTTTTAGAAAAAAACATATGTAATTGTGTTGTCTATTAGCAAAGGATAATGGATCCTGTTTTTAATTAAGTAATACAATTATTACATTTTGTGACTGTGCATTCAATACCTTAGGAGGATATTATAGAAAGGAAAGAGTAATCATCAGAATCAGTTTTTCAGAAAACCAAATACTGTTTCCATTAATACTTGAAGGAGAGACGTAGTACAGTGAAAAATTAAAATATTATTTCTAAAATGGAAGGAATTTTAGTACATCATTAGTGATGCCTGTCTTTGTCTTGGGCTATAGTCAGCATAAGTCTATTTTAAATGCTATACAATCGGGGAAAGAAGGAAAAGAAACATGCAAGAAAATCTAACACAGTAATTCTCAGAAATAAAGAGCTGAGGTGTATTAGGGTGATTTTGTATGATGGTATTTGCATTTGAAATAAGTAATTGAGGCAAAAGTAAGGTTTGGAATAGAAGTATCGGGGTGCCCACTGGTGTCCATTTCTTTCTGTGTGCAGAGATGTGGCCAAAAGCAGGATCGGGAGTAATCCGGGGTCCACCCTCTCCTCGGCTCCCAGAAGGAGCTGCACTTGTTCAAAGGCTTCTGTTAGACTGTTGTAAGAATGTGAGTTGATTTATGACCAAGAGAGTGACTTAATATGTCCCTGAACTTGTCTAAGGAACTGTCTCTCCCAAAGTTCATGGCCATATATTTGTATGACTTTTATGGGAATTTGAAAATGAAGAAGATTGTGAAATGAACTCACGAGGCAGGGAATTTCACAGAGAAGAGCCATCTCGGTTAACTGTAGGTGTCTGCACCTTCTAAGGAATTTTTCTACCTCTAAAATTTTAAAATGAGAGTCCCTGTTTGAGAGAACTAGTACCAGATTTCCTTTTTTGGGGTGTAAAATTATTCCATATCAGCATTTAGGGGAATTTTTATTCACTTGTGGATTTGACCTGAACTTTGGTTGCCTAATCATCACTGCTTTCTTTTCTTTATAGCCAAGCTGATAAGATATAAGGAAAAAATAGAATTTCTGTGCTGGTTTTGAGCATACAAAATCAAAGGCTGTCTTTTGTAGGGTAAGAAAGAGTATATTTTATAGCATAAGAACAAAAATAAAGCTTTTAATGTATGATATTTGAAATAGGTAAAGTATTTATCAGTTTATAAGCTTAGAATAAATATTGTCCTATGTATCATTTATTACTTTACTGAAAATAGAGTCATTTTGAATTTTTAACTAAGACTATTGATAGAAAAATATAAACATACAGATATCCAATTAATATTTTTTCAGTATATTTCTCATAAGCCTAATGTTAGAAAATTAGTTTTCTTTTTTTGGGATAATTACAAACCTAAAAAAGCCAAGATGCAATCAAAATGAAGGATTCAAAGTGTAAGCTCTCTTTTCATTTATATTTGCAATAGACTTTTTGTCTCCAAGTATTATTTGTCCTATGAGAACAAAAGGAATCACCATGTGTGTTTTTTCTCTTAACTAGGAGGATAACCACTTTACCTTCCCCTGTGTCCGTTGCCTGGGTTTGGTTGTGACTCACCAGGGGATGCCTCGAACTTTTCACACTCTTTTCCCAGCCTTGATGCTAAGATAAAAACACACTACCCTACTTGACATAAAACCAGACCCTGGCTGGTGGACCAGAGACCATCACACACACACACACTCATGCCTGTACCCTCTGGGGTAAAGGCTCAGCTGCCACCTCTGAGTCAGCCTACATGATTTTTATGTTTATGAGCAACTCACCTTGCTCTCCAAATTTAGACTTTAGGACTGTACAGCTCACCCCATCCTATCTCATCCATTTTTGACAAAATGCACAGATAAAATTTTAGTTTTTTTTTTTAATGAACTAGTCCCGTGGGTCCATCATACTTGTGTTGATGACTAATGTGTGTATTTCCAGTAGATATTTTGTAATAAGCTATAACTCTGAAAGAATATGATGGGAGGAAAGGGGCCATGATTCTGTATCAAACAAACTGGAGAAAACCAGTATGGGAGCATTTAGTGCTTTCTGACTTTTGAAAGGAAGGAAACTTTGCAGCAAGGAAATTGTAAGGCACAAGAAAAGTAGTTTTTCATGGGGGAGGGGGGTGAAGTCCCTGCTCGTATAGCTTCTGTGATGTCTGACTTGGTCATGAAAAACTGCAGCTGAAGTGTCTGTCTGGATGATCCCATGCATTGGACCAAGGGATAAAAGAGTAAAATCTTTTTCTTTCCTTAGCTGGTGGTTCTATATTAATTCAGGACCTATAAAGCAAGTTTCAAACTGACATCCTTTTCTAACTGGAAAGCAAGCATACCTTATATAGAGAATACAAACATTTCAACAGATACTGTTACCCACCTGTTTAGTGTTAACTTTTTATTCAAGCACAAAGGGTCTTAACATTTCTGTGCGTTAACTTTTAGTGGATGTAATCTGTGAACACTGAGTAAAGGACTCAGGCTGAGAAGCCTGTGGCTTTCATTGCGAAAGTAAATTTACAGAATCTGATTATGAAGCATGTTAGGTCTTCCCTTTTAGAACAGTAAGCGTGTACCTTTCATCGGATAGGTGTGCATAGACGTAGAGATGATGTAGCACTTTAAAATGCATTCTTTTTTCTTTTTTCTAAACACAAGTCTGGGGATTCCCTCGCAGTCCAGTGGTTAGGACTCTGCACCCTGACTGTAGAGGCCCAGGTTCTGTCCCTGGTTGGGGAACTAAGATCTCAGAAGCCGCATGGCACGGCTAAAAACAAAAGAAACAACCCCTCCCCAAACCAAAAAGCAAAACAAACAAACAAACAAACACATGCCAAACATCTCGACAAGCTCTCTTTGGTATGAAGTTCAAACACATGTATCCCAAGGTTAAGTTCTACCTTGTAAAGTCAGGTGGTTTAACATGTTCTATGAAGATCTACATGAGGAATAGGACGTGCAGCCCCGTTTTCATGTCTCTGAACTTTGGAATTCTATGCAGACCTCTTGCAGCGAAGATGCAAAAGTGAAACCATTCCTGGCTTCGGGCAGATTTGATATTCCCTGATGATGCGCTGGTTTGGCTTATTTTCTTCCTTTTCAAATATTCTTTCTCTTCCCCGCTCCAGAAACATGGTGAACCAGTGTTAACAGTGTCCAAACAGGCTCCCACTCCAGGAGTTCACGTAGAGGATACCGGGGCAGGGGCATCAGCCCCAGGCCAGCCACCCTCCCACTCCCCCCGCCACGAACGCCACCTTCCCAGCACTCTTCTGCTCCTGCTATGCTTTACAAGGGTGTCTGGGGTCTGGCCTTGATGCTTCAGGTGCTCCTGGTCTTGGCCTCAGGGGCTTACTTAAAACTCAACCCACTTTTACTCCTGTCTTGACGGCCTGTCTAATAGGCAGAGCAGCTAGAAATAGCTGTGATCAGTGTTTAGTGTTCATCTTACTATTTGCCATGATAGGAATCATTCTTACAGATAAGTAAATCACAGAGCCGGGCAGAACTTCCACCCCCTCATTTTACAGACCCTCTCCCCCCCCCAAAAAAAGACCTTCCCTTATAATAAGCACATAGGAAAAATAAATTCCTGTTGCTGGTGAAAGATTCTGAACGTAATTCTTCTTATGCAGGAATCAGTTTATTTAATGGGTTTGAATGTAAAGAGTTCTAAAATTTTCTTCATATGTGTAGATAAAGGGAAAACACCTTTTATTATATATATAGTGTATTTTGGTGTAATATGTGTAATTGCCCTGGTATCATGTATATTCTGACAATATTAAAAGATTTAAAAGTCTAAAATCCAAAATTCCAAGAAAAAAGGTGTTGTACTTGTTTATAGTTATGAAGCTTGTACCACGACCTTTTAGAGGGTTTAGATGTAAAAAGTTCTATGACTTTCTTCAGATTTATACTTTTAAAATGACCTTTTTATAGCCGAGTTCCCTATACTCTTTCAAGTAAGCAGGCAGATGTTTTTGCCTTTTTTTTTTTTTTTAAGTACAATAACAAGCATGTCTTCTGCCCGTCATCAGCTACAGAAAATATTCCTGGCCCATCCAGTTGGAAGGTGATTCACCTGAAGCTTGATTCCCAAATTAGTAACTCGGCAGCATCTCATTTAGCAAGTGGTGCTTCCCACCAACTGGGGTGGGGGTGGCTGGGAGCAAATAACCCTCTCTCTCTCTTATTCAGATATAAACTTAAGCTTTCGCTTGTCAGAGGAAAATGAAACCATCACTAACCACTGTTTATTTCGCGGGCAGCTTCATGCCTACGACAAAGTAATTTTTCCCCAGGTGAATTACTCCCTCACATTGGTGCGGCAATGACTAATAAAGTTATTATGAAAACTCCTTTAAGTGTGTGCTCCCCGTTCCCACATGTGTCACTGCTGCCGCCAAGTGACAGTTCTGGAAAAAATCAGCAAATCTTAAGCAATTAGAGAATCGATTCCTCTTTGCAAACGAAGGCCCCTGCTACCCCTAGACACAGAGATTGTCTTCTTAGGTGACAGGAACTGAGGAAGAATGCTCTCCTCAATCAGCTTGACCCACGTGGGTGTCACACCCCCCCAGTAACGCCCCCCCCCCCCCCCCGCGCCGGAATTCAGGGTTTCTGAAAAAAGAAAGCCAGGGGTGAATCAGAAAAACATTTTCTTGGGCTTGAACGAATACATCCAATATTCAGGTTGAGGCTGATTTTAGCTCAGTTTGGGTCGTGTCCCACAATCTCAGGCAAAATCACGCTTCGCTACAGGGAAGGGAAATTGTCCTACAGATCCATCCAGCGCACCCAAAACTTGTAACTTTCGCAACAGGCCAGCGCGGCGGGTGGGGTGGGGGGTTGGCGGGGGCGGGAACCTATGCAAAGATTGTTCTCTTGAGCAACCCCATTCTTGAACTGGGCTAAGAGCTTTTCAATTGCCGTGACATTTTCAGCCAGGGAAGTAGCAGTCGTTGCAGAGCCATGTTTTACGGGCAATTACTTTATATGATCAATGGAGCAATTCCCCTTCCAGAAAGGAACCAAAGCGATCAAGTTAAATCATTAAAGAGAGAAAGAGAGAGCGGGGGGAGAGAAGGACTCGCCTCATTAGCAGGTGCGGGGCTGCGGGCTCCGCAGCGGCGGCGCACAATGTCGCTGGCCCTTTAAGACAATGGCCGCGCTCCCCCCACCCCCACCCCCCGCGCCCCCTCCCCGGTCGCTGTTGACAGGTCTAAACCTCCCGAGCAGCCCATTGTGGCCGCAGTAGGAGGCACCTGCAGAAAATGTGCCAAAACCAGGCAGGGAGCGAGAGCTTTTCAATAAGCCCCGCAGCTGGAGGGACGGAGCAACACCAAACAAGCCGGCGCGGAGCAGGCACGTGATGGGGAAAGGGGTCACCGCCAGCCACCTCCTATTGGCTTGCTGCGCACCCGTCGGTTCAATTTGCTGACATCCACTAGCCGGCTTTTCTCTATTTGCTTAATATGCTGAGGTATTTAGCTTAAAAGCACTAAATGCTCCATCACGACGAGCTGCGCTCTCCCTTTCCCATTTACTGTTATTAAGGACATTTTCCCCCCGTATTTTCTCTCGCTTTCCGCCCAAAACTAAGATTGTTTTCTTTCGCTCCTCTCTCATGACTACTTACAGGCATTCTCCACCACACGCTGCTGCTGCCCGCTTGATTTTACTCGTCTTTAATTCGGGGACAAGTAAAGCTCTCCACACTGAAGGTCTCTGCTGCTTTCCTAAAGCGCACGCATCCTGGCTGCCCTAAGCACAGGTCTGGACAGGGCAATTGCGTTTTAACTTAGCAGACGTTTTTTGTGCATCTTCTGAGTACCTTCCCTGAGGGCTTCGCCGTCAAGAATCTGCCTTCAGTGCAGGAGATGAAATGTGGGTTCGATCCCCAGGTCAGCAAGGTCCCCTGGAGGAGGAAATGGCAATCCACTCCAGTATTCTTGCCTGCCATGTCCCATGGACAGAGGAGCCTGGCAGGCCCCAGTCCACAGGGATGACAAAGGAGTTGGACTGGACTGATGAAGTAAACAGCAAACAACTGTGAACCTACCACTGTCCTTGGGGCCCTCGGAAACCCAGACATGAACAAGACCGTGCTCCCCTTCTTGTACTGTTTAAGGATCCAGCAGAGAGAGGAAGTGGCTAATATAGCTGCATTTGTTTTGCACCCATGCACTTTTCTGTGTAGTACTGTGTTGGCCCAAAAGTTGGTTGGGATTTTTCCATAACATCTTAAGGAAAAAATCAACAACTTTGGGGCTAACTGGATACTTGCAGCCCTTTTGAAAATAGGCAGGAGTGGAGGTGGGGTAGGGAGGGACCTGGGAGGAGCTGGTGGTGCTGTGGCTTTGTGGAGCCTGCCTTGGGAGTCGAGAGGACAGACTGGCAATTTCAAATCTCCAAGATAAATGATAGATGAGAACCTCGATTTTGGCAGCTCCTAAGCGTCTGAACTCCTTACTTTCACCCACCACTTTCCAGTTCTCATGATATTTCCATGTCGTTGGGTTTTTTGCCCCTCACTTGAAGTAGTAAGGCCTTATCTCTATCTTACAGATGAAAACATCTGAGATTCAGGGCAAAGCACCTTGCCCAGGGCCCCACAAGGAATAGGTGGTAAGTCAAAGGCCCACAGCAACTGCCCCCTGCCCCTTCCCCGCCCCCCCAAACTGTGGCTTCCCTTCTACCCTGGGCTGCCTCTCAGCCTGTCTGCCCCCCTGAGCGCACAGTTTTGAGAGCAGCCTGGAGGCACCCGAAGTGGTGTGTTCACAGTGTAACTCTCTTCCCCCCTCCCACAGATGGAGAGTGTTGGCGTGTACAGATTCTGTGGGTGTACAGCAAAGAGCAAAATGAAGTGTGATTCCAGGTGGGAGATGACCGCTTCAGGTAGGAAATGAGCTGATGTGCGTAAGTATCAAACGCGTCTGAAGTGGTCACCCCCAGGACGCCATTCCTTTAGAGAGGGACAAGGTACTCGTACATCTGTGCACACATCGTCCTAAGGTATTTGCTAAATCGTGGCTTGCTCAGAGTGGCTTGTTCAAAATTCCAACATGTGGTGAGAGGTGTGAGAGAAAGAGGATCTCAGGCACCCGGCTCACGAAGTCATTTCCCACCTACCCGAAGCCCAGGGTGGTCGGGGTCCACGCTCACAAGCATGGCTTGTGGAGCAGAACTTGGCGTCCGTGTGGCCTGCCTGGTGTATGCCGGCCCCCTGCTCTCCGGGCACCAGGCTAAGGCAGGAAGAGATGGTCTGTCCCCTCATCCAAGCTTGTTTATGCTTTAACACGTCTCTCCTCTCAGAGGACCGGTCCTCTTCTTCCTTCTTCCCCAGTGCACCCCCCCACCCCACCCAATTCTGGAGAAAACAAGCGGACTATTCATGTAACAAGAGAAAGAGTGAGCAGGGAAGGGGGGAGAGATGCCACCGACAAACTCCATTGAAAGCTGCTGGCTGTTCATTTACATTCACACTTTTAAAAAATGTTAACTAATGATGTTAAATGGTTTGCCAAAGGTCCTGGCAGGTCAGTTGTAGAAGTGTCATTTCTGCCTAATTAGGGCTCTTGTGGCTGCCCGGGGCCTCCCAGTGCAACTGGTGACAAGCCGAGAGCTGACAGCTTCAATTGATGCCAATAGGAAGGTTGGGCCGGTCATGTTTTCCAACTCAGCCAGGTGTTTGCTGAATGGGGGAGGGGGCCTGGCGAGATCTGAGCGCTTCTATGATGCTTTTTCTTTCAGGGCTCCCTCCCAAGTCCTTCCCCTTTGCCTGTCTTGTCTTGTGTCAAGGTCAAGAATGGGCTTTGCTAAATCAGCAGTTTGGGTTATCTCTGGGAGGTCATTAGCAATCCCCAGCCCAGACATTTCAAGTGGTCTCAGACCCCAGATGCTAGATTTTTTTTCTCCCTAAAAAATCGGAGGGTAGGGAAAGAAAAGTTTTAGGTGAAAAACAATAGTAGGAGAAAACAAAACAAAGTGAAAAAGACCCAGAAAGCCCTGCATAGCCATCAAAGCATTAAGCTTCTGAAGACATTCGTAATAATAAAATTCCTCGAGGAGAAAACAGCTAAAGCATCAGTGCTTTAATCAATGCCTTTAATCTTTCACTGAAGAAAAGACAACAGTGAAAAATCCTAACATGTTCCACTGGATATAGAGAACCTGGCACATAGTAGGAGCTGAATAAATAATTTATTGTTTGATTTTTCAGGAGAAAAATCACTGAGAAGCAAAGAGTGATTGATAGAGATCCCATTTCTCATGCTTGCTTTCATTGTTTCTACAGCGCTCTTTGAATTTCTCAGTTGACCGTGACATATGTGCTAAGTTGATATACCACATGATGGGGTGATATGATTATCTTATTTTTTGTTTTTTCTTTCTTTTTTTTTTAACAACTTAAATCAAGCAAAATACCACTGGTGCTGGAGCCCTGGGCTACAGCAACTATGACACAAAAAGGCAGTCCAGTAACAGTAATAGGACATCAGTGTCTAGAGTTTGGGGTTGACACCCTGGCCGATTTGTGCCTGAATTCAACCTACTAGCCCTTGGGTGTGTGCTTGCGCGCGCGCGCGCACACACACACACACACACACACACACACACACACACACACGCATTAACTAAGCCTATTAGCAGACCTGGTAGACAGTGGGGTTTTGGGAGCAGTGCTGTGTTAAAGGGAAAAATGTGAACTTAAAAAAGCCATGCTTATGAAAATCAAAGCCCAGACCCCAGGATTGCAGTTCTAAGAAGGAGATGGGAGATTCAGGTGATGGGTGTCTGAAACTTTAATTTCGCAGCTTCCTTTCTTCACGCAATGATGCCTTTCCCACCTGCTGCCCCTGTTTTCTCTAATGTGGGACAGTGAAAAGTAGGGCCAGAGAAAACAGACTGTCTATTGGTTTTATCAAGGAGTGTTGTGAAAATAAAGGAGACAGTGTACCGAGCACACCGTGGGCGATATCTGGCATATATCAGGTGCCGGGTGGCGCTGAGCTCCCTCCCCGCTGTCCCGGGTTCTTTTTGGTTGGAGACCATGTGCTGTTCTGTGGTGTCAAGTTATTTTCTCAATAGCCAGGACATATTTGAACAAAGAGAATTAATAGACTTGACTAATAGGCTGACCTCATGAATGGTGAATGAGCAGATGAATCTAGACATTTTCAACCAGTTTAGTTGCTCGTCTCACACTTCGCCTCCAGGGAACACCTTTGTCACTGAAAAAAGGAAAAGTGAAAGTGTTAGTTGCTCAGTCATGTCTGACTCTCTGCAACCTCCATGGACTGTAGCTTGCCAGGCTCCTCTGTTCATGGAATTCTCCAGGCAAGAATACTGGAGGGGGTTGCCATGCCATCCTCCAGGGGATCTTCCCAACCTCGGGATCAAAGCCGGGTGTCCTGCATTGCAGGTGAATTTTTTTCCATCTGAGTCATCAGGGAAGCCCCCTTTGTCACTAAATTCCCTTAAGAATACACTTTGCATTTTGTCTGTCCATTTTGTGCCACAGCACAGGCTCTTTTTCCTCTTCTTCAGCAGCTCCCTGTGTTTCCTTGTACCGCTTCTATCCTGGGATGTGGTTCTGCTTCTGGCCCCAGTACTGACCCTTGTCTGTGCTTTGCCTCCTGCATCTGCGTCTGTCTCGAGTCCTGATCTGCAAGACCGCTGCAGCTGGGTGTGTACTCTGAGGGCAAATGATTGCTCTCTGGCTCTTACGAATGCTCAGGAGGTGGCCACTTAAGACTGGCCTTGTGGTTAGGAAGATGAGCATTTAAAAATCATTCTGTTGGATATTAATGGTAAAGAAAACCTTCTGAGGCAACTAAACCAGCATGGAACAATAAGCCAATTAGTTACTAAAACTGAAACAGAGAAAACACTTTTGAGAACTTGCCAACAGAGGAAAGAAAGTGTGAATTACAAGAAGTCCTCTGGCATACAGTCCCCCCCGACTGTATGCATGATAGCTGATCATTACAGTGGTGACCCTGGAAAACTGGAATTATGTTCAGCTGTATCTGGGGCTTCCCAGGCGGCACTAGTGGTAAAGAATCCACCTGCCAATGCAGGAGACATAAGAGATGCAAGTTCAGTCCCTGGGTCAGGAAGATCCCCTGGAGAAGGAAATGGCAACACACTCCAGTACTCTTGCCCATGA
This sequence comes from Muntiacus reevesi, assembly GCF_963930625.1. Classification (NCBI taxonomy): domain Eukaryota; kingdom Metazoa; phylum Chordata; class Mammalia; order Artiodactyla; family Cervidae; genus Muntiacus; species Muntiacus reevesi. The sequence goes on along the minus strand of NC_089250.1, from coordinate 158,817,698 downwards.
ACAGAGGAGCCTGGTGCGCTACACTCCAAGGGGTTGCAGAGAGTCGGACACAACTGAAGCAACTTAGCACGCACAGATATTACCTAAGCCTTTCTGAAAGGCAAATCTGATTTTGTTTTTCCATTGTTTTCTTTGACCTTAAGCCCTTACTCTGGTCGTCCTGATGTACTGGTAGTTCTATCGATATTTCAGGATGTTTCATGCCTCAGGGCCTTTGAACAGATTCTTCTTTATCCTTAGAATGCCTTTCTCCCTCTTGTTTGCCTGTCAAACCACCTACTCCTTGTGCCACCTCCTCCACCAAGCTTCTCCTGACACCCCCATGTTAGATTGACCTTTCTCTCTTGTGTATCCCCCTGCAGGGTCTCACATTCATCTCAGTAATCATAGTATAATCATGGTACAAGTTCCCTTTTATTGAGGGCCTTCTGTTTGCCAGCTAAGTGTTAGTGCTTTTGCTGTTGTAGGTGGGTGCTCACTACTGATGAGGACACTCAAGGTGCATGTTTGAGGTCACACGCCTTGAAAGAGGACTGGAGCAGTCCTGCCAGTGTGACTGGAGTACACGCATGACCCACCCTTGACCTAGAACCACCCATCTACGCTGCCTCCCGTTATAAGTAGCCACCATGCTGATAAGCCTGGGTGTGTGGTTTCAGTTTTCTCCTCTCTGGATGGTGAGGCCCTGGAGGGTGGTGACACTCTTATTAAATCACCTGATGTTGTGGCGCTTAGCATAGGGCCAGCACGTGGCAGGGACGTGAATTGTCTCTTGTGGTCTACCCAGGGCTTAACGAGAGCCTCGGTGCTCTTTTAGGGAAGGAGTTCTAGGCTGAAGGTGTTGTAAGGTCAAGGAGGCTGGGGCCCTGAAGGCCAGCTTTGCCTGGGATCAGCCACACACAGCAGTGTTCTTCATGTCTGTCTCCAGAGGACAAGTATGAACAGTTGTTCTGTATTTCATGTTCAGTAAGTCTTCCTGAGAGAGCCCTGTTTTTCACATGGAACTACCAGGTCATTTGGGCTTCTGCAGTGACTCAGCAATAGAGAATCTTCCTGCAGTGAAGGGGATGCAGGGGTTGCGGGTTCACTCCCTGGATGGGGAAGATCCCCTGGAGGAGGGCATGGCAACCCACTCCAGTATTCTTGCCTGGAAAATCCCATGGACAGAGGACCCTGGCGGGCCTCTGGGGTCCATGGGGTCACAAAGAGTTGGACATGACTGAGCGAATGAGCATGCGTGCACAAATTCATGCGTGCCAAGAATTTCTGCTTGTTTGAACTCTTCAGAAAGAACTCCCCACTGAAGCACTCCACAGTTAGAAACGGGCTTTCGTTTTACAAATATGTGCGTGCAAGTTCTCATGCCTGCTCTTCATTTGATTTCTTTTCACTTCTGTAATCTCTCCTGTCTTGAAAAGGGACTTTTTTAGACATACGTGTAATACAATAATAAGAATGATACACCCGAGAAAAAAGACTGAAAGGGAACCAGGGCCAAGTCAAGGGTATAAAGTGAGGTCACAGATGCATACCAGTGAGGTCCTGTGGATTTTGAAAGATGAGCCACAAACGTGTGTCTCAGCCTCTGCGCAGCAGCTGGAGGGGGAGGGGATTGCAGCAGGTCCCAGCTTGGCTTCCACTGTTTCCCCGTGGGATGCAGAGATACCAGGAACATGAGTTGGGTTTTCCAGGAAACTGTTTGCATGAGGAACCAGTCGTCTCCCAGGCAGAGTGATGCTTCTCTCAGAGGAGAGGGTCATTGTGTGTCTGTCGTGATGTCACTCAGGCTTCCCTGGTGGCTCAGACGGCAAAGCGTCTGCCTGCAATACAGGAGACCCTGGCCCGGGAAGACCCCCTGGAGAAGGACATGGCAACCCACTCTAATACTCTTGCTTGGAAAGTTCCATGGATGGAGGAGCCTGGTGGGCTTCAGTCCATGGGGTTGCAAAGAGTCAGACACGACTGAGCGACTTCACTTTCTCTCCTTTGATGTCACGCAGTCTGTCCCTCACTTGCCTATAGCCCTGCCTATAGGCTTGCGCGAACAACGACAGAAGCCCCTCGCTGTCCCGTGTACCTCCCGTTCTGAGAGCAGGGGGGCGCCGGGCCAGCTCCTCGCGGTGATGACCCGGCGACGTGGCAGTGGCTCCAGTGATGCGGCGGCAGAGGCGGTGAGCCCGGCGCTGGCAGTGTTGGTGGCACTTGCGTGGGGGCGGTGGCACCAGCACTGGCGGTGGCGGTGGCATCGGCACGGGCAGCGCCTGTACCAGCAGGAGGCGGCACCACACCTTCCAAGTGCATGCAGCAGCATCGCCGTGGCTGCAGGGGCCGGTCAGCTTCAGCCAAGGGGCGGGGGTGGCTGGCCGCGGCCCAGAGTGGCTCGGCCTCCTGTGATGAGGGCCCTACAGCGGCTCCATGGAAGACAGAAGCCTGGGAGACAGCAAGGAGGCCCATCCAAGGAGGTATTTGAGGCTCCCCTGGAGGAAGACCTAGGGGCTTCCCCAGGTGACTCTGATGATAAAGTGTCTGCCTGCAATGCGGGAGACCTGGGTTTGATTCCTGGTTTGGGAAGATCCCCCGGAGAAGGAAATGGCTACCCACTCCAATACTGTTGCCTGGAAAACTCCGTAGGTGGAGAAGCCTGGTAGGCTACAGTCCATGGGGTCACAAAGAATCAGACACAACTGAGCGACTTCAGTTCAGTTCAGTTGGAGGAAGACTCCTCCAGTGGCAGGTGGGAATTGGAGCCAAAGAAATGCTGTTAAATGACCCCATTTTTAGCCTTAGAATAGGGCAATCCAGATAGAGATGAGTGACGTTAAGATATAGAACATTTGTGAGATAAGAACAAAGCACTTGGTTAAGAAAAGCTCAGTTCTTCCTCAGGTGGAAGCTGAGCCCTCATTCATTCATTCATCCAGTGGTTCATTCAGCAGGCATCAGTGGAACCTTTGTTGGAGTCTGGACTCAGGTTCCAGGGGATCTGAATGGGCTTTTCCATGTCCTGTTCTGTGATCTTGAGAAGGTTACATGATTCTCTACACCCCAGTTTCTCCATCTGTGACATGAACTATGAATGATACTACATATTTGCCTCAGTGGATTTGAAGAGAATCAGATGCATATGAAATTTTTAGCAGAGTGCCCGGCACCCATTAAGCATCCAATAAGCATGAGCTATGTGAGAGGTTGTGAAATGTTCATCGTCCCTCATTAACTAAAGCAGTATTTGTCCATGTGAAATGCTGCATTACCACCATCTAGAAGGTTGTACTGTTATCTGTGGCTGCTGCTTGATAGAGAGTTTATGGGTGATTGAACTGACAAATTACTTCTGTTATCTGCCTTTCCCTGGTAGCTTTTTTCCCTGGTAGTTTAGTGACTTCCCTGGTGGCTCAGATGGTAAAGTGTCTGCCTGCAGTGCAGGAGACCTGGGTTCAATCTAGGTTGGGAAAATCCCCAGGAGAAGGAAATGGCAACCCACTCCAGTACTCTCGCCTGGAAAATCCCATGGACAGAGAAACCTAGTAGGCTACAGTCCATGGGAATACAAAGAGTCGGACACAACTGGGCGACTTCACTTTCTTTCTGGTAGCTTAGCTGGTAAAGAATCTTCCTGCAAAGCAGGAGACCCTGGTTTGATTCCTGGAATGGAAAGATCCCCTGGAGGAGGGCATGGCAACCCACTCCAGTATTCTTGCCTGGAGAATCCTCATGGACAGAGAAGCCTGGTGGGCTGCAGTCCATAGGATCACAAAGAGTTGGACACGACTGGGTGACTAAGCATGCACATATCTGCCTTTCAGGACCTTTCTGGAGCACATGAACTATATATGAGATTTCCAACAGCAGGGAAGGAGATCCCAGCTAACCATCTCTTTGGCGCGTTACTCTGTTCCCTGACGCCTCTCCCCCACGTGCTTGACCAGGTCCCATGAAGGGAGGTGCAGAGGTGCTTAGGGCAACTTATCCAGTCTGCTGGCAACTCTGACTCTCAGAAGGTTCTCCCTCTCTCTCCACTCTCCCTTGACTGCAGCGTCTGCTGTTTTACCCCCAGTGTCTTCAGCTTTTCTTCCTCGAAGTTGGTTTTACAGTCTTTCGTCATTCTGAGATGCAGTTTGTTGATATGCCCCCCACTTTAATAATGATATTATTGAGCTACAATTCACATACCACACAATCCACTCATTTAAAGTGTACAGTTCAATGATTTTTAGTGTATCATGGAATTGTACGGCCATCACCAGATCAGTTTTAGAGAACTGAGTCTCTCTCAACTCAGACTCTCAGACTGTTTGTAGTCTCTGATAGTTATATTTCTTGTTCGTTTGTTCATTTAATAAATACATATTAAGCATTCATCTATGCTAGGCACAGTGATAAATTCTGGGGAGACGAAGGTGATTGAAAGTCTAGACACTCCCTTCATGGAGCTGGTAATTCACTGAGTTCTTCAGATTGTAACCCTGTAGTTAAGTTAAACATGTGATGAGCAGGTGTGCACAGCAAAGATGATTGGGGGAGGGGAGTTGGGGGAATGTCCCTTGAAAGTGACAGTTAAGCTGAGACTTGTAAATGTGTAGGAGATATTGGGGGTGGGAGGGCAGTGAACAATCCAGAAGGAGGAGCAGAGTCTGCTTGGAGACCACACCGAGCACCTAATTCCCTTTCCACATTGAGCCCTTAAATATTTGACTGTAGCATCTTCTGTTTTATCCCCAGTGTCTTCAGCTTTTCTTCCTGGAACGTGATTTTAAAGCCTTTGTCATTCTGAGATCCAGTTTGTTGATATGCCCCCTGCTTTAATAGTAATTTTATTGAGCTACAATTCACATACCATACGTGTGATGGAATTGTACAGCCATCACCAGATCAATTTTAAAATGTTCTTATTACCCCCAAAAGGAATCTCCTTTTCCCATAGCAGTCAGTCTCCATTCCCCCTCCCCAAACCCCCACGATGGGAAACACTCATTGTTTTCTGATACTAAGAGTTGCCTATTCTGGATACTTCATATAAATGCAATCATACAGAATGTGGCATCTTGTAACTGTTGTGTTTTTTTTTTTCATTTAGTGCAATGTTTTTAAGGTTCATCCATATTATAGCATATGCCAGTACTTGACTACGTTTTGTTGCTCAGTAATATTGCATTGTATGGAGAAGTCACAGTTTGCTTATTCATTAGTCAGTTGATGGACATTTGAGTTGTTTCCACTTATTGGTTGTTGTGAATAATGCTGACGTGAACATTTACATACATGTTTTTGTGGAGATGCATTTTTTACTTCCTCGGAGTGGAATTTCTGGGTCATGGTAACTCTGTGTTTAACTTTTTGAGATACTGCCAGATTGTTTTCCAAAGCCACTGCACCATTTTATATCTCAATCAGCAGTGTATGAGGGTTCTTATTCCTCCACAACCTGGCCAACAGCCATTAATCTATCTTTTTGATTATAGTCTTTCTCCCGTGTGTAAAGTGATATTTCATTGTGTTTCAATTTGCTTTTCATGGATGCTTAATGATAACATCTTCTCATTTGCTAATTGGTCATTTATAAAATTTCTTTGGAAAAATGCCTATTCTTATCCTCTGCCCATTTTAGCACTGGGTTATCTTTTTATTATTTGTAAGTGCTCTTTATATATTGTAGAAACAGCTTCCTTACACCTGGCTCTGTAGTCTTGCATTCAATCCACTGGTCAGCCTCCCCTGAACTTATCAACTGAATTCATAAATCTTTGATCTGCTGCATTTCTATACAGTCTAATAATCCCTTCAAAGAAGGGAACAGTTTTATCTGACAGAGCTTTCCCTCTAGGAGTCCACTGTGGGCCCTAGTGATCTTGGCTTTCTACATGTTCATATACCATACATCTCCTTTAACGGCTAATCCTGAATCTTTTCTCCCAAACTCACAAGCCAGTTATTCTTTTATTGTAAAAGAATTAACTTCAGATGAAGAAATAGAGAATCACAGAGAGTAAAGTCATACTTAAGTCTGGTAAGTGTGGAGGGAAGACTAGAACTCAAGGCATATGATAACTTATCCTGAGCCCCCTCCACTCATGATGGAGAAAGTTCATGTGTGGATGGTGGTGGGAGCCAGTGTGAATGTGGACAGAAACTCAGGAACTCCACATCCTTGGTAAACTTAGGTGGACAGCTTCCTGTACCCACAGTGAAATACTGCTGCTGTGTGCTAGACATAGTGATGCAGTTGCCTGAGCAAACACCAGTGGATGGGAAGAACATGAATAGGGATCTTTTAACCCACATCTGTGGTTTCTTGTTATCTCATTTAATTCAGGTTCCTCTTTGAGCTGAATTATCTGGATTTCACTAATTCGATAAGCCTTTACTCACATTTTTTTTTCCAGGCCCCAGAAAACTAGGGGCTTCCCTGGTGGCTCAGATGGTAAAGAATCTGTCTGCAATGCGGGAGACCCAGGTTTAATTCCTGGGTCAGGAAGATCCCCTGGAAAAGGGAATGGCTATGCAGTCCAGTATTCTTGCCTGGATAATTCCATGGACAGAGGAGACTGGCGGGCTATAGTCCATGGGGTTGCAAAGAGTCGGACATAACGAGGTGACTTACACATACACAGGTAGGCTCTGGAAATCCTGAGATGTAACAGGCACAGAAAAGGCGGACAGGTCAGTCCAGTGCCATCAAGTCCCACTGTGGGTACTATGGTAGGATGTGACTTGTCATCCTGTCCCCTGAGGTCCTGTGTGGGCAAGATGGCAAGTGACACAGATGAGCCAATGTGTAACTGCAAAGCAGCCAACAGATATTTATTTAGCATCTGTCCTAGACATGAAAATATAGCAGTGAATAAGACATGGAAATTCCTGTCCTTGTGGAGCTTACATTCTGGTGTGTGTGTGTGTGTCTGTCTGTTTGTGTGTTTACAAATCTTGACAAATATATCAGATGATAAATGGTACAGAGGAAAAATAAAGATGAATGGGGGGAGGGACTTCCCTGTTGGTCCAGTGGCTAAGACTTCATGCTCCCAATGCAGGGGGCCTGGATTTGATCCCTGGTCAGAGAACTTGATCCCACATGCTGAAACTAAGAGTTTTCATGCCACCACTAAAAGATCCTGCCTGCCACAATGAAGACCAGAGATCCCGTGTGCCACAACTAAGACCTAGCACAGCCAAACAAATAAATAAAAATTTTAAATAAATTAAAAAAATTTTTAAAAGCTGAATGGAAGATAGGGAATGATGGGGTTCAAGGTGAAAATAGGGAGTCCAGGGAGGCCTCACAGAGAAAGGGACACTTGCAGCAACCTGAGGAGGGTGGGTGATCAAGCCATGTGGATATCTGAGGGAGGTCCATCCTGGGTGAATGGAACAGCTAGTGCAAAGGTCCTGAGGTAGGTGTTGCCTTGAGTGTTAGAGGTCCAGCAGGGAGGTGAGGCCTCCTCATAGCTAGGAGGTGAGGCCAGGGAGTGCCTCGTAGGGCACGGTCAGGGATGCCAGCTTGACCTCTGAGACAGGAAGTAAGGGTCTTTAGTGGTAGAATGGCATGATCTAACTTAGGTTTTTAAAGGATCCCAATGGCTGTGCTGAGAAGAGACTTTGATGGGGAGTGGGCTAAGCAGTGAGACCAGTTAGGAAGCCGTCTCGAGGTATAGATGGGAGACGGTGCTGGTTTGGGTCAGTACAACAGGGTGGAGGTGGTGAGAAGTGGGAAATGTAGGGTCTGGGGATTCTGGCAACCAGATGTAGGATGTGAAAGAGATGAGTAAAAAAGATGCCAGCATCTTTGACTCAATCAATTGGAAAAATGAAGTTAGCAGCTACTGAGGTTCATGTGACTGGAGGAAGGGGAGGGGGCCTGTTTGTCAGAGTTAGCTATTACACGTGCAAGTGGAGGTTGGGGGGGCCTTGGGCTAGAAATATCAAGGTGGGAGCTTTCACACATTGATGGGGTTTAAAGCCGAGAAAATAGAAGAGGGAATTCCCCGGTGGTCCAGTGGTTAGGACTTTTCGCTTCCACTGCAGGGGATACGGGTTTGATCCTTGGTCAGGGAGCTAAGATCTCACAGGCTGTGTGGCACGGCTGAAAAAAAGAAGATGGAAGACACTTCCTCAAGGAAAGAGTGTTGATGGAAAAGACATGTCTGCCGATTAAAGCCTTGGGTACTCCCACATTTGAAGCTTGTGGAGAAGAGAAAGAAGAAATGGAAAAGTCTGAGATGCTGTGCGAGTGAAGGAGAGGAAAAGCTTGGGCCCTGGAAGCTGAGTGATGAAGGTCTCCTAGGAGGAGGTGAGGCCGCCATGGCTAGCGGTGCTGGCTGGCAATGGCTGATGAGCACTGAGAACTGACGTGTACTCATGGTCTTCGTGGCCGTGGCAGTGATGGAGACGATGGGCGGGGTGACATGCAGGCTGCAGCCCTCCCCAGGTGATCCCAGCGACTGTCCTCTGGGCTCATCTCAGCTCCACCCTGGTCCTCCCGTCTCTATTGTGGTCCCTAAAATGGCAAAACGAGTTTCTTCTTCTTTGATATTCCTGTGTCAACAATGGTCTTCCTAAGATGTTTGTCAAAATTCAGAGACTGTATTGGTTTTCCTCAGTTTTCTGCATTTTGCTAACTTGGACATACTTGATTAATTTTAATATGACTGATCCAGTTCAACCTATTTCTTCCACTTAAACACATATTCATCATTCCTAAACATGTTTGATCACATACAAATTCCCTTAGGAGGTACATTTCCTACACACATGTTATTTAAGATAATGATGTCCCCCATATTGTCACTGTTCTCTGGATTACCCTTCCTATCATAGGTCACACGTGATGGGAATTGGTTCTGTGCTGTGTGCTGGGGACGGGAGCTGGGTATGTCCAGGAGGAAGTGGACCATGTACATAGGAGGAGGTCGGAGGGTCCCTGGTGGATGAAAGACATTTGCGGGTGGTGGTTGTCACTCAGTTGTATCTGACTCTATGTGAGCCCATGGACTGTAGCCTGTCAAGCTCCTCAGTCCATGGGATTCTCCAGGCAGAGATACTGGAGTGCGTTGCCAGTGCCTTCTCCAGGGGATCAGACCTGGGTCTCTGGCTTTGCAGACAGATTCTTTTCCATCTGGAGCTGGGAAGCGCAAGTGAAATTGGAGCCAGTGAATAGCCACTGTTGGCAGCGTAGAGACTCAGGATGCAGGGTCTGGGCTGCCCAAGTTGCAACTGTCTGTTAAGAAGAGGAAAAATCAGGGGTCCCTGAGTTGGGCGGGGGGGGGGGGGGTCCTTTATGTTACTGTTCCAGAAAGCTGTGAGCACTGGAGAGGCCCAGAGAGACAGGAAGTGAGCACCCCCGGGCGCTGAGGGCTGCAAAGGGTTAACAGACTAGGGCAGGGTGCAGACCCCAGAGGGCCGGCAGGTGGGACTCTCCCCTGGGAAGCGCGCTGGGATGTGGTGGAATAATCTCTCCACCATTCGGCATCCATTATTTTTCTTTCTTTTTAATTTCTATCAAGAGAAATTTGATTTTCACATTCCCTCCATGAACATGATTTACAGATCACATACCGCCAGGTTCCCTGCTCTGACATTTCCCATCTCTGACAGGCACTGTTTCCCTCTGGAACATCAGGCCTTTCTGTGTTGGGGGGCAGGCTGTGGCATCCCCTTGGAGGGGCGCAGCGTTGGGAGATGTGTCTGTGTCCCTCTCCCTGATGTCACTGCAGTTACAGTTGGTGTCGGGCAGCTGAGCAGGGTAAAGATTGAGTGGATGAGCTGGGTTTCCCCTGAGGGATGGGCCTCGTCTCAACCCAGACCCTCGTCTGTTTCTCAATCCTCAAGGGGCCAGGTGGGACAGCAAGGCTCATAGATTCCCAACCAGGATGGGGCTCATCTGCCAGGGCAAGGAGTTGAGACTTTATTCCATAGATCAGGGAGAACCACCCAAGCTCTTAAGAGGACAGATGTGATCTGGTTTGTTTATGTTTAGAGAAACCCATGGCAGTGCTTGGGGCTTTCCTGGGGGCCAAGTCAGTAAAGAATCCACCTGCAGTGCCAGAGACCTGGGTTTGATCCCTGAGTTGGGCAGATCCCCTGGAGAAGGAAATGGCAACCGACTCCAGTATTCTTGCCTGGGAAATCCCACGGACAGAGGAGCCTGGCGGGCTACAGTCCGTGGGGTCGCAAGAGTCGGATCTGACTTAGTGACTAAACCATCACCATCACCATGGCAGCGTGTGGTGAGGCAGGGAGGCCAGATGGAGCTGATGCAGTAGCTCAGGTGAGAGGCGGTGAGAACCAGGGCAGGGCCACTGGGCAGGAAGAGGAAGCTGGAGATGAGAAGGTCATTGTGGAGGTCGGACAACAAGAATCGGTGCCTGGTTGGATGTGCTGTGAAAGTCAGGATGACTTTCAGGTGTCTGACCTGAGCGATGAAATTGATGCCACTGCTTTCAACTCCCACAGGGAAAACGGTGAGATGATCTTGCACCATCTTCATATTCTGCAGATTATCACGAATGACTCACACTTTTGAGGCAGGGGTTTTTTTGCGGGGAGGAGGTGCAGAGGGAGGGGAAAACGAGTCTGAAATATTCACGCAGTGGTTTCGACTCTTCCCCTCTCTTCATTCTGTTGGCAGCCTGACATTGTTAGTGTGGAGCCCAGAGAAATCTTAAACAGAGAATTGTTATGTGTAGATACAAGGATGCCGCATCCCCCATTGGATTTCCTCTGCTGGAGCCATGGAGGCAGTGAATAGAAGACCAGCTTGGCCCTGAACTTGACGGCGTCAGGAGTGGCTGGGCTCAGATCGCCGCAGATGGCTGTGTGGGGGTTACCACTCAGCACACCAAGCCAGCACCTTCTTTCCTATTGTCTGTGTAACTCCCATTGTTTTAACCTAGCCGACTTCCTAGCCAGGGTTTCATTCACTATAGACAAAGCCTCTGTTAGAAAAAATTAGATCTCTGAAGCTTTTAGAGAGCTGGGGGAAATCACAAGCCATTAGCAATGGAAGTTTCAATTCCAGATCCCTAGGCAGTAATGACAGATGGCAGTTCTCCCTTGTTAATTCTTAAAAAAAATATTAAATATGAAATAAACAGATCTGGGTGGTGGGGGCAGGGAATGGCTTCCAGTAATTATTTATTCCTGCCTGACTCTGGAATGCAGCTTAGAGTTAGCAATCCAGATGATTCTGGCAAACTATAACTTTCATTTTCAATGTTCAACAGTACTGTTGAGATAGCCATACATTTATATGTATCTAGAATACTGGAGTGGATTGTCATTTCCTTCTATATATACATATGGAGGAGAAATATTAAATATGTATGCCATATATATGTATGTTGTTTGTTGTTTAGTCACTAAGTCATGTCCAACCCTTTGCACCCATGGATTATAGCCCACCAGGCTTCTTCCTTGATTTCCCAGGCAAGAATACTGGAGTGGGTTGTCATTTCCTTCTCCAATACATTTACATGGAGGAGTGGTATTAGACGTGGGTACCATGTCTTGAACGGCTGAAATAGTTTTTCAATTCTGCTTTCTTCAGGTGACTGGATTTTTTTCCCCCTCACTGACCCATTTGAGAATTGTTTTAAAACAGCCCATTAGAAAAAATAAAAAACCAAAAACTCAGTCACAGTAAAGAAACTGAGCAAATGGGTAGTTGGAAGTATTTTGCAAGCTCCAGCATCAGCGGGAGTCTTTTAAGCCATGTACCAAAAATTCTGTTGAAGACTTGAGGCAACCTTAAGCTGGATATTTCTCATTAAAAAGATTTATCACCAGGAAAGTAAGGGAGACCCTCCACTTAATGTTTCTGCGAGTAGCAGATTTTCCTGAAGACCTTGGCCACACAGGCCATTTGAATCAGGTATCAGAGTTTTTTCATGTGAGCGAGATGTTACCTTTTATGCTTCTGATTACTCCCGGTAAATCAGCTGTGCACTCCTGAGTCAGGAGGCTGGCAGAAAAGCTTCCTCTGTTTGCTCCTTCAGGGAAATGATTTGAGTGCTACTGAAATCTCTAGGCCTCTGAGAAAAGGTGAAGAGGGCATGAATCAAACTGTAATTTGGAACATTGTTTAGTCTGGCATGTGGCCAACATTCCCTACTTCGAGAGCAGGGATGCCTGAAATGGGCCAGGCACCTTCTGTGTCTGGGGATGCCAGCTAAACAGGGAGAACATTGGTTTTGGGGATTTTACAGACACTCTTACAGTGAGCTCTTCCTCTGTTGGGCACCTGAAGATACAGAGGTTTCAGAAAAGATGCTTGGGGCTGGAAGGGGCTTCAGGGATCATCTAGGCAAGTTAAACCAATGGAGTTAAGCATGAGGACCGTGCAGTCAGATGGCAGTCAAGTTTTGGACATGCCACTCACTGCCTCTGTCACCAGCATGTAACTTACTGAACTTCTCTAAACCCCTGTTTCCTCCTTCCTAAAATGAAGAAACAATATCCACCCAAGAGGATAAGTAAGAGGCTTGATCGAGATGATAAACCTAAGGAGCCCAGCACAGTGCCTGGCACATGGTAAATACTTGATAAATACTTGTTAATATAAATTGCCCAGCTCCTTCATTGTGGAGAGTGTAGAAATGAAGAGCTGGAGCAAAAATGAGAATCCTATGGGGTTAACTTTGTCAGATGCATGCACCGCTTAGGAATGCAGTCCTTCCAACCACAAACAAGCTTTCTCGTTTTCAGCATTGTCCACAGGAGACGGTGAGCAGCAGGCAGAACAATTGAAAAGTTAGAATTCATCACTGGCAGCTTTAGGGCTATGTCCAAAGGGAGCTGTCCAAAGGAAAATGGCAGATTCTGACCATGCCTTCATTATTTTGGACAACTGACTCAGCTTGTGTAAAGCTGATCTTCCAGTCCCCTCCTAGGGTTTTTGTTTGATGGCTTGTTTGTTTTATTTTTGTATTTTGTATCTGAAGCGGAGGAAATCCCTTACTCTGGCCAGATTTACAGGTGACCCAGAGTTGGCAGAGGATGGCTAATTCATTGGCTACTGGGTTCACAAGGGTCCCAAAAGGCTGAAAAGAGTTGAAACTACTGGGACTTACCTGGTGGTCCAAGGGCTAAGACTTTGCACTCCTAATGCAGGGGGGCCTGGGTTTGAATCCTGATCAGGGAGCTAGATCCCACATGCGGCAACTGAAGATCCTGCGTGGTGAAAATCAAAGATCTTACCTGCCAAAATCAAGACCCGATGCAGCCAAGTAAATAAATAAATAGTGTTTTTTTTTTTTTTTAAAGTAGAAACTGCTAATAATTAAAACAGAATAGGGAAACATTTAAAGACCTGTGTCACTGCTGCTGTTTAGTTGCTTGGTCATATCTGACTCTTGAGACCCTATAGATTGTAGCCCATCAGGCTTCTCTGTCTGTGGTATTTCCCAGGTAAGAATACTGGAGTGGGTTGCCATTTCCTTCTTCAGGGGATCTTCCTGACCCGGGGATCGAACCTTCGTCTCTTTCATTAACAGGTGGATTTCTTTACTACTGAGCCACCTGGGAAGCTCCTTAAAGCCTTGTAATTGAGTTCAAAAGCCAGCTGCATAAAGAAACTGCATAATCTCAGGACAAGGGACTGTGTGAAAGGAATTTAGAGTTTTTCATGGTTTATTGAGAAGGCAAGACTACCCCTTACAGGTTTCTTCCCCATCTGATGGGTTTTAGGAAATTAAGTCCCAGCTCTGGATGAAGTCGATTTGTTCCCCTCTCTACAATGCAGTCTCAAGAAGCAAATGCATAACCCAATCACCTTTTCTCAGTAGAGAACAGGAGAATTAGATTTCAACAGGAAAGCAAAGGTGGCAAAAGTTAGGATACCAATTTGGCAGTGGTTCCCTGACATTTTTTGGCACCAGGGACTGGTTTTGTGGAAGACAGTTTTTCCACAGACCTGGGGCATGGGGTGGGATGGTTTTGTGATGATTCAGTAAGTTAAATTTTTTGTGTAATTTTTTTCTATTATTATTACATTAGCTCCATCTCAGGTCATCAGGTATTAGATCCCAGAGTCTGGGGACCCCTGGTTTTTGGTGCTCTCAGCCATCCCTATCTGGTGGTAGACCAGTTGTCCTTCCCCTACTGACACTAAGCAGTTATTCCAAAGTTTGGTCTGACCCTTCCACTAGGATACAGCTGGGGGTCATTCGGATGGGTGCAGGGTCTCTGCCAGCAGAGATCTGTACCAGCTAGCAAGCATTTTGAAGCCCGTATTAGCCAGAGTTTAGTACAAAATCAAATGGGAAAAAGTTCATCTTTGTTTGCAGGTACTTATAGACAGGAAGTGTGGCCTTTTACTTGCTGAGCTATGAGGCAAAGATAGGGCGATATTGGGAGGCAGGGCTCCAGGCAAAGTGGACAGAAGGAAGGGTCCCCCAAATTGACTCTCACCAGTGGATAGCTTCCTTCTACCTTGGGAACTCCACTTATCTGTTAGACCCTTTTATGTGTTTCCATATGTCTCTTATCATCTTTTTTGGATTTCCCAACGTTTCCCCCTCTGTCCTTCTGTCTGAATATTTTCCACTGACATGTTCAAATCCATGATCTTCTCTTCTGCTGACTCTAATCTACCCTTCAAGTCATCTACTGATTTATTTTTGGGGGGGACAGGTGCATCATGAGGCAAAGGAGAGCTTTGTTCCCCCACCAGGGATTGAATCCATGCCCCCAGCAGTGGAAGTGCAGAGTCTGAACTGTTGGATTGCTAGGAAATTTTAGTTACTGTCTTTTTCAGTTCTAAAATGTCTATTTAATTCTTTTAAAAATAAATTTTAATTTTCTGATGAAATTCTCCATCTTTTCACCTGTTTCCTCCATCTTTTCATCTGTGTTCTTGAATATATCTAGTGTAACCATTGTAAAGTCCTTGTCTGCTAATTCCAGTGCCTAGATTACCTGAGGATCTGCTTCTGTTGTTTTGTTTTGTTTTAAGATTTTGGTCATTTGCTTCTGTTAATAGACATTTCCAGTAATTTCTAATTGATAGCAGACATTATGTATACAAACGTGAAGACAAAAAAAAAAAAAAAGTGAAGACTCTCCAGATGGGCCCCTTTTCTTTGTGACAAATAAAGTGGAAGCTGGTTGCTATAATTCTGTTAGGGACTTGCTCTGTTTACCTATTGGTGAATCAGATGCCTTTTAGGAGCCCTTCACCTGAGCCCAGGGTACTCACCAGGGCCCCTCCTCTATGGCAGGACCTTCACTTTAATCTTCATTGTCTTGGCATCCCAAGACTCCACTCAGCATCTCAGAGCTTCCTGCTTTAGCTTTCCAGCCTCCTCTGTCAGTTTCAGAAGCTGGCAAGGGTCTCCCAGGGGAAAGTGAGAAGTGTGTTGGGTTAACTTATCTGTCCTGCTTCTCCAGAAGAAACCCGGCCCCCACAGATCCCTCCCTTTCTGTCCCTCCATTCTCATAAAGCCAACCGAAGCCCTGCTTATTTCTCTACCTCTTTGTAGCATCCACTGCCTGGCCCCTCATCAGCCCTTCTCCTCACTCACCAAGCTGTAGCCAAACCTGGGTTTCTGTTTCTGGAAGAGACCAAACGTTTTCTCACTCCAAGCTTTCTGCATCAGCTGTTGCTGCCTCCTTCTGTTGCCGTGACCACCTCCTGCTCATTCTTAAAAATTCAGCTCAAATATCACCTCCTCCAGGAAGCCTTCCCTGAACACCTCATCCAGTGTAACTTTTCCTCAGTTAACCTCAGTCTTATCCCCATGTTTGCTTTCCTCACAGCACTAACCACAACCTATCGTGATCTTCATTGTTTGTTCTTTATAGAAAGTAAACTCCATGGAGGCAGGGCCACATTTGTCTTCTTTATTATGCACCCTTAATCCTTAGAAGTGTTGAATACTTGTTGAATGAGTAAATGAATGACTTTGACTGTATTACCATGGGTCTCAGTTTTAAAATCTGTTAAGTAGGGAGCCACTGTAGAGGAAATGTGGTTAGCGTAGTGGTTCTCAAACTTGAGCATGTCTCAGGATAATCTGGAAAATTTATAGAAACAGAGAACTAGCCTCACGCCCAGAATCTCAGGAGCTATGAAGAATTTTGCATTACTAATATAATGTTGATGTTACTGGCCAGGGGACCCCACTTTGAGAACCAGGTCCCTGAGGTATCTATCTTTATCAAATTGAAATAATGGACGTTAAGAGTCCTGTACTTATCTCCTCCATGGCTCACAGCCTTGTCATGGTGAAGGGGCGTGAAGAACTCAATGAAGCTATGAGCCATGCCATGCAAGGCCACCCAAGATGGGCGGGTCATGGTGGAAAGGTCTGATAAAATGCGGTCCACTGGAAAAGGGAATGGCAAACCACTCCAGTATTCTTGCCGCGAGAACCCCTTGAGCAGTATAAAAGGCAGAAAGATATGACACCAGAAGATGAGCCCCTCAGGTTGGAAGGTGTCCAATATGCTACTGGGGAAGAGCAGAGAAATAGCCCCAGAAGGAATGAAGAGGCTGAGCCGAGCGGAAACAATGCTCAGTTGTGGATGTGTCTGGTGGTGAAAGGAAGGTCTGATGCTGTGAAGAAAAATATTGCCTGGAAACCTGGAATGTTGAGTCCATGAGTCAAGGTAAATTAGATGTGGTCAAACAGGAGATGGCAAGATTGAACATTGACATTTAAGGAATCAGTGAACTAAAATGGACTGGAATGGGTGAATTTAGTTTAGATGATCATTATACCTATTACTGTGAGCAAGAATCCCTTAGAAGAAATGGAGTAGCCATCATACTCAACAAGAGTTCAAAATACAGTACTTGGATGCAGTCTCAAAAATGACAGAATGGTCTCTGTTCATTTCCAAGGAAAACCATTAAATATCACAGTAATCCAAGTCTATGCCCCAACCACTAATGCCAGAGAAGCTGAAGTTGAATGGTTCTATGAAGACCTACAAGACCTACAAGACCTTCTAGAACTAACACCAAAAAAGATGTCTTTTTCATCATAGGGGATTGGAATGCAAAAGTAGGAAGCCAAGAGATGCCTGGAATAACAGTCAAGTTTGGCCTTGGAGTACAAAATGAAGCAGGGCAAAGACTAACAGGGTTTGGTCAAGAGAACACACTGGTCATAACAAACACCCTTTCCAACAACACGAGAGCAGCTGGGCACGTGGACATCACCAGATGGCCAATACCAAAATCATACTAATTGTATTCTTTGCAGCCAAAGACAGAGAATCTCTAGACATTCATCAAAAATAAGACCGGGAGCTGACTGTGGCTCAGACCATGAGCTCCTTATTGCAAAATTCAGGCTTAAATTGAAGAAAGTAGGCAAAACCACTAGGCCTTTCAGGTATGACTTAAATCCCTTATGATTATACAGTGGAGGTGACGAATGGATTCAAGAGATTAGATCTAGTAGGGTGCCTGAAGAACTGTGATGGTCTGGAGAAATTTTGTATTCCTCATGTAATGTTGATGTTGCTGGTCAGGAGGCCCCACTTTGAGAACCACTGGATTTGATTCTTCTGCCTAAGGTCCCCTGAGGCACTCATCGTTAATTTTTATCAAATTGAAATAATGAATGGAAGAGTGTTGTACTTATAAAAAGTGTTGTACTTATAAAAACAGTATGTATAAATGCAAGAGATGTTTTGAAACATTACTTTCAGACATGGGAGGGGAGGCAATAGAAGGATAAAAAAAAAAACACCCTTTCTCAATCAGGAAGGGTTAACACCTACTGATAGTGTTTATACTGTTTATAATGGCAAAAGGTCAGGTACACGGAGGTGCAGGCGGACCAGGACGAGGGCCTGAGTGGGTTGCTGGGAACAATGCTTGACGTGCAGCAGGTGCTTTAGCCAAGAGATTTCAAGAGTGCTTCCCACGAGCTCAGCATTTAATCCTCACCTTAGAGAGTAAACGGAGAGATTCACAATTAAGGAGGGAAGTGAGAGTCCAAACCAGGGGGAAAACAAAATAAAAGAAGCCCATTGTGATGCTAGAAGAAACAGCTCATGACCATGACATGCAGATTTGTCGTTTGTGTCATGACCATCATGAATTAAGTTTATCTCTGTGAGCCTCACAGGCAGCGTGGCACAGTCACACCCCCCACCCCTGTGTCATAAAGGAATGGTAATCATCCACTGACCTATATAACTGTACTGCTAAGGATGTAGAAGTATCACTACTTCCACAGACCATATTAAACAAGGTCTTGGTAGCACACAGGGCATGCTCACCTTGATTAGCTTGAAGGCATTTTGATAAAGGGACTGTTTGCAAAGGTAGGAGCAGAGTTTTAGGGTTTCCTGGGTGGCTCAGTGGGTAAAGAATCAACCTGCAATGCAGGAGACCTGGGTTTGATCCCTGGGTCAGGAAGACCCCCTGGAGGAGGGAATGGCAACCCACTCCAGTATTCTTGCCTAAGGGATCCCATGGACAGAGGAGCCTGGGGGGCTACAGTCCATAGGATCGCAAAGAGTCAGACATGATGGAAGCAGCTGAGCACACATGCATGCGAGGCTAGTAGCAGCCAGGCTTAGACAGGCCTCCACCTGCAGGGTGAGGATGGAGCCAGTCCTGGGACCCAGAGTCCCTTGGGTAGGGCTGCTCTGAGAGGAACTGTGACCAGCGAGTTGAGGGCACTGCCAGTTCATGAGGTGTGTGCAGGGCTGCAGGACCCCCGGAGGCTCCAGGAGGAATCCTTCCTTGCCTGTTTGGCTTCCTGTGGCTCCAGATGTTCCTTGGTTTATGTCTGCATCACTTCAATCCCTATCTCTGTCTTCGTATCATCTTCCTTTGTGTCTCCTGTATGCGTCTCTTGTAAAGACACTTGTCATTGGATTAGGCGTGCTGCGGTCCAAAGGGTTGCAGAGAATCAGACTGAACAACAAAATCATCGGATGAGGACTCACCCAGTTAATCGAGGATGGTCTCATCTCACAATCTGTAACTTCATCTGCAAAGACACTTTTATCGGAATATGGTAACATTCACAGGTTCCAGGGATTTGATGTATATGTATCTTTGTGTGTGTGTGTGGGCAGGTCACCATTCAACCCACCATACCAACCTTGACTTCTGTTACCCAGTGGTCAGTTTGGAGCTGAACCATCTCTCCTGAAGGCCACCCTTAAGCTCTGTGAGCTCCTTTGCATATCTGCTCTAACTAGATAATGATCCTTAAGTGGGGGGCGGTGGGGAGGGTGCACAGTCTTACCTTGTTTCACAGAGTGACTAGCATTATGGCCTTGCGCAGATCATGTCCATTCATCCCTTAGCATCCATGGGGGAATTGGTTCCAAGAACCCCCTCCTAAGGATACCAACCTTTGCAGATGCTCAAGCCCCTTATGGTGTAGTAAGTACATGCTCATGTATACTTTAAATCATCTCTAGATTACTTATAATGCCTGATACAATGTAAATGCTATGTAAATAGTTGTAAATACAATGCAAATGCTATGTAAGTAGTTGCCATTGTGCAGCAAATTCAAATTTTGCTTTTTGGAGCTTTCTGAAATTTTTTTTCTAAATATTTTCCATATTGCGAAAATATGGTCAGTTGAATCTGCAGATGTGGAACTCATGGATACCGAGGGCTTTCTGGATCTTCTGAGAGCCTATTCTACATGAAGCAGTGAGAATAAGTGATGCCTAAAATAGTTTCTTTGACTCAGTGGTAAAGAATCTGCCTGCCAATGCGGGAGACACGGGTTTGATCCCTGGAGGAGGAAATGGCAACTCACTCCAATATTCTTGCCTGGAAAGTCCCATGACAGAGAAGCCTTGCAGGCTACGGTCCATGGGGCCCCTGGAGTAGGAAATGGCAACTCACCCCAATATTCTTGCCTGGAAAGCCCCATGGACAGAGAAGCCTGGCAGGCTACAGTCCATAGGGTCATAAAAGAGTTGGACACCACTTAGCGACTAAACAACAGCAACGGAATAATTTCTACCTCTGGAATCCCATGATGCTGCAGCTAATGCCAGGGTGAGGTGGGTATCTCTCTGGTAACCCTGTGACATGCAGGAGGTATCTCCCTCCTGCCCATGACATGCTTGCTGGCACCTGGGCATCAAGCTCAGAGCCACAGACATCCACAAGCTCTCTAGGTCACCACAGTCCATCAGTTAATGACAAAGTAGAGGCCCGAGGCTGAGGACCTGCGTCTGTCCTGCAGGACTAAAGGCCCACAGCCAGGGTGCCCTCCCTGCTGGTCCACCGTGGCCTTTAAGCTCAGGCATCTTTAATAACTCAGCTCAGATTTCCAGCCAAGCCATTCTTGAGTCTTTTCATGCAGCAAAGTGTAACAGTGACTCCATGACACCTTTTCTAATTGTGTTTTAATTGAAAAGACTTGATTTGATTATAGAAGCCTACACCATAGTTGAAGGGCTTGTTAAAACATGTATTAAATCCGAAAGATTGCAATGTTTCACTGTGTAATTATGTAAACAGTCACGTAAAAGGAGCCCTTTACAGTCAGCAGGAATGCTTTTTCAATCACATACTGGCAAAACTGGCACCGTTGATCATTGACAGGTGAATTTTTTTCCAAGGACAAACCAAGTTGTCATCTGCCCCCTGACATCCGCCGGGCCAGCTTTTTCAATTTCTCCCTTTGTGTATGTTTTTCCTTGAAACCCATTATGATTTTAAGTAATATTTCTGTGTCCTCAGGTGTGCGCGGATTCCCCATCATTGTGAAAGAAAATAAAATGCACCCTATCTCTAAAATGTTTAGATTTCTCAGCAGCAAAAAACGATCCAAGCATTAAAAAAAAAAATCCTCAACTATAGTTTTAAAATAGGAATAGAACTACCTTAAAATTCCCTGCAGTTTTAATGAAAGTGTCCATTAGATTTACTGAGGATAAGAGAGTAATTTACCTCCAGACCTACTATCCCTGCCTTCCCAGAAGACCTGCGATGCTCACCTATCTTTTCTGAACTTCAAAAATAAATGAAACATTGATTAGAGCTGTCATTGAAACATTACTTCTTCCTGTCCATCACCTGCTCAGCCCTAGCCTCTTAGAAGGAAACAGGGTCTGCAATCATGATTTCCTCCCAGCCTCAAGAAAATAGAAGCCACAAATGGGCTGGTGAATTATGTACTTCCAGTGATTTTGAAGGGAAGCATTTACTGAGGGAGAAAATTGTTTTAATCTTATAACAACCAAGGAGGAGAGTTTGTAAAAACACAGAACACCTACACACACACTTGATTTGGTTGCATGGGAACACTCGGGAACATTTCTTCCCACAAACATGCCTGATGCCTCAGCGGAGGGGTCTTGCTGGGTCCTGGGCAGGGGCAGGCGGGGAGGGGAATGGGGAGCGCTAGGGGGGCGATGAGGGTAGTGAGACCACAGTACAGTCAGCTGGGAATCGCAGAGACTCGGGGAGAGCAGATCCCATGCAGGATATCAGCTCTCCAGCCCCTTCTGGAAATTCGGGGCATACAGACACCCCCCAAGCTTTGGTCTCCCAAGGCTCAACCCCTCAAATCCCAGGATGGAGCCGTCTGGTGCCCCTTCTGCCCCAGGCCGACTTGAGTAACTTCCTGCAAACCCAGCCTCAGTCCTTACCCCTGGGACCCCTGACAGAACTCAACACATGGGTGTTTTATGAGTCTAGCATCCGTGATAGCCAAAACCAATGAACAGACAAGCAAAGAAATGGAAATCTTCAGGAAGCCAGTCCTGGGAATGGTTTGGAGGAGAAAAGAAGAGTCATACGTGGTTTAAAAGAAAGATGCATGCTTCCCATTTTTGCGGGGAAGTGGAAGGAAAAGAGGGAAGGGGGAGGGAAGAAAACCAAGCATGGGTGAAGGCTGGTGTCTCTCTTTTCGGGAGTGAAGGCACAAGAGGTTGCACAAGCGTGTGAATCACCAGGGAGAGGGTGGAGGTGTGTGGTCCAGGGACTTCCACACTTTGCTTGATGTCCTTAGGGGTCTGAACTTTTACCGAGGAAACCTAATCCTGGCTTACTTGTGTCATTTTCAAAAAGGGGAGGCCAGAAGATTTAAACAGAAATGGCCCAGACTTGGAGAAGAAACTTACAAGGGACGCCTTCGGAAGAAGCAGGTTAGGAATGAGCCTTGGTCACCCGTGAAAGGAAGCGGCGAGGAGAAAACTTGGTGTTGACACCCCCCTTCCAGCTCACACCCCTTTGGCTCCTTTAAGAGAATGCCTTTTGCACAAAGATGTGCTTTGTTCAAAGCGGGTAACCGCTGGTTTCCAGAAATACGGTTCAGATTCTGATCATCTCCAGCTGACACGGGATGTATCATCAGAGAACGGCTCTCCCACAGTACAGACAGTACACATCCCAGCAACAAGAGGCACCGCAGGTGGTGGGTGTTTTCTTGGAACCCTTGGTCTAAAGCGGAGGGTGATTAAACTGTTGCTGGCAGCTTTCCTGCTTCATTAGAGTGCCCTCAGGCCTGTTCATGTGTGTGGGCATTAGATGCTGACCCAGAGAAGCATAGCTGAGACACGGCTGTGGGATCCTCTTTCTTGAAGGGCCTCCTCCCATCGCCAGTGGCAGGCTCTCCTCACTGCACTGCGTTGCCCCATGAACTCCGAGCAAGCGTACCTGTATCTTTGCATGTGTGAGCATTGTCTTCCCAAGAGATGATATTGCATTGGAGGGAAAAAAACCTTTTGCTTCACCCCTCCTAGGTTCTCCATCTGGGGCCCCGTTAAATTAGACCAACGGAAGATTGGTTGTTCAGTTGCTAATTTATGTCCAACTCTTTGCGACTCCATGGACGGTAGCCCACCAGGCTCCTCTGTCCGTGGGTTCTCCAGGCAAGAATACTAGAGCGGGTTGCCATTTCCTTCTCCAGGAGATCTCCCCGACCCAAGGATCGAACCCACATCTCCTGCATTGGCAGGTGGGTTCTTTACCACTGAGCCCCCAAGGCAGCTCAAACAAACAGCTCGAGATTAACAAAAGATAAAACAGTATTGTGTGCAGCACCTCACTCAGGAGAAACTTTGAGATGAGTGACTCAAAGAGGTAGTTAGAATTTGGGTGTACATAGCACCTTGGCTGGGCTTCCCAGGTGGAGCGAGTGGTAAAGAACCCAGCTGCCAGTGCAGGAGACAAGAGATGCAGGTTTGAACCCTGGGTTGGGAAAATCCCTCGGAGGAGGGCATGGAAACCTACTCCAGTGTTCTTGCCTGGAGACTCTCACGGACAGAGGAGCCTGGTGGGCTACAGTCACTCTTGCTAAGCCACCACTTTCTTGTGGCTTTTGAAGTCAGCCTTTCCTAGACTCAGGCTTTGGTACTCTTTCACTGGCCTCCCAATATGCCTCCATTTTATTTGTTTCTTTTATGTTTCTATTGTTGTTGTTCCAATTCTAAAAGCAACACATTTTCCTTGTAATGTATTGGGTTGGCCAAAAAATTTCCTTTGGGTTTTTCTGTAAGATAGTACAGAAAAACCTGAACAAACTTATTTGGCCAACCCAATACTTCCAACAAAGTGAAGGTGACTCTTGCCATTCCAGTGAAGAATTTTCCATCCCAGAAGCAACTGCTGTGAACTGTCTAGGGTGTATCATTTCAGACATTCTCCATATTTGTACAACCAGAATGTGTATACACACATAAATAAGATTTTAGGTAAACAGGATCTTTCTATCCATATCTATGATTTTGTGGTCACATTTTTCACATTTTCCACATTTTTGTGCACCACATTTTTGTGGTCACTGCAGATATCTCTGTGCTATAAGGTTAAAACAATTTCGCATGCACTTAGCAGTGCTTCGCAGATATTTCTGTGTTGAGCTGCCTTATTCTTTTTATGTTTGCACAGAGATTTAATTCCCCCCCCCTTTTTTTTACAACAGTGCTGCAAAGAATGTTCTATTTTAACATGTACAAGTAGTTTTGTAGGTTGGATTCTTTGAAGTGGCATTGCTAGGTTATTAGATTTTGCATTCTGATGGACTCTTTGAGATTCTTCTCTGGAAGACTATGTGCTGTCACCAGTGTGGCTAAATGTCTGTTTCACTCTGCCCAGCCCATGTATTTTTAAAAAGCTTTAGTTTTGACATAGAAATTGCCAACATAGTATAACCACTCATTGTACTTTTTTTTTTTGGCACAAAATTGTTATGATCAGCATCCCCTTCACCCAATTTCCCCAAAGATAGTCTCTTACATAGCCATAGTTTATAGTCAGTTATCAGAAGCATGAAATTGACATTGGTACAATACTATTAACTAAGACTTGTTATGATTGCACCAGTTTTTACATCACCTTTTTTTTTTCTTTTGGTGAATAGTTTTATGAAATTGGAACTCATATATAGATTTGCTGGGCTTTGCAGGTGGCCCAGTGGTAAATAATCCGCCTGCCAGTGTGGGAGATGCAGAAGACTTGGGTTTGACCCCTGGGTTTGGAAGATTCCTAGGAGGAGGAAATGGCAAGCTGCTCCAGTATTTTTGCCTGGGAAATCCAATGGACAGAGGAGCCTGACCGGCTACAGTCCATGGGGTCGCAAAGACTCAGACGTGACCAAGTTACTGAGTACACACACACACACACACACACACAGATTTGCCACAGACATTTTAAACCGAACATATATTAATATTAGGTTTGTTTATAAGGAAGAAAACTTTTTCCTCTGTGCAATTCATTTTTGTGGTTGTTCCATCCTTCTTTTGAGTTACTATGATGGTGGGAATGTTTGAATCTAGATCCAGTGCAAGCAGGCCGTCCAGTTTTCAATGTGAGGTGACCAGATGCTAGGAATTCACTTTACCCAACCCAGCTTTCCCTCAAACACTCTCAGGACAGGGACTCTTACTCCCAGGATGACCTCCTGACCTTGGCAAGCACCAGGCTTCTGCTGCTAGCTAAAATGGAAAACTCAAAGAGGATTTTCAGTTTGCAAGGTGATTATTCGGCTCTGAAAACCTTTAATGAGTTTATAAGAAAACTATGGGAAATTAATTTCGGGGAAGTAAAACATGCCATCTCATTTTATTTAAAAAAGGAAGAAAATTAATGTGAGTGCCTGTGCTTCCTATGTATTTATACAGAGTCCATTCACTTAGAATCAAGCCATTATTGAGGATGTTTGCTCTTGATGAAAAGAACCCAGCGTTAGACCGGAAATAGCATGTGTTGAAATCAATTTAGTGTCAACCACATCAAGCCTTTCTAAAATTGTAGATTTTACAGAAACTTTAAAACACAGCTTGTTTATTTGGTAGAGTTTCACCATGATTCATCTTTCTCTGAAACAGACAAAAAGACAGTCAGAGCAAATGGTAGGTGGGCAGTGTCCCAGGCAAGGGCGTGTGACTTTGGAAGCACCTGTGCTCTGTTCATGCCCCTCTTTACCTCACCCGCCATTGCAGCTCTGGTGCATTAGGAGCGAAATGAGAATTTTTCAAGGCTCAATATTTTGATGGTGGTCTTGCCTTGTGTCTCCAAACAAGGTCTTCACGGGGGCTTCCATCTGAATAGAGGAAGTAATGGGGCAAATGTGTGACCTAGTAGGTGCTGGGCATCACTTAATTCAGGGCAGCCTGGAGTGTGGGGCGAGGTGCCAAGTACTTGTAAATTTCCTCTGTGAATTACCTCCAGCTAAGAAATCAGGTCTGGAGGTGGACTGCAAAGGC
Organism: Muntiacus reevesi; assembly: GCF_963930625.1. Classification (NCBI taxonomy): domain Eukaryota; kingdom Metazoa; phylum Chordata; class Mammalia; order Artiodactyla; family Cervidae; genus Muntiacus; species Muntiacus reevesi. The sequence continues at coordinate 158,792,054 of NC_089250.1, read as the reverse complement.
GTTTCTGAATTTCTTGATCTCGGCTGGCAGTCAAGACCATGAGAAAGGCTCTGGGGTGCAGGAGGGGTTGTTGCAAAGCTGGGCAATGCTGGAAAGTTCACAACTTCCTCTTCCCTCCCTAAAAGTTGACCTCAGTTCCCATGAGTCAGCCCAAGGCTTTCCTGCTGAGCCAAGACCCCTGCTCTTGGGACACAGAGGGGTCTTAGGAGCTGGAGAGGACTGTAGAACTTGCCCAGTCTAACCCTTTTGTGATGGTGGCCTGTAACTGGGTGACACCCCCTCGAGTGTCAGTGAGCAGCCCCCTGATGGAGCAGGCTGAGCAGGGGAGGGGGGTCACCAGCTCTCAGAGCTGGGGGTGAGTGGGTGGGAGGGCTGGGACTTCCACTGGAACTTTTTTCCCTTTAAAACCAGCTTGTTGCTGGCAGAATGTACTTGGCTACTACCAAACCAGAGCCACACATAGCTCTACCCTGGAGCCCTCTGTTAGCAAAAATCCAGTCGCCCACAGCTATCAGCTCCCATGCTTTCATTTGCTGGGAGGAGCGGGTTCTTATTTCATCCTCTTCCATTGCAGGTATTAGAAAGGAGGCATGGAATTAGTGTAGGAGGAAGCAGTTTTCCTAACGGATACTGTTGGGAAGAAAAAAAGCAAAGCAAACAAAACCACAGCAACAAGAAGCCTTCACCACCCACATATCCATTTGCCCATGAGATATCTAAGTGCTGTGTCGGGAGAGATTTTTTTTTTTTTGCTGTCTGTTCACCGTTGTATTTCTGACACCTAAAACCAGTGCCCAGCCCATAATAAATTCTCATTACAGAATGAAAGAGAGTCATTCATTAAACACGTGCTGGACACCTACTCCATGTTTAGCACTTGGAGGCAGAGAGGAAAAGTCAGTCCTTGCCCTCATGGAGCCTGCTGCCTAGAGAAGAGACAAAGAAGTGAAGAGATCATTACTATGCGGGTATGGGCTTGGCAAGGCCACCTCTGGGGAGTGGGGCAGTGTGTTACGAGATTTCCGGAAGCTAAGGGGTTTGATATTCTCTCTAAAGAGTTTCTAGACCCCTTTTCGTTTAGTCGGGCCTTGTAAGAAGAGAGGAAAGACCCCGTGGTATGAGTGAGTGTGTGTGAGTGTGTGTGTTTGCTCAGGCCATCCATCGTTACACGGGAAGCTAGAATCAGAACTCACATCTCCTGCTTCCAAATGCAATGTTCAATCCGCCAGCTGGGTCCAAAGATGCTGTCTAGTAGATGAGCCAACAGAAGCACTGCCTTTCAAGGGATGGCCCTGAGCCGGTTGGCAGGTGAGCAGAGGAGGTATCGAGAGCTGTGTCAGGAACGACGGCCTGTCAAGCCTCTGAGATGCCCCAGGGCCTGGGCTGAGGGTCACGGCAAACCCAGCCCAGTCCGTGGCCAGGAATGGCAGATGCCTTCACATTCAGGACAGTGAGACATCCTAGATACTCTGGCGGGAGTGGGGTAAGGATGGGGGAGAAGACGGAGCTTTGGAGACAGGTGAGGGCCCTGATCAGGCTGTGGGGGGGGAGCAGTCAGGCTCCCAGGGTGGCGTGAGGCCCAGCGAGGCTCAGGCCGGAGAGGATGGTTGTGGACGAGTCCGGCTGGGACTCAAGCAGAAGGATGTGACTGTTTGGGTAAAGGTCAGTTCATGAGCAGACTGGATTTTATTCCATGACAATAACTAGGGAAACAGTATGGATTTCATTCCAGTTCAAAGAGATTAACCAGTTTCAGAGTAGGTTTAAATTTTAGTCTTCAGTAGAGTCTGTAAGTGAATCGAAACACTGATCAGAGGTCAGCTGGGCTTTGAGTTCAGCACGTGAATGTAGAATCAGAAAGCTGGGGGTGGGCGGGCTCTGATGTGGAGGTCAGTGGTGGCCTGAGGCTGTGGTTTGCGGAGGTGAGTCAGGCCTGGATGAAAAGGGCAGGCGGGTCCCTAATCACCCTGCAATCCCATCCCCCACTTCACCGCAAGTGGCTCCGCCTTTCACTATTTCCTATATGAATTCCGTGTGAGGATCTGTTTAAAGACGGTGCACGTGTGTGTGCCGAGTTACTTCAGCCACGTCCGACTCCGACACTGTGTGACCCCATGGACTGTAGCCTGCCAGGCTCCTCTGGTCATGGGATTCTCGAGGCAAAAGTACCGGAGTAGGTTGCCATGCTACCCTCCAGAGGGATCAAACCCAGTTTCTTGCGTCTCCTGCATTGGCAGGCGAGTTCTTTACCACCAGCACCACCTGGGGAGCCCTAACGATGGTGCTCTGTTACTAAAACTCATCTGAGATTTGCCAGTCTGGACTGTGATCACAAGCGAGAAGAGGGAGGGAGACAACTGATTAGTGGCTAGTGACTAATGGGGTGACCAGTTTGTCCCAGTTAACCCAGGACTTTCTGGATCTTTAAACTGGAAATCTGGAGCCCTGGAAACCCCCTTAGTTCTGCGTCAGCCAGGCTGGTTGGTCACCCTGGTGTCATAAAAAAAATTAGTCGAGCTTTTGAATCACTGCAGTGGCCTCCATACTAGACTTCCTGCCTCTTCCCTCCCCCCCACCCCCCGCCAGTGCCCCCGTCCCCCCACCCCGACCCTTCCTCCTCCACTCTGCAGAGGAGTGGCCTGATCACGTCATTCCCCTGCAGAAAGCCCTGGAAGGCTCACCACCACCGCATGACAGCCAGGGTTTCTAGCCTCTTAGAAGGCGCTGCCTATCTCCCCTGCCTCTGCCACTGTCGCTCCAGAAACATCAAAACAGCTCCAAGTCGCAAACACCATGTCTGCATAGACTGTGCCCTCTGCTGGGGTGCCCTCTGCTGGGGTGTCCTCTGCCTGGGCTTCTAGCTGGTTGATCCTCTGGGAAGCTTTCCCCTGGTCCAGCCCTTCCAGGGAGATGATGATTTCCTTCCTTAGCGCCTCCACTGCGTGATGTGGTGTGTGTGTCCCTGTGACACTGGCCACTTACCCAAAATGCAAATGCAGAGTTCACAGCACAGGTTCGGTTCCGCAAGCGACCCCGACCCCCGGGTCCGCGAATCCTTCTGCTACCCACCCCCAAGCCCATCAGACTGTAAGGCCTTGGGGCCACCACCTAAGGGGCCCCGAACGAGGTAGCATCCCTCAACGAGGGTCTGGCAGCTCTGTGCACAGTCAAGAAGTAGAAGTAGATAGGGTTGACACAGACATGTCCCCTGTGCTTATTAGGGTACCACAAGCCATTCGGGCTTCCCTTGTGGCTCAGTTGTTAAAGAATCCGCCTGCAATGTGGGAGACCTGGATTCGATCCCTGAGTTGGGAAGATTCCCTGGAGAAGGGAAAGGTTACCCACTCCAGTATCCTTGCCTGGAGAATTCCATGGACAGAGGAGCCTGGCGGGCTACAGTCCATGGGGTCGCAAAGAGCTGGACACGGTGAGCGACCTTGACTTACAAACCATTCTGCTTACTGAATAGCGAGGAACGCCCGACAGCGGGGTCCTGGGCTCCAACGAGAAAGCTGGAGCTCCCCCTGGTGGCTTCGGAGAGTCAGTGCTGTCAGCCTGCTCCGGTGGTAGGAAATAGGAAATAGTTGCCCTAGTGGCTTTCGCATCTCTTGGGGTTTCCTTCCTAGACCTCAAGAATAGGCCCCAAGCTGCAGGAGCAGTCGTTCAGGGAAAATAAAATCATTGCAGTGGAGAAGCCTCAAGTATCTCTGCGAATCATCTTTGAAGAGGGAGGGGAAACGATACAGTTATTTTGAAAAGGACAATCGGGAAGTTCTCCTGGTGCAGAAAGCCCTCAAACACCCAAAGACATCACGCTCATCAAATCATGAAGGCCACTTGCCCTTGGCTCTGGGACCCTGTTCTCCACCCCAGGCAGAAGGTTGGTTGGGCTGAAGATGTCCCTCTAGGAGATGCCCCGAGATTGGGAGGCCCACCTCCAAATCTGTCCTTATCCTCAACTGGGATGCTGCAAGGCCATAGCTGGACTTTTCTACCTCCCCATGATAAAGGCTTTCACTCCTGTAAACAAAGATTTTAGGCAAGGAGGAACATCCTGAGTCCCGTGGTGTGAATGTCAGCATTCCTGCCAACTTGGTTTTGCTGTGGATGGTAAGAGCAGGGGCCAGCGCTGCCAGGGACAGAGGGTCTGACTCGTTGCCACCCCACCAGGTTCCTCTCTGTGTGGGATTTTCTGGGCAAGAATACTGGAGTGGGTAGCCATTCCATTCTCCAGGCGATTGAACCCGGGTCTCCTGCACTGAAGGCAGATCATTTACCGTCTGAGGCACCAGGGTGCCTGGAAGGAGGAAAGGTCACTGTGAAAACCAGCGTTCTTCACTTTCCGTTTTGCCCTGCAGAGTTTGTCACTGGTCCAAGGTTGGCTTTTGGAGCCTTATCAGATCTTGTCATTGTTATTTAGTCGCTAGGTCATGTCCAATTTTTTGCGAACGCATGGACTATAGCCTGCCAGGCTCCTCTGTCCATGGTATTTCCCAGGCAAGAATACTGGAGTGGGTTGCCATTTCCTTCTCCTAGGAATCTCCCCCACCCAGGGGTCAAACCTGCATCTCCTGTATTGCAGGTGGATTCTTTACCACTGAGCCGCTGGGATTAATGGTTTTCAGATTCTCATCATTCAAATAATAATTACTATAAATATTATGATGATAACTAATATTTACAAAGTTTTCATTAAGTACCAGCAACTGTTAGAAAGCTTTGGCATGCATGCGTGCTCAGTCTTGTCTGACTCTTTGTGACCCCATGGGCCGTAGCCCACCAGGCTCCTGTACCTGGTGAATTTTTCAGGCAAGAATACTAGAATGGGTTGCCATTTCCTCCTTCAGGGGATCTTCCCGACCCAGGCATGGAACCCAAGTCTCCTGTGTCTCCTGCACTGGCAGGCAGATTCTATAGCACTGTGCTACCTGGGAAGCCCTAGAAAGCTTTACAATGATATATTAATTCCTGAAGTATTATATTGTATATAACTTATTTAATCCTCATAACAATGTGATAAAACAGAAACTATTATTATTCCTGTTTTAGAAATGAGATTTTTTTTGCTAAATAACATTATTCTATTATTTATTTAGCATTATCCTTTGAATTTAATCCTCTTACTAAATGAATATATTATTTAAAGAAATCTTATTTTCCTACTATAAATGGAAATCTACACTACATGTTCTTATGTAGGAGGAAACTATGTTAAAAAAACTGAAATAACTATATGCCTGAATACTATCAAAAATCATCTTCCATAGCACCAGCAGAAAGTGTAACATGTTTGGGGAAATACTACATTAGAGGAAAGGACCCTGAGGAAGCCATGGGTGAATAAAGCCCATTTTGCATTTTTGGATTTGAGGGTGGACTGTACTCCATAGGGACTTGCTTTAGGAATGATTGGGTTTATTTTGCTTTTCTTCACCCAGTGTCTAAAATGAATGCTTAGTACATTAGTCTTCAGCCTTTCTTCTTTTTTAAAAAATGTATGAGCTATTTAAGGCTATAAATTTCTTTACTGCTCTAGCTATATCCCATAAGTTTTGATATGGAATATTTTCTTTATTGTTTAGTTTGTAAATATTTTCTTAATTTTGATCGTCATCTTTTCTTTAAAGAAAGGATTATTGTAATTATTTTTATTTTTTGGCCATACCCTGCTGCCCGTGGGATCTTAGTTCTCTGAAGGGATCAAACCTGCAATGGGAGGCAGAGTCTTAACCACTGGACCACCAGGGAAGTCTCTGAAAAGGTTGTTTAGAAATATGTTTTTTAATACCAAACGTGGATTTTTAAAAATATTTTATCTTTTTATTGATTTCTGGTTTACAAATTGTGATCAGCGTTGTAAATTGAGATCAGAATTGTGAACAGATGTGACTGGCATGTTTTCAATCCTTTATAATTTTTTTAGGACTTGCTTTATGCCCCAAATATATATTGTTTCTGCTAGTGTTCTGTTTGTTCACCATGTATATCTTTTCCTACTCTTTTACTTCCTCCCTATCTCTCCCTTTAAGTTCTGTTGTGAGACTCAATATTCATTGAATATTGCTGTTCAACCAATAGCAAAGGGTTGAATTTTGAAGAATCTTTATCTTTTACTATGAACACTGGCCCTTTTACATTTAATGTGGTCATTATACATTAGGGTTTGTACCTACCATCTCATTCTATGCTGTTTTTCTTTTCCTCTCTTTTTCTTGTTATCTTTTGAATTATTTTTTCTCATTTTGCTTTCCCCCTCTACTAGTTGGAAGTTATGTACTGTTTCCATTAGGTCAGGGGTTACCCTGGAAATTACAATATGCCAACTTAATTTATCAGAATCTAAAGATGATGAATAGTTTTACTTTCCCTCTGTGCCACACAGAGAGGCTCAAGACATTTTAATTTCACCCTCCCTGGTCCCTGTCTGATCTCCTCATTTACATACTAGAGTTGTAGTATCTTTTGATTCCATTTGTTTTTCTTTAGTTTCACAAGACTTTATCACTGTTGTGTTATATAGTCAATATTCATTTAAATTTCTCTGCATTTCATTCCCTCTTACATCTTAGATCTTCAAACTGGAATCACTTTCCTTCTGCCTGAAATTCATTCTTTAGAGTTTCCTTTACTAAGTTTTGTGGGTGGCACATTCTCTTAGTTTTCTGTTGGTTTGAAATGTTTATATTTCACCTTGTTCTTAAAATGTAGTTTCAGTGGGTATAGAATTCTAGGTTGACACTTGTTTTTCTCCCAGTGCATGGAATGTATCACTTCATTCTCCTAACCCATTTGTGCTGATAAGGAGTCAATCAATCCTCGGTCTGTTTTTCTGTTGAAAACCTTCTGTGTTTCCTTTCTGACTGCATTTAAGATCTGCCTTTTGTCTTTGGTATTCAGCAGTTTCCCTATGATGTGTCAGGGCATGGGTTTCTTTTAGCTTTTCCTGCTTTGGTTTTACTGGGCTTTGTGAACCCAGGGGATGTCTGTGTTCATCTGTGCTGCAATATTCTCAGCCCTTATCTCTTCTTACGCTGCCTCTGCACACTCTCTTTTCCTTATAGAACTTCTTATCCTACACTCTGTGTCTCTTAATCTCCTTTCATATTTTCCCATTTCTTGTCCTTCCATGGATAATTTCTTCAGGTCTGTATTCTGAATGGATAGCTTCCTCACATCTAACTAAAGATTCTCTTATCCAAGAAGTTCTAACTAATAACTTTGAATTCTAGAAATTCTGTTTGGTTCTTTTCCAAATCTCTATGGTTTTTCCTGTTTTCTGTGTATTTTCCCTCCTTTTTTTGTTTTCTTTAGTAAGTTTGATTGACTTGTAGTCTAAGAGTGTGGGAAAAAGAGAGACTATGCCCCAGTTCATTTCATCAGAAGCATCTTTACCCCGCAAAGGACACCCACATCATATGCCTCATCATGCTGCTCTGCTTCCAGGAACAAGCCCCCAAATGGTGTCATTTCCTAAGGCAGCATTTCTGCCACCTAACAAGTCCAAGTCTGGACTGGGACTGTGGCTTGTTTTCCATCCTGTGTGTTATCAACCATGTCTATTCAACAAGGAAATGGGAAGAGCATGGTTGCAATCTCAGATAAACTAGTCGAAAGGGAGAGGGATGCTCTCAAGGCTCCCTCAGCACCTGGGACTAGCCCCGAGACAGGAGCAGGACAGTGGACAGGAGAGTGGGGGCCTCAGACAGCCCGTGTGACAGAAAGGAAAACTGAAAGAGAAGATGACATTCTCACACACCCTCCCAGGCTGAGTAGCTGCAGAACTGAAACTGGGTTGGGGTTGGTCCATTCGTTTGCTCAGATGACCCATGTATACAGATGTACATTGCTTCATAGGGATTAAAATCACACATATAAAATCCATCGGCACAGCACTGGCAACATAAAAATGTTCAAAAAGCATTTTATACCTCTCATCATTATTATAATTGCTGCTTTTATTATTACAGTCCCAGGAAATAGCAATCAGTTAACATCTCCAAGGTGCCAAGTTGTGGGTCTTTCTGAAAGAACAAGGTCACTTGAACTGTGAAAATTTACATCTTTTGCCCAATAGCTTACAACAGTGCTGGGGATGTGGAAGATGCAGAGGAACACCTGGGGTCCAACCGAAGCTGAGATAGGAGACCCAGTGGGCGGTGAAAGAGGAGAGGGGAATGTGGGGGACACTGGTGGGAGTCTGAGGTGGCAGGGAATGAATAGGAGGTGCCAGCTTTTTCTCCACAATTTTGTTACACCTTGGGGCAAAACGGGGGGCTCTATGATGACAGCCTGAATTGGGTAAAATTTAAGGATAAGGAATTACTAATTAGTAATAAGGTGGAATACTTAAGTGTATGAAATGAATAATATGTAGCTAAAAAATAATGATATAGCATTAGGCATTTGAGACATGTGGACTCCAAGCAATTAACCTCTATTCTTCTTCTGAATCACAGTCTAGCTAATTGGCTCCTTTCCTCTGATGGGGCAATATTAACCTTTCTATTTTTCTCTGAAGGAGCAAGTATGTGGGGGTAGCTGTGCTGCTCTGGTTTGGAGGGAAAGTATTTTTCCTGAATAATAACCCATTTGCAATTTTTCTCCCAAATGGTTGCACTAAAAAGGTTCTGTCAGATTTTCCTTATAAAGCTCCACAGAGATTGAAAGGATGATTTAAACACACCTGACCTCATTCTGGAGCAGTTGAGAGAGATGGCATCTCTAGGCTATTCAAACTTCACTTTTCCATGTTATCAGCTTCTCATTCATTCATCTCAGGCTTCCCAGGTGGTGCTTATGGTAAAGAATTTGTCTGCCAATGCAGGAGATATAAGGGACGCAGGTTGGATCTCTGGGTGGGGAAGATTCCCTGGACGAGGGCATGGCAACCCACTCCAGTACTGTTGCCTGGAGAATTCCCATGGACAGAGGAGCCTGGTGGGGTGTAGTCCATAGGGTCACAAAGAGTTGGACACAACTGAAGCAGCTTAGCATGCATGCATACGTTTCCTAAATGACACATCCTCACTGAAGCTACATGGGCCCGGTGCTGTCCTGGGTACTGGGAACATAGCAAGACAGCTCCCTGCTCTCATGCAGCTTATAACTTAGTGAGGGAGAAACACCAAAGGCAAGTGAACAGGTAGATGTCTAATACAGTCTCAGGGCTAGGAGGAAAAAAAAAAACTGATGAAGGAGGGAAGGGAGAGGTGCCTTTTAAAGCAGGGTAGTTGGGAAGGCTTCTCTGAGAAGGCAACCTGTGAGTTGAGACATGAATAAATTGAGGGAGAGGCTTGAAGTTATTTAGGAAATGGCTATAGCAAGCAGTGGGAATAGCAAGTGCAAAGGTCCTGGGGCTGGTGTATGCTTGAGGCGTCAGGGACTGCAAGCCAGCCAGTGTAGTCCGAGCAGAGTACAGACAGGAGGAGGAGGCAGACATGAGGTTGGAAGGGTCATATGGTAGAGGGGCAACTCGGGGGCCATGGTACCATCCTTGGTTAATTGCTAGTGTGGAGTAAAGTCCTGGGGGATGACAGCAGGGTCTGCTAGGAGAGCCTCACCCCGGCAGCTGTGGGGAAAGGGGAACAAGGATGACAGAAGGTGTGGAGCTGTAGCAAAATATGGAGTCAGGGCATTAAGAGGGACATCTGGGCCTAAAAAAGCCAGTGAACCTGACCCATAGTCTGGCAAAATAGACCCTCTGGAGATACAGAGTGTAGCCAGAGAACCATGCCTTTAAAATCCCAATCAGGCCAAGGACGGCCATGTCAAATTTGCTCTGTGATGTGTTGATAGTAAATATCAGGGGCGATACTTGTTTAAAACCTGACCAGGCAGCCCCACACCCAGGAATTGGCCCAGAGGAATAATCAGAGAAATGCACAATGAGTAACTCATATGCAGGATGGTTCCTTGTAGGAAACCATGGACCTAAAGGTCCATCAATAGGAGATTATATAAATAAGTCATGGTGCATTCAGGCTAATATCATCAAGATGATAATATATTTTAAAATCATGCAATACAGAAGAGACAAAGTGAAGGATAGAAATTTCACAGCTCCTTTGTATTCCCAATCATATTTCCTAAGATTGTTTCTATAGTATCCTTCAAGCAACATTTCTTCCTCAGGGGTAGGACCCTATGGACGGTAGCCCGCCAGGCTCCTCTGTCCATGGACTTCTCCAGCAAAGAATACTGGAGAAGATCCCAGGGGATTTTCCTGACCTAGGGATTGAACCCAGGTCTTCTGCATTGCAGGCAGATTCTTTACCATCTGAGCCACCAGGGAAGCCAGATATAGTCATATACATATACATAGAGATAGATAGAAATATAGCTATAGATTCATATATCTACATATTCTTTTAAACTAAAATAGTTCTGTAGCTATTCCATAAATTTTATAAATATTCAAATAATTCTGTAAATATTATCTTACAATATAACTTTATTTCATTATATGAACTGTCTTTGACACATAGCCACATCAGTACACTATATTAATAGCTGCATAGTATTCCACTAGATGGATATATCATAATTCACTCAATCAGTCTGTTATTAAAAGATTCATGTATAAATATATATACACATATATATTTCATTTGTGTTACTCTCTGGGTATACTTTTTCAACTTGTACAATTGAAAACATTAAATGTGGTGATTCAGTTCAGTCACTGAGTTGTGTCTGATGCCAGGCTTCCCTGTCCATCATCAGCTCCAGGGGCTTGCTCAAACTCATGTCCATCGAATCAGCGATGCCATCCAACCATCTCATCCTCTGCCGTCCCCTTCTCCTCCTGCCTTCAATCTTTCCCAGCATCAGGGTCTTTTCCAATGAGTCAGTTCTTCGCATCAGGTGCCTGTATTTATTGTGGTGTCCACTATGTATTGTGGAGAGAAAAAAATCAGGCTACAAAATAATTTTTATTGCATCCTTCCATTGATGTAAATTTGGATGTCTCTGTGTGAATATATTTACATACAGTGTGGAGAGATGCTCACTAAAATGCTAACAGGAGTTATTGGTCACAACCTAATGATTGCAAGTGTTTCTTCTCCTTAAGGCTTTACAGTATTGTTGCTGTGCAGATTCGAATATCTATTTGTTGGCTGGGGGAGCTATTTTATATTTGGGAAGAGTTCACTGGTAGCTGGTTCATGCACTATGCTTAAAACATGAGTTTTGTTTGTTTGTTTGGTTGGTTCTGTACTTCTCTCCTTGAGTACTTCTTTTCACTTAATTAAATTGTGCTTTTCCCTTCTCCAGTTTGGAACACATAGGCCGCACGATTGTAGACCTGATCGCAGTTCATCGGCTACACCACCAGAGGGCGGTGTTTGCAGGCCATTGTGCGCATGGCCGCCTCCCGCAGCTCGCTAGAATTTTGCAGGATGTCATCTCTGTGACCAGAGCAGAGATGAGCTGTATGTCCTGTGACTTCCAGTTTGCGCCACGATACACATTTTTCCTTTAACGGGGTTGCGTGGAGGTGGCACACGAGGGAGAGATCAGCGTGGCACCGCCCTCCAAGCCGTCCCCACAACCCTTCTACCCCGTCAATCCCCCCACATCCACCCCGGCCCACCCGATGTCTGCCTCCAGGGCCTGACTTCAGCCTGGGGGATTTAGGGTCCCCGGCCCCGAACCTGCACCCACACGGAGACGCTGAGGCTGATGTGGAGCTGGGGGCCTGCCACCCCCTCCCCGTTTTCTGACCAGCGCTACCGGCGTCTTAGTCTGCGTGCCAAGCAGCTGCCTCTTTTTCTTTTCCCTCCTTCTCCTCCCTTCTCTCTTTCACCTTCTAATTCTTTTTAAAGCAATACATATTCATGACAAAATTTCAAACAATACAAGAGGGGAAGCAGGTGAAAACCAAGTGTCCCCTCCGTCCGTCCTAGCTGCCCGGTTTTCTCCCCTGTAACTGCTAGGAGGTTTTAGCAATGTACGCCCTCCCAGAGAGCCTGGGTGCCTGTGCAAATGGAAAATGTGCGTGGACTGCGTTCACAAGCCACACCCCCAGCTTGGCTTCTGGTTTGCTTTCACCAGTGATGATGGAAGTCCTTCCACATCAGTTCACAGAGCGCTGCAGAGTATTTCACACTGGCTGCAGAGTATTCTATCGCCTGGATGCACCCTGCTTGATGGAACTGCCCCTTTTAGGGGATGTTTGGGCTCTTGCCAATCTTTTATTCTCAGGAGCTGCAGGCAGTGATGGTTTAGTATGGACAGCTGTAAGCTCAGGAGCAAGATCTACCATAGACTCAATTCCTAAAGGTGGAACGGGCCGGTCAGAGGGTGCAGGTACTGGTCAAGTTCACGTTCATTGCCGGATTGTTCTCCGAAGACCTTTTGCACTGGTCGAGACTCCCACACAATGCATGGGCTACAATCCCTGATCCCAGACCGATTAAATCCGAATCAGGCAGTTTTGTGTCGGTCTGGGGTTGGGGGGACCCTTGTGGGGAGGAGCAGATGACTGGGCACTGGCACAGAATTCCCCAGGAGATTTTAATGGGCAGGCAGGCAGGAAGGCCACCATAATAGGTGGGCAATATCTCATTGTTTTAAACGTGCATTTCTTTAATTATAAATAAGGGTGGGCATTTTCCTTTGAGAACAGTGATTTAGGTCTTTCTTAGATCTCAGACCCTTTGAGATTCTGACAAAAGCACTGGATCCTCTATCCAGAAAAAATGTGCATGTCTGTTGGCCTCAGTTCAGGTGATCACAGGCGCTGGGACTCCTCCTCAGCCCCAGGTTAAGGGCCAGGCCTAGAATCGTCCTTCCAGCCCTTCCTCAGCCTCCCCCACCGTGCCCAGGCCTTGCGTGTTCTGCCTAAAGCCACACCTGCACCCAACTTTGTGCCCCACCAGCTACAAGCCTCTGCTCCAGAATCCCCTCTGTCCTCCTGCAGAAAAACCCGGTCCTCCACGTGGGGCGGGAGATGCGGGTTCAATCCCTGGGTCAGGAAGATCCTCTGGAGAAGGGAATAACTACCTATTCCAGTATTCTTTCCTGGAGAATTCCATGGACAGAGGAGACTGGCCGACTACAATCCACGGGGGTCACAAAGAGTCGGACACGACTGAGTGACTAACACTTTTACTTTCTGTATGGGTCATGCCCGGACCCCACTGTAAGGGGACCTTTATGGACTTTGTGGCAATTCCCAATGTGCCTGCCCTCAGAAGGCTGTGCCGTGTGATGGGGACTCTGAGGATGGGGGTGACATGGTACAGAGGTGTGTACAGGTAACTCAACTGGAGGCACATTGGGGTCTCCTGGGGTCAGATACTGAGCTGAGCCTCAGGGCTGAGCCAGAGCTGGCAGTGGGGCTGGGGAAGCACTGACGGTGAGAGGGAGCTGTCTTCTGTTGAGATAAAAGCCATGGGCATATGAGCACAGACCCTTCAGGGAGCTACCAGTCAGTACTCGGGAGCCCGGGTTCAGGGGGAGGGATTTTTAGGACACATCTCTCAAAGGCCAGGAAATGCCTACTCTGGATTCAGCATCCAGAGCCTGGTACTGGCTGGTGGTCCTGGATTGGCCAGGATGCTCCTGATTATAACAAACTCTTCTCAAATCAGTGTAAGGAGACAGGGGACACGTAATTAGGGTATAAGGGCTCCGTGATGCCCTGGAGAGGACAGCACCAGGGCCCAGGCCTCCCTGGGTCCCTGCTCTGGGGGCCGTGTCATACCCTGACCCTTTGTGACATGACAGATTCAGCTGCACCTGAGAGAGTCCATCTCTGTTGACATCTGTTTATCTCATTTTTTTGACTCAAAGGTCCCAGGAAGGGATGCACTGGCCCAGCTCAGTCAGGGACTCATTCCTCAGCTGATCAGCCAGGACAAGAGACATAGGCCCTGTTCTAAGGACATGGTGACTCGAAGGGCAGCCTTGTGGAGGGAGGGGTATTTCCTGCTAAAAGGGGCGCTGGGTGGACACCCTTAGTGGCGTCAGCCACAAGCCACACCTGACTCCCCAGGCATATCTGCTGGACAATCATTCATTCATCCATCCACTTATTCAACAAATCGTAACTGAGCACCTGCAGTGTCCAGGCTCCACTCTGGGTGCTGGAGACAGAAATGAACAAGCAGATGGAGTTACTGCTATCGTGGTACTTACACTCCTATAGGAGGAGGAAGACAGTAAGCCATAAATAAACAGGGAAGATGTCAGGGTACCTCCTGGCAGCTCATTACGGCCTGGCTTTGCCATAATTTGCAAGTCATGTCTGGGCTTGAGCATCCCTGAAGATGTCTCTCTTTACCCTTTGTGTGGACTGGTTTGGGAAGTGACCAGTCAGTTATTCCCCATTTCTTTTTTTCTTTCTTTCTTTTTTTTTTTTTTAGTGCTTCGTCTCTTTAAAATTGATTTGTAGGCATTTCATTCATCCTGGCTTCCAGTCCTTTTGCAGTCATAGGTGAAACAAATACCGTCTCCCTGTCTGTGGCCTGCCTTCATCTCTATGGTGTCTTTTGATGAATGTTCTGTTCTTAATTTTATCATAGTGAAATGTTGAGATTCTTTTCTGATTTGCAGACTCTGAGTTTTAAGAAATCCTTTCTCTGTTGAGTCAGATTTGACAAGGACTCATGAGCAGCCCCTGGAGAGGCAGAGCCCGGGGCAGCCCCAGGGGCACTCGGTGTGGCTGGCAGCAGGGAGGCTGATTAAAGCCTGGATGAGGTGCGAGGGGAAGACAGAGAGAAGCTGAGTGCTTTGAATTTGATCCTTTCAGTAACTATTGAGCAATCGCCATGAATGGGCCAAGGAAAGGACTTCCTGAGGACAGACACTGGCTCTGGCTGCGGGAGGGCCTGTCCCCTTGGCCTCACCTTGGCCCCCTTGCCACGTGATCCCTGCTGCCACCCCGTCAGCCTCTACTGGGACATTTCATAGTGACAGGCATCTTTTTCCCAGGAAGGGTAAACTACAGAGTGAGGAGGGCATCTGAGCATGTGCGTGTGAAGTCACTCAGGGCTGACTGCTCAGCCTTCGTAATAATAATTGATGGGGACACGGAGGCGCTGATTGGGCAGTGGAGAGAGTGGGCCACAGGGCAGCCCAGAGCAGGAGGTCTTAAGGAGGCTACAAGCCAAGGCATCAGTGAACTGGGGTGGCAACAAAAATGTATGCTCTTGTTTTCACTAACCTCGTAGCTCAGTTGGTAAAGAATCCGCCTGCAATGTGGGAGACCCCGGTTCAATTCCTGGGGCGGGAAGATCTGCTGGAGAAGGGATAGGCTTCCCAATCCAGTATTCTTGGGCTTCCCTTGTGTCAGTTGGTAAAGAATCTGCCTGCGGTGTGGGAGATGTGGGTTTGATCCCTGGGGTGGGAAGATCCCCTGGAGAAGGGAAGGGCTACCCGCTCCAGTATTCTGACCTGGAGAATTCCACGAAGCCTTGGCAGGCTACAGTTCACGAAGTCACAAAGAGTCAGACACGGCTGAGCGACTTTCACTTCACTAGCTGAAATTTAGCACAGGCAACAAGCCGAACAGTGCTAGTAATGCCTGGGGCTTGTCACTCATAAAAATCACAGGTATGTTTACATCATGTTACTTTTTTTGTACATAATTTGAAACATCTGCTTCAAGATGGTAGTTGTTATAAACATCTACTAAGTCTTTGGTAGTTAATATGTTAATGAAGAAGCACATATACTAATTACTATGACAGCATTTTAAAATGTCTTTTGATAATCATGTGTGAAAAATGAAAGTGTTAGCTGCTCAGCCCTGTCTGACTGTGACCCCATGGACTGTAGCCCGCTAGGCTTCTCTGTCCATGGAATTCTCCAGGCATGAATACTGGAGGGGATTAGATTCCCTTTTCCAGGGGATCTCCCCAACCCAGGGATCGAACCCCACTCTCCTGCATTGCATGTGAATTCTTTACTGTCTGAATCACCAGGAAAGTCCCTTTGATACTGACAAACACTGATTTCTTTGTAATCCTATGTGATGTATTTTATGTATTTAAAAACAAGATTCTGAGGAGAGATCCATAGGTTTCCCCAGATAACTAAAGGGTCCATGAAACAGGGAAGGTTGAAAATGAGACTCGGGGGTGAAGACTCTCCTCCCACAGGTCAGCTGCCGAATCTCACGTTCTCAGACAAGTTAAGTGTGTGGGGAGGGTGGAGGAGATGGAGTGGTAGCTTTGCAGAAATGCAAGAATGCCTGTTCTTGCCGGTGCTCCAGGCTTCGCAGGCCTGTGGTGACATGGATCCCGGCCCTTTGGGTGAAAACCAGTTGATGCTTTCTGCTCACTCTGGGTCCTGCTCTTCCCTAATTAGGAGTCTGGCTTTCTCAGTGGACTAGGTTCGGGAGGGCAGGCTAGCCCTTGTCTATGTGCTCCAGGGATAGGGAGTCTCTCTCGCCCACGTTTTCTCGAGCTTACTCCCGCTCCCCAAGTGTCTGTGCTGCAGACCTACGCGTGCCGCTCTGGCACCGGGGTGTCCAAGCCCCCAGAGTTCATTCATGAGCTGGTGACTGCGATGTTGCAAAGAGAAGCAACAGCAGGGAAGGCCCTGAAATGGCTCTGAAACCATGAACCACCGCGAGTGACGGCGGCTGGTTTGAGCATTTTAACAAGGCTGATTTGCGGCCGAACTTGAAGGGAGTGAACTGACCTCCATCCGTATGCAGCACCTCTGTGACCCAAGAGCAGAAGGACCCTTCCACTCTGCTGCGAGTTTTGGCTGAAGCCAGGCTTGCATTACGGGGATTATTGGCGATACAGGAGACTCTTTTGTCCATGTGTTGACATGACAGCGCAAAACTTCAGGGTGCGGCTTCTTTTGACTGGTTTCTGGAGGGTGCCAGGCCTTTTGAAGAACTAGAGCCTTCTCTGAGCCATCTAAGGGCTGCTATTAGAGCGCCACCTAGAGGCTTTGGTGAGACTAGTCCATCAACGTCCAGTCATCCTGGGAATTAACTGCCTTGCAGAAGAGTCAGTGCATGTGAATGTGTGTGTGTGTGTGTGTGTGTGTGTGTGTGTGTGTGTGTGTGTGCGCGCGCGCGCGCGCACGAGCGAGGGTGCTTGGAGCGGCGAGGGGTCGGGGGTGGTTGGAGGGGAGATCCTTCTCTGCATTAGTGAAATTAAGTGCGTATTTAAGGCTATAAGGTTTGAAAATATCAAGGAACCATCTTGTGTCTCCTCTCAGGGCCAGGTCCTTCTCCTTTCCAACCTGCTGTGACGCCCGCGGCAGCCCGGTGAGCCGTCTCGTAGCAGCTCCTGAGAGTTGACTGCTACATTTTCAGGAATTTTTTGGGTCAGCTGTGAGAAACAGCTATTATTAAAAATTAAGTGATAGAGTATTACAACTGAATAGATTCTAGTCGAACCAAAAGTAGGGTAGACGAGTTCAGCCCTTAGGAATTACTTTACTTCCCCGGTGGCTCAGCGGTAAAGAATCCGTCTGCCAGGCAGGAGCCTCAGGAGACGCGGGTTCCATCCCTGGGTCAGGAAGATTCCTTGGAGGAGGGCATGACAACCCTCTCCAGTGCCCTTGCCTGGAGAACCCCACGGACAGGGGAGCCTGGCGGGCTACAGTCCATAGGGTCGCAAAGAATCAGTCGTGACTGAAGTGGCCTAGTCCGCACGCATGCGCTGACGTTATGGAGGTCTCTTGTGTGATGGAAATACTGTATCACCGCACATCTTTTCCCAGCTCCACCGCTCAGTGACATCACGTTGGCAGCTAACTGGGCCAGGTGGGGTCTTTACAGCGCAGAAATCTGCACACTCCGCAATCAGCCTTGAGACAGCTGGCTTGGGGGCGCATCCCCTCCGACCGCAAGTGTCCCCTTCGGGACTGGGCTGGCGGAAGCCGAGCGGTGGGCTCCCAGGAAGGGTGTGATGGTGGGAGCATTAGAGGGATGGGGGAGGGACAGACCCCCTGCACCGCGGCTCTGGCCACCTGAGTACATCTTCTAAATGTTTGCCAAATGGAGGGTTTGGAAAAGAGAAGCAAGAACTATTTTAATTCAACGATTTCAAGTTATTTATTTTATTACTATGTAGATATTTTTGACCACTTGTCAGGGTGGCAGGCCTGTCTGGACCTGCCCCCAGAAAGTGCGCCCGGGGCCGCTTAAATGGAAAAGACTGCTGTGCTGGCCCAGAAGTGCGGAGCATGCGCAACGCGGCACAGCAGGGCTGTGGCAGCCACGTGGGGACCACCGAAGTGAGAGCTGGTCTGCAGCTCCCAGCCCCTGGCTACCCCAGCCTGGTGGGCGGCTACCGCTGCTGGGCTGTCGCAGGGCAACTAGAGGAGATGATGTGACGGGCAGTGATCCCCCCAGATGCTTTCTTGGCTTCCATTTATTCCTTGCATTGCTTCTTTGATGCTTTGGGAGTAAATCAAATTGAAAGCAAACTTGAACCAAGTCCAAGCTGTCCACATCTCCCATTCTTGAATCCAGTCCAGGTTCCTATTACAGTCATTAAGCAATTTATATTATGCATTGCACCCCCAAATTGCTACACTTGCATCGCACTTAAAGATACCTGTTAAAAATATATATATTGCTAAATATTGTTTATAATTCTAACTAATAAGATTACATTAAGTCCATGTTGTATGAATTTGTAGAGTTGTATGTAGAGTTGTAAACATTGTATTCGGAGATAATAAGGAATTTATAAGGAATAAAACGGATATATTTTTAATTGCCCTTAAATCCTGATGCTCTGTGGCATCCATTGAATCAATGAGTTTAAGTGCTTCGGGGAATGGATAGGTTTCTGCTAGAGTGATAAATTCATTGCTCAGCTTTGACAATCGAAGACGACTTTTTTATTTTGTGTTGCCTCCTTGGCAAAACAATAGTCTCGAAAACTGGGCTTTGTTAAGAGATAAAAAGGTTTTCTAAATTCCAGAGCTTCCCTCTAAATATGAAGCGTCAGTATCTCCGAGGAGTTTTGATCACAGGGTTTCACTATGAGCCACAAATAGAAAGAATTCAGGATACGATGGAAGTGAACCTCCCTGAGGACAGGAAGGCCAAGGAGAAGAGTATTGTGCCCTGCCCAGGAGAGGTCTTGGGGTGAGATACAGCGTGGGAATTCCCCCTGGGGGATGGGGAGCGGGACTCAGGAGCTCTGAGAGAACCCAGAGGTGAGGAGGGGTGTCTGAACCGATGAACCCGAGGCGGTGCCCCAGGTGTGCACACCTGAGACCAGCGTGTCTCCTACAGAAGGCCCGGGCCTTCAGGTGTCTCTGGACGGACAGAGATGCTGAGAGGATGACGGGGGACAGGCAGAGGCTGGAGGGGCCAGGGGGACCGTGAGTGGGGACCCGGGAGCCAGGAGCAGCGGCAGAGCCCCAGGTTAGCGGCTGAGGGTGCTGGGGGCACTCAAACGCCAGGTGGACAGGGATAGTGGGATGGCACAGCTCACTGGAGGCCAGAGAGGACCCCAAGGACAGCGGGTGCACCCGCAGCCCCTCCCCGCACTACCCTAAGGCGGCATCCACGTCCTCTAGGGCACTGGCTGACCACCCTGCAGCCCTTGGTAGAGTCAGCACACGGGGAGTGTGCCCCAGGCCTGTCTGTCTTCAGGGTTCTGTGAAGGGACCACGGTAAAGACACAGGCACACGCCCAGGAGGCCCATGCAGCGCAGCTCTGCCCTCCACACGAGGCCATGGGGCTGCAGAAAGGCCAGGCTTTTTGCTCAGTCAGTGGCTGGCTAGGAAGGGACTGAAATCTGAGCCCTGGTATTCCCCGGGGCTTTGGCCTTCAGGGCTCAGCCTTTCACTGAACAATCAAAGGAAATGGCCCAGGGCCATCGTGAGATAGGAGGGGAGTCAAGGCTCATCCGAGGGACTCTGGGGATCCCCAAGGCGGCCCGGGGTGGGATCAGAAGGCTGTCACCTCTTATCAGGCGCTCTGGAAGTCCAAGGTCAAGAGGCTATTGGGGGAGCAGACTTGTCCTGAAGGTCTGGGCAGGGGTGAATTAATACAAAACAGACAGCAAGCAGCTTCTCGGTCAGTGTTAGATTTCCCATTTCTGGAACATGTCCTGCTTGCTGCTGCTGCTGCTGCTAAGTCATGTCTGACTCTGACCCCGTAGACGGCAGCCCACCAGGCTCCTCTGTCCCTGGGATTCTCCAGGCAAGCATACTGGAGTGGGTTGCCATTTCCTTCTCCAATGCATGCACGCATGCTAAGTCACTTCCGTCGTGTCTGATTCTGTGCGACCCTATGGACAGCAGCCCACCAGGCTCCCCCGTCCCTGGGATTCTCTAGGCAAGCAACTGGAGTGGGTTGCCATTTCCTTCTCCGATAAACTGCTTAGTTCTGCTATAGAGAGTCTCTCTAGGAAGACAGGCAGGAGTTCAGATCCCACGCCTCCCTCTTGCTTGCTGTGTGACACTGTGTGTCCCTGGGGATGTCACTTCCCTTCTGAGCCTCAGTTCACTCATCTGTAAAATGGGGTCATAAGGACCCTTTGCAGGTTTGATGATCATGGAGATATTGATGTGAAGGACTTTCACATTCTTGGCTGTGATGAGTACACTGTTGATGGCAGCAATTACTGTTATTGGCTTCTGGCCCAGCCCCTTAGGGGACCATTGCCAGGCTTTCTGGAGGACATGGATGAAGGGTGAATCAGCACTCAATCAGTCCACAAGATGGGAGGAAGGGGGCGGGGAATGCTGGAGTCCTCCAAAGAAGGAGCATGGTTGGGCAGAGTTGCTGGTAGGTGATAAGAAACTGTTAAGAGAGAGGAGCCTGCAGGGGGTCAGTGGTGGAAAGCTGGCTAAGGGGGTGGGGTCACCCGAGACCCCTGGGGAAGGAAGGTGAGAAGGACGGGGCATCAGAGTGACCTGGGTCATGGGCAGTGCCTCCAAGCAGCAGACCAGGAGGCAGGGCTGGGGGAGTGGGGAGAAGGAGCTCAAGGCCTGAGTGACCTGCCCTGTGGAACCAGACCAGTGCCACGTGGGTGAGACTCCGACCCCAGGGAGGAGCTTATTAGATGATGGCCTCCTCTGGGCTTTCTGGTGGCAGGGGCTGAGGACACACAGATCTCCTACTTAATTCCCACTCTCCAGTATTTCCTGCTAAGACCCTGTTTCAAAAGGCAAATCCCAACAAGGAGAGACCAAGGAGGGTACCATTGATGTTTCCTGTCCCACAGGGTCTCAGGCTGTGACAAGAGCTGATGAAAGCACAGTGACTGAGACTCAGAGTTTCTGGTTCTGTAGGTATACAGTGGGGCCAAAGCTTGCATTTCTAGTAAGTTCCCAAGTGATGTTTATGCTGCTGGACCACATTTTGAGAACCACTGACCTAGGTCTTGGGCCAGTATCTTCTGGGATCCTCGTAGCATTCTCTCTGCACACTCACCTCCACCGCACTTCATAGCTAATGACGCTCAGATCAGAGAGGGTAAGTCGTCTGCCCAAGGTCACACAGCTGAATGGTGGTAGAGTCATCTTTTGCCGTTAGTTCTGCCAGAACCTGGCCCTCTGCTCTTTCACCATGATAGTGACCCTCATCCCTTGCACTGTAAATTTCTGAGGCTAGCCCGTTTTGCAGTTTTGCCCTTATCCAGGGCCCGAGTCCAGATAGAGCTTAATCACTGTTAGCTGAGTTGAATTCCTTCCTGGAGTGGGTCAGTAAGAACCAATTTCTCAGGCTGTAATTAATGACTGTTGGCTGAGGTACCCTCTGAGGGCTTGAATGGGGTGTAAGGAGGTGGGTCAGAGTTGGTTTTTGGTTTACTTATTTATTATAAGCAGGGACAGGGAGCGAAGACAAGTTTTAGAAGTGACAGAGAAAGGTGTCCTAGCTCCCTTCCTAGGAACCCACTGGGAGCAGAGAAAGCAACTCTCACTCACCAGACTGGCTCTGAGGGGCTTCCCCGTGGCTCAATGGTAAAGAATCTGCCTGCCAATGCAGGAGATGCAGGTTCTATCCCTGGGTCAGGAAGATCCGCTGGAGGAGGGCTTGACAACCCACTCCTGTATTCTTACCTGGGAAATCCCATGGACAGAAGAGCCTGGCAGGCTACAGTCCATGGGCTCGCAAAAAGTCAGCTATGACTGAGCCTAGAATGCAGGCATGCAGGCTGACTCTGAACAAGGCTCATTGTCCAGGTCTCCTACCCTTCACAGGCCTGCTGGGCTAGTTTTGCCTGGGTGGGGGTGGGGAGGTGTCTCGGCCAGAGCTAAGGTTTTGAGAAGTAACATGCTGTTTGCAGTTTATGTGCAAGGCCTGCTTCTGTACCACTGCAGCTGCTCAGCCTTGGCAAGGCCTCACATAGAGCCCAGGAGTTTGTCCTGGCCTTGAGGAGAGGTGGGGGAAATACCCTGGGCCCGGGTGGGTCTGCTGTTGCCTTGCTGAGAGTTGGCTCTGCAAAGGAAAAGGAGAGAAGGATGGAGGTCTCACGGTGGCGGGTTCACAGCTTGTGGAGTCAACAGAAGCAGCTGGAACTGCAGGACGGGTATGGCCGGGGGGTGGGGCTGCAGCCTCTGGAACGGCTGCCTAGCCTAGTGCTGGCATCAGTGTGGATGTGAAGGGACCACCCCGCTCTCACAGGCCTCTCAGCTCTGTGTTTCTGGCCCCCAGACTCCCGGGGACAGTCTCCCTTCACTATCATCACCCTCCCAACCTGGGGGCCCAGACCCTGTGACAAGCTCCGTTGACTGGGAGGGGCCCACCGTCCACTGCAGAGGGAAACTGCCTGTCTCCTTCTCTCCTCCCTCCCCCAGAACCCCCGTCAAACACGCTGGGCGGGCTGGGATTCCCCGTGATTGGATTCCTCCCCCAGAGCCCCCATCAAACATGCGGGGCCGGCTGGGATTCCCCGTGCCCGGATTTCAAAACTGCAGCCCCACCCCTGTGGATTCACTCCTTCTGGAAATACCCTTGGTGGCCCCTCTGTCTAGGCCCTGGGAATGATTCAGACTACACTTTATGCCGGGGACCCACGTAGCTTAAAACCCTTTTTCTTCCATCAGTTCCCATTTCAGCTTCCAGAGGATGCTGGCCCCGCCAGGCCTGACACTGACCTGGCGGCAGGGCTCATCCCTAGTTTCCGGTCTGGGCCTCTGTCCCAAACGGCCATGAGGGCTTCCGTCCACCCTGCCCCCCTGCTTGGATGAGCAGGCCTTCCGAGTGAGCGTCTAGTTTTATTTTCTCTATGAATCTGCCTCGGCTGAGAATATATCAGTGGGGCGGCCGAGCCAGGTCCCCTGGGGGGACAAATTTCAGTAGCCTTTGACCTGTAGGAAAGGGCGTCTCTGGGTTGTCCTGAGCCTGGACCACCTGTCCCGAGCCTGCATCCACCCGCCACTCCCCCTCGCACGCCCTGCTTTCCAGGAGCCCTGGGTTGGCTTACAGGCCCCTTGACCACACTTGAGAAGGCCCCGGTCTGTTTTCAGCCGCCCCCTCTCCCAGTATACACAGAGCCCGAGCCTCTGCTCGGAGCATTCTTCCCTTTAAAAATGCAAATCTCACCCAGAGAGATTCCTGAGTGTCCTTAGGAAAGGCTTTCAGGCTGCTGGGGTGTTTGAAGAAGATTCAGAGAAGGTTGGTGAGAAGGGCAGTTGCCAGAGCAGCGCTGCTTGTTCTGGAAAACAGAGGCTGGTGGGGAGTGGGCACACGGAGCGAGGGGGCGGGGGAGAAACCTGGCGACACCCGGGCGGGCCGGGCGGGCCTTTAGGAAAATGGGACCCTCCAACATGCCAACTGTGGCTCCGAGGTGGGCCCCGGGGGGTCTCACCATCTCTCTCTGCCACCTGCTCCTCCCACCTGGCCCCAGGCGCCTGTTCCACCCTCCCCCTTGCCTTCGGCCGCCCCACCCCGCCCCCAGCCATGGGCCTCGTGGCTTTGAGCCATTCTGCCTCCTTCGTGAATTCACAAACCCGGAGAGGGGCTGTGACTGGTCCAGCCAGGGCTGTCCACGGGGAGCTGGGTGTCACGGGCACACAGGGTGGTCTCTGGACAGGACTCACCACCCCCCACCCCAGCCCTGCCTGCTCCTGCCGCCTGTGTTGACAGTACTGCAGGCAGCTCTTCGTCCTAGGATGTACTTTGAGCTTCGCCAGGAGGGCTCACCGGGGCCCACGTAAGCCAAACTCTTAATAGCCATGTGAGAGCCAGGGGTTCTCACTTGGTTTTTGGCAGCCGTGTGACCATGGACTAGTCACTGACCTCTCTGAGCCTCAGTTTCCTCCTTCA
This sequence comes from Muntiacus reevesi, assembly GCF_963930625.1. Taxonomy (NCBI): domain Eukaryota; kingdom Metazoa; phylum Chordata; class Mammalia; order Artiodactyla; family Cervidae; genus Muntiacus; species Muntiacus reevesi. The sequence continues at coordinate 158,767,845 of NC_089250.1, read as the reverse complement.
CAAAGAGGGGATAACCGCACACCTTGTTCATCAGCCTCTTTTGAGGATTGACAGGGACACAGCATGTTGAGTACCTGCACAGGACCACACAATAAAAGCAGTGGCTCCTCCCTGCTTGTTCACCTCTTTCTGAATGAGGTGGGGTGGAGGTCTGAGTTCAGCATCTCTCTGAGGCAGAGGAATGGCTTGAATGACCTCAGGACTCTGCGGCCACTGTCTCCCTTGGCTTTCTCCCCGCGAGCTGGCACTGTCGGGACTGTAGTTGAGATGGAAGGAATTTTAAATCAAGAAGCTGAGGCCTGTGTTTGTTGTCTTCCCCCAGAGAACATTTTCTTTAAAAAGTTTGCTGTGAAACCAAACCTTTGGGGAGTAAATGGGCTTCTTAGGTGATTTCTTTGTGTCTCCTCCTTTTGTCTTTGGAGCCCTGCTTTGTACATCTCTGGCAGAGTCGATAACTGAATCAATAGCTGTTTCACTCTAATTTATCGAGCTCTATTGCCTAAACCTAATTAACATGTTTCAGCGCCACGAATTGCTTCCGAGTCCTGGGCTTAGATGGGAGGATTGATTTCGAAGCTGGCCCGAGCCAGGCAAATCAGTGAAGAAGGGAGGAAGGTGGACAGATCTTACCCAGAGCATCATTCCAAGTATAAGTAACAGCCAGACTGGAGACATGGCTCCTGAGGGCAAGTCCCTGCTGCTTTGGCCCCTGTAAGCCCCAACTCCCACCATGGGAGGCCACAAGTATCTATGTTGGAGACTCATACCTACTCTTGGTAGCTGGGTGACTTGACTTTCTCAAAGTTTCTGCTTCGTGGGCCAGAGCAAGGGACCGATGATAATTCCGTAGCAGGGAAGGAAGAAAAGATCTTTTAAAAGAAGTGACCCCTGAGGTCACACCTTGCACCTCATGGTCCCGCATGGAGGGCCTGCCCTTCATGAAGATTGGTGGCTGGAGAAAGGCGGGCTGGGGGGTGGCTGGAGTGATGTCTGGGGAGAGGGGAGGCCCTGCTGGAGGCTGGGCCAGGAGACTTGCAGGGATAGAGACGTGGTGTGGTCTGATTTGTCTCTGCACTCTGCTGGATGTCACCCTCTCATTCTCCCCAAATCTGTCTGCTCCCCAGCAGCAGGGGTGTTTGGGGCAGGGAGGAACTAGGCAACATCTGTAGGTTGGGCCAGTGCAGAGGAGAGCCTGCGTGTGGGAAGCAGAGGGCGGCGCAGGGACTTTCAAGACCATTTAGAGGAAGAAGCTTGCCAGGAATATGGAGCAGTGCAGGGGTCAAAGTCAGGGTGACCCCAGAGCACTGCTTTCTTTAAAAAAAAAATTGAGGACTTCTGGTGGTCCAGTGGTTGAGAATCTGCCTTCCATGCAGGGGTCTCCGGTTCGACCCTCTGGTCCAGGAAGATCCGTCATGCCTGGGAGCAACTAAACTCTTGTGCCACAACTACTGAGCCTGTGCTCTAGAGCCCGCGCTCCGACACAAGAGAAGGCACTGCAATGAGAAGCCGGTGTACCATGACTAGAGAGTAGCTCCTTCTCATCACAACTGGAGAAAGGCCATGTGCAGCAGCAAAGACCCACCCCAGCCAAAAAAAGAAATAACAAATCTTAAAGAAAATTCAGGCATAATTCACAAAACATAAAGCTCACCAGTTTTAAGTAACACAGTTCAGTGGGATTTCAGAATTTTCTCTGTGTGGTGCAGTTATCACCACTGTCTAATTCCAGGACATTTCTTTCCATCATCCCGAAGAGAAACCCCGTATCTATTAGCAGCCAGTCCTATGCCCCTCCCCCAGCTCCAGGCAGTCATCAATCTGCTTTCTCTCCTAAGGATTTGCCTACTCTGGGCATTTCATGTAAATGGAATCATGCAATATTTATCCTTTGGTGTCTGGCTTCTTTCACTTAGCATATATTTTCAAGCTACATGCTGTAGCTCATGTCAGGCTTCATTCCTTTTTATTCCTGAATAACATCCCGCTGTACAGATAAACTACATCTTATTTATCCATTCATCAACTGATGGAATTTGGGTTGTTTCCACCTCTTGACTATTGTGAGTAGGGCTGCTATGAACATTCCTGTGCTACTCATTGTGTGAAAATGCATTTTCAGTGTACATCTAGAAGCAAGTCTACTGGGTCATTGGATAATTCTCAGCTTAACTTTTTAAGGAACTGCCAAACTGTCCAAGGACCGCTTGTCAGATACTGGGGTTAAGAGTTTAGAAGAGGTGGTCACCCCGTATTGAAAGTGGGTGATTAAGGAAAATTTCCAATTGTGGTGCTAGAGAAGACTCTTGAGAGTCCCTGGGACAGCAAAGAGATCCAACCAGTCCATCCTAAAGGAAACCAACCCTGAATATTTCTTGGAAGGACTGATGCTGAACTGAAGCTCCAACACTCTGGCCACCTGATGCTAAGAGCCAGCTCATTGGAAGAGACCCAGATGCTGGGAAAGATTGAGGGCAAGAGGAGAAGAGGGCAGCAGAAGATGAGATGGTTGGATAATGTCACTGATTCAATGGGCATGAGTTTGAGCAAACTCTGGGAGATGGAGAAGGACAGGGAAGCCTGGCGTGCTGCAGTTCTTGGGGTTGCAAAGAGTCGGACATGACTTAGCGACTAAAGAACGATAACAAGGAAAATGAAGCCAAGAGAAGCTGTCCCAGGACAGGGCAGAAGGAGAAGGGAATAACCTTGAGCTGGCCGAGCACAACTTCCTTAACAGACTTGAGCCCAGGCTGGCACAGAGCCCTGGGAGGTAAGGGTGACAGGAAGAGCAGTGCCCGTCAGCGCCCCCCTGGGGGCAGATTTCCGCCATCATTGGTGGGGAAAGCATGCTGACACCGGACCTGGACCATGGGTGAGGGGGCAGTCAGAGCATCAGCCTCCTCCCCTGCAGCCCTCCAGCCCCTTCCAGCCTGTGAGGTCCACCTGGTCCCAGGCCTCTGTCCTCTGCTTGTCTTTGCAGCCTCCTTCCAAGGACCTGTGTCTCCTGAGCCAGTTTTCCCTCCAGGTCAATCACGAGATGAGGAGATGGCTCTGGAGCAGACACATTGGGCAGGGCACCACCCCCAGCCCCAGAGGCTGGCAGTCCTCTGCTCCCCACCCGAGCCCATCTCAGGGTCACAGATCTGGAGCAGATCTTGGCATGTGTCCTTGGGGGCACTGCTGCTCTTCACTCCCCACCCAGTACTCTGTTGGCTGTCAGCCTGATGGATCTTTCTGGGGATGACTGGTGGAGGCAAACCTATTTCCCTGGGGACCCACATTTGCCAACATTTGCTTTTCCTTTTTAAGTCTCTGGCATATTATTTAAAGTGAGTCACACAATAAAATTACTAGCTTATTAAATTATAAGGAAAGACTAGGTGAGAGATGACTTCAACCAAAGATACGTGAATGGCGTCCCTTGCTCCTAGCAAGAATGATTTTGAAGAGAAACATGATTAAAACAAGGGGATTCCCCTGAGCTAGGGCAAGCTGGTTGAATCTCGGGGAGGAAATGACAATCTGGGTTAATTTGTTATGCCATTTCCAGGCATTCAAACCTCTGGGGGAGCTTTGGACTTTTATGTGAACGCCTCTGAAAGGGGGTCGAGCAGTCATGGTGAGGGGCTCAGGGATAGGGCAGCCTTGTCTGGAGACGTAGACTGGCAGAAGGCGTTCCTTTCTCACTAATAGGTCTTTAGATGCTGGGGCCTCAACCGAGGTGTCTGGAGGAGTTTTATGGAGTGGGGTGAATTCTAGCCGGGAGCACGGTTTGCCTTCTCCTGAGACCAGCAGCCATTTTGCTGCCAGGTAGAGTGAACAACCACTCTGGTCTACCCAGGACAGGGGGAGTTCCTGGGATGCAAGACTTTGCTTTCAAACCAGGACAGTCCCAGGCAAACCAGGGCAACCTAGTCACCTTACACGTTCAGAGTGGACATTAGTGATCAAGCCCAACTCTGGGTGCGGACAAGGGGTGCAGCAAGGCAGTAAGGAGGTGAACGGTGGGAAAAGAAGAGAGATGGACACAGCCAAAGCGTGAGAGAGAGTGTGTGCCCTTCATACAGGACCTGGTTGCGTGAATTATGGTCTGTTCATGCAATGGAATGACAAGCAGCTGCCAAAAGGAACACAGCGGTTCTATAGGCCATGGAACAACGTCCAAGTACTGTGTTGCAGGAAGAAAAAACCAAAGGTGCATAACAGGGTATAGTGTATTCCCACTGGGTGAGAAAATGGGGAAGATACATGTGTATGTGCTTGTCTGTAGAGACACTAATGCTGCTGCTGCTAAGTCACTTCAGTCGTGTCCGACTCTGCGTGACCCCACAGACGGCAGCCCACCAGGCTCTGCCGTCCCTGAGATTCTCCAGGCAAGAATACTGGAGTGGGTTGCCGTTTCCTTCTCCAATGCATGAAAGTGAAAAGTGAAAGTGAAGACGCTCAGTCGTGTCCGACTCTTACCGACCCCATGGACTGCAGCCCACCAGGCTCCTCCGTCCATGGGATTTTTCAGGCAAGAGTCCTGGAGTGGGGTGCCATTGCCTTCTCCAGGGACACTAATAGTCTGTTACAACTGTTAACCCTGGAGAACACGAAGACTTTACCTTGTAAGGCCCTCCTCTAGGGGGCGCTATCACCTATCTGGGAAAAACTGGCTACTGGGGCTCTCCTGACCCATTTGCTAACATCTGGCTAACACGTCCTTCTCTTCATGCATGTTTCTTTTTCCCTTTCAACTTTTATAAAATTTGAATATCTTTCTTCCCCCAGTTTTATTGAGGTGTTTCCTGATCTGAGTCACGGCAGGAGCCGCACTGCTCATAAGCGCCTCACTGTCTGGGGGCTTCCCTGGTAGCTCAGATGGTGACGAATCTGCCTGCCATGAGGGAGATTGAGATTTGCTCCCTAGGACGGGAAGATCCTCTGGAGGAGGGCATGGCAACCCACTCCAGTATTCTTGCCTGGAGAATCCCATGGACAGAGGAGCCTGGCAGGCTACAATCCATGGGGTCACAAAGAGTCGGACACAACTGAGTGACTAACATCATACAGCTTTATTGAGGTATAATTAGCATATAACATTGTGTATGTTTAAGGTGTACAACATAATTTAATATTTTTATGTGAAGTAGTTACTCTAATAAGCTTAGTTGGCACACCCCTTTTACTTGTTTTACTTAATGCTACGTATGCTGGAAATTGCTCCATGTCAATTCAAAGGTATTTTCTTCACTCATTTTTATGGCTGCACAGAATTTCTTTCAATGGATTACCATAGTTTCTATTCAGCTAATCTAGGAAGATCATTTGTGTTGTTTTCATTATTTTGCAATTGCAAATAATACCAATTGCAAATTTTATATCATTGTTTCATCTGTGTAGGTAGATTCCTAGATATGAGATTACTGGGTCAAGTTGTAAATCCATATGTAGTTATGGCTTCCATAGGGTGGTGCCAACTGATGGATTTCCCCCAAAGTAGGTTATAAAGGAATTAATCACTTCCTTGGCAGCCATAACAGAGGATGTCTGATGGGTCTTGTGGGACTCAGCCATGGCATTGAGCAAATCCTAACATTAACTCACACATATCCTCCAGTCCTAGATTTCCTTGTATGAACACCCCACTGGGGGATACCAGGAAGTGACAGAGACTCATTGCTGAGTCCCTCCCAAAGCTCAATGGTCCTTTCAGAGTCATTTCCATGGTCCCATCAGTGGGTAGATCTTACCCATACTCTTTTTTTTTCTTCCACAAAAGCCAGCTGTTCCCCCAGCTTTCATAATTCATGATTATTTTGGACAAAAATAAAACTTCAGTCTGTGCGGTCTTTACATCTGACTTTCTTGGGAGACCTCAAATGATCTTTTCTAATTGAGTTGAATCTCATAAGCCAGAAAAGCTTTCAGTCTGGAACACACTCTGTACACGAGGGAAAGAAAAATGCCCCTTTTGTGCTGGCCTGGAGGTGGCCCCAAGTTGGGACTGGGGCCAGCTATGTCCTTGCCCAGGGCCAAAGCCCCAAATGGAAGGTCCCTTGGCCCAACTAACTGGGGAAAGTTCCACCCAGGTTCTGGGAAGCTGGGGTGCTTTGGGCAGGGAAAGACTGGATCATAAAACACTACACAGACATATGTAACACACACTTGGAAAGAGTTCTGAAGAGCCCACTGGAGGAATGTCAGTAGTGGTTACTTCTAGGTGGTGTGTTCCAGGAGATTTTGATTTTCTTCTTTATGGTGATTTTGTTTGAAAATGTTTCATTGTGTCACTTGAGGATGTTTCATTTGCTGGAAGGTCGTTGACTTTTCTTGGTCCACATATGCCATGAAATAGAAAAAAATAGATCCATTCAAATCAGCAAGTTTCCACCATGCATAAATTCAAGTGGAATTACTAAGTTGGCAGTGCCACCCACCCCTCCTCACAGCACGATGTGTCTTTCTGACCCTGTCATCTCTGTCACCATCAGCAACAAAGCTTCTTTATGCCTCCACCCCATGCCTAGAGCTATGCTAAAGGTGACCAGGATACATCACTGTCCCTAAGTTGGTGGCAGCTGAGTATGAGGTGCAGATGCACACAAATCACTGAGTGTAAAGAGAGAAATGCCCTAGAGAGGGAAGGCTTAGCTTTGTCTGAGTTGGGGGCAAGGTGAGCGATACCCAGGGAAGAAGGGTGAGGGCCAGCTGAGTTTAAAGAAGGACTCTGGTGGCTCTCTCAGGCAGTGTGAACATTTGAGAATATGAGATGCAGAGGATGTAGGGGAAGAGGGGTCAGATCCCGAGGGCCTTATGGCTTCTCCTGTAAGGGGTAAAGAGGAAGTCAAGATTTAAAGATTTAAAATAGAGGCAAGTCATGATCAGGTTTGCATTTTGGGAAATAAAAACATTTTGGCAGCCGCATAGAAAATGGATTTCAAGGGAGGGGTTGGGACTAGAGGCTGGAAGCCCATTGACAGAGTTTAATCCCCAGAGAGATGGCAAGGGCCTGACCTGAGGAGGTGCTGAAGGGGCTGAAGACGAGTGAATGTGGGCATCTGTGGGGGTCTGCTGACCCCCAGCATGGAAAAGTGGGGCGGGGGAAGGGCCAGTTGCTTATACTGCATCACAAACTCAGAGAGAGAGCTGAGCTTGTGTATTCAGAGCCTAGCGGCAGTGTCTGGCATATAGAGAAGGTCAGTTATATTTGCCTGCCTCTCCCCACTCTTATTTTCTCATATCCATGGCAGTCGCCTCCAACATCTTCTCTCCTCCTTTTCCAGATCTGCAAACTTCCTTCTTAGAGTCTGTTCTTTTTCTTTTTCCACCTTTACCTTTTAGATTGGGGCTGTTTTTTTCCTTTCCTTTTCTTAAAAAAAGTGTTTATTTATTCATTATTTATTTCGTTTTGGCTGTGCTGTGTCTCGTTACCGTGTGCAGGCTTTCTCGAGTTGCAGTGATCGGGGCTACTGTGTGGGCTTCTCATTGCAGTGGCTTCTCTTGTTTCAGAGTATGGGCTCGAGGGTGTGGGCTCAGTAGTTGTGGCACAGGCTTAGTTGCCCTGCGGCATGTGGGATCTTAGTTCCTGGACCAGGGATCAAAACTGTGTCCCCTGCATTGACAGGTGGGTTCTTAACCACTGGACCACCAGGGAAGTCCCTTCTTTTTCTTTTTAACTTCAGTGAGATTTATAGTTTTCTTTCCTACGTGCATCAGCTTGTCTCTGGCTTCTCAAGTTTTTTTTGTGTGTGTATGTGTATGATTTATCCTTTATCTCCATTAATACCGTAGAACGTCAATACCAAGTACATACACAGAAGCATCCTTTTAGAAGCAAGGAGAGGGGAAGACAATACACACTTACAATTTAATATCATATATCTAGTCATTTTGAGCCATGTTGAGCCATGTTAGGCACCCAGCGCTGAGACATGCTTTTCCAACCCATCCTCTGTTTCTAACCCACCTATCCCACTTCTACTGATTCAGTTTTAAAGAATCATCTATTAATTTAATTCTGATTCTAAAAGAAAAAGATATTATCCGCTGAAAATGTGGGCAATGTATGTGAAAAAAAACCACTCATAATCTTAGCATGTAGAGATCACCACTAGTAATGTGTCTTTCCTTCCAGTGATTTCAATGCACATGTAGTTGTTGTAGAGAGAGAAGTAGACCTGTATTATTTGTATTTATATGGATATGTGGATATGCTAGCATGATCATTCAATCCGTAATCAATAGCAACTGACATTTGTTGACACTTACTGCGTGCCAGTCACCTATTCTATGCACATATATTAACTCATTCAATCTTCACACCATTCCTATAAAACAAGTTATTATCCTTGTTTTAGAGATGTAGAATCTGAGATGTCAAGAAATGCCAAAATCACACTGTAAGGTATCTAACCCAGGCCTCTTTTTAAAAAAATTTCTCTAAGTTTTTTCTTTGATGTGGAACATTTGTAAAGTCCCTGTTGAATTTGTTACAATATTATTTTCTTTTTGTTTTTTGGCCAAGAGGTATGTGGGAATCTTAGCTCCCTGACCAGGGATTGAACCTGTACCCCCTGCACTAGAAGGCAAAGCCTTAATCATTGGATCACCAGGGAGGTCTTCAGGCCTCTGTTTTAACCTGTGACCTCTATTAGCTGCTATTCTTTCTTCCTAGTTTCAGCCTAAAGAACATTCTGTCTCTTAATGTGACTGTGTTTGCACAGCTTCATCCAGCATGTGTGGACTTGCTGAGTCTCATTCTGGAGTCACCCTGGGCTGTGGAAGAGAAGGGGTGTTTGGAGGGAGGTCAGGTGACCCCAAGGAGAGGAGCCTGGCTGTCCACACAGGTGCACTCAGCATGACCCTAGGTGAGAAGTTTCCTCTCTGGGGCCTGGTCCTCTCCCCATCACTCAGAACCCGGAAGGGTCAGCCCTCCTCCCAGGGGACTTCTCCCAGGGAGGCTTCAGCTATTAATCCAGCTCGGAATGAGGCGTAATCCAGGACACCAAGGCATCTGTTCACAGGAGGAGCTCAAGGCCTCCTGTGGACCTCCTTCCATTGGCTGATCAGCCCCTTCTGCGCCGGAGTGAATCAGAGAGTGACAAGGGCTTCTTGGTTATCAGCCTGAGCACTGTTGGGGTCCCAGGTCTTAAACTTAGCCTAGAACAAGTTATTTCATTTTTCTTGTGCCTTAGCGTACTCATTTGTAATAAGATAATATTGGTATCTTCCTCTGGGGTTGCTGGGAGAATAAGTGAATTAAACATAATTCACAATAACGCACATAATCCATATAACCCACAATAATCCACATAACCCCCAATAATAATAATATAGAGAGTCTAGAACCAAGCCTGGAAACTCATTCATAAGCACTCAGTAAATATTAGCTTTTGATATTAGCATAACTTTATACCCAGAATATCCCAGCCTATATTCATTGGAAATTGCATTTTCTTATTGTCTGTCTACTTGTAGACACTGTGATTCCTCCAGGGCAGGGACCAGGTTTTCCCACCGTTGTATGGATCCTCAAGGCCTGGTACATACTAGGTTTTCAATATATGTTTGTTTTAGTGCACAAATGGGTGAATGAATGAGTGAATAAACCCCCAACATATAAATCTATGAACAATTCAAAATGATTAGCAAACTCTGAACCTTTAGCAGATTCCCAACGGGGCATGTGACTCAGAATGAGCTGAGAGGTGGCCACAAGCCTTGGGCCAGGGGAGAGTAACCCCCACTCTGCAGGGCCCTTGCCTGAGGGCCTCCAGCACCACGGCCAGCGAGCCGGGGAAGGGCAGCGTTCTGAGCTCACTCCTGGGGCCTCAGAGGGCCTTTTGTGCGGACTGACATTTCGTGTCCAGATGTGAAATTCCTTGGCCCCAGCACAAGGTTGAAAGTGTTGGCTCTAATGAAGTATTTGCTGGAGCTTGTTTGCTGTCTGAACTCACACACCCTCCGGTCAGCTTGTTTTGAGAACTGCAGTTTCAAGAAACAGCAACACTATTTAGGAACCAAACCAAATGGCGAGGGTTGGAGCAGAGATGGAGGCAGGGTGTGGTTCCTCGCCCCTCCCAGGAAGGGAGGGCTGTCTCAGGGCAGAATTTAGAGAAAGAGGGAGATAGAAAAGAAGGATAAAGCCATAAAGGAAATCTGAAAAGGACTAACGCCTCCCTCACTACCCATTCACTTAATAAAAGTACTTGATTTTTCTGCATGCCAGGATCTGTCTGTTTTCAGGAATCAGTTTAGTGGTTATAATCATTATGTATATGTGCTGTTTTTCACTTAATATTATATTGTGACATTGTCCCACGTTGCTACACCTTATATTTGTAATCTTATTCAATTGTACTCCTTGCATGAAAAATACATTCAATTGTACTCCTTTAATTTAAAAATACACGGATAAATATGTGTTTTCCAGGTGGTTCAGTGATAAAGAATCCACCTGCCAGTGCAGGAGCTGCAGGAGATGCAGATTGGATCCCTAGGTTGGGAAGATCCCATGGAGGAGGAAATGGCAACCTGCTCCAGTATTCTTGCCTGGAAAATCCTATGAAACAGAGGAGCCTGGCGGGCTACAGTCCAAGGGGTTTCAAAGAGTCGGACACGACTGAGCGACTGAGCATTGATAAAGTAGTTATTTCTTTTGATGAAGAATACATTTCTATGAAGATTAATTGATTGAAGTGTTTTTAATGTTACCATAATAATTTTCTAAAGTATGAACCTACTTGGTGTACGATGGCACTATGTTTGTATGTTTGTATGAAAGTATAGATTTTAACATAATCTCATCATTATCAGATATTTATATGTGTATATATATATATATTATTTGTTCACAGTTTTATAATTTACCCCATGTTTAGTAAGTGTTTAACCATATACATGCATGCATCCTAAGTCGTTCGTTGTGTCTGATTCTTTGTGACCCTTTGGACTGCAGCCTCCCAGGCTCCTCTGTCCATGGGATTCTCCAGGCATGAATACTGGAGTGGGTTGCTATGCCCTCCTCCAGGGGATCTTCCCCATCCAGGGATTGAACCGGCATCTCTTATGTCTCCTGCATTGGCAGTAGCGTTCTTTACCACTAGCACCACCTGGGAAGCCCTTAACCATATACATACATGTATAAATGACTGATGAGATTGACAACTTTTCATGTGTTTAGCTGTTTGCTTTCTCCTTGGGGATATGTCTTGGTGATATTTGCATATTTGGTTCTCGGACTTTAATAATCATACACACTGACTCTCCTATTAGATCACATGTAATGCCAACTATTTCCTCATCTTTTTTTCCCTGCTAACCTCACTTTGTTTTGTTTCTGAAAAGCAGAAACAATTTCTTAGGTTTGATATTTTGTTTTTTGTTTTTTTTCCCTTTAACTTCTTCTCTTGCTCTGAACATAGAAGCTTATCAGGACACAAGACAAAATGGAAAATGAAGAAAATAACAGACTTTTTAGAAGGTAAAATAGATAATACCTTCTTACTTTTACTTAGACCTTAGCACTTTCCATCCTCAGGGAGAGTTAGGCATTCAAGACAGTACATTTTCTCCTCACTTTATGGGTGAAGACTGTCCAGGGACAGACTTGTTATGGGAGGAGCCTACTTCCTTCTCTGCCTTCTACCTCTTGCCAGCTTGGGAGGGCTTCGGTGAGACAGTTTTAAGCCCTGGACCTGTAGCCATTGGGGTCTGAATGGCAGGTAGCTGACCCATGTAGGGGTGTGGCAGAAAGAGACTGACCTGTGGGCTCACCATGTTGCCCAGGAAGGCTGTTCCAATCCTATACATGAGGCCCGCTGTCCTGTGAAGGTGAAATGAAGTATCACAAGTCAAATGGTTGGCTTGGTGCTCAGCATAAAATAAGTAAACACACAAAGGAAGTGATGGTGAAACTCAGTGTTGTAGGCATTCTTTACCTTGGAGCATCCATTCTCTATCACCAAACTTTTACTATGTGGCAGCCCCCGCATGTGACACAGTGCTAAAGAATTCGCCTGCTGATGCAGGAGGTGCAAGAGTACCGGGTTCGACCCCTGGGTCAGGAAGATCCCCTGGAGGAGGAAATGGCAATCCACTCCAGTATACCTGCCTGGAAAATTTCATGGAGATGGACATACATTCTGCCATGGTAGACAGGCTAGAGTCCATGGGGTTGCAAAGAGTCAGACAGGACTGAGTACACACACACACACACACACACACACACACACACACACACACACGGCCCCTGGGCCAAGCATTCTACACACATTCCCTAATTTAATCTTCTTAGCAGCACTAGGAGTGGATGCAGTCATTATTCCCATTTCACAGATGGTGAAAGTAAGACTGAGCAACAAAGGTCACAAAAGTGGCAAAGCTGGGATTCCATTCCAGGTCTGTGGCAGGCAGGATGAGACAGAAGTGATGATTTTTATGTGCTGTACAAATGGGGAGACTGAATATCAGAGAGTTTGGTGACCTGCCCAAAGCCACACAGGAAATATGTGCAGCCCCTGGTTCTTGGAGCTGGGGGTCCGGAGACCAGGTCTGGTGCTGTCTCATTGCTAACATGGTGATGACCTCTGCTGGCAAAGTGCATACCGTGTGTCTGGTATCCTGGAGTCTTCTTGGTCCTTATCAACCAAGGAGGAGATCCTGGAGAGAGGCTGGATGGGACCCAGGATGGCCTGAGTTTGAAGTTTTGGCTCTGGACACCCAGGCCTGCTGGTCATAGGTTTGCTTGTGGATTCACGGATGTGGGCCAGCGCTGGGCTGGGAAACATCACAGCGTCTTTGTCCTTGCTCCACTGACCACCAGATTGTTCTTCTCAAAAGTGGTTGACATCCTTGGCCAGCTGAGTAGGGAAGGCTGAGAAGTTTGTTTTATTTTTTTTTTTAATTTTCCAAATATGCAGACTTTCTGAGGAGAGGCTGATTTAAAAAAAAATTCTACTGGGAACTGTGTATACTCTTTTAGAAAGATGCCTCATTCAGGCAAGGTGTGACTCATGACTGGGAACTGGTTGTATGTAAAAGCCAATTGTAATGGCCAACATTGATGGAAAGCTTCCTTTGTTGAAGAAACTGGGTTAAGTATTATCTAATGCATGCTCCAGTGGCTTAAGAGTATGTGGTTTTTTCAATTCTCTTTTACAAGTTGCTTCGAGATGATAGGTGACTTACCCAAGGCCACACAGCTAGGAAAGGATGGAGCTGGAATCAAACCAGTGCACATGGGTGTGCTCAGTCATGTCTGACTCTTTGCGACCCTTTGGACTGTAGCCTGCCAGACTCCTCTGTCCAAGGAATTAATCCAGCTCCCAAATCCACACCCCTTAACCACTCTGCTCTCTGCCCACTGCCTTCCAGAGCCTTGCTCCCTGATGGAGGAGACAGAGGGTAGATGAGGCCCAGAGCATATTCCTGATAAATTTTGCATGCCTGCGTACCAGTCAAGGTCTGCTTAAATTTTGGTTGTGCCTATCTGTTTCTCTCCTTTCCACTGATACTAGGATTTCCTAGAGGGCTGGGTCCATGTCTGGCTGAACTTTGCATCCCAGCTTGTGAGGGGTCTGCACGTGTCTGATGGAACTAGAGAACAAATAGGAAAGAAGGCAGGAAAAGATAAATGGATAGCCAGGTGTCTTCACTGATTGGCAGTGGGATGTTTTTGAAAATGGTGAGATTTTAATGAACACTTTAAAAGAAAGAGGGGATGGACCCATTTCCTTGACTTGTTTTAGAGCGTGTACTTTACTGCCAAGCAATGCTAGGCAGTTCTGGGTGACTCCTGGCTCTGCCCCTTTCTAGCTCCAAGACTTTTGGCATGTGACTTGACGTCCCTCAATGTCCCCATCTGTAAATAGAGGCTGATGTTAATTTATACTTCTTAGCGGGAGGGCTGAGAACATTAAATGAGCATGTTTATATAAAACTGTAAATGACAGCTACTGTGATTTCTTCCTGGGACAGTCCATTTCACTCAAAGAGCTCATTTTTAAAAATTAAGTAATTTGGATGATAGGTACTTGGGGGTTCATTATAACAGTCTCTCTACTTGTGTTGATGTTTGAAATAAAACATTTTAAAAACAAGTAATAGAAATTTGAGATTTTAGTTTTGTTTAGAAAACAAATGCAGATGTATCATTGAATAGAATGCAAAGTGTACATGCAGTTTTAAAATAAAACACAAAATAAAGAAATGGCTTAAAGCAGCCCCTTAGAATTACCATCTCAGCGAAGGCTACTCCTGATCTCACCAGGCCATCAATTTTTTCATCTTAAAAATGTTGAGAATAGTGATGCCTCCTTCTGAGTGCTTTATGATTTAAGCGAGATATGAGGGTACTTTGTAAACTATAATTCTGCCTTCCACATTTGATGATTTGTTCATTCATTCAGCATTTCTTGAAGCTCTGCTAGGTGCCAGGTGCCAGGCAAGGTGTGGGGACACAGCCCTGCTCAACTTTCCATGGGGTTCAGGATAGACCCTGGTATTGTACTGAGCTCAGCCTGCTCAGGTACGAATTCTGACTCTGCTACTTACCCCTGGGTAACAGGGTAGGCCTCAGTTTCCATGTTTGTAAAATGGGGACAATCATAGTGTAGTTCCTTCTTCTGCATTACGGTGAAGTTTGAATGGGGCTATAGAAGTAAAGTGCCTATCAGGGTCTAGCACAAAGTGCTTAATAAATGTTTCTTATCACTACAGCCCACAGTGTGATTATAGCCTAGTGGAGCAGGCTCATAATAAATGATGACTTTAAAGTATATGTGTGCTGGGGAGAAATGGTGTGAAATGATAAGACATGGAGCAACAGATGAAGCCAGGGAGGGCCTCTCCAAGGAGCTGAACTTTAAGGCGAATCAGTAGGATGATGTAAAACAGGGGCAGAGAGGGGGCAGAGGTCAGCAGAGGGTGAGGCAGGAAGAGCTAGGTCTGCTGAAAGGGTCACAGGAGGCTGGGCAGGCTGTGACCTGATCAAAAATCCCAGGGACATCCTAGACGTTGTGGGTCTGCATGTTTTCTTCCCTCTATTGTTCAGCACATGAAGCGAGTGTGTTATTTTGACCAAGTCAGGATATTATGCCGGTTTTCTAGCAGTTGGAAGTCAAGTGTCTTGAGAAAGAGGCTCCTTGTTCCAATTGTCACAAATGTGTCATCTGGGCTTAGAGGCCCAGGAACGGGAGAATGGGACAGGGCTATGACCAAGATGAGGCTGGCAGGGTGGGTGAGGCCATATCTACAGGGCCTCATAGACCTGGGAAACAGGTTTGGGTTTGACCCTAATTCCAATGGGAAGCCCTTTCCCGGGGGACACGGCCAGATGAGAAGTGGATCTCTACAAACTTCCCAGCCATCTGTCCAGACGGCTTCAGGAAGATGAACAGAAGGGAGCACAAGAGTAGTGGCTGGAGGGCTGGGGGACCAAAGCTGATGAGAGAGGAAAGAGGTGGTCTGTGCCAGTGTGCTGATGCTGGCCGTGCAGAGCAGTGACACTCATCACTCACTTGTTAACCAGGAAAATGGCCAAGGGAAAGTAAAAACCGAAGGGAGATGTGGAGAAGAAGACAGGGTTTAAGACAGTTGATAGCCACAGCTTGTTTCTTTGTGAACCCCCAAAGTCCTCAGCCACCTCCCAGTTCTCCATCTCCTCACTTAGGTCAAGATGTCTGTGCTCCGTTCCCACTTGGCCTGGAGCTTTGTCCAGATCGAAATTCCATCTCAAGCATGTGGATCTGGAGTTCTCCAATGAAAGGAGTGGGGATGAACAAATCTCAGAAGCTGGGACTAGAGGGAGATGCAGGTGGAAGGGCCAGCTTTGAGCAATGGCTTCACTTGTGTCAGCCCCAGCTGCTGCCTGGAGATGGTGGTGGTGTGGGGAGGGGGGTGGGCACGTTGGCTCTGAGCCAGGCACTGTTTGAGTCCCCAGCTGCACTCTCTCCAGCAATCTTCCTGCCACGTGAGGTGCCATCACTGTCTATATTTTACAGGGAGAGGTGGAAGCTCTGAGAAGGTCTAACTTTCCCAGGGTCACCCAGGCTGGTCTGATGCCAGAGCCCTCACCAGCCAGTGGCATCGCAGGCTGCTTCCCGGACAAGGCAGCCTCCTCCACACAGCCCACTTGTAGAAGAGCTGCCGTTTTGTTTCGTTGCTAAGCAGCAGAGGCTTTGGAGTTTGGCTGTTAACCTGACATCTAGGGACCTTGGCTGAGCTTCAAGCTGCTGAGACCCTGAAGCTGTATGAGGGTAGGGGTGTGGGTGAATATTTGGGCATGGTTCTGGGGAGAAGAACCACAACTCTCAGTTTCCCAAGAGGGTTTTGTGGCACCCTTTCACCCAAATAAAGACAAGAGACTCACTGGCCAAGAGTATACATTTTGGCTGTTGTGTTTTCTCCAGGCCTAGAACAGTACCTGGTACATGGTAAAACCTCAATCAATATTTATGAAATGAGTAAATGAAGGTCTGTGGCTTTCAGAGGGCCTCCCTGGTGGCTTAGACGGTAAAGAATCCTCCTGCAATGCAGGAGATCCCAGTTCAATCCCTGGGTCGGGAAGATCCCCTGGATGGCTACCCTCTCCAGTATTCTTGCTTGGAGAATTCCATGGAGAGAGAAGGCTGGCAGGCTACAGTCCATGGGGTCTCAAAGAGTCAGAGATGCCTGAATGACTTAACACTTTCACGGCTTTGAGAACTGAAGGATATCTTCTCAAGGGTTATTGGGAAAGACTTAAAAGTCACCTAATATAACCTCCCCGATTCACTGGTGAGAAAATCGAGGCTCAACTCAGGGACTTGGTGAACCAAAGATGAATCTCCTTTCCTCTCAGCCCAGTGCTTCTCAGGTCTCTTTTCCAGACAAATACTGTGATGATGAGTCTGCCACCAGGAAGAAAATGCACGATTGTGCAGACCCAGAGGACACACCAGCCTGCCTCTATCTAGTGCAAATGCTCCTGGGATGGAGTTGAACCATCTGGATAGGCGGCTGCTGGATATTGGGTGACCAGGCAGCACCATGATTAGCGGAGACTTGGTTATTCCAGGGCTCTTCCTGGCATTTGAGACTGTAGGTGGCTGGATGCGCTCAGATTTATCTTTGCACTGTGCAGAGTGCTCTTTGCCCGTTACAGGATTCTAGAAAGTTAAAGAGACAGGATCCTTGGGGTCAAGGTACCAAAGCATGGATATCATCATCCACACTGACAGACACTGTTAATCATTACCGAACTCCTTTGGACAGAGCTAGAAAGGGCCTCAGGAGAAGGCAATTGCAACCCACTCCAGTACCCTTGCCTGGAAAATCCCGTGGACGGAGGAGCCTGGTAGGCTGCAGTCCATGGTGTCGCTAAGAGTTGGACACGACTGAGCGACTTCACTTTCACTTTTCACTTTCCTGCATTGGAGAAGGAAATGGCAACCCACTCCAGTGTTCTTGCCTGGAGAATCCCAGGGACGGGGACGCCCGGTGGGGTGCCGTCTATGGGGTCACACAGAGTTGGACACAACTGAAGCAACTTAGCAGCAGCAGCAGAAAGGGCCTTGGTGCCTCTACCACAGTCCCAGTCCATCATGACCAATCAATCAGAGTGAACCATTTCCTGCTGGGCCTTTTTAAAATTTATTTATTTATTTGGGTGCACTGAGTCTTAGTTGGGGCATGCAGGATTTTTTATTTGCAGCATGTGAACTCTTATTTGCGGCATGTGGGATCTAGTTTCCTCACCAGGGATTGAACCCAGGCCCCCTGCAGTGGAAGTGCAGTGATTAGCCACTGGACTGCCAGAGAAGTCCCTGGGCCTTTTGTAGAGGGGAACCCGGGGTGGGGTGGCGAGGTTGGGGTGGCAATTGAGCTGAACTTGGAGGCAGGGGGCTGGAGTCTGGCCCCAGCTCTGCCTCTAATTGTGTGACTTTGAACCAGAGATTTAGCATCTCAGAGCCCCAGTTTCCACTCCATTTTTTATTTACTTGACCATTTATTTATTTCTTCAACAAATATTTATTGTACACCTACTGTGAGCCAGGCACTAGAATGTGAGCTAGAGAAGATGGAAGAAGTAGTTTTTCTCTGTAACAGGAAACCTGGCCCTAATAGTCTATATTTCCTTGCAGCTCTTGCAAAAGCTCTCCTGGCCATGCCATCATTTCAGTTTCCCTTCCCTGAGCCTTGTTTCACTGTGCATTGTCCCCCTTGGGATGTGTCTTCCCGAATGTTCCATTTTATTATGAACCAGGAACTTGCAGGACCAGGGTATGAGCGGTTCTGAGAATGTTGCTGAGAGAGTAACCACAGACGTTGGTTCTCCTGTTTAAAATACTTACCCAAAATATTTGGATAACCCTTCATTACCTGAGCTGGCATTTCTAAAGTTTACATTGCAGGTTTGAGTGACTGTAATATCTTGAGAGATCATTTCCTCTGGCCCTTGAATTTCTCTCCTGCAAGAGTCTTGCAGCAGCCCACATTGTATACGTAAAGTATGTTTTGGAATGTTAATGGAGGCACTGATTCACACCAGATGGGATGGAAATCCAAGGGAAAAGGATGTATAAACTGTACATGGTGATTCGACTATGAGGCTGGATTTTTAAAATGTACTAAAGGTCAGAGGTCAAGAACCTGACACATGTCCAGGCTTTCCCCATGAGTTTCTATGTTGTCTTAGCTCATCTGACTCTTGCTCTTGTTATAAAGGAGTCACTTTTAGGATAGTTAGCTTGTAGACAAAATTCTGGTGGCATATCATAAAATCCAAAGCAGCTTTTTACTGGAAACTTCCCACATAAAAGCTCAGATTTGGATGAGTGTCAGTGTTTCTCAAACTTAAAAAAAAAATTTTTTTTTTTTCGGATAAACATAAAAAAAAAAAAAAAAAAAGCCACTCACCCCCGAATCTTCTGTGTGTCTTTACAAGCCAAGAAAATTTTGCTTAGATCCATTCTATAATTTATGATACACAAAGAAGAGGCATTTTTGTAGTTCAGCTTTGCAGATTAAATAATGAGAATTCCTATTTACTGCAACAGATGTAGCCTGGCCTTATGCTGAATGTTTTACATGTATTATCTCCCATAATTATCCTACCGATGATTATCAGCATTTTTACAGATGAAGAAACAGACTTAAGGAGGTGTGTCCCCAGGTCACCTGAAGTGGGCAGGGAGAAGCTCAGCCCACATTTGGACCCTGGTCTGGCTGACCCCTGTGAACCATGCTCTTCTCCACTCTGCTTCCTCCAGTTGTACATCCTCTGTCCTGGGTCCCCATGAGCCCACAGGACCGGCACCCTCTGTGACAGGATCCATCAGCAAATGTTTTGTAGTCCTGTCTCAGCTGGGTGGGCCTGGAGCACTCAGCCACCGCCCTCAGCCACCCACACCACACCTGTCCACGTGTCACGTCCTTTTCACAGTGGGCGGTGAATACAGGTGGCAAACAGGGCATCCTGACTGCCCGGTGGAGTGGTTAGCTAGGTGGGCCCCTGGGCTCCGGCTTCTACTTGCATGAGTTAATATTAAAGGAGGGAGGGTATGTCTTTGTTTGGGTCAAAGAACAAAGAAGGAGGCTATGGGTGTGAGGTGTCTGTGAGTTGGTGAGTGAAAAGGGTCTTGGAGAGGATGAGAAAGGTGAGGACCTGAAGTTGAGGCTGTTTTTCTTCAAGATTCAACTGTCTTGAAGTATCTGTTCCAGGCACTGTGCCAGAGCCTGGGAGATACAAGGCCTATCCCCAGTGGTAGGCATGACCCACATACCCTTGGGTTGCCGCAGCTGGAGAGGGAAATGGGCAGCCTGAAGTTGGAAAAACCTGAATTCTCCTCTCAGAGTTATAGTCTCAGCTCAGGAGCTTCTTAACGAGGTGGCCTTTCTGGGCCTCGGTTTTGTCATCTATACAATGAATCAATAATACTGAGCCCTGAGTTGTGACAAGTGCGAGGATAGGAAGGCTTGGGGATTCAGATGCAGAAGAAAGGGGAGGGCCTCATGCTGTCTTGGAAGGCTTCCTGGAAGAAGTGACATCTAAGCTGAGACCTGGAGGAGGAGAGGGGTTTGCCTTGCAAAATGAGTGGAGAATGGGCTCCCGGTGGAGACATTGGCTTTTTGGAAACCTGAGGACAGATCCACATGGATGGAGTGACCAGCATGAAGGTGCTGGAAGGCGGTAACTTGGCTCTGGCCAGGGTCTCTTTTTGGGACTCAAGTGTCCAACTGAGGCCTGAAATTGATATTGGTAGAATGGGGGCATCATCACTGCCCCAGTGGCCCAGAGGGTAGAGAATAAATCATATGGAGGCTGCTGTGGGAGGGGAGCTGGATGGGACTTGCCGCCAAGTTATTGTTATTGTTTAGTCACTAAGTTGTGTCCGACTCTTTGCAACCCCATGAACTGCAGCACACCAGACTTCCCTGCCCTTCACTGTCTCCTGGAATTTGCTCAAACTCATGTTCGTTGAGTCACTGATGCCATCCCACCGTCTCATCCTCTGTCACCCCCTTATCCTCCTGCCCTCAGTCTTTCCCAGCATCAGGGTCTTTTCCAATGAGTCAACTCTTCTCGTCAGGTGACCAGAGTATTGGAGTTTCAGCTTCAGCATCAGTCCTTCCAGTGAATATTCAGGTTCGATTTCCTTTAGGATGGACTGGTTTGATCTCCTTGCTGTCCAAGGGGCTCCATGCAACCAAGTAGCCTCTCATAAATCTGGACATGCTCTGAAATGTCTGGGAAAGCCCCCAGGAGTCAGCGTAACATCCCAAAGGTGGGCTTGGTCCTTCCAGCCAGGCGGAGCCTGGCTTCACTGACTGAGTCAGTCCATCCACCGTTGAGAATTTGTTGAGTGCTCACCACGCCAGGCCCTGCTCTGGGCACTGGGATACAGAGGTGAGCACCTCGGTTCAACATCCTGTTTTCATGGAGCTGCCTTCCCTCCTAGTCGGGAGGAGGCAGCTGCTTACATGGAACGGGCTGGGAAGGTGGCAGTTCCCCCAAGGTCACTGAGGGAGCAGGGCCTGTGACTCTTTTGGGGAATGTGACCAAGGAGAGCAGAGGCCCCGAAGGGGGGCCAGATTTGGGGTGTTCAGATGGGTGGCATGTGTGTTTTGGTTTGAGGGAAGAGAGAGCTGAAGGAGTGAGAGTCAAGAGGTGTTGGGAGGTCAGTTCCTGTTGGCTCTGTTGGCAACAGACGGGTGATGGCTCTCGTTCTGGCAGCTGTTGGGGAAGAGACCATGGGCATCAAGGGAGGACAGAGGGAGACCGGTGACAAGAGATGGACCTGGTGGTCCAGTGGTTAAGACTTCACCTTCCAGTGCAGGGGGTGCGGGTTCCATCCCTGGCTGGGGAGCGAAGAGCCCACATGCCTCAGGGCCAAAACAACCACAACATAAAGCAGTATTTTAACAAGTTCAATACAGACTTTTAAAATGGTTCACATAAAAAAAAAAAAAAAAAAAACGGACTTGGCCTTGAATCCAGCTTTTCTGCTCACGGCCTGAGGAAGCCGAGCAGGTGCTTCAGCCTTTGTATGCTTCCATGTCCTCCTGGAAAACGGCGAGGGCCACCTCCACGATTAGGTGAGGTGGTGCATGCAGACCAGTCCAGTACCTGGCTTGCTAAGCGGGCTCACCAGGGCGATTCCTGATTACCGTGATGATTATTAAAGCCACGAGGGCAAGCCCAAGGCAGCGTGTGCCTCGCCTTTCACGTTCCCTGAAAATCAAAACAGTCCGCTCTCTGCCCACAGCACGGGCCTGCATGTCATCGGCCATCTTCCTCACATGCTTTGCTGTCACTGCAGCTGGGGGTCAGCAGAGAGGGCAGATGGCGCCCAAGGCCTTTCCACAGCAGGTGACAGGAGGCTGGGAACTGGGGGCTGCCCGCTGCTTCTGACAGGTCGTTGTCTCAGCAAACAAGCTGCTTTAATAAAGAGAGGGTGCTCTCTGGGTTCAGACAGGCTGCTCATGGGAAAAGACCCTGATGCTGGGAAAGATTGAAGGCAGGAGGAGAAGGAGGTGACAGGGGATGAGATGGTTGGATGGCATCACCAACTCAAAGGGCATGGGTTTGAGCAAACTCTAGGAGATAGTGAAGGGCAGGGAATCCTGGCATGCTGCAATTCCTGGGGTCACAAAGAGTCGGACACGACTTAGCGACTGAACAAGAAGAAAATCCCAGCATAAGAGATGCAGGGGTGAGTGGGAGGGATTGAAAGAAGTCACAGAAGAAAAATGGAGCTGGAGAGGTGAGCAGGGCAAACCAGATTCCTGCAGAATGGACTGAGGGAGCAGGACAGGAGCTAGGGTTCCGACCAGCGAGGGGGCCCTGCAGACCCATAGACAGTGAGAAATGATGGGTCCTGGACTAGGAGGTGGCCATGAGGACAGAGAGGAGATTTCCAAGGTCAACTAGGGAACACTTGACTTGGAGACTGAACAAACTTGGCTGGATGCAGAGGGAGCCATGAAAACTGATGCCCAGGTGTGTGGCTTGGCGACTGGTGGGTGGTGCTGCCTTTACTGAGCCCCAGCACCCGGGAGGGAGGCAGCAGAGGATGAGTTGGGCTTTGGTTGAGTGGGAAGGGCCTGGAGACACCCTGGGGAGACCCTCAGGAGGTCTGGAACCCTGGAGGAAGGTGCAGCCCTGTGTGTGGAGGTGGGAGTCGGGAGATACACGGAGGAGCCTCCTGAGTGCTGAGCTGCGTGGGTAGCAGACCGTGTCGGGCTCTGCAATCCCATGGACTCCAGGTTCCTCTGTCCATGAGATTTCCTAGGCAAGAATACTGGAGTGGGTTGCCATTTCCTTCTCCAGGGGATCTTCCTGACTGAGGGATCAAATCTGAGTCTCCTGCATTGCAAGCGGATTCTTTACCACTGAGCGACCAGGGAAGCCCAGCAGACAGTGTGGATGGGGGAGAAAAAGGAGAGGTGTGCATATGTAGAATACCATGGGAGCCTGGGGATGGGGGCGGTGTCCTAGCTTTCCTTGGACTGATGGCTTTGGACTGGGACCTTGAAGGGTGTCTGGATACGTGCAGGTGGAGGAGGGAAGTGAAAGGGGTACCAAACGTAGAGATAGAGGCAGCTTGTGACCGTGGCCGAGGAAGGCTGGTGGAGGAAAGTCTTTTGGGAAAGAGACTACTGAAGGGGAAGTTTGGGCTCCCTATGGTGAAAGGTGTTGAATGTCTCTCTCAAGAGTTAGGGTTTCTTTCCTATAGAAGAGGGGAGCCCAGCATGATTTTGAGCACAAGAGAGCCTCAGTCAGAACCCTGTTTAATAGAAAGCGCTTTCTGGCATCACTACACAGGCATGTATCCATGCGACACTGATGTTCAGTGGACAGAGGGCTGGAGGCTGCCCTTGCCCTCTCATATTCTAACTCAAGGAGCCTCAGCCTGGCCATCTTTGTGAAATGGAGACATATGAGTCGAAAGGGGAAGATGCATGGCCAGTGACAGCCCTTCCACTCTTCATCCTGAGTCTGATTGTCCAGGTTATCACCCTAACAGCTGCCTCAACCCTTCCTCTTGCCTGCGTTTGGGTGCTACATACTCCTGGCCTCCAGATCATCTCTTGGGTCTGCCTCTGAGCTGGTGGGGCATAGTCTCAGCAAGCAAGCTGCCTTGGTAGGGAGAGTTCTCTGGGGGAAGACACTGTTCCCTACTCTGGGAGCCCCCTTCCGTATGCTCCTAACTGCCCACTGCCCTGCCCAACTGGCCATTGTCCACTTTTTAAAAATCTTCTGATTTAATAATACCTAATATTTACTGGACTGCTTATCATGTGTCAGACTCCAAGTGAAACATATTAAATGCATCATCTCATCTAGTCCTCTTCAGTCTTAGGAAGTGGGTTCTCCTGCCGTACCCATTTCACAGATAAAAATACTGAGGCTCTGAGAGGTTAACTAACTTTCCTGTGGTTTCATACACAGCCAGAGACCATACATTTGGGTTTTTAAAAAATAAATTATTTACTTATTTATTGACTGCATTGGGTCTTCATTGTTGCGTGGTGACTATGCAACCAGTTGCAGTGCTCTAGCCTCCCATTGCTGTGGCTTCTCTTTGCAGAGCACAGGTTCTAGGGCTTGCTGGCTCAATAGTTGTGGTGCACAGGCTAAGTTGCCTCCTGACATGAGGGATCTTCCTGGACCAGGGATTGAACCTGTATCCCTTGTATTGGCAGGTGGATTCCCAACCACTGGACCACTAAGGAAGCCTGAGATTTTTAATGTACGCAGATAGATAACAAGTTCATCCTTTTAACTCATCACACTACCATTACTTTCTAAGCAGACCCTAGTCTCCAGGCTCTCCCTGTGGCCCTCTGCCCACCCACCCCATCCTCCATCAATCGATTGCAGGATGACTAAAGGCTAAGTGCCCTTTGGGAGCTGTGGCCCATCTCAGGGCGGAGAAGCTGGTGGTTTTGACCTGGGTGGGATTCCAGCCTGGGCAGTTACTTGCTGTGTGTGTTCTTGGAATCATCATTTAACACCTTCAAATCTGTTTCCTTATCTGCAAAATGGGGATCTCTGGTCCCGACCTCTCAGAGTTTTCCAGAGAAAATGAGATAAGGCTCTTAAGGGCTTAGCATAGTGTCAGGCACTAGGGGAAGGATCCAGTAACTGTGATCATGAGAATCTTATCATAGCCTCGTTGCCTCTTTGCATAGCGGACTCAAAAGCCACCTGGCCAGGATCAAACAGGTGCGGGTGGCGCGTGTGTGGTGGAGCCAGAGGAGAGGGAGAATGAATCACTGACTCCCAATCCCTGAATTATTAATGTCGTTATTCTCAGATTGTAAGGAGGGCCCGGGCGGAGCCCATATATGGAAGATTCGGTTCAGCCTCCGCAGCAGGCGCCTCCCAGGTTCCGAGTTGCCATGGAGTCCGGCAGGTGGCCTGGAGGCTGATGCCCGCGGTGATGCCTAGAGCACGGCCCGCGCGCTGGTCCTTCGCCTGCGGCCTGAGCGCTGCGGCGCCGGGTTCCGCCTTCACGCAGATCCTTGACGGTTCCTCTGGGACCCTGGGGGAGCGGGCGTCCCCTGGAGAGTGGGGTGCCTGTGCGGTGCTTGGTGCAGGACTTCACACCCTTCCGTTCCAAAGGCCGGACGCGCCGCGGGGCCAAGGGGCCTGACATCCAGTCTGCGCCGCTCGCCCATCAGAGCGCCCAGCGCGCGCCTGCGTCCGGCCAGCTACCGGGCCCGGGGCGCGCCCATCACCCCGGGCGCGGCCGCTTCAGGGGCGAGCCCCGGAAAGGAGGGGTCCGGCTAGGCGCGGCGGGTCGGGCGGGCGGACCCCGGGCTCTCGGGCTGGGCCGGACGCCGCGCCTTCTTTCCCCAGCGGGCCGGCGGGGCGGGGCGGGGCGCGGGGCTCCGGGCGCGGGGCGGGCCCGGGAGGAGCGCGGGGAGGAGCTCGAGCTGCGGCGGCGGCCTCGTCAGAGCAGTGCTCCCGCTGCCCGGCGGCTCAGACCCGGCCCGAGCGCCGCCAAGAACACGGACCCGGACCTGCACGGGCTCGGACGCCGCGCCGGGGGCTCCTCTTGCGGGCGGGGGCTGCGCGACCATGGCGGACAAGGAGGCCGGCGGCGGCGACCCGGGGTCCCGAGGTGAGCGCGCGGCGCGGGGTCCTGCGGTGCGGCCGGGCGGGCCGGGGAGGGAGGGGGTGCGCTCGGCCGGGCGCCCCGCAGCCCCATCGCGGGCCGCGGGAAAGTAGGCGGCCCCATCCCGGCCTTCCCTAGCCCCCTTCCCTCTTAGGGCCGAGGGCAGCACCGCGGCGGGGCCGGGGATCCGGGGGACGGGGGGGACTAGAAGGTGGCCCGCCGGTCACGTGCTCCGCTCCCGGCTGGGGTGCGGGCACTGCGGCGAGGACCGCAGCCCCCTCCGGGACACCGCGCTGCCCCCGCCGCGGGATGTCGCCTCCTGCGGGGCCCAGTGCGAGTCTGGGAGAGCGTCGTCTCCCCTGGCCATCTCCTGAGTGCTCTGCTAGGGACGCCCGCGCTGGCCATTTAAACGGCCGGCCACGGGTAATACGGTGTCCCCGGCCGCTCATTTTCGTGACTCAGCGAGGCGGGGGTGGGAACCAGGGGGAGTCAGAGATTTGGACCTGTTTTCTCACCCCGCAGAGGCCGGGAGCGGCGCGCCCGGAGTGCGGGCTGTAGTTCCGGGCTCTGCTGCATCCCAGTCTGAATCGCCGCCCATCCCCCGGGGATTCTCAGGGCCGAGGAGAAGCGAAGCAGCGGGGGCCCAGCTGCCACCCCTCACCCGGGATTGCGGGGAAGAGACGGCGCCCGGTGCAGAGGACAGACGCTCGCATTTCGCAAATGTGCCAGGGCAGCTTTCTGGGGGGAAGCGTGATTTGTGCTCAGAAAGTGGGGGGACGGAGGGCGGGTAAGGAGCGAGACGGGACCTGGAAGCAGGGGAAAGCAGAAGGGCAGCTCTTGGAGCCCAGAGGTATAAATCAGGGCTTCGCCAGTAAAGGAGATGGGCTGGCCAGGATTGCGGGTCCCAAGTGGGGAAAGTTGGGCGCACGGAAGCTGCCGCGCGTCCCTGACCTGCAAAGCCTCGGCAGGAGCAGCTGCGGGATGGGGAGCGTAGACCGGCGGCTGCTTCCGAAGCGACTAGGCAAGCCTCCTAGCGCGGATGAAATTGAAATGCCGGAGGCATAAGAGAAAATTCATCCAGCGGAGGAGCGCCCGGCTTTGCGGGGACCCCACTAGAGCCGGGGAAACTGAGTCAGATGGCAGCACAACCGCCCCAAGAAGTGTCCTCCCAGTCTTGGGGTCTGTGGCGGTGTCCCCCGCCCTCTGCTGCGCTCGGAGCCGCACCTGCCCCCTCCCCAGCCCATTGTTCCTGCGGATCTGGGAGGTGCCTCCCCACTCGGCACTGCAGTGGTGGGGGAGCGCTGGGGGGAGGGAGATCCTGACACCGCTCACTCCCGGGAGGGACGTGGAGAGTCCAGGCGGGGCCCAAACGCAGCATCCCGAATCTGCCCCCCTCCCCTCCCCTTGCTGGGGAGGAGGTGACAAACGCCCGCAGTGGGCTGGAGGATGTCTTTTGTCTGAACATCACTCAGCAACTGGTTTGATTTATCTTTTCCCCACCCTTTTCCTTTAAATTGGAAAAAAAAAAAAGGATGAAAAGGAGGGACATCAGAAAGGCTAAGGATTGCTGAAGCTTAAGTTAGGGAACCGGCTTCTTGCCTTTCCTGCTAGAAGAGTGAATGGCTGTACCCAATGCAAGGTGGGCCGTAGGGCTTGTCAATCAGAGAGTGAACAGAAATGTGCACTAACCTCCCCCAACCCCACTCTGGTAAAAATGGAATTTAGCACCCTTACCCTGCAGGTGGGCTTCCCAAGTGGCGGTAGAGGTAAAGAACCCACTTGCCAATGCAGAAGTAGTAAGAGACTCAGGGTTCGATCACCACATTGGAAAGATCTGGAGGAGGTCATGACAACCCACTCCAGTATTCTTGGCTGGAGAATTCTACAGATGGAGGAGCCTGGTGGGCTACAGTGCATGGGGTCACAGAGAGTAGGGACACAACTGAAGCGACTTAGCATACACCCTGCATGCACACACACACACACACACACACACACACACACATGCACTGTGTAGTTGTCTCTCCTCCCCATCCAGGATGTGGATACATGCTGGGTGTGCTGGGCCACCTGCCACTGCTGCCTGCCTGTTCTAGGGTGTCTCTTCACTTTCAGGGCTCTGCGGTTCAAAGTGCACTGTGACAATTCCAGGCACATGGACTTGGGATACAGAAAGAGTCCCTGCTTCTCTCTGGCCTCCACCCCTTCATCTATAAAATGAGAGATATTAATAGTATCTCATAAGAGCAAAGCCTGCTTAGCCACCACCTGACACATCTATTCCTAAGGCTTCCTCACTGTATATCCTGTGCTGGGCATGAACATGTATTACTTTATTTTTTGAAGTTGTACCAGAAACCTGTGACCAGCATTGTCCTTTAACTGGGTAGGAAATCCAAGCCTAGGTAGAATGACTTATCCAAGGTCACACATCTAATAAGTATTGATTTGGACCCAGGCCGTCTGATTCCAGGGCTCCAGCCCTTTACCACCATCCTGTATAGCCCCTGTGGGCCAGTGATTACCATTCTCTTAGAGACATAAAGATGACTGTCCTTCAGGGGATTATTTCAAGGTTTCTCTTGGTACCAGAGGCATCAAAGTGGTTGGGACCTGTGAGCAGTGGGAACCCCGGGTGGTGGGGTATGCTGGAATGGCTGGCCATAAAGCTTTTACCAATAAATCAAGTGGGAACGGCATTGGGGAGGTGACTATGAAACAAGAATATCAGGTTGGTAGTAATTGAAGATGGGTGATGGGTACATGACCGTTCATTACTATTCTGTTTGCTTCGTATGTGCTTGCAAATTTCCTTAATAGAACATTTAAATTAGTTAATTTGTAAAATCAGAAGGGCCACCCTTTAACCCTTGGAGCTTTGGACCAAAAAGTCTGAGATGACTTTCAATCTTGCCCCTGCCAAGAGCTGAGCTGGTTGACACTTGGAGCCCTAGAAGGATGAGATGAGATGCAGCAGGGTTGGGGTGACTGAGGCTGGTCTAGCTCCTCTGGTGACTGAGTCAGGCCTAGATGTGGTCAGTGGAAACCAGGTAGTTTGCTCCAGGATTGGTGGGAGGGTGGGTAAGAAAATGCACAGTTAGCAGGAGTTTTGCCAGGATTGGGGGTGACTCTGGAGGTGGTGTTTTGGACTTTGGAGATGGGATTCTGACTCTTTGCAACCCCATGGACTGTAACCCACCAGACTCCTCTGTCCGGGGATTTCCCAGGCAAGAACACTGGAGTGGTTACCATTCCCTTCTCCAGGATATCTTCCTCACCCAGGGATGAAATCCTGGTCTCCTGTATTGCAGGCAGATTCTTTAAGTCTGAGTCACCAGGGAATCCCACATCCTAACAGGTAATCATAATAAAAGTAACCATTTAAAATAATGACATTTACTAAGGACTTAGTTTATTCTAAAATCTGAGAGTACTGAATTATCTTATTTAGCCCTGATCACATTTGTTATTGCTTCCCTGGTGGCGCAGTGGTAAAGAATCCGCCTGCCAGTGTAGGAGATGCAGGAGACTCAGGTTGGATCCCTGGGTTGGGAAGATCCCCTGGAGAAGGGAATTACTATCCACTCCAGTATTCTTGCCTGGGAAATTTCATGGACAGAGGAGCCCACCATGGACAGGTGGATTCTAGTCCATGGGGTCGTAAAGAGTCGGACACTGTATGGCGACAGTAACATGGAAACTTACATTACCATATGTAAAATAGATAGCCAATGGGAATTTGCTGTATGCTTCACGAAACTCAAACAGGGGCTCTGTATCAACCTAGAAGGGCAGGATAGGGAGGAAGATGGGAAGGAGGTTCAAAAGGGAGGGGATATATGTATACCTATCACTGATTCATGTTGAGGTTTGACAGAAAACAACAAAATTCTGTAAAGCAATTATCCTTCAATTAAAAAATGAATTAAAAAAAAAGAGTCCCAACACAACTAAGGGATTGAGCATGCACACACATTTGTTATTGGTTGAATGACTCTTCGAGGGGGCCCTTTTACCCCCAATTTGCTGAGGAGAAATCTGCCAGGTTAGCGTGGCACAGCTGGAAATGGGCTGAGTGAGGATTAGGAGGTAGTCTGCCAGCACATACGGGGCCCTCAGGGAATTGTACTGAGTGGGTGAGTGAGTATGTGACTAATAGAGTGTGACTAGTCGCCCCACTTTCCTGTGGCCACTAAACTACAGGTGGACGTGGAAGGTGCTGGTTGTGGCTCCCAGAGGAGCGGAGAAAAGGCTGAAGTGATGCTCTGAGTATCATTAGGTAGGGCTGTAGTCATGGGATTCACATCCATGTCCATACCTGCCTGGAAGCTGGGTCCCCTGTCACTGTGACATACCCCTTGTGCATGATTGCCACATCATCTCCTGCGTTTCCCAGAGCCCTGTCCTCTCCTTTGGCCCTCATGCGTTCCTCCTGTCTGGAAAATCCTCACTTTCTCTAGCAAACTTCTGTTCATCCTTCAAAACTCAGTTCAGGTAGCACTTCTCAGGAAGCGTTCCTAGACTCCTCCGTCCGGATGAGATCCCAGCTGTGTGGTCCAGAGCCTTTGGTACTAGCCATTGGTGATCCCAGCTACTGTTTAGTTTTACATGTGAATATCCCACTGACTTCCCCAACAGCCCTATGTGTGTGTGCTAAGTCACTTCAGTCCAACTCTTTGTGACACTATGGACTGTGTCCTGCCAGACTCCTCTGCCCATGGAATTCTCCAGGCAAGAATACTGGAGTGGGTTGCCATGCCCTCCTCCAGGGGATCTTCCCGACCCAGGGCAGCCCAACAGCCTTATGAGGTTGGAGATTGTTATTATTAACCCATTTTGTTGATGAGGCAGTTGAGGCCTTTGAGAAACTTGGTGTCTTGAATGCTAGAGTTGGGGTAGGGATCAGTCCTAGAGCCTGAAAGCTAGTGCTGTTTCTTTCAATCCCTTTTCTCTCAACTCGGGCAGGGACTATGCCTTTCATTTCTGTACTCTTAGGAAGGGTTTCAGTCCCATCACTTCATGGCAAATAGATGGGGAAACAGTGGAAACAACAGTGGCTGATTTTATTTTGGGGGGCTCCAAAATCACAGCAGATGGTGACTGCAGTCATAAAATTAAAAGACGCTGACTGCTTGAAAGGAAAGTTATGACCAACCTAGTCAGCATATTAAAAAGCAGAGACATTACTTTGTCAACAAAGGTCCAACTAGTCGAGGCTATGGTTTTTCCAGTGGTCATGTATGGATATGAGAGTTGGACTATAAAGAAAGCTGAGCGCCGAAGAATTGATGCTTTTGAACTGTGCTGTTGGAGAAGACTCTTGAGAGTCCTTTGGACTGCAAGGAGATTCAACCAGTCCATCCTAAAGGAAATCAGGCCTGAATATTCATTGGAAGGACTGATGCTGAAGCTGGAGCTCCAATACTTTGTCCACCTGATGCAAACAATTGACTCATTTGAAAAGACCCTGATGCTGGGAAAGAGTGAAGGCAGGAGGAGAAGGGGACGGCAGAGGATGAGATGGTTGGATGGCATCACCGACTCGATGGACATGAGTTTGAGTAAACTCTGAGAGTTGGTGATGGACAGGGAGGTCTGGCGTGCTGTGGTCCATGGGGTTGCAAAGAGTTGGACATGACTGAGCGACTGAACTGAACTGAATTGAGGAAGGGCACACAGTAGGCACTCAATAAATGCCCTACTGTGTGTCGAGTGCATCTCAGTCAGCAAGCTGTGAGGGAATGGCAGTAGGGAATGGCATCTTCAGTCCTGCCCACTCCACAGGGCAGTGGGCGCTTCTAGAAACTCAGATGCTCAGCAGTGGGCGGAAGCTGGAGAGGGAGGCGGGTGGGGCTGCATCAACCCCTGAAGAGATGCGACTTTGATTCCAACAAGGCTGTGAGTGACGACTCAATCTTGTGGGGGCGAAATGCTCTCCTCACACAAATAGGCCTCTTTGGTGAGGGAGAAAGCGTCTTTATTGTCGCGGCGCATAATTAGAATGGCAGGGAGGAACCAGGGCTTTAATGAATGAACAGCATGTGGCTGGGAGCGCTCGCCTCCCACCCGGGTCTGGGCCTCGCCAGGAGAGTAGGGTGGGCAAACGAGATGGCCAGGAAGAGCAAGCCCTGATCAGAAACGACCCTGACCCCATCACAATGGACTGGACTCTGCAAATCCTCCTGCGTTCCTTTTGTTGCAAATAAGTCCCGGTCCCCACTGTTGGTCAGATGTACCCTAGCGGTGCAGAGGGCTGGAGGAGCAAAGTAGCTTTGGAGCCCTAAGACTCCGGGTTGGTTCTACTCAGCTTTCCTTACCTGGTCAGTGAAAGGGGCAAATGATGCCTGCTGGCTCTGTTGTGGAAATAGTGGAGACCATAGGTGGGCAGAAAGCTGTTTTGAATGCCTTTCAACACCTTTCTCAACACTGCAGATTCCACTGCTGGGGAGCAAGAATGAGGGCAGCTGTTCTCCAGGTCTGGAGCGGGTGGTGTCAGGAGCCACACTTTTCAGCCATTGGAGACCCCCTGGTGTTAGTTACCACTGTGGTTCTCTATCCAGGCTGCCTATTACAAGTACTTGGGGAGTGTTTTAAAATTCCTGTTGCCCTGGTCCTGATGCCCGTCCCAGAAACTATTCTATCCGAACATCTTTGGGGGAGCAGACAAGTTTGAGAATCACTGAGTTTTCACATGTCTGCATTTCGGACTTGGGACTTCAGCACACGGTGGGTGGAGGGCAGGGAGCAGCTGACACGGTCCACTCCCCAGCGCTGGACTGTCTGAGTCAGCAGGGAGGTTTCAGCACCAGCCCTGTGTTAAACACTTCACTTTTACGTCTCATTTAATCCTCATAAATACTCCATTAAGTGGGTGATTTTACACAAGGGGAAACTGAGGCTGAACTGAATTAAGTGCATCCCTCCCACCCCGTGATGTTGCTTGTGGGGGTGTTGTTACTAGAAGAGAACTCAGGCTCTCAGAAAAGCCTCCTCAAGCACCTCCTATCCTCAGGGAACTGTTTCTCAGTCTTCAGCCACTTGTGTGTGTTGTTGTGAGTGTGCGTTCATTGGTGTCCAACTCTTTGCGACCCCATGGACTGTAGCCTGCCAGGCTCCTCTGTCCGTGGGATTTCCCAGGCAAGAATACAGGAGTGGGTTGCCATTTTCTTCTCTATCGGCCACTTGAGGTTCGCCGTTTTTTATTCCACCATGTATACCAACCGCCCAAACTGTAATGTACTGTATGATTATTTTAAAAATTGACCTACTGTTTTTTTAACACACTTATTTTAAGAGTCTTATTTATATCACTTCCACAGTAGAAAACTTGTATCACTTGCCATTCAGTTCAGTTCAGTTCAGTCGCTCAGTCGTGTCTGACTCTTTGTGACCCCATGAACCACAGCACGCCACAGGCCTCCCTGTCCATCACCAACTCCCGGAGTCCACCCAAACCCATGTCCATCGAGTTGATGATGCCATCCAACCATCTCATCCTCTGTTGTCCCCTTCTCCTCCTGCCCTCAATCTTTTCCAGTTTCAGGGTCTTTTCCAATGAGTCAGCTCTTCGCATCAGGTGGCCAAAGTACTGGAGTTTCAGCTTCAACATCAGTCTTTCCAATGAACACCCAGGACTGTTCTCCTTTAGGATGAACTGGTTGGATCTCCTTGCAGTCCAAGGGACTCTCAAGAGTCTTCTCCAACACCACAGTTTGAAAGCATCAATTCTTCAGTGCTCAGCTTTCTTTATGGTCCAATTCTCACATCCATACATGACTACTGGAAAAACCATAGCCTTGACTAGACAGACCTTTGTTGGCAAAGTAATGTCTCTGCTTTTTAATATGCTATCTAGGTTGGCTATAACTTTTCTTCCAAAGAGTAAACGTCTTTTAATTTCATGGTTGCAATCACCATCTTCAGTGATTTTGGAGCCCAGAAAAATAAAATCAGCCACTGTTTCCACTGTTTCACCATCTATCCATATGAAGTGATGGGACCGGATACCATGATCTTAGTTTTCTGAATGTTGAATTTTAAGCCAACTTTTTCACTCTCCTCTCACTTTCATCGAGAGGCTCTTTAGTTCTTCTTCACTTTCTGCCATAAGGGTGGTGTCATCTGCATATCTGAGGTTATTGATATTTCTCCCAGCAATCTTGATTCCAGCTTGTGCTTCCTCCAGCCCGGAGAAGGTTTTTGCTGAGGCTGTGCTCTGGGGGCAGAGGGAGACTAGAGAGTTTTACAGGCAGTCAAGAACATGAGATCATTAGACTGTTTGATAGAATCAGGCTCACAGGGAACTTGGACAGGATAGGAAAAGCTTTAGGAATCACCTGGGGAGGGGCCATTAGAATTCTCATTCCTGGATTTTCTGAAATTAGGCCCACCAGGGAAATGGGGCCTGGGGATATGTTTGCACAGCCCATCAGTGAGTCTTATAATTGGGTGAGAATTAGTGTGAAATGTGACTGCCAGGTCCCTGGCCACCAGGGAAATTGGGACCCTCCCTGGGGGCTGGAGGGGGGGGGGGGGAATGTCTCTGCATTGGAGTGTATGGCTCTGGGTTGGCCAGGTGGGGAAAAGAGAATGTTCCAGTGGGAATTTACAGGGGAAGTCACCTTGGATTCCAATCCTAGCTTCACTGTGTACCAGTAGTGGGATGCTGGACAAGTTCCTTACTCCCCCTCCCACCTCAGTTTCCACATCTATAAAATGGGAATAACCTTTGTGCCTATTCTAGAGTGGGTTTTATTTACTCCTATAACCCTTGCTAAGTGCTGAGTATACTTCCTGACTCACGGTGAGTGTTTGCTGTTGCCTACTGTTATTGTTCACTATTATGAATCCTGTGGATGGAGCTCGGGCAGTTATCAGAGGCTGAGTTTTGCCCAGGAGGCTCAGAGGAAAAGGAGGGCTGAGAGGCGGTACCGCCAAGATCTCAGTGCTGGGAAGGAGCAGACCCAGCCTGAGCCCCAGGCTGTGTGGCTTCTTGTCCAGCAGGCCCACAACTTTGGAGGAGACTTTGGTGTCTCCACCACGGCTTTGGTGTCTTAGGATGCTGGCCCTGCTTGGGCTTCCACTGAGTCCTTTGCCAAGGCTCTGAGCTCCACAAGGGTTTCTGACTGGGGCACCTGTGAGGAATGAGGTCTCTTTGCATCCAGGACCCTAGCCAGGGCTCCCCACCCTCAGATGGACTCCCAGACCACCAATGGACACACTTGGCCCACTGTGCTGATGCCGCAAGTCTGGAGCTTTGCACATTCTGCTCTGGGCTCTGCCAGGACCACCCTCCTCTTCCAGCCTTGACCTAGTCTTGGTAGCTGTGATGTCAGGAAGGGTTAACAGCTGCTCCACAGCACCCCTCCTGGGGAACAGTGCTGGGGAACAACAGTGTATTTGCCTTGTTTTTAGTCCACTGATGCTTTCGATTTGTGGTGCTGGAGAAGACTCTTGAGAGTCCCCTGGACTACAAGGAGATCCAGCCAGTCAATCTTAAAGGAAATCAACCCTGAATACTCTTTGGAAGGACTAATGCTGAAGCTGAAGCTCCAATCCTTTGGCCACCTGATACAGAGAACTGACTGCTTGAAAAAGACCCAGATGCTGGAAAAGACTGAAGGCAGGAGAAGGGGACAGCAGAAGATGACATGGTCAGATGGCATCACTGACTCGATGGACATGAGTTTGAGCAAACTCTGAGAGTTAGTGATGAACAGGGAAGCCCAGAGTGCTATGGTACATGGGGTCGCGAAGAGTCCGACATGATGTGGCGGCTGAACCAACAATAACAACAATGTCTTCAGGGTCGCCGTGTGTCCAGGTTTGCTGTGACAGTTCCTCTCTGTGCCTCTTGTCAGCGACAGTATTAATAATGACTCCATTCACTTTCTGAGTATCTCAGTTTGGAAGATGAATTATGTGGTCGTGTCACTTATTCTTGTCCTTTCCTCAGCCACCTTGGCCTCAAGTGGGACGAGGAACGCAGGAGGGTGTGTGGTTAAATCTGTGCTTTGGCCTCTGCCACTTGTGGGTTCAGATGTGTTTAACATCTGGGTGTAAAATTGTTGGGCCTCAGCTTCTTCTGCTGAAAACAAGGATGATTAATAATTCTGCTTCATTGGGGTGCTGTGACAATTG
The DNA here is from genome assembly GCF_963930625.1 of Muntiacus reevesi. Classification (NCBI taxonomy): domain Eukaryota; kingdom Metazoa; phylum Chordata; class Mammalia; order Artiodactyla; family Cervidae; genus Muntiacus; species Muntiacus reevesi. The sequence goes on along the minus strand of NC_089250.1, from coordinate 158,732,119 downwards.
AGAGATGATATGTCCAGGGCTGGGCATAAGCCTGGTACCTAGAGGGGGCTCAGGAAGTGGCTACAATTGATTATTATTATTGTTGGTGTGATTTTGGAGATGTAATGGCTAAACATGGGATCTGGAGCCTGACTGCCTGGTTTCATCTCTGGGCTGTGTCCTTTACCTGTTGTGTGGCCCTAGCAAGTGGGGCTTCCCCGGTGGCTCAGATGGTAAAGAATCTGCCTTCAATACAGGATACTTGGATTCGATCCCTGGGTCAGGAAGATCCCCTGGAGAAGGGAATGGATACCCACTCCAATATTCTTGCCTGGAGAATTCCATGCATAGAGGAGGCTGGCAGGTTACAGTTCATGGGGTCACAAAGAGTCCAGTGCAACTGAGTGACTAACACACACAGCAAGTTACGTAACCTCTTAAAAGCTCAGTTTTCGCATCTGTGAACTATAGATTAACTTCATGTGGTTTATGTAAGGATTAAATGAGTTTATGCAAGAAAGGTACTTAAAGCCAACCACAAGCTAGACATTAAGTTAATATTAGGTATTATTATTAGCTGTTATTGTCATTATGAATAATAGTTCCAAGTTACATTCCTGTAGCCCAGAAGAATTATCCAATGTATTAGTTTCCTATTGCCGTAGTAAAAATGATCACAAAGACAGTGGCATAAAACAACACAAATGTATTATTTTATAGTCTGGAGACTGGAAGTCATTCCAAAGTGGGTCTCATTGGTCTAAAATCAAGGTGTTGGCAGAGCTGTGTTCTTGTGAAGGCCCTAGGGGAGAATATGCTTCCTTGCGTTTTTTAGCTCTAGGGGTCACCTGCATTTCTTGGCTTGTGGCCCCTTCTTCCATCTTTAAGTGCATCATCACTCCAGTCTGCTTCCCTTGTATGTCTTCTCCCTGATTCGGCCCTTCCTACCTCCTTCCTATAAGGACCCTTGTACAAGGATCTCTTATTTAGGCCCATCTGGACAATCCAGGGCACTCCCCCTCTTCCAAGATCCTGAATTTCATCACATCAACAAAAGTCCTTTTTTTCCTATATTCACAGGCTCTAGGGATTAGAACATAGGCACATTTGGGGGACTGTCTACCGCAGTCCGAAAGATTTAGGTGCATTAGTTAGAGAGCCTTCAGCGTTGCCCAGGAGCAACGTGAATGTTGCAAACTTTTCCTCCTCTGGTTTGTATATCTGTCGGGTTCCTCTGGAACCTGCAGAACGATGCCCTCCTGGAGTTTGGGTTGTTGGTCAGCCCTCGGCTTTTTCTTTTAATTTAACATTTTTTAAAAATTTTATTTTTGGCTGCGTTGGTTTTCACTGCTGTGTGCAGGCTTTCTCTAGTTGCACAAGTGGAGGCTGTTCTTCTTTCGGTGTGCAGGCCTCTCACTGCCGTGGCCTCTCGCTGCAGCGGGTGGGCTGTAGGGTGCATGGGTTCAGTAGCTGTGGTGCAAGGGCTTAGTTGTTCCGCAGCATGTGGGATCTTCCTGGATCAGGGATCAAACCTGTGTCCCCTGCATTGGTGGGCAGGTTCTTAACCACTGGACCACCAGGGAAGTCGAGCCCTTGGCTTCTAACAAATCCTGGTAGGGTCTTTGGAGACAGTGCCATTCCGGGGGCTCATTTAGATCCTTCTCAGGAGCCTAAAGAGTCACTGATACCTGAACGAAAGACTTATGCCCAAGTGGGGAAAACTATTAAATTAATAATGAATTAATAAAATGTCTGCAAAATAAGTGGCTTCCTGAGGAGTCCTATAAAATCATTCTGCTGCATCCTAGTGCTGAAAGCAAGTCGCCAGGCCAACCAGATGCAAGGAGTGGAGAAATAGACTCCACCTCTTAGTAGGAGGTGCTGTGAAAAATTTGTGGCTGTTTTTAATCTAACAGAGTCAGCTTGACTCAAATGTTAAAAGTACAAACCTTAAAAACGTGTACATTTTCAAACAACTTGTTGGTTAGATTTTCTCACTTTTTAAGATGTTCTGTCAGTCCATGCCAATTGTCCAGAAATCAGCCCTTTGTAAATCAGATGTTCAGTTCAGTTCAGTCGCTCAGTCATGTCCAATTCTTTGCAACCCCATGGACTGCAGCACACCAGGCTTCTCTGTCCATCACCGACTCCTGGAGCCTACTCAGACTCATATCCATTGAGTCGGTGATGCCATCCAACCATCTCATCCTCTATCGTCCCCTTCTCCTCCTGCCTTCAATCTTTCCCAGCATCAGTCTTTTCCAGTGAGTCATTTCTTCACATCAGGTGGACAAAGTATTGGAGTTTCAGCTTCAGCATCAGTCCTTCCAATGAATATTCAGGCCTGATTTCCTTTAGGATGGACAGGTTTGATCTCCTTGCAGTCCAAGGGGCTCTCAAGAGTCTTCTCCAACACCACAGTTCAAAAACATCAATTTTTTCGGTGCTCAACTTTCTTTATGGTCCAACTCTCACATCCATAAATCAGATGTTACTCACAGTCAAATGATCTTAAAAGCCACTTCCAATTATCTTACTGTGGAAATTGTTACAGCATGTATTTCTATGGTTGACAACTGGGGAGATGATGTGGATATAGATGCAAGTTGTGTTGGCTTGTTGGCAATTTTCCCCAGTGTGTTTATATTTTGGTAGATCAGGGTGGGCTTTCTCATGATTAAAGATAAATCAGAATTAAGACAAAATTGAAAATATATAGAGGCACCTTCCTTTAGGGCAAGTCGTGGCCACTTTCATATCTTTCCATTCCCTTAAACTGTATGGGGAAGCTCAGAGAGCAGATGAAGGAGCTGGAAGGCACTGTCCCTTTAAGAAATCAGTGGTGCAGGTGGCCTTCTGGATGGGGCTTTTCATTTTGATGAGCTCGCTCTCTGTAAGAAGTGAGTGCCCCTGAGGTCCTTCATCTCAAAGGAGGAACAGGAGCCAATGGCTTATTCACTGGGTGGTGTTGGGTTCAGGGCCCAGCGGCTGCTGGACCAGGATGTCCCTAGAACCCTGAGTGGTTTTGGAGGGGCTCGGGTTCAAGGTTCTGTAGGTGTTAACTGGTATGTGCCAACCCCGTTTTCCCCCTGCAGCCTATTATTTTTAGTGTGCATTTTTGTCAAATGTGAAGATTTTTGAGAAAATACACAGCAGTGTAGCAGAAATGTCTGTGTTCATTTCTGCTGTGGAATGAGTGTCGATTTAAAAATCTTGGCCCTGTGGTGGAGAGGGGCTCAAAGGAGTCAGCCAACAGGGAGAGCCTCTGCGCACTGCTTTCATTTTCACCTCACTGCTGAGCATATTAGGTCTTCCCAGGTGGCTCAGTGGTGAGGAATCTGCTGGCCAAGCAGGAAACATGGGTTCGATCCCTGGGCCAGGAAGAGCCCCTGGAGAAGGAAATGGCAACCCACTCCAGTATTCTTGCTTGGGAAAATCCCATGGACAGGGGAGCCTGGTGGGCTGCAGTCCACGGGGTTGGAAAGGGTTGGAGTTGCACATGCATGCAATGGAGACTGTTTTACTTCTTGAATGTTTTGCCTACCTTTTGGGTAGTTTTGCCTACTGTGTTCCAATATGACCATCAGGAAAACCAAGGCTGTTTTTGGTAAACCAGACCGTCTGGTCCTGTTGGTTTCTCAGTGACTGGGAACAGATTTCCGAACCCAGATCCTTGGTCCCGTTTGGGACACAGAAGGTGTGGGTGGCGGGCTGGAGCCTTCTGATGTGGAGGCCTCAGGCTGGCCTCTTTCTGTTTCTCCCCCAGGTTTCCGTGGGCCAAAGGCTGAATTCCTCTGGTTACTTCCTTCCTTTCTGTTCCTTTTCTCTTTGTCCTTGAGGAGCCATCTCTGCCAGTTGGAATAGGAAACTGTTTACAGCACAAATGTCAGGAGTCCTGTTCCCAAAGCGGAGATGAATGTTGTTGAGAAAACAGAGTTTTTAGGTGACTTCTGCAGCCTTTTGAGACCTGGGTTGTGAAATGACTGGGTTGGGCCTACACCCTTCATTTTATAGGTGGGCAAAGGTCAGGGTGGGCTAAAGAGACTGCCCCAAAACACTTGGCAAAACCAGGAGAAGAATCCAGATCGCTCCCTTCGTCTACACACTTCCCAACTGAACCTAGAGGTTGCCTCATAACCCTCCTGTTGACTGAAGAACATACACACTTCGGGCTTGAAGTCCTAAACATCTCGGCTGAATAAACCATGACTCTCTACTTTTAGGTTGTTTGTATGTCTTTCAGTTGACACTCCTCAACACAGCAGTCCAGCCAGCCTCTCTCCATCAGTCAGAGATGGCATGCCGATCTAAGACCTCTTTGCCACTAATAAATTATTGACTTGTCGCCACCCCACAGCCTTTTCTCTTCCACTTTCTTGCATATTTTCTCAGCTGACATTGGCAGCTGCCCATCCTTTGTGCCCTGGTCCTTGGCAGAGTGTTTGCTTTAAAGGTGTGTTGAGGAGGGCTTTTGGTTGCAGGTAACCAAACCTTTTCTCCCTAGAGGAAGTCGAAAAGGAGATTTTATAGCAAGGATGTTAGGATGGCTCCTGGAGCTTAGGACTGCTGCCAGGTATAGGAGCCTGGAGTTCTCCCCTCTCCCTCCCCCATCTCTTACTTCTGCTTTGCTTTGCATGTCCTCCATGCTCCCTTCCCTGCAGGCCCGCTTATGCCCTCTCCAGTCTGTCTTTCTCTCCCAAATCCAGGTTCCCAGAGGAGGTCCCTAGGTCCAGGCATGATTACTTGTTAGCCCTGGCCAGGGGACAGGGCCACCTTCCCTGTGGGGTGAGCCGGGGAACATATGGTCAGAGAATGACCCTCCTACAGGTAGTTATGGTGCTGGTAACCAAATAAGTCATCTGCAGGAGATGGTTTCTAGGTAAGGGCTATACATCCATACAGGTGGAGAATAAGTGTACGCCCTACTAGAAATTTTACTCCTTTTTCTTTCATGGAGGAAATTGCTTTCTTCCATGTAAGTATTTCATAATGAGTGGAGTAGTTGACTACTGGGCCTTTTCCATGAAATGAAGTGCAGACTCCTGGGGTGTTTTCCTGGTGCACGCGGGGCCGTGGTTCAACCCATCTGAAGGGACTGTGGGCATCAGGTCAAGCTGTGGTTTCCTGAGTTAGAATGTAGCAGAAGGGACACATCATTTGTCCAATGATGCCAAATACATCAACTGACGCATTTGCTTCAGCATCTGTTCTGTCTTAAGTACAAGGAATGATGTTAGGACCCTCCGGAGAGGCCTATTACTCAGCTGTGGGAAGGCCCATCAGGGATGTATCACTAAAAAAAACTAAAACAAAAAGGATGTTTCTGGCCAAATCCACAAAGGCCCGCTCGGGGGATGCTAGAGCAGACTGGTGGAACAAGGCTGAGGCGTGACCTTTCCTCTCTGCACCAGCACAACCACATCAACACATAGAGTATTTTCAAGTGGGGGAGATTTTGTCATCCAGAAATTGTGCACACAGGATCCTTCTGGTTCGGGGGGCCCACCTTAGTTGGTGAGGACCCCAAGGTCCAGACCTTGCCCATTAAGGAAGGGACCCCCCCCAAGGTCATCTCACTGGCAGGACCCAATCCTGTACCTTGGGGCTGTCACCTGCCCAGGGCTGTGGTGGGGCTTCAGCGGTCTTTCCCTGCTGGTTCCTCATTGGTTTTGAGAAGGGAGGGGGGAACCTGCAGGGTACAGAGGTCAGACCCGGGTCCGGGCAGTGCTGCCAGGCAGAGGCTGACATGCCTACTCAAACTGAGGCAAAGGCCACATCTGTGTGAAGTGCCACGGCTGGTATGGCTTGGCCCAAAGTGAAGGTCCTACAGTCTTGCTTGCCAATGGCCATCTGTGCAGGGGTGTGTGGGTCCGCGAGGCTCATTGGCTGGCACATGAGATCTTTAAGATTGGTCCCAGTGGTTGTGGTTTGAGGTTGGAGGAAGGTTCCACACCTGACCCTGGCCACAGTGCCTGGAGTTGCTGCCATCTTCCTTTGGGTTAAGCATTTCTTCTCCCGTGTCATCTTTCAAAAACTTCTTCTCTGAAGAGAAAACCCTTAGGTTAGCGATGGAAAGTAGACTTGAATTTTGTGTGCCCTCTCTGATCAGTTGGGAGGAATCTGGAATGCTGTGTTGAGAGACATTCTGAGGCCTCCTCTGTCTAATTGGAAAGAAGATGGTAATTGATAGATGCTGTGTTTTCCAAATACCAGCCTTTGGGCTGGAAATGGCTCTGATGGGTGAAGCCTAATGGGTCTGTGAGGAAGTTGCACAGTTGGCTGTGTCGTAGGTTTCCATGAGGCTAAATCTACTGCATAAGAGAATTTCTGATATGCCCTTATGATATTATAGATTGTTACATTAAGGGTAACCACATCGTTGCACAGTCTCCTACTGCTTTGACTGGGGCTTGGCCAAGTGACTTGTTTTGGGCCAAACAGACGTCAGCAAACATGAAGCCAGCAGAGATTTGATGAGCATCTGTGCGTTGGGACTCACTCACTCTCCTACATTGCTGTGTAGGAGACCTGGGCTGTCCTGCTGGAGAGGCCACATGGAGGGGAACTGAGCCTCCCCACCCAGCAGCCCAGGAGAATATCAGACACAGTGAGTGAGGCTGTCTTGGATCATTTAGCCCCAGTTAAGCCTTCAAATGACTTTCATGCATGAGTTGACCCCAGGTGGGAAAAGCCCAAATTGCAGAGTTCTGTACAAACAAGTGATTGTCATTTTGAGTCACTAAATTTTTGGAGTTAAAAAGATTTTTTCTTAATAGCAATAGATAACTAGTATAGTCCTATTTTTCTTTTCTTTTATGGATTGAATATAATAGCAGATAATAGGTTTAATAAAAAAAGTTTTTATGTCTGTTCTTGGCAAAATAATACCTTAACAATACTTTATTAGGTCCAAATAGGGGGATTTTATTGCTTGGTAAATTAAGCCATCGGGGAACCAGAATTAGTGGAGATCTGGGGGAGGAGTTGCTGGGTCCTCAGGAACCATTAGCACTTAGTTAGTGTGACTTTGATGATCAAAGTGAGAAATGGTTAAAGCTGGAGGGTACAACAGGGCTTTCAGTATCTATGAGCTAACCTCTTCAGTTTTCCTGATAAAGAAACAGACTCCTCGAAAGTGGCAGCCACGTGAGGAGCAGACGGTGACCTAGTGGGAGGATAGCATCATGATGTTGCTCAAGGCAAGGGAAGGCTCTGCTTGTGTGGGCTGAGATATGAGGACCGGGAGGCTGAGGGTGCGGACAGTGGGCTGGCAGCACCCAGCTTGGGCCCTGGAGGGGACTTGGGGGAAGGGATGGTCTAGTCCCAAGGGGAATGGTGAACAGTGGTGCCAGAGACCCAGGAAAGACCTGATGTGCTGTGCTTAGTCGATCAGGTGTTTCTGAGTACTTCCAGACCTGCCTCAGGACAGGCTGCTGGGAGTGTGTGTGTGTGTGTGTGTGTGTGTGTGTGTGTTCACACATAAGTGTGTGTGTGCATGCAGGTATGGCAAGAGAGGAAGAGGGAACAACAGAGATGGAGGAGAGGGAGGGAGAGTGACAGAGACAGAGGAACAGAGAGACTGTGGAAGCTTCTGGTAGATCTTCCCTTGGGGTTCGTATGGTTCATTAAACATGAACCTACAAAGGCTTGGCTAGTTGTGGACATTGATTTTGCCCCACCACTGCATTCCTTGGGTCTTCCCCAAACATTCACCAGTGAGATCCCTAAGTGCTACATGCTGGGGTCAGAGCCCGAGGTTCTCAGGAAGGAAGATGAGCCCACAGGATGGGATGTACCATGATGCAGTAGAAAAGTTGGGATTCACTTTCTCCTACTTATTTTTTGATATAAGCCTTGTGCATTGAATGAATATTTATATGGAATAAGCAGACTTCCTCACTGAATTATATATATATATTACATATATATTTATCTATCTTATGAAATAGGCATGTATTCCTGTAGAGTAAGACCTTAAGATAGAATATAGCATGCTGAAGAATGCAGGGGGGTCATGCTAACACTGCCCCTCAAAAATCTTAGTGGATGGGAGTGGGAAGAGTGAGACCATTTTCTAGTAAAATACTGGCAATGAGATTGAAATAAGCAGCAAAACATAAACACAGAAGCCAAAAATATAATGACCGTGGTGGAGGGGTGGCCTGGCTCATCCTGTGACTCATGAGGGAGTTGTCAGGGGTTTTGTGTCCCAAGATAGCAGCCCCCCCACCTCCTTCTGCCAGCAAAGTGTCTCCCTGTCCATACCTCTGCCCATGCTCACACCTACTTTTGCCGTTCACCCTCAGAAGAATTTGTGGATTGGTTTCCATCTGTGAATATGCTTACCACTCAAGGTGACCCTCTTCTGCTTCCCCTGACCCCTAGCTGAACCCTCAGGGCCAGAGCCCACGGGGAGCCGTATGGTCGTTCCATGCACACTGCCACCTCCAGGCTTGTCCCCAAATGTGACAGCTGAACAGCAGGATCCTGACCCGGATGTGACTGATTAAAGCTGAGGGCAGTGCTGGGGGAAAAGTTGGAGCCCAGAGGAGCTAGGAACCCAGGGTGGGGCCTGGGACCCAAGCAGGACGCCTGCCCCCTTACAGGGTAGCAAGATGTCTGTCTCAGCACCGAGGATGGCCCACTTCAGATAGGGGACATTTATTTGGGGACATGTTGGGGGTTAACTGGGGGTTACCCTGTGACTCAGCGGTAAAGAATCTGCCTGCAGTGCAGGAGCCACCAGAGACTCAGGTTCCATCCCTGGATGGGGAAGATGCCCTGGAGGACGGCATGGCAACCCACTCCAGTATCCTTGCCTGGAGAATCCCATGGACAGAGGAGCCCAGTGGGCTTCAGTCCATGGGGTTGCAAAGAGTTGGACACAACTGAAGCGACTTAGCACACACCCATGTACAGGGGGTTGACTATTAGTGCCAGAGCAATACCTATTGAAGTCCTGGGCCTGGAGGAGGCTGAAGTCAAGGCAGTTCAAGAGCTCCTTCCAGGCGGGTCCCTGCGCTGAGCCCTCAGCTGTGAGAGGAGGCAGTGTGGAATCATGGGACCAGCTCAAGTCCTAGGCTAGCTCTGCGGCAGACTCCTTGTGAACCTTGGGCAGGCCTGGAGACCTTCTTGCACTTCTGTCTCCTCATCTCTAGGGTGGAGCTGGGAGATAAAGCTTACTCCGTGGGGTCACTGGGGAGATTTGCTAGACAGAGAGTGGCCCCCAGAGTTTGGGAACCGGGTGATCACTGTGAGCTGATGGAGGCTGGGGTCCTGATGCAGGAAACAGGAGTAGGTGAGAATTCGTGCGGGAGTACCGAGTACCTTGCTGAGCAGCAGGGCTCCCCAGGTAGGCGGAAGCCAGCCTCGCACCCTGCTCACCCCCCTCACCCCCACCCCCACCCTCAACATCTCCTCTGTCCTCATGATGTCTTGTGGAGAAGGCAATGGCACCCCACTCCAGGACTCTTGCCTGGAAAATCCCATGGACGGAGGAGCCTGGTAGGCTGCACTCCATGGGGTCGGAAGAGTCAGACATGACTGAGCGACTTCACTTTCACTTTTCACTTTCATGCATTGGAGAAGGAAATGGCAACCCACTCCAGTGTTCTTGCCTGGAGAATCACAGAGATGGTAGAGCCTGGTGGGCTGCCGTCTATGGGGTCGCACAGATTCGGACACGACTGATGAGACTTAGCAGCAGCAGCAGCATGGTATCTTGGGCAGGGACTGGGAAAAAAACAAGATAACTTTGGTTCTCTTAACAAAGTGTTACACGTTCATCATGGAAAATCGAATCCAAAGGATGAAAGGTGGAAACAGCCAGGACCACACGCCCATAGGCAGCCCCTGTTAACCCCTTGGTGCTAAGCCTTCCAGAGTTGCCAGTTCATGCAAGGCAGAGCCAATAGACGAGCTTTCACAAAATCCAGCTCCGTGGGGAAGGGGTGTTATCCTCTTTTTATAGACGAGGACACAGAGGCTTGAAAGGATATGGCTCTTGGTTAAGGCTCAGTGGGGAGAGAGCGGGTGGTGGACCTGATGGTTTCTGAACTTGGATTTTTGTATTCTTCAAAAATCCTTGTCCTGGATAATTTCTCTAACACTCCCTCACGTGCTTTGCCTCCAGCCACCAGAAAGCTGCTCCACAAGACCCCTCAGGTCCCTTTCACCCGTCATCCAGGGAGCAGGAGGAGATGGGCACGCCCTGGTGCAGGCTCTGCATGGGCATGAGGGGCAAGAGTTCTGGAAAAGGGACCAAGCTCTCTGTTCTTAGAGCTCAGGGCTGTGCTGCCTAAAGGGCCCGGGCTGTGGGTGGCTCAGCGGAGCTGTCTGAACCTGGACATAGGTGACCCGGAGCCCAGATAGCAAGGTGCTGTCAGGTGGGCATCTGGCAAAATGGCAAACACACCTGAGAGTCCTTCTTTCTGGGGGCGCCTTAGTGTCAGAAACAGCAGGGACCTCGGGAGTGGGACCTCTTGTCCCGTCTGGAGTGTGTGTCCCCAGTGCAGGAGGCCTCGTGGGCTCCCTTTAGGAGCAGTCAGGTCCCTTCTCACAGAAGCAGGTTTGTGTCTGTCTGGCAGTTTCCCCGTAGAGAGTTCTAGGGGATGAGGCTGCAGCTTGCTGGTGAGCCTTGAGGAGCAGGTAGGAGGGGTACGGTGGGGTGTGCCAGGTGGCGGGCTGGAGGTTTGCGGACAAAGGTTTGCTCATTCATTTGAATTCATCGCCTGTAATTAAAATGAAGAGAGGGACTTCCCTGGTGGTCCAGTGGTTAAGAATCCACCTGCCAGTGCAGGGGACACAGGTTTGAGCCCTGGTCTGGGAAGATCCCACATGCCACGGGGCAGCTAAGCCCATGTCCCACAACTATTGAGCCCATGGAGCCCATGAGCCGCAACTGCTGAGTTCACTTATTGCAGATCCTGAAGCCCCTCAGGCCCTGGAACCCATGCTCTGCAACAAGAGAAGCCATTGCAGTGAGAAGCTGGCGCACTGCAACTTGAGAGTCAGCCCACTCGCCGCAACTAGAGAAAGCCCGCATGCAGCAACAAAGACCTAGAGCAAACAAAAATAAATAAATAAAATGTTGTAGAATGCATGAGAGATTTCATCTAGCCACCTGGGTTTCTAACTCTTCTGTTGGGTGCAGTTAAAGCATGGCTGACCCTCTGGACCGCACTTGGGGTCCCCAGTTTGGGCCTCCCATCACCTCTACAGTCCCTATCTTGAGTTTTCTTTTCTCACCCCACTCACCATTGTTTTCCTTAGAGCGGAGTTAGGGGAATGTTCTCGTACCCACATGTAAGTAAGGGGGTCATCAAAGGACAACCGCTCCCCTTAGTTCCACCCTCTGCATCCCTGGGTGTCTTTGGTGACCTTGGAGGGCACGCAGAGTTTGCATTCAAGTGGGCTTTGCCCCCTGCCAGCTGCAAGCAAAGTTTTCTGTCTCCTCATGCTTTGGTTTCTGGAAAGCAGTTGATAATGCAGGGCAGGTGTGAAGATTAAATGAGATGGTGCCAGCAATGCCATGCCCGGGACATAACACCCACAGCCCAGGTTACAGATGTCCTTGTATGCTGTTTATTTTTTTTATTGGTATAATTTACATACAGTAAGCCTACACATGTTAAGTGTGCAGTTCATGGGTTTTTACACACACACACATACACACACACACATATATATACACACACCATATACTTGTATGGTATACACAAGTAGTAGTCATGTATGGATGTGAGAGTTGGACCATAAAGAAAGCTGAGTGCCGAAGAATTGATGGTTTTGAATTGTGGTGTGGGAAAAGACTCTTGAGAGTCCCTTGGACTGCAAGAAGATCAAACCCGTCCATCCTAAAGGAAACTAGTCCTGAATAGTCATTGGAAGGACTGATGCTAAAGCTGAAGCTCCAATACTTTGGCCACCTGTTGCCAAGAACTGACTCACTGGGAATGACCCTGATGCTGGGAATGATTGAAGGCGAGAGGAGAAGGGGATGACAAAGGATGAGATGGTTGGATGGCATCTCTGACTCAATGGACATGAGTTTGAGCAAGCTCCGGGAGTTGATGATGGACAGGGAGGCCTGGCATGCTACAGTTGCAAAGAGTCAGACATGACTGAGTGACTGAACTGAACCGATACTCCTGTGATGGGAGTATCAGTACCCTAACCCTAACCCTCACCCAGTGATAGCCCTTCAAGATGTCCATGTCCTACTCCCCTGGGACATTCGCATGTGGTACCTTGCACGGCCAAAGGGACTTTGCAGTTGTGATTCCATTAAGGGGTTTGAGAAGGAGAGATTGTCCTGGGTTATCAGGATGGGCTCAGTGTAACCCCAAGGGTCCTTATACATAAAAAAGGAAGCAGGAGGGTCAGAGTCAGAGATTGGGAGGTACTTTGCTTCTGGCTTTGAAGATGGAGGCAGGTGTTCTCTAGAAGCTGGGGAAAGCCACGAAATGGATTTTCCCCCGGAGCCTTCAGAAGGAATGTAGTCCTGGCAACACTGATTTTAGCCCAGTGAGACCTGTGTCAGAATTCTGACCTCCAGCACTGTCTGGTTTGAAGTCACTGAGTTTGTGATCATTTGTTACAGTAGCGATAGGAAGCAGATACACTGCATAACTGCCATGCTAGGCAAGACAGAGGACATCTTCATCATTCTAGAAAGTTCCCTCATGTCCCATTCCAGTCTCTATCTCTGCTGTGAGTTAACCATTGTTCTGATGACACCTTTCACCTTCATGTGCCTGAACTTCATATGATTGGAAACTTAGAGCATCTGTTCTTTCACATTCAAGGTCTTCCATTCAACACAGTGCTTCTGAGGTTTGTTCATGTTGCTGGATGTATTGGATTCTGCTCCCTTTGGATTGCTGCGTAGTATTTCACTGCGCAGCCATACCATACTTTGTTCATCTGTTCTCCTGTGAATGGATGTTTGGATTGTTTCTGGGTTTTGGCGATGGTGAAAAACCTGCTGTGAACCTTCTGGAACAGATCTTTTGGTGGATGTGTACATAGACTCATTTCTCTCAGGTAGAGTCCGGGTGGTGGAGTTGCTGGGTTGCAGGGTGGGGATGGTCAGCTCCAGCAGAGATGCTGGGGCTGTGAAGCACAAGTGCGTCTCAGCCCAGCCGGCCTTTGGGTCTGGGGCTGATGGCCACCTCGCTTGCCTGCAGAGGTTTCTGGGGTGTGCAATGGTGGGGGCGGGCCTCCTCTGGTCCAGGGCAGGAAGCTTAGTGGCTCTCAGGTGGAGATGCAGGTGGAAAACCTCAGCCAGCAGGTGTGTGCCCTGGCCCTGGGGATGATGGGTGTGCCTGGGCTTCTTGGGGCTTCCCAGGTGGCACTCGTGGTAAAGAATCCGTCTGCCAGTGCAAGAGACGTAAAGGACGTGGGTCCGATCCCTGGGTTGAGAATGATCCCCTGCAGGAGGGCATGGCAACCCCCTCCAGTGTTCTTGTCTGGAGAATCCCATGAACAGAGGAGCCTGGCGGGCTACAGTCCATGGGGTCGCAAAGAGTCAGATAGGACTGAAGTGACTTAGCACACACGCACAACTGCTCCACACCCAGCGTGGGGCTGGCATTTTCTCACAGGCCTTCCCTAGTGGCCTCCACACAGCCCTGTGATGAGAAGTGGTCATTAGTCCAGGTTGCAGCTGTGGAAACTGAGGCCCAGGGCAGAGTCCTGTCAGTGGCAGAGCTGGTGAGGGTGGAACCGGGTGTTACTTTTCAGCCCAACTAACTCTGTGAGCTTGATCCCGTCTCCCACCCCTGGAAGAGTAGCTCAAAGCTGTGCCTGGTTGGAGGGCAGCCACGAGGGTCAGCTCCTTCTAAAGGAAGGTTAGTGGGGACTTTTCTCCCTGCACACGGGTGCATGAGAGAGCGGGGGGAGGGGAATGGCAGATGGCTTCCCAGATGGCAGAGAACACAGCCCAGCTGCTGCAGGGGTTGTCTGGGGGCTGTCATGGTGGGGGAGGCAGTGATGAGGGGCTGATGGAGCTGTCTGATTGGTTGAAGAGTTAGGTCTAATACAAAGGGCGGAGGAGAGCCACGGCAGGTGCCTGAGGCTGGGAGTAACCTGATGAGATTGGTGGTTGTGATGCAGTGGGGGGGGTGGGCAGCCTGGAGGCAGGGTGCAAGGCCTCTGGGAAGCTCTCTGCTGCTGTGTCATTGCTTGTGCTCTTCCTTCTGCCTAGAGCTCCCTCCCCCCATCTCATTCACTCAGCAAATTTGCCCTTCAAGAGGCCAGTCGAACCTCACCGTACTGGTCCTGCCCCCTCCGACCTCAGTCCCCCGTGGCACTTACCATGGTGTCTAATAAAAAGTTCATGAGCAAGATAGAAGTTTCCAGTGTTCGTAATTATAACCTTTAAATGGAAATCACTTGCTCTGTAGAGGCCTGAGAACTCATAGTCGGATCCTCACACATTAAATGCTCCTGTGATGTGTAACCACTGGATAAAACGAGTGGCAGCCCAGTGGGGCTGGGGCGGGGGAGGGTGTGGGCAGACACAGGGGTCTGGGGCCCTTGTCTGCTCTACTGATGGACTTGCCGGGATGCTGAAGTGATGCCCTGGGGCCCCTGCCAGCTTCCCTGCTGCACGCTTAATTTTCGCAAGTCTTCTCATTCACTAGCTCAGACTGTCCCCAGAGTTGTGGCCACACCTTGGGGATCTTCCTGGATTAGGTCTGTGGAGAAAGAGGGGCAGGGAGACATGGCGGGGTGGGGGGTCACGGGCTGTGTGGATGTCCCCGTGACCAGCTGCCACTTTCCCCGCCCCAGGCATTCCTGTGGGCACCTCCCGGAGGTCACCGCCCTGTGCTCAGACATTCCAGCTCAGTGGGCGAGGATGTGCCGGGAGTGGGAGGCAGGCTGGTCACTCTGCATCTGGACCATTCTGCTCCGAAGAGGAGACGGCCGCTGATTAACTCAGTTCCAGACAGAGCTGTTAAAGATAACGATGAAGTCTGAAGCCGTCACGGTGAATGGTTAGACTTAGTGCAGTGAGCAGGTCTGGGTGCCTGCCAGGAGGGACAGACCCTCAGCGCAGCAGCGATGGAAAGCCAAGAAACCTCTCTGGGCTTATGGAGTGTGGGACAGCTTCCTAAGCCTGAGGTTGGGCAACTGGCCATCCATAGGTAGCAGCCAGGGTGCAGAGTCCCATTCCTTAGCCCTTGGTTCTTGCCTGCCCAGGCGCTAGAGACTGGAACGAGGGATTCTGGGAGGCCATGTGGCCCGAATACCATGCGTGCACCAAGGTGTGGGCACCCGACATGGAGCTGAGTATTTTGGCATCCGGGGCCCTCTCTGTGGCCTTCTCATGGCCCCTAAACATAATATGTGTATTATTTCCTGGGATTCACATGGTTTCGAGGCTTGCTGTCCCCTCCTCAGCTCAGGAGAGGGTTTGGAAGGACTCACGTTTGCATTTCAACATGGTGGGGGATGTGGGGGCGGGATGGAGATTATCAGGAGTCTGTGATGTGTTTCCTCCTACCCTGCTGCAGCAATTCACACCAGGAGTTTTATTGTTTTGTTTTCATCGTAATTTGACTTGCTTTAAGTTCAGAGGAGAAAATGGATCAAAGTTCCGTGGTCAGCTCCTGCTCAGTCTGGGACAGGAGCTGGCTCTGGTGTCTCGGTGGGGAGGCTCTGCCAGGTCATCATAGCTGCTCGGCCTTATGTGGGTCATGGGGTGTTCTGGGGGACCCTCTGAGTTTCTGGGTGCTCAGCAGACCCATAGGGTTCCCTGCTGCTCTGTGGAGTAGCCTGAGGAAGTAAGTAAGCCTCGTTCTTGGGAAAAGTACCTAAAGATGGTCTTTATATTCTTTGGGAGAAGAATATTTATACTCTTTGGTCTTTATATTCTTTGGGGCTTCCCTGGTGGCTCAGATGGTAAAGAATCTGCCTGCAGTGAAGGAGACCTGGGTTTGATCCCTGTGTCGGGAAGATCCCCTGGAGAAGGGAATAGCAACCCACTCCAGTATTCTTGCCTGGAGAATCCCATGGACAGAGGGGCCTGGTGGGGGACAGTTCATACAGTCTCGAAGAGTCAGACACGACTGAGCAACTAACACACACTTGTGAGCAAATTCTGTCCTGGGGGAATTGTCCACTAGTTTTTTGTTCTTCTTCTTCTTTTTTAATCTCCCATGACTGCTCTGGAAGTTAGATATTCTATTTTAACTCTTTTCAAGCATAGTTACTCTTGAAATTGTGCCATGTATACTTAATGTAGCAAAATTCAAGTCCCAGTTTACTAATTCCATCTTTGTGAGAATGTCAATCCATCAGTGAAGGTTTTGTATAAAATAACAATTAGGGAGTTTACACTTAGTCTTAAAAAGTCTCTGGTAGGACTTTCTCTCCCTCCAATTGACATGAAGTCTTCGCCCAGCGTGTGGGGAGTGGTCTGTGATGGGTGGGTGCCAGGCTGCCTGTGCTGGAGGGCATTTGATTGCCTCCTTGAAAGCCCTGCTTCAGGCTGCAGTGGATGGGCCATGCTGGACCTCCCCAGGGGCTCTTTTGAGCCCTTTTTGGTCTTTCTCTTCTCTTTTCCTTTATATTTTGGAAGCAGGAATTTCTCAGACAGTTCCCTGAGTACCGCTCGCCCAGGACCCAGGCCCAGGCCACAGGCACTTGTGAATAGTTAACAGAAGACTGTTTTCTCACTGGTGCACTTGGCCCTCTTGCCAAGATGAGGCTGTGACTCCTGTCAAGGGTTAGTGTGGCTGCAGGATATTGGGCACCTCTCCTGCTGTTTATTCTAGAATCCCTTGAAACTGCTTATCTGAGGGGAAGCATCGGCAAGCCCTCTGTCCGCAATTTTCTGTCAGAATGCCTGGCCCTTGGGAGTCTGGCCAGCCGGCTTCAGAGCATCTAGGGGAAAAGTGAAGACACAGCCGGTGACCTGGGGCGCTGACCCCGCTCTGTGCCCACATTCTTAGGTTGCTAAAGAGCGGGGTGTCTGGGGACACACCAGTGTCAGCTGTCGCCCCTGGCCTGGCTGTAGTCAGCAGGCATCCCGGGAGAACTGCTGAACCCTGCCTTGTCAGAGAGGCTGGCCTCCGTCCAGGGAGGGAGCAGTGGTCAGGGTGGCTGAAGCAGCGGATGGCCACCCCAGGAAGGAGGGTTGTGCTCCTGAGGGCAGGCTGGCTAGGGGACAGTTGTCCTTACAAGGTGGTTTCCTGCAGCTCTCTGATTTTTTTTTTTTAACTGGGACATAATTCACACATTATAAAATCCGCCTTTAAAACATTTCGATGGTTTTAATATATTCACAAGGTTGTGCACCCATCCCCACTATCAAATTTCAGAGCATTTTCTTCACCCCCAAAAGAAACTCATGTGTGCATGATCAGTCATTTCAGTCGTGTGCAACTCTGTGGACTGGAGCCAGCCAAGCTCCTCTGTCCATGGGATTCTCCAGGCAAGAAGAGTGGAGTGGATTGTCATTTCCTTCTCCAAGGGAGATCCTCCTGTTCCAGGAATCGAACCCTTGTCTCTTAGGTCTCCTGCTCTCGCACACAGGTTCTTTACCACTAGTACCATCTGGGAAGCCCGAAAGAAACTCATACCCATTAGCAATCCCTCCAAATTCCCACTCCCCACAGAGCTGTGAGTTTTCACTGCTCTTTGCTGCAAGTTACCAGTGGTACAGGTTTGGGCCAGTCCTGGGGTTGTGGACCCTCAGGACTGGAACATGGTGGAGAGAAGGAGCGTGGGCATTGGAGTCAGGTACTTACTAGCTGTGAGATCTGGGGGATATACTTACTCTCTCTCTGCCTTGGTTTCCTCTGCTGGTAAATGGGACTACCTATTTCTTACCTCGCTGGGTTGTTTGTAAAGATAAAATGAGACACCATAAGGAATAATACCTGCACTTGTTAAGACCTTGACCCGCATTATTCTTATTGAATTGTCATTAATTCCAGGAAGTAAGAGTTATTATTATCTCTATTTAATATGGAAGGAAAACTGAGCCACAGAGAAGTTTAGTAATTTGTTCAAACTTGCACACTATAAATTGGTTTTTAGCTGCAAAGCATGAAAAATCTGACTTTATCTTGTTTCTAGAGGAGGAAATCATTTATCACCATGAATGGAAAATTCAGAGGTCTAGTGGGCTCCGAAGCAGGTATTCAGCAGCTCATAGACTCCCTCTGAAGGACAAATGGAGGTTCTTTCTATGCTGGCTGCATCTTGGGCTGGTGGCAAGATGGTGGCCACAGGTGCTGGCCTCTTGGGCTCACTTGAGGGTCAGGGCATTTCTTTTCCAGGAGCCTCCTTCATGTTCCAAGCCTCATGCTTCAAGCAGACTTCCCTTCATTCTCCATCAGCCAGAATGGTGGGTCACAAACCCATTCCCACATCCATCACTGGAAGGGGAAGGGGGTCCCCATGGCTGGTTCAGACTACTCAGGATCTACCCTGGATCTGGGGAAGTCACTCCTCCCCCCAGTCATATAAAATTGGTGTTTAGTTAAGAAGGGGGAGGCTTCTCTGGTGCTTCAGTGGTAAAGAATCTGCCTGCAATGCAGGAGCCACAGGAGACACAGGTTCAATCCTTGGATAGGGAAGATCCCCTGGCAACCCACTCCAATATTCTTGCCCGGAGAATCCCATTGACAGAGGAGCCTGGTGAGCTACAGTCCTAAGGTCGCAAAGAGTCAGACACGACTGAATCAACTTAGCATGCTTGCAAGAAAGGAGAAATGGAATTGGGGGTGGATGCGGCAGTACACACAAGGTCAGTAAGTAACTGAGCTGGGATTTGAACCAGTCCCTGCATGTCCAACACTCCTGAGCTTCACAGCAGTGCCACAGAGCTTCTGCAGCTCCCTGTGGGTAATGAGTCCTGTGCTCAGGGAATCTTGGTTGAACACCTTAATCCATACAGCCTGGTATCTGCTCCTCCCCAGTCCCACGCCCTTTTTTTCCCCGACCCTCTGTTGCTCTTCTTTGGAGA
This sequence comes from Muntiacus reevesi, assembly GCF_963930625.1. Taxonomy (NCBI): domain Eukaryota; kingdom Metazoa; phylum Chordata; class Mammalia; order Artiodactyla; family Cervidae; genus Muntiacus; species Muntiacus reevesi. The sequence continues at coordinate 158,713,161 of NC_089250.1, read as the reverse complement.
AATGGTTGCCTGGCTTCCACTTGAACTCCTCTGCTGCTGCTAAGCCGCTTTAGTCATGTCCGACTCTGTGCGACCCCATAGACGGCAGCCCACCAGGCTCCCCTGTCCCTGGGATTCTCCAGGCAAGAACACTGGAGTGGGTTGCCATTGCCTTCTCCAATGCATAAAAGTGAAAAGTGAAAGTGAAGTCACTCAGTCGTGTCTGACTCTTGGTGACCCCATGGACTGCAGCCCACCAGGCTCCTCCGTCCATGGTATTTTCCAGGCAAGAGTACTGGAGTGGGGTGCCATTGCCTTCTCCGTGAACTCCTCTAGTGATGCAGAATTCAGTAACTTTCTAGGAATTTCCTTCCCTTTTTTGATAATAAAGTGCCATGGCTGCCTTTCATGAATTAGAAAAAAAATCTACTCTGGGTGCAAAAATTAGAATAAGGTGTTCATTCTGGGCAACATAGCTCTTCAGTGCAGGGCTTGGGAGGGCGCCTTTGCGGTAAGGAAACGGCACCTCTGCCCCAGGGTGGATGTAGTCCTGCTTGAGAGATGTCCCCCAAGGTGGGTGCCTTTGTGCAGGGCACAAACTGCCTCTGTTTGGGGACATTTCTTCTTTCAAGACACTCCTTAGAGGGGTGTGTGAGGTGCACAAATCTCAGCTCTGAGACCCCGGCAGAGGGCAGCGGTGCTTGGGTTCTGGTTTGGGGAGCAAGTGGGCTAAGGGCGACCCTCCCCCTGGAGGTGGCTCAGCTCTCTCACATCAGAGGGTTCAGCTGAAGGGCGTGAGCCAGCTGTCTGTCTCTTCAACCCTTATTCCCTGTTCTGCTTCTCCCTTCTCTCCCCTCCCCAGGGACACATGGTGCGTGTCTGGGAGGTGAATGGTGCCCGTCCAGGGGAGACCAGCAGGCTGGGGTGCCGTCGCCCCTGGCTCTAGTCTCAGGGAGTCAGTGCCGGCTGTGCCGCGGCCTCTGTGGGCTGAGCTGTCCCAAGGCTCTCCACAATGGAAACTGGGGAGTCTAAACCCTGGCCTTCCAGGTGCCCAGGCAAATGGAATCTTTTCCTTGGTGGGAGAGTGATTCTTTTTTTAATGTGGTCGGTTCAAAAATGTGCTTTGTTGTATTAGGTTGGTTAAAAAGTTTGTTTGGGTTTCTCCGTGAGATGTCATGAAAAGTCCGAATGAAGTTTTTGGCCAACCCAACAGAGGCCAAGAAGGTCTGAGTTTAATTGCCCGGTGAAAAGGACCATGTGGCTCCAAAGTTCTCCTTGATTGTTCTGAAAGTGCCCCTGAGATGAGCAGATGGCCTGAGCGGGAAGTCAGGGCTAGACAGTCTCCCTCACCCATGGCAGCAGAGCCCTCATGTTTCCCATCATTATGAGCTTTCCTAAAGGTTCTGTTTGCCAAGTTTCTGTCTGGTGAGACATTTTATCCTTGATTAACAAGCCCAGAGAAGCCTGAGGTAAAGGAAATGCATTTGCTGCCCTTGTGCATAAGTGAGGGCTCTGCCTGTCCCCTGGTATAAACACATGGCTGTTTTTTGATGATGGTGGTGGAAAGGATAATAAATACCATCTAGGTAGGGCTTCCCTGATAGCTCAGTTGGTAAAGAATCTGCTTGCAATGCAGGACACCCCGGTTCGATTCCTGGGTCTGCTAGAGAAGGGATAGGCTACCCACTCCAGTATTCTTGGGCTTCTCTGGTGGCTCAGCTGGTAAAGAATCTGCCTGCAATGCAGGAGATGTGAGTTTGATCCCTGGGTTGGGATGATCCCCTGAAGAAGGGAAATGCTACCCACTCCAGTATTCTGACCCAGAGAATTTCATGGACTGTATAGTCCATGGGGGTCACAAAGAGTCAGACACGACTGAGTGACTTTCACTTTTATAACTTGGGTGCATGCCATGCGCCAGGTTTTGTAGACATTATTTCATTTATTCATGTGTTATTTGGCAGTGATCCTCAAAATGTATCACCATCATCATGATCCCTCCCCTCTCCATTTTCCAGGTGAGAAAACTGAGGTTTGAAGAGGCTCAGTAGCTCATTTCAGGGCATATCTCTGGGAAGCAGCCGTACTAGGACTTGAGGCCAGGCTTTCCTGACTCTGAACCTCTGTGTTATCATAGCTCCTCCCACCCTGGTATTTGGATTTGAAGAATTATGACTTTTGAAGTGGAGAGCCCCATGTGGCTATGGAGCCCAAGGAAAGGCAAGCCATGCAGTTTTCTGAGCCTGGAGTCAGAGATAGCTGCTGGGCCTTGGAGGTGCCCTGTGATTGTGACCCCCTGACTTCCCCTGCTTGTCTGTGAAATGGGGATTTAAGGTAACACCTCTCTCATAGTTTCAGCTTTCAAGAGAAACAGTACCTGTGTGGGACCTGGTACTGGATATGGTGCAGAGGTGCAGGCTCGGAGTGGTGAGCTCTGAATTCCTTTGGGCTGCACCTGAACAGTGCGGACACGACTGAGCGACTTTCTCATCTGAACCACCTTTAAAAACTGCTCTTAGCATGGCATGAAGCTCACATTCGGTGAGAGCTTTCCTAATAGATTTCTGAGTTTGTAGTCTAATAATTTCAAATTAATAATTTGAGTTTAATAAACTTGCAAAATAGTCTAAATTTAAAAAAAAAGACATAAATATCTGACTCCATGAAGGAGTTCAGCTAATGGTGAGTGACGGTTGTTATCTATTTCCAAGGGTTTACCTCCTTTGTTCATTGAAGTAATAGTGACAGAGGCCCTGAGTCTGAATTTCCACTTCACGGAGAGGAGATGTGCCTGAGAGAGGTAAGGTACTTTCTCCAGGCTCACAGGCCGGCGTCCAAGCTCTCCACTTGCTGCTCCGTGTTCTGCATCCTCACCGGGAGCCATTTTATTTCCTTTCTTTCCTCTGAGAACGGCGGCCAAGGAGCCAACTTCAGCGTTGCTCCTGTTCTCAAGCTGCCCTGATTCTGGGGAGACACGGCCCTCGAGCCTGTGGCCCAAGCTGACTGCTCTGCCTGAACATGGAGCGCACTCTGCCTGCAGCCCATCCCCGTGGGACACCCCCTCCCTTTCTGGCATTTGTTCTTTTAGTACAAAGGGTCACAGGGTGACATCTGACATTGGCATTGCTGCTGGCCATTCCTCAGGCGGAGGGAGGAGATGCCAAGGCCTTCACGGAGGCTTGGGAGCCCAGTGAGTCTGAACACAACTCAGAGGCTGTGTCCTGGGCTTGGAGAAACCCTGCCTGTCTACAGGGGTGGCTCTTGATGTCTCAGAGCATGGAGGGACCTGGAAGTGTGCAGGGGGTAGCCCCCCCTGCCTCCTCTGAGACCCTGAGTTTGCAGAACTTGTTTTAGTTCAGGAGGGCCTTGTATCTGAAGCTGGGCTGCAGCCCACTTCAGAGTGGGAGCCACTCAGCTGGTGGCCGGACCTCTGTTTTGCTACCTGCGAGGGGCTCTTGGGTGGCACCTGCTGAAATTCAGACTCCTTCAAGGGCTGTCCCCACAGCCCCAGCTCCTGAGAAACCATCTGGACCTGTATCCCTCACCCACTGGTGACCTGGGTCTGAAGCCTTCCTTGGCCTTTAAAGTCCACATATTTAGGTTTAAATGAACATGTATTCTTGCTTGTTCATTCACTTGACATGTCTGGAACACCCACTGTATATGGGCCAGGTGCTTTCCCTGATAACACAGCATAAGAAAAACATCAATCTCACCTTCTCAGCAGGAGGGAGATGGACATGAAACTGGTGTATGAAAACACCTACTCTTTTGTCAAAGTTTAAAGTGTACAAAAGGAGGGCAGATAATGTATTCAGTCCCCCACGAGTCTGCACCAGAGTCAATCGTTACCAGTTTGTGGCCAATGTCGTTTAATCTCTGTCCCTCCCCTCCCGTATTATTTTGATGAGCATCCCAGATACCGTGTTGTTTCATCTGTAAATATTTCAGAATGGTTTGCTAGTGGATAACTACTCTTAAAGATTACATAATTCCACCATTAGCAGTAATTTCTTCATGTTATCAGTGTCTGGTCAGTCTTTACATTTCCAGCTGTCTTTTAAATTTTATTGTTCATCCGAATCATGGTCCAATAAAGCCCCAAGCATTGCAGTGGCTGGAGCTGCTTTGTCTTTCTTTTAAGCTATGGCAGCCTATCTCTCTGGCTGATCCAGATGGCCTGCTGACTCATTAGAAATACCTTTACTCAGCATCTCCAGACCCACTGGAGTAAAAACTTTGAGGGGAGGGGGGATCTGTACATATGTTTTAATAAGTGCTCCAGGTGGTTCTAATGCACTTCAGAGTTTGAGACCCTCTGATCTATAGTTTCCCCGCCTTCCTTCCTGTGTATTTTCCTTCTAACTTATTTCCTGAAGAAAACTGGCTGTTGTCCTTAGTGTGTCCACGAGTCTGGGTTTAGCGGGTCAGTCCCCAGGTGCTGATGAGCAAGCTCCTCTCTCCTCTGTTCGGAGAGAACAGAAATCTCTTCTCCCACAAAGCGGACTGTCTTTCGGAGGGGGAGTTCCCAGGAGGATGGGGTGGAAGTGGGGTGCACTTCAGGCAGGGGAACGGTGTGTGCAAAGGTCGGAAGACTGGATAGAGCACCCGTGTTTCAGAGTCTGTGAAAGGACTAGGTGGAGTCAGGGCTGAGGGCGATGGAGGGAGGTGAGGCTGCAGAGGGTGGTGGGGTGGACTTTTAAAGGCCCAGGTGCGAGCTGTGTGCTAGATTTATCCTGTCGGGGATGGGAACAGAAGGCCCTAGCCTGGTCAAGTAATGTGAGCAGACCTCAGCTCTGACCAGGGGCCTCTGACTGCAGGGAATCCTGACTTGGATGGAGGGACTCAGAGTGGGGAGACAGAGAGAGGTGGTGCAGGAACCCTGATGAGGGTCCGCAGGGTCTGGACCAACGTTGTGATGGTGAGGTTGCAGAGGAAGGATGCCTGTGAGAGATGCTGAGAAGTAGGAGTGACAGGGCTTGGGAGTGCAGTGAGAAGGGAAGGAGCAGTCTAGGAGATCTCCCTTCTGGGATCTGTGGTGGTTGCATTGACCAGAGGGGACATCTGAGGAGAGATGGATTTCATCACACATGCACACATGTATGCCTACGTTGTTGAAGGTAACTCAGCATGTTAATTACTAATATCCTGAGCCAGGGGAGGGAATGTTTGATGCCTCAATTGGAAAAGACCTCGGTGGCCCTCTAAGTCTATGGATAGTCACTGAGTCCACTTTTGGGCACACATAGAAATATCCACCCACCCATCCATCCACCCCTTTTCTACCCACTCAAGCACCATCTATCCATCCATTCATCCATCCATCTACCCACACAACCACCCATCTAGCCATCCATCCATCTACTGACCCAGTCATCCATCTATCCATCCACCCACTCAGCCATCTACTCATCCACCGACCCACCTAACCATTCATCTACCCCCTAACCACCCACCCATCCATTCATCCATCCATTCTTCCGTATGTCCATCTATCCAACCATTTATCCATCCAACATATACTGAGTGCCTGTGACAAGTCATGAGCTGAGGAATCAGAGATAAAGAAGGCATGGCTTTGCTCAGATAAGCCCAGGGTCTGTGAAAGAGAAGCCAAGTGGACAAAAGTATCTTAATACTGTGTATGGGGTGATCTGGTGGAGCCTCTCCAAATGCTGGGTCCCAGTGGGCAAGGGCTGTGAGGTTATTGCATATAATTCGTGAAAATTAATAGGAAAGCTTGTTGGTTTATAAGGCATTTTCTCACCTCCCCACAGCAGCTGCCTGGACACACATGTGCCTGTGAACCTGTGGCTAAGAAAGAAATTATGAACTGTGCCCACTCATGGTCTGAGGTTGCAGGAACTTGGGGATCTCACTGCCTCTGGGGAAACCTCACTGCCCAGTTCTCTCTCACTGGGGCGTCTCATCTCCTAAACCATTTAGTGAGGGGGAGGGTAACTGGAAAATGCTGCTCAGTGCTAGGATGGGTTGATGCAGGCCCCCTCTGCCTGATGCTGTTTTTTTCTGCCACTGTAAATGCTTATTTCTGTAATTATTATTCAGCATTTAGAGAGAAGCTATTTTACACTCAGTGTTCTTTGAAGCTCGGAGGGTCTCCTGGTTCACACCAATAAAATATCCATTTACTCTGAACATCAACTATGGTGATTAAAAAAAAAAAACCCATAAATTATTTACTGAAATGGAAGTTGAGTTTACGGTAATAATGCATTAGTTCAGCTAGCCATGCAGTCTGTTATAGGGTAATAAAAAATTTTTATTTTCCTTCTTAAAAGGTATTTGCCAGTAACCTACACATGACCTTGAACTGATCAATTTTCAAAGATGATACTACAGGGAGGGGAGAGAGAAAGGGAGAGCTTTTTTTTCAAAGAGCCTGATTTTAGGTGATTGTCAGCAAATACCTATTGTCTCACTGTTATCAGGAGGAAAGAAATGAGCATATATATCGCATTTTTAGAAATCATAAGGACTAGATCTTAAAACTCCTTTGGGAATTCAGCATTTGTGTGATCGAACATAAATCTGAAAGCTAGCAAGGAGGCCTGTTTGAAAAATCTGGGGAGTCACCATTGTTTGAGACCACCTGTCATTTAGCATGAGCCTGGAGCCTTGTAAAATAATGTCAGCCCAATGGTTCTGTCTTCATCTTTTAAAATGTATTTATGGAGCAGGATCGATTTAATGTATCTCAGAAAGTCCACAATTCTGCTCACGGCCATTTGCTGACTAATGTCTCCGGCAGAGAACAACAAGAAGCACATTCACGAATTATGGCTGTCCCTGAGGTTCTTTTGTCGACTATTTTTTATTTTAGGAGCGTCTGCTTTGATTAAAGCCATTAGAGCCAGGAGCAAATAAAAAGGTGTCTGGCTTCTACGTGTCTCGTGTTTTATGGCAGGAACTCTGATGAAGCCTGTATTTTCATTATTATACCGTTAAGGCAAGTGATGAGTATTAACCTCACAAGTTCAACTAGTTCCTCCTCTATTACCTGCTTTGGGGTTTAAAAAATCCTGTGGCAGGAGACTTGTTGGTTGAGTCCAATTTTTACTTATTGATATCGTCTACTTGGCTGCATAAATATTTTCACTTATTTATATATTCCTCTTTGCTGCAAAAATTATTTTTTAAGTGACTTGGTTGAAGAATGTTTTGGGGGCTGAGTCACAAGTTAAGAGTGAACTTAGGAACGCCTGTATTTATTTATTTAAAATGTTACAGATACTCTTTTATTATTTTTCTTTTTTTAAAAAATTATTTTTAATTGGAGGATAATTGTTTTACAATATTGTGTTGGTTCTTGCCATACATCAACATGAATCAGCCATAGGTATGCATATGTCCCCTCCTTCTTGAACCTCCTTCCCACCTCCCACCCCATTCACCCCCTCCAGATTGTCCCAGAGCACCAGGTTGAGCTCCCTGTGTTATAGGCAACTTCGCATTAGCTACCTATTTTATATGTGGTAATGTATATATCACTATTTCAATGCTGCTCTCTATTCGTCGCACCCTCTCCTGCCCCTGCTCTGTCCATAAGTCCGTTCTCTATGTCTGAGTCTCTATTCCTGCCCTGCAGATAGGTTTATCAGTACCATCTGTCTAGATTCCATATATACGCATTAATACATGATACTTGTTTTTCTCTTTCTGACTTGATTCACTCTGCATAGCAAGCTCTAAAGGAAAATTCAGATTTATTTTTATATTCACTAAATCAGAAAAGATGCACAGTCATTTACTAATGACCTAAGTAATGGTAAATCATCTATGACGAATGTCAGAAAGACCTGAGGATTATTTCCTGCTGGTAGAAAGCTTCTGGTCTCTTCCTCCTCCGCTTAATTCTGTGGCTGATACTTCGCATTCTTGAAATATTCTGTGTTCTTCTGATTCCATGATGTGAAATCATCAAATCCCTCTATGTTACTGCATTTCAGGGTACTTAGTGCTTGAAATGGAAGATGCTTTGAGGATCTGTTTAATCTAGTTGAAACAGTGGAGTAGGTATTTCTTAGAACTCCCAGATGCCTCGGCTCTGCCCTGGACCACACTTCTGGTAAAGCATTTTTTCTTTAATCTGATTTACCAGCCCCTGTCCCTACTTCTGCAGATGGGCATCAGTTTTCTTTTTATCAGTTGCCTTTCTCTCTTCCAAGCCTGCACTCTAAAAATCTCTATTCTTGCCAGGCTTTTAGCATTGCCTTTCTCTTCTGCTCCTGAAATGCCCAAGTCACTCCGTGTCTACTAAACTGGAATATCATGTAGGTGGGAGTCGTCTCAGAGCAGATGTTATTATATAGGCTTTACAGAGAAGCATAAACAGGGTCACAATTAATGACAGTTGGTGTTTCTTACTGTAGATAATGGCCCAGGTTTAATTGGTAGCCAGAATACACAGCACGTACCTTGCACATTAGACATTCCATGTTATCAACTCTCTCCTACTATTAGCTTAGATCTGCCAATTATCCACAGAACAACAGATAATATTCCATTGACCCTGTTGTGTTTCTTTTTAATCACCTATTAAATGAAAGCTCTCAAGATTGGTTGGCATTGAAGCATAGGTAGCCAGTGGAAATTTGCTGTATGCCGCAGGGAGCTCAAACCCAGTGCTCTGTGTAAACCTAAAGAGGTGGGATGCAGTGGGAGGTGAGAAGGAGGTTCTAGAGGGAGGAGACATACTAATACCTATGGCTGATTCATGTTGATATATGGCAGAAATCCACATAACATTGTAAAGCAATTATCCTCAAATTAAAAAGAAATACATTTTAAAAAAAAAGAAAAAAGATTGGTTGGGATTATTAGCACACCAGAAAACTTAACACATCCCTCAGGGGCTAAAGGAGTCATTTCCGTATTCTTTTCCCTAAGAATTTTTGAGCACCTCTTTGACATCTTAAATAGTTAAATAAAGAAATATTAGCTGGAGAACAAAGCCGTCACTGCAGACTCTATATATTCCTGTGGCGGATTGATGCACATAAACTGGTGAATTATCGTTGATTTGGGATCTGTAGAGCTACAGATATGGGCGTGCTTCATATGCAAATGTCTATAAAGATCTTACTCCTCCATACCTTCCATGCAAATCAGTTTTAAATCATCACACAATGTAGCTGCATTTTAATTTCTAATGGAGAACAGCCGTGAAGTTCAATTGCCTCTAGGCCTGGCTGAGCGGATCCTGTCAAATGATTTATTTCCACTGAACCAGAGGCAGGGTGGGAGGGATATAGAAGGAGGTACAGGGAGAACCAAAAAAATCCTTGATTCTTGTCCTCACATATCCTGGAGTCCTCCTGGGGCCCAAGGCATGTGTTCTGGGTGCAGCCCAACACATGCTCTTTTACAAGTCAGTGGGCCATGCTCTGAGAAGGGCTGAGTGATGGGATAATTAGAACCAAGCAGTCAGCGGGGTGGATAGTTTGTCTGCTGATAATAGCTTGTTTGCTAATTGCCAACACCAGATTTTCTGGGCAATTAGACATTTGGTTTCCTCCAAGACCTTCTGTGCAAATGTGGACACATGGCCCCAGGCCTTCCAGGTAGCAGGTGGAGAGAGGGTGGCTCCTGGTACAGGATGGCATCTCTCTGATGCCACCTGCCCAAGGGGTGGTGGGGGCAGACTTCTCACTAGTGGAGATGCTGAACTTCCCTTGCTTTTATGGAAGGAGGGTACCCTGTGCTGGGTGATGAGCAAAGAAGCTGAAGTTTAGTGGGCTGGTCCAGGAGCCAGGCTTATGTCTCCATTTTGTTTTCAAGAGCGTTGAGCCAGGGAGCTAGTAGAACCTGAAAAAGCTTCCTCTCTCAGATGAGCAAGTTGATTTTTTTTTAAGAATTTTTTTTTATGGTGGTGAAATATGTATAACATAAAATGTTCCACTTTAACCATTTGAAGGTGTGCAAATCAGTGGCATCAATACATTCACAATGCTGTGTAACCATTACTACTCAAAAGCTTTTTCATCATCCAAAAAGGAAATTTTGTATTCCCGATCTGTCTATGCTCCCTCAGCCCCTGACTTCCTCTAATCTACTGTCTGTCTCTATGAATTTGCCTATTCTGCTTTTGTATTGACTATCTATATTTCATTTGCCTGTTCTGGATATGAGGTAATATTTGTCCTCTTGTGTCCAGCTTATTTCACTTAGCATAATTTTTTCTAGTTCATTCATGGTGTATCATCTATAAGAATTTCATTCCTTTTTACAGCTGAATAATAATCCATTGAATGGATGTACCATATTTTTTTATCCATTTATCTGTTGATGTATACTTGGGTTGTTTTTACTTTTTGGTTTTTGTAAATAATGCTGCAGTGAAGGTGCACATACAGGCATCCTTGTTTTCAATTCTTTTGCATAGATACTCAGGAGTGGAATTCCTAGGAAAGGAATTGGGTCTATGCTAAGACTACATCTCACTTTTTAAGAAACTACCAAACTGTTTATCACAGTGGCTGTACCATTTTGCATTCCCACAAGATATATACAGGGGGTTTCAATATTTCCACATCTTTGCCAGCATTTGTTATTTCCTTTTTTTGAAAAAAAAATATAGCCATCCTAGTGAGTGTGAAGCAGTATCTCATTGTGGTTTTGATTTCCCTATTGACTAATGAGTGCATTTGTCTGATGACTAATGAGTTAAACATCTTTCACGTGCTTATTGACCATTAGCATATCTTCTCTGGAGAAATGTCTGTTTAAGTCCTTTCCCTCACAGATTGATTTTTGGTCTTTTTACTTAACTTGCTTCTGCGCCTTTCTCCCAAAGGTTGGAACTGAGCCTCATCGGGAGGAGAGGGAACAGATGCCTGCAGAGTGGGGAGGTGGCTGTGCAGATTCGAGGCTTCACATCCTTCTTTCATGATTCCTTTTATTTCCTCAACTCATTTGGCACCCACTGTAATGATGCTGTTTGAGTTCTCACCAAGCAGGAAAATAAATCAGTAAGCGTGTGGGATTAACCAAAGTGATTTGGCAGCAGACACAGATGCAGCCACTCCTGGTGCCTCCCTAGAAGCAGACAGGTCTTTCTCAGATACCTGGTTTGGTTCCCAGATGGATATTGTGGGGCAGCTGTTCAAGGCATTTACAAGTAGCCAGCCAGAGAGAAGTACCTGGAGGGAAGGGTAGGTTTAGGGACTGGGCAGCCTCTGTGCTAAGTGCTGAGAGATTGACCGCACTTACTGAGAGGCTTGGTGGTCACTGGGAGAAGAGGAGCGTCTCATTTGGTCAATTTTTAAATACCAAATACGGGGCAACCAGATCAGACCCCCTACCGTTCTGGATGCAGTTCAGCCTGGCCCCACGTTAGCTGGCTTTCCAAGGGTTAGAACAGTCCCCGCAGGAGCAAAGCCATGCAGTCCTCATTTCAGCTCTCCAGCTCAGCGCGCACCACCTCTAAGGATGCACTTGTCTTTCCTTTCAGAAACGGCCCCCACGTCTGCATATTCCTCTCCGGCCCGGAGCCTGGGGGACACAGGAATAACACCTCTGTCCCCTTCCCACATTGTGGTAAGAAATGTGTATGTGTGGGGGGGCTGGGGGAAGGGGCGGGATGTGTGTGCTGGTTACCTTTGCTTCCTGAGTCGGCTTTCCCTGCTCTGGGTCAGAAAAGGCTTTCGGTGGTGTGGCTGGTACTTCTGCAGCATTGATCCGGGTGTGGCTAACATGAGCGGGCAGCGGGGAGCAGCTTTTTAAAGATTCAGGGCTCAGAGACTGCGGGGCACCCTCTTGGGAGGACGCAGCCACATCTGGCCAGTGGGCGACTCAGTGGAAAGCAGTGGTTTTTCCAGGGCAGTTAAGTGCTGTGACCAAAAGCTGTGGCTCTAGCTGCTCTGTACCAAGTTGCCCAGGAGAGGAGACCCGGGCGGTGGCGGGGGGGGGGGGGGGTCAGGGGTGTCGGGGGTATCGGGGGCGGGAGCTGGAGACTGGGCGTTGGTTCCCATGCTGCCCCAGATAGATATTGTGGGGCAGCTGTTCAAGGCGTTTACACGTAGCCAACCAGAGAGAAGTACCTGGAGGGAAGGGCGGTTTTATATGAGCTGCTCAGACCCACAAAGAAGACACTGCTGAGAACTTCAGAGCCATCACTAGGGAGGGATGCCAGCTTGTCCCAGTTTTCCCGGCACTGTCTTGGCTTCCATGGAAAGGCCTGCGTTCTGGAACTCCCTCAGGCTTGGGAAAACTGAGAGGCTTGGGCACCGAAGAGCCGGGTCCTGTGGTTTTCAAACTCTGTACCTTGAGGGTTCCCTGGAAAAGCTTCAGGGTCACCTAAGGGGATGGCGCGCAGTGTGACGGAAGGCCAGGTAGGTGGGGCTGTCACCCCCTGCTCTAACCAATCAATACTCTTCAGATCCGAAGTTGATTGGCATAATTTGAAGTTCTGTGGGTGTTAAAAAGGAAGTCTATTCTGCTTTAAAATGTTTTTGGGAAATCTGGAATGACTTGACCTACCCACTTGACAGATGAGGAAAGGCTCTGGGCCCCAAGGGTCGCTTGACTGACTGCGGCAGGACCGGGCAGGTCCCTGGTATGCTGAGCCCTGCACCCCCGCCCCACACACCCAGGCAGATGGAGGGGTCACCTGGAGGTGTGCAGGGCACAGCTGTCCAGGGTCTGGAGGTCTGTGTAGGGCCTGGGGAGGCCAGTGGGGGGAAGACTCTTGGGCTTCTGGTTCCAGTGGAAGCGTTTTGTAATTTGCCACGCTCACGTGTGGTTGATAAAGGCTGAGGTGCGCATGTGTAGGCAGGTGCCCTCCCCAGTGACCCGGCCCAGCCCTCCACTCAGGAGGACCCTCCATTTCTCTCTGAGTTCATGGGGCGCTGGAGGCAGGCCTGTCCTCTCCCCAGGGCTCACCACCTGGCAGACTTCAACCAAACGTGCAATGTCCTTCTGACTGCAGTGGGCGCACAGCGGGGCAGGGTGGAACCTTCCTGAAACCTGGGCTTGACTGCCCCCACCCACGCCCTGTACCCCACTTGGTGTATCTGCAGAACGATGCCGACCCGAACGTCTCTGAGCAGCAGACGTTTCTCGTGGTGGTGGCCATTGACTTTGGGACCACATCCAGCGGCTATGCCTACAGCTTCACCAAGGAGCCAGAATGCATCCACGTGATGAGGTGAGCCATCAGAGGGGCAGGGGTTAGCACCAGTCACTTGTCACTATGGAGACTTGGGGGAGGGCTCTGGGGGAGGGGAGAGGGAATCGTCCAGTGAGCAGATGAATGGTACTCAGTAGGCAGGTCTTTCCTGGATTCTGGCCTTGCTTGGCCTAATCTCACCATGCCACTTTGGGCAAGCTGCTTCTGATCTCTGGGCTCCAGGTTCCTGGTCTATAAAGGAATTGGTTTAATTCTGACTTAGTTGGTTTGGGGAAGGGCCTAGAGAGTGAGTCTGAAACGTCTAGCACGCCGCCTCGGCAAAAGGCAGACTTACAGGGTGTTTGTGATGGAGGAGATCCAGGTCTCTTACAGTGTGACCTCAGGCGATCAATGAACCTCCTAAAGCTCAGTTTCCTTATCTGTGAAACGGGGACAGCGCAGTACCTGCTCCTCAGAGTGTGTGTGCAAATGCAGTGAGACTTCCAGTCAAGCGCTTTGTTATTGTTGTTTAGTTGCTAAGTCATGTCCAACTCTGTGACCCCATGGACTGTAGGCTCCTCTGTCCATGGGATTCTCCAGACAAGAATGCTGGAGTGGGTTGTCATGCCCTTCTCCAGGGGATCTTCCCGACCTAGGGATTAAACCTGCACTGCAGGCAGATTCTTTACCATCTGAGTCACCAGGGAAGCCCCCATAAACTTGAATCAACATTTATTGGCTTCTATATTGTTGTTTTAAAAAATTTATTTCTAAAGAGAGAGTCATGCAGTGAAAATTGGCAAAAGAGAAAGGAGCAGAAATAACTTTGAACTTGCTGGGGAGGAATTCTTACAAAGCCTTCACAGAGTTCAGGGTCTCTAGGGGTGTTATCTTAGTAATTGTAGAGATTTTGGAGGAAGGTTCTACCTGAATTTTATTTCAGCCAGAACATACTAATATCACCTTGATCCAGACTGACAGAATTATGAATGAGAAAGTTAAGTTTTTTATATTTAAATAGGAATGAAGAATTGAATATTTGAAGGGCAAAAACTCTGGAAGTCCATTACCTACTGAAAATGTCAGTGTTCATAGTCCTGGAAAATCTATTTCTGAAAGGTTGTGTGTGGAACACATCCCTGGTCCAGGCACCAATGTCTGCCTGGGACGGTGATCATCTCCTCAACTCAGTGGGGTCACCATGGGGACTTGGCTCCCTGGGTAGATGGGGCTTGACCGGGAAACCGGCCAGGGATGACTCCGGCCCCTTCTGCATGGCAGGTCTAGGTGGAGGTTGGCTCTCCATCCGAACTGTGATGGCGGCGGCCGGTGTGAGCCCAGCCAGGAGAGCGGCCACCTCCCCCAGAGGGCAGGCTGGGGGGAAAGATGCTCTTCCCCTCGTGCACTGTCTCCCCCAGAGACTGCTTGTAGGGGTCGCGTGGCAGGACTGGAGCAACCTGCTGAGCCAGGACCTGGTGGAGGAGACAGCATCCTGTCCTTCCGGCAGCCAGGGCTTCTCTGCTGTGGCCCCAAGGAAGGGAGAAGCATCCAGTCACCTGTCATCTCCACTCTCTTTACTTTTCTCCTTCTTTCTGTCTGTGAGGAGGAAGGAAGCTTTTCTGGGGCTCAACCTACCCGCTGCTTGCTCCATCACACTTCCCATCAGTTCCAGGATCTAATCCTATCGCATCCTCCAGTCTGTCTGTACTCACCCTTCCTGGCTTCTGGCTCCTCTTCACCACACAGACACGCAGGGTATGATCCCTTCCCTCCACCAGAGCCGTTCTGATGAGAGTCATTCCCGTCAGCGCTCTCATCCATCTGCCACTGTGATTGTCACCCCAGGATGGGGGCGCCCGGGTCTATTTCTTGCCTGAATCTCTTCCTGGCTTGCACCTTCAAGCCCCTCCTGGGAGTTCAATGCCAGCACTTTCAAATAAAGCCCTCCATGTTTCCTCCTGCCTACTTCTTGGCCGGGACTGCTGGCATCTGTGAGGGGCACTCTCTCCTCCAGACTCCCCAGTTTGAAACCTGTGGGGCACCCTGGCACCTGCTCATCAGTGAGGCTGTTTGGCTCGGTTCTCCTTCTGGACCATCATCGGTTCCCCCCCATCATCCCCTCTCTCTCTTCCCAGGGCTCTCTATCCTTGTACGAGCTCCTTCACCTTGAGACCTGAGCTCTCTTCTCAGCCTCCTGTCTTCCAGTCTCCTTCCCTTTAGTCCAGTTTGCTCTGGCCAATAACAGCTCTGATTCTGTCCTAGCCCTGCTCCAAAACCTTTAGTGGCTCCCTATTACTCACCAATTAAATCTCTCACTCCTCAGGATCCTCACCACCTTTCCAATCTTGTTTTCCCCACCCGAACACAATCACTCTCCTCATTTACATGCTTTCTCCAACCCACACAGTCACCTGGCTTTCCCCATACATGCCCCATGCTTGCCCACCTCTGAGCAGCCTGCAGTGTCCATCCCTCTTTCAACATCCAGCTGTCTGTCCATCCTTCAAGTCTTTCCTGAACCCTGCATTCTTTCCAAGGCTCCTATTTCTGGTACCTCTGCCTCCTCTGACCTCTCTGGGCTTTCTCCCCTTCACCTCCATCAGATGAGGCAGGTATTTCTGTGTGTTTTTCTCCCCTGCCTGTTTCAAAGAGGATACATCTGCTATTGAGTGCTTGCAGATTAAAAAGCCAAACTGCAAACCAAACACACACAGACACAGTTACCTACTATGTTGCGAGTAATTTGAAGGCAGAAACATAAATGTTTTATCTCTGTGTCACCAGCACCTGGCACAGAGTAGATGCTCAGTAAACTCTGAGTGACAGGATAAAACAGACTTTGTTACTGAGCAAGAACCTGGCCCTTGTCCCTTCCGTTTTGCTTGTTAACTCAAATTGTGTCTCTGGTCACCACTCAACCAGCTAAAATGATACTGCTCTGTAGCCATAGCCATTGTATAACCAAAAACTACCATCATTCCCCCCAAATAAATAAAAAATACTATTAAGCCTAAGAAGGACCCACCAAAATTCAACACAATACCACAACCCGTACCTGTAGCAGCCACTGCGAGCACCCACATGTGTACCAGCCTTGCACACAGTAGGTGCTCACGTCATGCAAGAAGGCCCATAACCTCTGCCTTTCCTTGGCGGCAGGCGATGGGAGGGAGGCGACCCTGGGGTGTCCAACCAGAAGACTCCGACCACCATCCTGTTGACTCCAGAGAGGAAGTTCCACAGTTTCGGGTATGCCGCCAGGGACTTTTACCACGACCTGGATCCCAACGAGGCCAAGCAGTGGCTGTATCTGGAGAAGTTCAAGATGAAGCTGCACACGACTGGGGTGAGCCAACCTTTCCGGGGCCCCGAGTGCCCCACATTTGAGAGCCGAGCTTCCTCCAGCCCTTTCGACCCTTGGGGGCCCTCAGATTTCTCCCAAGCAGAAATGAACGTCCATCCACCTGGATTTTAGAAACAACCTGGAACACGCCACACTTCTGTGGACCACACAGTACATTTTCTGATGCACACATGGACAGGGAGATGTTCAGAATATCTAGCAACTTGTTTGCTTTGGAAATCAGCCTGGCTGGATGGAGCACAGGCATAGGGGGCTGGGGGCAGCTCCCTGCTGTTCTGGGAGATCCCCCTTCAGTTGCTGAATTGTTGGGAGATCAAGGAGTCCTGAAGGAAGGACTTGGGGGCTGGGAGTCCTTTTGGGGGCTCAGGGTAGTGGCTATTAATGACCCAGTTTGGAAGTAACAACCTGTAACACCTAGCTCATTTAACCCTCTGTGTGGGGAAGGAGGTGGCTCAGGAAATCAAGCCTCCCCCCAGTAATTCAAGGTTCAGTGCCTGAAGCAATTTTGCTCCCTACTTTCCATGGTTCAGTAAGATGGCCAAGTCAACTAGGACCCTCCCCTGAGCGTCATCGAAATGTTGGTCCATAGGATAGAATTTTTTCAGTTTAAGCATCTTATCCCTTAAATTTCCCTTAATGTGCACAGTTAGAGATGCAGGATGGTGATAGGGTTTAGGACCACAGACCCTGAAGCCAGATGGTCTGGGTTTAAATCCCACCTCTGCCACCTTTGAGATACTTAATCCAAGTCACTGAGCCTCTCCTGCCTTGCTTTACCTTATCTGTGAAATGGAGGCACTACTTATGCTTTTCTTATGGGGATGTTGTAAGGATTAAAGGAATCAAAATACACAAAGCACTTAGAACCATGCCAGTCCTTAGCAAGTTAAAGTCAATTGCTACCTTCTATTAGCATTGCTTTTATCTGTCTACTGTTAAGGGTTTGCAGATGACAAAACAGATGTTACTGGTGAGATCCTGCAGCCAGCACCTGGCCTTCCAGGGCTCTGTGCTCATCCACATGGTGGTCTCTCTCTCAAGCAGACCAACATCTGCTCGAAAAGTGTCCTTCCTGTTTCACCTGATGGGATTCGGTGCCTTATTGCAGTCTCGTGCAAGTGGAAGCCCAGAATTTCTTCAGTTTGAATTTTTCAGTTCCAAGCCCATGTCTTCCTGGTGGCTGGAAGCTGCCCGGGAGCCACCACCCCTAAGCTGGGGTGTCTTTGCTTAACCCAGGTGTTGGAATAGTGAGCTTGTGCAGACGGGTTGAAATGACGGGCAGGTCCCACAAGGCCAGTTTAGCACTTGATACTCCTTCACGCTCCAAAGGCAAAGGCTAATTACCCAACCTGGATCAATCCAGAGGCCACACTGATTTTTTTCCCCCAGTGGTGATAAGCCTGCTGGTTCCAGGAGACTTAGGGGCTTCCTCCTGATGTTTGCTCTGCCCATTCCCACCCCCTGGGGACTATTTTCATCATTTTTTAATGACCTCAGTCCATCTGGCATCTCACGGAGCATCTTTCATCCGAGGACCACAAGCAGCAGCTGCTGTGGCTTCTGGCACGGGAAGAAGGCAGTAATGCTAGGCTCCCAGTGGATTAGACAGCACAAGTCTTAAAATAGGAGCCCTTCTATTTTTGTGACTTGGTTGGCAGCTCATCGGGTAGTGAAAGCTTCATGCCTGTTTAGCGCCATGCACATCAACGAGTTGGCATGATTATCTAGGCTTCGATTAGGAGGGTTCCCAAGGGTGACCATGTGTGTCCATATGTGGAAATAGTATGCAAATTGCACCGGGAGTGGCGGCTGCTGCCTTTTCTTTCTTCCCGGGCTCTGTTGCTGCCCCAAGACCTCTGCTCCCAGAGGGTCCAGAAGAGCGAAGAAAAGAGGGAGGGAGGGAAGCAGTGGAGGTGGGGTTGGGCGGGCAGAGCCAGGCCTCCAACACAGTGAGGGGGCAATGCTGCCAGCCCTGTCTGGGGGCACGCCATCCTAGTCTGCACGAAGCACAAACATGGTTCACTGGGATTCCTGGGTCTCGTGGCAGTGCCTAAAGCCAGAAGGGAGGCTTTCTTCTTCTTCCTGTCTCACTTCATTCTCCCCTCCAGGACCTCACCATGGATACAGACCTGACAGCAGCAAACGGCAAGAAAGTCAAAGCCCTTGAAATCTTTGCTTACGCCCTGCAGTACTTTAAGGAACAAGCACTGAAGGTCGGTACATACCAGAGCCTGTACTGTGGAGGGGCACCTGCCTGCTAGACAGTTTCTGGGGAGAGAATGTGGGCTTCTCATCCAGAAAGCAGGATGCACCCATGTGCGCTGCTGGTGGGGAGGGAACGTGGGGCAACTGTTGTGGAGAACAGCCTGGCAGTTCCTCAAAAGGTCAAACACAGGGGCTTCCCTGGTGGCTCAGTGGTAAAGAATCTGCCTGCCAATGCAGGAGACGGGGGTTCAATCCCTGGTCCAGGAAGATTCCACATGCTGCAGAGCCACTAAGAGCCATGTGTCACAACTGTTGAGCTTGTACTCTAGAGCCTGAGAGCTGAAACTACTGAAGCCCACGCATCCTAGAGCCCATGATCCACAACAGGTGAGGCCACTGCAGTGAGAAGCCCACATACCACAAGAGAGTAGCCCCTGCTCCTGCAAGGAGCAAGAAAACCATGCAGCAAGGAAGACCCAGCACAGCCAAAAAATAACTAACTAACTAAAAGAAAAAGGTTAAACACAGAGTGAGCTGGAGGTTCCAATCCTAGGTGTGTACCAAGAGAAAAGAAAACATACATTCACATAAAAACTTGTGCATGAATGTTCGTAGCAGCACCATTCATAATAACCAAGAAGGCAGAAACAACCGACACGTCCATCCGTGGATGAATGGGTAACTAAATGGGATCCACCCATACACTGGAATATTATTCAGCCTTAAAAAGGAATGAAGTATTGACATAGGCCGTGACACAGATGAACCTTGACCACGTGATGCTAAGTGAAAGAAGCCAGATACAAAAGGCCACCTAGTGTAGGATTCCATTTGTAGAAAATGTCCCAAAGAGGCAAATCCATGGAGACAGAAAGTAGATGAGAGATTGCCAGAGCCAGGTGTGGGGGGAATGCGTGTAGGAGTGAAGAGTAACTGCCAGGGGATAGGGGTTTCTTCGGGGGGATGATGAAGTTAGACAGTGGGGATGCACACCAGCTTGTGATATACTAACACCCACTGAACTGTACACTTTAAAGGTGAGTTTTAAGGCATGTGAATTATCTCTCAGTAAAACAAACAAAAGAAAGAAAGACAGGAGACCCATGTCGCAACTGTGTGATCCTGGGCAAGGGGCTCAGCCTCTCTGATACCCACATATCTAATGTGAAGAGGGAGGCAGGTAACTGCCTTGGGGGTCATTTGATAATAAGTGAAAGATTGAATGTTAAATGCCTCCCATGGGGCTCAGGACTGAGTAAACACTTGGCAAATAGTTGTTGCTGTCTCTCTCCATGGCTCCCAGCCCAGACCCCATGGAAGAAGCTGACCGGGTGAATAAGCCCCCCTTGGTTGGCCCTTCACAAAGGCTTGTTCAATGATGGCTCAAAATGAAGAAAACGGCTAGTTTCCCAGTGGAATATAGCGGTCTGCTCAGACTCCCCTCCCATGGGCATGGTGACAAGCGGGTGTCGATCCCAGGATTAAAGAGCCTTGTATTGAGCTCTGTCTCAAAAGGACTGGGAACCTCAGAAGTATTTGGTCTTATGGGATCACTAGAAGAAATTTCTGGGCGGCTCAGTGGTAAAGAATCTGCCTGCCAAAGCAGGAGACGTGAGTTTGATCCCTGGATCAGGGAGATCCACTGGAGAAGGACATGGCAACCCACTCCAGTATTCTTTCATTAAGAATCCCATGGACAGAGGAGCTACAGTCCATGGGGTGACAAGAGTCAGACACGACCTAGTGACTAAAATAGCAAAACAACAAACAAGAAATTTAGTGAATTCTGGAAATAGAATAGAATTCTAGAAATAGGACTGCGTACGTGCATGCTAAGTCGCTTCAGTTGTGTCCCTGACCTTATGGACCATAGCCAGCCAGGCTCCTCTGTCCATGGGATTGCTCAGGCAAGAATGCTGGAGTGGGTTTCCATGCCCTTCTCCAGGGGATCTTCCAGACCCAGGGATCAATCCTGCATTGCTTAAGTCTCCTGCATTGGCAGGTTATGTACCCCTAGTACCACTTGGGAAGTCCAGAGATAGAGCTAGCAAGAGCCAAAGCAGTGAGAACGTAACACCACTTTCATGCATTCAAGTACCTTCTGTTTTGAGTACTTCATGTGGGCCAGGTCCTGTGCGAGTTCTGGTTGGGTGGAAACAGTGCAATGGAGTATGCAGTCCATGGGTGGGTGTTGAGGATTCAGTGAAGGCAGAGATTCTACCCAACAGCAGCAGTGGGGAATCCCCCCAGCGGAGAGCATCTAGGGGCTTTTGACATCGCAGCAGCTGGCAGGGCAGGTGTTTCACCTGGTGGAACGGCCCAGGAACAGCTCAGGGGAAGGAAAACAATCAACAGCCAACCGCTGGGGGGAGCAGGCAGTTTGGAGCAGGCGAAGGGCGAGGCTGCAGAGAGAGTGGGAACCGTCAGCGGGGGACGAGGTTGTGCAGTCTCAAATGCCAGGAGAAGGAATTCTTCCTGGGTCGTGGGGAGCCCTCACAGGACTTCGCTCAGGGCAGTGAGTGGCCACGAGGATAGTGTTAGAGGAGGGGAGACCACTGTGGTCCTCAAGGCCCGCAGGGGGAGAAGAGTGACCTGTTGGCAGCTCTCTCAGACCCTGAAGCAGGTCCGAGGGCTGAGGGCCAGGCTGACACTCCACCTGCGGGCTCATCTGAGGAACATGAAAACCAAAGAGATGAACAGGATGTGATGGAGGGAGGGAGTGGTTCCTTCTATGAAAGGAGGTGGGGAGAGGACTCTAGGGAAGGAAGTGGGAGGGAGAACAGAGGTGGGTTCACTTCAGGAAGCAGGTGGTGACCCACCAGATGCAGGAGCAGGGAGGCCAGTGGGGACCCACGGAAAGGGAGCCACCATGGGTCAAGTTCAGTTCAGTCACTCAGTCGCGTCTAACTGTTTGAGACCCCATGGACTGCAGCACGCCAGGCCTCCTTGTCAATCGCCAACTCCCGGAGTTTATGCAAACTCATGTCCATTGAGTCGGTGATGCCATCCAACCTTCTCCTCCCGTCTTCAATCTTGCCCAGCATCAGGGTCTTTTCCAGTGAGTCAGTTCTTCTCATCAGGTGGCCAAAATACTGGAGTTTGAGCTTCAGCATCAGCCCTTCCAATGAATATTCAGGACTGATTTCCTTTAGGATGGACTGGTTGGATCTCCTTGCAGTCCAAGGGACCATCAAGAGTCTTCTCCAACACCACAGTTCAAAAGCATCAATTCTTCAGCACTCAGCTTTCTTTATGGTCCAACTCTCACATCCATACATGACTACTGGAAAAACCATAGCTTTGACTAGATGGACCTTTGTTGACAAAGTAATGTCTCTGCTTTTTAATATGCTGTCTAGGTTGGTCATAACTTTTCTTCCAAGGAGCAAGCGTCATTTAATTTCATGGCTGCAGTGAAAAGGAACTGCTGTGGGTCCAAGAAGGCCTCAAAGCAGGGGAGGAGGCGACCCTCTGTGGCTTGAAGAGAGGAATCCCAGAGGGACTGACTGAGTGTCCAGAGGAAGATGTTTGCATGAGAGGAGGCCGCCGTGGGCAGGGTGTCTCCAGATTAAGACGAGAAGTCACAGGAACTCAGGGAAAATGTAGGACTTGAGAAAGTCTGTGACTTTGGAGTGTGTTTCAGGTTGACCGTGATGTGAGGACAGGCCTGAGCAGTCCAAGTCCATCTTTCAGGGGAGGCAGGAGGGGGAGGGGGCAGAGGTCATTGGGCACAATATGGGTGGGTGGAGGGTGGTTGTGTACCTGTCGGCTCAGCCAGAGCCTTCAGGAACTTTCTTCCAGCAGGGAATACATTGTGAAGAAAAGCTGTCTGAGGAGATATAGGAACTGGGTCCTTCACAAGAGGCTGGCTGATGTTCAAGGGGCAGGTGGATTCAGAGCAGGGGACTGCTGCATGTTGGACCTGAATAAGCTTGAGTAGATTATTTCAAAAACCACATCCCTGGAGCGGTCTCCTGTTCACGAGGGACAGTCGGTGAAAGTGCCATGACAGGAAATGCCCAGTCAATGCCAGCTTCCTTCCCTTCCAAGCTGGTCTCCACCCTCTGGTGAGCAAACAACCCAACCAGACAATTTTCCATACGCCTCGGAAAGCCTGTCATTCATCTTTGAGGCTTTTCCTGTTTAAAGAGTTTAAAATAGGCTGGATGGTTAATATAGGTGGCACGCTTAGCATCCCTCCCAACCCATCACAGTCTCACCTACTTTTACAGCCCAATGCAGACCTAAAAAGAAGTAAGTTCAGTTCAATCACGCCGTCATGTCCGACTCTTTGTGACCCCAAGGAATGCAGCACGCCAGGTTTCCCTGTCCATCACCAACTCCCGGAGCTTGTTCAAACTCATGTCCATTGAGTCAGTGATGCCATCCAACTATCTCATCCTCTGTTGTCCCTTTCTCCTGCCTTCAATCTTTCCCAGCATCAGGGTCTTTTCCAAGGAGTCAGTTCTTCACATCAGGTTGCCAAAATATTGGAGTTTCAGCTTCAGCATCAGTTCTTTCAATGAATATTCAGGCACGATTTCCTTCAGATTGACTGGTTTGATCTCCTTGCAGTCTAAGATTGCCATCTTGACCTCCTGTTAGAAAGTGAAAGTCACTAATCATGTCTGAGTCTTTGCAACCCCTTGGGCTCTACAGTCCATGGAATTCTCCAGGCCGTAATACTGGAGTGGGCAGCCGTTCCCTTCTCTAGGGGATCTTCCCAACCCAGGGATCAAACCCAGGTCTCCCACACTGCAGGCGAATTCGTTACCAGCTGAGCCACCAGAGAAGCCCTCAAGGAAATAAAACATGATCAAAAAAATAAACACAAACATAGACACAAACAGAAAATGACTGTTTTACCAGCAATCCCACTCCTGGACATATATCCAGAAAAATGAAAATATACATGCAATTTTAAAAGATACATGCACCCCAAGGTTCATAGCAGCGTTATTTATTATACAATAACAAAGACATATAAGTAACCTAAATGTCCATTGACTAGATGAATGGGTAAAGAAGATGTGGTACATATATATACAATGGAATATTACTCAGCCGTTAAAAAGAATGAAATAATGTCATTTGCAGCAACATGGATGAACCTAGAGATTATCATATAAGTGAAGTAAGTTGGAGACAAATATCATATATCACATATGTGTAGAATCTAAAAAAATGATACAAATGAACTTCTGTATAAAACAGAAGTAGATCCACAGACATAGAAAACATACCTATGATTACCTAAAGGGAAAGGGGTTGGGAGGGATAAACTAGGAGTTTGGGATTAATAAGACACTGTGCTGTGCTTTGCTCAGTCGCTCAGTCATGTCTGACTCTGCAACTCCATGAACTGTAGCCTGCCAGGCTCCTCTGTCCGTGGGGATTCTCCAGGCAAGAATACCAGAGTGGGTTGCCATGCCCTCCTCCAGGGGATCTTCCCAACCCAGGGATCGAACCCAGGTCTTCTGCATTGCAGGAGGCAGATTCTTTATCATCTGAGCCACCAGGGAAGCCCAAGAATACTGGAGTGGGGACCCTAATTCTTCTCCAGGGGATCTTCTCATCCCAGGAATCGAACTGAGGTATCCTGCATTGCAGGCAGATTCTTTACCAGCTGGGCCACCAGAGAAGCCCTTAACAGACACCACTATGTATAAAATGGAAAAAAAAACAAGGACCTATATATAACACAGGGAATTGTATTCAGCGTCTTATAATAACCTATAATGGAAAAGAATTTGAAGAAGTATATATATATCTCTACATACATACATACATATACACACATATACACGTATGTATATATTTCTGAGGTAGCTCAGTGGTGAAGAATCCGCCAGCCAAGCTGTAGACACAGGTTTAATCCCTGGGTCAGGAAGATCCCCTGGAGAAGGAAATGGCAACCCACTCCAGCATTCTTGCTTGAGAAATCCCAGGACAGAGGAGCCTGGAGGGCTATAGTCCATGAGGTCTCGAGTCAGACATGACTTGGCAACTAAACCACCACCACCAGCTTTGTTTTCAGATTTGTCTGGTGAATGTGGCAGCAGGAGGGCAGGGGCAGGTGTAGTGAGTGTTGATCAGTGTGGTCTCTGGGCTGGATGTTCCCCGTGTCCTCTCATTTATTCTTGCCAGTAATGCTATGGGTTACTGTTACTCTTCTCATTTTACTGGCTGGAATACTGAGTCAGAGAACTTTTCTAGAGACATATTTTGCCTTCCTGGGCCTGGTTGAGACCTCTGATGCTTCCACCCATCCTGTTTATCCAGGTGGGTCTCACTGATTTTTTTTTTTTTTTTTAGGTATAGTTGATTTGCAATGTTATGCCAGTCTCTGCTATATATAGCAAAGTTATACACATATATACATTTTAAAAAAAAATTCTTTTCCATGATGGTTTATCCCAGGAGACTGGATATCATCCTGTGTGCTGCGCAGCAGGACCTTGTCGTTTATCCATTCTAAATGTAATAGCTTGCATCTACCAACCTTAAACTCCCAGTCCATCCCTCATCCTATCCCTCTTCTCCTTGTCAACCACGTGTCTGATCTCTGTGTCTGTGAGCCTGTTTCCATGTTTAGATAGGTTTTACATTAACTGAAAGTCAAGGGCAGCACCATTCTTGCTAGGTCATGTTGTTCATACCCTTCCCATCCTGCTAGGAAAACCCCCCTGATGTGCTGGGCTTGCAGTAAGGTGAGTGAGTGACAACTCTGATAACAAATGCCACCAGTTGCTAAAGATTCCTGTAGGCCAGGCACCATTCCAATACAAGACCAAAAGTAACAATTTCTTTAAGACCTTCCTTGGCCTTTAGTGTCAAGATAGACCTGGGTCTGGGTGCAGAGTTTGGCTCTGCTCCTTTCTAGCTGGTCAGTCATCATAGAGATACTGAACACATCTAGGCCTTAGTTTGCCATCTATAGAAAAGGGGGCATGCCTACCTCTTCCAGACAGGATTCTCAAATAGGTTCGTGGAGGGGAGGTATGGAAGGAGCTTAACAAGATTGACATGGCAGAGGAAGCTGTCAGGAAGTGGAGCTCTCAGAAAATGATCAATCCTCCCAACAATGATATGAGCTTATTATTATTCCCATTGTGCAGATAAGGAAGCTGAGGCCTGAGAGGTGGTCACTTGCCTTACGTCACAGGACTAGGAAGTGACCAAAGGCCTCAGATCTGCCCGCCTCCACCTACAGCCACATCCAGTGAACGAAGGAGCTGGAAGCTCCCTGTTTGCTGAAAATTCAGACAACAAACTCTTGTTCCTGACACTGGTTAAAGTTCAGGGGGCTGCGAAAGAGATGCCCCCAGAGTTTGTGGTCAAAAACCTGGATTTTCAGGGAAGCTGCAAGAAGACCAGTTCTGTTCCCTTGACCTGCTGCATTTTCTCTGGCTTCAGGAGCTGAGCGACCAGGCAGGTTCGGAGTTCGAGAACTCTGATGTCAGATGGGTCATCACAGTGCCCGCCATCTGGAAGCAGCCGGCCAAGCAGTTCATGAGACAAGCTGCCTACCAGGTGACTGCGGGGCTGGGGGTGGGTGGGGGCCCAAAATACACACGGTGGCGGCCGTCACCCCCTCAGCTGTTCCCCAGCATTCACAGGCCTCCTTGGGAGGCAGCGAGAGATCACCCACAGCCAGGAGGTCAGGAGCCTTCTCATTCCTCAGCTTCCTCCCGGGGGAGGATAAGGGGTCTGATGGACTAGGGGAGGGGCTGGACTCGGTTTTCTTTCTGACTTTATTCATTTCCAGGTCTTGTTGTCCAGGCCTGTCTCTCTGAGGTCAAGGGCTGCCTCTCTGAGTAGGAAGCGGGGTGGGGGTAGAGGCCCCTTACACTGAGGAGGCCAAGGGGGATGCCAGGCTCTGGGGTGGGGTGGCGGTGTCCTCTGGGCTTTGGCACCTTGGGCAGTAGGAGCACCAGCAGTGCCGACAGCCAGCCCATCCCTCATGGGTGCTGGAGGGCATCACTGGGGCCACAAACCCTCGTGGCCTCCACCCCTCACACTTGCAGACACCTTGTGCCACAAAGGGACTCCCGTGAGGGGCTGACTTCATGGCCGGAGTGGCCGGCCATACTGACCTGCTCTTATGATTCTGGGACAGTGCTTAGTCCCCTGGGTTAATAAGTGAGAGCTCACCCTGGGGCCTGGGAGTCAGCTTCCAGAACCTTCCACCTGAGCGGGCTGAAGACCATCACCCAGGTGATAGATGTCCTCTGCCATGCCTCCCGGAGTGAGCTGCCCCTCCCAAGAGACACACCTCTAATGCTGGGTCTGTGACCACAGACTCAAAGGAAAGGATGGACCTTTCCTTTCAAAAACCTCAACTGAATCCACCCTGAGCACCAACCCTGGAGAAGGAAATGGCAACCCACTCCAGTATTCTTGCCTGGAAAATCACATGGATGGAGCCTGGCGGGCAACACTCCTTGGGGTCACAAAGAGTCAGGCACAACTGAGCAACTAACACACATACTGAGCACCAAACAGTTAGATGGCCCTGCTGCTGCTGCTGCTAAGTCGCTTCAGTCGTGTCCAACCCTGTGCGACCCCATAGACACAGCCCGCCAGGCTCCCCTGCCCCTGGGATTCTCCAGGCAAGAACACTGGAGTGGGTTGCCATTTCCTTCTCCAATGCATGAAAGTGAAAAGTGAAAGTGGAGATGCTCAGTCGTGTTCGACTCTTAGCGACCCCATGGACTGCAGCCCACCAGGCTCCTCTGTCCATGGGATTTTCCAGGCAAGAGTACTGGAGTGGGTTGCCATTGCCTTCTCCTCAGATGGCCCTGGGCACCTTCAATTGTCCTGCATGCCTGGGGCTTTACTCCAGTTCAGCGAGGAACAGTGTCCCCTCCTTACCCCATCCCCATTCCCCTCCTTCCCTCCACCACCCCAGCCTGTCTCCTCTGCTCTCCCCTTCCTCTGTTCATCGTGAGAATCTGGTTCAGTCTATGCATCTGCCAAAAATAGATTTGTTTTTATAGGGATGAGGAAAGCGGGTGGAAGTTCCAGAAACAGACAACTTCTTTAAAGAGGAAGAGATCCAAGTGCAGTTTCACTGCCCACAGGAGCCCTGGGCATCAGGGAGCTCTTCCTAGGTGTCAGCCCTCAGGCAGTGTCCAAGGATCCAGAGACGGGACCCGGGGACCCGGGTGTCTGCTGAGACACTGTCCAGCGGCCTGAGTTTTCCCAGGAAGGATCCTCAGGATTCATGGTTTGGACTTTTTTCATTTTCCAGCCCTCAGGAAGACTTCAGCAGCAAACATGTGACCTGGAATCGGGACAGTTCTTATTTTTAGCCTGAAAAAGAAAGAGGTGCAGAGACTGGTAGATTCATCAGGGCTGTGGAGTCCTGGGCCGGCTCTTTAAGGGCTGCCTCTCTGGGTGGGTAGTGGGGGAGTGTAGGGAGAGACCCCTTATACTGAGGAGGCCAACGGGGGAGCCAGGCTGGGGGGGTGGGGGGTGGTCCTCTGGGCTTTGACACCTCGGGCAGTGGGAGGGCCAGCAACTCCTGGGCAGGGCCCAGGTGACCAGCATGGGTGGAAGGGGTGGGGGGATTTGCTTCCTGAGGCCAGGAGATGCCCTGCCTATGGATCTGTCCTCTCCTTACCGGGTAACGTTTGTCCAGGGCCCTGTTAGTGCAGCTTAATTTGGGGCTCTTTCTGATACTCATGTTCAGTTTACAGTCACTGGATGGATTTGAAGATGGCAGGGACCATTTGTTCATTCATTCTTTGTTCACTCTTTCATTTATTCATTAAACAAGCCTGTGCTAGCAGCCTTCTGTTTCAAGATGCAATAGGTGCTCAGGTCATGCAACAGGGGCCCTGCTCTCAAATCACTCACATCCAAGTGGCTCATTGAAGCCATTTGTACTTCTGGGAAGGGGTCTGTAGCATGTTAGGGGCACCCTCATTAGCCTATCTTCTGGAAGAGTCTTCAGGACAAAATGAGTGGGGTTTGCTACTCTCCCAACTTAGCATCTCTCCATCTCTTCCTTCCTCACCTCCCATTTATTATACAGAGTGAGAATGATGACTGTTAATCTTATGTGTCAGCTTGACTGGGCCTCGGGGTACCCAGATATTTGGTCAAATATCATGCCAAGTATTGCTATGAGGGTGTTTCTGGATGAGATTAACATTTACATTGATTGACTAAATAGAGCAGGTTGCCCTCCCTAAAATGGGTGGGTCTCATCCAATCAGTTGAAGGCCTGATTTAGAACAAAAGGCTGAACCTTCCTGGATAGAATAAGAGGGAAATCCTCCTGCCTGCCTGCCTTCAAACTTCAAAGGGGCATTGCTTCCCCTGCTTTTGGACTCTAACTGGACCCTTCCTTGGTCTTGAGCCTGCTGGCAAGGGAATTGTACTGTCTGCCCTCCGGGGCCTCCAGTTTGCCGACTGAAGTCTTAGGATTTGTCAGTCTCTACAATCATGTGAGCAAACTCCTTATAATAAACCCCTTTCTACCTATACAAACACTGTACTGGTTCTGTTTCCCTGAAGAAATCTGACAAATACAGAACCTGAGCAAAAAGGACAGCTCCTGGCTCACCTAGCTTCTGAGACCTGAGCCTTCCCAGCAGCCCTTCCACCAGAAGTGCGGCCCATCAGCCTGGCTTCACGCAGATGAGCAGGCAGGGCGAGCAGGATGGTTTTCCACCAGGGCAGCTGGGAAACTGGTCAGCCCACCCTGCTTGCATGTGGCAAATGGAGCCCCTCCTTCCAGGCTCCTGGGTCCAAGTTCATGGCACTGACGTGGCTGAACGTCAGCCTCCCCTCCGTCTGGTGGAGAAGGAAGAGGCCTGGATGAAGTGAGAGACAGAAACAGGCCCGGGGAGAAGCAGGCCTGCAGAAGTTGGGCCTGGGGCCTGAACTTGCAGGTCTGTGATTCACAGCCAGTGAGGGCTGCCCAGCACTTGACGTGGGGGCAGCTTCATCTGTAAAACCCCCCAAGCCCCTCTTGTGTCAAGTGATTGCTGAAGAAGTGGGTTAAAGCTCCATCTTTTCTGATCCACCTTCTTGGGGCAGCTTTAGACCCTTTAAGAGCATTCACTGTAAAGATGGCAGCAGAAAGAACAGCTGATGCCTCTTCTGAGGCCCTCAGAAAAGAGCTAGAATAGGAGATAGTGCCACTCTGTCCTGCGTGAATCATGCATAGGAAGTAGTCTAGTGTATTTCTAGATGAATTTTGCTTAAAATGTGTAGCTCTCATAGGTTCCAGAAACCTGTTAAATAAATTATATTGCCATACCCATGATGATCTCATCTAACACGGAACTTGCATTTGCCTCCCTTTCTGAACAAGCTGCAGTGAAAGATAATCACATCAAGAAAGAAACCCAACCCCGCGACACTCAAAAGCCCAGCAGCTGTAGCTCTTTGCAGCTCAATGCCAGGCCAGCCAAGCTCTCAACTGGTCTGGCCCCTTTATGCAGCTGTGGACACAGCCCCTTGGCGGATTTTCCTGGCTGACTGCAGGGCCGAGGAGCAGAGAAGTTGGGGTGGTAACCGCCGCGTCCTTGGCCTCCCTGGAGTGTGGTTTTCTTACCCCGCCGCCCCTCCCAAGTGGAGCTTGTGACCAGGAAGCCAAGCTCTAAAAACTAACACTCCGATGGAGCTGTTGCTGGCCCAGATGTGGAGAGTCAGATGGAGTAGCCTGCTCTTGGTTCAGAGGCCTTCTGATTGTAGAATCCTCAGGCCATTCCTGCAAAGCTCTCTTGAGAGGTGGCCTGAAGATCGCAGAAAGGCTGACTGGAGGCATGGGTGATTCATTCATTTGGCAGCTGCCCTCTCAGCACCTACTGTGTGCTTCGGGGCAAGACAACCCGACGGCTGCCCTTAGAAAACACCCCTTCTTGCAGGAGAGGTAGACAGGGCCTCATGGATTGACGTGCGGAGGCAGAACATGCCACATGCTGGGCCAGGGGCCGAGCAGAGGGAGAGCTCACATCGAACAGAACCATGGCCTTGGGATACCAGCTCCAGGGGTAGAGTTACCAGAAGTGGAGAGCGAGCTGTTCCGCCCTGGTTGACCCTGACCCGATCCCAGGCAAAGACCCCCGGGGTTTCTTGTAGCCACCAGGCCAGGGGGCTTCTGCTGAGAAGGACGGGGAGTGTTTTATAGAGAAACTAAGCTTACATTTCAAGGAACGGCATCCTTCTGCTCAGAAGGACAATGTGGGCTTGTAAGAGGCTGGCGGAGATGTCTGCATTTCCTCCTTTTCTCGGAGTCTCCCCGGCAGCTCCGAGAAGCCTCCTGGGGAGACAGAATCTGTGTAGAGACAGCTGTCTCCTCTGGCCTCTCTTTTCGCCTGTGGCCTCCCTGAGCATTTGCTGGTGGGGACATGGCCCCTCGGTCTCGCTGGGGAGTGGGGACGGTGGCTGGTTGAAGCAGAGGAGTGTGGTCACTTGGTCCTGGGCCTCCCAGACACTGCCGGCCCCCTACCCCCCCATTGACCTTGTCTTTCCCCCGCCTCTGGTTTGGGGTCCTCTTCATCTCTGCTTCCATCTGCATCCTCACCCGGCTACCGTGGGGGAACTCCTCACAGAAATGGGTCAAAGCTTTTGCTGTGGAGCTGAGCCCAGCCTAGCTGGGGAGGGACAGATGAATGGTCCCCCAATGGGTGCAGCCCCAGCTCTTTGGGGGCAGATTCAGATCAGTCTGCTTGTCTTTCACATCTTCAGGATGTGGAAGCATCCTGGTGGGAGGTGGTCTCAGTCACAAACCAGGGACCCTCAGACGCCCTTGAACTGTATCATTCTACTCAAGACTCCTCACTCCTCTGGACTTGATGTGATTTTCCATGGAGATATTTCACGTGTAAGTCAGCCTGTTCAGAATTTCCGGGAAGGCCTGGAGAGGAATGAGGTGTCTATCTTCTCTGCTCCTTTGTCCCCTGCAGTCCCCATTGCCCCAGACAGGCCCTGGAACCAGCTGTTCTCACCAGCCATGTGGGCGCCGCCTGGCCGGCGGACGGGACGCGGCAACAGGAATGTGCCTTTTCCTCCTTCACACCGAGCCCTGGGCACCACTCTGCTCTGCCCTCCCCAGCCACCTCCCATCCTGAGCTTTGCAAGAGAGGCTTGTGTATCCCGGGCCCGCTGTTGCGTTGTTGTTCATCTTTCCTTCTTCCTCAGTCCACGTGGTGGGAGCCGGGCCTGTGAGCTCCTGGTCTAGAAGGGTCTTGGCTTTACATACGAACCCACGAGGATGGAAGAACCAGGCCACGAGCACTGTGCCGTAGACAGGGCTCCTCCTGCTGGCACTCTGGAGTTTTTCTTCTGGGATCCTGGGGAGAAAGGTTCAGAGGTTCCCCTGTTCCTGGCGTCACTTGCCGTGGGTAACCTGTGGCATCTTTCATCAGGCATTTTAACCCGCGGCTGCCTTTCTGCTGAGGATGTCTGATGAGATCCTGCGAGAAAGTGAGGCTGGCGGAGGGGGCACTTTAATCCCCTGGACCGGAATCTTGTCACACCCCTGCATCAGGCACCCACTGACCCGTGTAAGCTCAGGGCAGACCTGGCCTCTTCGACCTGGGGACCCCGCCAATGGGCAACAGATCCTGCTTGTGTGGTTGGGCTCAACCCAGGGTCCAAGGCAGGAAGGAGGCAGGTTTCCGGTGGAGGGTGAAGGCATGTGCGGTTCCATCTGGTTTTGTAAAGGACAGTCTTCCAGAAGGGTTCTGCCCTTGGCAGACATTTAGTTTTGGCAAAGTAGAGACTTTGTCACCAGCCAGCTGATGGTATCTCATTGAGACCTAATTGATTGGTTCATTTGGGTAATACGGTTATTCAGGAGAACAGAGGGCAGCAGGTGTAGGCAGTCCTGTCCCAGACTAAATGAATGGAGATCACACCTTCAAACCAGTTCAGAAGGGGAGTGTTAGGGGCACCCAGGAGTTCTGTCAAAGTATGGAGGACTGGGCCCCACTTCAGTAACTGGAGTTACTAAGAGCAGGAGAGCTCAGAACCAGTTCAAGAGCTAGTCTGTTGGGCCTGCGCTGGCTCTGTCACTTCTCTTGGCTACCCTGGAGCCTAAGACTGTCCCAGTTTGGGCACTGAGAGATCAGTGTCCCAGGAAACCCAGGACAGTTGGTCACCCTACCTCTCCAAGCATTGGTTTCTTTCTGCATAAAGTGACGGAGTCGGACAAAAGGTGTCTGTAATTTTTAAACGCAACTCCCCTCCCTTCCTTGTCCAATAATTGACCCTCCAAAGCCCTTTCTGCTCATGACCCTAGGATGACTCTTCCCCATGGGTCATTTACAAGTGTGATGTTAGGCAGACCTTTGTCCCTGGCTGACAAGATGAGTCTGTATCTCCTGGGGCCTGGGGAGAACTGGGGGCCTTCTCCAAAGTGGATGTTGCACTCGGGGAGCATCCTGGGTTCCCTCGGAAATGGCAGCAAAGACAGCAAACACAGCAGTGCCGGAACTAGCTACTTTTAGTTTCCCGTTGTGTTGGCAACCAGGGACATCCATGCACCTGGGCAGCTTCAACAAGCAAGCCACACCTCGTGTCCAGGTCAAGGCCAAGCCAGTCTGTGTCTCTGCGCACCCTCAGAGGGGTGTTCCCGAAGCCCCCTGGCTGCCCTTTAAGAGCTCTGGAGTGGTTTGTGGCTGGAGCAACCCAGGCATCACGGGGCAGAAGCACATCTTCTGTGAACAAGAGAGGGGCTTTGCACAGGGTAACTGCCAGTGGGCTTTCCCCCACATCTAAGACCTGGGGACTCTGTGGATTCCAGGGCGGGGGTGAGGGGCTTTCTCCTAGAGCCGCCTCGGTGCTCTGGAGATAACAGGTCAGATGCCCACATAGCAGACTGAGTCTCACACAGCTGAGGCCCGGCGATGGCCTTTCTGTTTCCCAGGCCACCGACCATTGGGGTTTGCTAGGTGTTGGTCCTACCATTTAGTTCTGGAACCAGAAACAGACCACCATCGGACTTCCATCCTGGGTTGGTTTTCTAAGTTTTGGGTCCTTTGCCCCTTTGGGCTTCTCAGCTGTGGGCCAAGCGGGCCAAACATGCAGGCGGCCTTGAGGCTCACAGAGCCTGGCACTTGCCAAGAATACTTGTACATTGGCAGCCCACTCCAGTACGCTTGCCTGGAAAATCCCATGGACGGGGAGCCTGGCAGGCTGCAGGTCGCAAAGAGTTGGACACGACTGAGCGACTTCACTTTCACTTTCTTTCTCTCCTTTGCCCACTTTGTTATGTTTGGATATCTGGCTTAGGGTTCAGCACCCAGTCACCCCCGATTTTAGGCTCTGCAGGGGCCTGTGGAGGGAGTTTCCCTGACAAGCAGAGCGCGAGCCCCCCTTCCTTGGGGGTGCTCACTCCCAAGGCGGGGGTGTCCTCGGAGGGGCCCCGTCCAGGGAACCCGGGTCCCAGCCTTGCCTTCTGTCTTCCAGGCAGGCCTGGCCTCCCCGGAGAACTCGGAGCAGCTCATCATTGCCCTGGAGCCCGAGGCAGCCTCCATCTACTGCCGGAAGCTGCGGCTGCACCAGATGACTGATCTGAGCAGCAAGGCCGCAGTCAACGGGTACAGCTCCAGTGACACAGTAGGAGCTGGGTTTGCACAGGGTACCTGCTCTCTCTCTCCCCTCCCTGCCGTCCCCCTCCGGCCCCCTGCATGTGTCTCTGCCTCGGAGTTTGCAAAGGCACTCAGTGCCGTCAGGAGACCTCAAGATGCTTCTGGAGGAGGCTGGACTTAAGTGTCTCTGAGCTCAGCAACCCTCCCCCCAACCTGGCCCCTCCAAGGACCCTGTAAACTCAGCAGTGGTTCCCCTAGTTCATCACCCACCCAAGTGCCTAAGGGGAGGACCCTTCTCTCCAAGAACGTGAGAGCAGTCCAAGAGTGGCTCTTGGCCATGCATTTTACTTAGGCTTTTAAAGCTTTCCTATTAACTGATTCTTCATCTAATTCCACTGGCCTGTTATTAATGCCTCCATTAAGACTGTTGATTTATCGCTGACTCATTCATTGGGGCCGCTTTGATGCGCTCATTGTGAATCTTAACTATAAACCTGAGAGTAGTGATGAAAAGGGCGGACTTGCCCTGAGGGGTTGATGCTCATTTAGGGAGGAGCACCGCCCAGGGAGATCCAGGATGGGCGTTTTAAGGGCCTTTTTCTCTCCAATACTGGGTTGGCCAAAAAGTCTGTGACAATTTATGAAAAAACCTGATACCAAGTTGCTCACAAGCTTGCTCCTCAGAACTGCTTTCCCCTGCAATGCAGGGCTCTGTAGATCTGTTCAGGGCCATGGAGTCTGCAGAAACCTTGGGTCAGTCAGAGCCACGTGGGTGAACACGGGTGCTTAGGAGCTGTGAGGGGTGGCACTGTGCACCCCAGCTCTGAGCTCTCTGCCCAAGTGAGGACTTCAAGAGCACCCCCCATCACTCCAGCCCATCTCCATCCTGCCCCGGAAGGCCCAGGTCCTGGAGGAGGAGAGGGATGACATGAGTGAGGACTGTCACCCGTTGGTCCCAAGTTTTCCCTGTTGTTCAGCTTGAAGCCTGTTTCTGCACTGCCTGGGGTGCTGGGCCCCAGGCTCAGCCTTGGCGGGTGCACATTCCTGCCCAGACAGGGCTCTCTTCCTCTTTACTAGGTGACTCTGGCCCAGCGGCCACTGCTCTGCATTTTTAACCTAGGATGGAGGAGTCTGGGAACCTGAGCCATGAGACAGTGGCAAGAAGCTCACTTGTCACCAGGCTGCTGCCCCCTCAGCCTGCCAGGGCCATGTGTTTGCCGCCTGGATCTGATTCACCCAGAATGAACGGAAACAGGCTTCCCTTCAAGTCTCGGGGCTCGATTTGCCTTTTTCTCACAAGGCTAGCCTCACTGCTAACTAAACCCAATGCATTCACGTTTTAAATATTCAGGATCGTTGTTTTAATTGGAAAAAAGAGGAATGTCTTACTGGACTCTCTATTTCATATACTGATTCTTACTCAGTTGTTCATAGATAGCAGCTCATGCCACAATTAGCTGATTCAACACAGCTCTCCTTGACACTTCTTAAGTACAACATTCACATATGAGGGAACTGTTAGAATGTTTGCCTTTCCCAAGAGCTCAAGAGTTTTTGTATCTCTTTCTTTTAACGTATCCTATCATGCCCACACTGCCCCACGTCTGTGCCTTGTGGAATTTGCTGTTGTTTTCTGTGCTCAGAGGGGTGTCTTTGGTTTTTGAAATCCTCATGTTGTTGGCCACCACCCCTCAGAGGGTCGGTGAGGCAGGGGTTCCATCTTAACCCCGCTTTTTGGTGAGAACCTCCCTTCCAGAAGGACAGAGTGCTGTGTGGCCTGGCAGAGTGCTTAATCAGGGTACCCAGGACGGCATCAGTAGCCTGAGCACCACCCCCCTGCCATTCTCTGCCCTCTGATGCCCCTCCCTGATGGATGCCCAGTGGCCACCACTGAGGAGACCAGAGCTGGCACTCTGTCCCCAGCACCGCAGAGTTTTCTGTTGGTATTATTTGACTCCAAAAAGACTTAAGGACGTTAGTAAAGGCTCCATTTTTCACAACCTTGGGCATATGTGCCTGAAAAACAGGATTTTTTGAGAGCTCAGAAGGTATTTTATTAGCCTCACTTGGCCGTTTTTTACACATGCCATTTTCTTAGCCACCTAGACTGTTTTAGAAAGTCAGTACCCACTGCAAAGTGTTCAATGTAAGTTCATCTGGAGCTGGGAATAGGGGAGACACCCTGAGTTCGGGGACCCCTCCCAGGCCTGCCGGAGCCCTTTAATCAGGGATGACCTGAGGAACTTAAGGCTGGCCCGATGCTGATTTTTGCCATTCTAATCCCCAGAGGAGATGTTCTTTTGTGAACATTGTGCTCCTTGCTGAAGGAGGCTGGAGGGTCAAGGGTCCTTTATTGGATAACAAGCAGCAGATGGATTTGTAGGGCTGAGGGACTAAAAATGTGAGTGGTGGATTAGAGCCTTTGTCTGTAAAACCAGGATTGCTCTAAGCTGTTCACGGTAGGGGTCGTTTGTTGGGTTCCCTGTCTCATACTAGGTGCTTTGCTTTCCTCATCACCTACTGTGTGCCTGTTGTCACAGTGGGTCCTGACAACAAATCCGAGGGCCAGTCCCTGCTCAGCCTGCGTGGAACTTGAGTCAAGCAGTATCGTCCCATTTTATGGATGAGGAAACTGAAGGCAGAGAGGTTAAGTGATTTGCCCCAATTCCCATCGTGCCTGTGCTCTGGTGCTTCCCAGACTCCCTCCCACAGCATCTTTCCCTCCTTTTAACATTCGTATTCGGCTTTTACAGACTTCACTCTAAATTGTTAAGTCTCAAAGGCAGGGGGTCGGCGGTCTGAGGCTTCATTTCAGGCTGCAAGACAGAGTCGTGGGAACGGCAAGTCCCTTGACCTCCCTGACCTGGATTCCTCGTCTGAACACAGGACGCCGATTTGGGCCCTGTCCATCTCACGGGGCTGTCGGGAGCCAGCGGGAGATGAAATACCCGTGCCAGGCATCACAGCCACGAAGTACCCCAGCCAGCTTAGGTTGTCCCGCCTCGTGCAGGGAAAAGGCGGCGCCGGCTTAGCTCGGTTCGGCCGCGCCACCTTGTGGCGGAAGAACATATCGACTTCAACGGGGTCTGGAAAGGGCTCCTGGCCGGTTTATCCCAGATCCAGTTAGGAAAACATACCCCGCATTCCATGTATCAGACCAAGTGCCTTGATGTGAAATTATTTAACCAAGCGCACTGCAGGCCATTTGGCAGACAGCTTCCTCCCTAGGGCAGCAGAGCCAGGAAACTGACCTATTTTATTTCTATTCCCCTGAAACTGTTCCTGGAGGAAGGGAATCTCAACCACAGTGAGCTTTTCAGCAGGGCATTGGCTATCTCCAGGCAGATGAATAGATGGAGGCTGGTGGCAATAGCTCCTTGTTGTGGAAGAGCTGGCTTTGTCATCCCCCATGTTGTATTTATGTAATCATTCTGATCAAGATCACCGAATGTTCTCTTCCCAAACCTCCCATGCTCTTTCATCTCCACTGACTTCAGGGACTGTGGCTCTTTCATGCTTTCTCACCCGTTGTTATTTTCTTTGTGTTGGCCATTAGCTAAGGAACACATACGACGTAATCGGCAGAGTCGGACTTTTTTGGTGGAGAATGTCATAGGAGAAATCTGGTCCGAGCTGGAGGAAGGTAGTGTCCTTGAATGTCGTTTGCCCCTGCTGGATTTTGTGTGTGTGTGTGTGTTGCAAAAAATGCATTCCTATTTGTTCCTTTTACACTTTTGGAAAATGTTCCAAATCAGTTGGTCTTACAGACCTGCTTGCCCAGGGAGAGCTCTTTTTGGAGCTGTAATTTTGCACGTTCTAAAACCATATAGGCTCTTCAGAAGAAAAATAGGAGCTGGAACTCACCAGCTCCAGAGTAAGCCTTGTGTTAAACAGCAGGTCATTCGATGGTGCTCTTACCTTGGCAGAAGTTGGCGACTTGTATGTGCCAGGTATGCACTGTCGTGTGACATGAATGCTTTAGTCTTAAAGATTCATTATTCTGTGTTCACAGTCCATGCTAACCAGCACTTCTGGGCAGACATTATCTCATTCTCTTTAGTCATGAATCACTCGCTGTGCTGCTAATAAGCAAAACCATTGTATTAATGGGTGTTGATGGAGCTTAGCTGGGTACACCGTCATCACCTGCCAGATTGTTCCAAGACACAGTGGACAAGTGGTCTGTATAAAGGATGGCTGTTTTGTATCAGGTGACAAGTATGTGGTGGTGGACAGTGGCGGTGGCACCGTAGACCTGACAGTCCATCAGATACGGCTACCAGAGGGACATCTGAAAGAACTGTACAAAGCAACAGGTGAGCCTGAGAAAATGAGGGAAATGGCTAATTTTCTCATACCTGAGCTGTTTTGCTCATTTCTGATTTCTCTCAGCATCTCATTCAATGCCATGAGCATGTGGGATTATGAGCAGTATGGATATGTGAGACCAGAGAGCAAAATGCCATTAAATGGCCTTTAAACACAAACCGCCATAACTTGGGTCCGGGCCTAAAGTGAGCCTGTTTCAGATCCTGGCCATGATCATCACCTGTGATCTGGTGCTGTGGCTAAGCTTTCCAGGGAGGTCGCGGGATGAGACCAGCAAAACCAAAGAACGTGCTCGTCCTCTTAATGGGCATGGGAAGGATGAGTAATTAGTAGATCACAGGGACTTGGTGAGGTCTGCTGGCTTTCCAGATGCTGTCCTTAGATTTCTTGGACAGGAATGCCATGATGCTTCTAATTAGCT
Organism: Muntiacus reevesi; assembly: GCF_963930625.1. NCBI lineage: Eukaryota > Metazoa > Chordata > Mammalia > Artiodactyla > Cervidae > Muntiacus > Muntiacus reevesi. The sequence continues at coordinate 158,674,186 of NC_089250.1, read as the reverse complement.
AAATGCACTGATTTTATTTAAAATGTAAATAATTTTAAACTGATTGCTGACGATGATTTCTATAGGAAAGTTTTCCCATGTGGAATAAGAAGAACCTAAGGGTTTTAAAGAATAAGTAGTAAAAACACACAGCTGCGGTCTGCGGGCTAAGTGGGCCTATGTTTGAGCTACTGTCTTTGGCAAAACCCAGGGTAGGCTGCTTCTCAGACTTCAGATTCTGTTTCTGTTTTTAACAGAGTGGTCTCCCATTTTGTTCTTGACCCAGGTGGACCCTATGGATCTTTAGGAGTAGACTATGAATTCGAAAAGCTTCTGTGTAAAATATTTGGAGAGGATTTTATTGAGCAATTTAAAATCAAGCGTCCTGCAGCCTGGGTTGACTTAATGATTGCATTTGAGTCTCGAAAAAGAGCGGCTGCCCCGGACCGAACTAACCCACTGAACATCACCCTGCCCTTCTCCTTCATTGACTACTACAAGAAGTTCCGGGGACACAGCGTGGAGCACGCCTTGAGGAAGAGCAAGTGAGTCGGGCTCTCATTTGGCTCAGGACAGGGGTAGAACATGTTGATGGGAGGGAGGAAGGGGGTGTGGACTCTGATTTCACACACTTGCTGTGTGACCTTGGGCAAGTGACTCAACTTTTCTGGTCCTTAGTTTTTTCATCTGGAACATGGGCATAATTCCACTTAGCTCAAAGGATTGCTGTGAGGGTGAAATGAATTCATATACGCTTAGCACAATGCCTGGGACCTAGAAAGTGCTATTCATGTGTTAGCTATGATTATGCACTAAAAAGTTAAGCTTTACAAAAGCAGGGAAGTTTGGCTCCTGCTTTGTCCCCAGTGTCCACAACAGAACCTGAGGCATAGGTGGTAGGTACTCAGTAAATATTTGTTGAATGAATTATCACCCTGTCTTTTGCATGAGACTTTGGCTTTCACTGTATCAGGAGAGGGTTGGCCAGAGCCCAAAGTAAAAAGAAATGGAAGAGGTTGTGCCTTAGCTTTTAAGCTCCTAAGGGTCTAGATCCTGGTGGTTTAGGGTATTACTATGGGGTGTTTGGACTTTCAGACCCCCTTGCCCCCTTAGACGTGACAGTTGTTCTGCCAGGGCCCGTGACTTGGGTATCCTTTCTACACTCTCACTCTCTCTCTCCCTGCCCCACAGTGTGGATTTTGTCAAGTGGTCCTCACAGGGGATGCTGAGGATGAGTCCAGATGCCATGAATGCCCTTTTTAAGCCGACTATCGACAGCATCATTGAGCATCTCCGTAAGTGATCAGCCAGGGCTTGGCCACTCCGTGGGGCAGGGCCAAGAATGGGGACTGGCGTTTCCAGCATCACCCACCAGTATATGTGAAATCGGGATGGCAGGGGATCCAGAGTTTGGCACCATGGGTCAGGGCCCCAGCAGGAGTGGGCAGGGCCTGGGCATGTACGAGGGCAGCTGCTGGGCCACAGGTACTGCAGAGCAGCCCAGAGCCCCTCCTCACCTGGGCTTTTTGTTTGGCTTCAAAAGTCAGGGAGCTGGGACCTCTAAAGCAATATTCTGATCGAGTGACAGGCCTTAGTGAATGGATGATCCTTGGTTTATCAGAATAAATTAGAAACCATAACCTCTGCTGGGAAGGAGGAATGGTTGTGTAAACCAAAGAAAGGTCTATCCCCCGCAGCAGCCCCCCAACACACACACCAGGGCCCTCACCTGGGGACACAGTAGACTCACCAGGGCCTCTTCCAGTATCCAGGGCCTCCACTTCCCACTCCGTACCTAGCCAATCATAACCCCCAGGGGTGGGGTGGGAATTTGATGAAAACCAAAGAATAATATTTCTAACAGCCTGCCTTGACTCACTTCAGAGAACCGCAGGTTTGGAGAGGGCGATGGGGTATTCACTTACATCTAACAAAGAACTACTTAAACTGATCACCATCTTGCTGTGAAAATGGGTTTCTACTTAGCAGTAGCTTGAGTCTTTATTCCTGCGCATACTGATGTACAGACCTCCTTTCTTTAAAAATAATATATATATATTTATTTTTGGCTGTGCTGGGTCTTGTTGCTGCCTGAAGGCCCTTCTCTGGTTGCAGCGAGTAGGGGCTACTCTCCAGCTGCAGCGCGCATGCAGATTTCTCAGGCCGTGGCTTCTCTTGTTACCAAGCACAACCTCTAGAGTGTGCGGGCAGCTCTAGAGTGTTCAGGCTTTAGTAGTTGTGGCACGTGGGCTTAGTTGCCCTGCGGTAGGTGGAATCTTCCTGGACCAGGGATCGAACTGGTGTCCGCTGCATTGCAAGGCGGATTCTTAACCACTAGACCACCAGGGAAGCCCATCAAACCTCCTTTCCTTAAAGGACTAGCTCTGCAAAAGTATTCTGTTTGAGTTCAGACCAAAAGTGTCTTCCATTTGGTCCATTCCCCACATCCTCAGGCCACCCAGTCCCCCTTGGCTTTTGGTGACAGGTCGCTTGTCCCTCCCTCTTCCCTTTCAGGGGACCTGTTTCAGAAGCCGGAGGTGTCCACGGTCAAGTTCCTCTTCCTGGTGGGCGGCTTCGCCGAGGCGCCCCTCCTGCAGCAGGCGGTGCAGGCTGCCTTCGGCGACAAGTGCCGCGTCATTATCCCCCAGGACGTGGGCCTCACCATCCTCAAGGGTGCCGTCCTCTTTGGGCTGGACCCCGCGGTCATCAAGGTGCGCCGGTCCCCGCTCACCTACGGGGTGGGCGTGCTGAACCGCTACGTGGAGGGCAAGCACCCGCCCGAGAAGCTGCTGGTGAAGGACGGCACCCGCTGGTGCACCGACGTCTTCGACAAGTTCATCTCCGCCGACCAGTCCGTGGCCCTGGGCGAGCTGGTGAAGCGCAGCTACACCCCGGCGAAGCCCTCCCAGCTGGTCATCGTCATCAACATCTACAGCTCCGAGCTGGACGACGTGAGCTTCATCACCGACCCCGGGGTGAAGAAGTGCGGCACGCTGCGCCTGGATCTCACCGGGGCCAGCAGTACCAACGTGCCCGCCCGCAGGGAGATCCAGACCCTCATGCAGTTCGGGGACACCGAGATCAAGGCCACGGCCGTTGATATAGCCACTTCCAAGAGTGTCAAGGTTGGGATCGACTTCTTAAATTACTAACCGACCCTCCCCGCCGCCTGTCCCCGCCGTGGACTCGGCTCACCCGCATCTGCTGACCTCAACCCTGACTGTTCTTTCCCTGCCCTTGACCCTTGCCATCACCCATCTGAATTCCAGCGGGGAAGATGAGAACAGCCAGGGCTAGACATAATTAGGGGATGTTTCTGAGGGCACACTGGAGTCAGAAATACTGTCGGCAGTGAAGATGGAGGTTGGGGAATTGGAAGTTTGAGCATCCTAGAAGCGCAGCTAGTGTTCACAGGTGAAAGTGGTGGAACGCCCGCCTGACAAGGGAATCAGTACATTTCTGTAGCAGTGATTGGGCTGGGGTTGAAAGAGATCTCCCTTCCGTAAACTTAGGATGCCCTATCGCAACCTTTCCAGATTTTAAATATGATCTTTGAGCCAAGAGGAGACTCTTCATCTCTCTGAGACTTTTCTTTTTACATATTTTGGATAGCAGTCCATATAAAATGCCATCCATCTGCAGTTAATTCCTTTTCATCATCATGTGATTGGAAGTGGTGACTCAGTGGGAGCTTGGAGGGTTTTTTTAGCTGGTGGGAGAAGCCTGCCTACACTGGGCACTATTTTAGGTTCTCATAATTTAACTTCCAAATAGGTTCAGTGGAGAATAACTGCAGCTTCAGCTAATCCGCTAGGATTTGTGAGTGGGAGCGCTGACACCTCAGATTTTCAACAGGTGAAAATTTGCTTCGAGGGAAATGGATATCAAGCTACTGACATATCCCAGGTTATTTATATGCTGGGAAAGAACTCCCCAAAGGCCAAATCCTGATTTCTGAATTCATAAGTAATTCAAGTTAACCTTGGTAGGATTCTGTGTGAGAAATGAAGTCACAGGTTGCCTTGTTCACATCACCAAGCCTGGGTGTGAACATGGGAACAGGCTTTGGAGCGGCCTCTCTCCTCAACTAGCACACACATTTTCAACTAATTCCCTCCTCCCGGCTCGCCCTCATCTCCCTAAGAGTTTTTTGGCCATTTAATTCCACATTTTGGAAAGATTACATTAGTGATACACAGGCAGAGAATCTGTTCTACGAAATGTTTCGTTAAAATCTTCCGTTTCTAAACTTGAACTGAAGATTCTACCTACAGGCATTCAGAGATCCATACTGAAGGAATGAAGCTGTTTTGTTTTTTTGTTTTTCCAAAGCAGATCTGTGGATCTCCCATGCAAGAACCGCCTGGGGGCTTCTTAAAAACAGGTTCTTGGATCCTCTCCCTTTTATGAACTTGAGAGGGAATACGAATCTGCATTGTTTAGTAAATGCCAGAGGGGACTGTGGCTGAATTGGAATCTGAAAATTCCCAACTAGGTTTTTTGAAAGCTGTGGCACAGACTGCAGCCTCAGGTTAGGTTCCTTGAGGGAGAGGATCTACAAGTGAAGGGCCAGGAGCCCACCCCTTGCCCTCTGGGGAGTGGGGCTGGAGCTCCACCTGGCTTGGGGATGGCAGGGCCTGGGAGGAAAGAGATTGGAAGAAGGGCAGCCGAAGAATGGGGCAGATGAACCAACTGGTGTGTGTGCCTGCTCCCCATCCTTCTCCACTTGCAAAGCCAGTCTTCCACTTTCAGGAGCCAACTGCAGGAAAATAATCCAGAACCTGACTCACAGCCCTTCTGATCTGTTCAAAGCTGTCTTTTCCACCTGCTGGAGTTCAGTCAGTTTTAAATCACTGAAGGCATGCATAATAAAAGAGGGGAACATGGTTGAGCCACTAACTTTGAACACAAGTCGGATTCACAAACCCATTATCACAGCCCATTATCATATGCAGATTTTAAATAGCATTTCCAATTTCATTTTAACGCGTCTCCTTTTTCACATCGCTTGCTGCAGAATTCCCTACTAGAATGTGAAACACGAACACAGCAAAGAACTGGAGAATGCTAGTCACATCCTTAGGAGCCGGGTTTCGCATCCAGGCACAAAGGTGTGCGCGCTAGGGTCCTCTTGCTGCCTGCTCTGCTTCAAAAGCTTAATGTTCTGGGTCATTCTTTGGTGTTGCCAGCCATACTCTACAAACAAGACTTTTCAATTGAGTTATAATATAATTTTATGTACATATAATATTAGAAAATTGTACAGAATCTTGATTTCTACAACGTGCTTTTCTTGTTAAAAAAGAAAAAAGGGGAAAATGCTCATTGAATTTTGTTGATGACATTGCTGCCTTTAATTTTCCATGGCTTCATTTCTTGACTGTGCTTCATTTGTACTGATGCTAAGCTATGGACTGTGTGTGTAGACTCAACAATAGACAGAGGTGCCTAGGGTCAGAGTCCTCTAAGAAATAGACCAGATGGGTCGACAGCTTCACCAGAGCTTGCTACACATGCACATCCTTCCCAAAGGTTCACAGTTTATATTTAAAGAAGCATAATAATGTATTGATTCTCCTGTCCTGTCTTTGAGAGCTGAACCGTCTGGCTCTGTAAACCTCAGGACCGTGCAGAGAAACCGCCAAAAAATGTGCCCCGTAGGGTTGTCAGCCTCTCCTCTTGGGGCAACGCGATCACTCCGAGGGCAGAATGGTGATGTTTTCAGGACACCAGAATCAAAGGAAGGAGTCGGGTAGTACACAGATTCAGCCTTCCTACTGGACTAAGTGTGAGTAATAGAGTCACGTCCTTTTTGTGGCTAATCTAAGGCCTTTCCCGCCTTCTGTTAAGGATGTCTCCTTGTCCACTATTTCTCTTCAAGGAAACGGTTGAAATTTGCAATGTTGGCAAAAAGATAATGGAGAGGGGGTGATGATTTTACTGGATTTTCTTCTGTCCCCAGTGATGCAGTCCTAATAATCACACTTAGAATCCTCAAATCCATCCCTCCCCTCTCCTCCCCCCACCCCCAGAAATATTCTAGAGTAAAAGCACCGGATAGGTACAATCGGGGCACGTTTTCTAATCTTAGAAAGTTTGTAAAAGGCCTGTTGTCTTGATCCATTATTCAGTTGTCCCTGGCATATTATCTGAGGTTCAAGTTTCTTAGAAGACCTGTCAAAGGATCTCCTTTGTACACAGAAGGCATTAATAAATGTTGAATGACAGACAAGTTATAGACAGACACGATAGGAAAAAGGAGACATACAAGTGCTTTTGCAGATGGATGGCTAAGATGAGTCCAGATTACAGAGCCTGCCCTACCCTTAGAATGTTATTTAGATCAAGTTTAGCTTTTAGAGTCCAGGTCTGGTTAATTGCCAGGGTGGCAAAGAATCGCATGCACCAATATAAACAGGAGTCAAAATGCATTATTAGTCAAAGATCGAATCACACATGGTAGAGATGAAATAGCTGTGATTAAACTGCATATTTATGCTGGGAAACGGCTTAAGTGGATGACTAGTATAAAGTTGTTGGCCATAACATCACATCTCTCATCTGCTTGGAATATGGAACTGTATTCTAAAATATCAGCCATTGGGGTCTGTTCACTAAAGGATAAATTAAAACTTCACAGAACTTTGCAGCAGTTCACAATTTGATTGTATCTGCAAACTCTTCTTCACAGATGTCTAATAAAGCAAAACTCTGGATCTCATATGGCCTGGACTTTTTTTTTTCCCACTAAATTTGTAAATGGAATTATAGATACATTACTGACCTTCCCCTCTACCCCATCTCTGGTGGAAATTGATTTTCAGGTCCTTTCTTAGGTGTTACAAGCTTTTTTAACTTTCACTCCAATCAGACGGGCTTTCCTGATGGCTCAGTGAGTAAAGAATCTGCCTGCAAAGCAGGAGACACAGGAGACATGCATTTGATCCCTGGGTCGGGAAGATCCTCTGGAGGAGGAAACAGCAACACACTCCAGTATTCTTGCCTGGAAAATTCCATGGGCAGAGGTCTGTTGTCTTGACCTGTTAGTCAGTTGTCCCTGGCATATTATCTGAGGTTCAAGTTTTTGAGAAGAACTGTCAAAGGATTTCCTTTGTACACAGCAGGCATTAATAAATGTTGAATGACAGACAAGTTAGGAATCCCATAGATGGTGGGCTACAGTCCATGGGGTCCCTCAGAGTTGGATACAACTGAGCGACTAAACACATACACCAATAAGACTTGGCTCCTCTGTTTACTGGAAACCAAGCCTTCATCAACATCCATTGGCCCCCTTTCTCTTGAGCCCAAAGAAAGCAGCCCCACCAGAAAGAAGGCAGAAAAGCCACCGTGACCACTCACAACTCCACTGCACCTAAATGAAAGTCATGTAAAAAGAAAAGCAAGAGGCCAAGCATGGATGACTTGGCTTGTCCTCTGGTGTCCCAGCAGGCACGCCTAGCTGGCTGCTGAATCTAGGGTTTTGTGTTACTTCCAGACTCTAAGTGTGGGTCAACCTCCATCCAGAGGTGGCTCTAAAAACTTCTGGAGAGTCAGAGGTGAGCCCTAGGACCCTGTTGTTGTTGTTCAGTCACTAAGTCGTGTCCGACTCTTTGTGACCCCACGGACTGCAGCACGCCAGGCTTCCCTGTCCTTCACCATCTCCGAGAGCTTACTCAAACTCATGTCCATTGAGTCAGTGATGCCATCCAACCATCTCATTCTCTGTCATCTCCTTCTCCTCCTGCCTTCAATCTTTCCCAGCACCACGGTATGGGTTCTTCCTTAGGGGGTAGCTCCACTGAAGTTTCATCTGAAGTTCAATGCCCCTGAGGAGGGGTGGGGAAGTCTGGGAGGTGGAGTGAAATGTGTATTGTGAAAGTAGGGCCATCAGGCCGTCGGGATGCAGTTTCCTCGTCTGTAGAGGGGACAGCTGCAACTGGCAGTCTGTTCAGGCCATGCAGTCCCTGATCCGGTCACACAGTGGGCGTCTTGCGTTCAGACCCATGTGAAAGTTCAGCTCCCATAAAATGAGGATGGTCAGAAGGAGTACGGTACTGCCTGCCCAGCATCCTTCACTGGGTGCTCGGTCCCCTTTTCACGCTTACTGTCCTGGTCCACCTGGAGATTCTCCTAGTAAGGGACACCAGGCTGCAGGTGCAGGGGTGTGAGAAGCCCAAGGGAAGCCGCCTGGACAGAGCCTCCCCGTCCCTCCCAGGCTGCTCCCCCCAACCCTGCAGAGGCCTGTTCCCACCAATCCTCTCCCCGCCAGCCCAGGCTTCCCGAGTGTCCACATAAGAAAAGCTGGCTTTGAGCCGGATTCCCTAGTGCACGCCCCCACCCAATTTCCACACCCAGAAAGGCCTCACCTGCGGGAGACCATGTACTCTGAACAGAGAACAGCTTCGGAGGCAAAATCTTGCTGGGAAAATCCCTGGATTTCACCCCAAGAGCAGACGCTGAGCGAGTCTCCTCTGACTCCCGGGGGGGGCTTCCAGTCAAGAGGCAGAAAGCTGAGGAAGGGGGAGGGGCAGGCGGGGGGTGCGACTCCGCCCCCTTTCTCCTCCCTTCGTCCCGCGGGTGGGGTGAGCGCACAAAGGCCGGGGAGCCAGGTGGTCCGGTGGAGGCCAGGCGTGGGCAGGGAGGCCTGTGGGGCTGTGACCCAGGCCGGCCGAGGTGAGGACCCTGGAGTGGGGCAAGAGTGGGGCGGCGGGGTGTCCGCGCTTTCTGATTGGTTCTCCGGCCCCATCCCAGCATTGCTCCTCCCCAGCCTCTTCCCTGCAGGCCTCCTCCAGGCAGGCCTCAGGGCGTGGTGAGCAGCCCACCATCCACCCGCGCAGATCGCTACCCTCTCCCCAACCACGCGCGCTCACTTCTGTCCCCACCGGGCTTCCCAGGTGGCTCAGCGGTGAAGAATCCGCCTACCACGCTGGAAACATGGGTTGGATCCCTGGGTCGGGAAGAGCCCCTGGAACAGGAAATGGCAACCCACTCCCATATTCTTGCCTGGGAAATCCCATGGACAGAGGAGCCTGGCAGGCTATAGTCCGTAAGCAACTAAACCACCACCAATCCTGCGCCCAGAGTTTAGACGGCCTGACCTCCTTGGACGCAGAAATCTTCAAAAAATTGCTTAACCTCTCTGTGCCTTATTTTACCATCTGTAAAATGGGGACTGAAACAGAAATTAACCCTTAGGGCAGCGGTGCGGATTTAACAAAGCTTCCCTTAGTGGCTCAGATGGTAAAGAATCTGCCTGCAGTACTGGAGACCAGGGTTCCATCCCTGGGTGGGGAAGATCCCCTGGAGAAGGAAATCGCAGGAATGCAGTTCTGTCTTCAGTCGTGTGGTAGCAAGTGAATGTCTGAACTGTTAAAATTCCCATCACTGCTGAGTGTACCGTGATGGAGACCCTCTCCTCTACCCCTGAGGCCATTTGTCTTGGCCACAAAGGCATCACTTTTGAGATGAACTGGCTGGGCAGGGTAGATGCCAGATGCAGGACCTGGCCTGTATTAAGGCAAGCACAGGCCATCCCAGAAGGAGGAAGGGGTCTGGCTCTGGAGACAGCATCCATGTAAACTGATGCTGTGTGGTATGCCACCCCGCCACCCCCGCAACCCCAGCTTGGACTCCATGCCAACTTTAGAGACTTCTGATCCTTTCCAGCCTCAGCTTACTCTAATTCTTCATTATGTCCTGCACATTGAATGTCTGGTGGCATCCTTGGCTAATGCCGGTGCTTTCTCTCTGTCCCAATTCCCTGCCAAGGGCTCTGGCACATGTGCAGTGAGTTCTCTAGGAAGGGACTTCTGATGAGGTGATTTCATTCCCTCTTCCCTTCATTAACAGAGAGCAAAATCATGGAGTTTTCCAAGACCTTCATGAGACAGATGCCGATCACACCAGGCTACAGTGGTAAGTGGTGACGGGGCTGGCAGGGGGACCATCTCTGTCTCTTCCTTGCCCCATTGTCCATGTCTGACCGGTTTAATGGACCAGTACAGGCACTTTAGCATTTACAAGACTTGTTGAAAGTGCTCCACTGTTGACGATGGCAGATCACTGGGTTCTGATAAGTGGAGAAATATAATCTAGGGAGAATTCCATGGACTGTTCCATGGGGTCGCAAAGAGTCGGACACAACTGAGCAACTTTCACTTTCACTTTCAAATCCCCCAGGACATGGCCTGGTATCCAGGAAGCACTTATCTCATGTCTCATACATGCATTTGGACCTAGGTAGACACAGATGGGTAAACTGAGGCTCTGTTCCTCTGTGTTGTGCTGTTCTCAAGCACTAGGGCTGTCCTTACGGTCCCATGTCTTCCTGTGTCCCCTGGAGGGAGGGTGGCCAATTACTCTGGTTTGTTGGGAATGGTCACAGTTTTAGCACTGAAAGTCCTGCATCCCAGGAAACCCCTCAGCCCTTGGCAAGTCAGGAGAGCTAGTCACTCTATCCTAAGGCTTCTCCTTCTCGGTCTTCTGGGCTACTGAGAATTTACTAAATCACATCACGGTGGGTGATGAACCTAGTGCTCCCCAGAAGCCCTCTGCTCTCACATACAGGTATTCTCAGGAGGGGAGATTCATGGAGAATATTCCAAGGTTGCCCATCCTCACACTACTGGTGAGGTCCTACTGGTTGGTTAAGAGAATAAGCTTTGGGTTTTAATAAACTGGGATTCCAGTCTCTTCCTGGCCATTATCTACGTGATTGTAAGCAGTTTACTTACCTCTGTATGGTAAGGAGAAGTTTCTATAAAATGGTCATATTCGTTTCCTAGGGCTATTGTGTAAAACAGCAGACATTTATTGTTTCACAGTTCTGGAGGCCAGGAGTCTGAAATGAGGTATGGGCAGGACCGCGCTCTTTGATGGCCCCTGGTGGCATCATCTTGTTTTGTGGCAGCATCTCTCTAGTCTCTGCCCCCACCTTCCCATGACTTTTCTTGTGGCCATCTGCTCAGTGTCTCTGTGTCTTTGTTTCTCAGACCTCCCTCTCCTTTCTTTTAGAAGGAAACTGGGCATTGGATTTGGGAGTCCACCCTAAATCTAAGATGATCTCATTTCTGAATCCTTAATTACATCTGCAAAGATTCAATTTCCTGATAGGTTCACCTTCACAGATTTCAGGGGGTGGGACTTGGGTAGATCTATCAATTCAACCCACTATACGGGGTAGGGATAGATTCCTCATAAGATTATGGTGAAGATTAAAGGAGCTTTGTTGTTGTTCAGTCCCTAAGTGGTGTCTGACTCTTTGCAACCCCGTGGACTGCAGTACACTAGGCTTCCCTGTCCTTCACTATCTCCTGGAGTTGGCTCAAATTCATATTCATTGAGTGGGTGGTGCTATCCAACCATCTCATCTTCTGTCGCCCCCTTCTCCTTTTGCCCTCACTCTTTCCCAGCATCAGGATGTTTTCTAAAGAGTTGGCTCTTCGAATCAGGTGGTCAAAGTATTGGAGCTTCGCCATCAGTCCTTCCAACCAATATTTAGGGTTGATTTCCTTTAAGAGTGACTGGTTTGATCTCCTTGCAGTCCAAGGGACTCTCAAGAGTTTTCTCCAGCACCCTAGCTCAAGAGCATCACTTCTTTGGCGCTCAGCTTTCTTTATAGTCCAACTCTCACATCCATACATGACTACTGGAAAAACCATAGCTTTGACTATATGGACCTTTGTCAGCAAAGTGATGTCTCTGCTTTTTATATGCTGTCTAGGTTTGTCATAGCTTTCTTTATAAAAAACCGGGTGTCAATTTGATGGCTGCAGTCACCATCCACAGTGATTTTAAAGCCCAAGAAAATAAAATCTGTCTCTAAAGGAGCTGGCATACATTTGAAATATCTTGGCCCTTAGCAAGACTCAATAAAGGTTGTTTGTATTTCTGTGTGTGTGTGTGTATGTGTGTGTACACGTGTGCATACATATATGCAATCAGGTAAAATCTATGCAGATCAAAGTGGACCCTGATGAAGAAGAACCACTGTGATAAAGTCCCTGGGTGTCTAGGGTCTCCTCCATGTTGTTAATGTATCTTTTAATTGTCTTTTAATTGTCCAGCATATCTTTTAATCTCCCAAGTTCAACTGGGAGCCTGGATAATGGATGGAAGGCTTCCAGCACTGTCAAGAACAGTCTAATAATTCGAGTCTTCCAGAGCACATTTCTTGCCAGTGCAGAGGGTGAGGGTTACTGCCTTCAACTCTGAGGCCAGCTTTTCTTACCTGGGGATAAGAGCAAAAATGTTGAGCTTCAATAATGAGACTTATATATTTATATATTTATTTGCAATTTAAAGCTAAGCTTTAACCAGTTTTTTTTTTCCATTCTTTGTTCTTTTTAAAAATGGCCTTATTATGACAGCATTATAGTACTTAGGATTCAGCATCCAGTTTAAATAAATAGTTGTGTTTTACCCATACTAATTGTAATGATTATATGTTATTTTGTGGGAAATGCTGAAAAATTGTGCTCAGGGTGGGTCTCACAGATAATGAATTTACCTTTTTGTGTAATAGGTCTCAGCTTTTAATAAGCCCGCAATTTTCTGATGGTCCGACAAGAAAGATCCCAAATTGCATTTGGAAAGTGTCAAGGAAAATAAGCTTTCTCTCTAAAAAGATGAATAATTTCAATTACTCCTCAGACGATCATTTTGGCCCATTAAATGCTTTCCCCATTTGCCATTCGGACTGACATCGGGGGCTTTGCTATCAAAGAACATTACTGTCAGCGCCTTTGTGGAAACGGGCCTTCCCTCCCCACTCCAAGGTCATTTTTTGTGGCCTTGGGAGGACCCAGCGGCAGTGGAAACAATAGCACGGCTTGTATTCATGGCCTTTGGGGAAATGCAGTGTTGTCGGCCAAGGAAGAAATGGCCAGGGCTGGGCGGAGATTCTGGGGGTTTGTGCAGGATCTGAATCTCTTGCTGAAGGTTGTGATTCCCTCCTCGACTCTTGCAGGCTTCGTGCCCTATCTGAGCTGCCAGGGCACCTCCAGCGAGGACAACATGGGCCACTGTCTGAAAATCTTCCAGGAGAACACACAGCGGTATAAAGACCGGCTGGAGGAATTCCACTGCTCTGTGGCCGCTGCCCCAAAACTGAAACCTGTCCGCTCGGAAGGGACGGTCCTGCGGACACTGCACCAGTATTACCGGCAGTACCATCCCTTGAGTCTGGGTACTGGCTTCTGAACACTGGCCCCCCTTCACGTTGGGCCCCATTGCAAGGCCTGGCTGGCTTGTTGAGCAGCCGCCGAGAGTACCGTTCCAGATCCCCAGGCATCTAGGCAAAGTGGAGAGGCTCAGTTGCTTAGAAGGAGAAGGAAACATTTCCAGGGGGAGAGGGAGACAGCTGGGGAAGAGGGTGTTGGTACTCAGCTCCCTGGGTGGTCATCACCGAGGTTCCAAGAGCAGCTGTGGTCTCAGGGTGCGTGTGTGCTAAGTCACTTCAGTCATGTCAGACTCTGCGACCCTGTGGACTGAAGCCCACCAGGCTCTTCTGTCCATGGGATTCTCCAGGCAGAAAATACTGGAGTGCATCACCACACCCTCCTCCAGGAGATCTTCCTGACCCAGGGATTGAATCCACATCTCATGTCTCCTGTATTGGCAGGCGGGTTCTCTACCACTAGCGCCACCTGGGAAGCCCCTGTGGCCTCAGTAGTTATGACTTTTTAGTTGCTTTCTCTGTGCCTGGCACCGTTATTTCATTAACCACCCATGACAGCCGTATGAAGTCGATACTATTATTTCCACTTGAGCATAGTGTCCCTTGTCTGAGGTCAGACCTGGGGTTTTAACCCAGCTCCTCCAGGTGCTAGCTGGGCAGGAAGGGCTTTTGCACTGAATAACCACCATAATAACAGTGAAGAAAACAACTGATGATATGACTGTATAATGTTAATCATCAAAACAGTGATTTATCCTAACTGGTTTTTAAGGTCCAACATCCAACAGGAAAAATAATGAACTGATTATCTTTATTATTATTACTGTATCTGGAGACTTTTCAACACGTGCTAACTCACATGTTTGCCATGCCTTAGAAATTTCCCAGCCATTATAAGAAGCACCAGCCTAAGAGTTTGGGCTTTAGCCCAGCTCTGTGACTCTTTGCTGTGTGATGTAGGGCAGGTAGCTTCCCCTCTCCGGGTACAGTTCCTTCGTCTAAGGCAGGGAAGGATGGACTAGAGTCTCCCTAGGGTGCCTTCCAACTTTGAGGTTCTGGGACTCTCTGGTCTAATTCAATTCTTACAGCAACTGGAGGAGACAGAAGCAGGCAGTTATCTTTTATCTCACAAATGTGAGATTGCCGAAGGTCAACCCGCCAGGCAGCCAGAGCTAGGTGTGATGTGCCTTTTCCTGACCTACATGCTTCTCTTGTAGGTCAGCAGCAAATGCCTGAAGCTTTTGTGTTGTTGTTGTTAGTCTGAGAAAAGAGTGGGATCCGTTTAAGAGCAATAACTTGGGAATCAGAGAAACGCGGGTCTAAATCCTGGCCCTGTCACTTCCTTGCTATGTGACCTCGGCCAAGATTCTCTTCACCTCTCTGAGGCCTCAGTGTCCTGCTCCACAAAAGTGTTGGTGGTAATAGCACCGACTTCTTAGAGTTTGTAAGATAATGAGATGAGAGAGAGAGGAGGGCCTATGTAAAGCCCCACCAAATGCAGACACACAGAATAAACCAACCCGTGGTAGCTGTCCTCATCACGCTCGGAGCCTAGGGCTATCCCCAGGGCTGATTGTTGGGCTGCTGGCTGGCTTGGGAGCACTGCCCACTGGATGGCTTCTCAAAGCCCTCACGGAAGAATGGCATCTTTTTTATAGAATGCAAGAACATAAAGAAACCTCTCCATGAGCCCCCCATCCCCGGCTGGGCGGGCTACCTGCCAAGAGCCAGGGTCACTGAATTAGGCTGCGCCACACGGTACACCGTCATGGCCAGAAACTGCTACAGGGACTTCCTGGACCTCGTGGAGCAGGCCAAACAAGCACATCTGAAACCATATGAGGAGTAAGTCTGGCTTGGGTGGTAATTGCAGAGAGCGAGAACCAGGGGAAGAGCCGATCAGGGTTTCCAGATGCCCCCAGCCCAAAGCTAGAACTGATTTTTTTGTGTGTCTGATTTGTTTTTGCAAGGCGACTATGTTTGTAATTTGCAGGACCTCCCAAGTAGGCAGCCACGTCCTGCCCTCCAGCCCCCCACTTGTGCCCAACAAGCTCCAGAAACCCTGCTTCTGGTCTTTGCTGGTTTGCAGGGAGAGGCTGGGAGTAAAAACCAACAGGGCCCCCTGTCCTGGAAGCAACCTGAGGCTCAAGGTTGCTGAGGAAAGGAGATGGTAGGACACTGCTGGTAGTGGGACGCTTGCGGCCTCAGTTTTCTCTTCTGTAAGATGGAGATGATGATCCTTGAGGGTAAATCGTCAGGATCAGAAATGAATATACCATGCTCGTATGGGACCTGCATAGGTTATACTTATTTTTATCGTTAGTAAAAGGAATAACTAAGACTTTTGTTCTTACTTTAGAATATATGGAGTTAAGTCCACACCACCTCCTCCTACTCCTCCTCCAAAAGTTTTGTTGCATGAAGGGCTGCTGCCAAAATATCCAGATTTCTCTATTCCAGGTAAGGGGGGACTTTCTTTCCTGGCCTGCTGTTTTTAATGTGGGACCAGACGTTTGCAGTAGCCCCTCTGCTTCGCTGGACCACCTGCCTGCAGTGCGTGAGGCTGGTTTCTCTTCCAGGTGTGAGCTGTCCTACCCTCAGCCGAGCCTTGATGGAGGACCCCAGGCCCCTGATGACGTGTGACTGTACTCAGAGGCCAAGTGTTTGGTGCGGCGGGAAGATTTATCTAGAGCCACTGTCTGCAGGAAAGGACATGGAGGCGTAGGAGTGGAGAGCTTCCTAAGGAGAGGCGGATGTTACCGGGGGGTCAGAAGCTTCCCATTCTCACACGAGAGTGCTTTACACACCCAACAGGCACAGGGGAAAGTTCCTAAGAATCCTTTTCCCTGCCACCTGCATCCTGACCGTTGGGCAATAATATGTCATTCTTGATAAAGGCCTATTATCTTCGTGTGAGTATAAAGAGGAAACACCGCTCAGCCTTCTGAAGCTTTCTGTGGATTTTCTGCAGGTTCCATTGACCCTGATGGGTGGGACCGTCTCTTCCTGACCCCAGGGTAACATTGTATGCGTGGTAACATTGTGGCTGAAGCTCTAGCCCAGCCCTCTAATGATTCGGTCCCCATCAGTCACCTTGGGTCATGGTGTGGCAGTCCCCAACAAGGGCACAGAACCGTGCCCCCCCAACCCCAGTGTTTCAGAACCCCAGGCCAAGAAAGCCATTGTACTGGTTTCCTAAGACTGCTGCATGAGTACCACAAACCGGGTGGGATAAGACAGCAGAAATTTATTGTCTCATAGTTCTGGAAGCTAGAAGTCCACTTTCAAGGTGTTAGCAGGGTCATGCACCCTCCGAAACATTAGGGGAGAATCACTCCTTGCTTTTCCTCACCTCCTGGTGTTGTGTGTGTGTGCGCACGCATGCACATGCGTATGCACACGTGCATGTGTGTGCTCAATAGTATACAACCTCTTTGCAATCCTAAGGGCTGTAGCCTACCATGCTCCTCTGCCCGTGGGATTCGTCAGGCGAGAATACTGGAGTGGGTTGCCATTTCCTTCTCCAGGGGATCTTCCTGACCCAGAGATCAAACCCGAGTCTCTTGTGTCTCCTGCATTGGTAGGTGGATTCTTTACCTCTGAGCTACCTGGGGAGCACACCTCCTGGGCGGGCTGTTAATCCTGGGTGATCTTTGGTGCATAATCCCAGTCTCTGTCATCATGTGACTTCCCTGTGTCCCTGTGTCTTCACATGGCTGTTTCTAGTGAGGACACCAGTCATACTACCTAAGAGCTTACCCTTCTCCAGTATGCCCTCCTCTTAATTACAATTACACCGGCAACCATTGTATTTCCAAACAAGTCACATTCTGAAGTACTGTGATTAGGGCCTCAATATATCCTTTTGGGGGAGGGTGGGAGCTGGGGGTCAGGGGGAGACACAATTCAACCCTTAACACTGGCTGAATTTTTATCACTGACAGGCACTCTCACTGACTTTACTCTGAAGCCGTTGGCACAAAGAAGAAATCAGAAGCAGTTCCTGGTGTCATGAGGCCATTGTTATTAATATCAAAAGATTCAAAACTGCCTGCCAGGCCAGAAACTTTCCTGGTTAAGACTTTGCATTCCAGCACAGGGATTGTGGGTTCAATCCCTGCCTGGGGAGCTAAGATCCTGTATGCCTCATGGCCAGAAAACCAAAATATCAAAACATAGAAACAATATTGCAACAAATTCAATAAAGACTTTAAAAAAAAACTGCTGGGGCATAAGATGAACTGAGCCACTCTTGGGAGTTTTCCCCCAAGGTGGGAATTTTCACCTGGGCTCTCTGGATCCCCAAGTTTCCATGGGTAGAAATCAGTAGTCATGTCTTTGACTCTGATAGGAAATAAAGAACTGGAATGAGAAAAAAGTTACACCTTTGTTTTCACTAACCTCCAAGTGACACATAATATTTCCTTTGGTGATGAATGTAGGCAACAAACCACAGCTGTACCTGTCACCTTGGCCCAATATAAATCCCAGATCTTTTCATATCATATGACATTTGTTGCAAACAGCTTGAAATAATGTTGATCAGTACTTGTAATTATAGTTGTTATTGAAGATACTGTATCTATTCTCTAACATTGTTCTTCAGTGTACATATAAGCAAACACTTATCACAAATTTTTTCTTTTAGGTTTCTTGATAGAATTTCAATATAATTAGTTTGCTAATTATACTTCTCATGTATTATACTTTATATATTAAAAAAACATTGTTCTGAGAAGAGGTCCAAGGTTCACCAGACAGCCAGAGGGTGCAGAGCACAGAAATGGAAAGGAACCCTACCTGGGGAACAACTGAAGACGTGTGTAAAAGATGAGTGTCATACAAAACAACACCCCAAACCCAATGGGATGTGACATTACAATGCATCCTGTTAGTAGAAGATAATATGGCACTTCCCTGGTAGTACCATAGATAAGACTGCACCTGCCAATGCAGGAGACACAGGTTCAGTCCCTGGTCCAGGAAGATTCCACATGCCGTGGGGCAACTAAGCCCATGCACCACAACTCCTGAGCCTGCATGCTTCAAATACTGAAGCCCGCATGCCCTAGAGCCTGTGCTCCACAACACAAGAAGCCACCATAATGAGAAGCCTGTGCCTCAAAATGAAGAGTAGCCCTTGTTTGTCAAAATTAGAGAGAGCCACAAAGATCTACAGCACAGCCAAAAATAAATCATTAATTTAAAAAGATAATGTGATAGAAGAATGCTGTTGTGGAAAAATATTTATGGTAATAGTTTGTGCAAAAAGCAGCAAACAACAAACCCATGAGTACACACACACGCACACACAACAATTCTGTTTTTCTGTTTAAAAATTAGGTCGGAGGGGCCAAGGGAGCTAAACCATAATACTAACAGTGATTATTTGGCTGATGGTGTTATTGGTGTTTTTTACCTTCTTGTGTTTGTCCCAATTTTCTACAGCCAACAGGTATTGTTTTCACATTCAAAAAATATTTTCCTTATTTGAATTGGTAAAATCCTCTTTTGAAGCGATTAATACATAATCTTTTAGAGATTCCATGGTTAAATGAAAAAGGCCACAACTCAATAGAAAGTAGCTGCATGATCTTTCAAGGGCTAGGGCCAAGTTCAGTGAATAGTTGGGAGCTTTTCCAGCTTTTTTTTTTTTTAACACCCTGGGAGAGTGATCCCACAGTCCTGGGAAGGAGATCCATCCCTCATCTGCTTCAGGCTGGTGGTCCAGGCTGCTGCATGCGTACTGGCCCCTCAGAAATGAAGAACACAGGAGGCAATTCTGCCTGTTCCACTCTCCCTAACCTACAGAGTTTGCAGATGTCTGTTCTAGACCCAAAGTTTTGAAGTCTCTGCCCATGAAATTAAGGGGTTAGTTCAGTTCAGTCACTCAGTTGTGTCCAACTCTTTGCGACCCCATGGACCACAGCATGCCAGGCTTCCCTGTCCATCACCAACTCCTGGAACTTGCTCAAACTCATGTCCATAGAGTTGGTGATGCCATCCAACTACCTCATCCTCTAGAGTCGCCCCCTTCTCCTCCTGCTTTAAATCTTTCCCAGCATTAGCGTCTTTAACAATGAGTCAGTTCTTTACATCAGGTGGCCAAAGTATTGGAATTTCAGCTTCAACTTCCAATGAATATTCAGCACTGATTTCCTTTAGGATTGACTGCTTTGATCTCTTTGCTGTCCAAGGGACTCTCAAGAGTCTTCTCCAACACCACAGTTCAAAAGCACCATTTCTTCAGTGCTCAACTTTCTTTATGGTTCAATTCTCACATCCATACCTGACTACTGGAAAAACCATAAGTTTGACTAGATGAACCTTTGTCAGCAAAGTAATGTCTCTGCTTTTTAATATGCTGTCTATGCTGATCATGGTTTTTCTTACAAGGAGCAAGCGTCTTCTAATTTCATGGCTGCAGTCACCATCTGCAGTTATTTGGAGCCCAGAAAAATAGTCTCTCACAATTTCCATTGTTTCCCCATCTATTTGCCATGAAGTGATGTGATTGCATGCCATGATCTTAGTTTTTTGAAAGTTGAGTTTTTTTTTAATTAATTTATTTTAATTGGAGACTAATTACTTTACAATATTGTAGTGGTTTTTGCCATACATTGACATGAATCAGTCATGGGTGTACATGTGTCCCCCATCCTGAACCGCCCCCCCCATCCCATCCCTCAGGGTCATCCCAGTGCACCCGCCCTGAGCGCCATGTCTCATGCATCAAACCTGGACTGGCGATCTGTTTCACATATGGTGATATACATGTTTCAATGCTATTCTCTCAGATCATCCCACCCTCGCCTTCTCCCATAGAGTCCAAAAGTCTATTCTTTACATCTATGTCTCTTTTACTGTCTCACATATAGGGTCGTTACCATCTTTCTAAATTCCATATATATACAATAATATACTGTATTGGTATTTTTCTTTCTGGCTTACTTCACTCTGTATAATAGGCTCCAGTTTCACCCACCTCATTAGAACTGATTCAAATGCATTCTTTTTTTTTTTTTTAATTTTATTTTATTAGTTGGAGGCCAATTACTTCACAACATTTCAATGGGTTTTGTCATACATTAACATGAATCAGCCATAGAGTTATACGTATTCCCCATCCCGATCCCCCCTCCCACCTCCCTCTCCACCCGACTCCTCTGAGTCCTCCCAGTGCACCAGGCCCAAGCACTCGTCTCATGCATCTCACCCGGGCTAGTGATCTGTTTCACCATAGATAATATACATGCTGTTCTTTTGAAACATCCCACCCTCACCTTCTCCCACAGAGTTCAAAAGTCTGTTCTGTACTTCTGCGTCTCTTTTTCTGTTTTGCATATAGGGTTAACATTACCATCTTTCTAAATTCCATATATATGTGTTAGTATGCTGTAATGTTCTTTATCTTTCTGGCTTACTTCACTTTGTATAATGGGCTCCAGTTTCATCCATCTCATTAGAACTGATTCAAATGAATTCTTTTTAACAGCTGAGTAATATTCCATGGTGTATATGTACAACAGCTTCCTTATCCATTCATCTGCTGATGGGCATCTAGGCTGCTTCCATGTCCTGGCTATTATAAACAGTGCTGCGATGAACATTGGGGTGCACGTGTCTCTTTCAGATCTGGTTTCCACGGTGTGTATGCCCAGAAGTGGTATTGCTGGGTCATATGGCAGTTCTATTTCCAGTTTTTAAAGAAATCTCCACACTGTTTTCCATAGTGGCTGTACTAGTTTGCATTCCCACCAACAGTGTAAGAGGGTTCCCTTTTTTCCACACCCTCTCCAGCATTTATTGCTTGTAGACTTTTGGATAGCAGCCATCCTGACTGGCATGTAATGGTACCTCATTGTGGTTTTAATTTGCATTTCTCTAATAATGAGTGATGTTGAGCATCTCTTCATGTGTTTGTTAGCCATCTGTATGTCTTCTTTGGAGAAATGTCTGTTTAGTTCTTTGGCCCATTTTTTGATTGGGTCATTTATTTTTCTGGAATTGAGCTTCAGGAGTTGCTTGTATATTTTTGAGATTAATCCTTTGTCTGTTGCTTCATTTGCTATTATTTTCTCCCAATCTGAGGGCTGTCTTTTCACCTTACTTACAGTTTCCTTTGTAGTGCAGAAGCTTTTAAGTTTCATTAGGTCCCATTTGTTTACTTTTGCTTTTATTTCCAATATTCTGGGAGGTGGGTCATAGAGGACCCTGCTGAGATTTATGTCGGAGAGTGTTTTGCTTCTGTTCTCCTCTAGGAGTTTTATAGTTTCTGGTCTTACATTTAGATCTTTAATCCATTTTGAGTTTATTTTTGTGTATGGTGTTAGAAAGTGTTCTAGTTTCATTCTTTTATAAGTGGTTGACCAGTTTTCCCAGCACCACTTGTTAAAGAGGTTGTCTTTTTTCCATTGTATATCCTTGCCTCCTTTGTCAAAGATAAGGTGTCCATAGGTTCGTGGATTTATCTCTGGGCTTTCAATTCTGTTCCATTGATCTATATTTCTGTCTTTGTGCCAGTACCATACTGTCTTGATGACTGTGGCTTTGTAGTAGAGTCTGAAGTCAGGCAGGTTGATTCCTCCAGTTCAATTCTTCTTTCTCAAGATTACTTTGGCTATTTGTGGTTTTCTGTATTTCCATACAAATTGTGAAATTATTTGTTCTAGTTCTGTGAAAAATACCGTTGGTAGCTTGATAGGGATTGCATTGAATCTATAGGTTGCTTTGGGTAGAATAGCCATTTTGACAATATTGATTCTTCCAATCCATGAACACGGTATGTTTCTCCATCTGTTTGTGTCCTCTTTGATTTCTTTCATCAGTGTTTTATAGTTTTCTATGTACAGGTCTTTTGTTTCTTTAGGTAGATATACTCCTAAGTATTTTATTCTTTTTGTTGCAATGGTGAATGGTATTGTTTCCTTAATTTCTCTTTCTGTTTTTTCATTGTTAGTATATAGGAATGCAAGGGATTTCTGTGTGTTAATTTTATATCCTGCAACTTTACTATATCCATTGATTAGCTCTAGTAATTTTCTGGAAGAGTCTTTAGGGTTTTCTATGTAGAGGATCATGTCATCTGCAAACAGCGAGAGTTTCACTTCTTCTTTTCCTATCTGGATTCCTTTTACTTCTTTTTCTGCTCTGATTGCTGTGGCCAAAACTTGCAACACTATGTTGAATAGTAGTGGTGAGAGTGGGCACCCTTGTCTTGTTCCTGATTTCAGGGGAAATGCTTTCAATTTTTCACCATTGAGGGTGATGCTTGCTGTGGGTTTGTCATATATAGCTTTTATTATGTTGAGGTATGTTCCCTCTATTCCTGCTTTCTGGAGAGTTTTAATCATAAATGAGTGTTGAATTTTGTCAAAGGCTTTCTCTGCATCTATTGAGATAATCATATGGTTTTTATCTTTCAATTTGTTAATGTGGTGTATTACATTGATTGACTTGTGGATATTAAAGAATCCTTGCATTCCTGGGATAAAGCCCACTTAGTCATGGTGTATGATTTTTTTAATATGTTGTTGGATTCTGTTTGCTAGAATTTTGTTAAGGATTTTTGCATCTATGTTCATCAGTGATATTGGCCTGTAGTTTTCTTTTTTTGTGGCATCTTTGTCTGGTTTTGGAATTAGGGTGATGGTGACCTCATAGAATGAGTTTGGAAGTTTACCTTCTTCTGCAGTTTTCTGCAAGAGTTTGAGTAAGATAGGTATTAGCTCTCCTCTGAATTTTTGGTAGAATTCAGCTGTGAAGCCATCTGGTCCTGGGCTTTTGTTTCCTGGAAGATTTTTGATTACAGTTTCGATTTCCTTGCTTGTGATGGGTCTGTTAAGATCTTCTATTTCTTCCTGGTTCAGTTTTGGAAAGTTATACTTTTCTAAGAATTTGTCAATTTCATCCAAGTTGTCCATTTTATTGGCATAGAGCTGCTGGTAGTAGTCTCTTATGATCCTTTGGATTTCAGTGTTGTCTGTTGTGATCTCACCCTTTTCATTTCTTATTTTGTTAATTTGGTTCTTCTCTCTTTGTTTCTTAATGAGTCTTGCTAACGGTTTGTCAATTTTGTTTATTTTTTCAAAAAGCCAGCTTTTAGCTTTGTTGATTTTTGCTATGGTCTCTTTAGTTTCTTTTGCATTTGTTTCTGCCCTAATTTTTTAAGATTTCTTTTCTTCTGCTGACCCTGGGGTTCTTCATTTCTTCCTTCTCTAATTGCTTTAGGTGTAGAGTTAGGTTATTTATTTGGCTTTTTTCTTGTTTCTTGATGTAAGCCTGTAATGCTATGAACCTTCCCCTTAGCACTGCTTTTACAGTGTCCCATAGGTTTTGGGTTGTTGTGTTTTCATTTTCATTCATTTCTATACATATTTTGATTTCTTTTTTGATTTCTTCTATGATTTGTTGGTTATTCAGAAGCGTGTTATTTAGCCTCCATATGTTTGAATTTTTAACAATTTTTTTCCTGTAATTGAGATCTAATCTTACTGCACTGTGGTCAGAAAAGATGACTGGAATGATTTCAACTTTTCTGAATTTTCCAAGACCAGATTTATGGCCCAGGATGTGATCTATTCTGGAAAATGCATTCTTTTTAATAGCTGAGTAATATTCCATTGTGTATATGTACCACAGCTTTCTTTCTTTCTTTCTTTCTTTTTTTTTTTTTTTTTCATTTATTTTTATTAGCTGGAGGCTAATTATTTTACAATATTGTAGTGGTTTTTGCCATACATTGACATGAATCAGCCATGGATTTACATGTGTTCCCCATCCTGAACCCCCCTCCCACCTCCCTCCCCATCCCTCAGGGTCATCCCAGTGCACCATCCCTGAGCACTTGTCTCATGCATCCAACCTGGGCTGGTGATCTGTTTCACACTTGATGATTTACATGTTTCAATGCTGTTCTCTCAGATCATCCCACCCTCGCCTTCTCCCACAGAGTCCAAAAGTCTGTTCTATGCATCTGTGTCTATTTTTCTGTCTTGCATATAGGGTTATCGTTACCATCTTTCTCAGTTCCATATATATGTGTTAGTATACTGTATTGGTGTTTATCTTTCTGGCATACTTCACTCTGTATAATGGGCTCCAGTTTCATCCATCTCATTAGAACTGATTCAAATGAATTCTTTTTAATGGCTGAGTAATATTCCATTGTGTGTATGTACCATAGCTTTCTTATTCATTTGTCTGCTGATGGACATCTAGCTTGCTTCCATGTCCTGGCTATTATAAAGAGTGCTGCAATGAACATTGGGGCACACATGCCTCTTTCAGTTCTGGTTTCCTCGGTGTATATTCCCAAGGGTGGGATTGCTGGGTCATATGGCAGTTCTATTTCCAGTTTTTTAAGGAGTCTCCACACTGTTCTCCATAGTGGCTATACTAGTTTGCATTCCCCCCAACAGTGTAAGAGGGTTCCCTTTTTTCCACACCCTCTCCAGCATTTATTGCTTATAGACTTTTGGATAGCAGCCATTCTGACTGTTGTGTAATGGTACCTCATTGTGGTTTGATTTGCATTTTTCTGATAATGAGTGATGTTGAGCATCTCTTCACGTGTTTGTTAGCCATCTGTATGTCTTCTTTGGAGAAATGTCTGTTTAGATCTTTAGCCCATTTTTTGATTGGGTCATTTATTTTTCTGGAATTGAGCTTCAGGAGTTGCTTGTATATTTTTGAGATTAATCCTTTGTCTGTTGCTTCATTTGCTATTATTTTCTCCCATTCTGAAGGCTGTCTTTTCACCTTGCTTATAATTTCCTTTGTTGTACAGAAGCTTTTAAGTTTAATTAGATCCCATTTGTTTATTTTTGCTTTTACTTCCAATATTCTAGGAGGTGGGTTATAGAGGATCTTGCTGTGATTTATGTCAGAGAGTGTTTTGCCTATGTTCTCCTCTAGGAGTTTTATAGTTTCTGGTCTTACATTTAGATCTTTAATCCATTTTGAGTTTATTTTTGTGTATGGTGTTAGAAAGTGTTCTAGTTTCATTCTTTTACAAGTGGTTGACCAGTTTTCCAAGCACCACTTGTTAAAGAGGTTGTCTTTTTCCATTTTATATTCTTGCCTCCTTTGTTGAAGATAAGGTGTCCATAGGTATGTGGATTTATCTCTGGGCTTTCTATTTTGTTCCATTGATCTATTTTTCTGTCTTTGTGCCAGTACCATACTGTCTTGATGACTGTAGCTTTGTAGTGTAGTCTGAAGTCAGGTAGGTTGATTCTTCCATTTTCATTCTTCTTACTCAAGATTGCTTTGGCTATTCGAGGTTTTTTTGTATTTCCATACAATTTGTGAAATGATTTGTTCTAGGTCTCTGGAAAATACTGTTGGTAGTTTGATAGGGATTGCATTGAATCTATACATCGCTTTAGATAGTATACTTATTTTCACTATATCAATTCTTCCAATCCATGAACATGGTATATTTCTCCATCTATTTGTGTCATCTTTGAATCCTTTCATCAGTGTTTTATAGTTTTCTATATATAGGTCTTTTGTTTCTTTAGGTAGATATACTCCTAAGTATTTTATTCTTTTTGTTGCAATGGTGAATGGAATTGTTTCCTTAATTTTTCTTTCTGTTTTCTCATTGTTAGTGTATAGGAATGCAATGGATTTCTGTGAGTTAATTTTATATCCTGCAGCTTTACTATATTCATTGATTAGCTCTAGTGATTTTCTGGTGGTGTCTTTAGGGTTTTCTATATAGAGGATCATGTCATCTGCAAACGGTGAGAGTTTTACTTCTTTTCCAATCTAGATTCCTTTTATTTCGTTTTCTTTTCTGATTTCTGTGGCTAAAACTTCCAAAATTATGTTGAATAGTAGTGGTCAGAGTGGGCACCCTTGTCTTGTTCCTGAGTTTAGGGGAAATGCTTTCAAGTTTTCACCATTGAGGATAATGTTTGCTGTGGGTTTATCATATATGGCTTTTAGTATGTTGAGGTATGTTCCTTCTATGCCTGCTTTCTGGAGTGTTTTTATCATAAATGGATGTTGAATTTTGTCAAAAGCTTTTTCTGTGTCTATAGAGATAATCAAATGGTTTTATCTTTCACTTTGTTAATGTGTTGTATCACATTGATTGATTTGTGAGAATTGAAGAATCCTTGCATCCCTGGGATAAAGCCCACTTGGTCATAATGATGTATGATCTTTTCAATACGTTGTTGGATTACGTTTGCTAGAATTTTGTTAAGGATTTTTTCATCTATGTTCATCAGTGACATTGGGCTGTAGTTTTCTTTTTTGTGTGTGGCATCTTTGTCTGGTTTTGGTATTAGGGTGATGGTGGCCTCATAGAATGAGTTTGGCAGTATACCTTCCTCTGCAATTTTCTGGAAGAGTTTGTGTAGGATACGTGTTAGCTCTTCTCTAAATTTTTGGTAGAATTCACCTGTGAAGCCATCTGGTCCTGGGCTTTTGTTTGTTGGAAGATTTTTGATTACAGTTTTGATTTCCGTGCTTGTGATGGGTCTGTTAGGATTTTCTATTACTTCCTGGTTCGATTTTGGAAGGTTATACTTTTCTAAGAATTCGTCCATTTCTTCCAAGTTGTCCATTTTATTGGCATATAGTTGCTGATAGTAGTCTCTTATGATCCTTTGTATTTCTGTGTTGTCTGTTGTGATTTCTCCATTTTCATTTCTTATTTTCTTGATTTGCTTCTTCTTCCTTTTTTTCTTGATTAGTCTGGCTAATGGCTTGTCTACTTTATTTATCTTCTCAAAGAACCGGCTTTTAGTTTTGTTGAGTTTTGCTATAGTCTCCCTTGTTTCTTTTTCTTTTATTTCTGTCCTAATTTTTATGATTTCTTTCCTTCTACTAACCCTGGAGTTCTTCATTTCTTCTTTTTCTAGTTGCTTTAGATATAAAGTTAGGTTATTTATTTGATTTTTCTCTTGTTTCTTCAGGTAAGCTTGTATTACTGTGAACCTTCCCCTTAGCACTGCTTTTACTGAATCCCATAGGTTTTGGGTTGTTGTGTTTTCATTTTCATTCATTTCTGTGCATATTTTGATTTCTTTTTTTATTTCTTCTGTGATTTTTTGGTTATTCAGAAACATGTTGGTTAGCCTTCATATGTTTGTATTTTTAATAGTTTTTTTCCTGTATTGACATCTAATCTTACTGCATTGTGATCAGAAAAGATGCTTGAAATTATTTTAATTCTTTTGACGTTACCAAGGCTAGATTAATGTGATGTGATCTATCCTGGAGAAGGTTCCGTGTGCACTTGAGAAAAAGGTGAAATTGATTGTTTTGGGGTGAAATGTCCTATATATATCAATTAGGTTTAACTGGTCCATTGTATCATTTAAAGTTTGTGTTTCCTTGCTAATTTTCTTTTTAGTTGATCTATCCATAGGTGTGAGTATGGTGTTAAAGTTTCCCACCATTATTGTGTTACTGTTAATTTCCCCTTTTGTACTTGTTAGCATTTGCCTTACATATTGCAGTGCTTCTATGTTGGATGCATATATATTTATGATTGTTGTATCTTCTTCTTGGATTGATCCTTTGATCATTATGTAGTGTCATTCTTTGTCTCTTTTAATGGCCTTTATTTCAAATTCTATTTTATCTGATATGAGTGTTGTGACTCTTGCTTTCTTTTGGTCTCCATTTGCATGAAATATCTTTTTCTAGCACTTCACTTTCAGTCTGTGTGTGTCCCTTGTTTTGAGGTGGGTCTCTTGTAGACAGTATATATAGGAGTCTTGTTTTTGTATCCATTCAACCAGTCTTTGTCTTTTGGTTGGGGCATTCAACCCACTTACATTTAGTAATTATTTAGTTAATTATTGATAAGTTTAGTTAATAATTTAGTTAATTATTGATATAATAACTAAATTATTGAAATAATTTAGTTAATTATTGATAAGTATAATCCCATTGCCATTTACTTTGTTGTTTTGGGTTCGAGTTTGTAAATCTTTTCTGTGTTTCCTGTTTAGAGAAGATCCTTTAACATTTGTTGAAGAGCTGGTTTGGTGGTGCTAAAATCTCTCAGCTTTTGCTTGTCTGTAAAGCTTTTGATTTCTCCTTCATATTTGAATGAGATCCTTGCTGGGTACAGTAATCTGGGTTGTAGGTTTTCTCTTTCTTCACTTTAATTATGTCCTGCCATTCCCTTCTAGCCTGAAGAGTTTCTATTGAAAGGTCAGCTGTTATCCTTATGGGAATCCCCTTGTGTGTTATTTGTTGCTTTTCCCTTGCTGCTTTTTAATATTTGTTCTTTGTGTTTGATCTTCATTAATTTGATTAATATGTATCTTGGGATGTTTTGCCTTGGGTTTATCCTGTTTGGGACCCTCTGGGTTTCTTGGACTTGGGTGGCTATTTCCTTCCCCATTTTAGGGAAGTTTTCAATTATTTATCTCCTCAAGTATTTTCTCATGGTCTTCTTTTTGTCTTCTTCTGGGACTCCTATGATTTGAATGTTGGGGTGTTTAATATTGTCCCAGAGGTCTCTGAGGTTGTCCTCATTTCTTTTAATTATTTTTTCTTTTTTCCTCTCTGCTTCATTTATTTACACCATTCTATCTTCCACCTCATTTATCCTATCTTATGCCTCAGTTATTCTATTGTTGGTTCCCAGAGTGCCTTTGATCTCAGTTATTGTATTATTCATTATTGATTGACTTTTTTTATTTCTTCTAGGTCCTTGTTAAACATTTCTTGCATCTTCTCAATCCTCCTCTCCAGTCTATTTCTCTGTAGCTCCATTTTGTTTTCAAGATTTTGGATCATCTTTATTATCATTATTCTGAATTCTTTTTCAGGTAGACTCCCTATCTTCCCCTCTTTTGTTTGGTTTGGTGGGCACTTATCATGCTCCTTTACCTGCTGAATATTTCTCTGCCTTTTCATTTTGTTTAGATTGTTCTGTTTGGGGTGGCTTTTCTCTTTGCCGGAAGTTTGTGGTTCCACTTTATTGTGGAGGTTGCTTCCTGTGGGTGGGGTTGGATGAGTGGCTTGTCAAGGTTTCCTGGTTAGGGAATCTTGTGTCTGTGTTCTGGTGGGTGGAGCTGGATCTCTTCTCTCTGGAGTGCGATGAAGTATCCAATAGTGAGTTTTGAGGTGTCTATGGGTTTGGTGTGACTTTGGGCACCTTGTATTTTAATGCTCAGGGCTATGTTCCTGCGTTGCTGGAGAATTAGTGTGGCATGTCTTGCTCTGGAACTTCTTGGCTCTTGGGTGGAGCTTGGTTTCAGTGTAGGTATGGAGGTTTTTGGATGAGCTCTTGTCAATTAATGTTCCCTGGAGTCAGGAGTTTTCTGGAGTTCTCAAGTTTTGGATTTAAGCCTCCTGCCTCTGGCTTTCAGTCTTACAGTAGTCTCAAGACTTCTCCATCCATACAGCACTGATAAAACATCTAGGTTAATGGTAAAAAAGATTCTCCATGGTGAGTGACACCCAGAGAGGTTCACAGAGTTACATGGAGAAGAGAAGAGGGAGGAGGGAGATGGAGGTGACCAGGAGGAGAAGAGGGGGAATCAAAAGGGGAGAGAACAGTCTAGCCAGTAATCAATTCCCTATGTGCTCTCCACAGTTTGGAACAGTCAGAGAGATTCATTGAGTTACATAGAGAAGAGAAGAGGGAGAAGGGAGATAGAGGTTACCAGGAGGAGAAGAGGCACAGTCAAAAGGGGAGAGACCAATCTAGCCAGTAATCAGTTCCCTAAGTGTTCTCCACACCCAGAGAGATTCAGAGTTAAGTAGAGAAGAGATGGGGGAGGGAGGAGATAGAGGTGACCTGGGGGAGAAAAAGGAGTGTCAAAAGGGGAGACAGTAATCAAGCCAGTAATCACACCCCTAAGTAAAAATGGGTACTGAAGATTAGATTCTTAAAGGTATAAAATTGATAACAAATACAAAAAAGCAAAGATTAAAAATCTAGAGTAGAGATTAGACTATCAAAATTACAATATTTAAAATACAAGACAAAATCAATCACAAAAACTATAGAAAATATATATGTGAAATTTGCTTTAAAAATAGGGTCTGTTTTTTTGCAAGGCAATAGTAGGTTATAAAAATGAAAATTAAAGGAGTAATAAAGAACTTAAAAATAAAAAAAATTAAAAAGTGATAATAGTAAAAACATATCTAGGAATTTCTCTGGAGCTGTTGAGGGCAATGTGGGGTTAGTTCAGTTTCAGATAGTTCTTTGTTCCAGCTTATACTTCTTCTCAAGTTCTATAGGCCCTTTTCAATGCTTAGTCAATGCTAACTACAGGACTTTAATCTGTTGCACCTGTCACTCCCAGAGCGGCCCCCTCTTCTTTGTTTATTTTGGCTTCCTCTGTTTACAAGTCTCTTCAGTGTCTAATTTCCACCCTGACAGAAGGGAGTGAAGGCAGTCACTTATTTAGGCTCACTTGTTCAGTTGTGCTGTGGGGAGGAAGGAACACTGGAAACAAACATCACTGGCGTGTGTGGGGAGTGCTCGCAGTGTATGGACCACACTGGGTTTGCCCCAGCTCACAGTGCCTGTGCTTTCCTGGTCTACACTGCTCAGGCTCCAGGTTGCTCTGCAGGGGAACTGTCCAAAGTGGGCCCTGGGTTGCGTGTACCTCCCAGGTCTAGCTGCTCAGGTTCAGGTTCTCAGGTACTCCACAAAGGCCCAGACTCAGTTGGGCTTGCATTTTGTGCCCTCCCCAGGCCCAAGGAGCTCAAGCAACCAGTGTGCTTGGTGAGAGCACTATCCCAGGTGTGCGGTGCATCTTACCGCCCTAGTCCCAGCCGCTCAGTTTCTTGGGCACGCCACAAGAGCGCCATCTCAGGTGTGCCATGTGTCTCCTCTGGGGAGCTGATCTCAGGCTGCAACCCTCCTGGCAGATGTCAACCATCCAGGATCCCAGGAAGACTTGGTTAGCAACTGGAAGCCTGCTCACACTTAGGTAGTGGATGCCATCTCTGGAGCCGAGATTGCCTCTCGCCTTCCAGCTCTGCTGTCACCCGCCTGCCTCTCTGCCTCTGGCGGGGGGGTGGGCCAGTCCACAGCCAGCTAGCTCTCCTTTGGTATTTGCTCAATCCTTTGTTCTGTGAGCCAGCCAGGCTGTGACTTAGGTGAGAACTCTTCACAGGAAAGTTCTCTCTCTCTTTCTTTTTTTTTTCTTTCTCTCACTCTCTGGCTGTCCCACAGGTTGGGTTGCTATCTCACTTTAGCTCCTTCAGATTGTCCTCAGGGCATTCAGGCCTGATCCTTACCCTAAGCATGCAACCCGCGCCTCCCCCACTGGCTGGTGGCAGACATGAGCATCTGGGCTATTTCTCCGCTGGGAGTTGTGGTTAAGGAATGTATTCTGTGGGTTTTGTTTTGTTTTCCTTCCCGGTTATGTTGCCTTCTGAGATTCCAGAACTCCCCACAGACCCGCTGCTGAGAGAGTTTCCTCGTGTTTGGAAACTTCTCCTCCTTCACGACTCCCTCCCTGGAATGGGTCTCTGTTCCTAACTCTTTTGTCTCTTTATCTTTTATATTTTGTCCTACCTCCTTTCAAAGAGAATGGGCTGTCTTTCTGGGTGCCTGGTGTCCTCCACCAGCATTCAGAAGTTGTTTTGTGGAAGTTGCTCAGCATTCATATGATCCTTTGATGAATTTGTGGGGGAGAAAGTGGTCTCACCATCCTATTCCTCCACCATTTTAGGACTTCCATCGAGTGTTGAGTTTTAAGCCAGCTTTTTTACTCTCCTCTTTCAATTTCATCAAGAGGCACTTTAGTTCTTCTTCACTTTCTGCCATAAGGGTGGTGTCATCTGTGTATCTGTGGTTATTGATATTTCTCCTGGCAATCTTGATTCCAGCTTGTGCTTCTCCCAACCCAGGGTCTCTCATGATGTACTCTGCATATAAGTTAAATAAGCAGGGTGACAATATGCAGTCTTGACGTACTCCTTTCCCAATTTGGAACCAGTCTGTTGTTCCATGTCAAGTTCTAACTGTTGCTTCTTGACCTGCACACAGATTTCTCAGAAGGCAGGTCAGGTGGTCTGGTATTCCCATCTCTTGAAGAATTTTCCACAGTTTGTTGTGATCCACACAGTCAAAGGCTTTGGCATAGTCAGTAAAGCATAAGTAATGGATCCACACAGTCAAAGGCTTTGGCATAGTCAATAAAGCAGAAGTAGATGTTTTTCTGGAACTCTCGCTTTTTTCATGACTCAACAGATGTCGGCAATTTGATATCTGGTTCCTCTGCCTTTTCTAAATCCAGCTTGAACATCCGAAAATTTATGGTTCATGTATTGTTGATGCCTGGCTTGGAGATTTTTGAACATTACTTTGCTGGTATGTGAGATGAGTGCAATTGTGCAGTAGTTTGAACATTCTTTGGCATTGCCTTTCTTTGGGATTGGAATCAAAACTGACCTTTTCCAGTCCTGTGGCCAATGCTGAGTTTTCCAAATTTGCTGGCGTACTGAGTGCAGCACTTTCACAGCATCATCTTTTAGGATCTGAAATAGCTCAAATGGAATTCCATCACCTCCACTAGCTTTGTTCATATTGATGCTTCTGAAGGCCCACTTGACTTCACATTCCAGGATGTCTGGCTCTAGATGAGTGATCACACCATCGTGGTTATCTGGGTCATGAAAATCTTCGTATAGTTCTTCTGTGTTACTCCAGGTATCTCTTGACTTCCTACCTTTGCATTCCAGGCCCCTATGATGAAAAGGACATCTTTTTTGGGTGTTAGTTCTAGAAGGTCTTGTAGGTCTTCAGGGAACGATTCAACTTCAGATTCTTCAGCATTACTGGTCGGGGCATAGACTTGGATTACTGTGATATTGAATGGTTTGCCTTGGAAACAAACAGAGATCATTCTGTTGTTTTTGAGATTGCACCCAAGAACTGCATTTTGGACTCTCTTGTTGACTATGATGGCTACTCCATTTCCTCTAAGGGATTCTTGCCCATGGTAGTAGATATAATGGTCATCTGAATTAAATCCACCCATTCCAGTTCATTTTAGTTCACTGATTCCTAAAATGTCGATGTTCACTCTTGCCATCTCCTGTTTGACTGCTTCCAATTTGCCTTGATTCATGGACCTAACATTCCAGGTTCCTATGCAATATTGCTCTTTATAGCATTGGACTTTACTTCCATCACCAGTCACATCCACAACTGGGCGTTGTTTTCACTCTGGCTCCATCTCTTCATTCTTTCTGGAATTATTTCTCCACTCTTCTCCAGTAACACATTGGGCACCTACTAACCTAGGGAGTTCATTTCAGTGTCATGTCTTTTTGCCTTTTCATACAGTTCATAGAGTTCTCAAGGCAAGAACACTGAAGTGGTTTATCATTCCTTTCTCCAGTGGACCATGTTTTATTAAAAATTAAGAAATACCAGGACCGAAATCTGGGGCATACCTGGTGGCTGGGGCTTCCCTGGTGGCTCAGATGGTAAGTAATTTGTCTGCAATGCAGGAGACCTGGTTTTAATCTCTGGGTCAGGAAGATTCCCTGGAGGAGGGCATGGCAACCCCACTCCAGTATTCTTGCCTGAAGAATCCCATGGACAGAGGAGCTTGGTGGGCTACAGTCCATGGGGTCACAAAGAGTCAGACACGACTGAGCAACTAACACTTTCAGGACCGAAACCACTTTGTGCAACAACCCTCATCTTAATTTCACTCACGGGACCAAATCGTGTCAATATTGAAGTCACTAGCTAATTCATTTGGCACTGACCTTTAAAAATGACTTGAGCAGTAAAACAAAAACAAAAACCAACAACCCAATGGCAGAAATAACAAAATTGAACAAAGGCAATTAAAAGATTGTCTAATAGTATTTTTCTAATTCTTCTACAACTTCATGATTAAGATCACCAAGTTCAATATGCAAATCAAACTCCTTTTGTTGAAACAGTTCCGCATTGCAATTCTTTCCCTTAATCTTTATCCTTTCTGTTTCTCCCTAACCTATAATTTCTGGAGCGTCATCTGTCAAGGGAGGGAGAGGTGATTTTACTGCATAGCAAATTATCATTATTAGCACAAACTGCATCCGTAATGAGCTCACTCTTGCCGCCAAAAAACAATTCTATTACCTGATGAGACAAAATCCCTTGGATCTGGAAATGCTAAAGAAATGGAGGGTATGGGTTCATATGTTTTCTTACGATAACAGGGCCTTTTGTGGGGCTCGTTTGAATTCTGTGGCAGTTACATTGCTCCTTTAGGGTCCCTTCTCTCTCTTTCTGTGGGAGAATTGACTGTTTCTCTGTAGTCTGGATGTTGGGAGGGGATGCCTGGGTTTCCTGTCCCCGTCCCATGACTGGTGGCTCTAAACAGGATCTCAGCTATGGCTTTAACCTTGTTCCAGCATGGCTGAAAAGCGTGTGGCCAGGAGTCAGAGGCTCCTTGAGTTCAGATCTCAACTCTGGTTTTATTTTTTTTCCTGGCTGTGTAACTCTGGATATTTTCCTTAATCTCTGAGCTTCATATTTCTATCTAAAAACACTAATGATTTTATTTATTTTTTGGCCATACTGGGTCTTCATTGATGTGTGGAATATTCTCTAGTTTCAGTGAGTGGGGGTTATTCTATACTTGCAATGTGCTGGCTTCTCATTGCAGTGGCTTCTCTTGTTGCTGAGAACTTGGGCTTCAGTGTTTGTGACATGAGGGCTCAGTAGTTACCAACCCTAGGCTCTCGAGCACAGGTTCAATAGTTGTGGCCCACGGGCTTAGTTGCCTTGTGGCATGTGAGATCTTCCTGGACCAGGGATCAAACCTGTGTCTCCTGCATCGGCTGGCAGATTCTTTACGGCTGAGCCACCAGGGAAACCCAGATTTCTATTTTGATAGAAACAGAAGATAACAGAAGAGCCAACCCAATTTCATGAGTTTGAAGAGATTAGATATGTAAACCTGGCCCACCTATGCTCAGTAAATATTATCCCTTACTTTTGGGGTAAAAGAACTTGGGGTACATTGCTAGAGCTGACATGGATTGAGGGTGGGCAAATGATGAGTCCACATACTGGGTTCTCAATGGAAGAGGGTTCAGAACCTAGGGTTCCTGGCCCCTAATGAAGCATTCTTTTCACTGCTGTACTTTTCTTCCAGGCATTCTAACCCTGTGAGGCAGGCAGAACAGATGTGATTGACCAAAAATAAAACAGCAGCAGCCACCCCATTAAGATGCTTGCTCACGTCAGATTCTGGTCCTTTACCTGGAATAGCTTATTTAATTAGTATTGTTGTCGTTGTTTGGTCGCTCAGTCAGACTCTGTTACCCCAGTGGACTGTAGTCTGCCAAGCTACCTTGTCCATGGGACTTCCCAGGCAAGAATACTTAAGTGGGTTGCCATTTCCTCCTCCAGGGGATCTTCCTGACCCAGGGATTGAACCACATCTCCTGCATTGGCAGCATTGACAGGTGGGTTCTTTACTGTTGAGCCACCAGGGAAGCTCTTAATTAATACTACTTAGTATATATACTTTCATTTAACAGATGAGGAAACTCAGGCGCACAGAGGTTAAACAGTTCACTCAGGGCCATTTTTCCCAGAAAAAATTGCCGGTGGCCGTTCAAAGGCAGCTAGCTGATCCATCCCCAGTAAAAGTTGCATGTCAGTATTTGGATTCAAACTGGGCTTGTCTGGATTCTCCAAAGACTGAGAAGCATGTGCTCGTTCCCCCTTTCCTGACCAGCATAGGGAACAGGCATCAGGCACTCCATGACCTAGAGGAGCTGGTTACCCAGCCCCAGGGTCTTCAGGCCTTATTTCTCGTTTGTGTTTCCCTGAAGGTCACACCAAAGGCAGCTTTTTCCCCAGGTCTCTCTTGTCTGCGTTGGACACACTCCGCTGCCCTCCACACTCCCAGACTCCAGCTTCAGTTGACCTCAAATCACTCCTATTTGCTTAAGCTCAACCCAATTTTGGCAGGTGCTCTTAAATTAGTTTAAGAGCATTTCAGACTAATTTTATGATTTGTGTGTACATTTATCATATCTGCAACCTTGTAACATTTTGTTTCCCTTGGTTGTCCTTTTCCTCCTTTTACCTACTTTTGAACATCTTGAAGACCTCTTAACCAGTGTCTTGGAGAAGGAAATGGCAACCCACTCCAGTATTCTTACCTGAAGAATCCCATAGACAGAGGAGCCTGGTGGGCTATAGTCCATGAGGTCACAAAGAGTCAGACACAACTGAGTGACTAATACTACTATTAACCAGTGTCTGAAAAACCTTCCTATGAGGTTTATGGCCATGAATATAGTGTTTTCTCTGATGCTACCTCAGCCTCCTGCTCTGAGGGTACTCATCCTTTCAGTGAACAAAAATCACTGCAGCCCTTCCTTCTAAACCTGGGGGCTGAATACGTTTTTTTGTAAAGGGCCAGATAGTCAATATTTTAGGCCATATGTTCTCTGCTGCAACTATTCAGTTCTGCTCTTTGCACAGGAAAGTCGAGATAGACAATATGTAAATGTATGTATGTCTGTGTTCCAATAAAACTTTATTTATAGACACTGAAATGTTAATCCCATATCATTTTCATGTATCAGGAAAGATTACTCTTTTGAATTAAAAAAAATTTTTAATGTGAAAATCATTCATAGCCAGCAGGCGGTACAAAACCAGGTAGCCTGTGGCCCCAAGTCACTGACCCCTGCTCTAAACCAGAACTTAACCCAAAGGGTTGATGCTAGTCAGGATCAAGTTGTAAGTGCTTTCTTTAATAAGCAGGATGGGTCAAGCAAGTGCCCTTCTGAGAGAGAGATCCCTCAGGAGGATCACAGATCGATCCCCTTGTGCCCCAGAAAACACAATGTAATTCAAACTCACTCCCAAGAGGGATAGGACAGGGGTGATGTCACTCTCAGATTAGTCAGGAGAAGGCTTGTGGTTGCTTGAGAGAAAAGGTAGAAATAAAAACCTGTAGAGGTTTTTCATACCCTGCATTAAAGTTAAAATCTAATTTAGATGAAAATGGATGCATAGAAATTAACCATGCATGCGAGGCTTTCGTCGTTAGGCTGTGTACCCTCCAACGATAGCTTTACCAAATTTATTCCCTTGGCTTGAAAATAAAGATGCTTTTTGAAATTTGATTTTGTTGTTTTACAAATCGTTTTAGCTTTGTGAATCGTGCAAACTCCATTTCTGATCTGCCTCAAACAAAAACAGAGCATTAAAGTGTTTAAGATTCAATCAAAGGCTTGCTGCGAGCGGCACAATATTAAAATAACAGAAAAATCAATTCAATTTTTATTTGGAACATGATTTGTCACAAATAGCATTCTAATAGATAACACTGATTATATGGTAGCAAATGTTATTTATATATACCGAGGTCTCTGCCTTTGTCAGAGTCATCATTAAGGAATTTGACACGTATGCAGGAGAACAATAAATGTCAACTGAAATATATACCAGTTAGATATAAATGGGATGCTGAAATGAGTGATGCTGGCATATGCTATACTTACAAGTAATAATACACAGTCTAAAGTAGCTTGCGTTTTCAAACAAGAACTCCTTTTACGTTGTCATTTAGAATATCTCATATTTCTGAAGGTCAGGAATAAATGGCACTATTAGCATTAAAAGCTAGTCAAAGAAAATGTAATTTGTTGTTCATTTAACATACCATCTTGCAAAAGAGCTTTGTAAAGTATTCACATTTTTCCCCCTATGTGAAGCTTAGAAGACAGGATGAAGATGTTGGTTCTTAATGGAGGGCTTTGTGCTGCATCTTTGTTGCTGTTAACATCCTGGCTCAGTGAGATCTTTGTAGAATTACGAGGTTTGTGCCTGCACTGGTAAATGCTAAGAAATAAAGCTGTTTACTTAAGTGTGGTCTTGGCTGGCTCCAGCAGGGTGCTGCCTGGGTGCTGGATGTGGTCCTCATCAGCAGTGCCACTGGCAAGGGGTGACAGCAGAATACTGAGGACAAGACTGGCCGAAGCTGATGATGCAGAGTTTTGGTGCAACAGACACAGGTCCCCAGGAGTAAGAGGAGAAAGGCTCTTGCTCTGTGTCTTGGGAACAGTGACAGATAAATCAGGGTTCAAGTCCAAATGCAGATGGGCACCATCTTGGGGTCTTAGAAACCATTCATCTGCGACCCCTCCTACCAGTCACAGGTCCCAAACTCCAAATTATTGTAACTCCCCTCTCCTTTTTTTCTCTTAAATTTGGATAAAAAGTGAAAACTACCAAAAATAACATTGACCAACACCATTGTAATTACCACCTGGAATTAGCCAAGATAAGCCTTTTGTCATGCTTCAAATCCCTTTGTTAATTGAAAATATGACACCACCGATAAAGAAAGATTTTAAATGGCCTTGTTTTGATATTTGGGACCACATCTATGGCAGAGAATGAGATGGTTAGATAGCATCAGCAACTCAGCGGGCATGAATTTGTGCAAACTCCAGGAGACAGTGGACAGAGGAACCTGAAGTGTGTACTACCATCCATGGGGTCACAAAGAGTCAGGCATGACTTAGTGACTAAACAACGGTAACAACCACATCTGCAGTGAGTAGCTGTATTTTGTGAACAGAAATATGTATAATTGGTAACTTCTGTGTCTAGATGCTATCTTCCTGATGCTTGCTTTTCTCTTCAACAGAACATATGGGAGATGTACTCATGGTGATATATGTGGACCCCAGCTCCTTCTCTGTTGTTGCTGAAGTTGTATTTTGGGTAATTGGATGGGTGAAAATTACTTCCCTGGTGGCTCAGATAGTAAAGCATCTGCCTACAATGTGGGAGACCCAGGTTCGATCCCTGGGTCGGGAAGATTCCCTAGAGAAGGAAATGGCAACCCACTCCAGTACTCTTGCATGGAAGATCCCATGGACAGAGGAAGCGCGTAGGCTGCGGTCCATGGTCGCAAAGAGTCGGACACGACTGAGTGACTTCACTTAAATGTACTTAAAAAAAAAATTCGTTTGTATCCCCCTAATGACTAGTGGAGATGAATCTCAAACATTTGTGAGTCAGGTGTCTCTTTAGGTGTTGCCTGCTTATGTCATTTTGTCCACTTTTCTATATGGCTGGTCTTTCCTCCGTGTATTCTGAATACTAATCCCTTGTTGAGTCCACTTCAAATACCTTCTCTGAGGCTATGCTTGTCTTCAGCCCTGATCTTTGGTGTCTCTGTTACTTTTACAGAATAGCTCAGGGCTGCCTGCCCTTCCTGCTTCTTTTATTGGTTGTTTATCATGTGTTGGGCACTGAACTGTCTTATTTAATCGTCACAGCCACCCTGTGTGGGGGAGAGGGGGTACTGTTATCCCCTGGTGTGTTGAGGTTGAGAAGGGAAGGAGTCAGTCCAGGTGATACAGGCAGAGAGAGAGCTGGGAACCCAAGGCCAACTCACCCTTCCTTCAGAGCTGGGCATTTAAGTCCTGTATCACTTACAAGAGGAAAGGTGGGAAAGTGTCCTTACAAACTTTTAGAAGGAAACACACATGGCATTTCTCAGGCTTAGCTGTGCGCCTCCCAGGAGTTTTACAAACTGCCGATGCTGGGCCTCAACTCAGAAATTCTACTTAGTCTAGGGTGTGTCCTGAATGTGAGCTTTTTTTTTTTTAATCTCTCTGAGCAATGCTGCTACGTAGCCAAGGCTGAGAACCTGTGTTCTTTAATTTGTAGTTTTATTGAGATCTAGGAAGTCTAGAAGATCTCAGACAAGGACCTATTTCACAGTATCAGGCTGAGAGCATACATGCTGTATAGGGCTTCAAGAAAAAACATTTTTGAAAATACAAAGAAAAAAGGAGAATGAAAGAAAACCCCCAAGGTACTGAACTCAGACCCTTTAGTTCTGCTGCAAGTGAGAGGCAATCTTATAAAGGGAGGGGCAGGCTCCTTCTGGCCTCATTCTCAGAATCTCAGGGGCTGAATCACCAGCCATTCTCTTCAATCCCCAATCCCTGCGACCATGATGCCATTCACAAAATTGCTAAAGGAGCCATTTCTGCATTCTCAGAACTGAGTGGTGGCTACACCCACTCAGCCCAATAAGTGTGCCCTCCTCTGCCATCCTCAGGCCCTGAAAATGCCTCCCTCTTCCTCTCACTAGCCTATTTAGTCACTGGGGCCCTAGCACTGAGTGAGCAGGTCAGCTGGGGGCTGTTGGGAGGCCGAGCGTGGGCAGGAGGCCAAGAGAGAAGGGCCACACTCTGCTGAGGTCCTGGCAGCTCTGCTCGTGGTGGCCCTGAGCCCCCTAAGTTCTGGGCACAGACTTCCTATCCGCTCACTGGCCTTGGATGAAGACCACGCGGGCCGAGGCCCTAGCCAGCTCAGGAAGGAAAGCTGAAACCTGACCCTGACCAGGTGTGAGGTTGGGCGGGTGAGTCCTCTGGGCAGCCCGGGGTTACAGCATCTGCAGAAACTTTGTAGGGCCTGCGGCCAGGCTGCAGTTACAGGCCCTGTGAGTGGCTGCTCTAGGCCCTCCCACTGACTTTCTGGTTTTCTCCCAGGGAGAGGGATAAGTTGGGTGAAGAATCTTCCTGTGACAGAACATTCCAATTTTCTTTTATTTTGGCCCTGCCCCATGGCATCTGGGATCTTAGTTCCCCAACCAGGGAATTAATTTTCACCCCTGCATTGGAAGCGCAGTCTTAACACCGGATGGCCAGCGAAGTCCTCCAATTTCTTAGTATTATAGAACACTTAACAGTAAATATTATATTTAAAAAAGCTTAAAATCAACACACAATTTGAACAATTCACAGAAAAAGAAACAAAGAAGGCCACTAAACACTGAAAAAATATTCACTTTTCATTTATCACAAAAAAACACAAATTGCAACATAGGGAAAAGCACTTTCAGGCACCTAATAGACAAAAGGCTTGACAATTTACCAAGCTGGTGAAGGTGCAAAACCCTCTCGTGTTAGAACAAACCATATGGAATTATCAATATTTGACTTTTTTGGCTCCCAAGAGCAACAATTTCATACAGTTTAGCCTATCATGTTGTTGGTCAGCGTGTAAATTGGAATGCAATTTGGCAACACTGATCCTAACATCCTATCATGTTAGCCTATCATGTTGTTGGTCAGCGTGTAAATTGGAATGCAATTTGGCAACACTGATCCTAAACATCCTAAACATTTCTTGGACAAGTTTATATCATGTTAGAATATCATAAAAGGATAATTGCATGAATATTCCTAATAGGAAAATTTTGTGTGTCCATCAGCAAGGACAACTACACCACATACATCCCTCGATGGACTCTGTGCGGCCACACAAAGAATGAAGAAACTCTTTCTGGACCATTAGAGAATAATATCCAAATTTACTGTTAGTGAGAAATGCAAGGTGAGAACAGTGTGTATTGTGTGCTTCCATTTGTTTGAAAAGGGAAATGACTAAGAAAACAAGTACAAAAGCTACAGACTGTTGTCCGGAATAAAAGCTACTTGGCTATAAGGCTAAAAGACCAAGATTTGAGAGATTCAAGGCAAGAAGCAGGCAAAACCTTCATACAGAATTGTTTCTATGATCCTGGACCCAATAGAACTACTATAAACAAGTTCCCATCTCTTAGCAACTAGAGGTTAATGGTAAAAAAAAAAAAAATAACAAAAAACGGCTGCAGCCCTGTTTTTGAATAATGCTTGGGGATCCCAGAAGAAAAACA
Organism: Muntiacus reevesi; assembly: GCF_963930625.1. Classification (NCBI taxonomy): domain Eukaryota; kingdom Metazoa; phylum Chordata; class Mammalia; order Artiodactyla; family Cervidae; genus Muntiacus; species Muntiacus reevesi. Next base: position 158,632,372 of record NC_089250.1, on the reverse strand, counting down.
AAATGCCAAGAGGTTTACAAAACATTGGATGGCCAGAAAGATGAAAACGTCTAAGAAGTAAATGAAAGCTAGAAGAATGAGTACCTTGTATGCTTAGAACTTATACTTTTTCAGATAATTTAATTTTTCTGAAAAAATTAGTAGGTCACTTGTTGTTCAGTCGCTCAGTCGTGTCTGACTCTTAGTGATCCCTTGAATTGCAGCACACCAGGCTTCCCTGTCCTTCACCATCTTCTGGAGTTTACTCAAACTCCTGTCCATTGAATTGATGTTGCCATCCAACCATCTCATCCTCTGATACCCCCTTTTTCTCCTGCCCTCAATCTTGCCCAGCATCAGGGTCTTTTCCAATGAGTTAACTTTTCACATCAGGTGACTAAAGTATTGGAGATTCAGCTTCAGCATCAGTCCTTCTAATGAATATTCAGGACTGATTTCTTTTAGGATTGACTGGCTTGATCTCTGTGCTGCCCAAGAGACTCTCAAGAATCCTCTCCAGCACCACAATTTGAAAGCATCAATTCTTCAGTGCTCAGCCTTCTTTATGGTCCAACTCTCACATCCATACATGCCTCCTGGAAATACCATAGCTTTGACTAGGGGAATCTTTGTTGCTGTCTACATTTGTCATAGCTTATAAATCCTTAAAAAAAAGTGGGGGGGGGAGATGTAGGGCTGGGATATGTGAGATAGGTGTGCAAATATTCTATACAGAGAATATTTCAGGGAGAACTCAAGTTGTCTCTGGGAAGAGGAAGTGAGAGGCCCTAGGGCAAAGCTGGAAGGACAGGAGCCTTGGGGAAAAGCTCACTTCTGGATCATTTGCATTTTGTGCCATGTTCATGTAGTAAATTCTTTTAAAGCTCCTCTCCCTCCATGGTGGAGGCAGATTCCACCTAGATTACCCCCAGAGTCACTCATGCCACAGGCTGCTCTTACATGGGGTCTGCTCTCTACCCCAGGATACTGCAAGCTGAGTGGACAACATGTGGAAGCAACCTTTTCAAACAGGAGAAAATTCCACTGTCTAAGGATATAAAATCCTTAGGGCCACACAAAGTATCCCGGAAGAGAGAGATGGTGGAGGAGGTGGACCAGTAGGATGTTTTGGACATTATCTGTGGCCAAGTTGGTTCCAGTCCCCCAAATCTTTTCTAAAATGTGACCCAGAACGTGCAGAATGTCAAACTAACAACATCAAAACTAGGCCATTGAAATTTTATTATCACAAAGATATAGGAGGCACCACATTTTCAACAAGGGTAGAGGGTTTGTAACGCATCTTCTTGCACCGTTTCGTTGCTGCAAAAATTATACCTGTGAAGGAAGACATTTCTGGCATGAGGCTCTTTTGCTTGTTAAAAAGTGACTTCAGGTGAGTAAACAGTTCTTGGCTAACCCACTGGAATTCAGACCCCTTTGACTGAAAAGCTCTGCTACATGAGGCAGAGTCCAAGTGATGCTCAGAAAGCAAATCCCCTCAAAGAATCTCCTCCCCTCCTTGCACTTTTAATGAGCTGAGAGGGGATCAATGGTCAGACCAAGGATTTTCAAACGCAGGGGGTTATCACCAAGGTCTCTGTGCTTTACATCATCTCCCCACTAATTATTTTACACATAGTAGTGTATATATGTCAGTGCTACCCTCCCAATTCATCCCATCCTCCCTTTCTCCTCACTGTCCCCACATGTCTGTTCTCTACATCTGTGTCTGTATTCCTAACCTGCAAATAGGTTCATCAGTACCATTTTTCTAGATTCCATATATGTGCATTAATGTGTGATATTTGTGATGACCTAGAGGAATGGGATGGGGCTTCCCAGGTGACATGAGTGGTAAAGAACTTGCCTACCAATGTAGGACACGTAGGAAACTTCTCATAGTTTGATCCCTAAGTTGGGAACCCCCTCTGGAGGAGGGCATGGCAACCCACTCCAATAATTCTTGTCTGGAGAATCCCATGGACAGAGCAGCCTGGTGGGCTATAGTCCCTAGGGTTGCACAGAGTCAGTGAAGTGACTTAGCACACACACACAGAGGTGGGGTGGGAGTGTGGGGTGGAGACTCAGGAGGGAGAGGGGTATATGTATGCATCTAGCAGATTCACTTTGTTGTATAGCAGAAACTAACACAACATTGTAAAGCAATTATACTCTAATAAAAAAATAAAATAGCAAAAGCAAAGCAAACAAACAAACAAACAAAAAAAACCCAGAGGGTTTTGAGCCTGGCAATGCTGGTCCTCTTTTAAGGTGGACTTCTTTCTTTTCATATTTTTAGATACAGTTAGGTACTCTCCCAGCTCCTACCAGGTAAGGTTCTGTTCCCTCTGAATGAGAAGAGTTTGCCACTATGAGCTAGATCCAATACATGCCATAGTCTCCAAACAAAGCAATTTACATCCCTAACTGCTCCCCAGCTGAAATTAACTCAGAGGTTTCCGTCAAGTGCTGCCCAGGTGTCTTCCTTAATGTTTAAGATAAAAGAGTTTCATATTTGCCTGTTTCTTTTTTTATGGGTCTATGTGATTTTTTTTTCTTTTTTTAAAAATTTATTTATTCTTAATTGGAGGATAATTGCTTTACAGTATTGTGTTGGTTTCTACCAAACACCAACATAAATCAGCCCTTTTTGAACATATGCCTAAATACTGATGCCTTGCTCCTGCCAACGTGAGTTTGGCTTAAGGAAATTATTTATTTTTCAAAAGTAAATTGATGGATAGATGGAGAATTGAGATGAATTGTTGGGTAGATGAATGGGTAGTTGGCTGGATGGCCAGAAGCATGAGACAACAGGTGTCTGGATAGATGGCTGGATAGATAAGTGGACAGATAAGTGGATGAACACAAAGGGCTGGATGAATATATCAGTGGATAAATGCATAGATGGGTATGTTGGTGATTGGATGGATGAATGGATGGACTGGTGAACAGATTGACCACTAAATATAGAAAATAAAACTTAGATGGAATAAAAGATACGCACTCAGTCCTATCTTCACCACCTTGCACTGTAATTCTGGAAGCCCCTAATTTGGGCCGGAAGAGATTTATCACATTGTTGTTCCAAAGGAACTTGACCTTCTGGACTTTTCCAATATTGAGGTCCACATCAATGTCATGTATATGACTTGCATCTGGTTGGAGGGATCCTCTGAAAACATAGACATAAAATATTTTATCAGGTGTATATATAAATACATAGGTTGATAGCAATCTATTGTTTCTCCAAACAACAGCCACTGTTGCTTGTTTTCTGCAAATAAATTGTATAACTTCGTACCCACCCAGGGACTGGTAAATCACAAAGGTGTTTGTAAACAATACAACTTTTAAAAATATTAGACTCTAGGTTTCCACTGTTTTTGTTTTTCCCTGGGATTCCCAGGTGACACAGTGGTAAAAAATCTGCCTGCCAATGCAGGAGACTCAAGAGATGCGGGTTCAATCCCTGGGTCAGGAAGATTCCTTGGAGTAGGAAATGGCAACCCACTCCAGTATTCTTGCCTGGAAAATGCCATGGATAGAGGAGCCTGGCAGGCTACAGTCCATGGAGTCGCAGAGTCGGACATAACTGAGCGACTAAGCACACACACACAGTTTATCCCTATAGGGAAGTTAAATATTTGGGGTTGCATATTAACCCTGTTGGTTTACTGCGAGGCTAATTAATGCAATATCTTATGTTCAAAGATGCCTGTGGGTCAGCTGAGGTCATTTGTTATCACCTCATATGTAGCACAGGAAGTGGTCAAAGAACTTTAGCATGAAAATTATTATGTATAACTTTGTGCAAAAAACAATCTATTTTTATAGCATTGAAAGTGTGAAAGCATTAGTTTCTCAGTCGTGTCTGACTCTGTGACCCCGTGGATTATAGTCCACCAGGTTCCTCTGTCCATGGAATTCTCCAGACAAGAATACTGGAGTGAGTTGCCTTTCCCTTCTCCAGGGGAATCTTCCAGACCCAAGTCTCCTGCATCACAGGCATATTCTTTATATGAGCCACCAGGGAAGCCCTTTTACAGAATTGTTACGCATTTGTCCAACATTCATTTACCAAGCACCTCGTATACCCAGCAGAAGTAGGCTCTGAGGCTACTACAGCAATGAGAAGGTGGCCTCAGGCTTCCTTTGTGTGGATGTGTAGGGGATGAAGTGTGTGTGTTGGTGAGGAGGGAGTTGCCACACAAATGCGCCTGGCCTGGGGAGAATTTGATATTCATAAAACCTAAGTCAGGAAACAACAACTGACAATTCAAAAGAAGTCCGCACTTGTCTCATGTTAAATAGTGAGTTCTCCCTCTTTCCTCTCGTGTGTAAATGGGGTGATTGAACCAAATCTAAGACTTCCATCCTGACATTTCAGGATTCCTCTCCCTCTTTCCTCTCGTGTGTAAATGGGGTGATTGAACCAAATCTAAGACTTCAATCCTGACATTTCAGGATTCAATGGTTCTGTATCATAGATGGCTAGGTTTATAAAGCAGGTTATACCTAATCTCATATGAATAATCTACCATGGAAAGTCTGGTCATTTCACTTTACTATCAAACTTACTTGAAAATTTGATATTGTTTTGAGTTTCCATTACTTCCATACAAAGCAATTCTGATGTACCCCCTCACTTTCTTTGTTCCAGCCAGTGTGACGGATACCCTGTATCTCCAACCTGTCCAAAGAAATGCAATCATTAAATTAACTCATCTTGTTGAAAAAAAATGACCCTATGGAGGCAGTCTTGTTCCAAGCTGAGTCCTCTGTGGGTGAGGGGTAGGAGTGAATATGTATGATGATTTTCTTCAGTGAGGTTTGGTGTCCTAAGATTCGGGTTGCTCTCCCTGGCCTCCCCCAACTGCCAATCTTCTGGTATTAAAAACAACACTGCAGGGTCCATTCTTGAGCACATATTCTCATTCACACATGCAAGTATTTTTCCTAAGTAAATTCTGAGAAGAAGAGTGACTGGTTTAAAGTCTTATGCATGTAAGACTTTATAGAAACTGCTGAACTGTGATCTTTCATGACAAATATTGTGAAGATCACATGAAGTGTTTTATAAAGTGCTACATAACATTTTAAAATTTGAAACTCCTTTGAACAACAATTATTCTTCATTTGGTTACCATTACTTATAACACATGAATCTTGATCATTTCACTATCTGGTATTTTTTAAATGAGAAACTGGGCAAAACAACAAAAACACAATATGATTGTGTGTATGTAGGGTGACTGATGTGACATATAATTAGTGGGGAGACTTCTTGACTTACAGCGACTTTGCCCCACCTCACCTAAAGGAAATCAGTCCTGCATATTCTTTGGAAGCACTGATGCTGAAGCTGAAGCTCCAATACTTTGGCCCCTTGATGCAAACATCTGACTCATTGGAAAAGACCCTGATGCTGGGAAAGATAGAGGACAGGCGGAGAAGGGGACAACAGAGGATGAGATGGTTGGATGGCATCACTAACTCAATGGACATGGGTTTGAGCAAACTCCAGGAGATAGAGAAGGACAGGGAAGCCTAGCATGCTGCAGTCCATGGGATCGCACAGAATCGGACATGACTGAGCAACTGAACTGAACTGAACGCTCTACTTCTGTTAATGGATCCATCCTTCTGGCCACAGGGGTGAGTGGACTTGTAACCCAGCTTGGGCCAATCACTGTACTTTATTCCTTTGATCGGGATTTTTGGTTAAAGGGTGAACTTGAGAGCTAAGACAAATGCCATTCTACTGACCTTCCATTATAGCTTAAAATGGTTGGAGCTGAGTTTCCGTTAAATTGCTACTGAGGGTCCTGTGAAAGCTGAAACACCTTTAAAATTATTTGCAAGAACTTTTAAATTTGTAAAATGAAAACTTACTTGTAAAGTTACCACTGCTCCCAGTGTTCAGGAAAAAGCTTTGTCCCACTGCACTGCTTTTCCCCTGGAATTGGTCAGCATAGTGCCCCATTTTGGGACATCCTCCCTCTGGACAAGGAAAACAGCCACCCTAGTGAAAGAAAACAGTTTGTCTGTGGGTCGTAGGCCTTGGACTCATCACTCACTCTATCATTCAATTCATCTTCTACTCCATCCATCCATCCATCCTTCATCCATCTTCTCACCTACCTATCCATCCTTCCGTCCAGGTATCCATTCTGTGCCTGCTCCCCAGAACCCCGCACTGATCCATGCATGCTTGCATCCATCTACCCATCCATGCATCCACTGGGAATTTTCCAGAATGAAAAGCTGGGGATCTAGGGCAAGCCCAGTACAGTTCGGATCTGTGCTGTTCCTCTCTTGCCCATCCTACTCCTGGGAGGAAGGCTCTCTTCAGCCATGGAGTTACATCTCTGCTCTATTCCAAGTCACAGGGACGAAACCACCACCACCACCATCTTCCCGGGGCCCCTGGTGTGCCCTACCTCCTGAAACTCTTCGTAGGAGGCACATGGGTAGCCTAGGAAGCCATCAGGGTTGAGAATACTGCTTGAGTAGTACTTGTAGCTTCTTAAGTGACTGCAGGCCATGAAGTCTTGGATTCCTGGGAAAGACAAAGGCCACAGAGGCTCACAAGAGGCATTCAACTTTTGAAGCCTGAACCATTCTGACTGAGAGAGGAATCACCCCTGCATTTCACAGGTGGGTATCACTGCTCCTGAACACCTTGGCCACAGTTCAAAACTTCTATCATTGACCCTGACATACTTGGCAAGTAGAAAATTTGGGGGCTTGTTTGTAGTGGTGGTTGGCTGGAGTTGCTTTCTTCTCCCTGGTACTGTCCATTTTCTGGGGAGGTCCTCCTCGGGGCTAGGCAAGTGTTGGGGAGTGAGAAGTTCTAACAAGCACCTTTATCTAATCCTCCAGGGCCAGGCATGTATTGTAAATGATTGACAAAAGCTTGGGGGCTTTGGGGGTGTGGCTAGCTCTCTCTCTCTCTTTCTCTCGGCTTCCCAGGTGGAGGCAGAGAAACACAGTTTCGATCCCTGGATCAGAAAGATCCCCTGGAGGAGGAAATGTCAATCTACTTCAGTATTCTTGCTTGGAAAACTTCATGAACAGAGAAGCCTGGTGGGTTACAGTCCATGGGCTCACAGAGAGTCAGAGAGAGAGTCAGACGTGACTGAGTGTATATACACATATATATTTCACCTTTCACATGAAGCCAGCTTTTCTGTCTACCACCTCAGGCTGAGAAATTCCTCCTCCTTACTCCTGCAGGCACAAGGTAAAAGCAAGAGAGGGCAAGGTCACCGTGACCTTCAACCACTCTCACTGCATTTTATTGACCATCTTTCTCTTTAAACCGAAGTCCTCTTGTTGGGGGAAATTGCTTTTTTTAATCTCTCCAGCTATTAATACTTGGTACCAAACTTCCCATGGAGCGATCCACAGTGACCCTGGCCGACCTGGTGGCCACTTCTGGGAGGTCTGCTGGGCTTTATCCCTCAATGTGGGGGGGAAAGAAGGTTGCCATTTGTGCTGGGGGAGAATTATCACCCCACAGTGCCCCCGGTCCTGCGTGTCCCACACCAGCACTCATTACCAGACAACAGAACCTGTTTCAAACTTAATTGTTTCTTTCATCCACAATTGCTACCCAGGGATTACATAATAGAGGAGCAAGTGGCTGTAATTGTTCCTCGGTGCCTGCGCCAGGGTGACCGGCGCGCACACAATAGAAACCCACTCCAGCATCTAGGCTGTTCTCTGTCTCCCTGTCGACTCTCTAATTAAACCTGGGCTCCTTCCTATTATGTGTGCCCAGCCTGTCACTTCTGGGAGAGGGCAGCCCTCATTGTGACTCTGGCGTTCACTCTGGGAGGAGATCAGCAGAAGAGGCCCCCCACCCCAGGAGGTGTCTGGTGCTGAGTACAGAGGAGATCAAAGGCTCTACCAACTGGTGATGGATGCTGGCTGTTGTCTTATAGACTCTGCTCTTTCACAAGAAGCAATATTAAGATGCTACAGGAGGCCCCTCCACTCAAGGTAATGAGTGGACTAGAGCTTGCTCTGGGCCAGCTCAGGGTACCAAGGAGAGGCCCGATGGCCCACAACACAGCCTCTGGCCTCGGGGAACTCCCAGCTCGGGAAAAATAAAGACTGAAATGAGATAATCACAGACTCAAAGTCTCCACTTTCATGGAGGAGAGGGAAGCCTGTTCTCATTGAACAGTGACAGGAATAGCCCAAAGCCAGAAAAAGGGATAGCTGGCTGATGGCGATGGTATTTCAGGTCATGTAACATTAGGGGCTCTGAGCCTGATTTCTCAGATAAGCAGAGACACACACAAGTTTAGCCCTCCTCTCCCAGACCCCCAGCCTCTGCCTCCTCACACGTGCCTCCAAACCCCCAGGGCACATCCTCCTCCTCCTCCTCCTCCCCATTGTCTTCTTGCCAACTCACTTCCTTTCAGTTCCTAGCATCTGACAACAGCAAATGACAAGAAAGTCAAAACCCGTTCACATCTTTGCTTCCAACCTGCAGTTCTTCAAGGGGCCGACCCTGGAGAGAGCATGGGAACCAAAACCAGAACTGGGTCCTAGCCGATGGGCAAGGGCAGCCCATGTCTCAGCATCCTGGTGCAGGGAGGGGGTTTGGCTCAGGCTGGACATGTGGTTGGGCTTTGCAGCCGGAAACTGGGCAGCCTTGGGCTTTTTATCACTTTTCTGAGCCAGTTTCCTCGTCTGTAAAATGGGGCTAACCAGAAAAACTGTCTCAGGCCACTGTGGTGAAAATGTCTGTCAACACCACACATCCTGCCTTCCCTCCAAGTGGAGCAACTGGGCTCGCTGCTCTCGTTCACGTACCTTGCCATATTCCATTTATATCTATGATGGTTGACAGGATATTTTTCTGACACCCAGGCATTTCCTTTCCTCCATTTGGGTAGAAGTCCAGGTGGCCCACCTTTTGTATTGTTCCAAAACCTGAAACATTGGCACAGACGTGAACAGGGAGCAGGGAGGAAAGTGGTCCCAGAGTCAGGTGGTGGCTACAGAAAGCATTCAACTCCTTCCAGCAGGAGCAAGAAACTTCTTGGCAAATTTTGTCCTCGGCACAGCCTCCCTGTCTCTGGCTCTGCAGAAAGTTCTCAGAGATGAGCACTTGGCAACACAAGAAGGGAGGAGAGAATGGAGCACATAAGATAAGGGGGAAGGTAGGCTCTGGGTGAGTGGGCATATGCGTCTTTGTGTCTGTCTGTCTGTCTGTCTGTCTTGGAGAGACTCTGAACAACATGGATACTATTATCGGTGTCCTGATACCATTATGCACCAGAAGACACATGTCAGGGCTAGTGTAATTTTTATGACTTCACTCATTTAAAAATTTTGGTTTCTACATTATAGTGTTATGCTGAGACCACATAAATTATATTGCTGTATTGAGAACCAGAGCATAGTGGTAGGTGGTTTGGATTTTGAAGCCCACAGGCCCATGATCACATTCTGGTTCTACTTACAGATCTGTGATCCTGGGCAAACACTTGACCTTGTTGAGCCTCACTTTCCTCAGCTATGAAATGGTAATAACAATACCCTCTTTCCAGGGCTGTCACAATGATTAGTGAGTGAAGGTGTACAAAATGTTCAATGCAGTACATGGTAAACCCTCCATAAGTGATAGCATCATGAAAACATATTCTTCATTGGCACATTTCATGAGTGGTTTTGCAAGAAAATATTGCAAAAAGAATGTTGATTTCAGAAGAATTAAGGATGATATTTAATCTCCCACAAAACAAACTTTAACCAAAGCTTTGCCATAAGAAGAAAAAAAATTCAAAAATTCACTTTGCATTTTGCAAGTACAGGTCAAACATCAATAATAAATACATCTGCCACTCTCGATATGGGCAGCCCAGGGAAGAATGTAGAGTTTGTAGACTGAGTGAGCCTCCCATGGCCTATAGAAGTCTGCTGTCCAGCCAGGGGCCTTGGGTTGTTATCACCGGCACTGAACTGTTGGTTTGTGACTGACACCTATTTTGGCTGGTTGGTGCCCAAACTGTTGCCTGTGGTTGCCTGTTTTGTATACCACCCTGCGGTGTGTGTGGGGGGGTTGGGGGAGGGTGGCAGGGTTGCACGCCTGGGCCTGGAACTGCTCCCGTCAGTTACAGCCTTGGTCCCTGCGAGGTGAGGGGAGGCGACTCACCCAGGAAAGGGATTATGGGAGCAGAATCCGTGTGAATCACATCCACAAAGATGGCGTCGGACGGGTCCAGGCGAACCTCCTCGGGCGTGCCCTCGAAGCACGGCTGTGCCGGGTCCAGCCCTGAGAATGGGGGTGAGGTGGACAGGGAGGCCACGCTCTAAGACCAACCAGGATCTAAACCCTGTACCCACGAAATCCACGGAGATCCCTGGACAAAGGGCGCCACACCCCAGCAGTCACAGTTGGAAGGATTCAGAAGGCTGCCAGTGGGTCGTTGCCTATCACAGAACATCCAGAAGTCCCCACCGTCTGGCTCCATGGAGGATCGGGGTGGCGCCCTTGCTCCCCTCGTCTCCCTTTTTCCTTTTCCCCTCACTCCTTCCTGTGGGGCCGCTACTCCCCAAGCCTGATCTCCTGGGCCTGACCTGGTCCTTGCCCAGCCTCTGAGTCCCACAGTCTGCTCCCTTGTGTCTTTGCTCAGGCAGCCCCCAGCCTGCAGCTCACCTCCCCACATTCTCCCCTAATCCAAACCTCGCCCCTCCAAGACCCCCTCAAACCCCAACTCCTCATGGAGCAAGTGGCTTCTCCTTTCTTGGCCCATCCCCCCACCTTATTGTATAGACTTCTTCTGATGTGTTAATTCTACTTTGAATTTTATTTGCCTACTTAGTTGTCTGTCTCCTGCACTAGACTATGGATTTCCTGAGGCACTGAGTGAAAAGTTGCTCAGTCTTTTCCGACTCTTTGTGACCCCATGGACTATCCAGTCCACGGAATTCTCCAGGCCAGAATACTGGAGCAGGTAGCCATTCCCTTCTCCAGGGGATTTTCCCAGCCCAGGGATCAAACCCAGCTCTCCTGCATTGCAGGTGGATTCTTTACTAGCTAAGCCAGCAGGGAATCCCTTCCTGAGGCAGGGGCCGTGACAATTTCATCTTCAAATAGAAGCTGAGGGTGGGAGAAGCAGGGCATCCAGGACTCGATGACCTACATCTAGTGCTGGTGCTGCTCAAAGTGCCTGTTCTCCCTGAACTTGGAAAGTGGAAATAATAACAATCACCCCCCTGGCCAGGTTACCCTCCCTCCCCCTCCCCCCTCCCCCTCCGACCCCATCCTACATCACGCTGCTCCCCTACCTGTGATCCTGCCCACTTGGCCCCCCAGCCTCCTGCCGGCCTCCGCGGCCAGTTGCGCACCCAGGCTGTGGCCAATGAGATGCACGTTCTCCGGGCCATAGCCCAGCTCAGTCTGCGGAGGGGTGGAGCGTCAGTTACCAGAGGAACAAGTAGAGAGATGCGCTGGCTCTGGGGGAGCGGGGATGGGGACAGGACCCAGCGTGGAAGCTTGGGAGGAATGACCTCTGGCTCCAGGCTGCCACCTAGGACAGCGTGACTCGGCCTTCCGCTGGCCGCACTCTGCAGCCCCGGGGTCCGGGTGGCTTGTGGGGGCACCCGTGCTGACCAGCGGCCACTGTGTCATCTGCAGGCTGCCTTGGCCAGGACTGACTGTGCGCGCTGCGAACTCCCATCCGCACCCCACCATAGGCCTCCCTCCCAGAGTCGCCCTTAGGGGCCAGTTCAGAGCGTGGTTCATGGGCCTGGCTCTGGGGTTTTCCAGAATCAACCTTCCCGAAGGCTGTAAGGGACCTTCCCTAAGGATGAAGACTCCACTGGGCTGAGAGCTGCCGGTCAGCCCAGCTCGTTCCCCAATTCCCAGACCAATCTTCAAGGAAGGCCTATCTCAGAAGGGGAAACTGAGGCTCAAAAAGGCTAGTCTGCCCCAGGCCTCACAGCTAGGGATCTTCAGGACATCTGGGGAGGGAGAAGTGTGCAGCTTCCTGAAGCAAAGGCCTTCCTTGGCTCCTGGCTTCCAGGCTCTGCCTCACCCCATGGGTCCCCAGGCTGCCTCTGGGTGCTCTGGGGTGCTGACCTGCCCCTCTCCCTGCCCCCTCCCCACAGCATGTGGCCCAGGCAGGGGTTTACCGACAGCCCTTGTATGAAGAATGCTATCTCTGCTCCCACGACCCGAGTGTTTTGGACGGCTTGGGTATATTCTGTCCACGCTCCGTGTTCCCAGTCCACACAGATGCAGTTCACCTTCTCCACTTTAAACATTTTCTGGGGAAGACAAACCAGTTTATTAATAGCCACCGGTTGCACACTCCAGTGATAGGAATTCACATCTATCAAGCACCTAGCTTGTTTGTGTCAAGACTTTAATATTCCTCACATTTGTCCTGGTCCACACCACAGCTCTATGAACTGGGAATATACTTATTCCCACTTAGCATATGTGGAAACTGAGGCCTGGAACAAAGTGACTTGTCTAAGGTCTTACAGAAGGTCATTGCCACAACCAGGTCAGAAAGATGATTTACTACGTCAGGGATTAGCAAACTGCTACCTGAGTGAGAAATCCACCTGCTTTCATGACTGTGTGTTCAGGCACTTAGTCGTGTCCTACTCTTGGCAACACCATGGGCTGTAACCACCCAGGTTCCTCTGTCCATGGGGTTTTCCATGCAAGAATATTGCAGTGGGTTGTCATTTCCTTCTCTGGGGGCTCTTCCTGACCCAGGAATTGAACCCATGTCTCTTGTGTCTCCTGTCTTGTTAGGTGGATTCTTTACCACCACGCCACCTGGGAAGCTCAAAAGTTTTATTGCAAAGTCACATCCATTTGTTTACCTACTGCCCACCCCTGCTTCACAGCCACAACAGAAACCATATGAACGACAATCATGTGACCCACAAATGCTACAGTATTCATTACCTGCTCTTCTACGAGAAAGTTTGCAGACTCTTATACTAGGTAGTTGAAGCCACAGAGGGGCTGCTTTTATATTCCCAACAACGCTTTGTATTGAGGGACAAGTCTGATAAGATGACATTTAGACAGACGTAGGATATCACTCTACCGGATACATGCATCTTTTGTGTCATGTGGTATTATCCAAGCATAGATACTGGTCCCTTGGGAGGAAAAAGAAACAACTTCCCTGGTGGTGCAGTGGCTAAGAACCCGCCCGACAATGCAGGGGGCAGGGGTTCAATCCCTCTCAGGAAAGATCCCACGTGCTGTGGGACCGTTAGGCCGGTGGGCCGCACTTCTGAGCTCATGCTCTACAACAAGAGGAGCCACTGCAGTGAGAAGCCCGCGCACAGCAATGAAGACCCAGCACAGCCAAATAAATAAATAACAGAAAGTGAAGTCGCTCAGTCATGTCCGACTCTTTGCGACCCCATGGACTGTAGCCTACCAGGCTCCTCCGTCCATGGAATTTTCCAGGCAAGCGTACTGGAGTGGGTTGCCATTTCTTTCTCCAGAGGATCTCCCCGACCTGGGGATTGAACCTGGGTCTCCCTAATTACCGGCAGACACTTTACCATCTGAGCCACCAGGGAAGCCCAAATAACAGAGAGGGTAACTTTATTTCCTTTGTTCATTTGGGAAGGCCTCCATTTCATAGAGGAAATGAACACTATTTCCTTTGTTCATTATTGTTCATTGAGGTTGGGATGAGATGGCTGGAGGTTAGGACAACATGGTGGATCGTATGCACCAGGCTCTCCAATCTCCAGGTCTACACAGCCTCCCTCTGGGCCTCAGGAGACCCTTGTGAACATCCAGCCCAAGGGGAACAGAGAACCTTGAGAAGGAGCTGCTCAGGTCCATCCCAGCGCAGCCTGAGCCTCTAAGAGCCATGCGTGGGCACCTCCTACAAGTTAAAGCTGTAGACACACAGAGTTGTGGTATCTTGTCCATGGAAGACCTGGTTTTGCATTCCACCTTTGGATTCAACTTTGGGCAAGTACTGACTTTTGGGGGGGCCTTAATTTCCTCATCTATAGAGTGAGAACCATAACTGTACCTACCTCACAGCCAGGCTGGGAGGGTTAAACAGTACAAGGACTGACTGTGGAATGATTAGCACAATGCCAGAGTCACGGTAACTGTTCAGGAAATGGATGGTATGAATAATAATTCATTACCAATATTCATGATCACTTTAAAGTTGCACTGCCCAGTACCATGGCCACTAGCCACTCATGGCTCTTCACAATTGATTACAAAGAAATAAAATTTAAAATTCAGTTTTTTCACGTGCACCCCAATGTTCATCGCAGCACTGTTTATAATAGCCAGGACATGGAAGCAACCTAGATGCCCATCAGCAGATGAATGGATAAGGAAGCTGTGGTACATATACACCATAGAATATTATTCAGCCATTAAAAAGAATTCATTTGAATCAGTTCTAATGAGATGGATGAAACTGGAGCCCATTATACAGAGTGAGGTGAGCCAGAAAGATAAAGAACATTACAGTATACTAACACATATATACGGAATTTAGAAAGATGATAACGATGGCCCTATATGCAGGGCAGAAGAAGAGACACAGAAGTACAGAACACACTTTTGAACTCTGTGGGAGAAGTTGAGGGTGGGATGTTTCCAAAGAACAGCATGTATATTATCTATGGTGAAACAGACCACCAGCCCAGGTGGGATGCATGAGTCAAGTGCTCGGGCCTGGTGCACTGGGAAGACCCTGAGGAGTCGGGTGGAGAGGGAGGTGGGAGGGGGGATCGGGATGGGGAATACATGTAACTCTATGGCTGATTCATGTCAATGTATGACAAAACCCATTGAAATGTTGTGAAGTGATTGGCCTCCAACTAATAAAATGATATTTAAAAAAATAAAATAAAATAAAATAAAAATAAAATTCAGTTTTTTGGTCACATTAGCCACATGTCAGGTTCTCAATAAGCTCAGGTGGCCAGGGGCTCCTGATTTGGGCAGCACGGATATAGATTTCCATCATCATAGAAAGTTCTACTGGATAGCAGTGCTGTAGGGGATAATGCATTTTTTATGCCACACAGAGGTTTTTACAGAAACCATCAGAGACAAATGCCAGGTAATTGACTGTCATCTCCACCTCTGGGACTTTCTGACTGGACTCTGGGTCTTTTCAGCATTATAAGGAGATGTTGGCTAGAGGTTGGTGATTTGGGAGAACTTGAGAGTGGGTGCCTCTGAGAATCTGAGTTTTCCTCAGTGGTTTTAGGAAGAACCTGTCTTTCCCTGAAGGTCACTCTTTCCCAGCCTTTGGGGCGGCAGTGTTTGACTCTGTCTGCTGGTGGCGTTTGTCTCACTAGATGAGGAGGGTGGGCGCCTACCTTGCACACGTCAGTAGGCCAGCCTGAATCCCCATCATCTATAAAGCCGTGGATGACGAAGCGTGTCTTGCGGTCCAGTTGGAAGTTTGAAGCCTTGACAGTGGCTAGGTCCGTGATATTGATCCGCTGGTTAAATGAGAAAAGATGAATTTGAATGTTGGCCTTTCCAAGCCACAGATGCTTTAGAGCCTATTCCCGTAAGACTGAGGTCACAGGTTCAACTCTCATGAACCTGAGTAAGGCTAGAAAAGGAGTTCCTGACCTATTTGGGTTTGAGGATAGAATTCAGAATGTCCAAGTTTATGGGTTTTTATACACTGAAATACAATGTTTTTTAACTGATGAGCAACAAACCCCAGTAGTCTTAGCCACACTCTGTCACCAACAGAAGTCACAGGTATTTTCATTTAATTTTATAGCCGTTTTAGATGTTTAAAAATATCATTTGTACTCATTACTATTTAAAATGACAGAAGTTATTAGACCAACCCCTAGACTGTGTTATTTAGCGAGATAATAAAGCAGCTAATTATTACTGTATACTAGCTTATTTTATCATATATTACCATATCCCACATTAGTCTTTTTAAATGTTCTGATAACCGTTTTCCAATATAGTTAGTATCCTTTGTGAAGTGAAAATTGCTCAGTCATGTCCAACTCTTTGCGACCCCATGGACTGTAGCCTGCCAGGTTCCTCTGTCCATGGAATTCTCCAGGCAAGAGTACTAGAGTGGATAGCCATTCCCTTCTCCAAGGGATCTTCATGGTCCAGGGATTAAACCTGGGTCTCCTGCATTGCAGGCAGATTCTTTACCACCTGAACCACAAGGGAAGATGACTCCTTTGTATCCAATGCTTTTTATTTTATGCATTTAAAGCTCTTTCTGTTCCATGAATCTGTATCTCCTGTCATGCCTGCTGCTTCAGGCCCAGAGGTTCCTCAGCTTTTCTCTCCCAGGACCTCTTTGGCCATCTGCAGACGTCTACCATTCCCTTTCAGGAATTTTTTTTTTTTTTGGCATAAATTTCTTTTTTTTTAATCTACTTTTTTTGTAATGGGGACTCTGAGTGTGGGGTTTGTCACCTAGAATCTCACAGTAGGTGACCCTGGGGACCTATATCCAGACACCGTGCTATCTCAAACTTGGTTTGGGGCCAGAGCTGTGAGCTGCTTGAGTTCTGAGCAAATTCTCTTAATTTTTAAAATCTTAATTTTACAATTATTTTTTCCATGTAAGCGCTTATTGCACAATCAAGTATATTGCCTTAGGAAAGTCATTCCCTGGTGGGTCCAGTGCATACATCCTGATGTTCTAGAAGGACTCTCATGACCTTACACCTTCGGGAGCTCCAGTCTAATTCCCTATTTTTAGAAAACTTTTATTGGAGCGTAGTTGCTTTACAATGTTGTGTTGGTCTCTACTATACGGCGGAGTGAATCAGTCATACATCCTCTCTTCTTTGGGTGTTGTTCCCATTTACTCACCACAGAGCACTGAGTTGAGTTCCCTGTGCTATACATACAGTAGGTTCTCACTAGGTATCTACTTTCTGCATAGCAGTGATATATGTCAGCCCTAATCTCCCGGTCCGTCTCACTGGCCCACTTTCCTCCTTGGCATTCACACATTTGTTCCCTACATCTCTGAGCAGGTTTTTCGTGTTTACCTCTGAGCACCTGGAGTAAGCTTGCTGGTCTTCACCTGGCAGCCTTCTTGGGAAACTGAAGATTGCTCCGAGGGTCCCCAACTTTTCTCCTTTGTCATTAAATGTCCCCTGCTTCCCTTCTAGCTTCTAAGGAAGGATTTGTGTCCTGGTCCCTGAGGGGCTTTGCTTCCTTTACTTCTTGGTGAGAAAGAAGCTAGACCCTCCCAGGGACACAAAGGCCTGGCTTTTTCCATAAAGCTACTCATACCCCCTTCCTCCCCCAAACAAGGTTCTAATCCTAGGAAGTCCTGAAGTTCTGTGCACAAGTGTGTGAATATGTCAGTTTCCAGGTTGGGCGTTCATAGATTTCATCAGATCCCTAGAGTTCAGACAGTTCTAACTCTATCACTGGGGAGGAAGCACCTTCTGGAAAGTTCCAAGACCATGAATTATTCCTTAGACAAACATGAAGGCTCCAGTGTGGGTGCCCAAATCCTCTCCCACCCCACCACCACTATACAGTCATTTTACGCCCTTCTTACTTGGTAGTTATTTGGATTCTCATTTGTATATAGAAGAAAGTGAGCGTCGATGTCCTCAGGGGACCAGGGAAGTAACTTTAAAGGCCGCTGAAGGATTCCAGTCCATGGTTTTTCATCAGAAAAGCAACCAAAAGGTTCATAGCAAATCTCTTTTCCTGGGGCAGGAAGAGGAACAAACAGGACCCTTGTGAGGTTCTGAGAAGGAGCAATGTCATCTCAGCTGCTTGCAAGGACTCTTCAGGGTGCAGCCCAGGACTGACCAAGGCCAATCTCATCTTCATCTTTGCTTTCAGTGTTCCTCAAACTTCTGTGTAATAAGAACCACCTGGATGCTGAGGGGGAATGAGCATATACACACTCCCAGGCCCCTCCCTCAGAGATTCTGATTTGGAGGGTCTGGGGTAGGGCCCTGGAGACTGTATTTAATAAGTTCCCCTGTTCATCAGGCAAATTGGAGAATTCCTGTGAAATCTGGGAATCTTTGGCCCTAAAACTACCTCTTCCAGGAAACTCCCAGATGGCCCTTTCTAGCCACTCATCAAGTATTTATCAAGTGCCTATGAATGCCTGTAACACAGAGATGCTACGTGATGAGTCTTGAGGTCTCCCTTATATCTGGCACACGCCGTGCACACAGTAGGCATTCCTGGTCATATGTTCAATCCACATGTCTTCATGTCATCCCTTAATGCACCTTTTTCCCCTCAAATCATTCTCTGCCATTTCAGATTTCCCTGCTATTCTTTGAAAAAGTAAATGCCCTAAGAACAGAGAGAATTTGTTTTCACATCATACTGTATATAGTAGAGGCTCAGTATATGCAATTGATGACTCAAACGACCCCATCTAAATCTGAAGGTCCTTCTCCAGTCCATGACATAGTTTCACAGTTATGTCACCCCTGGTATAACCAAGGGTGACATAATTTCAAATCTAGAGGATTACGGTGGATTTTTTCTCTTAGGCTTCCTCAACTGATCATGTCAAATGTTGGTCATTCATTGAAAAACTGGTGATAGTTAATACTTGTTGTTTACAATGTACCAGATACCACACCAACACTTTATCAGTAGAAGTCATTTTAGCCTCCAAACAGCCCTATGATCAAAGAATTTACCTCTGTTTGAAAGAAGAGGAACCCAGGGCACAGAGAGACCAAGAAAGTTCCCCAAGATCACAGTCCGTGGTGGATCCATGATTTGAACCCCAGAAACTTAACTGGGAATAAAGGTAGGAGCTGGGGTGTGTGTGAAAGTGTGAAAGTGTTAGTCACTCAGTCGTGGCTGACTCTTTGCGACCCCCTGGACTATAATCCACCAGACTCCTCTGTCCATGGAATTCTCCAGGCAAGAATACTGGAATGGGTTACCATTTCCTTCTCCAGGGGATCTTCCCAACCCAGGGATCGAACCTGGGTCTCCTGCATTGCAGGGGAATTCTTTACTGCCTGAGCCATCAGGGAAGCCCCAGGAGCTGGGGCACCAAAAGATAAATAAGATTCAAACCCTGCCCTGAAAGAGAGAAAATTTAACTGGGAAGGAATAATGATAGTGTTGAATCCACTGTGGGAAGAGAGAAAAATCCTGCCTGAAGGGCCAAAGGAGACTAAAGCCATCTTTGCTTCAGGTGATAAATGTGGGGGCTTCGAGGCCAGGTGAAGACTCCTGGGCTGTTGGGTGGATAGTGGGGAAGTGCTTGGGATGCCAAACTGGCCAGTGGGGTGGGCAGGGCTGTGCTCCCAGTGGTATTCTGAGGAGCCAAGTGGCTGAGAGACAGCAGAGCCTGGGGTGTGGGGGGCTGTGGGCCTGGAGAGGGTGTGGGCGTTCTGCCCTCTGATAGGAGTTAAGGCAAAAGTAGGGAGCTGGAGATGGGGGTGATGGCTGAGTGTAGTTTGGCACAAGTGAGTTTGAGGAGTGGGGCATGACTCTGGTGGAGCTGCCTGGAGCTTGGGAGGGCTAAGGGAGTGTTGGAAGTGACTAGGCAAGGGGATGACCCCAAGGAAGAGAAAGATGAGGAGGGTGTCTGGGAGTGACCTTTGGGAATGCCCACCCCTAGGGCAGGAGGAAGCAGCAGACCAGTGAAGGAGACCAACGAGGGGTCCAAAAGGCCTGAGGAGCAGCCAGACCCCACCCAGGGCTCTGCTGTCAGGGGCTGGGTCTTGCTGCAAGGCCAAGGTAAGAAGGGGCTGGGGATGAGCTGAGGATACAAGGGGCAAGAGTCTGGCTGCAGAAGAAAGCCCTTGAAAGGACCGGAGGATTTGGGGGCCTGAGCCAGGCAGTGGGGAGTTCTGACTGATGGGACAGGAGGTGGGAAGATGGGACAGCGTGGGAAAGAGTGCGCCTGGGAGGCACCCCTGCGAGGAGGTGGGGGATGGGAATAAGCAGGTTGGGACTCGAGGGGCCTTTGGGAGGTAAAGTAAAACTTGTAAAGTAAAACAAGTAAAACTTGTCCTTTTAGGACAAGTAAAGACTTGGGTTTCTGCATCTCCCCCAGGCAGGAGACAGGCCAGGACAGGAGTTCTCAAGGGGACACACCCATGCCTTTCATTCTGCAGAAGTGCCCTTGTCCACACCCAGGGACTGACGGTACTGGGGGCCTAACAGGAACCCCACACACACGCACACACTCTCCACCTGCCCCCACCGCCTGCCACCCACTTCAGCCACTGGAGAAATGGGACCAAGCTGGACGATGCTGGGTCATCTGTGTTGAACAGGCTGCCCTGTGTTTGCCATAGAGTCAAATTCCCTGAATGGTACTGATCATTGTATCAAGAAATACTGCTACTGCTAAGTCACTTCAGTTGTGTCCGACTCTGTGACCCCATCCCTGGGATTCTCCAGGCAAGAACACTGGAGTGGGTTGCCATTTCTTTCTCCAATGCATAAAAGTGAAAAGTGAAAGTGAAGTCGCTCAGTCATGTCTGATTCTTTGCAACCCCATGGACTGCAGCCTACCAGGCTCCTCCATCCATGGAATTTTCCAGGCAAGAGTACTGGAGTGGGGTGCCATTGCCTTCTCCGATCAAGAAATAAGGATAATGTTATTAATTAGCATGATGATAATGGTGACAATCATGCCTCTTGTCTGTCTCACCCCAAGAAAGGCCAGCTCAGGCATGGTCACCAAGGGGTGGTGACCACATCCTCACCTCTGACTGTGACCAGTAGGAGAAGACTGATGGTCCAGGAGGGCAGCATCTTCATGGATGAAGACAGAGACGCACACGGACACCCAGATGCACAGGCAGGAGGCTGGTGAACAGGGTAGGTGTCCCTCAGTACCCTCGGGGCCCTACCCAGGAGCCCTGAAGCCTCCCCGCACAGGGAGGTGGGTAGTACCTCTCTCGGATCCTGGACTCAGCCTCAGCACCCCTCTTCTGGGCCAGGTCCCTCTAGTAGCCCCAGTCCCTCCCATTCCCTGCCCTCACAGGGCAAGTGATTTACCGTGTGGCCCCAGAGCTTCCACGCACAGCCCAGCAGGTCGGTCATGGCTTTTTATAACCAGGTTTGATCCTTTGGATTTTTCAGGAAAGGACTGGGGGCGGGGGTGGGCGGGGGCAGGGACGAGGTAGGGTGGGCAGGGAGCATCCTTCCAGAGAACCCAGACAGAATTATAAAAGCCCTTCAGTTGGAGGAGCTCAAAAGAGTAAAATAAACACTGTTCAAATACAGCTTTGTTTGAACAGTATCATCTAAGACCCAGAGATTAAAGGTTGGAGGTGTTTTCTTTCCTTCAGAGCCAAGAGGAGATCCTGGGTGAATAGCCAGGTGCCGTCCCACTGTTGTAAACATTGACATATAATTTAGATGCTCCAAAGTGCATAAATTCTATGTTTAAAACTCAAGTACAGTTTAGTGAACTTTGACACATGTATGAAGATGAAACACAGTGGTAGTCGCTCAGACGTGTCTGACTCTTTGCAGCCCCGTGGACTGTATCCTGCCCGGCTCCTTTGTCCATGGAATTCTCCAGGCAAGAATACTGGAGTGGGTGGCCATTCCCTCCTCCAGGGGATCTTCCTGACCCAGAGATTGAACCTGGGTCTCCTGCACTGCAGGCAGATTCTTTACCATCTGAGCCACCAAGAAACAATTGCATATGCACCAGATTGAAAAACAGTTCTGACAGCCACGAGTTTCCTGGAATCCCTCTACCACCACTCCCATAACCATGCACTGTGGGTACGAGGTGATCCATAAACACTTGTTGGATGAAAGAATAGGACAGTGGAAGCTAACAGTGAGCTGAATACATTCCAGATCTCTCCTGCCTTCTCCTTCCTGCTCTGTGCCCTAGAAGCTGTCTCAATGGACAGCATCTCTGCACATCCCTTGGCCTTCTGGTTGGCCTCCATCAATGGGAAGGAGATGAGAGGAGGGAGAGGTTGGGGTATTTCTTCCCCAAGCTCACTCCCTTCTGTGCTGTGATCCCGTGATAGCCGCCCTCTCTCTCCTGCCAGCTTCAGCTCCTCTCAAGCAGCTTGTCTTCTGGCCCCCAGCTCTTTCTAGACTCTCTTGACAGCTCCCTCTGGCTAAGCTTTAGATTCTAGGAAAGTAGAAGCTTCCAGGGGCTGCTAATCCCTGGGTGATTTAGCCTCCCTAGTGGATTCCCTTGACCCTGTCCACAACTCTGTAAACAGTCCTCTGATCAGCCCTTAGAGTGGCCGTCTCAAGCCAAGCGCCAGGTGAGGGGCAACACCGGTGATCTATTTCTAAGATTGTTTTCGAATCTGGGATCCGACAGGAAATTTGGGAAACTGCAGCCTAGAGAAAGGACTCACCTTTCTATCTAAGCAAGAGTCACCCTGAGGCAGCACAGCATCCCTCTTTCAAAGTGGATGAGGAATCACCCAATCTGAGGCAACAACATCTAAGTCATGAGAAATATGCTGAACACATGCATCTTAGGAAGAGTGTCCAGAGGAGGTATTGAGGACGTGAGAGCTGGGTACCAGAGGAGAAATAGGTGGTGTTGGTTCAAAAAGTGTCCTGAGAGGAAACAGCAGTGATCAATCAGATTGTAGCTCGAGCTCCTAGGGGCCTTGTGTATTCCCATTCTACAGCCCAGGTGTCAGAGGCAGGGGAAGCAAGGGGCTTAGTTAAGGGTGAATGGAAGAGGAGGCCTTGATCTTTTATATATATATATATATATATATATATATATATATATATATATATATATAATTCATATAAATAACATGTGTGATTTTATTTATCTATTTTTGACTGTGCTGGGTTTTCATTACAGAATAGGCTTCTCTCTCGTTGCGGCAAGCGGGGTCCACCCTCTAGGAGCGGTGCCCAGGCTTCTCATTGCGGTGGCTTCTCTTGTTGCAGAGCGCGGGCTCTAGCTAGGGTGTGCAGTCTCAGGAGTTGTGGCTCCCCGGCTCTAGAGCACAGGCTCTAACGTTGTGGTGCTTGGGCTCAGTTGCTCCACGGCGTGTGGGATCTTCCTGGACCAGGGATCGAATCCGTGTCTCCTGCATTGGCAGGTGGATTCTTTACCACTGAGTCACCAGGGAAGCCTGAGGAGGCCTTGATCTTGGGCACCACCTCCTACAGCGCTGTTGCTGTTGATCTCACCTTCGGTAGGTCTCGGTTTGCTGACCTGTAAATGGGGGGATTCTAGGTGGATTGAAGAACACCGTCCCTACACCATGCTGCTCCCCAGGGGACCTGGGCACCCCTGCTGCAGTCACCAGTGACTGGGGCCAGACCCACTGGGTGCTCCCTAGCTGTCCCGAGCCTCCCTGGTCTCCGTGGCAGGGTGACTGGCCCAAGGTGGGCCCAGGCTGCCTCCCACTTGGCTTCCCACCACGGCAGGGCCAGCTCAGCTCCTCCTTTCTCTTGGCAGGCATGCCTGAGGTTCTGAAGTCCTGCCAACTATCTGCCCTGGGAAGGAAGCGAAGGCCAGCACCTGTGGGAAAAGTCCTTCACTGGCCACAGGTGGCAGGGTCAGGGCCTGAGTCGTGCAGCTGGCCCAGCGGCTGCCCTGGGGAGGGGTGGCTTGGGCCTTCCTTTGCCAGCACCCGGAGGCCTTTTGAGACATGTTTCTCATCATCACCTCCTTTGTCTGTCTTCCCCCTCCCCTCCCCCTGCCCTTGCCCCCGCGGGGCTGACATCACCTCTCTCTAGGCTGACGCATCAACCTCCCCACAGCTTCCTTGCAGCTACCACAGTATTAGATGCTTGTTTTGTGTGTTTGTTCACTCACTGCATGTTCATTTTTATATGATCACAGTGTACTGGTTGCTCATCCAGCTTGAGGGTAAAACAGAAAACAGAGCCTTCTCCTGCCCTGCACTTTGTGGGACTGATGGTCCCTTGGGTCACAGGTGCTGCTTCCCCAAAATAAACACACAATGGCAAACAAAATGAGCTAACGAAAAGATGCACGTTGATGAGGGCCTGTACCAGAACCACATAATCTGAGCTTTCACAAAAGAGAAAAGTTGGGGATTCTGGGTGGAGAGGGATCCAACCTACGTGGAGTTCAAGCTCCTGAGTCGGGCATGCTGCTATAAATTGGGCTGTATTCTCCCCCAAAAGATATGATGAATCCTAAATTCTAGGACTTCAGAATGTGACCTTTTGGAGTTAGACTTTTTATAGAGGTAAAGTGAAGCCCTTAGAGTGGGTCCTAATACAGTATAACTGGTGTCCTGATGAAAAGGGGGACCTTTGGATACAGAGACATGCACACAGGCCATGTAAATAGAAATGGAGATATCTGGGTGATGCTCCTATAAGAAACAGCGAGGATGGCCAGCAACCACCAAAAGGAGAGAGACATGGACTGGGTCTCCACAGAGTCTCCCTCACAGATGCCTGAAGGACCCAGCCCTGTAATGCCTTGGTCCTGGACTTTCCAGCCTCCAGAATTGTAAGATCGTAAGTTTGTGCTGTGCTTAGGCACTCAGTCTGTCCAACTCTTTGCAATCCCATGGACTGTAGCCCGATAGGATCCTCTGTCCATGGGATTCTCCAGGCAAGAATACTGGAGTAAGTTGCTATGTCCTCCTCCAGGAGATCTTCCCGACCCAGGGATTTAACCCAGATCACCTGCATTGCAGGCGGATTCTTTACCATCTGAGCCACCAGGGAAGCTCTTCTGCAGTTTAAGCCACCTTATGTGTGGTCCACAAGCTCTGCTTGTGTGGGAGGACACACAGTCCTGAAAATGAACCTGTTCTTCCCCTCTTCTGAGCTTTGCACCCGTGGGTCCCCTGCCAGGGATGTCAGCTGTATCTCCCCGCCGAGGAACCCCTGATCCCTGCCCCCACCCCAAGGCTCATTCCTCCCCCACCCTCCCTTCTCCTCCCTGGCCACATTTACGCCTCCATTTCTGGTCTTAGAGCTGACTCTCTGCTCCCACAGCCTGTGACCCTGGACGTGTCTTCCATATTCTCAGTCCCAGACTATATTCGCCAAGGTTATTCAGACCCGAGTAAAGACAGGGACACAATTCTCACAAAAAATTCTCATTGCACCCTCACTCCCCTGGTCCCAGGACATTCCCCTTAGCTTCATTTTATTTATCTATCTATCTATTTATTTACATATTTATTTATTTCTGCTGTACCACACAGCATGTCAGATCTTAGTTCCCTGACCTGTGTCCACTGCATTGGGAGTACAGAGTCTTAACCACTGGACTGCCAGGAAAGTTCTCCATTGACCTTATTTTATAGTTCAATTTAGGAAACAAGACTCTTATCGCAAATTACCACAACAAAGAGAAAACTTTATAACTGGCTAAAAAAAAATAAGATTATCATCAATTGTCATCATTGTGAAAACACAATAAATTCCCAGATAAAAGCACACCTGGACCTTGGATGAGAAGACTCACCTTTAGAGGAGTCAGGAAATATTGAATCCTGGGAGAGCTTCACCTGGCTGCACAGGAGAAGCACCTGAGGGGCTTTATAAAGAGGCCTCTGTTACCGGGGCTTGTTCTTGAATTGGACAGGGTGGGGCTTGGGATCTACACTCCCCCTACCCCAGTTTTTTCAAGCTCCCAGATGATCTGGTTTGTGGGCTGCATGGCATACCCCTGGCACTCCTGGAGCTTCCTCAACCAGTCCTGTGCGCCCTTAGATGCCCAGTTTCCTGCACCTTGGGGTGAGCATACAAGACCTGAGTTGGGTGAACTAGAACCCCACCCTAACAAGCGCTGCTCTGGGTCTCTGGTGGTTGGTGGTTTAATTGCTAGTCGTGTCCTACTCTTTGCAGCCCCAGGGACTGCAGCCCGCCAGGCTCCTCTGTCCACGGGATTTTCCAGGCAAGAATACTGGAGTGGATTGCCATTTCTGCAGGGGATCTTCCCGACCCAGGGATCAAACCTACGTCTGCTGCATTGCAGGCAGATTCTTTATCCCTGAGCCATTAGGGAAGCCCCCTCCTGTTCCCTTCTGGTAGCTCGGAATCTGGGGTCAGACTGGCCGCACTCCATAGGGTACCTCCCTCATCTTACAGTTCACTGACATAAGGATGGAGTCTTCCATTCCATTTTACAGTTGAGAAAGCTGAGACCCAGAGAGGTGGAAAGTCCTGGGCCAGGGTCACGAAGTTTGACTAGTACCCTGACTGCTGACTCAGTGTCTTTTCTTGCTGCTTCCAACCAGACTGACTGTCCCTCTGAGCACAATGTGTTAACACATTAACTATGAATGTGATGTATTTTCATTGTTCCAAAGGCCATGTTCATATGCATTCTGAAAACGTACCACCTCTGTTAGTTAAAAAACAAAAGGGAACGAAGTCTAATCAAGCTGGTCCCATGCTGCCCCCGAAATCTGTATTTCACATCTGCTAGGGACACATGGGAGGCTTCCCTTCTGGCTCAGACAGTAAAGAATCTGCCTGCAATGCAGGAGACCCGGGTTCCATCCCTAAGTAGGAAGATCCCCTGGAAAAGGAAATGGCAACCCACTCCGGTCTTCTTCCCTGGAGAATTCCATGGACAGAGGAGCCTGGAAGGCTACAGTCCACGGCAAAGAGTCAGACATGACTGAAGTGACTTACACACATGTCCAGAGCCACATAGACACTGCAAGTGTGCCCCAGAGTAACCATGGGGAGCCCTGAACACCCTTCTCCCAGGCTTTGTGTTAGGATCAAGGATGTGTGCTGCAGAACTTGGACTCCCTAGAGATGACAGGAAATGGGGTTTCATAGCTACACTAATGAGTAGCCAAGGTGTTATAATGTGGCTTTTCTTCTGGGCTATGATTCCTACTTACTTTAGGTGAAACTTACAGGATTTAAGCCATGTTGGACAGTTCAAAATGGAGTCACAGTGGCCAACGTGAACTTCTGTATTAGATGTCTTGAAGCATTCGCTGTGGAATTGTGAGTGTCTTAGAGTGATAAACTGAGCAGTACTTTTGGTTAGAAATTTGATGGAGATAAGAAATTTGATGGGCAACATCTGTAACTGGAACAGAAGGGGCAATCAATACAGAAAGGATACCTTGGGTGCAACAGTTATGCCTACTGACGCACTCCTTGAAAAGAAATATTGAGTCCAGCAACTAGAAAAACAAACACCGTATATTAATGCATATATGTGGAATCTGCAAAACTTGGTAGAGACGATCTTCTTTACAAAGCAGAGATAGAGACACAGATGTAGAGAACAAAGGTATGAATATCAAGCGGGAAAAGGCGGGGATGGGATGAATTGAGAGATTAGGATTGACATATATACACTATCGATGCTCTGTATAAAATAGATAACTAATGAGAATCTCCTATATAGCACAGGGAAGTCTACTCAGTGTTCTGTGGTGACCTGAATTGGAAGGAAATGCAAAAAGAGGAGATGTATATATACACATATATATAACTCATGTACTTTGCTATACAGTAGAACCTAACACAGCATTGTAAAGCAACTATGCTCAATAAAAGTTAATTTAAAAAAAGAAGGCTCTTTGCCAGAGGACTTGATCCCATGGTGCTGAACTGTCGCAGATAGATGCTGCCTGAGGCCCTATCAGAGCAGGGGGCGACTTCCCACTCATGGTTGTCTCAAGACCCGTGGCCAGATCAAGACCTCTGCTCTTGCTGACATGCTTCCTTCCCAGCTTCTCAGAGTGCTTCATTTACTCCCTTTCCTCTCTTTCCTACTCTGACTAAGCTGTGTTGTGTGCTGTTTGTGTTCAATTAACGAAGGGACTCCAGGTTTCGTGTGTCTCCAGATCTGTGATTCTTACCGGGCCTTAT
The DNA here is from genome assembly GCF_963930625.1 of Muntiacus reevesi. Lineage (NCBI taxonomy): Eukaryota > Metazoa > Chordata > Mammalia > Artiodactyla > Cervidae > Muntiacus > Muntiacus reevesi. The sequence continues at coordinate 158,604,603 of NC_089250.1, read as the reverse complement.
CACCGGGCTCTGAGACACACACGGTGTCCATGGCATTAATTGTGGGGCCTTCTGTTCTCTGCCTTCCTGGTAGTTTTCTCAGGAAGTATCTCTGATAACAGGACCTACACTTATTCTAGGAGAGGAACTTGGGTGGAGAGACCTGGAGGCCCCGTTCCAGCTTGGGTCCCCAACAGCTGCCTTCCATGTCCCTGGGGTGGATGGCCATCACTGCACCTGTCGTCAAGTCCAAGGTCACCCAGGTCACCCGAGGCTCAGGGCAGAGCCTCTGCTGTGTGCTTATGGTACAGCCAACTTATGGTACCCAACTAAGGAATCCTCAGCAACTTGCTTTCCCCATCTTCAGCCTCTTCTTAGCTTCCCTGCTGTTTTAAAATCATTTCCCCCCAAGGTATTGCCTGTATCAGTCAGTCTGGGGAGCAGGTGAGGAAGGCTGGCCTTGAGCAGGGGGTCCTCTCACATTCCCTCCATCATACCTACTTCCACGCACCACTCTCCAAGGGTCTCATTGTTGTTGTTCAGTTGCTAACTTGTGTCTGACTCTTTGCAACCCCATGGACTACAGCACACCAGGCTTCTCTGTCCTTCACTATCTCTTGGAGTTTACTTAAACTCATGTCCATTGAGTCGATGATGCCATCCAACTATCTCATCCTCTGTCCCCCACCCTTCTCCTCCTGCCTTCAATCTTTTCCAGCATCAGGGTCTTTTCCATCGAGGAGGGTCTCATTACCGCTCCCATGGAAGTCTGCGGGAGCCTCCTCCTCCTCGCTGGCCTCCCAGCCTGCAGTCTCAGTAGGCCATCTTCCTGCAAGCCTGGGCCTAGAACCCCTGGCTCTGTGGAGCCTTCCCCGTCTTGCTCCTCCCTCTTCTGGGTCCTGTCCTGGGATACACCTTGCTTTTGGCAGGCAGAGGGCAGTAGAGGTGTGTTTATTTACACGCTGGCGCGCCAAGAGCCCTGCCTCACAGTCCGCATCCCCCTCCGCCCAGTGCCTGGCACAGAGCTGGCATTAGGAGTGTCTGCAGAGTCTCCATCCTGTTGACTGCATTTGCTGCCTCGTCCAGAGTGCAGGCTCACGGCCAGGGCCGGGTCTCTCCTGCTCAGCGCTCCATCCTCCTCATTACACTGTTTATTGAGCACCACCCCCTGCCCCCCTCCCCACACCCCTGCCCTTTACCATGAAGCCTCTACTTCAGTCGCTCAGTAAATCCTCATCATACTCTCTGCTTTTAAGGACTGTTCTGCGGCCCACTCGCACCCGAGTTTTGTGGGTTTTTTAAAAACAATTTTATTTATTTATTTTTAGCTGTGTTGGGTCTTTGTTGCTGAGTGGGCTTTTCTCTGGTTGCAACGAGCTGGGGCTACTTTCTAGTTGCAGTCCATGGGCTTCTCGTTGTGGTGGCTCCTCTGGCTGTGGGGCATGGGCTCTAGGGCGTGGGGGCTTCATGACCCGGGCTCAGTAGGGCTCAGTAGCCTGGTCCCCAGGCTCTAGAGCATAGGCTCAACAGCTGTGGTGCAGGAGCTTCATTGCTGTGTGGCATGTGGGATCCTCCCAGACCAGGGATTGAACTCATGTCTCGTGCCTCGGCAGGTGGATTCTTTACTACTAAGTCATTCAGGGAAGCCCTGCCCGCAAGTTTGAAGCTCAGTAATACTTGACGTGCGACCAGGGGTTAGAAACTGCTCTGGTGGTTGGGTGACCAAGAGGGGAGGTACTCAGGGGAGGCAAGGACCTTCCTGATCCCTCAGAGCCCCCCCTCGGGTTGATCATGGAACAGGCTGGACCACCTTGAAGACCCCTCCCTCCGCCAGGTACAGAACACCTTTGTGGGTTAGGACTCACGGTGAGGTCCGGTTGGCCGAGTCATACCCACCCTCCCATGACAGAAAAGTCCCTCTCAACAGGGTCTGTGTTGGATACTCCCCTCAGAAGCCGTTCCCTGGACCCCTTCTCAGCACTAGGCCCTGCCTAGGATGGCGCAGCCTTGCAGCCCTCAGACAGAAGGCTTTGAGGCGGCCTTGGTCCAGGGAGCGCAGAGGGGCGGGGGTCGGGGTGGGGGCCGGAGACTGTCTATGCTCTGCAAACGTTCCCACCACAGCCTCTGGAAGCCAGAGCCCCTTTAACCTCACCAAGAGCCAAAGCTCCCAGGTGGGCCCATCACCACCCAATTTACCACCACAAAGAAGCCATGTCCTAGCACAGCCTTCCGTGACCTCAAGGCAGCCGGGAGGGGCCCTGACCCTCAGTCCCAACGACAGGACACGGACCCACTCCGTGCTGGAACAGCGAACACGCCCCGCCACCCTCCCCTATCCCGCTCTGGGACTCCTTGCTCGCTTGTAGATGAAGGGGCCGGGCTGAAGCTCTGAGGAGGCCCCTCAACGCCCACCCTCTAGTTCTGCTGTTTGTTGCCTCCCCCTCAGGTGAGGAGAAGACAGTGGGCCCAAGGACCAAGGAAACTGGGGGGGAAGGTGTGGTAACTGGAGGTCAAGGGCAGGAGACCCAAATATACGGAAAATGTGCAGGACATTTAAAAATATTCAGTTCCCAAATGTCCCATAGGGGGCAGCTGACATCAGCCACAGAGGTGAGCAGATAGATGCACGAACGGATTTTATTGATGTTACACGCACGGGCACCGCACCTGGCATTTAACAGGGCACGAGAGTGACCAGGACATATTAGCTCACGGTGTCTTCGCTGCAGAATCTGTGTCTGTGGAGAGAAAAGGAATGCTTTCTAAGTGCTGGGCATCCTTATTTGGCAACTGGACTCATTCAGTGGAGGTAGGCTGGTAGCTTCGAACAGTTCCTGGAGGGCTGACTGCCTGGGGGCTTCCAGTGGGTGGGGCTGGCCTGGACTCAGGACACAATCAGGGGTGGATGGTCTCTGGGCACTCTGGCAGCCAGGACTGTGAGCTCCTTGAAGCAGGGACTGGGCCCCTCACAGCTCTCCTTCTCTACAACCCATGAGAGCACCCCAAAACCCTGGCACATGGATTTACAGACGGACTCACTCTTGGCTCAGTCACTTTGAGGACCCGATTCAACCTTACAGTAGCTCCAGAAAATACAGTCGCTACAGTAGACTGAGCTCCTACTAGCTGCAAAGACACTAGCTGTTCACTGTGCGTGCGACGTGAACTTCCTTCTCAGAACACAAGTGTGCGGAGGTGTTGTCACGAGTCCTCCGTCACAGGAGAGGAAACTGAGGCACAGAGGGCTCTCAGTTAATACGTGGAAGACCAAGATGCAAATACAGGTCTAGCTGACGTCATGGCCCACACTTTCTATGGTTGGGTCAACTCCAAAGCTACCGTGACCTTGCCTTTCAAGCCTGGAGTTGGGGGCCTGGCTCTCTGCTGGGGCTCCCCCTCTCCTGTCTTCCCGACATGACAGGGAGCTGGCTACTTGAGTCTTACCACTGGTATCATTTGTAAAAGAGGGCATAGCTCTCTTCCATGACTGGTGAGAATTCCATGTCAATAATATGTCTCGTGACAATACATGTAAAAAAGCTTTATAATTAATTTAAAAACAATGCAGATGTAAGTGGTTATGGTTATAGCTCTTCTAGGAAACACGGGCTTCTCTCAGGTCTCACCACCTATGACCTCTGAAGCTTCATCCTCTTTCCTCACCTTCAATGGACCCTCCCCACTTTCCCTCTGAATTTCATTTGTCTTTCCGGGAAGCCCTAACCCTAACCTCCAATCATATTCCGGCCCTCTGCACGGGAGGCCCGCCCTCAGCAGCCTGGCCTACCCCTGCCCATTTCATCCTCCGGGACCCTCTGCCTGCCTTCCCAGCCACTCTCTTTGGGCCCCTCATGGGGAGTTCTTATTGTGTCATTTGACCTTTTGCATCAATGATAAGTCTAATTTTCCAACAGCTACATTGTTGAACCCTCCAGAGCATCTTCCCCTCTGTCTTTGCATCCCCTCCTGTACTCCTGGCATACCTGGTACTTAATCAGGTCAGAGAGGAAGGGAGGGAGGAGGCCAGTGTTGGGCGGAGAGAGAAATAAAGGGGAGAAAACTACATTTCTTTCTTTTGACACCATGTCATTGGAGGGAATTCCTGTCAGCAGATTCCTTGGTAGGACTTGAAACCATGATAACTTCCACATATTAACTAAAAAAATCTGAGGGGTATCTGAAAGGAGGTTGGACCAAAGTCTTACTTTTCTTTGGTCTCCCAATTATTATTATTTTTTAAAATGTTACTTATTGGCTGTTTTCCCAACAGCAAAATATTTGAATAAGTTAATGAATTCAGCATTTTTATTCCCCAGACTAGTTGGTGAGGTTCAATCTTCCTATATTTAAAATATCTGATGTCCACCATCCAGCTTTTTTGGGATAGATTCCCTCTGGAGTTGGCAGGTGGGGAAGCTGCACATAGGCCTCTGGAGAGCTGAGGTGACAGCTGATGGACTCAGGGCCTCAGGCACGGCCTCAAGCATATTCTGGTCCCTTTCTGGAAAGTGCAGAAAGACACTGTAGAGTGCCTTGCCCTGGCTGATTCGGTCTTGTATTTTTTCCTTTCTCAGATGTACCTGTGAGCAAGTCATCTCCTGAGAACGCCTCGTGTTGTAAAGATTCCAATGAGACCACATTCTTCTGACCTGATTTTAACCACACGGTCCCAGGATGCAGGCAATGGCTCTACTTCCTTACAGGGCCTGGGGAACTGACCTTCAAGCCCCACTGTTCTCTGGTGGGGTCGGCAGGGGAGGCCTCGGCTGCACCCCCGGCCTGCCGAACATTCCCCACCTGCCTCCTTGGTGCTGTGCTCTCTGAGAGGGTCTTGTTCTGCTGACCACCCGCCTGGGCCAGCCTCTCCATCCTTCCTTCTGAGAGACAAGGAGGACCTCACAGAGGTTGTCCAGCCTGAAGAGACAGCTGTGAGGTCTGCCAACCCTGCTGTTCCTCTGCCCAGGGGAGGGACATTCTCTGGGGCCTGAGTTTAGTGACCCCACCTGACCTCCCAAACCTCAGTCAGTGACCAGGAGCCCAGAAGCCCCTTTCTGCCGAGCCCCACAGGGATGTCCTCTTGGCTGGACTTGGGGTCTGAGCTTTGGTCATTACCCCCGTATGCCCCCCAGCTGGGACAGTTGGGGACATCACAGGTCAGGATGAATATTCTGCAAGTATGGCCATCTCAGTTCTCTCTTGTCTCATCTCAAATTTTATATCTTTTGCTAAAACTGATTTCTTCTTCTATTACTCTGAGCTTTCATGGGTCGTCCCCTCTTTAACATGTAGTCATCCTCCAACTCATATTTATAACCTTGTATCCCTCAGAAACTATTTCTTATTATCTGTCTTATTTTTCTTCCTCAGTTTTCACTGAAAGTGGAGCCTTATCATCCATGCTTCCCAAAGTGAGTGCTGAGGACCCTGGCTGAACCCTAACTGACCTTCTGGGGTGAGTTTCCATGACAAATGCAACTTTCTACAAACATCCTCAGGAACAAGCCAGCAAAGACACTTACTCTGTCTTTTCCTCTCCCTTCTGCATGGTGATCTTGGCTGCACGCACTCTGGGGAGGGTTGGGTTTACCACGTTGTTATTCCAAAGAAACTTGACTTTCTCAATTGTTCCAACATCAATATCTGCGTCAAACTCACTGGAAAGGGTGGAGCCTGGTTTGATAATCCCACTTGAAATAGAGAAATAGAAACATTCCCATTCACTGCAATAAGTTCTAATGAACATGTAAGTCCCTGCCACTTTTCTCTACTCAAGATTAACTAGGTAATTTTTCCAAACTAACTTTCAGATAAAGGTTAGAAAAATGAAAAACTCAGTTACAATGCCATCAGTCTCAAGCTACTATTTATTTTATTTTTGGCCATGCCACATGGCATACGGAATCTTTGTTTCCCAACCCGGGATCGAACCTATGCTCCTGCAGTGGAGGCTAGGAGTTTTAAACACTGGGCCATCAGGGAAGTTCCTCAAACTACTATTTAAATATTATTTCTTCAAATGTAAGTTCATTTATCTTCAAAACTTTGTTATAGAAAACTATGTAATTCTTTCATATTTTTCTGCTCGAATTATTTGTAGAATAACAACTTATTCACTTATTTTAACACAAAACACATGTGTGACTAGGCTAATCAGAAAACATGATATCTGGGATAACATTAGATGTAATCTTAAAAAATCTTATCTATTGAGAGAGAAAGAATTAAATGCCTGGATTTATAATAGAGAAAAGAACACTTGTTAGCAGAAGCCTGAAATTAGCTTCAGTACATAAAGTAAATAATTTAAAAGCCATTCAGAAAAATATGCAAGCATGTCAATGCATGCATATGAAAGCCCTGTGTATCACCAAGTGAGAGATGGTGTCAGAAAAGGAAATTTACTTGAAGACATGTATTGACGAGTGTTTCCCTTATTTCCAAACAAAGCAACTTTGATTTGACCAGTGGCTGTTCTTCCAGACAGTGTTACAGAAACGCCATATCTCCAGCCTGCACGGGGCATAGAAAAGAGTTCAGTCTATTCATGCACAAGGGAGTGGACCCACATCTCAGATCCCTGTTCCCCATTCCTTACACTAGGCATTGAGATAGAAAGTTCTACATGTTAACCTACAACTGAAGCTAGGCCCTGAGGAGAAGCACACATCTGGCAGTGGCCCCACCCCAGTAAAGGGACCACTAGTCACACGTGGCTGCTTAAATTTAAACTCAGATTAAATTAAATTAAAAAAAAACTCCTCAGTTTCCTTAGCCACATTGAAGGTGCTGAATTGCTACACATGGTTAGTGGCTGCTGCCCTGGACAGCACAGAGCATTTCCACCACGAACTAGACTTCTGATGGACAGCTCCACTCTGGAAGGACAGTGATGTGAGTGAAGGGGAGAAGGGAAGGATTGAGGGCTTGTCCCCACATTTGAAAGGTAACTCGGGATGCGTCCTCAGAGTCTCAAGGGCCAGGTCTGTCTTTCCTTGGCCTCTCTGTGGCTTGAGCAGTCTCCAGCACGGAGGTCATCAAGATTTATACCTGAAGAGCTGTCTTGGATCCCAGGAGCACAGACATGTGCACACAAACTTGCACATCTATGACCACACACTCACACACATACATAAGCCCACACGTGCGTGCCTGCTAAGTTGCTTCAGTCGTGTCCGAGTCTCTGAGACTCTATGGACTATAGCCTACCAGGCTCTTCTGTCCAACGGATCCTCCAGGCAAGGACACTGGGTTGTTCTTGGAGGAGGGTTGCCACGCCCTCCTCCAGGGGCTCTTCCTGACCCAGGGATTGAATCCACATCTCTTATACCTCCTGCACTGGCAGGCAGGTTCTTTACCACTAGCACCACCTGGAAAACCCCATAAACACACACATGCACACACATATACACATGTACACATACACCCACATACTCATATACACACATTCCCACGCACACACACAGGCGTGTAAACACACACACACACACACACACACACACACACCCTTTGCCTAACTTCGACGTGTCCTTCAGGTCCTCAGAGGTGTTTTCTCTGCTCCTTCCTCTGGTCAAGGCTGTGTGCTCTGTCCCCCCGATATCCCAGCTATCTGCCAGCAATCTGCCAAGCCCAATGCACTTGGAGCTGCTTGCTCAGTTTCCATCTTCTCTGCTGCATTATAAATTTCATACTAGAGTGTTTACATCCTCCCTGCACCCCCTGTGTCTAACACAGTCCGTGGTCCATAAATAAATGTTAGTTGAGGAATAATATATGGCTTTTGAATGTTTAATTTGTCGTTTTAAAATATGGGCATGTATTTCATGCATCACCACATCAGAAGAAGGATTGATTCATCAACGTCTTTTTAAATAAATATGTATACAGTGATGGAAATATTCCCTATCTTGATTGTGGAGATGGCTACATGACTATTCATTTATCAAAACCCATAGAGCCAGCTATACACCACAAAGGCTGACTTTTGCTGTACATAAATTATATCTCAACAAACCTTACTTAAAGTACTATATGAGACTTGTATTATATTTATGTATTTGTATATACACAGTGTCTCTTTTTTTTTTTACAGTGCAACATCTTAAGAAACTTTCATAGGGCAAGTTGGCACAAAGTGGCTGAAACATGCCCGTCTCTACACTTTGTCTGAGCTCATTCAGCTGAATTTGGAGAGAAATTACCCCTTTCTGATTCCTATTCACCCTCCACCAGATAGTCACCCCTCCCCCACACCCATTATCAAGAGGGACACATGGATAGATGGCTGGAAATGGAGAGATTGGAGTTGGGCTTCTAAGTGGGTTGGACAAGCAAAGAGTTGGTATCAAATAAATTTTGAATGAATAGGAAAACAGATGTAGATGAGATAATTTTTATGATGAAGAGAACAAAAGACTGTGGGGTGGCAAAAATTCAGAGAAGATGGCCACAGAAACATGTAAATCACTGTTAGCCCACTAGCCATGCTATTTGCATGAGCTCATTTTATGCCATAGAAATAAACTGGAAGTAAAGCAAACCCTTTCTAAATTCTCAGTTGAGTCTTAAATGGGGTAGTTTGAGTGGATGTGTCCTCTTACTAAGATAAAATGTACCCACAAATATTTCAGGTTATTTTTGTTTATGTAGTATTTATATTTATGTAAAACAGAAATCACACCTTCTTTACCAGGGCAGGATAGTCACAACACAATTTACAAGCAAATTTGCTGGAATCTCCTGTGTTCAGGAAGAACTTCTGCTGCTCCTCACGTGTCTTGCCAGCAAATCTGTCAGCATAGTGTCCCATCTGTGGGAACCCTTCATCTAGGCAGGGGAAGCACTTGTTCTAATGAGAAAGATGGATCTGGCTGTAAGGTATGTTTGTCTCTCTATGATCCACCCATCTTACGAGCAATTTTCCTATAGTCTGAGTTTCCTCTTTTATAACTGGAAAGAGATTGGAACCGATGGTGTCTAAACTACCTTCATCCAAGATGTGGTACCCAAGCCTGAGGCACATCACATCAGAACTACTTCAGGAGGTTTAGAAAATATTGATGCCTGGGCCCCAGGTTAGATCAAATATGGCTTCTATCAAGTGGTAATGATTAATAGGCAACACTGGAACAAAAAGTCTTTCGTAGTGTCTACCAATTTCCATGCTATAAATACTCTCTGACTGTGGCTAGTTTCAGGCTACCAACATGATGTCACTGAATGGGGAGCTGGGGAGAGATGGTCACACCAGGCTCCAGTGTATCATTTCTTCTGTCTATCTTACTGCCAGCTGCATAAGACACAACCCCCCTCCCCTGGCTGCCAGCCTGGCATCCACCTTTCCTTCTCTCTGGTGTGTATATTCTTCTCTCACACATTCTATTTTTGTTCTGCTTTAGTCAGAAATCTGCACTCCTTCTCCTCCTCCTCCTTCTAAAATCTATGATTTTCCAAGCAAGATTCAAACTTTGCCTCCAGCAGGAAGCCTTCCTAGATCACTGAATTGATTGCTCTACTCTCTGATTTCCCAGAATCTTCCTCTTCCACGTGACTCTTCTAGAATTGTAGCTACCTCCTGCTGAAAGGTTTTTTCCCCTCCACTCCATGGAGGGGTTCACTCCACGTGAACTCTGAACTCTGACAAGCAGTGCCAAAAAAAATAATAAGGGATGATCAGAAACTGGTGAAGAGTACTGCAGACCCCAACATAGCAGGACAACAGCACCACCGTGGGACTCAAGGTGGGATAACATCTTACAGACTCAAAGTCCCTGTAGCAAGCACAGGGGTATGTGGTGAATCCTTTGGGATTGAGGATGCTCTCTGAGTAGTACTTATAGCTTCTCAGGTGATCATAAGCCACGAAGTCCCGGGTTCCCGATCAAGCAAAGGAGGAAGTCTGCACAGGTGGCCGGGGTCCCGTGACAACTTCTCTGCCTCTCCCTCCAAGTGGGATGGGACTATATATTCAGAAATTTAAGATGAGCCCAAAATCCAGACACAAAATGACAATTAACATAGAAAGCCTGCTTTCTGATTGCTGGGCAATGTTTTGAACTCTTTACGTGTATTGTCCCTATAACCCTCATTTTTCTTCAGGGGTTTCCCAAGTGGATCAGATAGTAAAGAATCTGCCTGCAACGCAGGAGACCCAGGTTTGATCCCAGGGTCAGGAATATCCCCTGGAGAAGGGAATGGCAATCCACTCCAGTATTCTTGCCTGTCCATGGGATTTCCATGGACAAGAGTGGTGACTCTCATGCAAACAGGATTTTCCATGGATGGAGGAACCTGGTGGGCTACAGTCCATGGGGTCGCAAAGAGTCAGACATGACTGAGCAATTAACAATTTTACTTTTCTTCAGAGATGGGTAAAACACCATCCTTTTTTTTTTTTTTTTTTGTCACTTGCTTATTTTTTTTTTCTTTTTTTTTTTTCTTTTTCAGTGGGTTTTGTCATACATTGATGTGAATCAGCCATAGAGTTACACGAATTCCCATCCCGGTCTCCCATCCCACCTCCCTCTCCACCTGATTCCTCTGGATCTTCCCAGCCCAACAGGCCCAAGCACTTGACTCATGCCTCCCACCTGGGCTGGTGGTCTGTTTCACCACAGATAATATACATGCTGTTCTTTCGAAACATCCCACCCTCCGCTTCTCCCACAGAGTTCAAAAGTCTGTTCTGTACTTCTGCGTCTCTTCTTCTGCCCTGCATATAGGGCCATCGTTACCATCTTTCTAAATTCCGTATATATGTGTTAGTATACTGTAATGTTCTTTATCTTTCTGGCTCACCTCACTCTGTATAATGGGCTCCAGTTTCATCCATCTCATTAGAACTGATTCAAATGAATTCTTTTTAACAGCTGAGTAATATTCCATGGTGTATATGTACCACAGCTTCCTTATCCATTCATCTGCTGATGGGCATCTGGGTTGCTTCCATGTCCTGGCTATTATAAACAGTGCTGCGATGAACATTGGGGTGCACGTGTCTCTTTCAGATCTGGATTCCTCAGTGTGTATGCCCAGAAGTGGTATTGCTGGGTCATATGGTAGTTCTATTTCCAGTTTTTTAAGAAATCTCCACACTGTTTTCCATAGTGGCTGTACTAGTTTGCATTCCCACCAACAGTGTAAGAGGGTTCCCTTTTCTCCACACCCTCTCCAGCATTTATTGCTTGTAGACTTTTGGATAGCAGCCATCCTGACTGGCATGTAATGGTACCTCATTGTGCTTTTGATTTGCATTTCTCTGATAATGAGTGATGTGGAGCATCTTTTCATGTGTTTGTTAGCCATCTGTATGTCTTCTTTGGAGAAATGTCTGTTTAGTTCTTTGGCCCATTTTTTGATTGGGTCATTTATTTTTCTGGAATTGAGCTTCAGGAGTTGCTTGTATATTTTTGAGATTAATCCTTTGTCTGTTTCCTCATTTGCTATTATTTTCTCCCAATCTGAGGGCTGTCTTTTCACCTTACTTATAGTTTCCTTTGTTGTGCAAAAGCTTTTAAGTTTCATTAGGTCCCATTTGTTTATTTTTGCTTTTATTTCCAATATTCTGGGAGGTGGGTCATAGAAGATCTTGCTGTGATTTATGTCAGAGAGTGTTTTGCCTATGTTCTCCTCTAGGAGTTTTATAGTTTCTGGTCTTACATTTAGATCTTTAATCCATTTTGAGTTTATTTTTGTGTATGGTGTTAGAAAGTGTTCTAGTTTCATTCTTTTACAAGTGGTTGACCAGTTTTCCCAGCACCACTTGTTAAAGAGGTTGTCTTTTTTCCATTGTATATCCTTGCCTCCTTTGTCAAAGATAAGGTGTCCATAGGTTCGTGGATTTATCTCTGGGCTTTCTATTCTGTTCCATTGATCTATATTTCTGTCTTTGTGCCAGTACCATACTGTCTTGATGACTGTGGCTTTGTAGTAGAGTCTGAAGTCAGGCAGGTTGATTCCTCCAGTTCCATTCTTCTTTCTCAAGATTACTTTGGCTATTTGAGGTTTTTTGTATTTCCATACAAATTGTGAAATTATTTGTTCTAGTTCTGTGAAAAATACCATTGGTAGCTTGATAGGGATTGCATTGAATCTATAGATTGCTTTGGGTAGAATAGCCATTTTGACAATATTGATTCTTCCAATCCATGACAAAGATTGGCTGAATGGATACAAAAGCAAGACCCCTATATATGCTGTCTACAAGAGACCCACCTCAAAACCAGAGACACATACAGACTAAAAGTGAAGGGCTGGAAAAAAATATTTCACGCAAACGGAGACCAAAAGAAAGCAGGAGTCGCAATACTCATATCAGATAAAATAGACTTTCAAATAAAGGATGTGAAAAGAGACAAAGAAGGACACTACATAATGATCAAAGGATCAATCCAAGAAGAAGATATAACAATTATAAATATATATGCACCCAACATAGGAGCACCGCAATATGTACGGCAAACACTAACAAGTATGAAAGAGGAAATTAATAGTAACACAATAATAGTGGGAGACTTTAATACCCCACTCACAACTATGGATAGATCAACTAAACAGAAAATCAATAAGGAAACACAAACCTTAAATGATACAATGGACCAGCTAGACCTAGTTGATATCTATAGGACATTTTACCCCAAAACAATCAACTTCACCTTTTTCTCAAGCGCACACGGAACCTTCTCCAGAATAGATCACATCCTGGGCCATAAATCTGGTCTTGGAAAATTCAAAAAAATTGAAATCATTCCAGTCATCTTTTCTGACCACAGTGCAGTAAGATTAGATCTCAATTACAGGAAAAAAAATTGTTAAAAATTCAAACATATGGAGGCTAAATAACACGCTTCTGAATAACCAACAAATCATAGAAGAAATCAAAAAAGAAATCAAAATATGTATAGAAACGAATGAAAATGAAAGCACAACAACCCAAAACCTATGGGACACTGTAAAAGCAGTGCTAAGGGGAAGGTTCATAGCATTACAGGCTTACATCAAGAAACAAGAAAAAAGCCAAATAAATAACCTAACTCTACACCTAAAGCAATTAGAGAAGGAAGAAATGAAGAACCCCAGGGTTAGCAGAAGGAAAGAAATCTTAAAAATTAGGGCAGAAACAAATGCAAAAGAAACTAAAGAGACCATAGCAAAAATCAACAAAGCTAAAAGCTGGTTTTTTGAAAAAATAAACAAAATTGACAAACCATTAGCAAGACTCATTAAGAAACAAAGAGAGAAGAACCAAATTAACAAAATAAGAAATGAAAAGGGTGCGATCACAACAGAAAACACTGAAATCCAAAGGATCATGATACTACTACCAGCAGCTCTATGCCAATAAAATGGACAACTTGGATGAAATGGACAAATTCTTAGAAAAGTATAACTTTCCAAAACTGAACCAGGAAGAAATAGAAGATCTTAACAGAACCATCACAAGCAAGGAAATCGAAACTGTAATCAAAAATCTTCCAGGAAACAAAAGCCCAGGACCAGATGGCTTCACAGCTGAATTCTACCAAAAATTTAGAGAAGAGCTAACACCTATCTTACTCAAACTCTTCCAGAAAACTGCAGAAGAAGGTAAACTTCCAAACTCATTCTATGAGGCCACCATCACCCTAATTCCAAAACCAGACAAAGATGCCACAAAAAAAGAAAACTACAGGCCAATATCACTGATGAACATAGATGCGAAAATCCTTAACAAAATTCTAGCAAACAGAATCCAACAACATATTAAAAAAATCATACACCATGACCAAGTGGGCTTTATCCCAGGAATGCAAGGATTCTTTAATATCCACAAATCGATCAACGTAATACACCACATTAACAAATTGGAAGATAAAAACCATATGATTATCTCAATAGATGCAGAGAAAGCCTTTGACAAAATTCAACACCATCTTTAATTACAGAAAGTCATATAGACTCCAGCCTCAGGTTTCAGATTTCAGCTAGGCGTGGTGGAGCTGGGATTTATACCCAGGCCTATCTGGTGCTTGAGCCCAGGCCTCTAGCCTCTGTGCTGTCCTGTGTCCCAGGCACCAGGTTGAAGGTTCCTGAGGACACAATCAGATGCGGCATGACCTCCCAGACATGACAAAAGCAGGACAAGGACATTTTCATGACACACTCAGGGAAAAAAAAAAGAAGGTTGACTAGCTTTAGGTGGCTTTATGTGAGCACTCCGTTCACTCTCACAATGTCTTGCTCCTTCTTAGGACCTTCCTTGGCCCCTACAAACTCTTGCCAAGTGGTAGCTATCATAGCACACCTTCAAGACCTGGCCTGAACTTGCTTGGTTGTTACTGATGGAGAGTCTATGCTCCTCTGTTCTCTCAAAGCCTCATAAAGCCATGAAAGGCAAACACATTGGTCCTCAGCCTTAACATTTGTTTCAGTGGTGTTCATCCCTGCCAGGTCATTTTGCTCACATTCAATAAAAATATTGCATCATTTGTGGGGCCAAATGATCAGTCTGGCTGAAAATTTCACCTATTCGTTGTCATTCTGACTTTATCTGATACAGAGAGCTGTATGTGAATGCGGCCCATAATCCCAGTTGCTGACTGTTGATAAAGAACAGCCACATTGAGTAGCAAGTCTCTGCTCGAAACTTCATTACCTGTGATTGATTCTTATTGCTGCCCCAACACAGAAGAGCAGTGACTCTCATGCAAACGGGTTTGCCATGAACACAACTGGGAATATTCCCATTTTATCCATGGAGTTGAAGCCAGTAACATAAGCGTGAACTATATCATAAGCAAGAACTGGTAGAAAAATTCTCTTCAAGTCAGGATAGTTACTTTTATGGTATTTCCTTCCTTTATTAGGTAGCTATCAATTGACTGTTTGAGTTAACAGCTTTAAGAAATGGTTTTGTAAATCTCTGTTGCTTGTTCATTCCAGGACACCCACAACAATATTTTAAGGAAATAACAACCAACAGAATTGAGATATTACAAATGACACATGGCTGTATTTTTAAGAATAAGGTCTAGAAGGGGAGATTGTTTTTAAAGAACAGTGTGTTTTCATTGTTAAGCTTTGCTGTGGTAATGGCATTGCTCCCCCAGGAAAGTGGTTCCCCCACTCTGCTCAGCCTTTACCTGCCCAGATGCCATCTAGGTCCACGATCTGCGACAGGACATTCTTCTTGCATCCAGACATTTCCTCTCTGCCCTTTGGGAAGAAGTCAAGGGGACCCACCTGTTGTTTCGTTCCAAAGCCTGAAATATTTAGAACAGCGGTGAGCTTTTCCTAATGCAGGGCTCTCCTGCTTAAAACACGATTGCAAAGTGCTTGCAGTTGGAACATTGCAGGGCTCACCCATGAATGGGATCAGGGGAGCTGCATCTGTGTGAATCACATCAACAAAGCCAGTGTCGGAGGGGTCGAGTCGGACCTCTTCAGGAGTACCCTCGAAATTTGCTTCTACAGGATCCAATCCTGAAAGAGATGGCCAGTGCTGCACACAATAGGTCTGACTGTAGGTGCCAGCAAGATGGAGGTTGTACAGTTGCCCAGGTTGTGCACTACTCCAGGAATACCCTGGAGCCGTGCAGTGCCAGGGCCAGGGTATGAAATATGGAGCCATCAAGTTTCTATGATGCTTATTACATTCTAGTGCATGGATAGAGAAGGGCAGATGGAAAAAGAAATTCAAATTTTGCTTAGGAAAGGATTTATTTTTTCTACAACAGATTCTCCCACTTCCTTGTATATCTTTCTTCTTCAACTTTCTCTTTCCCTTCCCAAGTTTGAAGGGAAAAGGGGAGAAGTAGTAAGAATCAGTAAGTATCCTGATTCAAAACAGATTCTGGGACTAGGATGCATGCATGTGTGTGTATATGCTAAGTCGCTTCAGTCTTGTCCAACTCTTTACGATCCCATGGACCATAGCCTGTCAGGCACCTCTGTCCATGGGATTCTCCAGGCAAGAATAGTGGAGTAGGCTGCCATGCCCTCCTCCAGTGGAATCTTCCAGATGGAGGGGGATTGGACCCATGTATGTCTCCTGTATTGGCAGGCAAGTTCTTTACCACTAGCACCATCTGGGAAGCCATCTGGGACTAGGATGCCTGGCTCCAAAGCCCTGCTTGGCTATTTCTTGAGTAAGTTGCATGACCTTGGGTGAATCACTTGACCTTTTCTATGCCTCAGTTTCCCCATTTATAAAATAGGGGTAATAATTCAGCTATGATAAGACTAAATGAGATAGGATATATAGCATTTGGCAAAGTGACTGGCACGTTGTTATGGGTATGTAAGTAAATATTTAGTATTATTTTCCCCTGACTATATGGTGGCACTTGTGGCAAAGCCTTCCAGGCTCTTTAGGGTCTCAAAGAGTTGGACACTACTGACTATATCTCCTTCTTGACAGGACTCTTGGATTTAACAGTTGTCTTTGAAGATTTTATCAGAGAAGCTGTAAAGGCAAGAACATAACTGTCTCTTGAAAATAAATGGTAGCGTTCTTATAAAGGCAGAGACTTGCTTAAGCCACAAGATAGGAGAACTGGGATTGAGTGTCAGTTCTATCACTGACTAGATGTGTGACCTTGGGTGAGTCATTTGCTTCCCTCAGCCTTTTTCTTTAGTTCTGAGGATTAAATGAGAAAAATGTAAAGCACTTTGCAAAGTATTTGGGATAAGTAGGCACTTAATCTATGCTTACTGTAATAGTTATATTAGCTTCATAATGATATTTCATTGGTGTAATTTGTTGTTATAATTTAAAGGCTTTGCTTGGGTTAAAAGGATGCTTTTGGTGTGATGGTGATGGTATTTTTTCTGCCAATGAAGGCAGTGGATTTTTTGTGTTCTCTTCTGCCCTTGATTTCAGAGAAGGGGAAAAAGAATGACAACATGGATCCTTCTTAACTGTGTTTGCTCATGTTCACATCAGTCTTGCTCTGCATCTTCCTGGGTGCCCAGTCCTGCTAAGAGAACCACACCAACAGAAAACATGGATCTAGAGAGGAAGAATGCGGAAAGAGCGGAGGAAGCAAAGGGAACAAAGCCACTACCTCCCCTGCCACAAAGATAGGCCTCTGAGGAGCTTCCCAAATGTTCTGTGCAGATTCTAACCAGCTCTGCCGCAGCCAAGGGGACGGACTCCTTGGGGCCAGCTCCAAGCTAGGGAGTCTTGTACCATGTCCTGGGGCTACTGGGGACAAAACCTGGGGCCCTGGCCCTCGAGTCTTACCTGTAATCCTGCCCAGGCCTAGAGTTTTTCTCCCTGCCTCTCCCGCCACATGGGCCCCCAGGCTGTGGCCAATGAGGTGGAAAGGTAAGTAGCTGTAGTTCAACTGGAGAGGGAAGATTGTATTGTCAGGATATTTCTCTGCTGTGGTTTTTGCAAACCTAAAGCCATTACTCCTCTGCTGAAAACCTTCCACTGCCATTAGGATGAAACCCAACTCATTACAAAAGCCTCAGAGCTTCCCTGACTCAACATCTATTTTTCTAGACTCTTTTTCTACCCAAACTTTTTGTGGAACTTGCAGTTCCTTAAATATGCTGTATTTGGGTCTGTTTTCAACTTCTCTTCCTGTTGTCATCTACAGCTTAGCCATCAGCTCTCAACTTAGATGTCTCTTTCTGGGAGATATCCTTAATTACACATGGGGACTAGATTCACCGACCCCCATGTGCTCCTATAAAGCCTTGTAGCTACCCCCTCCCCATCCCCACATCAGAACCCTGATCACACCCTATTGTCACTGTAAACTCCCCCAGGGCCTGGGACCATAGTTGTCCTCTTTACATCTTGGCAGAGCTCCTGACACTGTGCTCCTAAATACCGGATGGACAAACAACCAACACAAAGCTCAAAGTGTTCACACCTGCTGGCCTCAGAGATGTTCACCCAAATGTACTTATTTATTACAGGTCTACAGATCCACAGCGCCTCGATTTAAAGTGAGTTTTAGGAGTAAGACTCTGAGAGCGCTATCAATTATATTTCCTCTTTAAACACAGAACAGTTGCATCTTCATCCAGAGACCAGTGGGTGTCACGTGCCTCCTCTGCAGCCCGGCCACCACTCACCTTGCGCATGGCCAGCATCTGGGCCATCTGGGCGCCCACCACATGCACATTGTTGGCGGCCTGAGTGTAGGTGGCCTGGGAGCCTTTCTTCAGTCCACACAGATGCAGTTCACCTCCTCCACCTCAAACATGTTCTGGGGTTGGAGAGACCCCAGGGGGTTACCATGGGGCTTATGAATCCACATCCAAGCAGGGCTCAGAAATAGTCCCTGAGAGTTACCACTGGCCATCTTTCTGTTCCTTCCTAGCAGGGGCACTGGGATGAACTTGACTTTGTTAGGAATCTTGTTGCCAGCAGGAATTATCCCTCGGGGGGTTTGTTATGAGAAAGGCAAACTAGCTTCCTCTCTAGCTTGTAGATTAATTAAAAGCAGACCACTCTGGTTTTCTTTGACTAGATTCAGTAAGGTTGATTCAGTAAGGTGGATAAAACCAGGGCATCATTTAAAGAGCCCTGTTGAGCAAAGAAAAGGTCTCAAGTGCATTCATTGTCTGGAAGCCCGGGTCTAACTAACTTTGTGGATTTGACCACTAGGGGTCCTTTTAGCCTCTTGACAAAACCTGGGCTTGCTTCACCCCGGGCTACAGGGCTCTAACTAAGTTCTAAGGTGGGAGGGAAGGGTCACTATTTTTAGAGTTAGGATAGCATAGTATTTCACAGAAGGAAGACACAGTGCAGATATTTGAAAAATAGAACTGTACTGATTTAAAATATATTGGAGAATTCTGAAAGGGAAACTTCTTCCTGGATGTCACAGGAACTGATATATGCTTAGAAGTTCTGCCAGGGAAGACATAGGACCAGGCTGAGTCTAAAATGGTACTATAAATTAAAAATCCATCAAGAATATTTTCACATACATGATACTAGTATGTGTGGTCACACACACAGATACCAACAGTTGTTTTCTCAGGACCTTTATTTTTAAAACAGCCCTGAGGAATCTCTTACAAACTTGGAGAATTTGGAGTATAAACTATATCTTACAGTCTACACATTAAGATACTTATTAATGATGGGACAGAAGCGATACTAAGAGTTAAATACCTGGTAAAAACCGAGGTCAAATGCAGAATGATTTCACTTTTCAGGGTTTGTAACTTTTCCTGTTGACATTTTAGGTTGGAGTTATTAATGTGTGTGTGGAAGGCAGGCTGTTAGGATAAATTCTTAGGCGTCAGAAAAACATATTGAATCAGTGAACACAAGAAAGGAAGGGATGGATGGTATATTATGTGTGGTTTGTGTGCCTTTGCACATGTACGCTTGTGTTTATGTGTACATGTGTGTATGTGCATGTGTACACATGTGTGTTGTTCCACTGTCTATCCTTCTGACCTAAAGACGCTCTATTACGGTGGGTTTTGGCACTTTCTATTCTGCAGTTTAGTGCAAAGGCTTCCCAGGTGATGAAGCAAGAGAGACAGGTTCAGTCCCTGAGTAGGGAAGATCCCCTGGAGGAGGAAATGACAACCCACTGCAGTATTCTTGCCTGGGAAATCCCACGGACAGAGGAGCCTGGCCGGCTACAGTCCATAGCGTTGCAGAGTTGGACACGAGAATCTGTGAGCAGCGAAGCACGCACACATTCCGCCGTTTTGGGCACCCGGGCAGCCTTAGCTCCTCGCATCTCAAATAAACGCTCATAGCACATGTCCCTGACTCTTAGGGAAGTGGGAAAGACTTGAACAACAGGAACATAATCCCTCATCCATGGGAACACAAAGTAGCCTCACTGAAATGAAGCAGACAACGTTCAGGCGTGATCTAATCAGGAGTGAGAGGGTGGAAGTGATTCTCACATAGCAAATGCCACTGCTTCAGGCTGCTGACACGGTCCAGAGATGTGGAAAGGGCTTTTTGTTTTTGTGAAGAGGCATTTTAATTGCATAGTAAAACCTCAATATGTCAGGGTTTCCCGTTTCCAAGTTCACTAGTTGAGATTGCATAAAGGGAGGTGGAGGCATTCATGGGAAGGAAGGGCGTATGCCTGTGGCACAGGCCACAGGGGTTAGAGCCGGGCCCTGCCTTGCACATGGCCACCAGCCAGCTCTCATCTCCCTTGTGTCTGAAGCCATGGATGATGAACCGGGTCTTCTTGTCTGTTTGGAAATTGGATGCCTCAATCGTTGATGGATCAGAGGAATGGAGAATCTGTGACAAACACAGAAGGGTTCCATGTTTTTGTAGCCCAGTCACTTTGGCCTGTCTCTTTCTGCCCCATTTCTGCCTGTTCCAATGCCACAACTTTTCAAAGTTTAGCCAAAAGCCACCTCTTCCAGGAAGCCCATCCTGACCTCTCCCTGCCCCACCTTCTCAAGACAGCAATCATTACCTCTACTAGGCCTGGATTGTGACTCATGGTCTGCCTTCCATAGGTTTTTTTTTTTTTTTTTTTTTTTTTTTTTTTGGTAAGCTCTTTGCCACAGACCAGAATCACATAACCAGCTAGAGGTTCTGACAAAAGTGAACCATTCATTCAAGCCTTTTTTTTTTTTAACCAGAGACCAACTCTGTCCAGGTCTGGCTAGGCCTGGGGGAGCAGCTGGTAGGATGGGGTGGAGGAGAAGGGTAGAGGGATAAGGAACTTCTGGTCCCCAAGTAGACACAGCCGCGCACTCCTTTACAACAACATTAGAATAGCAGAGGTCTCACTTGAAAGTTGTTTGGGTTCTTGTTGGTGTAGAGCAGGATGCGGGTGCCAATCTTCTCTGGGCTCTAGGGGAGAATTTTCAAGGGCCTGATTGCAGTCCCAGCCCAGGGCTCGGAGTCAGAGAAGCACCCAATAGAATCATAGCAAACTTCGTTTACTGGACAGAAAGGATGACTCTGCTCAGAGATTAGCTCCCAAGGCTGGGCTAGTCACTCCCCTGCTTGGGGACAGGCTGAAGACCAGGCAGAGTCTTGCCTCAGCTCCATCTACTGTCTCCATGCCTGGCCCCCATGCCCATCTTCTGATTAGGGACCTGTCCCACTGAATCCCACAGAGACCTCTCTGCCTCGAACCACCAGCAAAACTTAAAAGTTCTGTGTTCCCTAGAGCCTGTTATATAGAGTGAAGTGAGTCAGGAAAAAAAAAAAAACAACGAGTATTGTACGTTAACACATATACATGGAATCTAGAAAAATGGTACTGATGAACCTATTTGCAGGGCAGAAATAGAGAGGCAGACATGGAGAACAGACTTGTGGACACGGCGGGGAAGGAAAGGGTGGGATGAATTTCGAGAGTAGCGTTGAGATATGTACACTACCCTGTGTCAACTACACAGCTAGTGGGAGCAGCTATACGGCTTGGGGAGCTCAGCCTGGGGCTCTGCGATGACCCAGCGGCAAGAGGGAGGGGATGGATGTACACAGAGAGCTGATTCACATTGTACAGCAGAAACCAACACAGTGGAAAGCAATTCCCTTGAATTTTTTAAAAAAAGTTCTATCCCCAGAGCTTCAGATGTGTTTATTTGACTACTAATGTGATAACAGGCACTGGTCAGTCAATATGTTAACCCAGACAAGGATTTAATGCTTTATCTAGAAAAGTCTGGCCTCAGGCACCCTGGGCATAAAGGTGCGCTGATGGGAAATGCTCTGAGGCAGGTCCCCCACAAACTGCCTCCTCTCCCAGGCACTGGGGCAGCCCCGTCCACCTCTCTGTGGAAACTTGGAGCTGTCTGGAGCTGCTGGAAGCCCAGCCATGGCTGAGGTTTCTCTGACCAGTGCTGAGATGATGAGTTTAAATCCTTCCCAAGAGGCAGGTGGGATGTTTCTTACCTTTGGCTGCTCCCAGCAGGAAAAGAGAAATTGTCCAGATGTTCACCACCAACAAGAAATTCAGACACTCAGCTTCACCAAGCACGACAAGAGTAATAAGCAAAGACTCAGGAATTCAAGGCTCTGGGCCCTGCCTCCCCGCTTCACAGCTATGGGAAGACTTACCCTTTTGGATGTTCTGGACCTTTCTTCTCCCTGGATCAAGTGCCTGGGCCATTTTCTTATACTCAAGTCTTATCACTGGGACACTGCTTCAGAGAAAGAGCAGGTAATGATAGAGCATGCTGTGTGCACTTAATATTTCAGTCTGCACAAATACACAAAACAAGATTAATAACAGAGATCAAATCTTCCCATAAGTCTAGGAAGATGAAAGATGCTTGATTAAAAGGAGGTGAAAGGTCTAACTTTGCACCTATGTACCTGCGCATGTAATTATGAGCCAAGTGGACCCCATTTTCCAATTTTTTTTATTTGATCATCTAGTACTTTACAAGTCCCAGGAAGAACACTGCAGCAAACTAACCATGAATGAACCCATTCTCACTTAGAATGAATGGAAATGCCCTTGCAAGTAGCTGATAGCAAAGGGAAGGGTCTAAGAAAACCTGTTTGTCTCTCTCTGGCAGTCTAGTAATACTTGAGCATATGAGCAGTGAAGACAGAGTCAACAGCCCCATAATATCCTCTGACTACAATTCCCCACTGACTAGTGTTCCAGTTACCTATTGCTATGGGGTGAGCCAACCCAAAACATAAGGGTTTAAAACAAGAGGAATCATATTATCCTGCTATAATTTGGAATAGCTGGCTTCAGGGGCCCATAAAAGTCCATGTCACCAGACCACAAAATGTCTGTTGAGTTTCCTCAGAGCCTCTGAAGTTTGCACACCTGTTCTATGAGATTACCTTGTGAAGCTGTCATGAATTACCCATTTACCCAAGCATCTGTGAGCAGCTTGGCTGGTTCACACAGCCAAGTCTTTGGTATCCTAACCACCTCCAAGTTAAATATATCTCACTGTCAAAGTTCACACGGCTCCTGAATAAACAGGACACTGGGTACAGGCTAGAGGGCCCCCTTCCTGTGAAGAGAACAGAAAGGACTTCCCTTAGACTAATAAGGAATAGCAGCCAACAGTTGGCTGCTCATACTGAGGCTTAGTATGTGTGGTCAGAGTACTTTTCATGTACTTTGAAAAGTACATGTATGGAGACTTTAATTTCACAACAACCTCATTAGGTAGGTAAACAGATGTGGAAACTGAGGCACCAGCCTTTAATATCATGCTTATAATATCATGCAGACAATGAGTGATAAAATGGGCTTTGGATCCAGAACTATCCAGAATGAAATGTGGAGTTGTTGAATATCAGTTATTTTGAGCAAGTTATCAATAAGATTTGTTGAGTGTCAGCTGCCAAGAATACGGGAAATACTCACATAGAATAAATTGAAATAGAAAATAAATTTCTCCCTATTCTAGACTTGAACCATCTGGTTGACCTGACTGATGAGGATGTCAAGCTTTGGAAATCTGTTTACATGATGTAGGAAGGTACTAGAGCACTTGACGAAGACTGTGGAGAAGACAAATGCTTTTCTTTGATGTTGCAGTGCTAATGTGGGATGAGATTTATGATAATAAAACCTGGGCAAAATAGGTAAATTGGGTGATTGTTGTTTTAGTTGTCCAGTCCCTAAGTTATGACCAACTCTTTGCGATCCTATCGACTACAGCACACAAAGCTTCTTTGTCCTCCGCTATCTCCCGGAGTTTGCTCAAATTCATGTTCATTGAGTCACTGATACTCTCTAACCATCTCATCCTCTGCTGCCCCTTTCTCCTTTTGCCTTCAATCTTTCCCAGCATCAGGGTCTTTTCCAGTGAATTGGCTCTTTGCATCAGGTGGCCAAAGTATTGAAGTTTCACCTTCAGCATCAGTTCTTCCAATGAATATTCAGGGTTGATTTCCTTGAGGATTGACTGGTTTGATCTCCCTGCAGTCCAAGGGACTCTCAAGAGTCTTCTCCAGCATGACAATTCAAACTCATCAATTCTTTTTGTGCTCAGCCTTCTCTATGGTCCAACTCTCATATCCATACATGACTATTGGAAAAACCACATCTTTGGTTTTTGGAACTTTGTAGGTAAAATGATGTCTTGACTTTTTTATATAGGAGATGTTGGATAACTCTATCTGTTCCCTGGACCTCTTCTCTTCCTACCATTCACTTGACCTTCCCCACATACCACAGTGGCCCCCGTCATACTTGCCAAGTTCTTTCCCACCTCAGGGCCTTTGCATTGACCTGAAACTCCCTGCCTTAGACCTCTGTGGCACTGGCTCCTTCTTGTCATTCAAAAGTTAGTTTAAATGTCACCTCTTCAGTGAGGCCAACCCTGGCCACCTTTGAAACTCCCTAGCTAGCCTCCCACCCAGACCCTTGCTCCCTGGCACCTTATTTGCTTCCTTCTCATCACTCATCACAAGTTATAATTATCTTTCTTGTTTTTCTGTTTATTTATTTGCATTCTTGCTTTTCCCATCTCGAATGCAATCCATGAGGACACAGACCTCTTTTGCTTTGGCCACTGCTGTGCTCCCAGCTTCTAGAACCATGACCAATACAGGTATTTATGAATTAATGAAATAAAGAATGTACATATGAATAGAGTTCATAGATATTTTATCCTTATTCTCAGAGTGGATTTCATAGCTGGGAGTGGTGAGAAGGCACAGTTCTAAGGTGGGGAAAAAAAAGATATTTTCTTCAGAAAAGCAAGAGGAATATAAACATCTGACTAGATTAAGGAGAAACAATCATCACATGATCTGTCACAGTTTGCTCAGAGGTTACTTTCCCTTGCCTACTTCCCTTTCAGCTCACCTCACTGTCAAGTTCATCTGTGGGTTCCATGCATACCTCTGAGTCAGGGCTTCAATGGTTGAAACTACATTAAGGTGATCAGAGCTGATGTGACATCCTCTGGGCAGGAAAGGAAGGTTAAATCTCTAGCAGCCGCTCAGTTGAGCAGTGAGAGCATGTGAGGACTCCAGACACTCAAGTGTAGAACTATGGGCATTTAGGGCTTAATTTTTCTTTCCTAAAATTTTTTTTCTCTTTCATGTTTGTAGATCGGTAATATATGCCCTTCTATATCTGATACAATACAGAGTCTAAAAAATGATGCCTCACCAGATCCTTGGGTGCCCTTCCAGAGGTAGTCTATTTATGCATTATGAGTATATATATATATATATATATATATATATATATATATCACATTTTATTTAAAAATATAAATGATTGACACATTCTGTACATTATTTTGCAAATTGATTTTTAAAATTAACTATACGTTTGGAAACCATTCCATGTCGGTGCATAAAAAGTCCAATCTTCTTACCAGCTGCATAGCCTTCTGACATTTGGGTATTTACTATTAGTTCTCTACTGATGCACATTTGGTTGTTTCCAATCTTGTACTATTAGAGCCTTACGAATATTATACATTGTTTTCTGGATGGATGGTGTATCTGTGGGGTAAATTCCTAAAAATATGGTATTTAAGTGACAAAAGATAGTATGTTTAACATTTGTTAGCTGTTACCACTCTGTTTCTATGTTCTGATAACTCTACTAGAAACCTTTGTGTATGTTGCCTATTCTCTCCCCCTCACTCCTGAAACGAGAGTGAAGGAGAGACCATTCGCTATTTAAACAGGTAACATTTTAGAGGTATGTTAGTTGTGAAACTTTCAGTTGTAGGCAACAGAAATCAATTCTGGATAGCTAATTTTTTTAAAAAAAGAAGATATTTGTTGGACGAATACTGGGGCACCTCATGGAATCCATGAAGTTGTTGAACTGTGACACCCAGGGACCAAGACCAAGAAATGGAGCCACCCTAGAGACCTCTGCAAATCGTCCTCAGGGCCCCTCTGCCTTAAGCCTGATTCTGCTACAAGGTCTCCCTGGCTTTGAACATCTCAGCCCAGAATTTTTAGTCTATCAGACTATTGGTCTGGTGAGGCCAGCAGCTGTCCCTGAATTAATTAGTAATAGGATACGGGTCCTGTTGGGCAGGTCTGGTTTTATGCCCAAAGATGGAGGTGAAGTTGTGAGCTGGGCAGCCACTGCAAGAGGTATGTGTTTCTGCAGAATTAAATAACAATCCTATATCAACTATCTACTCACTTTGTACCAAAGTGCACAGGTGGTGGGGCAGTGCCCGTGGGTAGGGGATTTCTTTAAGAGTATTGCTTGTGTTTATCAGAATTTGAAATAATAAAGGGACCATCTCTTCATTTTGAGTTGTCAAGTCCTTGTCCTTGCATGCATGCTCAGTCATGTCTGACTCTTTGTAGTCTTAGCCCACGAGGCTCCTCTGTCTATGGGATTTTTTTTTTAGGCAAGAATATTGGAGTGAGTTGCCATTTCCTCCTCCAGGGGTTCTTCCTGACCCACGGATCGAACCTGCATCTCCTGTGTCTCCTGCATTGCAGATGGATCCTTTACCCACTGAGCCATCGAGAGTGACTTGCAACTCTGGAGATTGGACTTGCTGATCAGGAAAGTTGATCAGTACTGTTGCATTGTGTTAAGAAGAAGCCATCAGTACTCACAGGCATTAGTTGTCTAAGAAGAAGTGTGCTATACTAGAGCACTTAGTATTCTACAAAAGACAAAAGCAAATGAACATAAAAGGCACCCTCACTTCTGATAATTACATGAGGTAAAGAAGACTGGAGCCTGGGTTGACCCATTGCTGTGAAAACCTTTCTGACACCTGACCTGTTCCTTTTCCAGCCCCAGGCTTCCCTGGAGTGAGGAAATAGGTTAGAAATGATGATGGATGGGTTGTTAAAATGGTCATAGTTCTTTACTCCCTCCCCTTCCTGAAGCTGCCCTTTGCCACATGATCTTGCAGCTCCTTTCATCAATTACTGGAGTCCGTTTCTCCACCACTTGAATCTGGTTGGTTGTGTGACTTGGTTTCGTTGTTAAATGTGATGGCAGCAACATCTTGGACCAGCTCAAAGCCAGCTGACTCCTAAGTATGTGAGAGATCCAGATAAGATTAGAGTCAGACACAACCTAGTGACTGAACAACAAGATGGAAAGATTCCTGTTTGGGGCTTTTAACTGAGAATAACAACTGAAATATGTTGAATGAACTTGTATCCTGGTCAGATTCAGGGATTTAAGGCATACGAATCTGTGGATCTCTTTTGAAAATGTAACTTCAGTTCACCAGACAACTCTCCAGTCTTCAAGATGTATGACTCCTTAGAAGTCACAAAGGCAGAGAATAAGGTTGTTAGCCATCATTTGTCATGTCCACATGTCCAGATGAAGCCAAATAACTGCTTTCCTCCAGCCAATCAGCTCTATTTTTTTTTCTCCTTCAATTTCAAGTTCACTACGTATAGATATCTTGTCATCTCATAAGACAATGATCTTTACGTTTTAGGGGAAGAGAAGGTTGGTTCAAGCTGGGTTCTAGGAGGCCTTTAATTTCAAAGAAGTTTTTGTCTTGAAAAATCTGTTTTCTAAGTCTTTTCCACAGCCTGGACCCTCAGCTACATTTGTTTGAATCACAATTCAAAACATCCCTTGACCTGCTTGAATTTCTCCCTGTGTTTGTTGTAAAGGAAAGTGGGGTGCAAGACTTTGCCTTATCATCTGTCAACTATTGACTTCTTTCTTTTTCTTTTATCAGAGATGCCCTATCTATGGGAAGTGAATTCAGATTCTGAGTGTATCTTAAGACTTCCCAAAGCCCTTGATGGCCATTGGTAGAGTTCCACCAGTTCTTGTGGACTGACTACTAAGTAAAAGTCTCATAGCAGTAGACCTGGTGCCAGTTGGGGAAAATTAGGCCCCGAAGTCTATAACTTTTGTAGGGTGTGAGAGAATTTCCAAAACAGCCCCAACTTTCAGAATCCCAGAGTAGGAAAGTTCTGGGCCAGGTGGAGCAGGATTTAGATTAGAACATGATCAGAATTTGCACTCTGTGCAAGTACCAAAGGGACTGACATAAACCCCATATGCAGGTCAAGTCATTGCCTTTTTCAATGCCCTTTGGGGTCTCTGCTCATCATTATGGAAGTCTTTCATCATCTGATGGCCATGGACCAGGCACTGGGTCCACTCTTTGCTCATTGTGTATACTTAGTACCTAGCAGAGTGCCTTACACACAGTATGTGCTCAACAAGTGCTCCTTGGGGGAATAAATGGTCAATCAAGACCCATTTAGTCCCACCTCCTACAACTCCTCTGTCTAAACATGGTCCACAACACATAACATATCATTTGATTAAAGATGATGGAAAAAGTGGCAAAGGTGGAGACTGATCACATATGCCCATAACCAACAGAAGGCTCATTCTGGACCTGAAGTCTTCCTTAAGTGATCAGAATGACATCGGTAACATCAATAATGAGCATGATGCCAGTATCGAGTAAACAATATTCCCAAGTTCAAATGCCAAGTAACATGTAGCAAGATTCAAGTTATTTGTGGTTCTTCAGACCAACTCCAAATTTTGGATCTTTAACCCTATTATCCAGATATTTCACTGGAAATAATGGACATGATAGCAAAAAAAAGGAATGTATTGCTTTACCACCAGACTTTATTAGCAGTAAGATTCAGTATTCACATGGCCGCAGTTCCTAACATGGGTTGAGGGTGAGCAGAACCTCTTCCCTCACAGTGTCTTGGCTACAGAAGTCAAACCTGGGGAGAGAAAACAAGACGTCAGCCCTTCCTGTCTCACAGTTGGCGTGTCACCTGAGATGACAGCCTCTTCTCTGCCCTCAGTCTGAGTGAGTGTGACCCCTTATGCCTGAGACTAGATACTGGCTGAGGGGATACCTCTTGGGTATAAAGGACTGCATTTTCCTTTCCAATTTTAGGCCGTGACTATGCAATAGCAGACAGAAAAGATATTATTGGACTCTCAAAAGACAGGGAAGGTCCACCAGTCACATCCCCGGAGCACCTACTAAATATGGCATGTTGTCAGTGAATGCAGTGAGGAAGAAGAGGGTTGACAGAATGACAAGAAATCAGCCAGAGTTTTTTAAAAAAAGGAAAAAGAAAGAAGCCAGAGTAAAAATCCTGAGGTCCTGGTGTTACACTGGTCAGGTGTTCTCATTTTAATTCAATATTCGACTGAAATGATAATTTTGCTCACTAAGACTGAATGATACTTAGGAGGCTCATTTTCTTACTGGGGTGGGTTGCCATGCCCTCCTCCAGAGGATTTTCCCATCCCAGGGATCGAACCCGGGTCCCCTGCATTGCAGGCAGATTCTTTACTATCTGAACCACCAGGGGAGTCCAACAAAATATGTAAACATATGTAAAGTGCATGAGGCATAAAAAAATGCTTAGAAAAGACTCTTTTCTCTTCATTTTCTTCCTTGTAATGTAATGGCTAGCAGATGTGCAAATAGCAAATTAAAAGTTAAAAACTAATCTTGAAAGCGTCACAAGAAACGAAGAGCGCACTATAAATAGCAATAAGGTTGAATTGAATTTCTTTTGGGGTAGTGAAGAATTTGCGGAAGTCAGATTTCCTGCCCCTGAATTGTGGCTTTGAGCCTTCATTGAATTATCTGTAAAATGGGGGTATTAGTAGCACTTACCTCCCATTATCACCATCAAGAGCGTAAACATAACCAGTGTTTTGAAATGTTTCTCCTGTCCTTTGCAATCTCTCCTTCCCATCCTATTCCACTCACAGCCTTGGCTAGTTTCCTCACATATGTGTGCTGATCAGCAGGCTACTGAGTACTTAAGGAAATTTTCCAGCTCTCTGAGATTCCCTCTCTGAAGCTTTCTCCTTGCTGGTACTCAGTCCTATGAAATCTACTTGTCTTGGATTTTCTGGATTCTCAGATCTGTTTCTTCAGGTCAGGTAGTGGGCTCTGCCTGAATTTTTCCTCTTTGTGGGACATCCTGGTTACTCTCTTAAGGCTGTAAGCCAGGACAATTTCAAGACTACATTATTTGTTTATTATCTCTCAGCAGTCACTTCCCTTTGTTGCCTAATGTTCAGTATCTTGAAAACTGTGGTTTGATATATTTTGTCTGAATTTCTGTCTGTTTCAGGGGGAAGGTCAATCTGGTCTCTTGTGTCTCCATCTTTTCCAGAACCAAAAGCTCCTCTCTGGACTTACAGGAGGACTGAATGATATGATGGAAGAAGCCACATAACCCCGTACCTCAGAATCGGGCTTTATACTCAATACACTGGGCTGATATCGGTACTTTTATGAGTATCGTCATTCTCAACTCACTGTTTCTGGTGATTCACTATGGTAAATGTCCTTTGATTCACACACACTTTAGTCTTGATTAGAACCAAGGGTTGATCTTTGTCTTCACTAAAAGGGCCAATGATACAGGACAACCTATTTGTGTTCTTTGATACATTGCATGTTTTCCTGGTAATTGAAGTGGTGATTTGGTGAATCCAGGAAGTTTGGGGAAGATACACATATTAAGCACACACATAGCACAAAGCATAATTGCTAAATGAAATCAATCTTTTCACGTTAGGATCATGAAACAAGATTCTCAATTTAACACTTAATTTGTATCAGATCACACAATGAAAGTGAAAGCCACTCAATAGTGTCTGACTCTTTGTGATCTGTATAGTCCATGGGATTCTCCCGGACAGAATGCTGGAGTGGCTAGTTGTTTCATTCTCCACCAGGGATTGAACCCAGGTCCCCCTCATTGCAGGCAGATTCTTTACCAGCTGAGATACTAGAGAAACCCATATGGTCATCCAGAAATCTATTAAAGTTGTTTTCCTAAAGTTCTACACTTTCTCCCAAAGAAATAAAAGGTGTTAGGAGGCAGCTATTGCTGAGACAGAGGAGAACCACTGCAGATTATTTAACTTAAAGTTGCTTTTCAGTGGGAGTAGAATCATAAATGTGACAATGCTTCCAATCTCTTTGGATTTATATTACTTACACTTGTCCATCGTTTGTTTCCACACTGATCTTGGATGCTCCCACTTTGGGTAGAGTTGGGTTGATCACATTGTTGTACCAAAGAAATTTAACCTTTTGCAAAACTCCAACTTCCACATCTGAGTCAAATTCACTGGATTCAGTATTGTCTGGTTTGAGAGTACCACTTGGGAGTGAAGTTAAACACATACATGAACATACATAAATACACACACACACACACACACATATATATGTTTCTAAAACCATCTTACAATGTATCTCTAGTAAGATGATTGATAGCACATTTGTCAGTCTAATGGTTGAATAAATATAGACATGTATGCTTAGTCAG
Source organism: Muntiacus reevesi (assembly GCF_963930625.1). Classification (NCBI taxonomy): domain Eukaryota; kingdom Metazoa; phylum Chordata; class Mammalia; order Artiodactyla; family Cervidae; genus Muntiacus; species Muntiacus reevesi. The sequence continues at coordinate 158,573,450 of NC_089250.1, read as the reverse complement.
TGGTAGTTCATTTGCCATCAATAACTCATATTACTTTAAAGTCAGCCTTCCTTTGATAAAACTTCAAACATATTTTAGTCACAATCCTCCCACAATTTAATAAATGATGACATCATGATGTCATTCCAGTTTTTTCATGGGTAGAATAATTATTTAGTGATTATAAATCAGATGCCATACATCAAAATAAATAACTGTGGTTTTCTCAGGAAATAGTAGGGAAAAAATTTAGGACCAGCATTCTAAAACATATTAAGACACAAGGGTGAAATAATATCTTCCTTTTAATGACACATGGCATTTCTATAGTTCTGAAGGGGTTCAGAGCAAGTCTCTCCAGAATGTGCCACTTTGGCAGGTGGACTATTTTGAGCTGAAGAAAATCAAGATTTGCCAGATTCAAGAATAACTTCTGCTTTTCCCTTACCTGCCTAAAAGAATTTAGATAGAAGGCCTGGTTCAGGAAGAGAAATATCACCTGAGATAAGAACAAGGAATATGGCCTGGGTGTGATAAGCTGGCAGGGAGCTCGGTTGGGCCTGGAGATCCAAATTCCTCTCCATGTCCCGTTGGCTCTGTCCGGCACAGCAAGCCTTTGTTCACCAGATATTTGGTCTTCCCATCTTCCTTTCTTCCCTTTCAAGTCCCAGACCCCTGCTCCCTTCTCCTTAGCTCAGAGTGGCATATAAGCCTCAATTGTTTGATTGTAGGTCTCATATTACAGGAGCCCCATATGTACATCATTAAATTAGCTTTTCTCCTGTTATCTGTCCTATGTTAATTTTATTACTAGACTAGCCAAAGAGCCAAGAAAGGTAAAGCAAAAACTTTCTTTCCCTGCATTCCCATGTGGTAATGAATAAGCTCTTATGTCTATGACATACATTGTATGTATGAAGGATTCCAATTAACAAGCTTACTTACTTGAAAATTTCGTACTGCTTAGAGTTTCCTTTATCTCCAAACAAAGAAACTAGTATGTGTCCTGTAACTCTCTTTCCAGACAGTGTGACGGTCACCTTATACCTCCAACCTACAAAAGGGAAATATTTGCAAAATATCAACTTTTAGAAAAATTACTCCGAAAACAGGATTCCATTACTGCTGAATTTTGAATAATTTTTGTCTGGTTTTGGTAGTTCTAATCAAATAGTGATGGATACTCCTTTAACTAAATGTTCAGAGGGCTAACAATAGGGGGTAGGGGAGGAACACAGACTCTTCCCAAGGTCAAAAGATTTCAAGCCAAGGGACTAAGTAATATATTTTGCTTTCAACTTTTTAAATCTAACAATGTATTCTGGATCTTAAAAGAACTTTATATTAAAAGATAATGTAAAAAAATAAATAAAAAATAAAAGATAATGTGATATTTCATCAGTTTATTTCATTTTTATAGATCACAGAAGTTAAGAGTACTATCATCTTTTGGTCTTAAATAATCTACATTTATCTCAAATATTCTATAAGTCAACTTTCCATCATCACTGGAATTGTATTGACTTATGGTAATCATTTTATAATACTAGTCAATAGTGAATTGCCATTTTTTGCCATTTAGAGCTGGCCTGGGCCAAATTGGGAAGGCAATAAAATTTAGCTTTAGTTTTTATTATGCAGTTAACCCTATTAACTCCAATACAAATAGTTTTCCTCCTCTACTACCCCAGAAAAGAAACCCAGGGTCTGTTCCCAAGCCTCACCATTCCCACATCCTCTGATTTCCATCACCCATGGCGTCTACAATCCTGATATCTCTTGAATCTGTCACCTCTTTTCCATTTCCATAATCTCTGCTATCTCTCTCATGGGTTACTTTTCTGTTTGTAAAAAAACCTCATAATTTTGCACAGTTAAACTTTTAACAGAGTATGAAGCAGCTGGAGCAGAGGAAGCCTCCTGAATTCAGCACCAGTATCAATTGTGGAGAAATTTATTTTTGTATCTTTTGATATCATGCATGCATGCCTTCTCAGCTGCTCAGTTGTGTCTGACTCTTTGCCACCCCATGGACTGTAGCCCACCAGGCTCCTCCGTCCATGGGATTTCTCAGGCAAGAATACTGGAGTTGGTTGCCATTTCTTCCTGCAGGAGACCTTCCCCACCCAGGGACTGAACTTGCGTCTCTTATGTCTCCTGCATTGGCAGGTGGATTCTTTACCATTGTGCCACCTCGGATCAGGCTCTAAATTCCGTTCTGCCCCTCAAATTTAGCCATGTTTACAGTAAGAATGGCATTGAAATGTTTCTCCATTTTGGAGAGGAGTGTTTAAAACTTTTGTGCAGAAAAGCAATTTCACACATTTCCACTGGACATGATAAAATACATAGTATTGAGAATTTGAGACAAATAAAATAGGAACTTACGGGCAAAATTGCTGGCATCACCAGTGTTTAGATAAAACGTCTGGCCCTCTGATTTTGTTTTCCCAGGGAATCTGTCAGCATAATGACCCATCTGGGGGCAGCCGTCACTTGGACAGGGGAAGCACTTGTCCTAGGGAATATAAGCAAATGGTGAACAAGGATGTGCTTTTTAAAAATAGCATACTATCTTATTCTATGTATTGTTGAATTCTCAAATACTCTAATCCAAATCCTGTTCTGACAGTAACAGAAGATTTTTTTTTTTTAACAGAAGATTTTAACGGTGTCTCAACAAAGGTTAAAAATGAGTCTCACTATTTACAACAATAAATCAGCTATTTCACTGTTAAATAACACAATATTAAGAAAAAATTATAAAAGCCACTTAAGATAATTTATACATATATATATATATAACCTTTTCTCTTTGCCTCTCTTAAGTTGCTTCCGTTGCCCCAAGACACCCCTCTTGTTTTAGGTGGTCAGAATTTATTTTAGAAAAATTGGAAAAGAAAGAGCGAGGTGATAATCAGCTTCTGATATACAAAATAGAATCCACTGGGAGGACAATAGACTTAAAAGTCATTTTTCTCAATTTCTTTAGTTCCCATTTAGCATATCAAGGTCTGAAAGATTCAAATCTCAGAATTTTCCCAGTGTGAAGGGAAATTGTCCTAGTTGGTTATTAAGACTTAGCCATGAGGTGAAGGTCTGAAGAAGATGGATATCATATAGGAAAATATCCTTTCTTTTTGGATCAAGAATAGATGGGAAGAAAAGAGGGACAGAAATGAACAGGGGAGGTAGACAGGTAGAGAGATACAGAAGTTCCTACTATGAAAAGGCAAGGCTGCCCCACAGAAGAGGTGAGTGGTGAACTCCTGAATCAGTGGACCAGATGGGGCCTGGGCCAAATCTCAGGGTCTGCATCCAACGAAAGCTAAAGGGAAATGGAGTCAGTCCAGGAGAAATACCCAACCTGCAAGAGTGGACATGCCTAGATATCACCTGCAGATGGCAGCAGTGAGCCCATCAATGTGGTGGATCTCCCAAGTCTTCCTTTCTGACCCTACACACACACACACACACACACACACACACACACACACACACCCACCACCACCACCACCACCAATGTGGTGGATCTCCCAAGTCTTCCTTTCTGACCCTACACACACACACACACACACACACACACACACACCCCACCACCACCACCAATGTGGTGGATCTCCCAAGTCTTCCTTTCTGACCCTACACACACACACACACACACACACACACACACACACACCCCACCACCACCACCACCACCACCAAGATCATCCTGCCCAACACACACACACACACACACACACACACACACACACCACCACCACCACCACCACCACCAAGATCATCCTGCCCAACACACACACACACACACACACACACACACACACACACACACACCCCACCACCACCACCACCACCACCACCACAACCACCAAGATCATCCTGCCCAATACCAACTTGGATATAGGTGGCCCAAAGGCTGAGAAATCTGCAAAACTGAAAATGCTTTCCTATAAAGGTGTCTGAGCATCACCTAAAAGGACTGTTTATATTACTGAATCAGGTTAAGTTTTAACTGGATGAAATTTAAAGCTTCTGTGTTGTTTGTTTTCCCCATTACCTAGAAAATGGAGTTTGGGAATAAAATAAAAATAAAGAAGCCAGGATGTTATTGTTGTACATGCAAGCTATATGGTGAATAAATATGTACCCATCTCTTTTCCCTTACACATAAGAGCTAACATTTGTTGAGTGCTAATTATTATATCTTAGTTTCTGGGCTAAGTAATTAGAACATGTTATCTTATTAATTCCTACCAAATATATGGAATTTACCATTTTATTTACATTTTAAAATAAAGAAAGTGATTTAGAGAAGTTGAATGTTTTGCCCCAAATCATTCACCTTTTTAACTGTGGAACTAGGAATCAGATCCTCTCTCTTCATTGTTAAAGTATATCTGCTTGATAATTATAACTTCACATGGCATGTTACTTGAAAATTTACATGTCTAAATATGTACAAATGCATATTAAATATTGTACATAGTAAATATGTACATATGTTACATATTAAATAACACACAGTATACATTTTTATTTGAAAAAATTATAGTGAAAGGAAAAGCAATAGTAAAAAAAAAAAAAAGGCAACTGATATGTTATATTCAAGATCAGGGCTTCCCAAGTGGCCCTAGTGGTAAGAAACCTGCCTGCCAATGCAGGAGACAAAAGAAACATAGTTTCATCCCTGGGTCAAGAAGACCCCCTGGAGGAGGGCAGGGCAACCCACTCCAGTATTCTTGCCTGGAGAATCCCATGGACAGAGGAGCCTGGCGGGCTACAGTCTATATGGTTGCAAAGACTTGGGCACGACAGAAGCGACTTAGCACATAGACACACATTCAAGATCAGATTTAAGTATCCTAACTTAGAAATCCCTTTTCTCCTTTCCTTTTTGCTTCTCTTCTTTTCACAGCTATTTGTAAGGCCTCCTCAGACAACCATTTTGCCTTTTTGCAATTCTTTTCCATGGGGATGGTCTTGATCCCTGTCTCCTGTCAAGGCTGTATATTGTCACCCTGCTTATTTAACTTATATGCAGAGTACATCATAAGAAACGCTGGGCTGGAAGAAGCACAAGCTGGAATCAAGATTGCCAGGAGAAGTATCAATAACCTCAGATATGCAGATGATACCACCCTTATGGCAGAAAGTGAAGAAGAACTAAAGAGCCTCTTGATGAAAGTGAAAGAGGAAAGTGAAAAAGTTGGCTTAAAACTCAACATTCAAAAAACTAAGATCATGGCATCTGGTCCCATCACTTCATGGCAAATAGAAGGGGAAACAGTGGCTGACTTTATTTTTGGGGGCTCCAAAATCACTGCAGATGGTGACTGCAGCCATGAAATTAAAAGATGCTTACTCCTTGGAAGGAAAGTTATGACCAACCTAGATAGCATATTAAAAAGCAGAGATATTACTTTGCCAACAAAGGTCCGTCTAGTCAAGGCTACGGGTTTTCCAGTGGTCATGTATGAATGTGAGAGTTGGACCGTGAAGAAAGTTGAGCGCCGAAGAATTGATGCTTTTGAACTGTGGTGTTGGAGAAGACTCTTGAGAGTCCCTTGGACTGCAAGGAGATCCAATCAGTCCATCCTAAAGGAGATCAGTCCTGGGTATTCATTGGAAGGACTGATGCTGAAGCTGAAACTCCAATACTTTGGCCACCTCATGCAAAGAGCTGACTCATTGGAAAAGACCCTGATGCTGGGAGGGATTGGGGGCAGGAGGAGAAGGGGGCGACAGAGGATGAGATGGCTGGATGGCATCACCGACTTGATGGACATGAGTTTGAGTAAACTCCGGGAATTGGTGGTGGACAGGGAGGCCTGGTGTGCTGTGATTCATGGGGTTGCAAAGAGTCGGACACGACTGAGCGACTGAACTGAACTGGACTGAACTTAGATATCCAGAGGTTACCAAAAAAGATGATTAAAAAAAAAAAATCTGGGCAATTACGTGATTGCACAGAAATGTCCACACACCCACAATCCTATTCGTTTGTAAGGTTAACATTTAAGACAGGTTTTCCATGATCATCAGTGTCCTGTGGCCATAGCTCAGGTTTCCAGAGACAATGTCTGCCCTTCGAATTATTTCCAAAGCAAGTTTTCACATTTACCCAACACACACAGAAGTGATAAAGAACAAGGTGGACGCAGGCATTTCAGTTTACAAGTTCAATTCTCTAAAGTTCTCCCTTGCCTTATCACTATTACAATAAACACATATGATTGAAAGCATAAATAAGGTATCAGTCATATAGTAACATTCACTGAGAGCATACTGGGTGCGGTGAACCGCACCAGTCATGAGAAGTGATGGTCACAAAACCCTTCAGGTGCAAGAGACGATGTACTTACTGCACTGAAAGCAGTGTAAGAGGCACAAGGAAACCCAGCAAAGCCATCAGGGTTGAGGATGCTGTCAGCATAATACTTGTAGCTTCTTAAGTGATTACAGGCCACAAAGTCACGCGTTCCTTTGAAATCAGACATGATTACACATCAGAGACAGATGTTATTTTTCCAAGTTAATGTCATGTTTGGAACATAGTTGTTGAATAGGTTTCTCTAATTAGTGCAAACTCCTGGCAGTCACAGAACAAAATCATTTATGAAGGGTTGTTATTATTTGAGATGCAATCAGAAGTTAAGATTATAATAGTTATGCCTATAGTTCATTCAGATGAATGAAATGGAAAAATAACTCTAGGAAGAAAAGATCCATCCATATAGATACAAGTATAATGTAGTAATATATTCCCTGAATTAGATTCTCGGAAAGCTGAATACAAGTACATTTTCTTTCCTGTAGTCTGCTCATGTCCACTTCTCCCAGTGAAAATGTGTATCATGGGGATACAATGAAGAGTCCTTTGGTAATAGAAAATGTGACACCTGTACCATATCAAAATATGTAGTATGCTTACCAAAAGAAAACACAGATTCCGCCCCCTAGGAAATCTCCTTATGTACATAATAAATAGGTTTACCTTCCCAGATCCCATCTATGTCAACAATCTGAGACAGAGCATTCTTCTGACATCCAGGCATTTCTTTTCCTCCATTTGGGAAGAAATCTAGGTGGCCCACAACTTGGCTCATTCCAAACCCTGAGAAATTTTAAAATATGGGAAAGTTGACATCAACATACAGACTCAAAACACTCTAAAATGCTCATGTGTAAATTCAAAAAACACTCCAGGAGGATGAATTTAAGGACTCACCCAGGTTGGGGATCATTGGGGCAGCGTCTGTGTGAATTACATCCACAAACTGGGCATCGCTGGGGTCCAATCGGACCAATTCAGGTGTACCCTCAAAGCAAGGCTCCGCTGGATCCAACCCTAAAACAGACAGGATGTATCATATCAGTGTCTTATCAGTGGACAGGCATGTTTACCTCTCTCGCCAGTAACATACCCAAGTGCACGCACAGGTGGTAATCATGAGTAGTGTGTGCAAAGAGATGAGTCAGTTCTTCCATAACGTACCATTTTCTGAAAGGAAATCTATGTCTAATTCACTATTTGCTTTTAAGTGAATTTTCCTTGAGCCATGGAATATTCATGGATACTTAGTCACTGGGTCAATTCCGTCACTAGCGTAGTTACAACAAAAGAGGCCAGACTCCAGGAGACAGCACGGGACTCCTAAGAGACTTTCAGGCTAAAAAAGTTCCACCTACACTAACTCCCCTGAGGGCAAGGATCTTGGCATTCACAGTCACTGGGACTACAGCTTGACACAGTGCCTGACTGAGCAGGTTCCACTGGACATTAATGGACTGTGAAGAGGAAAGTTCTCTCCAACAAATTAAAGAGAGATATTCCAGTTGCCCTCACCAATCCAAATATAACCAGCTTACCTGAAGTATTAAAAAAGAGAATCAGGAGTTTGGGGACAGAGTCAGAAGATGCAAGAATAAGTAATCATACCCTGAAATAGCCACCTCTCAGATCCAGGAGAGCAAAGCCTTTCTTAGAAAGTTACAAGGTTTTTGCAGGACCTGGGTATCCAACACGTGACTCCACTGGCTAAATGCAATCAGTCTGAGATCGATAAAATAATACTGTTGACCTAATTAGCAGCTTGAGCTCTGCCAGCCCAGGCACCCAGACTATCTGTCCCCACCACTTGGGTTGTGGTTGATTAGATCAGAATAATTACCAATTGCTGTGAAGCAGAATATAACTGATGAATACATTTTTTATCTCTTTGGCTTTAATTCTATTTATTCTATTATTTATGCTATTTATTTTATTCACTAAACTCATCCTTTGTGAATATCTGATAAAGAGAAAGTAGATATGAATAAGACCGCCAGATGTTCTTAATTCACGTTTTAGTTACATGTGGGTATTTATATGCTAAACAGGGCTCTGTAGGCCCAAGATCAGTATTAATAAACAATTAATAAGGTCTCAGAACACACTGATTTCTCTGATCCTGTGACCTAATTCGGAAAAGGTAAAAACTTGTCTTCTCAGGTGAGAAACAGGTCTCTCTGTCAAATTTTTGTCCTTGTAGACCCCATGTAGGCTTCACTTAGTCCAATTTTGCAGTGTTTTGCTGTTCTGACCTACCTGTGATACGTCCAATAGCCCCACTGGTCCTCCTGCCTGCCTCCCCGGCAGCGTGGGCTCCCAGGCTGTGGCCAATGACGTGGACGTCAGAAAGTGAGTATTCAAATGATGACTGTCGAAAAGAAAACTCCTTCAGAATGTTTTCAGACTGGCAAACTTCAAGATGCGCAGAAAAGAGAAAGCTCTGAAAACTCAACTTTTAAGAAGACATGCTGCCCCTTCAAAACAATCAATTTTCAGGAATTCTTTTCATTTATAATAGAAAATGGCGATGGTTTAGTGCTTAAACTGGTGGAAATAGTACTCTCTTTTATTGTTTCACTACATAGAGCAAACTTTTGATGGTATGAGAACTTGCTGTCTTGAGGCGATGAAGCAAGTATTTGGATTAGAAAATAATGATTCTTCAACACATGATGTTGGGAAAACTGGACGGTTACATGCAAAGGAATAAAACTGAACCACTTTCTTAAACCATACACAAAAGTAAACTCAAAATGGATTAGAACTTAAATGTAAGACCTGAAACCATAAAATACCCGGAAGAAGCATAGGAACTACATTCTTTGACATCCATCTTAGCAACATTTTTTTGGATGTGTCAAAAGCAGGCAAAAGAAACAAAAGCAAAAATAAACAAATGGAATTAGTCAAACTGAAATGCTTTTTCACGGTGAAGGAAACCATCAGCAAACCAAGAAGGCAACTTATTAGATGGGAGAAGATATTTGCAAATTATATATTCCATAAGAGGCTGACATTCAAAACAGACAAAGAGCTCACAACTCAATATAAAAAATTCAAATAATCTGATTAAAAAATGAAGGGAGGACCTGAATAGACATTTTTCCAAGTCAGACATACAGACGGCCAACAGACAGATGAAAAGATGTTCAACATTACTAATCATTCAGTTCAGTTCAGTCGCTCAGTCGTGTCTGACTCTGCAACCCTAAGGATTGCAGCATGCCAGGCCTTCCTGTCCATCACCAACTTCAGGAGCTTACTCAAACTCATGTCCATCAAGTCGGTGATGCCATCCAACCATCTCATCTTCTGTCATGCCCCACTTTCATCTCCTCCCACCTTCAATCTTTCCCAGCATCAGGGTCTTTTCAAATGAGTTGGTTCTTCACATTGGATGGCCAAAGTATTGGAGTTTCAGCTTCAGCATCTTTCCTTCCAGTGAATATTTAGGACTGATTTTCTTTAGGATGGACTGGTTGGATCTCCTTGCAGTCCAAGGGACTCTCAAGAGTCTTCTCCAACACAACAGTTCAAAAGCATCAATTCTTTGGTGCTCAGCTTTCTTTATAGTCCAACTCTCACATCCATACATGACTAGTGGAAAAACCATAGCTTTGACTAGATGGACCTTTGTCAGGAAAGTAACGCCTCTTCTTTTTAATATGCTGTCTAGGTTAGTCATATCTTTTCTTCCAAGGAGAAAGCGTCTTTTAATTTCATGGCTGCAGTCACCATCTGCATTGATTTTGGAGCCCCCCCAAATAAAATCTGTCACTATTTCCATTGTTTCCCCATCTATTTGCCATGAAGTGATGGGACCAGATGCCATGATCTTAGTTTTCTGAATGTTGAGTTTTAAGCCAACTTTTTCATTCTCCTCTTTCACTTTCATCCAGAGGTTCTTTAGTTCTTCACTTTCTGCCATGAGGGTGGTGTCATCTGCATATTTGAAGTCACTGATATTTCTCCCGGCAATCTTGATTCCAACTTGTGCTTCCTCCAGCCCAGTGTTTCGCATAATGTACTCTGTATATAAGTTAAATAAGCAGGGTGATGATATACAGCCTTGACCTACTCCTTTCCCGATTTGGAACCAATCTGTTGATCCATGTCCAGTTCTAACTGTTGCTTCTTGACCCACATACAGATTTCTCCGGAGGCAGGTCAGGTGGTCTGGTATTCCCATCTCTTGAAGAATTTTCCACAGTTTGTTGTGATCCACACAGTCAGAGACTTTGGTGTAGTCAATAAGGCAGAAGTACATGTTTTTCTGAAACTCTCTTGCTTTTTTGATGATCCAACGGATGTTGACAATTTGATCTCTGGTTCCTCTGCCTTTTCAAAATGCAACTTGAACATCTGGAAGTTCGCGGTTCATGTATTGTTGAAGCCTGGCTTGGAGAATATTGAGCATTTCTTTGCTAGCATGTGAGATGAGTGCAATTGTGTGGTACTGTGGCCATTTCTGACTGAAAAAGGTTACTAATCATTAGGTAAGTGCAAATCAAAACTACAGTGAGACAACACCTCATACTTGTCAGACCAGCTATTATCAAAAAGACGACAGATATCGAGGGTTGGCAAGGATATGGAGAAAAGGGAATCCTCAAGTATGTCAGTGGGAATGTAAATTGATACAGCCACTATGGAAAATAGTATGGAGGTTCTTTAAAAATTAAATATAGAACTATCATATGGTCCAGCAATTCCGCTTCTGGGTATTGTTTCTAAGAAAATGAAAACATAAATTCCAAAAGATACGTGCGCTCGTGTGTTCATTGCAGAATTATTTGCAGCAGCCAAGCTATGGAAACAACCTCAGGGTGTATCAGCAGGTGCATAAAGGAGCCTCGGTACAGACACACTGTGTTTCACTGAGCTCGGTTTTATTGTGTTTCACAGACACTGTGGGTTTTTTTGTTTGTTTGTTTTTTACAAGCTACAGCGTTTGGCAACTCTGCTTTGAACAAGTCTAACTGCCATTTTCCCAACAGCATCTGTTCACTTTGTGTTTCTGTGCCACTTTTTGGTAATTGTCAGAATATTTCAAAATTTTCACTATCATAGTATTTCTTATGGTGATCAGTGACCTTTGATATTACTACTGTAATTGTTTTGGGGTGCCACAAACCTCACTCATGTGGATGGTCAATTTAATCAATAAATGTTCTGCTAGCTCCACCAACCAGATATTGCAATTATATATATTGACACATGAAACTAATGGAATATTGTGTGTCAACTTTCCTTCAATTTTTAAAAAAAGTAAAAGAAAAAAAATTAAACAAGAAAGACAAGAAAAGAATAATGAAAGCAATTACTTAAGCATTTTCAAGTTTCATATTTTCTCAGTTTTTAGTTACCCAATCAGGTTAACTTGTTATCACTGTGCTTCTCTTCAAACAAACAAACGAAACCCCTAGTTTAATTATCACGTCAACTTGGCTTAATAACTGGTTATGTTAAAAGAGCTAACAGTGAAATTCAGTAGAAAGACCTTACCTGGTTGCTTGAATAATAGCACTTAGAATTAGTTTAATTTTATTTTTCTTTTATTTTTATTTTTTTAAATTTTAGTTTTTTTTTTTTTTTCAGTGGGTTTTAGTTTAACTTTAACTTAACAGGCAATGAATTGATGAAGTTCAAATTGATTTAATTGATGAAGCTTAAATAAAGATTTTTTTTTTGCATTTTTCTCTTCAATCAAGGAGAATGCAACTCTCTATAGAAAAGTATTTTATCAATTCTCATACACGCAGCAATTTTGGGGGAAGAGAATTCAGAGAACCATGTTCATGGGCTTTTATATAACCCAGAGTTACTTACCTTAAGAAGATCCACTAAATATGCCACCTCTGCACCCACAATCCGGATGTTCTGTGTGGCTTGTGTGTACCCTGTGCGGGAGCCGCCTTTCCAGTCCACACAGATGCAGTTCACACTTTCCACGGTAAACAGGTTCTGGTGGGAGGGACACAATAAATAGGTAAATAATTCAGGATCTTAACTAACTACTAATTAACACACTTGAAGACTAGGATAAATTCTCTTCTTGACCTACACAATATCAAGCTCGCTTTTTAACTAGAAATCAGTAAACAAAACTTCTGTTACAGTTATGGAATACTTTTTAAAGCTTAATACGGGCTCTAAACTAGAGGTTTGGCCATAATGGGAAATGGATTCTTGGGATGTCTACAACAACAGATGCGTGGATGTTTGTTTCGGGGAAAAGTGTATAAAATGTGGTACAGTGGTTTGTCTCATGATCACATCATCGATTTCACAAGACTACATTGTCGCTTACTAGAATGCACCCCAGGACATCACCTGTCTTTTTCACTGATGTATCCTCAGTGCCTCAGATAGTTCCTGGCATACAGTAGGTATTCAGTAAATATTTACTAAATGATGGAATAAGTGAAAGACTGTGTTAAGACCCTTTAAATAAAGATATTGAAGGCAAATGAATAGGCTTTTCCATGATGGAAAGATAAATCTAAGTTTTTGTATGAACGTGTAATATTGTACATCACTGAAGTTATTTCACAGAAAAATACAACCTTCCAGATATCTACTGGAAGTGAGGATCAGTGATAGTCTCATGAATGCTAGACCTGGCAGAAATTTTGTTTATTTGAGTATGTATTTATGCATATCCCCACCTTTTTGCCAAGAAGAATTTGAGAACGAAGCAATCTTAGAATCCATCTCCAAGTCTTTCATTTTACAGACAGTAAAATCCAAAGAGGGGAAACAATTTGCTAGTGTCCTGGTTAGCTAAGGATAGAGTCAGAACTGGAATTTAGGGCATTTGATCTTCTAATTTAACATACTCACTCCTCCATCTTGATGCTCAAAGCCGATCAAATGCAAGAAAAGCACAGCTGCGTTTGGGATCTCAAAAATAAACTATATATATATCTGAAAATCTACATACCTTTGGAGTTGAGAGTCGTAAACTTATTTTTTCTTCACTGTAGTATATAAATCTATTACTTACCTTGCCTCATTCCCCAGCTCAATAATCAACTATAAAGTATTTTAGAAGACAAGTTGTGACTTTACTGATTATTTCTAACCTTAACTGTCTTCAGAATCAGTCAAAACTCTTGGAGTTAATTCAGCCTTTAACTTGAGTTATAGGCAGGCCTGAACTAAGACCTCTAAAGAAAAGACTGCATCTTGGTGCCACAGTTGGCCACAAAAGCTTGATGAAGAAATGAATCAACAATAATGTTCCTCCAGCACTAGCAGTTACTCAGAAAATGTACTCTGTTTGATTTTCTGTCATTTAAATCTTCATTATCACAGGGCACATAGCCAAAGGCAAATTCAAGAAAATAGGATCACTACTGTTGAAACAACAGAAGCCAGAAATGAAAATCTACACAGTTTTTCAAGCTATCACTACCATAGGAGATCAAGGAGTAGCAAGTGAAAATCACAGGAAAATAATTAGTTTGGGCAAAATGAGCTATCTTAGTTCTTCACACAGAAATCAAAGCCTATTGAAGAAATGAAAGCTATCGACAACGCAACAAATGCTGCATCAATATGGCAGCATCTGTTGTGAAAATTTTGAAATATCTCTGTATTAGTTACTAAATAATCATTATCTAGAGCCACCACGTGCCTGCCAGCTTTGCTGGTCTGACCTCCACCCTGTGTCACCTCCTGGACCTCCTCTGGGAACCCCAGGCCCAGTGAGGTCAGAGGATACTCCAACCTCCTGCTGACAGGAATCTGTCCTCACTGGGTGGGGCCTTGCCTTCTATGTTGTTAATTATCACCCTGGAAACAAACTTCCTTAAGAGATTTACAGTCTCACCTTGCAAATACTCTGCAGCCAGTTTTCATCTCCCTTGTCTGTGAATCCATGAATAACAAAGCGGGTTTTTCTATTTGTTTTGAAATTGGAGCTTGCAATGATTGATGCATCTGCAACGATTTCCTGTTTGGGGGAGAAAAATGTTTAACGTCAAGTTTCTGAGAGTATCCAATAGGACTGCCTGTATGAGGAGGGAAGTGGCAGGTGGGAGGAGGCTACTGAGTCTCGGAGTCCTTGGGAGTAGAGTCTCTCGTTACAACCAAGCTATTTCCAAACGTTACCAAGTCACTACTTTCCAGATGTCGTAAAATTTTTGCATTTGCTCTACTTGGGTAATATGTCTGCTATGATATTGGAGGCAGGGGATGAGATGATTAGATAGCATCACTGACTCAACGGACATGAATTTGAGCAAACTCCGGGAGGTGGTGAAGGACAGAGAAGCCTGGCGTGCTGCAGTCCATGAGGTCACAAAGAGTCAGACACGACTTAGTGACTGAACACAACAACACAATACTGGTGGTGGGGTCTTGTCTTTGACCAATGGAAAACTACATATGTATGTATTTTATAGATACAAAATATGTTGGGAGATTACACATGACATCTGGAGATTATATATAATAACCATTTTTAGAATATGGTATTAAATGTACCATAGAGGTAGAATAAGAATAATACCAAGTAAATGGATACTTTAAACAAGTTACCAAACGAGACTTTTATAAACAAGTTAGATGAAATAATACTTAAGCTCTCTGCCCTAAAAATCTCCACAGTGTGACTTGTTCTTTTTAGAAGACAAAATTCAGTATCCTTATTATATAAAACAGATGAAACTTAGTTCTGAAAACAATGAGCGTTCTTACTTGAAAGTTGTCTGGGTTCTCATTAGTGTACAGGAGGAAGCGAGTGTTGACTTCTTCTGGAGACCAAGGCAATACTTTGAGGGGTCTTTCTATAATTCCTGCCCAAGGGGAATCATCACTGAAGCAGCCAAGTCTATCGTAGCAGACCTCTTTTCCTGCAATCACACAGCAGTGTTAGTTTCAGCAGAATGCTCTTTTTAATGATCTCCCTGCCAATGTTTGAGTTAAATTACTTTTTGCGACATGTTTTCTTCTTCCACATCCTCAGATACCTTTTTATCCACACACTCACAAAACAACTTCAACACTCAACATCCCAGCTAAGGACATGCTGCTGCTTCTCGTTTCTACCACGTAGGACCGCCTCACTCCACTTCTGTCCCTGTCCGGTCCCATGCTAGGGCTTGATTAAGACTCTCAACTCAGATGTCTTCTTTGGGCCTCTGGTGCCCAAGAAAGGAGTAGCTTTGTGTCCCTAGGCCTTGGAGTAGGGGATGAAGTGCTTACCTTCTTGTAACCATCTGCTGACTTTGGGTTTGGAGTTGAGAGCTTAAGTTTCATGCAAATGCCCAAGCTTTATATATCCACCTGGGTGAGTATTTAGGTCTCACCCTATTGGATACATTTAGGGGCATCCTAGATTCTTGTGATGAAAAAGGCTGCTCACTAATAATCAAATATAAAGCCCATGGTGGGGCTTCCCTGGTGGCTCAGTGGTAAAATCTGCCTGCCAATGCAGGAGACACACATTCAATCCCTCATCTAGGAAGATTCCACATGCCATGGAGCAACTAAGCTCATACACCACAACTATTGAGCCTGTGCTCTAGAGCCCAGAAGCCACAACCCCTGAGTCCACGTGCCACAACTACTGAAGCCCCCACACTCCAGAACCCGTGCTCCACAAGAGAAGCCACGGCAATGAGAAGCCCACACACCACAACTAGAGAAAAGCCAGTGCAGCAACAAAGACCAACACAGCCAGAAATTAACTAATTAATTAATTTAATTAAAATTAAAAGAAAGTCCATGGGGTGACATAACTCTGCACTTGAATGTTAACCTCTGAAAGAACAACACAAAGGAAGGGTTATCCAGGAGTTATTCCATTAACATTAGGAGTAGCAGTTGTTGTGGGGGCTGCATTCTTGAAAACTTACTGTGTGTCAGGTACTAGGCAAGATGGTTTACATACATTATCATACCTACGTCTCACAATTATCTTACAGCGAGGTGGTACTATGTGCCCAGTTGACAGATGAAGATAGGGACGCACAGAGAGGTTAAGAATTTTGATCAGGGAAATACAGTTGTGGATGGTGGAACCCGGGTTCAAACTCTACACATGACTCCAAGCTAGGAGTGCTAAATTCAGAAAGAAAAATGCAAGTTAAATTGGAGTTTCAGATAAACAATACATTTTTATTGTAAGAATAGCAATAAACTTAAATTCTATTTTTTATAATGATAAATTTTACTATTTATATGACTGTAGCATATATTCTTGGTTTTATCTGAAATTCACATTTAACAGGACATCTTAGCTTTCACCTAGCAGCCTTACTCCCAATACCTATGCTCCTAATCATGGATCTCTCCTACTCACTTATTCCTCATCCTCATAGTAGCTTGAATTCAGCTGTTGTAGCCTTTCTTCCAAGTATTGAGCAGTAAGTCTCTTCCAGCATGACATAAATATTTTTTCTTACCTACGACTGTTCCCAGCCACAGTGAAAATGTCCAGATTAGCAGCATCTAAATAAAATTTTAAAATATAATTGAGTCCAGGGAAGTAAGTTTTTAAAAGATTGTCATAATACAAGTCTGAATGGGTAAATGTGAATAAATTAGACAATATGCTTCAGACTCACCGTGGCAGTTCTGTCGAGTTCTGCGCACAACCAGATAGCACCTAGAGGTCCTTTTATGGGCAAATCTTATCTTTTTGAGCAGTGCCATGGAAAATTAGCATGAGAAAAGAGGAGGTTCCAAGGATGTATTTCTAATTTTAGTCATAAATAAACCACGACTGATAGAGTAGGTAAAGTTTTCCACCATAGTTTTCGAAAGATGAGAAAACGGTAGATATGAATCGTTCTGTTTTAATGGGACTATAACGGTTAGAATCATCATAAGTTCATTGTAGTGAAGTTTCTGGTCTGTCCCTTTCTTAGTTTACAGTTTTCTAGGCTGGTCTGTGGGTATGTATGAAATTAAATTGTTTCCACGGATTTGACAGCCATAGTCTTGACAACAAATACTAAGAGCTTACCAGCTCATGCAATTTCGTACAATCTTGCCTTACCCTCCAAAACAATGAAATAGAGGCAATTCTTCAAGAGATTTCATTTCTTTGGGGAAAGCTGTTGATATTTTATTTTGATAGTCCATAGGAATAGTTTATTTCTCAACAATAACATGGAAGACAGAATAAATGAACTGATGAAAGGAACTGGGGGTACTTCTAAGAACATAGAGGTGAAATCAGTGACCCTATCACCAAATGAAATTACCCATAAGAGAAAAACCAAATTCAACTTGGAAGAAAATGGTCTGCGAAATAAAAATATGGAAGAGAAGTAGTTGATAGAAAAGAACTAGGATGTGTTCATTGGGTGACAGATTGCTTAAAATTAATTTTAGAAAGACTATGATAGGATACCATAATTTTAAGATACCACAGCATTTGGCCTGACAGCATCACAGATATTGGTTGAATGATTTGAAACAGCCACGTTTGTAGGTCAAAAATGGTCAAATAGTCTAGTTCCCTGGCAGAGTTTACAGATACAGAAAAAAGCACAAAATGATTTGTGCATGAAGAAAATTCAGGAAAGTTGAACAAGGGAAATATGAACACCAGGACAGAAGTTGCAAGGAAGGAATCCATGGATGGGAGCCGTGGCAAAGTCCCACTGATCCTTCCAGTCTCAGCATTTAATCCCATCCTTAGGGACTCTTTTCCAAACCTGATGAGGTTGGTTTCCCTCTCCCCTCTAGAAACACTTCCCCTAGCCTCACGTGACACCCATCACAAGTAGCTGTGGATCAGAAACTCTGACCAGGCTGGGATTCTCTAGGCCATGTCACATCTCAGTATCTAGCCAGGTTGGCACAAAGCGGTCCCTGAACACATCCCCCTTGAAAGAATGGCCAAACAAATGAGGGAATGAATACAAAAAACAATACAGTTTGAATCATTGCTTAGTAACAACTGCCTACACAAACTCACAGTAAAGAACTGTGATTTTTAACTTAAAACAAGCAAGCAAACAAACAAACAAACAAAAAAAAAGAGGTAGGGGAAACAAAGTTCACACTGGGGTTTCAGTTCAGTCAGTCACTCAGTCATGTTTGACTCTTGGCAACCTCTTGGACTGTAGCACGCCAGGCCTCCCTGTCCATCACCAACTCCCAGAGTTTACTCAAACTCATGTTCATTGAGTTGGTGATGCCATCTGACCATCTCATTCTCTGTCGACCCCTTCTCCTCCTCCTTCAATCTTTCCCAGCATTAGGGTCTTTTTCAATGAGTCAGCTCTTCGCATCAGGTAGCCAAAGTATTGGAGTTTCAGCTTCAACATCAGTCCTTCTAATGAATATTCAGGACTGATTTCCTTTAGGATGGACTGGTTGGATCTCCTTGCAGTCCAAGGGACTCTCAAGAGTCTTCTCCAACACCACAATTCAAAAGCATCAGTTCTTCAGTGCTCAGCTTTCTTTACACTGGAGTTTACTATAAAATAAAATACATTCCGTGTGAATTACCAAGTAATTCATACAGAATTTCTAAGTAGACATTTTAGATAGTACAAATTTAATCCATAATTTAGGTGATCTTTGTTCAGTATATATTGTAGACTTAGGACTAAAAGTCACTAAGTTCTGAAACATAGAGTCCATGGAGAATATTTTTTATGAACTGACATAGGTTCAAATTTTAGAGTGCTTTGGGAAGAGTCAATTTCCAAAACTGTTATAAAAGCTAAGAAAGGAATTGCACATAATCAGCAGTCGATTATCAAGTCCACTCTGGATGAATAGCTTCCTTAAATTCAGTCTTGCTGCATGTGTTGGTTGGGTTGTAAAATTTTGTGAACCATATTGTTTCATTCATATCACAAAAGTGCTATCTAGGAATGGCTGTTTATAGGGTTTGTAGCAGAGATTCCTCGCCTCTTCCCAGAGAATAGAATTAAACTCTACTGCTCAATCTCTCTTGCAGCAAGATGTGCCACAAGACCAACTGGCCAATAAGATGTGAGTGCACAGATGTGTATCAGTTCTAGTCCTGTTCATAAGAAACCTCACATGACCCTCCATGCTCCTTCTTTCCCATTGTTTGATGCAGACAAAGACAGTGACCTTGAAGACTACGAGTTGAAGCTGGCGGAGCCACAGCTGGAAGGAGCTTGGGTTCCCTGCTTAGGGGAAAGCTGCTCATCAGTCACAAACACCCATTTTGAACTTTACATAAGCATGAAATAAATTCCTATTATGTTAAACCACTGATATTTCAGGTTATATCAACGAGCATTAGCTTAACTAATGGAGATTATTTTATTGTATAATTTCTCCTACTTCCAAGAACAGCTTTGGTACCAAACACTGAATGTGTATGTGTTCAGTAGCTTTAGTTGTGTCCGACTCTTTGTGACCCCATGGACTGTAGCCCACCAGGCTCCTCTGTCCATGGGATTTTTCACCCTGGGCTGCAAACTTTACCGTGAGATTTGGATGAAAAACATTAATATTTTGACAGATTATTTACCAATTCTTGGTTTTAAAAAAAACTCCTTTCTTCCTAAATTATAAAAATTAATTATTCTTCACTCCTTTTTTAAAGAATTTTAATTTTAATGGACATTTTCCCATTCAGACCCTGATGGTGACCATTGTTTTCAAAAGCAATCTGAGGCCAAAGTGATACCTTGAGTTTTAGTAAAATTTCAACCAATGTTGCCTGGGTCCCCAGATGCAATTTATGTGTAATTAGAGCAATTTGGTGTGCTGGACACAGAGGAAATTCTCAAACATCATAGGTAGGTGGCTTGGAGCTAACACCAGAACTTTGCTCTCCACCAGCTTTTATTACTCCTGACATCTCGGGATTGTAGGCTACAGGGTGGGCCCTGGGAAGGGTGACAGAGCCATAGTAGCCTTTCCCCAGGTATTGTATGGCGCTGAAGTGGCCTTTCATTGAAAAATAATTCAAAACACTCCTTTCTCCTGGATTCAGCAGAGCACTACATAACATTGATTCAGTTTTGACCCTCAAGCCTTGGACATTTAAATGTAAAAATCCAAACTTAGAAGTTTCTAAGCCAGCAGCTATGTTTGCAGAGGAGTTAAATATTGACATATTAATATGTTTAGGATCTGATTCTGGCAACCTCGTGACACCAAACTCCAGGTGAGGGAAAGAAAGACCCTGGGACACCTGCGTGGCCAGATAACCAGCATGTCAGCCAAACAGTCTCATTTACTTAACCTTCAGAGAGCCTGTCCTGTCTTCCCTTATCTGGCTCCACCCACCACCAAGGCCTTCAGCGGCACGCAGAACACACCTGCCTGCAAAGCCAGACGCCCCCTGAGCAGACGGAGCCGGCAGTCATCTGGGGGTCACTGTGTCTTAAACCTTCCGGAGCATCTGTCCCGCCAAGTGTGAGGGGTTTCAGGTCTCCCAGACTCAGGGACTGAAATTATAGCTAACCCTCCTCTGTTATGCATGAAGATGGTTTACATTATGAAAAAGAAGAACAAGCATAACTAAAATTTTAGAGCATTAGTTATTCAGTTTTACGTACTTCTGAAGTTTTAGTAGTTAATCTCCTGCAGAACCCTTGACACTTCAGCTGTTTTACTGATGAGGACAGTGAGACTCAGAGGCTTTCCAGGCCCATGCTGCTGGTAAGCATCAGAGGTGTCTTGGGGATAATTTCTTTCCTCCAGCCCCAGATGACTTATGTAAATTCACAAAAGGCCACGTTCCCTCCAGGACTGTGTTAGTCTAGAGTTGATATAAAAAATGGTCAGGAATGGGTTCAGTAGGCGATGTTAAATGTGTATATACAGTAAGAGATGTTAAATGTGTATATTTGTGTATAAGACTGGGTATCTGTTTTCCAAAAGAAAATAACACATAATTTTTGGATAACTTGCTTTATTTGTATTTTGCTCCCTTACTACTAATGCAGCAAATGGCAATTTTTTTTCCAATGGAAATAAAACCATTGTGATATTAAATATGATCATCATTTATCTCCTGGACCATCACAGTCGTCTTCTAATTGCTTTCCTTGTCCCCAGAAGAACAGTGTATATCCTCTACACTGCCTGACAGTCAGGTTTAAAACACAGACTGGCCACACTATTGTTCTTAAAACTTTAGCCTCTTTCCCTGCCCTGTGCTTTCCAGATCAGCATGGCCTGATAGGAATATTGTACTGTAAGCCACATTTTGAAAAGTATAAAGAAATAGGTGAATATATTTTAACAACTTAATTAATCTAAAATGTCCAAAATATTATCATTTCAACATGTGTCATATTTCAAGTGGCCACGTGTAGCTAGTGTCTGCTATATTCCTTACTTCAAGTAAGACTTTATAGATATGATTAGCTTCTCTGAGGTCTCCAACCTTGCTGCATACCCATTTGGACCTTTTTTTAGCCACTCTGAACTCCTTTCAAGACATGAGCTCTCAAGAGGTTTTAATAGGATGCAACTACAAGGTACTTAAAGAATGAAATAACAAGATTCAGCAGATGTCATTGAGCAGGAAGAAATAGCAAATAGGAAGAGAGATGCAAAATTCAACAGACTCAGAGGTCACAGCTTGGGTACTGAGAGCTACGATGAAAGAGGGACAAAAAAGAGATAACAAACAAAGGAAAAGAAAAATAAAGAAAAATACTAAACTAATCATTTGTACAAAAATCTTTTTTTTCTATACCTGAGATGTTTTGGGGATCAAACAATTAGAAAAGATCTGAGGAAACTGACAAAGGGCAGGCAAAGCCAGAGGCTGTCTCACCATGTGCATTCCAAAAATAACCTTTTAAGGTTGGCAAAATCCACTTAAAAAATTATAAGCTAATGGATTTCTCCTTCAAGTCATGATGAAGCATCTGGTATCAGGACTGTTCTTTTACCATACATAATTAAAAGCTTGGACAATATAACAATGATTTGCAAAGACTGAACAATGGGTAGTGCAAGACTGTAATAAATGGGGTAAATAGGTAATAGGTAATAAATAGGGGTAAAATAGGTAATAGGGGTAAATAGGTAATAGGTAATAAATGGGGTAAAAGGTAGATAGGTAATAAATGGGGTAAATAGGTAATAAATGGGGTAAAAAGAAAAACAAATGAGGTGAGACTTTTGATCACTCTAGCTATATGCCTAGAGGCATTTCCTGAACCTCAGCACAAGGAAGGAGGTTCCAGCTGGAGCAGGGCAGACTAACTGAGCCAAAGAGAAAAAGAGCAGAGTTCACGGAGCCTAAAGTAGTTAGAAGGTGCAGAGCAAAGTACTGGAGTGCAGGAAGCTATACAGATGAAGAGTTTTCAGAAAATGGCATGGGGATCCACTTGAATCTTGGATAATCTGGAAAACTCAGCAGTGGCCACAAGCCTGGAAAAGGTCAGTTTTCATTCCAATCCCAAAGAAAGGCAATGCCAAAGAACACTCAAACTACCTCACAATTTCACTCATCTTGCACACTAGCAAAGTAATGCTCAAAATTCTCCAAGCCAGGCTTCAACAGTACGTGAACTGTGAACTTTCAAATGTTCAAGCTGGATTTAAAAAAGGCAGAGGAACCAGAGATCAAATTGCCAGCATTTGCTGGATCATCGAAAAAGCATGAGAGTTCCAGAAAAACATCTACTTCTGCTTTATTGACTACGCCAAAGCCTTTGACTGTGTGTTTCACAACAAACTGTGGAAAATTCTTCAAGGGATGGGAATACCAGACCACCTGACCTGCCTCTTGAGAAATCTGTATGCAGGTCAAGAAGCAACAGTTCGAACTGGACATGGAACAACAGATCGGTTCCAAAATGGGAAAGGAGTAGGTCAAGGCTATATATTGTTACCCTGCTTATTTAACTTATATGCAGAGTACATCATGTGAAATGCCTGGGCTGGATGAAGCACAAGCTGGAATCAAGATTGCTGGGAGAAATATCAATAACCTCACATATGCAGATGACACCACCCTTATGACAGAAAGTGAAAAAGAACTAAAGAGCCTCTTGATGAAAGTGAAAGAGGAAAGTGAAAAAGTTGGCTTAAAACGCAACATTCAAAAAACTAAGATCATGGCATCTGGTCCCATCACTTCATGGCAAATAGATGGGGAAACAATGGAAATAGTGACAGACTATTTTTGGGAGCTCCAAAATCACTGCAGATCGTGACTGCAGCCATGAAATTAAAAGATGCTTGCTCCTTGGAAAAAAGCTATGAGCAACCTAGATAGCATATTAAAAAACAGAGACATTACTTTACCAACAAAGGCCGATCTAGTCAGAGCTATGCTTTTTCCAGTAGTCATGTATGGATGTGAGAGTTGGACCATAGAGAAAGCTGAACGTCAAAGAATTGATGCTTTTGAACTGATGTGTTGGACAAGACTCTTGAGAGTCCCTTGGACTGCAAGGAGATCCAACCAGTCCATCCTAAAGGAAATCAGTCTTGAATATTCACTGGAAGGACTGATGCTGAAGCTGAAACTCCAATACTTTGGCCACCTGTTGAGAGCCCCTTGGACTGCAAGGAGATCCAACCAGTCCATCCTAAAGGAAATCAGTCCTGAATATTCACTGGAAGGACTGATGCTGAAGCTGAAACTCCAATACTTTGGCCACCTGATGTGAAGAACAGACTCATTCGAAAAGATCCTGACATTGGGAAAGATTGAAGGCAGGAGGAGAAGAGGATGACAGAGGATGAGATGGCTGGATGGCATCACTAACGTGATGGACATGAGTTTTAGTAGGCTCTGGAAGTCAGTGATGGACAGGGAAGCCTGGCGTGCTGCAGTCCATGGGGTCTCAAAGAGTCAGACATGACTGAGTGACTGAACTGAACTGATTAGGGAAAGGTCAACTGTTTGGGGGAAAATTTATAATCTGAACAACTCCTGCAGCTCACACACAATTGGGAAACATCTGGCATAACAACGTAAGAGATTTAATTGAATGATCAAGGCATTCAATAGATACTTTCCAAAAGCCCATGCCATAGGAGGAGAGCTAACATAGTCCAAGAATAAAGGTTAATCCTAATCTATCTTGGCAAAACATAAGAACAAATTTCAAAAAGATTAGACTGATTTGCAAGTAAATTAACTGAGTGCTCCTTTCAACTAAAAAATAAAAATTAAACTCATAAAATTCTCTTTGGTAGAAGACAAGAATATACTCAATAATGTAAAATTATAAATGACCAGCAATAATGATAAATTACTAGACATGCAAAGAAGCAGAAAAATATGACTTACCAGTTAATAGGAAGAGATCCAGAATTAATGGAAACAATAAAATTAGCAAATAAAAATTTAAAAATATCTATCATAAATATAACTTCCCAGGTGGTGCTAGTGGTAAAGAATCTGCCTACCAATGCAGGAGACATGAGTTTGATCTCTAGGTGGGGAAGATCCCCTGGAGGAGGAAATGGTAACACACTCCTGTATTCTTGTCTGGGAAATCCCATGGACGGAAGAGCCTGGAGGACCACAGTCCATAGGGTCACAAAGAGTTGGGCATGACTGAGCACACACACACACATTATAAATATATTCAAGATCTAAACGAAAACACGGACATATGAGTTAGGAATAGAAATTTTAACAATGGATATAACAAAAGATTGCATACTACAGAAAAAATGGTCAGTAAACTGAAGCATGGCAATGGAAACTATTTTATCGAAGTAGATAGAGAAGAAAAGGCTGAAAAATTGAATAGAACCGCAGTGACTGGTGAGAAAATAACAAGCAGTTTAACATATACAAAACTGGAATCCTGGGGAAGATGCTAAATTAAATATTTGAAGATATAATGGCTGAAAATGTCTAACATCAGTTTTTAAAAATGAATCCATACATACAAGAAGCTCAACAATCCCCAAGCAGGATAAATCCAATGAAAATCACACAGATGCTCATCATAGAAAAACTAATGAAATCTAATGATCTTTGTGTTTCAATTTCCTCATCTATAAAATAGAGATGCTATAAAACTTATCTCACTGTGCTCCTGTGAGAAGTAAATAAAGGAATCCAGGTAGAATGGGGCCTGGTATAGAGTAGATGATTTATTTATTATTATTATTATTGTTGTTATTCTGATGAACTTCTCCTATTTTATTTGTGCTTCTATAAGGCTTTGCATAATTTACTAACAATTAATTTTATTTTTTTCTAATTAAACTCAATCTTTAACCCTTCTAGGCCAAAATATCTTACCTCTGATTAAAAATACATGCTTAACACATAATTTGATATTTTAATTGTTAAATGATACATATTCACCAAGTCTGAGTTTAATAAATATGTGTATTTTTATACTTGACTATGAGAAATAATTGGCAAGTAATTGAAAGCACATAAGGAAAATCACAGTTAACACAGTAAGAGATAATTAAGCCAATTTGTTTTCTTCATTTACAGGATGACTATAACTTTGTCTAGAGAGTACTGAGCATGTTGCTGAAAAGTAAATACTTTAGATAAGGCAGTCATTTGGATAACTTAAGTTATATTAAATATAGTTTAAAGTTAAATTAAAATTCCACTTTCTCTAAAATACCTTTTCCTGGATAAGCGGTTATATAAAGAATTTCTTAAATGTATGAGAAAATTGTATGAGTCATAAAAATTACTGGAAATACTGTCCTATTTTTTATGGGTGATATCCATTCCCTAGTCACCTCCACGTCATGATAAATACTTTTCTCAATTAAACATTACAGGAAGGGCAAGGATATCCTGCAAAACTCTCTGAGCTGAGAATTCTACTAGAATAACTACTTCTTAAATGTTTATACATCCTAAATTCTCTAGTGAAATCAGACTTGATTATACATTAAAGATAGTTTTCTTTTTTCCTAATTATTATCCTGGTCAGGATACACCAGTGGGATAGATTACTATCAGTTGGATTATAATCAGGGGACTTAAATGCATTGCCTTTCCTACTCGGAGCTGCAGGAAGGACAGGCTGTGATTTGCCTGGTGGCCCCATCTGTCCTCCTTTCAGCCCTCCCAGGAGACTGGCAGCCAGGAGTCTCCAGTGACGTGAACCTCAGAAGACAAGTGCCCATTTTCAGACAGTAAACTGCTTCAGAACGTGCCCAAATGAGTCAATATTAAAATAGCATATGCAGTGGAAACCTCTGGCACTTTGACTTGACAAGATAATCTGACAGTAATATCTAAGAGGAGCAGTGGGATTTAGATCCACTCAAGGGAAGATATAAAAGCATTCCAAATATTTTTAGCCATGTTTTTTTTTTTCCTTTGTTTTTATAAAGAAAATAAGAGTACATCTAACTCTTAAGGTAGTTGCCATGAGTCATTATCTTGCCCCTCTACTGTGAAAAGAAAGCTAAATTTATTGATGAGTCATTTAAGGTTCTTCTCATCAGAAACCAATTTAGGAAACTGTTTTAAAACTAATAATGAAATAGTTACTTGGTGGTGGTTCAGTCACTAAGTCATGTCCTTCTCTCGTGACCCCATGGACTATAGCCTATCAGGCTCCTTCGTCCATAGGATTTTCCGTGCAAGAATATTATAGTGGGCTGCATTTCCTTTTCCAGGGGACCTTCCTGACCTGGGGATTGAAGCCAGGTCTCCTACACTGCAGACAGATTCTTTACCAACTGCACTACCAGGGAAGCCCTAAAATAGTTACTTATCCCCATGAAATTCAAGTCTAAGATGATTTTCATATCTCTTTCTGCTAGGTTCAGTTTTTCATTTGCTGTTTGAGATTACTTTTAATACAACCAATTTGATATTTTAGATGGATTATATCAATTTGTTAAATCTAAAACTAATAATGGATTGAAATTCAGTATAAACACCAGATTAATTAATTAAATTGCTTTAGATATATTTATATCTTTTAAGCATGCTGCTGCTGCTGCTAAGCATCACTGACTGCAAATAAGGTCAAACTGGCTTCTGAATGAAGCTTAAAAATCATTGCCTTTCACAGGACTTTTCTGCTGAATTAAGGGGAGAATGTGTATAGATTATCACACTTAATGCAATTGATTTAGAACAAACCCCTAAGGGTGAAACCTGTGGAACCTGGTAACAGGTCAGATTTTGTCTGTTTTTCATAAGGCATATTTTGTAGTTAGAAGTGTTTGTGATTCTCCTTTGACCATGTAAGCAAAAGGGGAAATGCCTCGTGAAACCACTTTATAGTGTTACCCCACTCTGCAGTTACTTGGCTGACACCCACAAAAGATGCGTGTCGGTTCCCACCATCACTCTGTGAGACCCAAGTTCGGGTCCTAAGTGTACTTTCTCTCCGGTCAACACAGTCTTTATTTCACCTGAAAAATGCAGACACTCTCTAGGAAAGAGGTGAATGATATGGGACTCAAGTGTCTTTTCTTTGGACACATTTTTGGGGAATAACATAATATCACTTCTATTTTATACATTCTCATGCATAATCTAATGGGCAAATTAGATAATTCGTAATCAAACAATAATTGGGACAGAAAGAATTTAACTTATAATCTTATCTATGCAGTCTTATATTTTGACATGGAATTCACTAGAAGTTTAATTTAAATGAGGGCCTGAATTTGGGGAATTTTATTGTAATATAAGCATAGATATTTTATTTTGTAATGTATCAGTTTAGTTTAGTTCAGTCGCTCAGTTGTGTCTGACTCTGCGACCCCATGGACTGCAGTACGCCAGGCTCATCTATCTTGGGAATTCTCCAGGCAAGAACACTGGAGTGGATAGTCATTCCCTTCTCCAAGGGATTTTCCCAACCCAGGGATAGAACCCAGGTCGGCTGCATTGCAGACAGATTCTTTACCATCTGAGCCATCAATCTGTAAGCATCTTTAACTACTGTAGTGCTATATGCAAGATTCTTCCACTAGAGGGCCCCTTAACTAAATATATTGAAGGGAAGTGAAAAAATTTTTTTCTCCCATGATTAAAAGATCATTAAAAAGCATCAAATGACTTTTACATCTCTACCATTAATACATATCAATGGAAAGTTATTTCAAATGAAAATACAGATATTCACCAGAGCTTTATAGTATGGCGAGTCTATGATAGAGGAGAATGTCATAAGCAAAATAAAAAATGAAATCGTACTATGTTAGAGCTGGAGGGAAAGCTAAAACCACCAACAACAAAACTTAAAAGTAATTAATTTAGAAATATCCTAACCTCATTCCAAATCCTTTTCATTTAAATGAAGCAATCTTAGAAATAATCTTTCAGTCAGTCAGTCAGTTCAGTCGCTCAGTTGTGTCCGACTCTTTGCAACCCCATGGACTGCAGTACGCCAGGTCTCCCTGTCCATCACCAACTCCCGGAGCTCACTCAAACTCATGTCCATTGAGTCGGTGATGCCATCCAATCATCTCATCCTCTGTTGTCCGCTTCTCCTCCCACCTTCAATCTTTCCCAGCATCAGGGTCTTTTCAAATGAGTCAGTTCTTCACATCAGGTGGCCAAAGTATTTTGTGAAATAATCTTTAACATTCTCAATTTCACCAAAATTGGAGAAGTCAAGGCTCAAAGAGGGAAAGTAATTTGCACAGGGAGAGAGCATCAACTACTGCAGAGTCCAGACCAGACTCCAAGCCCCACTGCCAGGCTTTCCCCAACTATCTGTACTGTAGCTTTATTCTCCACCTCTACTGATATCACCTCTGTCAATACCTGTCAGTCCATCTAACTACCTAGGAAAAGTCCTTGAAACCTCTGACTTTGGGGCTGAGCACTAACACTGCTGTTTTCATCGAGGTGGAACTGTGTTCCTCCTGCCACACACCTCTGGCCTTAAGTTATGCCCCAGGTGTCCCTTCAGGTATTTATTTCTGATTATACAAATACATCGACTTTAATTTCTACTGTGTTATTTTAACCTCTCTATTGGCTTTTAGTAGTTGCTCTAGGAAGACATGTTTCTTTAACTTTTCAGTCTGCTTAGAGTTAACATTGTACCACTTCACATAAATGTTAACAACTTTGCAACTATGTAGGTTCATTTCATACCATTCACTGTCTTTTTATGCTATAGTTGTCATATCTATTACATGTATATAATAAGACATACCTCACAGGAATGTTACAATCAAGTCACAGATTTAAAAAATTTTATGGGTGGGAAGATAATCTGTTTTATTTGCCCACATATTTACCATTTCTGATGTGTTTCATTGCAAGTTTCCATCTTTGGAATTTCTTGTAGTCTAGCAGGCCTACATTCGCTTTGTTTTCTTTGATCTAAAACTGGCTTCATTTTACTTCACTCTTGTTTTTAAAACACATTCTTTTCTTTTACAACTGCTTCCCCATATGATTTTCTCTCGCAGTAACCTTATCCCCATTTCATGACAAATTACTGAGAACAGGTATTAAGTGACTTACTCAAGACAACACAGATTGTACGTAGAGTAAGTCAGCACTTAAATCCAGATCCTCTGACTTGAAATTCCACACTCTTTCTACTAAGCTAGTTATTTATAAGCAAGAATATGCATTCATGCTTATGCAGGTGTGCTGAGTCACTTCAATTGTTTCTGACTCTTTTGTTACCCCATGGACTGTAGCCCGCCAGACTCCTGTCATGGGATTCTCCAGGCATGATTACTGGAGTAGGTTGCCATTTCCTCCTCCAGGAAATCTTCTCCACCCAGGGATTGAACCCGTGTCTCTTATGTCTCCTGCATTGGC
This sequence comes from Muntiacus reevesi, assembly GCF_963930625.1. NCBI lineage: Eukaryota > Metazoa > Chordata > Mammalia > Artiodactyla > Cervidae > Muntiacus > Muntiacus reevesi. The sequence continues at coordinate 158,543,469 of NC_089250.1, read as the reverse complement.
AGGCAGGGTTTTGTTTTGTTTTTTTTTAACCACTAGTGCTACCTGAGAACCAATGAAATTGCAGTAACTCAGAAAAGTAACTAATGCATGAATTAGAGATGACAAGAAAAGGAAGAAAAACCTCTTAACAAGAGAGACTTCAGATTACCGAGGAAAGTGCTCGATACAAATGCAAGTGTCCTCTAAGTTAAAAGAAATTCAATATAAAGATACTGTTCTTGCCTAAAATCATGGGACACAATAAGATTCAGGCCAGAAAAGAAAGGTTGTTGAGAGCAGAGGAATTTTGCATTGTAAAGGACTTTACCAGGAAACTTCCATTTCTGACAGCTCTCAAGTTAACTCAAATTGAGAAATAGCAATTAGGAACAGAGAAATAGAAATAGAATGAGGAATAGAAGTATAGTTATTAAGCCCTAGTCAAGACAGACAAGACAGAAGGCTTATAGTTTAAGAACTGGTATTATGTCTTTGAAAAAGGAGAAACTTTTCTGCAAGCAGAATGCCAGCAGGAACCATCTCAAGCCAGATCTACCAATGGAGCTTGGATTTTAGAGCTCCTTTCAGGTGCATGAGTCTTTTCCAGGTTCTATGCCTAATTTTACACTCATAATTTTGCATTACTCTTCTTAGAAAAGGCTCCCTAATTCTCTGAACTGTTTTTAAAATCTTTTTTTAAAAAATCAAGGTACAGTTGACATGTTCAGTCACTAAGTCATGTCTGATTCTTTGATACCCCATGAACTGTAGCATGCCAGGCTTCCCTGTCCTTCACTATCTCCTGGAGTTCGCTCAAACTCATGTCCATTGACTCAGTGATGTCATTCAACTATCTCATTCTCTGTCACCTTAACGACTTGGCACATCACTTATTTTTTAGTGGGGAGGAGCTTCCCTGGTGGCACTAGTGGTAAAGAACACGCCTGCCAATGCAGGAGACATAAAAGACATGGGTTCGACCCCTGTGTGAGGAAGATCGCTTGCAGGAGGAAATGGCAACCCACTGTAGTATTCCTGCCTGGAGAATCCCATGGACAGAAGAGCTTGGTGGGATCACAAAAAGTCAAATACGACTGAAGTGACTTAGCACACCATATATAGCTGACTTATAACATCTCATTAGTTTCAGGTATACAAGATAATGATTCAATATTTGCATATACTGAGAAATGATTACTACAGTAAGTCCAGTTAACATCCATTTCCATACATAGGTACAATTATTTTTCCTATGATGAAAACTTTTAAAATCTAATCTCTAATCAACTTTTAAATATGAATACATAGTCACCAGGCTGTATATTACATCCCATGAATTATTTATTTTATAACTGGAAGTGTGTATTTTTAGATCTCCTTAACCCATATCATTTGCCCCATTCCCTACCCCCATCCCTGGCAACCACTGATCTGGTCTCTACCCATGAGCTTGGGGTTTTCTTTGCTGTTGCTTAGTTTGATTATAGATTCCACTTGTGAGAACATATAGTATTTGTCTTTCTGTCTAATTTATTTCACTTAGCATAATTCTCTCAAGGTCCATCCATATTATTGCAGATGAAAATATTTCATTCTTTTTAATGACTGGGCTTCCGTGATGGTTCAGTGGTAAAGAATCCACGTGTGATGCAGGAGATGCAGGAAACTTGGGTTTGATCCATAGGTAGGGAAGGTTCCCTGAAGAAGGAAATGGCAACCCACTCCAGTATCTTTGCCTGGAAAATTCCATGGACAGTGGAGCCTGGTGGGCTATAGTCCACGGGATTGCAAAGAGTTGAACATGACTGAGTGACTGAGCATGAGTCTTCCATTGTTCAATTTTTGTGTGTCTATGTGCTGTATCACATCTTCTTTATCCATTCATCTGTTGATGGATACTTAGGTTGCTTCCATATCTTGGTTATTGCAAATAATGCTGCTCTAAACATGGGAATGCATGTATCTTTTTGAGTCAGTATTTTTGTTTTCTTCTCATGTCAGTCTTGAAGGGTATTTTGTTGGATATAGATACACGGCTGATGCTTTTTCCCTTCTGCATTTTAAAGACATGCTGTTTTCTTCTGGATTTTAGATTTCCAGTGAGAAATGAGCAGTTATTTAAATCATGTGTCATATGTTGCTTTCCCCAGTTGCTCTCAAGAGTTTACCTTCAGTTTCAGCATTTTGATTATACTGTGCCCAGGTGTGGTTTCTTTGCATTTATCCTCCCTGGAGTTTGCTAAGCTTACTGAATCTGTAAATTTATATCTTTCAGCAAATTTGGGAATTTTTCTTCAAATATTTGTAATGTACCATCTGTCCCTTTTCTTCCAGTACTCAAACTGTAATAAGTATGTTAGACTTTTTTATATGGTTCACCAGGTTGTTAAGGTTCTGTTCTTTATTATTTTTCAATACTTTCTCTGTTCTTAAAATTGGATAATTTCTACTGATCTATAGTCAAGTTCTTCTGTCATCATCAACCTATTAAGCCATTTGTGGAATTTTTAATATATTTTATGGTTTCATGCTGGAATTTCTAATTGATTCTTTTGTATAGTTTTTCACTTATCTTCTAAGATTTTCTCTGTGTTCATTTCTTATGACATAATTTCCTTTATACCATTGAACATATTAGCATAATCAGGGAAATGCAAATTAAGATCATAATAAGATACCACTATACCTATTAGATTGGCTAAAATTTAAAAGACTAACAATACCAAGTGTTGACAAGAATATGGAGAAACTGAAAAATACTAAGCTAGTAGGTATGCAATAATATATAACCACTTAGGAAAAATACTTCTTTGTTTCTTAAAGCTAAATATACACTTACCAAATGATGCAGCCATTTGATTCCCAGGTATTTACACAAGAAAAATTAAAATATGTACACAGGAAGACTTCTACATGAAAGTTCATAGCATCTTTCTTTCCAATAGCCAAACCTGGAAATACACAGTATCCATCAACAGATAACTGGGTTAACAAATGTGGCATGTCTATACAATGAAATAATGCTCATCAATATAAAGGAGTGACTTGCTGACACACACAAGAATGTGGATGAATCTCAAAGTCATCACGTTGAGTGACAGAAGCCAGAAACAAAAGAATATATATTGTCTGAAGCCATTTATTTAAAGTTCTAGAAAATACAAGTGAATCTTTTTTGCATATACAAAAACATAATGGTTGCTTAGAGCCAGGGTGGAGGGAAGAATGGACTGTAAAGGGGAAAGAAGGAAATTTTTGAGGGTATATCTTCATTATGGTGAAGGTTTTAACAGCTTATACAACTGTCAGAACTCATCAAATCATCTACTTTAATTGAATGCAGTTTATACAACAAAATTTATGACAAAGTAGACCTAAAAATAGACCTATGAGGAAATGTTACCAAAAGCCTCATTTCATGGGAAAAAAGCAATTAATAATAGAATATATTTATTATATGGAAGAACAAAAATAATACCAATGTAATATATTAATTAACATTAAATTACATAAATGACTTGGGCTTACTGACTGTAAAGATCCCCAAACATACAATTTCACTATTTGAAGTTTTCTAGACTTTAAAATTTAGCATTTTAAAAATTAAGGGCTTATATAGAAAAAATCACACCACCTGATGAATTTTTATGCATGTATACATCCATGTAACCATTACTCAAATTAAGATATTTCAGCACCCAGAAGACTTCCTTAAGACCCCTTTGAGTCAGAAATTACTCCTAAGAATCCTATTCTGACCTATATCACCTTTGTTTATTAGTTTTGTCTGTTTTTATGCTTCATATAAGTGGACTCATATGGTATGTATTATTTTGTGCCTGACAGTTTTCATTAAGTATTATGTTTATGAGAATAATTCGTTTTGTTGAATATATCAGTGACGTGAAGTGAAGTGAACTCGCTCAGTCGTGTCCGACTCTTTGCGACCCTGTGGACTGTAGCCTACCAGGCTCCTCCGTCCATGGGATTCTCCAGGCAAGGATACTGGAGTGGGTTGCCATTTCCTTCTCCAGGGATCTTCCTGACCCAGGGATAGAACCCCGTCTCCCACATTGCGGGCAGACGCTTTACGGTCTGAGCCACCAGGGAAGCCCAGTATACTGATATACTGAATGTATCAGTAGTCCTTTCTTTCTAAAAACTGTGTGTTACTTCATTGCATGAATATACCACTATTTAGCCACCTTGTTATTGGCAGACAATGAGATGTCTCTGGTTTTTGGCTACTGCAGTATACTACGAGTATTTGGGAACACATCTCTTTGGCAAAAATAAACTGCAATTTCAGGTGAACATATATCAAAAGTAGAATTACAGCATCATAAGTAAAAAAAGTTTATAAGTTTAACTTCATTTTGATTAGATAAAATACATAGGCATTAAAAAAAAAAAAGTAGTCCTAAAAGTTTGCTTCTGTTATCCTTAGAGGAGCAGATATTCAAATCTTTCCCCAAGGAGGATTCCAAATGGCTGCTCATGGAAAATTATGTGGAAAGCATTCCAAAATGAGCTTTAAGTTTATCCAGAACATAATTTAAGGACCTTCCTCTGCCAAATGGTACATGGAGAGTCAAAATAAAATTTGTTTACACATTTCAGCTATTGTGAATAATTCTGCAGTGGACATGAGGATGCTAATACCTATTTGAGCTTCTGACTTTAATTCTTTTGGATAATTAACTAGAAATGGAATTGCTGGATTGCATGGTAGTCCTATTTTTAACTTTTTGAGAAACCCCCATATAGATTTCCACAGAAGCTGTACCATTTTGTATTCCCATCTACATTGTACAAGGGTTCCAAATTCTCCTCAACCTCACTAAAGCTTGTTGTCTTTTGTTCTTTTGGTAATAGCCAATCTGACAGGTGAGGCTATACCTCATTGCCATTTTGATTTGCATTTCCTTGATGATTAGAGACACTGAGCACTTTTTCATAATTTTTTAAAATTTTATTTATTTTCCAGTTGAAGGATAATTGCTTTACAGAATTTTGTTGTTTTCTGTCAAACAGCAACATGAATCAGCCACAGGTGTTGGCCATTTTAATGTTTTCTTTGGAGAAAGGGATACTCAAATCTTTCACTCATTTTAAAATTGGGTTATTAGTTTTTATGATATTGAGTTGTGTCCATTGTCAGATGATTGGATAAAGACATGGAGCATGTGCACAATGACATGTTATTCAGCCTCTAAAAGGAAGGAAATCCTGTAACATGTGACAACATGGATGAACCTTGAGGACATGAACTAAATGAAATAAGGTTGCAGAAGGAAAAATACTGCATTATTCCAGTTATATGAGGTACTGAAAATAGTTAAGCTCATAGAAACAGAGTGAAATGGTGGTCACCAGTTGCTGGGAAAGGGAAATGGGGAGTTAATAATCAAAAGGCGTAAAATTTCGGTTAAGCAAAATGAATAAGCTCTAGAGATCTGCTGTATAGTGCTGTACGTATAGTCAACAATATTGTATTGTACACTGAAGGACTTGTTATCAGGGTAGATCTCATATTATGTTCCTACATGTGTGGGCACGCGCGCGCGCGCACACACACACACACACACACACACACACACACACACACATTGTAGCAGGTATGTCTTTCCCCTCTCTCCTCTGTCAGAGCAACTCATATCCAAACATCCAAACAAATGTGTCAACAATTATCTGCAATATCATCAGCAAAAATGCTCTCTTCTAAGCAGAGAAGTATCTTATCCCTGACATTTTTCAGGTCAGTCATACTTTCAAATCTTATTTCACACTGAATGCTGGTGGCCATTAATTCAGAGGCAGGAGAAATACTGGATTTTGATTTTTCTTGGTTTAGGCTTTAAACTCAAGCATAAGAGTCCTATCCTGGTCAGAAGACTTCCCTTTTCATGCGTCAACTTTTCCATCTCTGGCTTGATCTGGAGATATCCTGGATCCAAATGCACTTATAAATAAAACAGTGTATGGCTTTCTTTCAAGATTCTAAGGCTATTTTCTGAATACAGACTTTAAATTTAAAAAATATGCAGCATAACCAAACTTTTATCTGTTGAGTAATTTGAAAGTATAGGGTTTTAGCACTTTACAAAGGCTTTCATTAGATAACTCCTGAAAGACAGTATTTGTTTTTCTCTGCCATTGCCCCCAACAGCAGCATCTACAAACAAGTGCAAAAAACTGTTGAATTTAGCTTTCAAAGTCTGGAAAAATGACTGAAATAATTTTATTTTAAAATTGTGGTAAAACACTAATAACAAAGCCTACCATCTCAACCATTCTGATGTATATAGTTCAGTGGCATTAAACATATTCACATTGCTGTGCTATCGTCACCACCATCCATCTCTTTCAGTTTTATTTCACTTAAACTGATTTTCTGTGCCATTAAAGAATAACTCTACAGTTCTCTTCTCCCCATGGTTCCTGGCAACCAGCGTTTCTATTTTCTGTGCTATGAACTTGAGTACTCTAGGCACCTCATGTAACTGGACTCATAGTATTTTTCCTTTGGTAACTGATATATTTCACTTTGAGTAATATCCTCAAGTATCATCCATGATGTAACTTGTGTATTCTTTCTTGCCTTTTTAGTGCTGAGTAATATTTGTATGTACCACATCTTGCTTATCCATTCATCCACAAATGGTCACTTCATTGCTTCTGCCTTTTGACTATTGTGAATACTGCTGCTATGAATATGGGTGTACAAATATCTGTTTGAAGCCTTGCTTTCAATTTCTTTGGGCCTATATTTAGAAATGGAATCCTTGGATCAAATGGTTATTCTACTTAATAATTTTAGTTTTAAAAACTTTAAAACATGTGTGGTAATATTGTATGATTCCTATTACATGAAGGTCACAAACAGAAAACTATCATCTGGTGACAAAGTCAGAGAAGTGGCTACCTCTGAGTGGGGGAGGCAGAGAGCAGGGCCAGAAGGGAACTCTCTAGGGTGATGGAAATATTTTACATATTGATCTGAGTAGAGGTTACACAGTATACATAAGAGTGCATCAAGCCCTACACTTAAGGCATATCATACACTTTGCTTTACGTAAATTATACCTAAAAACTCTCAAGGATATTTAACAGTGACACTTTTTAAGTGTATATGACACAGAATACTCAAAGCCATGATATATTTAAATTTAACTTAAAGGTAGATAGGTATGAAGTACGCTTTATTCTTTTAAGAAAAGCATTTGCAATATCTGACTAAGTAGGACAAATTTTCCCCATTCACCAGGCAGTTTCAGGAGGTTCCCTATACTGTGCTAGAATAGAAATGTCCTTTAATGGGTAAATGTTTCCCTTTGCTTGTAATTCCAAAGAAAGAGAACACAAAATGTTTCCAATGTTACCCGTTGAAAAACTTTTATCATTAAACATTGAGGGAAAGTCATGTGTATCCATTAAATTTATCTTTACATCTGAGTGTGTGTGTACTTAGCTGCTCAGTCATGTCTGCTCTTTGCGACCCCATGGACTGCAGCCCGCCAGGCTCCTCTGTCCACGGGGATTCTCCAGGCAAGAATACTGGAGTGGGTTGCCATGCCCTTCTTACATCTGAGTAAGCAATGCTTAAATGAGTCACTATTTCACTGTGGTTCTTTTTAATTCCATAATTCTGGAATATGCTTGTGGTTGAAAAAGACTTTGTTACCACGGAGCCTGTTAGGGAAGGCTGCCAAATAAACCCTAAAAAGTACCTGCCCATTATTTTTTTCTATAAACAGCTTGACTAAACCACAGTAAATTCAGAAACAGGATATTGAAGATAATTCTTCACTGCAAACTCAACCAAGTCATTCAGTCATTCTAGAAAAATGAGTGTATTTTAAGTTAGAATAAAGGATGCCCGACCAATTTACCTCTCAACAATAATGCAGAAGAAAAAGTGAGCTAAGTGAAGGAGCTGTGGTTAACGCATAATGGAAGAACAAGTTATAGACCATTGGATGAAATTATGAGGGAAAGAATAAGCTGAGATTCAACTTGGAAAATTCTGTCCAGGAAAAAAAGTCAGAAAAGATATTCTCTTGGGGAGAGTTGGAGGTTTATGTGTACAGCATCCCTCTAGTCTACCTGCTCAGATGTGCTCTGTGAGGCCAGGAGCCAAGCCTCATGACAAAGAGCCGGTGCCTTTGAGTCCTGAATGTGTGTCCCTAAAAAAGATGACTCCATACCCAGATAAGAGAGTAGGTGCAGAAAGAAAGAAAGCAAGAGGAATAAAAGGGCAGAGGCTTTTGTGTATAATGAATGATCGAGAAGTTTGGTGAGTGACCTGCTTGTAGTGACACACACAGAGAAAAGAACCAGTTCTGATAAAGTCAGATTAGTTATGGATAGAGGAAGAGTGAATTATCGTGTTCAATAGGCATCATCACACCAGCTGTCTGTAAAATCTTGCATGGGGATTTTAATGAGCTCTCGTTATCTCAGAACTGGGTTAAAACATCAGAGAACAGAAACTTCTAAGAATCACAGTCCTAATTCTTCAAGGCATTTGGTCATGTGAATATCAAGCTCACCTTTCAGTCACAGGCTTGTTACAAAAGTGAGTTCTCCATAGCTTCTTCCGGCTGCTGTTTAGAAAGCACACCTTTGAGTCCCTGATGACTATTGCTATTTATAGTTGTGTTCGAAGCTTATTTACTAATTAAACACTTGAGTTGCATGTTCACCTGTCTCCTGTTTTGTAAATCCATGGGAATAAAGCAGAGAGAAGGAGAGGAGGAGAGGGAGAAGGACTTACTTTAGTTCTTAAATATGCTTAAATATTCATATTGAATTGTCACAAAAGAATACTTGTAAAATATGTGTGTAGCATAAAGAATCATGATAAAGGACAGTTAATTCGTTGCTCAAAACCACAATAGCATCATGTTTCCCTCAGAATAAAACCAAAATCTTCCTTGTGATGCACTTCTACCTGGCACCTTCCAATGTGTCTCCTACTCACCCTCCACCCCCCACCCCTAACCTCCCCACCCTCCATCCCTCAGCTGGGCTCCAGCCACCTGACTTCTCCCAACTCCTGGAGGGCTGATTGTTCCCACAGCAGGCCTCTGGGCTTTCTCTACATGCAGCTCTCTTCCCCACACAGCCACAGGGCTTGAGTCACACTGCCTTCAGGACTTCATCCAAATGCCAACTCTACAGCAAGCCTTCCCTGGAGTTCAGTTCAGTTCAGTCGCTCAGTTGTGTCTGACTCTTTGCAACCCCATGGACTACAGCACGCCAGGCCTCCCTGTCCATCACCAACTTACTTCCGGGGTTTACTCAAACTCATGTCCATAGACTCAGTGATGCCATCCAACCGTCTCATCCTCTGTTGTCGCCTTCTCCTCCCACCTTCAATCTTTCCCAGCATCAGGGTCTTTTCCAATGAGTCAGTTCTTTGCATCAGGTAGCTAAAGTATTGGAGTTTCAGCTTCAACATCAGTCCTTCCAATGAATATTCAGGACTGATTTCCTTTAGGATTCACTGGTAGGATCTCCTTGCAGTCCAAGGGGCTCTCAAGAATCTTCCCTAACACCATAGTTCAAAAGCATCAATTCTTCGGTGCTCAACTTTCCTTATAGTCTAACTCTCACATCCATACATGACTACTAGAAAAATGCCACCTCCACAGCAAGCCTTCCCTGCTCACCCTACATAAAATTTCAACTCATCCTAGTCAACACTTCCTTCCTCATCTCCTTCTGTGCTCCATTTAAAAAATATTTAGTTACTATCACTAAATAACATATATTATTTATTAATCATATTTTTTTGTCTATTTCTAAGCTCCAATTATGTGCATGCTCAGTCGTGTCCAACTCTTTGCGATCCCACGGACTGTAGCCTAACAGGCTCCTCTGTCCATGGGATTCTCCAGGCAAGAATATTGGAGTGGGTTGACATTTCCTTCTCCAGGGGATCTTCCTGATTCAGAAATTCAACCCACGTCTCCTGCATCTCTTGCTTTGGCAGACGGGTTCTTTATCACTTTAGCGCCAGAAGTCAGCTCCAAAGAGCACAATGTCTGTCTTGTTCATGGTCGTCTCCCCTCATACACAGACGGCTCTGGGTAAATATTTGTTGCCTGTGTATATGAGAAGACACCCCTGTATCTAGCACCCAACTGAAGGAACAGGACAAATCCTCTCCGTGACCCTCCTCCACTCCATCCTTTCCTCCTCAATCAGCGGTGGCCATGAATGTAACCTTGTTTATCATCACCCTGCATTTTTAAAAACAACTTTGTGTGTTTGAAATACAATATGTGTTTGTATGCCTAAAAACATATGGTTTAGTTTTTCATATCTTTGACTTTCTATAAATGCAATCATACTGTATGTATGCATTCTTCTGCGATTTGGCTTTTCCATTAACATTGCATTTTTGAAGTTCATCCATATTATGAGTAGCTTTGGCCTATAAAATTTTGTGATTATACCACCACTAACTTATCCACTTCTTTCTGTTTATTGACATTTGGATTATATCTGGTTTTGGTATTGCAAAAACTGTCACTGTGAACACTCTTACACACTACCTGTGTGATTGTGTGTTTTCAGATTACATGTCTAGGACTGGACTTGATAGGCTGTTGGGTCTTTTGTTCTTGCTCTTTAGTGGTTGTGTCAAATTCCTGATATTTCTAAAGAGGCTGTTCCAATCTACATTTCCATCAGGACTGTACATCTACTCTGGTTGCTCCACATCCTTACACTAACTTGATATTATCAGACTTTGACAGTTTAGCCAGTCTGTTGGCAACAAAACCACCTCATGGTTTCAGTCAGTGTTCCCTGGATTATCAATGACATTCAGCATCTTTTCTTTGGCTATTTAGGTTTCTTCCTCTGTAATGTGCCTCTTCACCATTTTTATTGGGTTATTTTTTTCTTTCACATTTGTAAGTATTCCTTACATATTCTGGATATAAACAACTTATCAGTTACACATGTCACTATATTCTTCTGACTATGGGATAGTGGACTTTTTACTTTATGTTTTCTTTTCATGAACAGAAGTTCTTTTTTTTTTTTTACACTGTTGTTATTTTATTGGTCAATTATCTTTTGAACATATTTAGATAATAAGAAAATAAATCACATAACAACTCTTGTATTTAGTTACTATTTACTATGTACTTCAGTCTCTTGCATGGATTCTTATTTCAATCTGGTTTCATTTTTATCTTGCCTAAATGGCTTTCTTCAACATTTCTTATAGTTCAGGTAATGAATTCTTTCAGGTTTTGTATGTTTGAAAAAGTCTTAATTTTTTAAAACTCTTTTTGCTGGGTGTAGAATCTTGTGTTGACACTTTTATTCTTTCAGTACTTTAAAGAAGTTGATCCACTGTCCTCTCACTTGTACTGTTTCCAATGAGTAATCTGTCATCATCCTGTCTTTATTCCTCTGTAGGTACTGTAACTATATCCCTTGCTTTTAAGACTTTCTCTTATCACTAAATTTAAGCAATTTGATAATGATGTACATTGGTCTGATTTTCTTCATATTTCTTGTGTGTTGGATGTGTTGAAATTCATCACATTTAGAAAAAAAATGACCTTTATATCTTCAAATATGTTTTCTGTTTCTTTCTCTTTACTTTCGGGACTCCAATTATGTGTATATTAAGCTGCTTAAAGTTGTTCCATAGCTCACTGGTATTCTGTTCATTTCAAAAGTTCTTCTTCTCTTTTCTCTCTATGTATCATTTTTGGTAGTTCCTATTACTCTGCTTTCAGAAATGCTCTTCTGTACTGTCTACTCTTAGTATCATTCTGGTTTTTTTTATGTCATATAATTTTAGTGTAATTAAATATGTATTTCCTTTGTCAGTTATCCTTCTTAAAGAAAAAGTTGCAGAGAAGTTTGATTTATAATATCTAATTGTTCTGTAGTTATTCCTTTATTATGTAAGTCTTAATCCACCTGGAATAGATTTTTTTTTTAACTACACAGTATGATGTAGAGGTTCCAACCACATATGTATAACCAATTGTTCAAGCACTATTTGTTAAAAAATCCAATCTATTCCTGCTGTTCTGCAGATTCCAGTTCAAAATTGTACCATTTCTATATTTTTGTGGGCCTTTATCTTTTGTTCCATAGATCTCTTTGTCTGCTTTTTTACTCAACATTTATTATTTTAATTTTTATTTTATTGTGATAAGAACTCTTTATATGATAAGAACACCTACCCTCTTAACATATTTTAAGTGTACAGTACAGATAGCTATCTATAGGTTGAATATCATACAACAGATCTCTCAAACTTATTCATCTTGTATAACTGAAACTTTTTGCCTTTTCACACGTTCATGGGGTTCTTAAGGCAAGCATGCTGAAGTGGTTTGCCATTCCCTTCTCCATTGGACCACGTTTTGTCAGAACTCCCCACCATGACTCATCTGTCTTAGGCGGCCCTACATGGCAAGACCCTGATGCTGGGAAAGATCGAGGGCAGGAGAAGTGGGTGACAGTGGATGAGATGGCTGGATGGCATCACTGACTCAATGGATATGAGTTTGAACAAACTGGGAGACAGTGAAGGACAGGGGAGCCTGGTGTGCTGCAGTCTATGGGGTTGCAAAGAGTTGGACGTGACTGAGTGACTAAACAGCAACGAAAATAACTGAAACTTTACACCTGTTGACTAACAACATCTCATTTAAAAAAACAATTTAGAGAGTAAGAATAGAAAGCTACTTCCTTAACATAACAATAATACCTCTCAGGAACCAATGTTTAATGATGAGAGACTAGAAGTATTTTCATTTACACCAGATGTTCGTTATTTACCATAATTTAAGTTGTTGTGAAGGTGCTAAATAATGCAACATTTCAATAACAAGTAATATACCATCTGGGAAGGAGGAGGTGATATTCTCTTATTTCCAGAAGCTATCGTTATATTTATGAAAAAAATCACCAAAAACAATAAGAGAATTCTGTAACATGGTCAGTTGTAAAAGTTAAATGCAAAATTCAACAGATTCATTTCTATGGAAATAATTCACATCACAAAAGAAGAGATACTGCTCACTGAAACAATGACACTAAATACCTAGGGATTCCAAGAGTAACTAATGTGTGCTAAGTCACTCCAGTCATGTCTGACTCTTTGCGACCCTATGGACTGTAGCCCGCCAGGCTCCTCTGTCCATGGGATTCTCCAGGCGGGAACACTGGAGTGGGTTGCCATGCCCTCCTCCAGGGGATCTTCCCAACCCAGCAATTGAACCTGAGACTCTTACATCTCCTGCAATGGCAGGCGGGTTCTTTGCCACTAACGCCCTTATTGAGGGTGAGGGATTTATCACTTAATTCTCAAAGCAAACCATGATTATGCACAATTACTATATTCATTTTGTAAATGAAAGACTGAGCTGCAGAAGAGTTCAATAGCTTGCCAAGGTCATCCATCGAACACAGTAAAGATTTGAACCAGCGTTCACGATCTTAACCGCTAGGCAAGTCTTGACCATTTTTATTGGGTTATTTTTTTTCTTTCATAGGTTCCCCCCCCAACCCCTACTATTTACAAAGAAAACCAAAGGACTCTACTAACACATCATAAAAACACCCAATTCAGGGAAGATATGTTGCAAAGAAGAGCTTACCTAGTGACTCAGACAGTAGTAAAGAATCTTCCTGCAGTGCAGGAGACCAGGGTTCAATCCCTGGGTCAGGAATACCAGGAGAAGGGAATGGCTATCAACTCCAGTATTCTTGCCTGGAGAATTCCATAGACAGAGGAGCCTGGTGGGCTACAGTACATGGGGTTCTAGAGCTGCACATGACCGACCAACCAATGCTAACACATGTGAAGAGGATGGCTGAATGTCATGAAAGATGTCAATTCTTAACAGATTATATTTGAATTAATTTAAACCCATAAAAATTCTGACAGAATTTTTAATGTTAAATTGCATTGATTTATAATCATTCATATCAGGATTTTTTTCTTAATTTGCCAAATGATTCTAAATTCTGGAAACCTAAACATGGAAATTCTGAGAAAAAATAAAGGTAACTTGCCTTGTGTGCGCAGTCACACAGTTGTGTCCGGCTCTATGCAAAACCCCTGGACTACAGTCCACCAAGCTCCTCTGTCCGTGGAATTTTCCAGGCAAGAATACTGGAGTAGGTTGCCATTTCCTACTCCAAGGGATCTTCCCGACCCAGGGATTGAACCCGTGTCTCTTGCATATCCCACATTGGCAGGTGAATTCTTTACCACTGCACCACCTATACTATAAAGCTGTAGTTATTAGAAAAATGAGGTACTGGGGTAGATACAGACCAGGGTTCTCAAACTAGTGCAGCTTTGCCCCTTAAAGAGTTGGCAGTATCTGGAGGCATATCATACAACTCAGGAATGGGGACTGGATTGGTGTACAAAAGTCAGGGATGCTGCTAAAAATCTAACAGGACAAACATCACTCCCACCCCTGATAATCATTTGGTCCCAAATAAAGAATAATCTGGCCCACAAATGGCAATAGTGGAAGGCAGAGAAACTAAAACAGACAAAAGTGAATAGAAGAGAGTAGAGAAAGGAGCATTAGATCTAACTACCTATCAAAGTATAATCTAATAAAAGGTGTCATTAAATCAGTGGAACATCATGAATTTTAGATAATTAATGGGACCATTTGAAAAAAAAATTAAAGTCAATCCTAACCTCATTTCTTACACCAAACCTGACAGTTCATAAGAGTTAGAAACATCTCCACAGTATAAAAACAAAATACAGATCACAACGTGGGGAAAATAAGTGCAATATGTAGGTCAGACAAAAAATTGAACCTCTTATATACAAGGAGTTTTTATAAACCAATAAGGAAAATACAAACCATTCAGATAAAATAGGCAAAGCACACAAAAAGGATATTCAGAAATTAAAAATCTGTGTAAATGTAATAATGAAAAGTGGAAATTATATGTAAAAACAAAATGTATAAAATGTAAAAATGAAGTATAGTAATGAGAGATGCAAATTAAAATGAGATATCAGTTTGATGAGGTAAAAAACAAACCCATCATGACTAAAGACACAGACATTTGAGTCAAATCTCCTGGAACAAATCCTATAGAGCCCTCTCTTACTGGCAGTAATAAGTACTAGTAGCAATGTAAGCCTTCTAGACTCCAGTCTCAGAAAAACTACAAAGGGCTCCCACTGAAGGTGTGGTTACATAATGAATAGTCTAAATTTATGTTGCCCCCATGCTGGATAAACAGCAGTCTTTTATATAGACTGACCTTATTTGGTTTTATAAATCTGTGGAAATTCAATCTTCCTGGTGCAAATTTACAGGAGGCAATATCAGGAAATTTTATTAGCTGTAATGATTTATTCAGGCCTCTAGAGTGTCATTTATTTCCCAGTAGAAAAGTAGTTTAGAATATTTCAGTATTTCATTTTCCAATGATTTCCCACTAAAGTCCATTAAAAGTTCAAGTGAAAAAAAAAATCTCCTACAAGCTGCAAACATCATTAATGGTTTGGGCCATTCTTATCAGTATTTCTGAAGAAATGGTATTTGCTTATAACCCTTATATCTTAAAAGGATCATACAAGAAAAAAAATCCCTTTCCATTTGCTGTCACTAAATTAAAATCCATGACTTGTAGAGCATTTGTTACAACGCTTGTTACTTATCATGCCTGTGGAAACTGTGATTCCCAGGCAGTCTGAGATCAAGGGACACCCAGTGTCTGTCTGGGTCTTCAGACACCATTTCTGTGAGGCTGAATTGCCCAGTGGATCGGTAACACAGACAGCACTCAGATACCAAAGGTGGGCTCTGTGGACTTGCCACCAAAACCTGTCCTCCAAACATACATCACATCTTGAGATAGCCCAGCCATGAGCAATCACCCTTGCCCAGCTCAGGTCCATACCCATTATAGCTGCTGGAGGAGGGAAGACAGTTCTCATGAATTTGCTCTCCTTTCTGAGCACAGCAAAGTCACTAAGGCTTGTGGGTTGGATGAAAGAATGACTTGGAAACAGAAGCATTTAAAAAAGAAAAGATGTTTACTTGCAGAGAAGTTGCAAGGAAGTCATTCTTCAAAAGAATCAATTTATTAAATAAAACACGCAATAAGAAGTTAAGAATTAAAAAAGCACAAAAGATTACCAAATTTCCCAGATTGATATAGTCTGTTAATAGGAAACCTCTTCACAAAAATTGGACACATCTTTAGCCAACAGCTCTGCAAAAGTTAATGGCAAAGTTATTTTATTAGGGAGTGAACTTTTAGAAAGCACAAAATCTTCCACTGGTCCCCCAACTTTCTTCGAATGAATTCCAAATTTCTCACCACGTCTTGTAAGGCTGGTCACTCTGCTCCCCGATGTCATGTCCTCTCACTTTCTTCCTTGTGCTCTGGGCTCTGACCACCCTGAACCCTGCACTGTTCTTCAAACACAAAAAGCAAGTTCTTACTTGAGGCAAATATTTGCTGAATAAGTAAGTGAGCATGAGTTTGAAAGCATAAGAAACAAAGACTTGCAGAAAGACCAACAGTTGTTCTTGTGTCTTCCCACATGGATTCTAGAGAGGTGGCAGAGACTGGATTCCGAGAATGAGGCTCAGCAGAGGAGTGGCATTCCCCAAAGGCCAGGGGATACAGGGCTGACACTTGTATCACCTCTCCCCTCTCTTTTCTCTCCTTCATTCTGCTCAAGCAGAAGCATTGCCTCTTGCCTCCACCATACCTGGTAACACTGGGGAGCCTCCCTCATCAATGATTCAGGCAGCTATGCTGGCATTACGAGAGTATCTGTACAGTAATTCCCTCCTGGCCATGAAATTTTGCCCTTTGGTGTTGTGTTCCAGCCCAGCCCCACTGTGATTTTCTTTTTTCTCAACCTCTTTTAAGTATTCTATGTCTATTTAGCATGCCATCTGTCATTAAGGAGATGATAAGGAGATCAAACCAGTCAATCCTAAAGGAAATCAACTCTGAATATTCATTGAAAGAACTGATGTTGAAACTGAAGCTCCAATACTTTGGCCACCTGACGTGAAGAGCTGACTCACTGGAAAGTTCACTCATTTCCTGATGCTGGGAAAGACTGAAGGCAGGAGAAGGGGGAGACAGAGGATGAGATGGTTAGATGGCATCATCGACTCAATGGACATGAGTGTGAGCAAACTCTGGGAAGATACTGAAGGACAGGGAAGCCTGGTGTGCTGCAGTCCATGGGGTCACGAAGAATCAGAGTTGGACAGACAGTGATGAAACAACAACATAAAAGGACACTATGTCTATGCATATAGGACTTCTGGGGGACACAGGGTAGGTGGAGGAAAATGGCTTTCTTTCACACCATCTCAAACTTCATCAGCAATTATATAAAGCTAGGTTATATCCTAGAGTCCCCAAAATGGTAATGAGAAGACTTGTCAAGTGCCACACTCAGTAAAAGGGATCCCAAAAAGAAAGAGGTAGAACTCCTCAGAACCAGTGAAGATAGTCTGGTCATTGAGAGCTGTGATTTAAAAAAAAAAAGGAGAAATAAAACCAAGCTAATAACTTGTGCAGAAATTTTTCTTTTGTTTCCTACTTAAATTAGCCTTGTGATCAATCTTTGTTTCTGCACATTGAAATCATCTGAAGATCTTTTAAAAAATGCTGATGCCTGGGACTCACCTCCAGAGATGATGGTATCAACTGGGCTAGAGACTGATCTAGATGTTGGGATTTTTAAAGCTCCCCATGAGATTTTGGGGGTGTACTTTTATAGTTAAAGTGAGATGATATAATCATTTATAAGGATGATGGCACGATGTTTATTTAAACAGGGTCCCTAAACCAACAAGTTACAATGGGCAAATATCCTTGAGATAATGCATGAGTATAGGCACATAGCTGAGTCACTGTGCTATAGATACCAGTTGGTGTGTATTACAGAAAGAATAAAGAATATCTGAGAATCCAGCATTCTAAACATCCTAACAGAGGGTGTTTAGGAGGTTTCTTCTTTATTCTTAAAAATATGTCTATTTGGGCGGCAGGAATAGGGATTCTGGGGATGGAGGGGAAAATTAACAAGTGTTGGGAAATATTGAAATCTTGGAGATTAAGCAGTCTTCTACCAGAATTTGCTTTTAGAAAATTTAAAATTTTATCATCAACATTAAAGCTTATGTGTTAAGTTACCGAAGAAGTGAGAAGTTCAGGCTATTCAGGAAAAGGAACACAATGCCGAGGTACCTCACTTAAAATCCAGGATCAGGTATCACTGGGGCATTGAAAACAGGTGTTGAAAGTGTTTTAGTCTCCTTCATGTGAACACACTTCCCCTTGGAATTTAAGCATAGTTCTCTGCACACAGCACGCCAAACACAGCTTCCACGGCCACAACACGATCAAATTCAAAATGCCACCACTTTTTTCAACACCAAGTCAGGATCAGAAGGCGTTTTGTCAACCAACTGTTCCTCATGAATCCAGCCACGCATCAGCTGGCCTTCTAGTGACTCTCAGTTGTGTAGTCACAGTGTTTTTGCTGCCAACACAGCTGATGCTGTTCATACTGTCCCCAGTATACTTTTTCCAGTTTATCTTACGGCTCACAAACTGGTCGTTTACAGTGCTTCTGCCTGCAGCATGGACTTTTAGTGGGAGGAGAAGTCATGAGACATCTTCCCTCGCACAGCTTTACATGTCTGGTTTTCTACACCTGTTTGCCTACAGTTCACATCAGGTCAGTTGCTCAGTCGTGTCCGACTCTTTGCGACCCCGTGGACTGCAGCACACCAGACCTCCCTGTCAATCACCAACTCCCGGAGTTTACTCAAACTCGTGTCCATTGAGTCAGTGATGCCATCCAACCATCTCATCCTCTCTTCCCCTTCTCCTCCCGCCTTCAATCTTTCCCAGCATCAAGGTTTTTTCCAATGAGTCAGTTCTTCGTATCAGGTGGCCAAAAGTATTGGAGTTTCAGCTTCAGCATCAGTCCTTCCAATGAACACTCAGGACTGATCTCCTTTAGGATGGACTGGTTGGATCTCCTTGAAGTCCAAGAGACTCTCAAGAGTTTTCTCCAACATAAATGATAGCAATTCCATGAGTTGTGTGCTGTGGGTAGCAATGGGGTTTAGGACATACTACACCAAAATATGACCCTTCGGCATACTGAATATTTTAAATTGAAGGAATTTGAGAAAGGGCATGTACAGGAAGGGTTTTCTGCCCTTCCCTTGAAGCAGGTCATTAAACCCCCATGTGAGAGGTGATTTTCTGTACTCAGAAGAAGGGACACAGAGAGGAATGTGAATGTACAAGCCTTGACAATTTCCCCCAGTTTACTACACTTAGCTCTTACTCTTTGCCTTATCACATCTTTCCATGACTTTCCACTCTCATCAAACCTCACCAAACAGCATAAAAGTGCTCAAGTGTAACTGTTTGTTCAAGTCTTCAATTCCTTAGGAAGGTTCCTGTGTCATATTAATCTTATATTATATGCTTTTCTCTTGTTAATGTTTTTTATTACAGGGGTCCCAGTCAACAATGCAAAGAGTAGAGGAAAAAGGCATCATTTTCCTCCCCTACAATGCTATGCAAGTCCAACAATTTCATCTGATAAAGGAATTTCACCAATAGCTCATTCTGTGCTCTCTCAAAAATGTCTGTCTCTGACCTTGACCCTGGATTCATAAGCTTTTCTGTAATACTGTGACTTGAGCCTGTTTTTACTACAAGGAATGTGAGCTCAAAAGATATCTTTGGGTTCTTGATCTCATCCCCTATTAATAAACCTCAAGCTGGAAGGTATGGTGCTTTGCTTGTTTTAAAAAATACTAGCTGAGAATCTTTTAGAACTGATGAAAACCACAGAGTGGTGTGAGATATCACTACACACTCACCAGAATGGCTAAATTAAAAGAAGTGACAATACCAAGGTGGTGAAGATGTGAGGGCAAAAAACCCCAAAAAATAAAAACAGAAAACTCTCAACAGTGCTGATAGGAGTATGAATTGCTACACTCACCTGGAGAGCTTCCTGGCAGTTCCTAGTAAAGCTGAGTATGTGCACATTTCATGAATCTTCCAAGTCTATCCCTAGGTTTATACTCAAAATAATGCACCCAAAATATAAATACTCACACATACAAAAATAGTTACAGCAGCATTATTTGTAATAACTTCAAATTAGAGACAATCTAAGTGTCCACCAACAGGCCACAATAAGAATGAATAGATGTTTATGACTGCATTTATGTCAAATTAAGAAAATCAAGAAAACTAACCTATGGTAATAGAAATCAGAAGAGGGGTTACCTTTGGGTGAGTAATGATTGAGATATGCACAGAGATTACTGTAATATTATTAGTGTGTTTCTTTTTAATGTACAAAGTTGTGTTTACCTTTTAAAAATACACAGAACTGCACATTTATGGTTTGTGCACTTTCTCATATGTTTGTTGTACTTCAATAAAAATGAAGTGAAATGAAATGAAGTAGTGAAGTGAGGAAAATGGAAACAAATCACGTAAGTCCTTCTCCTGGTGGTGTCCGTGTTATATAGTGGCCTGGGTTATACTCACTTTACCAACATGTGATTCACCCACCAAGGCCCCATTTATCCTCCTTCTAGCACCCCACTGGGCTTCCCTGATAGCTCAGTTGGTAAAGAGTCATCCTTCAATGCAGGAGACTCCAGTTCGATTTCTGGGTTGGGAAGATCTGCTGGAGAAGGGATAGGCTATCCACTCCAGTATTCTTGGGCTTCCCTTGTAGCTCAGTCGGTAAAGAATCCACCTGCAATGCAGGAGACCTGAGTTCAATCCCTGGGTTGGGAAGATCCCCTGGAGAAGGGAAAGGCTACCCACTCAGCCCAGTCTATCATCAATGGGGTGAACAACAGAAGGATAGGATATAAAGGGTGAGGATTAAAGATGCAGAGGATCCCTGCAAATGTAAGTCAATCTAATGACAAAAGCTACAAAGAGATGGTAAGGTTTTGCCCTGTTCAATGCAAAGAAAAAAAAATCAGAGCCTCAGATTCATTAATCATAAAATCTTTCCATAAAATAGAAATGTATCTTACGTTAAATCAGTTGTCATAGAGCTACTTATTTTCTGTCCTTTGCTGTGAGGAATAATCTAAATTTAATATGAAGAGTTGTTACATAAACTTACTATGTCAAATGTCACCCCATAAAATACTACTCAAGGTGGCTATGTAATCCTGTGACATTCAAGTTACCATATCTCTTTACAGCTTTCTATTTTCTCCATAACACTCTATATGTACAACAAATGCTATCTTTTTGGATGAACTAGTGAATTGATATATTATTAATCAAATTAAATCAATAGCTGGTGAAATTCTGTTTAAAAAACTAACTTGCTGCTTGACTAAAATGCTTTTGTTAGTTTTCAAAAATAAAACTGGTTAATTGTGCTAAATTGACTTGTGGACAGAGCTTAAATGTTGTGTTTACAACACTGCTGGGTGCTGTTCAACCAAGGGGAAAGTTCAGTCTCTGGAAAGAAATATCTTTATTGATTACTACACCAAGAACAATTACACTGAAACAGAGGCTAGTGACTAAGATCTCTCAGTTCTTATACGACCTGAGGACAGACACCTGAAGAACGCCCACAAGGTCTGCTGTTTCTCCTCCTGTATACTAGACATTCTGAGAAGCTGAATGTGAAAATGGAAGTGTTAGTTGCTCAGCTGTGTCCGATTATCTGCAACCCTGTGGACTGTAACCCACCAGGCTCCTCTGTCCGTGGGATTCTCCAGGCAAGAATGCTGGAGTGGGTTGGGTTCCCATTCCCTTCTCCAAGGGATCCTCCTGACCCAGGGATTGAACCCAGGTCCCTCGAACCCAAAGAATCTCGCAGATTCTTCACTGTCTGAGCCACCAGGTTGGACCATCATTATTACAGTTAGTGCTCAGCTTCTCAGTTCCATGGGTACACTCCTTGTCTGACATGATATGTATGCTGGGAAAACAAACAAACCAGCAAAGAGTCCAGGACCACAAGCTTCTCCTTCTTTACTGACATAACTCATGCATTTGGTAAACAAAATGTCCTCCATGTTTTATATAATCCAGTGCACACTGTTCCTCCAAGAGCAACAATTCAATGATCAGGGTGGGGGTTAAAAATTATATTCTACTTTTAATATATGTTGTTATTCTTAAATTTCAGGTTCAAAGTCAGAACTTGGAGTGAACTTAATCAGAGTGATAGACATATATATATTTAATTAATTTTTATTAGAGTATAGTACTTTACAATGTTGGGTTAGTTGCTGCTATATAGCAAAGTGAATCAGCTATATGTATATATGTATCCCCCTTTTGGATTTTCTTCCTATCTAGGTCACCGCAGAGCACTGGGTAGAGCTCTATTTTATACATAGCACTATATATATGTCAATCACAATCTCCAATTCATCCCCCCACACCCCGGCCAGTATCCACATGTCCATTCTCTATGTCTATGTCTCTATTTCTGCTTTGCAAATAAGTTTATCTGCATCATTTTTCTAGATTCCACATATAAGCAATGTTATATATTTGTTTTTCTCTTTCTGACTACTTTACTCTGTATTCCAGGTCCATTGATGTCTCTGCAAATTGCACAACTCCATTCCTCTTTATGGCTGAGTAATATTCCATTGTATATATGTATCACCTCTTCTTTATCTATTCTGCTGTTGATGGACATTTAGGTTGCTTCCATGTCCTGGCTATTGTAAATAGTGCTGCAATGAACATTGGGGTGAATATATCTTTTTGAATTATGGTTTTGTCTGGGTATATGCCCAGGAGTGGGATTGTTGGGGCATATGGTAATTCTATTTTTAGCTTTTAAGGAACCTCCATACTGTTCTCCATAGTGGCTGTATCAATTTACATTCCCATCAACAATGTAAATGTTCCCTTTTCTCCACACCCTCCCCAGAATTTATTGTTTGCACATTATTTTTTGATGATGGCCATTCTGACTGGTGTGAAGTGATACCTGATTGTAGTTTGGATTGGCATTTCTCTAATAATAAAACACATCTTTTCATGTGTTTATTGGCCATCTTATGTCTTCTTTGGAGAAATGTCTATTTAGGTCTTCCACCCGTTCTTTGATTGGGTTGCTTCTTTGATATTGAGCTGCATGAACTGTTTGTATTATTTTGGAGATCAGTCCCTCGTCAGTTGCAAATATTTTCTGCCATTCTGAGGGTTGTCTATTCATCTTGTTTATGGTTTCCTTTGCTGTGCAAAAGCTTTTAAATTTGATTAGGTCCCATTTGTTTATTTTGGCTTTTATTTTCATTACTCTAGAAGATGGGTCAAAAAAGAACTTGCTGTGATTTATGTGAAAAAGTATTCTGCCTATGTTTTCCTCTAAGAGTATTATAGTGTCTGGTCTAACATTTAGGTCTTTAATCGATATTGAGATCTTGAGAACTAAAAATTTCACTGCATATAGCACAGAAGTTTGATTCATTAAAAATGTATTGTGTAGTTCAGTGGCTTGTTGACATTAAGCTATCACTGGATGACATAAAACACTCATTCTTCCACTAGAGGGCAGCTTAATAAATAATATATTAAGTAAGCAAGGTTTTCTGCAATAGAAAGATAAATCAAACTTTAAGAAAACATGAATTTATTAGGGACAATTAGTGTACATTATGAAACCATATAATGAGAGCATTATATGGTTGGGGAAAATTATGAACACTGAAGAAAATCTAAATTTTATTTTTAAATGACTGACTCACCCACCTATCCACTCATTCATGTATACATGTGTGTGTTAGTCACTCAATCATGTCCAACTCTTTGCGGCCTCATGCACTATAGCCAACCAGACTCCTCTGTCCATGGGATTCTCCAGGCAAGAATCCTAGAGTGGGGTGCCATTCCCTTCTCCAGGGGATCTTCCCCACCCAGGGATGGAACCTGGGTCGCCTGCCTGGCAGGCAGATTCTTTACCATCTGAACCACAGTGAAGCCTTTGTGTTTGCAAAGCCTCCCCTAATTAGCCAAAGGATTTCAGAATGAAAAAGCAATCCCAGAAGTCATAAATATGATCTTCATTTTAAAGGCGGACACACACGGGGGCTCAAAATGAAATTGTTTGCCTGAATTCACTTTGTTAATTGATTCTGAAATCAGGACCAGACCTTGAATTCACAATTCCATGCTCTGTATTCACTACATTAAATCTTAAGATATTTTGGAAGTACAAAAAGAAGTAGCCTTCTGTTTCTGAGATTTCAGAAAACATCATCCGCATCGTTGGTACAAAACAGTATGTGTCTTGTATTCCATTTGTTTTCTGTAGTTTTCTTTCTCCAAATTGTGTGTTTTGGACTCCTTGGGCCTGGTCTCTCTTTTTGTGACAACCAACAGAATTACAGTTTTTACCCTTGAAAATCCATGAGCCTTTGAAAGTACTGGTAAAAGAAACTTCTGCAAATAATACAGGAAAAATGTTGTATTGTCTCCTGCAGCTTCAGAGAAAAAGCAAATCACGTTGTGTATAATGAAAATGTTAGTAAAATACCAGGAATTTAGATGGTGATGTTATATCCTGTGAAAATAACCCTCGCCCTATAAAAGGTCTAAATCTGATTGGTTGACTTAAAAACATTTGGCTGTGGAGATAAAATTTAAATTCTGATCTGCTTTCCAGAAGCTCTATGTGTGCATATCTTTTCATTTTAAGCCAGAAGGGAATCACTAAAACTTCCTTTTTTCTCACTCTTGCATGTTGTGTTATGATTGGAATAGAATTCTTATTTAAACAAAGAGCTTGAGGGTCTTGTCTCAATTAAATGAACAAGGTTCAAAAGCATACCTGCTGCCCACATGCTCTTTGAGGTAAAAGTCCAGAAAAAAAAAAATGGTGTTTCAGTTACTTTAAAGCAGCATTCGCATTTCTCTGGTGACTCAGATGGTAAAGTATCTGCCTTCAATGCAGGAGACCCGAGTTCAACCCCTGGGTCAGGAAGATCCCCTGGAGAAGGGAATGGCTACCTACTCCAGTATTCTTGCCTGAAGAATTCCATGGACAGAGGAACCTGGCAGGCTACAGTCTAAGGGGTTGCAAAGAGTTGGGCACGACTGAGCGACTAACACAAATACCCATCTCTATACACTCATACATCTCTAGTCTTCAGTTATTTTAAATGCTAGGCTTGCTGTGCATGTGAAGTCACTTCAGTCATGTCTGCCTCCTTGTATCTCTATGGACCTTAGCCTGCCAGGCTCCTCTGTCCATGAATTCTTCAGGCAAGAATACTGGAATAGGTTGTCATTTCTTTCTCTAGGAGGTCTTTCTGACCCAAGGATCGAACCTGCATCTCTTATGTCTCCTGCATTGGCAAGCAGGTTCTTTACCACTAGCGCCATCTGAGAAGCCTAGGTTTGCTGTGGTTATACCTAAATGATGCATTGAAGTTTGATAACTGTATCTGTGTTCATGTCTCATGGGCATTGTTCCGCAGTTGATTCCACTAAGACCACTGGACTGTGTCTTAGAGGAGCCTGAGATGAGCAGACTAGTCATGCTCTGGTTGGCATCATCCTAAATCTACTGTGCATGACATTTGCTCTCTCATCCTGGGATCTTCAAGGAAATTATTGCTCTTCTGGCCACAGCTGACAGTCAGTGGATCTGTGATGGATAGATTTATGTGTGAATGTTTGAGTGAAATATCAGTTCTGTTTCTCCAGGACCAAAGTACACTGGAAAAATAAAGTACACTGATTTCCAAAATAGAATCACTTATAAAAATACTTATGACAACCACAGAATTCAGAAATGAAAACCTACTGCTCTATCTTTATCATTATTGCTTTTATAGGAGATCAATGAGTGAAGGGTGAAGGTGTGAGATTAGTTGAATAAGCTGGTTTTTTCTATGTCACTGTCACCTCTGTGTCTGCATCTGTATAGTTCTTATCATGATGTATTATGATCAAAGATTTATTTTCCTATGTCCTCTGCAATGCTCTCTTGTATATTTCAAATAACCCCATGACTTAGCCACAATGCTTGGCACATAAAAGGTAACTCGTTAAATGTTTTCCAAATGAATGAATTTTTAAAAGCCTATGAAAATAAAAGAAAGATATATGACTATGTAAAGGTGAAATGTTTGCAAAACTCAAACTTTGAAAATAGACTGGGATTCCCTTGGTGGTCCAGTGGTTAAGAATCTGCCTGCCAGTACAAGGGGAAAAGCGTTTGATCCCTGGTCTGGGGAGATTCCATGCGCCTCTGAGCAATTAAACCCGTGTGCCACAACTCCTGAAGCCCACAGTCCTAGAACCCATGTTCCACAATAAGAGAGGCCACCACAATGAGAAGCATGCTCAGCACAACTGGAGAATAGCTCCCACTCATCGCAACTAAAGAAAGACCACATGCAGCAGTGAAGACCCGGCATAGCCAAAAATAAATAAAAATAAAATTTAAAAATAGACTGTATAAGTGACAAAACATTTACCAAAGATCTTTGGCCCCGTCTATATAGGCATTCAGACATTCCCTCATATTGGAGTGAAATCTAGTTAGAAACATTCCACTCTCCTGAATATAAGACTTAAATCACTTGGAGCAGAACTCTAGAGAATCACGTGTAAAATCAAGAAGCCCATCTGGTATTATAATATAAGTATGTATTTGGGGGGAAAAAAATCACACAACATAACACAAAACACACCTATTATTTTTATTACACAATCTGCAGAAAGCAAAGATTTACCAAATCTTTTTAGCCAGAGGGTGTAAGAAAAAAAAATTGATTTTCCCAAGTAGAAGAATAAAGATCCCAGAAGGGACATGAGATTTTTATGTTTATCTAACATGAGCTTAGATTTTAAAAGGCTGGCAAACAGTAACTTGGCATAAATTATACTTCTGTTCCTGAAATGCTCTGCTTGTTCTGAAGACTTGCAGAGTCAACAAAACTTGAGGGCTCTTTTACACAGGGTGATTTCTATTATTCACTTTGATCTGAGGAGCCTGGGGAAACAGACACACAACTTAAGCAGCTATGTGAATTTTCCTTAACTTCTGCAGAAACATTTATGATGCACCTCCTCTAGCCCTAGGCATAGTGCAGAGGTCAATGCCTCCTCCGTAACTGGATCTTTACACAATGTGCCCTTTTCTTCCAGTCCTCCCAGAGCACAAACCCTTGTAAACCTTCTTCAAGTCACCTTTCTCCTCTTACCCTGCCATTTAGCAACTAAAATCAAAGACATTCACTGTTTTATTTTACCTACAACTCTAGCTGGTATAGCCCTTTCAAATCTATGAAGTGCTAGTACAGACATAATCCTTTGAATGAATAAAAGATGACCAGCAGGGACTTCCCTGGTGGTCCAGAGGTTAAGACTTCGCCTTTCAATGCAGGTGGTGTGGGTTTAATCTCTGGTAGGGGAGTTAAGATTCCACATGCCTTGCAGCCAAAAAACTAAAACATAAAACAGAAGCAACCCTATAACAAATTCAACAAAGACTTTTTTAAAAAAGAAAGATCACCAGTTAACTTAAATGCTGTTAAGTAAGGTGCAGAAAGTGTCTATCCTGCAGACGAGCATGGAAGGGGTCAATGCCCACCTGAATCCCAACAAGTATCCTGACCTAAGTAACTAGTTTACAGGAAATACACAGGAGAGAGGAATGTACTAAAAGATATCAAGGGGATCCCATCAGTTGAATGTGAGGACAAGTAATTTGGGTTATTTAAAAATTGGTGTGGAAGAAGGGGGAGGGGAAATTGCTAGAGACAGGGACATACTAATCATACACAATTTTTGGATCTTGTTTGGATATAAATTTAAACCAGTCAATGGCCCAAAGACCTTTTTCAGACAGTCTGGGAAAAGTAAAAACAACTGGAATGTAAGATAATATTAAGGAATTATTGCTAATTCTTTTAATTAATCTTAAATCCATTTTAAAATTACTGTCAATTTTTATAAGATAGACATTATGGTTATGTTCAACAAATCTATTGTTTACAGATTCATACTGATGTGTAGGTGGGAGAGATGGTATTACATGTAAGATCTGAAGTTCACTACGTTGACCTAAAGAGGAAGCAGATATGGTCCAAGAGCAAGATGCTCCCACATGCAAGTTTAGAGGCGGTGTTTGTGGTGATGTGATGACAAGTTTGGAGTGTAAATCGATGGCGATGGGCAGTGAAGGAAGAGGCTAATGGGATGGGAAGTCACTTTTCAACACTAAGGGCAGTTCGCTCAAGAAGCAGAAGAGTTTCCTAACGGTCTTCACCACAAATACCCTTCTATAGTAACGCAGGGCACTCAGAGAGAAAAAGAATTTTTTAGAAGGAGCTTTCCTAGGTGGCAATATACAGAGAAAAGCTCCAAAATCTCTTCTATCTCTCACTCACTCTGAAGACCAAGGAACACCTTGAAAATACTAATGTGCTCTCAGTAGTTTTCATTATTAATCAATAGATGTACCAACCCACGGGGTTACCATGCACTATACATCATGAGCTATAGACATAATTTGTCTTAGCAAGGTTTAACAACATAGTAAATATTCTTCAAATCGTTTTGAACAATGGTTATTCCACCTGGAAATGCTCTAAATGTACTTCAGTGTTGTCACCCTGAACTCTCAGATCTGCCTGGCTGGCTCCTGCACTATTTTTCATACTCACAACATTCTTATAAAGCAAAAAAGGGGACAGATATAAGAACAATAGGACAGAAATTCTATAGTTAATTAAAGTAGGGATCCCAGAAGTTAATTGACTCCAATTTGTCTTTTCAAGCTAAGAACGAGCCAGCCCAGAGATCTCTTAAACAAGGAAGCAAGCCAGGACTCACAGAGTTTAATGCAGCATTCTGGCTCATAATTCTTCCTTCCAGCTGGGGAGACCGTCCTGAAAGGAAGAAAGGCTGAGCAGAGAGTGGTGCAGGCTTAGGGCAGCTGCTCTCACAGGAGGTTTCTGGCCCCTAAAGCCATGCAGCTGACTCTGCTGCCAGGGTGCTCAGGAGTACTGGGGCTGTGACACAGTGAGTAGGGGTCAGGCCCTCCTGCGGGGGCTGCTCCCGGCCACCCTGTTCCTGGGCTGGCCTGGGCCTCGGGCTGATACGGCACCAGGGAGGTAGGACGCTCAGCCCAACCATGCTCAAGACATCCTCATATCCTTTCCTCCTTCCACTACGCCTTGCTCTCCAAACAACCTTCTACCTCCTCCTTGTTCAATGGGAAAGTAACCCCACTCTGTTCTCTGCTTTCTACCACAACTCAAGCTCATGTACAGCCATGGATCTCTTCTTAAGATTCAGTTGGCAGCCAGGCACCAAGGAGAATCAAGAAATACCCTGCAGAGTATCTGTCATTATTTCTTTCCAATAATATTTATAGCTTAGTACTAAACACTGAGCCCAGTGACAGAAAACAGAACAAATAAAAACGCTTGTCTTTTATTTTCACTGGGTGAGGACAACTGAATTAGATGAAATTGAAGCAAAATAAAAGAGAAAACACATTTAGAAATTACAATATTGTTATTATAAATGCAAAGTATTCATCAAGTGCTTTGGAAATGAAATGCTGCCTTAGAATAAATACAAATTTGTAATGGGACCTTCAAGGCCCAGAGGGATAAGTAATTCTGTGATAAGAGGCTTCTAGAAGAAGATGCTGAAGATCCTAAAGACCTATTACTTACTGATGCAAACATCACAGATAAGCTCCAAAATCTCTTCTACCTCACTTTCACTCTGAAGACCAAGGAACACTTTGAAAATACTAATGTGCTCTCATTAGTTTTCATTATTAATCAATAGATGTACCAACCCATGGGGTTACCATCTACTATACATCATGAGCTATAGACATAATTTGTCTTAGCAAGATTTAACAACATAGTAAATATTCTTCAAATAGTTTTGAACAATGGTTATTCCACCTGGAAATGCTCTAAGTGTACTTCAAACACTCAATCAGACAGAGGTTCATTTTCACTGACAAGTCTGTACCACCATTCTTGGAGCACCTCTTCTTAATTCAGAAAAATTGCAACACAACTCTATTTGGTCACTGAAAACCAGAATCCAATAGGTCACGGTACTATACTTTGTCCCAGGGCTCAGTCTGGTTTTAAGGTTCAGATAAAAGCTTTTCAATAAGAAAAACATCCTATTTAGAAAAAAGGCAACTGTACCTTTCTATCTTATTTATAAGGCCAAGTTTGGTCTGGATGCCAGCTAGAAGATTAATTTTCCCATTGCTCCCATTAAATAAATCCATCAAGATTATATCTGTGATTAGCATGGTTTCAGGATCTGGGCAATATTAGGTCCTACGATGTTTTGGCTACAGAAAGCAGACCTGAAAATTTTAAAGGGGGGGAAAAAGACAATATTAATATGATTCCAGTGTAGGTGATGTAGAAAATGTAGGTAGGTCTTCTAATTTAATGAGTAGTTATTCTTTTATAAACACTTTCACAAATACAGTATTGGTTTCTTAGATAATTTTTCTTCTCTTTAACTGCAAACTTTTGAGGGGCACACATTTTTATCCTATTTGCAAATTTAAAATTATATATGGATTTTAAATGTCATTTACAAAGTATAAACTGTGTTTGAAAATGCAAAGGAAAAAGTAAGACTTACTTATATCCATATTTTCCAGATATATCTATCACCATTTCTGCTCCCAGCTTACTCTGAGAACGTTCAAATGAATACTCCTTCCAAATGAACTCAATGCTTGTAATGTTTCCAACATTAATGTCTGCATCAATTAAATCTGTATAAGTCATGCCTGGCTTCAGTGTTCCACTGTCAATAGAAAAATAAAACTCATAAGCTTGCACTGGGTATTCATAATATTGAAGTTGAAGACAACATCTGTGTGTATCATGGAAGAGAAAGTTTCATTTCCCTGCATTTGATTATAGATTTATTCTTGCCGTTCACCTTGGTCAGCATCTCAGAACAGCACAATTCTAAAGCTTAAAAAAACAGTGAGGTAAATGAGAAGCCCGACTAGTTGATTTTTAGGGGCTAGTTCTCCAGTGAAGCTCTGGTCTTGGCTTTACGGTATCAGAAACTAGAGTTTATTGACACCCCAAAAATCATTGGGCTATCAATGATAGACTAAATTCACACAAAAATTAAAGAAAAACTAGAAGCCTGTTTATCAGCTCACAGTGGTGCAATGCTTCCTTTTCATTAACCAAAATGTAGTCCTAGCCTTCCCTTGCTACCTTCTTCATCTGTATAAAAAGAATTGGGTAACCAAACTAATGATAAAGAAAGGTGTTTTGGTGAGTGTGGGAATAGATTAGAGAGAATAAGTCATAAGAGACTTGAGACATAAGACATGTTTTATGCAAGCCAAAATTACTCTAGATGAGATATCTTTAGTCCTGCTATTTCCTTACTTTGTTAATGTATTGCTTGTCTCCTCTAACTGGAGGAAAAGTTCCATGAGAGCAGGACCCGAGTCTGTTTCCCCAGCAGTTATAACAATTCTTGGTATACAATAGGCATTTAAATGTTCGCTGAATGCATGAATGGATGCTGCTATTCCTAGGGCCTGTCTTGTTCCATTACATGTAGAATTAATTGATTTCATTACCAGAGGACACCTTTTTTTCAGGTTATAAGGGGTCATTTCCCTGTTGCTCCATCAACTGCCTTCACTCAGCACACACACAGTACAGTTCGTCATGATGGTGTCATTGGAAACCCAAATAACTAAAATATAATGTATAGTGAGGGCTTCCCTGGTGCCTCAGAGGTAAAGAATCAGACTGCCAATTCAGGAGATATGGGTTCGATCCCTGGGTTGGGAAGATCCCCTGGAGAAGGAAATGGCAACCCACTCCAGTATGTTTTCCTGGGAAATCCCACGGACAGAGGAGCCTGGCAGACTACAGTCCATGGGTTCACAGAAGAGTCAGACACGACTGAGTGCATTAGTATGCAAGCATGCAATCTATGGTGAAGCCAGACTCAAAGCTTGACTGAAGAGTGGGACTAGACCAGCACACAAATTCATTTAGCAGACTTCATTTTAAGATGAGACATTTACTGTGGACCTGAAATGCTTAATTATTCTTAAAAAAGAGGATTGGATAATTATGCAAGGACATGACAAATAGCTTTCTTTAGACATTAGCAAAAGAAGTAGAGAGATGACAAAACATTCTCACAAATTTTAGAAGGGGCGGGAACCACGCATTTCTCCCCACCTGACCCAGGTCAGCTGCCTTTGTGCAGAACACAAATCCCACAGCCTCAGGCAATGAGTGCACTGTGGGCCTTAGAGCCACAGACACAAGATCGTGTTGAACTGTCCTCAGAGGCATAGCTTAATGCAGATGTGAAGAACAAGTGGACATGAGATTTGCTAAAATAGGGAAGGGTATTTGGAACATGGAACAGCATGGATAAAAGTCAGGAAGGGAGGAAAGGATGAGATGTATTTTAATGCTGGGTAGTGCAATCAGGGTAATGTGGCTAAGCCAAAGATGAACAAAGCCAAATGGTGGGAGGCACAGCTAGAAATCGTGGGTTGGAGCCTGTGTGTGAACTGGGATCCAGACAATCACTGACTGAACTCATCTTTACAGGCAGCTGCACCAAGGCAAGATAACAAGCACAAAGGCTGCCAGAATGATTAATCCAACATATCCCTCAACCGACAACCACAAAGCCTCTGCTTTTCGTGCCTCTGCTTGTACTTGAAGATGATGTAAATCACAGAGCCAAAACATCTAATTAATTAATCAGTTCACAAAATAGTAACATCTAATTAGTGTGTACAATGTTAATTCTGAAATGAGTTGCAGAATTAAGTGAAGGAAGTGGAAGACGTAATTCAAAAATTTTAAGGTTGATCAAAGAAAAAATGAAGGAAAACTCAAGATAAAAGGAGACTGTAGCCTTTTATGAGAGTGCAGGGTGAATGTCTCTACTGAATTATTCCTACCTTTGACTGTCTTACCACACATCCTATACCTGTGAGTACTACTTAGGGAGCTTATTGGAAATTTGGCCATTCATATAAATACTTTATTTTATATGGAATCTATAAAAATAAAGTGATATGCCCAAATTTGTATAACAATAATGGACTGAATTAAAAACATATATTGTTTTTGCGACCCCATAGACTGTAGAGTCCATGGAATTCTGCAGGCCAGAATACTGGAGTAGGTAGCCTTTCCCTTCTCCAAGGGATCTTCCCAACTGAGGGATCGAATCCAGGTCTCCTGCAATGCAGGTAGATTCTTTACCAGCTGAGTCACCAGGCAAGCCCAAGAATACTGGAGTGAGTAGCCTATTCCTTCTCCAGGAATCGAACCAGGGTCTCCTGCATTGCAGGCAGATTCTTTACCAACTGAGCTACTAGGGAAGCCCTAAAAGTAAAGTGATATGCCCAAATTTGTATAACAATAATAGACTGAATTAAAAGCATATCTTGTTTCCTGTTTTTTTTTCCACTTGCTTTATTATCTAGATCTGTACTTCCATCTTAACACTTCCTAACATTTTCTATTTGTAGCTGGAACTGTGGATGAAATAGCTACTATGATTTGTATTTTGTATTTGGGAAAAAAGAAAAGTTATTATCAGATGATAGCCAATGGCACTGTAGGAAAAGAAAAGACTGAGCCTTACTGAGCGTGACGAACTGAGGACAGCATTGTTACCTGCCAGGTTATCATCCTTGCCTACCTGACAAGCTCAAATTCCCCGGTCTTCCCAGTCATTCCACCTACACGGAGAAATATACTTCCTTGAGTGACACTGTTTCCACCAAGTTTGACAGACAGTTTGTGCCTCCAACCTGGAAACAGAGAAAATAGGAAAGACAGAGAGAGAGAGAGAGAGGGTTTAAAACACGTGGAAAGCATGACATCTTTGTTATTGTTGTTCAGTCGCTAAGTCGTGTCCGACCCTTTGAGACTCCGTGGACTGTAGCACAGTAGGCTTCCCTGTCCTTCACTATCTCCTGGCTACTTTAATGTAAAAGTAACTTTCAGGGTTAAAGTGGAAGAGGGCTGTTCATGTTCATGAGAAAATAATAATACAACTTTATATAGCTTGAGTGAATTTGGTGAGATTATATTTTTAAAGACATATAAACTATCACATGTTGATTTTGCAGAGTAAATAGTTTAATGATATTTTTTAGAGAAAATTATTTACTTTTCCATACATTTTTTGGACTTTAGAAAAATGTGTGTGTCTTCTTCCATTCATTACATTTGTATTCTGTGGTGTGTATGCTCTCCATCAGTTCAGTTCAGTTCAGTCGCTCAGTCGTGTCCAACTCTTTGCAACCCCATGAACCACAGCACCTCCCTATCGATCACCAGCTCCCGGAGTCCACCCAAGCTCATGTCCAATGAGTCAGTGATGCCACCCAACCATCTCATCCTCTGTCATCCCCTTCTCCTCCTGCCCTCAATCTTTCCCAGCATCAGGGTCTTTTCAAATGAGTCAGCTCTTCGCATCAGGTGGCCAAAGTACTGGAGTTTCAGCTTCAACATCAGTCCTTCCAGTGAACACCCAGGACTGATCTCTTTTAGGATGGACTGAATGGATCTCCTTGCAGTCCAAGGGACTCCTTGCTTTCCATAGCCAAATTCTAATTTGCTATAGTTTGACAATTAATCCAGAAAAATATCTAGAAAACCTATTGAGCAAGAAAGTCTGGTTTTTTTTAATGACTCAGAGGCAGAATGAATTGTCCCTTCCTCTCCCTCCAGGCTTTGTGCTAGGAGTTCCCAGTCAGTACAGGTCTGAGTCAACACAAAGCCTGCCAGTAGGATAAATCCCTTGCAAACAGTCCAGTGTAACTTTTAAAGAACTCTAGAAATAAACAGATCTTTCATTCTGAATTCTAAAATTGTTGTATGCTTAATAACACAGAAAAAAATGCAATTCTTCATAAAGTTGTTTGAAAAGCCTCTGAAAGAGGAAAAAATTTACTAGAGAGAATTTTCAGTTCACAAATTAATCATCGTCAGAAAGCTCCGTTTCTCTCCTTGACCATTCCACTGCACTATGGCTGCCACCGTCACCTCTCCACTGAGAGCTAAACTCACCAGTGACAGGACTTATCCCATGAACTCCTTTGGGCCCTGTCTCATTGGACCTATCTTTGGGGGCAGTGAATGCATTCTCCCTTCCTCATCATCTTTCTTTTCTTGACTCCCACATGGTTTTATCTTTTCTCTCTTTATTCATTCCTCAGTGTCCTTCACAGGGACCACTTTCTCTGCTCTCTTTCTTCTCATTTGATACATTCTTCTTGGGTAATTACATCATCCACTTCATAGCTTAGGTTACTGTCTAAACATTCGAATCTTTGACTGTGGACCACAGTGATCTCCAGAGGCTGACACCCAATCTAACTGCACATGCCCAAATCCTAACAACATCTCAGACCTAATATGTAACAAACAGAGCCCATCAACTTACTTCAAACCAGCCTCTCTGCCTGGTTACCAAGTTCAGCATATGGTATGTCATTCACCCAGTTAGAATCATCCTTGACTTCTCCACTTTCTGCATCCCTCAAACCCATTCATTGAGTTAGACAAGGCTGACTCTCACATCCATATAAGACTACTGGAAAAACTAGATGGACTGTCTAGTCAAAAGTATGGTTTTTCCAGTAGTCATGTATGGATGTGAGAGTTGGACTATAAAGAAAACTGAGCACCAAAGAATTGATGATTTTAAAGTGTAATGTTGAAGAAGACTCTTAAGAGTCCCTTGGAATGCAAGGAGATCCAACCAGTCCATCCTAAAGGAAATCTTTCCTGAATATTCATTGGAAGGACTGATGCTGAAGCTGAAACTCCAATACTTTGGCCACCTGATGTGAAGAACTGTCTCATTGGAAAAGACCCTGATGCTGGGAAAGATTGAAGGCGGGAGGAGAAGGGGATGACAGAGGATGAGATGGTTGGATGGCATCACCAACTCGATGGATATGAGTTTGAGTAAACTCCAGGAGTTGGTGATGGACAGGGAAGCCTGGTGCGCTGTAGTCCATGGGGTCACACATAGTCGGACACGATTGAGTGACTGAACTGACAAACCCATTCACCCAGTTCCTTTTTTTTTTAAATTAAAACTCTTTTATTTGTTTTTATTTATTTGGCTATGCCAGGTCTTAGTGGTGGCACTCAGGATCTTCCATCTTTAGTTACAGCATGTGGGCTCTAGTTCCCTGACCAGGGATTGAAGCCACGTTCCCTGTATTGGGAGCATGAAGTCTTAGCCACAAGACCACCAGGGAAACCCCTCACGCAGGTCCTTTTTGCTTCTTCCTGCCCAAAGATAAAACCCAAACTTCCCATATGGAGCACAATTTCATTATTTGACCCGATTTACCTCTCTCATCTTACCTGCCTCATATTACCTTCCTCCTGGTCTCTACAATCTCAGCAGGGGGATCTTTTTTAGATTCCAGCTCTCCCTTATCTCCAGGCATTTTCATATGCAGTTCCTTTTGCTTGTAACACTCTATTTCCTTCCCTCTGTTACTCACCTTTCAGGAATCAGCGTCAAAGACATCTTTCCTTGGAAGCCTCCCTGATCTGAGTGCAGAAATTCCTTCTTTGCATCTCCCAACAGAAAGTTTATTACTCAGGGTTGAAACTGAGAATTTTCCTTTTCTTTCCCCCAGCCTAAACTCACTGTGTTGTTCTTCACTGCATCCTCAGAGTCTGGCCCGATGCCCAGTGATTTAGTAGACATTCAGTAAAAACTGTTGAATATTTAAAGGTAAGTGCCTTAAGGCATTACAATAAAATTCTGCTATGATACTTACGGGCAAATGGCGCAAGAGTCCCTGTGTTTAAAAAATAATATAATCTATTAGGCTTCAATTTTTTTAGGTGAAATCTATCAGCAAAATGACCCATTGTAGGGCAACCTTCCTTGGGACAATGGAAGCAATTTCCCTGGTGACAGAAAATAAGAGGTAATTAGAAATGTAATTAGAAATGCTGACTTTCAATAAACTCAGAATGTACTATTAAACTATAATAAATCTTTTGAGTCTAAATAAAGTATATGCATTTAAGAATGACTAAGTTGCCTAATAGACCATCCTGCCTGTTTTCAAAAACAAAACATAATAAAACAAAAACAACTGAGGGATAAGGGAAAGGGGCTGGCTGTCAGAAAAATGAGTAAATAACATGAATAGACAGAGAGTCCATAGAAGAGGAAAGTCAATAGTCAATAGCTATGTAAAAAGATGCTCAATCTTACTAGCTGCCAGGAGTGCAAATTAAAACAACATACAATTTCATACTCAGCAGATTTGCAAAAATTAAGGCAATTGGAAATACCAAGTATTGGTAAGATATGGAGTGGGGAATTCTCATTTGCTTCTTATGGGAATATAAATTAACAGACGTTGCAGACAGACATTTGGTAATGTCTAATAAAGATGGAAATGCACATATGCTTTGACAATTTCACTTCTATTGTATGTCATAAAGCAACTTCTACACTAGTACATAAGAAGATACGCAAAGGTGTTTATTGCAGAATTGCTTTTAATAACGAAAACTGCAAACAACCAAAATGCACGTTAGTAGGGGAATGAATAAATAAAATGCGGCCGATTCCTACAGAATTCCTACTAAATACAATAGGTCTATATATGTCAATGTAGATCTTATAAATTTTAATTTAAAAGCAAATTCAGAAAGACACTTATAGTAAGATACTCTCTCTCTCTCTCTCTCTCTCTCTATATATATATATATATATATATAAATAAATGAAATAAAGTAAAGTTGTTCAGTCGTGTCCGACTCTTTGCAACCCCATGGACTGTAGCCTACCAGGCTCCTCCGTCCATGAGATTTTCCAGGCAAGAGTACTGGAGTGGGTTGCCATGTATATATGTATATAAAATTCCCTCAAAGTTTGCCTTGGGGAAAGGCATGAAGCAAATATAAGGTACTTAAATTTTATCTGTGTATTTTATTTTATTTTATTTATTTTTTTTTTTAAATATTATTTTATTAGTTGGAGGCCAATCACTCTACAACATTTCAGTGGGTTTTGTCATACATTGACATGAATCAGCCATATAGTTACACGTATTCCCCATCCCGATCCCCCCTCCCACCTCCCTCCCCACCTGACTCCTCAGGGTCCTCCCAGTGCACCAGGCAAGAGCACCTGACTCATGCATCCCACCTGGGCTGGTGGTCCGTTTCACCATAGATAGTATACATGCTGTTCTTTCAAAACATCCCACCCTCACGTTCTCCCCCAGAGTTCAAAAGTCTGTTCTGTACTTCTGTGTCTCTTTTTCTGTTTTGCATATAGGGTTATCGCCACCATCTATCCAAATTCCGTATATATGTGTTAGTATACTGTAATGTTCTTTATCTTTCTGGCTTACTTCACTCTGTATAATGGGCTCCAGTTTCATCCATCTCATTAGAACTGATTCAAATGAATTCTTTTTAATGGCTGAGTAATATTCCATGGTGTATATGTACCACAGCTTCCTTATCCATTCATCTGTTGATGGGCATCTGGGTTGCTTCCATGTCCTGGCTATTATAAACAGTGCTGCGATGAACATTGGGGTGCACGTGTCTCTTTCAGATCTGGATTCCTCAGTGTGTATGCCTAGAAGTGGTATTGCTGGGTCATATGGCAGTTCTATTTCCAGTTTTTTAAGAAATCTCCACACTGTTTTCCATAGTGGCTGTACTAGTTTGCATTCCCACCAACAGTGTAAGAGGGTTCCCTTTTCTCCACACCCTCTCCAGCATTTATTGCTTGTAGACTTTTGGATAGCAGCCATCCTGACTGGCGTGTAATGGTACCTCATTGTGGTTTTGATTTGCATTTCTCTGATGATGAGTGATGTTGAGCATTTTTTCATGTGTTTGTTAGCCATCTGTATGTCTTCTTTGGAGAAATGTCTGTTTAGTTCTTTGGCCCATTTTTTGATTGGGTCGTTTATTTTTCTGGAATTGAGCTTCAGGAGTTGCTTGTATATTTTTGAGATTAATCCTTTGTCTGTTTCCTCATTTGTTATTATTTTCTCCCAATCTGAGGGCTGTCTT
The DNA here is from genome assembly GCF_963930625.1 of Muntiacus reevesi. Lineage (NCBI taxonomy): Eukaryota > Metazoa > Chordata > Mammalia > Artiodactyla > Cervidae > Muntiacus > Muntiacus reevesi. The sequence continues at coordinate 158,504,341 of NC_089250.1, read as the reverse complement.
TTCACCTTACTTATAGTTTCCTTTGTAGTGCAGAAGCTTTTAATTTTAAAATCTAAAGCAAAACTTAAAAATTACTAATTTAATGTTGGAGTATTTGCTATTTTAGGTTTTTGAACTTTCAGACTTATAAACTACGGATATTTAGGCTAGGACTCTAGTGCATGCGTGCATGCTCAGTCACTACAGTCGTGTCCGACTCTTTGTGATCCAATGGACCACAGCCGTCCAGGCTCCTCTGTCCGTGGGATTCTCCAACCAAGAATATTGGAGTGGGTTGCCATTTCCTCCTCCAGAGAATCTTCCCAACCCAAGAATCAAATCTGCCTCTCCTGCACTGCAGGCAGATTCTTTACTGCTGAGCCACTGGGGAAGCCTAGGATTATAGTAAAACACCCCATTTAAAATTCCATTTTTAATGAGGAAAAATACTAACAAAATAATGAGGCCTCATACTGACTGAGTGCTTACCATGTGCAAGGCACTGTTTGGTGCACTTTATATGCATTTAGGTCAATTAATCCTCACAAAATAGCTTATTATTATAATGCTTTTATTCTCCTTATTTAGCAGATGAGGAAACTAAAGCCCAGAGAAGTAAGCAATTTGTCTGAGTTTGTTTGTCTATTAAGTGAAGGCGCAAGAATGTGAATCAGATGGTCTAGCACTAAAACCCCTATTATTTTATTTACTTATTTTTTAAAATTCCATCTCATTTTTTATGACTGTTGGGTAAAAGCACAATAAAACAAGCCAAGGAAATTGACTTAACATTCTCTAGTTTGCTGCCATAATTAGCATCTATGTGGCATAGGAGCCTATGGTTCTCCAGCTTTTAGCCGATTGAATCCCACTAACGGTGAATATACTGTGACTCTGAGAACCTGCTTTCACCTGCCTTTGATGTAGTGAATGTCAGGATGCCTTTAGCCATTCAGAGCAGCATCTGGGGCTTGAAGAAGGATGAGTTTGGGGAGAAGGCGGTTTAGGGGAAATGTCAGTGCTTGTCTGGCAAGGTTTCTGAGAATAGCAGTTCACCAGCCACATTATGAACAAAGAAGACATGCTCAGGAACTGAGAAGACAGCCTGAGGGCTCACTCACCTTGATCTGTAACAGGAGGGAAACACTTACTCCTGTCTCAACACTGTTCTTATTCACAAAATGCTATTGCTTATAAAACACTTTGGTTTGAAACCCCACATTTTTCTACCCTGATAAAACAGGGGATAGGTCTCTAAAGCACAAGCAGAAAAATCTTTCTACTTTCCACTACAAAACAGATTTTCTCTTTACCTTTTCATGGTGATAAGCAAATGAAAAATATGGTCAGCTCAGATCTGGCACCACGTGCTTCATGACTCAAGTAAAATCAGATTTGGTATTTTGTAATGTATATTGATCTGCATGGAATTCCTGTGAGCTATCTATGCTTCAGTTCTGCTCTGTATGAATAATCAAATTTTAATAAAATAATTTTCATGTTCCAGGTAAACAGCAATATGTTTGACAGTAGCTATTAATTGGTTCAGCCTTCTCAGGGCATCTTAGAGGATGACATTTAAAATATATACACACAAAAATTTTTGCACTGGACTTATGCCTGGTACACAACATCTAATAACTGCATAACAAATGACCAAAAAAGCAAAACTGGATATAATTCAAAAGAACTGAAACAACCAGAATACAAATAGTTGGTTTAGTTATTTAAGCCCTTCAGCAACCCAGCTACTGTTCAGTACTCAGCACAGAAAGAATCTATTATTTACCAAAATGGCAGATGCATTTTTTTTGCTACATACTCAATGTTCTAATTTTTAGTTGACTGATCATGCTTCAAAAAATGACTTGCTAATTGAATTACACGGCAAAATGCTTTACTTACTGCTTTAAAAGATTTGTAGGATCCACAAGGATAAGCAATAAATGCATCAGGATTGAGAATGCTTTCAGCATAAAAGCGATGACTTCGGGCATGGTTGCAATCAAAGAAGGAAAACACTTCTGTGAAAACAATTTCCAATTAACTGGTAGCAATGAACTGATAACTGATAGTATGAAACATTTCCTAGAAAGAGTAATGTTAAATGATAGTTTCTTGACTTGGATCTGGGTCACCAGACCTTGTGTGTAGTCTTAGATATTGCACATTTATTAATATTACATATAATTTTCTTGTACCAAAAAATTCTTTGTGTGAGTCTAAAGGGACATTTAATGTAGATGACTGTGTTCTGATACTAATATCCCCAACACTTCCCAGATATCTGACATAGCACTTAAGAGTTTTAAGTATCACTGTGTACACAGTATCTTGGCCTTAGACCAATTAATTCTCTTGTCTCCCTGCTTCTGCAGGAATGACTGAGCTCCCTCCTATTCAGTCATAAAACAGCCAGCAAGGTTAACCAGTACACACCTTCAGCTGAGTTTCAAGATGTGACAGGTGGAAATGTATTGTAAAGAATGCTATAGACAAATTGGTTTTGTCATTGTCAGGCACAGCATTACTGCCACTAGTAGTTAGGATTACTGCAACAATTCACAAAAATTCTAAGTACATTTGTGTATTCTGAAATACACTCCAGTCATTTATGCTCTCTTTTCCTTACATAACAACATTTTTACTACATGGCATGGGCTATTCTTGTCATGACCTACATGACTTGGCTCACCTTTGAGTCACTAGATTTTGGTTTTGGTGTATGTGGCAAATCACTTATCTATAAATGTGGACTCCAAAGAGTCACTCCTTCCTAGATCCTCACCTCTTTGCAATATAATGTTACTACTCTTTCCATCAAGAGATGGAACTGACTTTTTGAAAAACCTTTCTGGATTACAGGCTAGCCTTGTGACTGCTTTGACTAATAGAATGTGGAGGAACTGACAGTGGGCAAGTATCAAGGCCTTGGTCTTCAGTGACCTTCCAGTATCTATTCTTGCTCTATTAGAACCCAGTCTCCATGTTAAGAAATTCAGGTGAACTGGCTGGGGAGAGAGGCTCCAAGGAAAACAGACCACTTAGAGAGGAGAGCTAGTACCAAGACACTACACGTGGAAGGCCATCTTGGACCTTCCCACCCAGCTTGGCCCAGCCCAGCCCAGCTCCCAGTTGGATGCAATCACGTGCATTCACCCAATGGACACAGAGCAAAGCAGAGCTCTGCCTGAAACTTGAGCCTCATAATCATGGGCAATAAACCATTGTTCTCTTAAGCCACTATGGTTTGTTATACAATAGATAACTGAAATCATTTCAGAAATGCAACACAGCAGTGATAAAGAATTGTCATCATTTTTTTTAAGGAGGACTTCTCTTATATCAGGTGTCTTTACATACAAATTTGTATTCATAGCTAATTGTGGTTTAGACAAGATGGTTCTTTAAGACATAGGGAACTATGAATTTTAAAAGTAAATGACTTCTTAGTAATAAATATAATGTAAAATAAAATATTTTGAAGCTGAAAAGTCATCTAAAGATATGAATGATAAATATGCTTTTAATCTAATAAAGTTGTAGGAATTATAGTATCTCAAAATGATAGCTTATGATAAATGTAGGCTTATTTTAATTTATTATTTTACAGAATTTCAAGTACTCAGTATATAACAATTAATACAGTTATGTCAAGGAGTCTTATGATCTATGTTTTATCCTAATAGAAATGATTTCAAACCATAATAAAACAAATAATGAGAAAGAAGTTTTATAATAGGTCTTTTTTGAAAGAATTTTGCTTACCAGCACTAGATAGAACTGGCTTTAATTCTCATTTTGAGTATCTATAGTTTTACCAGTTTTAAGCAGTCATTGCAAGTGGATATTTCTAGTTACATTTACTTTCAAAACAGATAGTAAAACTTTGTAACTTAGTGCTAGTGAAGAGGAAATTCAAGCTACTCTCAATGCAGTGATCTGTGCTTTTTTTCCTCTACAACTGCCAGATGGAAAATAGAATAATTACATCATCTAGATATTCTGACCACATGGGATCAGGCAGTGGGATATTTAGAATCATCCAAAAATTTACTATCATGTCATCATACATTATATTACTGGGCTTTATCATATATTATGGATGATACAAATCATTATTTACATGATAATGATATAGAGATAGGGAGGAATGGAACTCCCAAATAATAACTTTCTGGTGTCGTATAAACTGCCTTATTATTATTATTGGAAACTGCTATAAAGGGCTAAATTCTATTTGTTTAATTTGTGATTAAATTAACTTGTGATCCAGGGTGAGTCTGTCAAAAAGCAAATCAAATCATGTACTTCGTCTGCTCAAAATCCTCCCATGGCTCCCATCCCCCTTAAGCAAAAGCTGAAGTCTTTGCAACAGTCCATAAGACCCTACATTATCTCCCCCTGCCCTGTTCCTTCTCTAACCTCATGCCCTGCTACTCTCCTCTCTTTTATTTCACTCTGGCCACAATAGGCTCCTCGCTGCCATGAAACTCACAGGCTCCTGCCCCAGGCCCTTTGTACTTGTCATTCCCACCCCACAGCCTGGAATGCCTTTCGCCCAGGTACCTGCATGGCTAACTCCTTCAGGTCATCTTTTCAGTAAGGACTTCCTGTCCACCCTATCAAAAATCTCCTTCCCCTAGGTCACCCACACTGTCACCAACACATCATATTCCCATTACATGCTTTGTTTTGTCTCCTTAGCACTTATTCTATTACTGTTTTTCTAGCAAAGTAGGGTATTAGCTCCTACTAATTTTTGTCTTTTGTATGCATTCCTACATCTGCTATTCCTAGAATAATGCCTGGCACATAGTAAGCACTCAAAACAAACCTATTGGATGACTACATCCTCCCTGTTCATACTGAGTGAGACATTCTGTTAGACCCTGGGGTTACAGACTTAACTAAAACATGGACCCTGGCCTTGCAGACCTCACAACTGCTAGGAACTTCATACATGCTATTGTGTTTTGGACTAAAATATATTTTTACATTATATTATATTCAAAAGCATATTCTATCCAAGAAGGGTGCTCAATGAGTTTATAACTGCAGTTTAGAAAGTATTTACCTTCCTTGTAAATATTGAGATCAAATTTAAATAAAGGTGTAATTAAATCTTCACATCCTGGCATGTGCTTCCCTCCATTTGGGTAAAAGTCAAGGTGACCACAAGCATTAATAGTTCCAGCACCTGAAATTTAAAAAAGCAAGATGCATGCTTCTAAAACTCTCCTCCATCTTTCAGTGCACTTTCGATTTGTGTTAAAAACTTACCAAGCTCAAAGAAGAGGCGAACTGCATTTGTATGGATAACGTCAACAAAGTTGGCGTCTGAGGGATCCAGCCTGACTTCATTTGGAGTGTCATGGAAACACGGCCCTGCTGGGTCCAACCCTAGGAAAAAGCATAATGTGTATTAAACTAAGACATATAAAAGTACACTGACAGTGTTGCTATTTTGGAAGGATAGATGGTGAAGGCAAAGTATTCTTTCCTATATGATTTATGTAGGTCAAACACCACTCAGCCTGAAGGACAGATACATAAACTGTAGGATGTGTTTATATTTATAAATGCAGGATCTGTATATACTGCAATGTCGGATTCCTACACACAAGCAAGGCTGTGTCTGGACAATACCAAACCAGTTAACAAAGTCAGAAAAGTCAAAGCAGCTACTCTAGGGTCTGTACATGGAATATCATACAGACAACTAAGGTTATGGATTGCAGACCACCTTAAAAGCAACATTTATATGTAAAAAAATAAAAAATAAAAGCCAAGAACCCTTTAAAATGTAAAGATGAATCACAAAGCAACACAGTTAAAATAATAGAATCATAGTCCTCAGTTAAGGCTCACTTAGTTCCATTCATTGTATTACAAACAAAAGCCTGAAGTCCAAAAAAGTGAAGGGGCTTGACAAGGCCATCATACGTTAGATGCAAAATGAACCATCATATATTAGATGCAAAATGGTGGTCAGACTTCAGTCCATTGTCTCCCATTCAAATGTCTACTAAAGCAAAGGTTAAGATATCTAAGGTCTCAGATCTGAAAGAGACACGTGCACCCCAATGTTCATCGCAGCACTGTTTATAATAGCCAGGACATGGAAGCAGCCTAGATGCCCATCCGCAGATGAATGGATAAGGAAGCTGTGGTACATATACACCATGGAATATTACTCAGCCGTTAAAAAGAATTCATTTGAATCAGTTCTAATAAGATGGACGAAACTGGAGCCCATTATACAGAGTGAAGTAAGCCAGAAAGATAAAGAACATTACAGCATACTAACACATATATACGGAATTTAGAAAGATGGTAACGATAACCCTATATGCAAAACAGAAAAAGAAACACAGAAGTACAGAACAGACTTTTGAACTCCGTGGGAGAAGGTGAGGGTGGGATGTTTCAAAAGAACAGCATGTATATTATCTATGGTGAATCAGATCACTAGCCCAGGTGGGATGCAAGAGACGAGTGCTCGGGCCTGGTGCACTGGGAGGACCCAGAGGAGTCGGGTGGAGAGGGAGGTGGGAGGGGGGATCGGGATGGGGAATACGTGTAACTCAATGGCTGATTCGTGTCAACGTATGACAAAACCCACTGAAATGTTGTGAAGCAATTGGCCTCCAACTAATAAAATAAAATTTAAAAAAAAAAAAAAAAGATATCTAAGGTCTCTAAAATGTTATGATTGTTCACATAACTCTTCATTTACATATTTGACGATTATTTATCAAGCACTTATTATGTGCCAGCAACAGGGTTTTGCAACTGGATACAAGGAATAAGGTCCTCAAGGACCTTTCTGTTTGGAGGGGAAGGTACCGCAATTCAATGTGCTCAGTGCTGAGACAGGTGAGCGCAGGTGTTATGCAATACAGAGAAACAACAGGCAACCCAGTCTTGGGAAACCGGGACGTGCTTCTGCTAGAGATGAGAAATGCAAGCAGAGATCTGAGGGAGTGGAAGAGTCAGCCAGGGTGAAGATGAGGTCAGTAGCATCCTGGGAAGAGGACAGAGAGTATAGGTGGCCATCAGGCGAGAGGGTTAATCACATTTGGGAAACTGCAACTAGCTTTCAAGGGCCGGTGCATAGGATTTTAGAATTTGGTGAGAGATGAAGACAGCATTGTAGTCAGGAACCAGATGTAATTAGCTGAGCCACGATGAGTTTGGACATGATCTGGTTGTCTATGGGCAGCTCTTACAAGTTTGCCAAAAGGGAGGTTTACAGTTAGATTTGTATTTTAGCAAAGCCTCTTTGCTGTGAAGTGGAATCTGGGGCTCAGAGCGGAGGGGACTCAGAGCTGAGCTGTATCTGACCCCTTGGGAAATGCAGCAGGAGTGACCGATGAATGTGCCACAGCTGTGGGGTGTTTATTACCTCGGCATGATAGACTGTTAAATGATTCCATTTTTGTTTTTATTTTTCTGAATCATATAATCGTGAGAAAGAAATGATAGAATGAGAGGAGGCAAGGAGAGGAGAGAAGAGGGGGCCTAGATAGAACTTGAAGAACACCAACATGTAAGGAAAGGTGAAAGAAAAGGAACCTGCGAGGGAGCCTGGAAAGAAACTATAGACAAGAACAAAGACAACCAAGGAGATGCAAGATGGGGAACCACAGGAGCCAAAAGAGGGTGTTCCAACAGCGAGGAGGGGTTAGCATGTCAAATTCTGCAGAGGGGCCAAGGAAAGTAAAGATGGGAAAGGCCTGGAAGAGTCCCACTAAGAAGCCATTGGTGGTCATAGTGGTTTTGCGAGCAGGACTGGGGAAGAAACCAGACTGCAGTGGGTTGAGGAGAGCACAGCCCTCAAGGAAACAAGGCCACTTCCTTTTAGAGGAGTTGGAACCTGAGTGACGCAAGCAAGGGTATTGGTGAGAAGAGGCTGTGGCCTAAGCAGGAACCGGGACACATCAGTTTTTTTTTTTTTTGACATGTCAGTTCTAATAGAATTAGGGAAAAGAGCTTGACAAGATGGGAGGAAAAGCAGACAAATGACAGTCAGGTCCCCAAAGCTGGCAAGAGACGCAGAGCACAGGTGAAAAATAAAATTAGACAGAGGGCCAATGACGTAAACCAACAGGCATTTGTGCAAAATATCCAAGCTTAAAAGAAAGCTGCCCAAGTATTTGTCTCACAATTAATCTTCAACTCTAGGGAGAATTGTTTATGCTAATGTACAATTGCTAATTAGATACAATCTTCTGATGATGTCGGGAGCTCAGTAGAGATGTATCCAAATATAGCAGGTACACCTCAGATGATGTTGATGTGAGGACAAGGCAACCAGATATGTTTTTCTAAAAAAGACAACTAGTGTTTTCAAGATGCAGGGAAGAGAGAATCTTGGATCTGTGGTTCTAAAAGATCTCAGGAGGAAGATCAACAGAGGGGAGAACTAGAAGGTTCAACCTCTTAATTGATCTGAGCTGGGGAGGCATGACCCCTATTGCATGAATGAAAACTTCACCCTTTGGAAGCTGAGTTTGTTAATATGTATGTATTTGGATGCATGAGTGTATCAGCATAGAGAATAACCTCTTCTCCAATAGGAAAACACTGATGTTATTTATAGATAAAAGGAAAACAAAACCTTGACTGAGTAACCCCCATGCTATAGTCATCTATGATAACTGCCTACCAGTTATAGAGAATTACCAGAGACACAGAAACTTATGCATGTCCTAAAATCTACCATATTTTGTTTTTAACTGGTTTTATTATAAAGCCAACATTTTTTTTTTGAAATCTCGGTTCTTTTGTTATCCAAGGAACGTGATTATTCAAAGACTAACCACCTAGAAGGAATATAGACTGCAACATCCAAATTATGTAGATCCTTCAGATGTTTAGAGAGCCTTTAAAAACCTATTATTGTCTATTTATTCAATAGGATAATTCACTTGGCAGGAAACCCTGAAGTTAAAAATTATCCGAGTTGTGAAATAAGAATTCAGGGAAACAAAATCTCCATAAATTTATTGCAACCTAGTGTGAATTTCTGACACATTTATGGCAATGTTCTTCCTTTTAATTTACAGCTGAAATGCTCCCCTAGGCTGTTAGGCCCCATGAGATTCCATTCGTACATGTTGGACCCATTTCTTCCATTCTCTGGCAAAGATTTTTGCTACACAACAACTTTGGAGCCGACTCATTGGGAAAGACCCTGATGCTGGGAAAGATTATTATTGTGAGGGCAGGAGGAGGAGAAGGGGTGGCAGAAGATGAGATGGTTGGATGGCATCACCGACTTAATGGACATAAGTCTGAGCAAACTCTGGGAGATGGTGAAGGACAGGGAAGAGTGGTGTGTTGCAGTCCATGGGGTTGCAAACAGTCGGACACAACTTAGTGACTGAATAAAGAACAACAACTTCAGGGTAAATATACAAATTTTAATATTCTATGTAGAAATGGTAGTGGTGGGCCAGGGCTGGAGTTGGAATCAGAGATCTGGGAAAAAGAGGAGACTTTCAGCAGGAAAAGCCTGTTATACTATGAGACTGCAGAGGCAATATATTAAAACTTTAAACCCAATTTAGGATTTGGAAAAAATATTTTAAATTTAAATCTGAAATTAAAGCACGTGTGTGTGTGTATGTGTATGTGTGTGTTTGTGTGTGTGTGTGTGTGTGTGTACACCAGAGCTGCAATGTATTGTTTCAATGAACACAAAGTGTATACCTACTATGTGCCAGAACTGGGATGGGAGTGCAGTAAGGAAGTCTTTCTAAGTAGTTCAGAGTCTACTGAACATAACAGGTACATGAATAATTAATTAGACTTTGTGATACAACATTTGTATCTTCATATATAATAAAGGCATATTTCAAAGAGTGTGGAAAGCAGAAAATTAACTTTGTCTGAGGAAGAAATATCTGAGAAAATTCTCAAAGGATGACCAGTGGGTGTTTAGGGTGAGGGGGAACAGGACTTGCAAAGGCACAGAATCATGAAAATGTGTGAAGAAACATTAAACATTCATACAACAAGTTCAGATGCTTTAGACAATGAAAAGTCTCAAGCAGTGGAGTGGCACAGCCCGTGTTTAGAAAGATAATGACACTGGCAATACCTGTGTAAGACTGGAGTACCAGCCTGTTCTGAGGAGTGTCCAACTCTTTGCAACCTCATGGACTGTAATCCATCAGGCTCCTCTGTCCATGGGATTCTCCCAGCAAGAATACTGGAGTGGGTTGCCATTTCCTACTCCAGGGGATCCTCCTGAACCAGGAATCGAACCCACATTGTATATTTTTTATTGGCAGGCAGAACCAGGCAGGGCACCAGCCATGAATGGCAAACACTCAGGAGATGGAGAGGGCCTGAGCTGGGACAGTGACTGGGCCACAAAGAGGCACAACACAGATGTAGGAGAAGATTGAAGGATGGAGGAGATAAGGGGTTTGATGACTGACTGTTGGTGGGGGATACAGAGAAGGGAAGGGCCAGCCCAACTTACCAGTAATGGAGCTGATATTTTGATTTCTAGTCAATGGACTCAAGTATGTTTGGAAGTCAAGAGTACAGGGAAGGGATGCAATTAAATATCATTCCCAACAACTTGTTCATAGGACTCACTTTGCAACTTGTTTTCAGGTTTAACATTATACTCAGGGACAATATTCAACTTTATGTGCTGCTGAAGCAGGCACACTCAGGAACAACATTCAAAAGTTTAGCAACTGGAAGAGCATGGGCCTTAAACAAAACAGTCCAGCATTACAGCTACACTGGGTGAGCAGGGCCATCGAGGAGTTTCTGTCTCAGTGTCTGTAGAAGCCATTATGGAATCGCAAAGCATGGAATGTGTCATCCTTCAGTCGACCATCCCCGACAGGTGGATGATCACAGGTCCCATTCCTCTGTCACCACAGATAATGCTACGGTGAACACTCTTGAAAATGGATTCACACACTCACCCTTTGGAAGCATTTCATGTTTTAGTTCAGGGAAGGTCACATTTTCTCTTGTCTTCCATTTGCTTCTGTGACCTCCTTGGTGTTCAGATATTTGATACTTTGTACACAAACAAAGACGTAAGTAAACAAACCCAAGGACCATCCGCAGGGCAGGCTTACCAGTTATCCTTCCCAGGCCTGGCGTCCTTGACCCAGCTTCCCCAGCCAGATGAGCTCCCAAGCTGTGGCCAATCAAGTGTACTTTAGAAGCGGAATATCCAAATTTTTTCTGAGAGGATATTTTAAAAGGAAAACAGAACAAGCATTATTATTTTTTTTTTTTAAAGCAGGTGGAATGGCTGAAACTGGCTTAAAATGAAAAAGGAGCTGACATGTTTCTCCCTCTCCCCCCCAGGATGGGGAGACTGGTAAAACGACAAAGCAACCCCATGTCCACCTCCATCCTTATCCAGCTGAGGGAGAGAACATCAGGTGGGCCGGAGGAATACCTTCTGTCGGCGCTTTCTCCCTGTGCTAGAGGGCCTCGCAGTTCTTGGGAACAGGAAGGAGACCAGCCCAGTGACCCTTCTGTAGCTTCCAGTCCATGTTCATCCTTCCTGAGGCCCAAACCATCCCGCACACCCCCACACGGGCTAAAGGCAGCTCACGCCCAGGAGGGGTAAACGATTCACTGAACATTTAAGTCAGCCAACACGTTCCCCTTCAGTTCAGCAAAATCTCCTCCGACTTTTTTTATGCGCCTTTACGAGCCCATAGCTGAGGCCCCAAGATCAAGGAAGAAATTCGCGAAAGCTTAGTTGGACCTGGGTTTTCTCTGAAGGGGAGACGAATCCGTTTCCATCCTTTGCGGACAGACACACTCGAGTTCCCCCTTGTAGTCTGGCCTCCCCTCAGGAGCCGGAAGAGTGGATGGAGAAGAGGGAGGGCAGCCTGAGTATCGGCTCCCGGACTCTGCTCCGGCCCGAGTCCTGACTGGGCTCAGGGCTGGGCCCGCTCTCCTGACCGGCCCTCCGAGTGAGCCGCAGCGCCCGCCAGTCCCCTCCCGCCGCCTGGTGTTCTCCCCCAGTCCTGTCCCCCACTCCGTCAGGGCGGAAACGCTGCCTCGCTCGCTCACCGTGTCCCTCCAGCGCCGAGAACGAGCCCGGCCCACAGCAAGTGCGGAGTGAAGTGTTTGTTGACTGTAAGGAGTGAAATCTTAAGAATCTGAAAGGGTCATAAACCTTCAGATTTCTTTACTTCCCCGCATTGCATGGTGGGAAACTACTTTCTATCGTGGTGGCGCATTTGGAGATTTATAAATGTCTCAGATTATAGCCCTCATAAATAGCAAAGCCTATTTTATTCTCCTTGAAAAGGTGTAGGTTCAAGAGTTGTGCCTGGACTGGCCGAGGGACCTATTTCACTGCCATAGAACCCAGTTTCTGTGGGGAAAACGCACTTCACATTCTGCCCAGATAGCGCCCATAACGCAGAAACGGTTTCTTCTCTATCGTTAAGGACGGGTTTACCTTGTGCTAAAAGGAACCGCGATGGTCCTCCAGGCCGACGCAGGCGGCGCCCCTGAGGGGCGGGGATGGGTTTGGTGAGGAGCCGGTGAAGACACACTGCCCCCAAGTGGCGATTTGTAGAACTACAGGCACTTCTTTCACCAGAAGGAACCTAACATTCCCTTTTTGGCTACCATACCCCAACGCTTATTATTTCGCATGTTCGGTACTTGTGTAAACTAATAAAAAAGTACATAGAATTGCCCCCAAATTCTTGGTGTTATGATACAAAGCTGGCTCAATGTAATGTTAAAGCAATCAACTGTTCTTACCACAAGAACATCAATAAAATAAGCCACCTCGGCACCAACAACCCGGAGATTGTTTACAGCGTGGATATATTGCAGTGAACCGTTAATCCAGTCTAAATTAATGCAGTTCACATCTTCGACTTTTAGCAATACCTAAAAAGATTTATTGTAAGTATTAAAAATAAGAATTAAAGGAAACCAGAGTGCCCAAACAACTGGTTCTACAACAAGAAATAACATCTGCAAGTATTGTGCTTGGCCCTGTCATAACACTTGTACATATATTAACTTATTTGATATTCACTTAAAGATAAGCAAACCTAGGCAAATATAGGTTAATTAACTTGCCCATGACCACAGAGCTAGTCAATAGAACCATAATATTCCAGACAGCCTGACTCTACCACACTATATGGCTTGTAAATAATTAATTGCTTACTACGTTAGCAGTCTATTAATCTTGAGTAGAAGAGAGGAAAATTAATTTCCTGGAGTGAACTTGGAAATGTTTTCCTTAAATTAAATGAGAAATTTATCATACCATTCAATCTTTTGTCAAAGATGAGAATTTACTAAGAATAATTATAAAAATCTACTATCATAATCTGTGCAATTCATAACCAGTGAAAATAAATGGGAAATGGGTAATTCATTTGGGTCTTGGAATATGGTTAATGTGAATAACTGAATGGAGAATTTCCATGAATACACGTTAGTACCTTGCAAAGTACATTCACATTAAACATAAAGCTTTAATACACTATAAAGAAGAGATTATTCACATCATACATTGCACATGTCTTGCTGCCATTTGCCGTCTGATTTCCATCCAGGTATGTTGATACGTGTGATCTTGTCTGTTGAGAAGTGTGAGGCTTGGATAGTTAAATAATTAACTGCACTGACTTCCTATTTCAGGTGAAAAGAAATTAAGGTAAAATAATTGAAAATTATTTAACATTTAGTAGAAATATTCTAAATTTGCTAAGAAGTTTTCCTCTAACTTTGACTTTAACAACCATCTTTAATACATTTTTATCAAAGAAATAGTTACTGCTACATATTGCAAAAGTACCAAGGAATTATTAATGCATTACAAAATGCAACATACAAATTTTATCACATGGAAAAGAAATCAAAATGTTTGGTTTCAAGGTAATGCTTGTCAGAATTTCAGTAAGCCTTACTTTTGTACAGAATTTTTCAGTTGTCAACGTAACTCGTGAGAATTACCTTATCCAAGGCTTAGATGCATATTCCAAAGGTGACAAGATAAGATTGTCCACCACACTTTATGAACGAGGAGTAGAGGTTAGATCCTTATCACATGAAATACAACAGCATATTTAAGATATTTTACGTGATGGTGTTAAGTATTGTTTTGTATTTCTTGTACTTTATTAGATGGTTTTTATGACAAAATTCTTGAGGCTTTAGAATACTATTAATTTAAGTAATTTTGTTATTAAGAGAAAAATTATAAGTCAAAAGTATAAGCAGTTAAGTAGAGAAAAAATAAAAGGTCAAATCAGCAAATAGCAAGTTTGACAATGGTAATCTTAAACTAAAAAGCAACAAATTTAGATACTCATGAAACTGAAATGAATGGCTGATTACTAGCTACCTGTGTTTAACGGTATATACGATTAATCATACGACCTACTAAAGTTTCTCCAAGACTGTGAACAAACAATTAAGAGAATCCCAAGCTGGCTTACAAATGGCAATAATTATAATACAGGTAAAACTCCTATCTATCTAGATTATAGGTACTCTGTGAAAGAGTGAAAGTGTTGGTTACTCAGTCGTTTCCGACTCTATGCAACCCCATGGACTGAAGCTCACCAGGCTCCTCTGTCCATGGGATCCTCCAGGCAAGAATACTGGAGTGGAGAGCCATTCCCTTCTTCAGGGGATCTTCCTGACCCAGAGATTGAACCCAGGTCTCTTGCATTGCAGGCAGATTTTTTACCCTCTGAGCCACCAGGGAAGCCCTGTGGGTTCTCTGTAGAGTAGCTCATTTGGCCTTCTCAATGCTGTGACGTAGGTACGAACTTTACAGGTTAGGAAGGGGTGTAATGAGAAAGGAAGTCACTTGTCCAAAAGTACTGCAGCTGATGAATCCTGGAGAAGGATTCAAACCCACATGGCCTCTCTCTAAAGCCATGCACTTCACCACCGGGCTTTCAAGTTGTGATCTGATCATAGTGCTTTCTCCTGATGGGATGCATACCAGCTGAAGAATTTGTGATGTAGATAATAAAATCTATTGTATTGGGGCTTTTCAGCAAGCACTTCTCTGTTAAATAATCAAATCCAAGTGCAAAGACGTTTGTATATCTATGTATTTAAAAGAACTCAACGCCCATTCCAACTCTGGCTGGAGCCCCTTAAACACCTACTGTATTCCTGTTTCTACACCAAAAAAAAAAAAAAAAAAAACTATTTAGGAAACGTCATTTAGTAGAAAAAGTACGTATAGTTTTCCACTGTCATGAGAATAGTTTGAAGAAGTGGGACCTCGAACAAGCCTCAGAATGGCAATCTGACAAGTATTATGGTATCCAAGCATTCTCTGTTGTCACAAAAGTCATTAAGGATTTATTAAGGTAGGAAAAGGCAACAAAACAACTTTGTTCACTGTGCATTCAATCTAGCACACCACTCTAAAATGATACACTAACTTAGGAAATGGGAAACTCCCAAACAACATCATGGAATCAAAAGGACAGAATTCCACAAGGACAGAAACTTGGATCCCACAAGGGACAGAAACTAAAAAGGGTGTCAGGACAGAACAGGTTATCTAGAGGTAAGAGTAGAGTATTGATGTCTAGCTGGGTGCTGGGGTGTTTTCTCTTAACATTCTTATTTTTGAGTGGTCATGGAGCCTAACTGACATAGAATTAACCCATCCTATAAGTGAGGCAAAAATAGTCACCAGTTAGGCATGTTCTAGCCTTGACAAAAGCTGCAGGCACAGGAACCATTGTAATTACGCAACCATGCATCACGACTAGCAATGGCAATGAGTCACTTAAGGTTAAGAAGTCACGGATACTATACTCTCATGATTTAAAAAATAAAAAAAGAAAGAAAGAAAGAAAAAAAGAAGTCACAGATTGATGGGGAAAAAAGTTGGTTTTATTCTTCCAGGAAGGTAGCTGAGACCTATGCCTCAGAAGACCATTTACATCAACAAATTGATTCTTGACAATTCACCAATTGCTAAGCCTTGATTACTAGTTCCTTATTTGGTAATTCCCCAATTGCTAAGTCTCAATTGCTAAGCTACTGCATGATTTACTTCTTTCTCATAAACAAAGGTAATCAAATTTATACAGTATAGCATATGAATCAAACCTGTGATGATCCTTGCTTTTAGCATCACACCATGACTCAGTCTACAACCTAGCTGTTATTAAAAACCACATTAACAACAAACCCTCAGGTGTCTATCTATTGCAAAATTCGGGTACAGATCTGTGTTGTCACACATGATTCTTTCCAAATGGAAGGGAGTGGGAAAGATGTGGAAAGCACTGTTTTTATGGCCCTTTTCTTAGGAAAATATTCGGTTTTCTGATGTTCTCTCCACTGCCCATTGGGCTCAGCCTTGCCTGAAGACTGGTCTTCATCACCTTCTGTTTTACTGCCTGTGCTCTACAAAGTTCTAGTGCATGTCTCTGTCCAGAAGGATAACGGATCAGCAAGTCCTATGAGGGCTGAGGGTCAACATCAGGGGATACAGTTAGTCCTGAGCAGAAAAATTCACCCTGAAAGTCCCAAATGGATAGAGGTGCCTCCAAACATTTGTATTACATTTTTTAAAAACGTGGTAACATACACATAACATAAAATTACTGTTTCATCCATCATTAAGAGCAAAATTCACTTGCACTGTCATTCACATTACTGTGCAAGCAATACCACCATTCCAGAACATTTTCATCATCTCGGACTGAAACTCTGTACCCATTAAACAGTAACTCCCATCACCGCCTCCCCCAGCCCCTGGTAACTATTGATATTCTACTTTCTGTCTCTCTGAATTTGACTATTCTTGGTATGTTATGTAACTGGAATCATATATTTGTCCTTTTGTGTCTGGCATATTCAATTTAGCAAAACGCTTGCAAGATATTGTACCATCTATTAGAATTTCATTTCCTTTCTACAGCTGGGTAATACTTTTCCCTCTCCTTTTTGACAGTTATAGAAATCAAACTTTTGAAGACATTTTCTTTATAAGTTTCTCTGTACTCAAATTAAAGTCTTGTCTTTTCTTCTTTGTTCTCACTAGAGCCGTAATCTATAGAGCAGATGGTATATTTCAGTAAAGAGTTATGTGTACATATGTATGTGTAAGTCTGGTAAGAAGATAGCCATGTTTGCAGGGTGTGAAGGCCTAGAAGGCGGCTGTCTTGGCTGGTGAGACCTGCCCTGCATGTAACGGGTCTGGTGGAAAGCAAGCCCCAAGGTTATAGATGCAGGTAAAGACTGGAGATGATTTTTGCTCCTTCCCTGGCTCCTTTCCCACCTGCCCCCTAAATATAGACGCTCCACCTGGGTCTCGTATCATGCTTTGTTCTCTCCCCTGAGATCTCATGCACTCTTGAGTTTCAACTCTCACCTCTGCGTAAAAGATTTTGAATGTATTTCTGCAGCTCCAGACAACCTGCCAAGTTGTACGACTAACATCTCCAATAGTCTAAACCAACTTCATTTGTCAAAAATTGAACTCTTTCTTTTGCCCTAAATTTTTCAGACAAGAGGGTCATTTTTCTTCCTATCATGCATATGTGAAATCTCAGGACAGCTGATGATGTTTAACATGTCAGTTTTTTGTTAAAGTACTCACTCTCATTACTCTGGCTCTGGTTAGTTCCCGTGTCTGATCCAAATCGCACGAGAGCTTTATTCAGTGCTGTCAAACAGAACTCTCTGTGATGATGGAAATGTCCTATATTTGTGCCGTTCAACACAGTAGCCACTGGTCATGTGTGGCTCTTGAGCACTTGAAATGTGGTTGGCGTAGCTGAAGAACTGAATTTTTAGCTTTATTTCAAGAGCCACATGTGGCTGGTGACTAGATAGCACGGGACTAAACCGGCTGGCAGTGCCTCCTTCTCCCCAGCCCCCAATCCCTGCTCTCTCAGCTCCAAGCCAGAAAGTACACTGCAGCTAGAATAAAGGTCCTAGAGCCTCCTAAAAACTCACAGTGGGTCCTCATGGCTCCCAGGGTAATAGCCCATCTCCCCAGGAAGGAATTATACAAATTGTTTCTAAAACTGTGTTTCTAACCCACTCCACATTTGAAGACTTCCTCTCTGCCTTGTCTAACCCAACATTGTGTCATTTATCAAACACTCCCTCTTGTCTCTCGTGTGTGTGTGCGTGCGTGCGTTCACACCATTTCCCTGTCTGCATTTGAAAACCCTGCCCTTCCTTCAGGACACACCTCAAACCCTCCTAAAAGTCTTTCCTGGTTCCCATCCCCACCTAATCCCTTCCTCTCTCTGTTCCCAAAGTCTTTGATCTGTTACCTTACATCACTGTGTGTGTGTGTGTGTGTGTGTGTGTGTGTGTGTGTGTGTGCGCGCGCATTCACACCATTTCCCTGTCTTTGCATTTGAAAACCCTGCCTTTCCTTCAGGACACACCTCAAACCCTCCTAAAAGTCTTTCCTGGTTCCCATCCCCACGTAATCCCTTCCTCTCTCTGTTCCCAAAGTCTTTGATCTGTTACCTTACATCACAGACCAAAATCATGCTGCAACAAAGCTATTAGGTTACATATCTCATTTCTCCTAGTGTAGTAAATTTAAGACACTGTCTTGTTTATTCAATTTAGTACATAATAGGTATTGTTGCTTCTTCAGTCTTACAATGTGGAAGGTTCTCAATTAATATATTAACTGAACGAAATATCAAATTTATCCCATATGAAACACATATTCAGAGCAATCTTTGTTTTTAAATAACAGGGCAAATAATGAGAGAAATATCTGGCTCACAACACTAAAAAAAAATGTTTCCCTTTAACTCAAGAGTTTCTACCAGAATAGGTTATCTATGGTTTCTGTGCTTGGAGTAACATCTATTTTAGAATAATACGTGTGTGAAGGCAGCGGGTTAACTTACCTGATGGACTTTGGGATTCTGTCTAGTGTAGAGCAGAAAGCGAGTGTTTATCTTTTCTGGAGACCAGGGTAACCCTGCAAACTGTCTTGAGAAGGTCCCAGTCCATGGCAGACCATCTTTAAAGCATCCTACCCTTTCATAGCAAACTTCTTCCCCTGCAGCTAAAAGATAGAGTGTTAGTATTATAGGAACCAGGCCCAGAGAACGGCTGTGTTTCACACTAAGAGGGTTTATTGAAATTAGTCTTTAAACAAGTGTGACTCAGGGAGAGTCTTTTCAAAAAAAATGCTCTCCCTTCCGCTTCCCCTCCCATCCCTTCTCCATCTCACGGCCATGACCATACAGACTAAAGCACCGCAGATGAGAGTGTAGGAGATCTGATATGATACATCCCTGACTTTGGATAATTATGTTACCTTTTTTAGTCTCGGTTTCCTTCTCTGTAAAATGGAGATAATTCCACTTACCTTACAGCCTGGTTATGAAGATTAAATGAACCATTACACAGGATAGTCCTCGTTAAAATGGGCCAGAGACATAAGATTGGATACTGTGTCTTCCCTGAGGGTCTTCTTTTTCTTATAAGACATATAACTCTTGATGAAAGGTATCTTTGTGTCTCCAGAGCCTAGTACCATGCCTGGCACACAGCAGGAGTCTGAAAAATGTTTCAGAGTGTATGCCTACGTGCTAAGTTGCTTCAGTTGTGTCTGATTGTTTGAGATCATATAGACTGTAGTTAGTCAGGCTTCTCTGTCCATGGGATTCTCCAGACAAGAATACTGGAGTGGGATACCATGCCCTCCTCCAGGGGATCTTCCCCACCAGGAATCAAACCTGTGGCTCTTATCTGCATTGGCAGGTGGATTATTTACCACTAGCACCACTTAAGAATCCCTTCAGAGAGTATAAATGAGAGCAAAGTTTCATTCAATTTTAACTGTTTCTTCTTTCTGGAGCTCACTTTACTCATCTTTAAAATGAGAGGTTTGGGGAAAACTAGGTCTTGATCATTTCTTTCATTCATTGACTTTAGTTCATTTTTTACTATGACCTTACACTTTCATTTATAGATGAACACAAAAACTAAAAGCTGGTTCTTTGAAAAGGTAAAATTGACCAGCCTTCAGCCAGACTCACCAAGAAAGAAAGAGAGGACACAAAAACATAAATCAGAATGGAAAGAGAAGCCAGTACTGACACTGTTGAAATACAGAGGATCATAAGAAACTACTATAAACAATTATATGCTAACAAATTGGACAACCTAGAAGAAATGGATAAATTTCTAGGAACACAAACCTATAAAGACTGAGTCATGATAAAATAGAATATCTGGACAGATCAATTACTAAGGAGATTGAATCAGTGGTCAAAAAGCTCCCAGTAAACAAAAGGACAAGATGACTCCACTGGTGAATTCTATCACACATTCAAAGAAGAAGTAACAGCAGTCCTTCTCAAACTCATCCAAAAAATAGCAGAGAAGAGAACTCTTCCAATTCATTATACGAGGCCAGTAATACCCTGAATATCAAAATTAGACAAGAATGCCACAAGAAAAGAAACTTAAGGGCTATTATTTCTGATTGACATCAATGCAAAAATTCTCAACAAAATTTTAGCAAACAGAATTCAATAATACATGAAAAAGATCATACATGTCCTGTGTCTCTTACATCTCCTGCTTTGATAGGTAGGTTCTTTACCACTGGTGCCCCCTGGGAGCCCATACCTCAACACAATAAAGGCCATATATGTCAGGCCCACAGCTTAATCATCAGGGAAATACAAATCAAAACCTCAATGAAGTATCACCTCAGACCTGTTAGAATGGCTGTTATAAACAAAATAACCAGTGTTGGCATCATGTGGAGAAAAGGCAAACTTTATGCACCGTTGGTGGGAATATAAATGAGTATAGCCATTTATATTGATACTATATATATGATATATATATGAGTATATTATATATTATATAATATTATATATTGATATTATATATAAGATATATTTATACTATATATATGAGTAAAGCCATTATAGGTTTCACTGGTGGCTCAGTGGTAAAGAATCTGCCTGCAATTCA
Organism: Muntiacus reevesi; assembly: GCF_963930625.1. NCBI lineage: Eukaryota > Metazoa > Chordata > Mammalia > Artiodactyla > Cervidae > Muntiacus > Muntiacus reevesi. Next base: position 158,483,377 of record NC_089250.1, on the reverse strand, counting down.
GGAGACACAGGTTTGATCCCTGGGTCGGGAAGATCCCCTGGAAAAGGAAATGGTAACCCACTCCAATATTCTTGCCTGGGAAATGCCATGGACAGAGAAGCCTGGTGGGCTATAGTCCTTGGTGTAGCAAGAATCAGACACAACAAAGCGACTAAATCACCACCACAGCCATTATAGAGAGTAGTATGGAGACTCCTCAAATAAATAAACAAAACTATCATATGATCCAGCAAGTTCCTTTCCGGGTATTTATCTGAAGAAAATAAGAACACGAACCTCAGAAGACACATGCACACCCATGTTCATTTTAGTATTATTTATAATAGCAAAAGGAGAGAAGTCATCTAAGTTTCCATCAGCTGGTGAATAGAAACTGTAGAACATACATTTATACATTTGAACATTATTCAGCCATTAAAAAATGAAATCTTGCAATTTGCAACAACATGAATGGACCTCGAGGGTATTGTGCTAAATGAAACAAATCAGATAACGATGATATATCAAGCGCATAAATACAGAGAACAGACCGGGGGTTGCCAGAGGCAGGAGGTTGTGGGCCTGGGATAAACAGGTCAACTGTTTTTTTTGTTTTGTATAAATAAATGCTTTAAAAACTTTATTTCATAGTGTTTTTCAGAGTGATAGTTTAACTTATTCAATTATGATCTTAATTTATAATTATGATTTATTCAATTACTGTTATTCAATTCAAAAAATTGATAATTTATTCAATTTATGATTATCTATTAATATTGGTTAGAGCCATTTGAAGACTTGAATTTGAGGATTTTCTTTCATCCCTTACCAAAATATATTAAATAAATCTCGATTTTCAAGTCCACTATTTTTTAACTTCATAGTCTTAGGAAATGTTGCCTTGCTTCATTCCCTAAGAATAAGATTCCATAGTAAATATATATGAGATATATTTATTAATTAATATAGTTTATTATACATTATTAAATATATTATAATATTTATTGTATATTTATTAATTTATATTTAATATAAATATAATTAAATACATTTATATTAAATATAAATATAGATGAGAGGAAATTAAAACATATTTTTAATCAAAGAAGTGTGTGTATGCTAAAAATATGCTCTTTCACCTGCCCACCCATACACCCAACCCTCTCCCCAGAGGCAATAACTTAAAACACATGTCTGCAGTTTTTATGGTTACCTCCATATCTCTATAAATAATGTGCTTACACTACTAGGTTTTGATTTATCAACGTCAGTCACACATGATCTATTAACTTCCTGCAATAATAAATGAGGATTTCATTAATCTACCTATTTCCTGGATCATCCAGGGCAAGAAACAGAAACCACTCTAGTTACTTTAACTGTAAGAGTTCAATACAATACATTGTTACTAACCGGGTTTTGGAGACCTGAAGAGGAAAGGAGGAACTAACTACAGGGAGCAGCTCCGAGCAGAAGGGCTGGTGAGAGAAGCAGAAGAGGTGGCGGCGTTGGTACTGGTATTCAGGCCTCTGAGAAAGGGGTGCTAGCCGGCTGGGGCTGGCATCTTTGAGCGGCAGCCTGCATCTGGTTCTGGGAGTATTAGGAAAATGTAAACTACTGCTGCTGCTCCTGGATGGTTGTTTGTGCGAAGTGAATGTCCGAGAGTCATGTCCAACTCTTTGCAATCCCATGAACTGTACAGTCCATGGAATTCTCCAGGCCAAAATACTGGAGTGGGAAGCCTTTCCCTTCTCCAGGGGATCTTCCCAACCCTGGGATCGAACCCAGGTCTCCATGCCTTTGCAAGACAAAGTTTGAAGAGATACTGCATCTCTGCCTGCCTTCCATCTCTGATATCTGTCCACTGCAATTTTACATTCATACTGTCAAGACTGATAATATTCAGTCCTTGTTCTATGATGATAATTAAATCGCCCCTGTCTTATCTGTACACTGACTCTAAAAAAATTGAAAATCAATAAACCAAATTTATATTACTATGACCAGATAAATATTTCTTCCCATCAGAGCCAGCCAGCATGCTATTTCCTTCTCGGCACTTCCATTGTTCACATAGCCCTTCCCTTCAAAGGAGAATATTCAAATGAACTCTTATTTTCCACAATACACAAATTCCTCCAGGTGAGTGTCACTTTATCTGGCTCCACATTCAGATCATGCTTTTTGTGTGCCATTTCTGTTTTCCAGAATTCTCTGGCTGACTTCGTTTCCTCTTGTTGGAAGTGTGAACATGTGCCTTCTTCAATATATCCCTAAAACAGTGCCGCGTCTCAATCAGTATTTCTCCCGCCTGGAATCCATTCTGTTTTTCCTCTTGATGCACATATACATTCAGTTCCAATTTGAACCAATGATTTCATATTGGATAATAGCTTTCTAATACAACCATCTATTTTTCATAGAAAGTCCAGCTGCCTTAGTTTTTCCATTCCATGCCCCACGCCCCCACACCCAACACTGCAACACTCTAAGTTCTCAACTACATTATTCAGTCAAGGAAAGAGAGTTTGGGTTTAAAAATGAAGATTGTAAATACTGCATGTTTTCTATGTTTGTAACTTATCAGGGGTATTGGCCAACAAGCCCTTTTCCCATAGGGCAACAGAAAGGGCATTAAAGTAGAAGAAATTAGATGTGGTTAAGAAATTAGATGTGATTTAACTGGCAACCACTCCAGTATTCTTGCCTGGAGAATTTCATGGACAGAGGAGCCTGGCGGGCTACAGTCCATGGGGTCGCAAAGAGTCAGATATGACTGAGCAACTAACTAATACACAATAGCTTATCAACATCATAAGCTATTAAAACTATTTAGGAAAAAAATGGAAAGATTAATAGCTGTTTAAAAATACACATTTAAATACACATATAAAATTAGTAACTTGAAATTGGGCCAGTAATTTAAATAGCCTAAATATCAAAGGATATAGTTCTAAAATTATAGAATTAAAGATATTATCTAGCCATTTAAATGTTTACAGAGAATTTGTAATGAAACATTTAAAGAAAGTGAGAATGATATAGTGTTGGTGGGAAAAGACAGATAAGCAAACTACTTGGAATATATAGTTTCATTTAAAATGTATGAGGGAAAAGATAAAATTCAAACGAACTTCACCAAAATATTAACAATGGTGTTAGCATTGTTTTTGTTTTTTTCCAACATATTATTCATTTATGGCCTCAAATTTTCAATAATGAATATAAATTACCTTTGTAGTAAGAAAAAAGCCGCAAAACTAAAAAGTATTTTTCCACCAAATTATGCCCACATTGGTTTCTTTGTCTTATATTAATGATAATTAAAATAACAAAAACAGATTAAGCCCTATGTGTCATGTGTGATGAAAGGAAGACTTAGAAAAGGTGATCACCTTGTTCAATGTTTCATAAGCAAAAATGAACCATAATGCAGGTCAATCTATCACTAAACAGAACTGGGAGGTATGTCGTCAATTAGTTTTTTCTAGGTTGCACTGTGGTAACAAATGATTTCCAAGTCTCACTGGCTTATAAAAATTAAGTTCATTTCTTATTCATGTTGTATTTTGACTGCAATGGTTTTAGGTTGGATGTGGCTCTGAGCTATCAGTCTTCTTTATTCCAGGATCCAAGTTTAAGGAACAGACCCTGTTCAGCACTCTTGGGGCCAAGGAAATGGATGTAACAGCCGAACCAGGCAGATTTCAAGCAGGTCTTCAGACTTGGCACTATTCTCTGCTGTACGTGTCCTGTGGACAAAGGCGGCTCTGTGGAAGGAACCCTTCGGGGGCGGCAGCAGGGTAAATAAGGGGGAACAATAAAATCTACCGCAGAAGGGTATGCACATTAAATTCCCATATGCACCAACTTTTGCCATTTTAGTTTGCATTTCTTTAACTACCTATACACTTGAACATCTTTTTGTGCATTTCTGGCATTTGCACATTGTCTAATGGGTGAGATTTTCATGCTGTATGCACATTTTCCTAAAAGGTTATTTTTCTTTATTTATGTTTAAAAACTCTTTGAACAGTTAAAAATATTTCCACCCTTTCTCAGATATTTAGCAAAGACATTCTAGTTAAACATTTTTGTTTAATAGATTTTACTTTTTGTCATATAGAAGTTTGCATTTTATTCAACAACATAATCCATCTTTTCCTTTATGGCTTTGGAGTTTTTTCTTGTTTAGAAAAACCATCTGCACTCTAAGATCATTAACAATTTCAGTCTGTTTTCATAATATTTTTGTTTTACTCTTTTACTTTTAAATGTTCATTTATCTGGGATTTACTTTGATACAGAGTTTCAGTTCTCTTAGCATAAATTTATACAAAATGTAATCATTTAAATGTCTTTCACATCCATGGTTATTTCCCTTTGTTTATTTAAAACTGCCATCATGGCTTCTTTTTTTTTTTTCACGTTTATGTGACAACCACCACTTAAATTTATCAATTATATTGTTTTCTTCCTGTTTTTCTAATGCATTAACCTCTATTTTTATTAATTAAAATTTTCTTTCAATGTTAATTGTTCTTTTATAGTTTCTTCTATTATTGAGTCATATTCTGCTGTATTTTTCAACTGAAATGTTTTGTTTCCTCTTTGATCTAAAAGTTCTTTACAGGAGCATCTGAAATATAGCACATTATATGAAACTAGCTTTAATTGGCTAAGAAATCATAAATTGGCATGTGCATTCAGTTTCTAAGTCATGTCTGACTCTTTGCAACCCCATGGATTGCAGCCCACCAGGCTCCTCTGTCCATGGGATTTCTGAGACAAGAATACGGGAGTGGGTTGCCATTTCCTCCTCCAGGGAATCTTCCCCACCCAAGGGATGGAACTTACGTCTCCTTTGTCTCCTGTATTGCATGCAGATTCTTTACCTGCTGAACCACCTCTGTTGAGTCAGTTCGGTTGCTCATTCAGGTTCGACTCTTTGTGAACCCATGGACTGCACTACGTCAGGCTTCCCTGTCCATCACCAACTCCTGGAGCATGCTCAAACTCACGTCCATGGAGTCGGTGATGACATCCAACCATCTCAGCCTCTGTCATCCCCTTCTACTTCTGCCTTCAATCTTTCCCAACATCAGGGTCTTTTCCAATGAGTCAGTTCTTCGCATCAGGTAGCCAAAGTATTGGAGTTTCAGCTTCAGTATCAGTCCTTCTAATGAATATTCAGGGATGATTTCCTCTAGGATTGGCTAGTTTGATCTCCTTGCAGTCCAAAGGACTCATGAGTCTTTTCCACCACCATAGTTCAAAAGCATCAATTCTTTGGTGCTAAGCTTTCTTTATGGTCCAACTCTCACATGCATACATGACTACTGGAAAAAACCATAACTTTGACTAGACAGATCTTTGTCAGCAAAGATCTCTATGCTTTTTAATATGCTGTCTAGGTTGGTCATAGCTTTCAATCCAAGGAGCAAGTGTCTTTTAATTTCATGGCTGCACTCACCATCTGCAGTGATTTTGGAACTCAAGAAATAAAGTCTGTCACTGCATTGTTTCCCCATCTATTTGCCATAAAGAGATGAGACCAGATTCCCTAATTTCCACTTTCTAAATGAGTCTTTTCTTTATGGTACTGTGTACAACCTTTTTCAATGACATAGAAAAGCTGGAAAATAGACTCATTAATTTATTCAAGAAGTATTTATCTGAGTGCCTATTATATGCCAGGGATGGTTCTCAGCACTGAGGACTCAGCAGTGGAAAAAGTAGTTCAGGCGCCCATGGAGTATGTAATCTAGTTGGGGGTAGAAGACAGGCAATGGATAAGAATAAATAAAATATGGTATATGTTTAAGTGTGGCAAGTGCTGGGAGAAACACAGAACATGACAGGGGTGAAGGTGCGAGTGTGTTTCTGTCAGGAGGGGTTACAATTCAAATAGAGTGGCCAGGGAAGACCTAGCAAAGAAAAGTGGCATTTGAATCCATACATGGAGGGGATGAGGAGTAAACTTGATGGATTTTCTGGGAGGCATTCCAGGCAGAGGGAAGAAGAAGTACAAGCACATCTAGTATGATGAAGAATTACGAGGAGGCTGCCCTGAATGGAACTGAAGAAATAAGATGGGGGGTGTGGGGAAAGGCAGGTCCATGACACTTTAGTCTGCAAATTCAAAATCTAAAAGTCTTTGAGGAAAAAAGTGGGGCTTTTATTTTTTCCTTTTTTAGTTTTCAGCAAACTCGGTAGAAAAAAATGGGTCTAAAGCCATGTATATTTTTTTCTTTATTCCACTTAATGTGAACATATAAGTTTTACTATAGAAATACATGCAGGTAACTGGATAAGTGTGGTACTGGGGATTTATGAAGGGACTCTTCTTTTTACTTCTATTTTCTTTTCGAAATAGGAAACAAGCCCATCGGCCAAGAGTGTTAGTGGACAGGAAGGCACTGGAGGTTTGAGTAGAGGGGAGAAGAAGGGAGAAGAATGAAGTAACCCAGGAGCCTGGGAAAATGAAACAACCAGGGAAGCCGAATATGATGGCTTGGCAGATTCATGCTCCACTTTAGTGTAACAACCGTGATTTCACAGTGAGACAGTCAGCCTGGTATGTGTTTTTCTCCAGGCACATTCAGCTATACAAGTGCAGTCACAATATTGCAAAGTGTAAGATTTAATCAGGGTCATGGTTGACCAAGTGAATTAAGAGCAGCAGAGAAGTCCAGTGTGCACACCAAGGAAAAAGCATGACTGATCACATTTCAACTGGGTAAGGAGGGGACTCAGGAGAGAGTTAGCTGCTAGATCAAATGCTTTTTTTAAAAATAGTTATATAAAATTTAGAAAAAAAAAAATAGTTATATAAAATTTAGGTTATATATATTTCTATTACACATACATATCTTAGCTGCCATAATTTAAAAACTGAGTCCATATCACATTTGTTTTGTAAACTATATCACACCTATTCAATTTTTAATAGAGTCTATTTGTTTTCAGTCTTCTGGTACTTGCCATTTTATACTTTGTGCTTAATTCAGTGAGATTCTAAACAGAAGTCACTGCCTATTGAAAAGCAAATATTTGAAAAACATGTCTTTCTGATAGATATGGAACTTATCAATCACAACTGGGTCTCCAGAGCTTAACACAGTACTTGGCACATAGTAGGTGTCTGTATTTGTTGATTTAAAAGAAAAATGTATTCATATCCTTGTTCAGAGAGGGTTTTGAGGGGTGGGCTGGGAGTAGAGATAGTAAGAAGGCCTCTGAACTCTAGGAGGAGGTGGTAACACTGAGAAGAGACGTGACAATTCAAGAAAATAGACCAGGGCATACCTGACTCAGTTAATTCTGCTCTGGAACTCATTAATCTGCTTTCAGCATTCAACTGGAACTGTCCTGGGGTAGGAAAATCATGGAAAATAGAGCACAGTTCCTGGCATATACTAAAACTAACAAGGGCTCCATCCCTTTATTTTTATTCCATAAGGAGAGCTGGACAGCAGGGACTAAAACACACTGAAATCCTTTGATTCTATTTTGGCTAAAATGCACTAACTAACTTTTATTGTGCTTACACGCACAATGTTGAAGCAGGGTGGTAAGAACAAAAGAAACCAATAACTACTACATAGGTAATGTTAATACATAAGGAGTTTATAATATAAAGTTCAGAAGTCAATAAATACTGAGCTAAGGTGTAAGATCATGACACAAATGAAAAAAATCAATGTGGAGTTTCCAATCAGCATTAATCATTCATTCATTCATTCATTCATTCAAACATTTATTGAGCATCTATTGTGAATCAGGTACTGAAAATGGAAATATGTATGTCTTTATTTACTGCTAAATACTCATCTTAGAAGTGAAGAAACTGAAACTTCAATGGCAAAATTATTTGTCCAAGACCATAAAGCTACTAAATGATGAAGCTGGAGGCCCAGTACAAAACTGTCCAGTGACTTTTATTTTATTGGAAATTGATGCTTTTCATATGCTTGTCAGATTCATTGTTATGAAACTGGTACATTTTCCTTTAGATAACTTTATGAAGAATAAAATATAAACAGAGCCAATATTTCAAAGTCCATGTCAATTATATTTAAGATGTCAATATACTCTGTTTCAAAGAAATTATAAATTATGAGTCTTACCTGGTGATTTGTCAAAGAATAAAAGTGCAGCAATCCAAATTCCAAACATCTGAGTTGATTTTTCAATAATGTAAAATCTTGAAATTTTTTGCTTGCAAAGTCACTCAACTATAAAAATATCAAGCAGTTTTCTTCAAAATGGTATCAATTAGTATTTAAGTTCTAGGTCCAGAAGAGCATGGGACTCACACTACCTTTAATTCTTCTGCCTTGCAAAGTAAATATGTCATAGTCTGGACTTCTAACTTCACGTTAAGAGAGATAATTAGCAGGGTGTGCCTTGCGTTATGTGATGGGTAATTAAAACTTCTGAGGTGTTGCTATTTCATCATTAGCAATATTTTGGTTAGGCATAAACTGAGTCATTCTTGAAAGATATTTTAGTACTTTGGGATGGTATTATAGTTAAGAAACATTAAAAAAAGCAAAAATTTTCCAAACTAGGATTATACATTTAATGTATTTTTCCCTAACACATTTCTTTATTTTAATTTTTGTTTAAGTTTTTATTAATTTTTAAATTTCAGTTGTTAATTTACAATGTTATGTTAGTTTCTGTTGTGCAGCAAAGTGACTTGGTTACACAAACATTTACATTCACTCTTTTTTAGATTCTTTTCCCACACACGTCATTACAGAGTATTGAGAAGTGGTCCCTATGTAACACAGTAGGTTCTCATTAGTTACATATTTTATATGTAGTAGTGTATTTATGTTAGTCCCAATCTTGCACCTTATCCCTCACCCCCAGTTTTCCTCCTTGGCAACCATAAATTTGTTTTCGACATCTGTGACTCTATTTCTGCTTTATAAATAAGTTAATTTGCATCAATTTTTTTAGATTCCACATATAAGCAATTTCACATAATTTTTGTCTTTCTTTGTGTGACTTACTCAGGATGACAATCAGGTCCATTCATGTTGCTGTAAATGGCATTATTTCATTCTTTTTTATGCCAGAGAAAAACATAATTCGAAAAGATACATGCACTCCAGTGTTCACTGAAGCACTATTTACAATAGCCACGACATGGAAGCAACTTAAATGTTCACTGATGCATCCATCAGTGATGGATGATAAAGAAAGGGAACAATGGAATATTATCTAACACATTTCTGAGTGAAAACATCCACTTAATACAAGGCCCTGCCAGAATATGCTATGAATTAAACAATGAACATGGCTTATTTGGCTGTCTTATCTGTGTGGCAATATAGCATAGAATTTACCTGGTGATTGGAGCCTGATCACCTGGGTTCAAACTCTGGCTGTGCCACTTATTAGCAATGACCTTGGGCTGGTAAGCTCACTGTGCTTTCCTCTGCCTGTAAAAAACCAGGGGTAATCCTGGTTCCTAATATGGTCATTTAGATGACTGAATTACTTACTATACAAATAGTACCTAATATATAGTAAGTACTATATTGTGTAAATTTTATTATTGTCATTTTCAAGTATGTTAATTGTTATAAGAGCAAGTTTATGTTCACATATAGCTAAGTATACCCTTGTACACTTGGTATACATCATTGTACACAGGATTCATAATACACTTGAATGTAACACAAATTTGTCTTTTTGGCTACTTCATTAAGTGATGAGCAATTCAACTCACAGATATCCGTTGGTCAGTTTCTCAATTTTTAAATGTTCATGGAAGATGGCTGAAAGTATTTCTTAGTTCTTCTTAATTTTTCACTCTCACCCTAATAGCATTAAAATTTTAAATTATTTATGAAGCATTCAGCCTTTTTATATAAAACTTGTAACACTGTGCAAGAATCAGACAAAGGAGAGATTTTGAATAAGACTAGTTACAAGTCTCGGGTGCTTTTTGGTTGCAATATTTCCTGGAACTCATAGTAGCCAGTCCACCCTGGCGTGCAGACATGTAGTGATCAGAGCCTAAACCACCCAGCAGCACCAAGCTCAGTGCCTGGCACATTGAGTCCAGTAACTACACCACAAAAAAGGTGTGCTCTAAAAGTTTCGCCAGTTAAAACTGGACATTGTTCCCAAGTGGCATTTCAAGATCCAACGTTTTCAGTCACGCATGTGGGATCAGCATGAATAACATAATCTATACCTCTCAGAAGACTGTATCTTATTCACGTCTACATGAACAGGTGATTAATATTGTTGTTCTTCACTAAGTTGTGTCCAACTCTTTGCGACCCCATGGACTGCAGCACATCAGGCCTCCCTGTCCTTCGCTATCTCCCCCAGAGTTTGCTCAAACTTATGTCCATTGAGTCAGTGATGCCATCCAACTATCTCATCCTCAATCAGCTCCTTCTCTTCCTACCTTCAATCTTTCCCAGCATCAGGGGCTCTTCCAATGTGTCAGCTCTTCACATCAGGTGGCCAAGAAAGTATTCGAGCTTCAGCTTTAGCATCCGTCCTTCTAATGAACATTCAGGGTTGATTTCCTTTAGGATTGACTAGTTTGATCTCCTTGCTGTCCAAGGGACTCTCAAGAGTCTTCTCCAGCACCACAGTGCTGGAGGTGGTTAATAAAGATGGTTAAATGAAAAAAAAAAAAAATCTCTCTTCGATGTTTTCACAGAACTTTTCAATGAAACTGCTATAGCATTTAGCATATCACAGACTTATTAGGCAATTTCCTATTAGTCTCCTTCCCCAGACCAAATCATTCTGGGACAAGGGCAGGTTTTTGTTGATCTTTGGGCTCCAGCATCTAGCAATAATTCTATCATAGTAGACACATGGTCAATCTTTGTTGAGAAAAACATGTAGTCTTAGATTTCATTGATCTCATATCATTCAAGGAAATTCTTCCTCTGGAGAGATTATCATGCTGAGAGTTAAAGACTCATTATACTTTAACAATTATGTTTAACGAGGTTCAGATACTGGTGAATCCTATTTGCTCACTGGAATTGTGGCAGTTCTGCCTGAAAAATGTCACATAGAAGAATTAACAATAGCTTTTAAAAGCTCATCACAAAATCAGATCTGTGCTTATATATGACAGCACGCTAAAATGGAGGAAAAACAGCATATCGGTTGAATTCTTGACTCAAGAGTAGAAAATAATTCAATTAATTCTGTCCCTGGCATGATAAATTATTTTGAAAATTTAGTAAGGCAGAGAACCTTTCAGTATGTAATGATGAATATTTCAGTATTAATGTCAGAACCCTGAATAACATGGCTATAATTTCTTAAATAACTTTTTAGGCTATTTCTTAATGCACAGCTCTTTGAATTATCCAAGATTTCAGGGAGGCTGGCATCATGGCTATTTTGGGGAAGCAAAGAAAGAGTGAAATACAAAGACATGTGCCTGAGTAATCTTAGCATTCATTCATTCATTCATTCGCCAAATATCTGAGTGGCTGCTATGTGCCAGGAACTCTTCTGGTTTCCAGTGACACACCAATGAAAAAAGACCCTGCCCTCTTGAATATTATAGTGAGGAAAGTGAAAGTGCAAGTCACTCAGTTGTCCAACTCTGCAACGGCATGGACTGTAGCCTGCCAGGCTCCTCTGTCCATGGAATTCTCCAGGCAAGAATACTGGAGTGGGCTGCCATGCCCTCCTATGGGGGATCTTCCTAACTCAGAAATCGAACCCAGGTGTCCCGCACTGCAGGAGGATTCTTTACCAACTGAGCTACCAGGGTCAGCCAATAAACACAGTAAACCAGTAAATTCTAAAGTATGTGAAAAGGTGGCTTAAACTATGGAGAAATAAAGCAGAGTAAAGGAGATTGGGGCATCTGGGAATTGATTGACAGAGTAGATTGCTATTAATTTTGGTGGTCCAGGGAAGCTTCACTGAAAAGGTGACATATGAGCAAAAGAGAGTGACTAAGTAACACTTCAGGAAAAAAGACAGGTAAGCTGAGGTCAAAAGGCAAGAATCTGCCTCATATTTCTGAGGAAAAGCAAAAAGGCCAGTGTGTCGGGGGCAGAGGGAGAAGGAGGGGATAATAGAGGACAAGGTCAGAGAGGGGTCTGGAGGCCAGAGTGGGCAAGGCCTTGCTGGTCATTGTAGCAACTTCAGCTTTTCCTCTCAGAGAAAAGAAAGCCAGTGGCAGCCTCTAAACAGAGAAGGAATCCAATTTGACTTTGGTTATAACAGGGTCTTTCTGGATGCTCTGTTGCCAACAGACTGTAGGAGACGGAAGGAAGGAGCCAGATGACCAGCTGGGAAGCTACTGCAGTGATCAGGTGAAGATGATGGTGGTTTGGACAGGAAGGTACCAATGGAGGTGGTAAGAAGTGGATGGGCTCAGGATGTAGTTTGAAGACAAGAATCAACAAGATTTCCTTTTGTTGTTGTCTCTGTTCTTTGATTTAGCGCTTAAGGGACGTAATGATTGAGGTGCATACCCAGTGCATCTTGCAGAAGTAGAAAAATTTACTTTTTTTTCCTCCGATTTATTCTTGAATAATGTATTTTTCTCTCATAATTATTGCCAGGATATTCCTTACAATGTTTGACAGGACAAAAATATTTTAATGAATTGTTTACTTTGATTGGTTTAAGGGATGTAATTTTCTCTGCAAATTTTGGAAAATATGTTTCTAAAACAGATTATACCTCTAAAGTTTTTTCTTTTTGTTGGTAAGGCTTTATTTGTATGCACGTTTTGTAGTAATACACCACTTGTATGCAGACATAAAACAAGAACCTCATGTGGAAGTATAACTTCTACTGAGGAAATATTGTTGTAAACTATTACTTTGTGAACTATAGACTATAATTAGATAGTCATCACATAGTTGTTAAATTATATACAATAAAAATGCACATAACATCAACACAATTCATTATAATTACAAGTTACTCTAGAAGGCTACTTGAAGTTTCCAAGTAGCACACTTCTCATAATAGTAATTTGCTATACTACAATGTGGCATATTAAAATTATACTTTGGAAAGTTAAATTCTTTCACATTCAGCAAAGTCAGAATAATATAATAAAGAAAAATGTCACCATTGAAGAGGCAGTTGTAAAGAAAGGAGAGGTTGGGAGGATTTATACCTGCATTAAGAATTGGCAAATCATGTGTGGGATTTCAATATAGTTTGAAAAGGCTTCACTTCTAGAATTAGGGGAAGAAATGGTGATGTGGAGCCTGGACTTTAGAATTGGATCTGGGTTCAAGCCAGGCAGGACTTCTTTAGCAACACTATCTTCGACAACTTAAGTCAATTTTTCTGAGCCTCGGACTCCCTCTGTATGTTAAGTAGTAAGTATATGTCTCAATATCTTGCCTGCACTAATTCTACTTTGAATATTATTGTTTGCCTTTTATCCTTAATCCAATTATTCATTTCTCTTTTTCCTTTAGCTATATTCAGTATAACTGAAAAGTAAAATTGTATATATTTAAAGTATACAGTGTGATGATTTGATATACCTATAAATCATGAAAAGATCACCATGACTGAGTGATATGGAGTTATATACCATAGAGTATTCCTGTCAAGATAAAATGAGGTTATGCTCAAATAGGACGTAGCTTAGCACAAGGCAAATAGTAAACATTCTATAATTAGGAGCTATAATAATTATTTTTAGGTCCAATCCAGTCTCCTGTTAATATCTCCTGTGTGGAGATATTCAGTGAATGTCATTGAGAAAGGCTAGGTACTTGTCCAAACAAGTCTAGGACAAAGGCAGGACTGAAAGAGAGGATCATCAGTGGGTGGGTGTTCTGAGAAAGTGAAATAACAATAGGGAAGTCGGGATGTAAATGGCTTTTGCAATTATGAGGGAATGTGGACCCAACAGAAATGAACCACAGGGAGAGTCATGAAGACTGACTCAGAAGGAAGGATGATGAGGGAGGTAGGCATGGGTGAGCAAAGGGTTAGTTGATGGGCAGGGATTGTAGGAAGAAGAACAAGAAAAGTAGGTCCAAGGACAAGAAGGTGACTTATAGGTAAGAAATGAGAGGGTGATGATTTGTTTCAGTGTGAATTAAACTTCTGTCCCACACACTTCTTGTTCCATGACCAACAGCATTTCTACCCTTCGCTAGTAGTTCTGTCACTTTCTTCCACCCATCACAAGGACAACAAGGGCATAAGTAGAGTAGAGAAAATCCAGCCAAACACATTTTAAAATAATTCAAGTGCTTGTCCATAAAAGGATTTCAAGGCTCTTCTCTAGTATCTGTGCTTTCAAGGCCCTGGAACAAGCCTTGGCAATATTTCACTTGCTAAGATACTTTGACTGCAATCGTTTTAAGACTTTTAAGTCTCTTTCCACTCTGGCTTTCCTTCTATCGTACTTCTCCTTTTTAGGGTGGTGCTATAGTGGCAGTGGGTATCTCTGGGGTCCAGCTAAGGGAGATTTTGGGAAACACTTTGTAAGAAAGAAAGGTTTCCCTGGTGGCTTAGGTGGTAAAGAATATACCTGCAACACAGGAAACCCAGGTTCAATCCCTGCATTTGGAAGATAGCCTGGAGAAAGAAATGGCAACCCGCTCCACTATTCTTGCTTGACAGAGGAGCCTGATTGGTTACAGTCTATGGGGTCATAAAGAGTTGGACATGACTGAGCAATTAACATTTTCTTTCTTTGTAAGAGTCTGACTCCATTTTTTGATGTTTGACTGCTGACAAATTTTAAGAGTCACTATTACCTCTGTCCTTTCTGCCCCACAACTAGGCAGGTTAAGAAAGCCTGAATGGGCTAAGAAAGCCTCTTTTGGCATGAATGGGAAGTCCAAACCATGGAAGCCCCTGCACATGGGAATGGAAACCCTTGTCCCAGCCTCACCTCCTCACCACCAAAAAGTCCCAAGTCATTATCCTTTTTCTCCCCTCTCCAGCCATTTTTAGACCAGCATGCTTGGTCTACCCTGGAGCCTACCCTGCTCTTCCCAGAAAGACTCATGATGTGAGTAATAAACCTTTATTAATCAGGTTCTGTATTAGATGTTACATTTACATTAGCCCATTTTGTTCTCACAATGACCCTGATACGTTTCACTTTTTATTCAGATAAGGAAGTTGAAGTTACATATATTAAATAAATAATCCCCAAGATAATTATGAAAGCTGATTTGCACCCAGTATAAACCCTAAACACTACAATGTCTCTCAATAGCCTTTCAGATTGTTGATTCTCCCCAGTCTTTCGGCTGCACTTACTGTCCCTGGCACTGAAACACACATCTTTATCTTCAAGATTCCTGAAATCATGTTTTCCCACCTACTTCTACAGCTTCTCTTATCCCATGGCTGGCAGCTTTTCAGTTTTCTTATTTTCAAACACGATTATTCCCAAGAGTCATCTTTTTTCTCCATATTTTGTAGATGCGTAGATATTTCCACCTGTGGCAGGACAGCCCGTTCCTATGACTCACCTTTTGTCTCTCTGTAAGAATCTTCCCTCTTCTTTCCAAAGCTTCTCGCCCAGCAACACCAATTGTCTACTGGGCCTTTCTAACTGGGTGTCTTACATGAATCATAAAGTTACCATATTCAAGTTTTAAGAAACTCTTTTCTGATCAAAGAGCTTCTCCTCACAACCTTCCCATTCCTATTTGTTGAGTCATTGGCAGGAAACATCCACAGGGTCTTTGATACCCTCAAGGTCCCTGGCTTCCAGAGAGTCCTGTTGAACTCTGTTGATGCTTCCTCTTTGGTGTCTCCCTCATTCATTTCTTACTATGAAACACACTGCAGAATCCCTGCTTGGGGTTTCATTTCTTGCCTGAAATGCTGCTTCTGTCCCAGGCTTCTGTCTCTTCAACCACATATTCTAGACATTATTTATAGATCATCCATCTTGAATCACATCTCTAATCATATTCTCCTCAAAAGTTTTTAATGAATGAAACAAACTATTTGACTTGCATAAAGGACCTCCTGTCCTCTCCTCAGTCTAGCTACTGAGCCTTCAAGTTCACACCCCTTCACACCCATTACATCTGCTGAGGTTTTGCTCATGCTGGTTCTTCAACCTTGACAGTTCTTCCTCACCCTTCTTGATGTGCAAAATCATTCTCATAATTTGAGAGCCAGTTCAAGTATGACAATACCTTTCATGAATACTTTTTCTGATTCCTCTTAGTCACATATGATCTCTGCAGTTGATGGATATCCACTGCATCTTATATTATTTTTATCCTACTTATTACATTTTTTATTATTTCATTTTTAATACTGGACAATTTCCAAAGAATTTTCTTGCTTTTTTTCCCTCTTTATCTTTGACCCACTTCACCCATTTCTCCCACCTCCTACCCCCCTCCTCTGGCAACCACTAATCTGTTCTTTGTATCCATGAGTTTGGTTTTGTTTTAGTTTGTTTTGTTTTAGATTCCACATAAAAAAGAAATTGTACGATATTTGTCTTTCTCTGTCTGACTTATTTAACTCAGCATAATGCCTTTGAGGTCCATCTATGTTGTTGCAAATGGCAAGGTTTCTTTCTTTTTTATGACTAAAAAATGTTCCACTGTATATAAATACCACAATTTCTTTATCTATTCATCTATCAATGGACACAGGTTGTTTCTGTATCTTTGCTACTGTAAATAATGCATATAATTACCTTTTATCCTTCCCACAACTGTAAAAAAATCCATGTTACTTTTTTCATCTCCATTAATAACCTGTAAACTTGAAAGCCAAGACTATGGGACTGTATGCTGCTTGTGATACCTGATTAATACAGTTTTGTTTTTTTTCTAGAACACATATCATCATTCCATTCCCCTGCTTTGTCTATGAGATAAAGTTCAAACTCATCAGCATGTAATGTATGGCTTTCCTGAAACTTCTCCCTTGTGCTTCTCCCACTGTTCCTCACTCTAAGCACACATCAAGCGGAACCACTTAGAGTCCTGCAAACACGCTATCTATGTCTATGCCTCTGTGCCTTCATCTTTGCTATTTCTACACCATTTTCTCTCCCACACCTGTACTGAGTAAACTCCTAATCCTTCATCCAGATTCAGCTCAAGTATTATCTACTATGTGAAACCACCCTAACCCCAAAATTGGAAATTATCACTTATTCTAGGATCCTCCACACTTATCCAGAGATATCTCCAACTCTGATGCTATTATTACATTATAGTTAGTCACACATTGGACTGTGCCAACTGATTGCCATCTTGAGGTTAAGGAAATCAATTAGGTGAGGGGCCTGGCACTTGGGGGACACCCAGTACTTCTTAACAGACCTTTTATAAATAAATGAGCAAATAAAAAACTGAACAAAGAGAGGAAAGAAACTATCTAAATAAATATTAAATGAACTCAGATTGATTTGGTTTAAATATATCAAAAAGTAAAATTCTTGTCTATGGCCCATATTCCTATAATTGTAATTTTCAACAACTTATAGAGAAGGAAGCAATCCTACAAGTTTATTCATTCCACTCTTCACATATTCTAGTATAGGTAGGCACTTCAAAAAATCAACTTCAGGTCGGGTTCCCAGTCTCTGAAATCCAAGGATCACTATTATGTATTGTTCTCATTGAGATAATAAAAGTGATATATGTATCCTAATATAACAAATATGTGTGTTCCTACGACAAATAATACCATGAATTCAACTTTGTTACTGGTGAACATTTACTTCTAATCAGGGTAAATATTGGATTACCCATTAACTAGTTCAATTTTATTAATTTGTGCTTCCATATTTCCAAAATGTCTAGTTGCTATCTTAGAGAATTTAAATTTTCTGAGAAAAAGATGACTTAGGGGTAACTTGAAGACAATTGGGTTTTCTTTTTTCACAAGACAGCCAGTATTTGGGCTGCTATAGACAGAATGACATACTACTATTTGAGGTTTATTGAATACATATCCTTAAGCTCCTTACTTGATAAATCACAAAACACATTTTAGCCAAAGAACTTATTTCCCTCTGGCAGATTTTATATTTAAATTTATGTGACAGTACATGATACAGAAAAGACCAAACCTGACAACTGACGAAAGCTGTATGAAAAAGCATTCTGGACACAGAGAGATAACATAAATAAAGGGTCTGGTCTCTACTTCTCACACCACCACTACGAGCTAACTGAGGAAAATACATTCTGAGTGTGACCCCCTGGTCTATCAAATGAGGAAGTTGAACTCTGTCATATAATGCCCTTTGTGATTCTAAAACAGTCTATACTTTGAATTTTAGGGGTCATATTCATAGATATTTGAGTAAGCTCTTCTCCTGAGGGGAAAGGGGAACTCTCTCACAATAATTCTGGTGCTATAACCATAAAACCATCTAAAGTGTCATTATTTCTTATCATCTATACTGACTCAATGTTTATCATAGCCAGGTGGTGACTCTTGGCATCACCCAGAAAGGAGCTCTTCTCCTTGGGCAGGATATCATGAAGTAATTTTAAGAATGGAAACGACCAGGATTGCAACCGGGAAAAAAAAGAAATCCAAAGAACCAGTGTGCTTTGGTGAGTAAAGGGGTTGATTTAGGTTCAGTCAAATCCAAGTCAAATTGTGGCAAATAGAAGGAGGAAAAGTGGAAGGAGAGACAGATTTTGTTTTCTTGGGCTCCAAAAATCACTGCAAAATGGGGACTGCAGCCATGATAGTAAAGGATGCTTGCTCTTTGAAAGGAAAGCTATGACAAACCTAGAAAGCATATCAAAAAGAAAAGACATCATTTTGCCAACAACGGTCCCTATAGTCAAAGCTATGGTTTCTCCAGTAGTCATGTATGGATGTGAGAGTTGGACCATAAAGAAGGTTGAGTGCTGAAGAATTGATGCTTTCGAATTGTGGTGCTGGAGAAGACTCTTGAGAATCCCTTGGACAGCAAGAAGATAAAACCAATCAATACTAAAGGAAATCAACCCTCAATATTCATTGGAAGGACCAATGCTGAAGCTGAAACTCTAATATCATCTGATGTGAAGAGCCAACTCATTGGAAAAGACCCTGATTCTGGGAAAGATTGAAGGCAGAAGGAGAAGGGAGGAACAGAGGATGAGATGGGTAGAAGGCATCATCGACTCAATAGACATGAACTTGAGCAAACTCCAGGAGACAGCAGAGGACAGAGGAGCCTGGAGTACTGAAGTTCATGGGGTCGCAAAGAGTTGGACACGAATGAGCAACTGAACAACAGCAACAACAAAAATCTGAGACCTTGCAGTGGCAAGGAAAATGAGGAAAATGAGTACCACTTTTATTTTAAAGAAACCCATAAACTGGGACCAGCTTCTTTCCCCCACTGTAGAAGGGAGTAACAAGGAAGCAACGATAAGGAGATACTTTATGTTAAAGATGAAGCCCCACCCTTGGGCTAGGAGGCTCTTCAGAAAGGATAGGATCAGAAGTTGAAGGATAGGACAGAAGTTGAAGAGTTCAATTTAAGGAGTAATTTTCTAGTAAGTTCAGTTCAGTTGCTCAGTCATGTCCTACTCTTTGAGACTCCATGGACTGCAGCAAGTCAGGCCTCCCTGTCCATCACCAACTCCCAGAGTTTGCTCAAACTCATGTTCATTGAGTCACTGATGCCATCCAACCATCTCATCCTTTGTCGTCCCCTTCTCCTCCCGCCTTTAATCTTTCCCAGCATCAGGGTATTTTCCAATGAGTCAGTTCTTCGCATCAGGTGGCCAAAGCATTGGAGTTTCAGCTTCAGCATCAGTCCTTCCAATGAATATTCAGGACTGATCTCCTTTAGGATGGACTGGTTGGATCTCCTCACTGTCCAAGGGACTCTCAAGAATCTTTTCCAACACCACAGTCCAAAAGCATCAAATTTTCAATCCTCAGCTTTCTCTACAGTCCAACTCTCACATCCATACACGACTACTGGAAAAACCACAGCTTTGACTAGACAGACTTTTGTTGGCAAAGTAATGTCTCTGTTTTTTAATATGTTGTCTAGGTTGGTCATAGCTTTTCTTCCAAGGAGCAAACATCTTTCAATTTCATGGCTGCAGTCACCATCTGCATGTCCTCAAATTGGAACCTATTAATTACTTCAATAATACATTTGAGAACGTTGTTTTAAGGAAAATTCATACTGTAAACAGGATATTAGGCATTTAAATATTGAATCTGCCCTCAAAGAGAGTACAGTCTGGTAGAGGTCATACAACATATACATAAAGAACTCTAATACCAGACAGAACGTAAAATTTATGAAAGGAGCAGAAAGGTAATAAATCCAGTGGTGATGGCACTATTAAGGAGAGGCTGCCTGACTATTTGGGGTGATGTAAGAGAGATTTATACATCTGGTAGGAAGTTAACTACATGATCTTCAAGGTCCTTTCAACAAATGCTTTGTGGTTTTATTAAAACTATCACTACAATAAGAAATTAAAAAAAAAAAAAGGATGTCTCATTTCTGTCTCATTCACAGCTATTTAGCTATTTTCTTCTTGCATGAATGTAAGAAATCATTTTTCCAACACACGCTCTTAAAACAAATGTTCTTAATTAATTTACTTAAAACATGTCTGAGAATTCAGTTTTAAAAAATCGATAGAGCATATTTAAAACTATTTCTAAAAAGGCAGGTACCAACATACTTTCCAATATAATCATGATGGATTTTTTAAAGGAAAACTTAATTATTTTATATAATACAAACCAGAGAAATGAGACTAATATAATACACTTACATACATCTATAATTTCCATTCACTCTTCATACTATTTTAGCTTTAAGATTAATTGTTCAGAATCTTTTTTCACAGTCACTCAACTTTGACTGACTCCAGTACTGACAGTCTTGGTACAAGTTATAAAGTCTTATGTGGTGTGATTATATAATTAAAATACTTTGTCTCATATTAATGGGTGTATGTCAGAGAACGACGATTCTCTCTGAGAAGAACATAAACCCATAGTAATTAATTTGTTGAGGAAAAGCCTACCAGGGCCATTACCCACTTGGCCTGTGCCTTATCTAGTGACGTTCTGGCAGCTGCAGGCTGCGGCTGGGAGCCCTGCAGGCTCAGCCTACAATCTTCTATAACGTGACTTCTGTGTAACAGTAAATCCATAAGTACATTTTTCAAAATGTAAAGTCACTTGATTAGATTAAAATAAAGCAGAAAAAAAAAAGCATTAATGTAAGTATCTTTTCCTGGAACTTCTCACTAGCAACTTTGATAAGCATTTTAAACAGTTCCCAAACTTCTCCAAAAGTCTTCACCAATGCCTAAGCTCATCTATTTTACGTGGGCTTTTGAAGAGTACTTTTATTTCTAAATTATTGTGGTAGGGGAGCCTTCACTGTTGTTCCTAACTAGTCATACATATTATAAATTTAGTTGAATGGTAGTGGGCATGGTCTAACCATTTTTAGAACACTCAGTTATAAATAAGTAGCAGGTCCACTGTTCGTGGGTCGAGATACTTACTCTATTCTTATACCTAAGGGTATTAAGGCTCTAGAGACTGATTTAGCCACCCAAACTGTCAAGAGTCTGCTCTGTAAACTGAAAAGAAAATTTATTCATGTGGAAGAGAAAAAAATCACTTTAAGGAGAAAAGATATCCTGGTGTCTGATAATTATGGTCTCTCCCTTAGGCCAGATCAATAATGCTCCTGTTGCTTGGTGAGCATAGCATCCGATCACAAATAGCTAGTTGGATGATATTTATGGCCACTGTTATCCACCTAGAAAAAGACTGGTGCATCTATCTCCACAGTAACAATATCCTTGAGGCCACTGGTCAGGTATATTTTTCCCCTAGACAGTGCTGGAGACACTCTGACAAATTCTTGCTTTCCGAATCTCTGTTTGTAAACACCATACAGGTCATTCTTTTTAATATAATCTTTCATTAAAGGATGATTACACACTGTAGAGAGGCTTAGGTCAAGGCAGGGCTTACTCATTCAAATGCCTACAAGGGCCAGTCAGTCACAGAAATAAGTGAAGCAGATTAAAGGTGAGAAAAGTCAAGTATCAGAGAAACAACCAAATTTCCTTTATATTGACTGAATTCAGTATAAATGGGTATGTATGGGATTTTTAGAAACATATAAAATTTTAAATAAAAAAGAACATTGAAAAAATAAAAGTATTTCATTACTTAGATCTTGTTGCATTATTTGTTGTTTCTTCAATTGTTATTGAACCTAGTATGTCACCATCAGACCGTCTAAACCTAAACCACAAATCCTTCAACTGGGTGCAGTAGTATGATTTACTCAATTTCACATGCAAAATGGAATTTACAAACGTCAGTGCTACTATGTACAGACTCTCTTTATACGTACGTTATTCTTGGTCTAGTGTTCAGTTATGACATTCTAACATCACTGTATTTAATTTTCAGTCACTTATTGTTTTGCAGGTGAACAACTTCAATTTGTAGTTCTTTTTTCATATCCAGTTCAGTTCAGTTGCTCAGTCGTGTCCGACTCTTCGCGACCCCATGAATCACAGCACACCAGGTCTCCCTGTCCATCACCAACTCCCGGAGTTTACCCAAACTCATGTCCATCAAGTCGGTGATGCCATCCAGTCATCTCATCCTCTGTCATTCCCTTCTCCTCCTGCCCCCAATCCCTCCCAGCATCAGGGTGTTTTCCAACGAGTCAACTCTTAGCATGAGATGGTCAAAGTATTGGAGTTTCAGCTTCAACATCACTCCTTCCAATGAACACCCAAGACTGATCTCTTTTAGGATGGACTGGTTGAATCTCCTTGCAGTCCAAGGGACTCTCAAGAGTCTTCTCCAACACCACAGTGCAAAAGCATCATTTCTTCGGTGCTCAGCTTTCTTCACAGTCCAACTCTCATATCCATACATGACCACTGGAAAAAGCATAGCCTTGACTAGATGGACCTTTGCTGGCAAAGTAATGTCTCTGTTTTTTAATATGCTATCTAGGTTGGTCATAACTTTCCTTCCAAGGAGCAAGCATCTTTTAATTTCATGGCTGCAATCACCATGTGCAGTGATTTTGGAGCCCCCCAAAATTAAAGTCTGACACTGTTTCCACTGTTTCCCCTTCTATTGGCCATGAAGTGATGGGACCAGATGCCATAATCTTCATTTTTTGAATGCTGAGCTTTAAGCCAACTTTTTCACTCTCCTCTTTCGCTTTCATCAAGAGGCTCTTTAGTTCTTCTTCACTTTCTGCCATAAGGGTGGTATCATCTGCATATCTGAGTTTATTGATATTTCTCCCAACAATCTTGATTCCAGCTTGTGTTTTCTCCAGTCCAGCATTTCTCATGATGTACTCTGCATATAAGTTAAATAAGCAGGGTGACAATATACAGCCTTGATGTACTCCTTTTCCTATTCGGAACCAGTCTGTTGTTCCATGTCCAGTTCTAACTGTCGCTTCCTGACCTGCATACAGGTTTCTCAAGAGGCAGGTCAGGTGGTCTTGAAGAATTTTCCACAGTTTATTGTGATCCATACAATCAAAGATGTTGGCTTAGTAAAGCAGAAATAGATCTTTTTCTGGAACTCTCTTGCTTTTTTGATGCTCCAGTGGATGTTGGCAATTTGATGTCTGGTTCCTCTGCCTTTTCTAAATGCAGCTTGAACATCTGGAAGTTCATGGTTCACATATTGCTGAAGCCTGGCTTGGAGAATTTTGAGCATTACTTTACTAGCGTGTGAGATGAGTGCAATTGTGTGGTAGTTTGAGCATTCTTTGGCATTGCCTTTCTTTGGGATTGGAATGAAAACTGACCTTTTTCAGTCCTGTGGCCACTGCTAAGTTTTCCAAATTTGCCGACATATTGAGTGCAGCACTTTCACAGCATCATCTTTTAGGATTTGAAATGGCTCAACTGGAATTCCATCACCTCCACTAGCTTTGTTCATAGTGATGCTTCCTAAGGCCCATTTGACATCACATTCCAGGATATCTGGCTCTAGGTGAGTGATCACACCATCATGATTATCTGGGTCATCAAGATCTTTTTTGCACAGTTTTTCTGTGTATTCTTGCCACCTCCTCTTAATATCTTCTGCTTCTGTTAGGTCCATACCATTTCTGTTCTTTATTGAATCCATCTTTGCATGAAATTTTCCCTTGGTATCTTTAATTTTCTTGAAGAGATCTCTAGTCTTTCCCATTCTTTTGTTTTCCTCTATTTCTTTGTATTGTTGGCTGAGGAAGGCTTTCTTATCTCTCCTTGCTATTCTTTGGAACTCTGCATTCAAATGGGTATATCTTTCCTTTCTCCTTTGCTTTTTGCTTCTCTTCTTTTCACAGCTATTTGTAAGGCCTCCTCAGACAGCCATTTTGCTTTTTTGTATTACTTTTTCTTGGACATGGTCTGGATCCCTGTCTCCTGTAGAATGTCATGAACCTCCATCCATAGTTCATCAGGCACTCTGTCTATCAGATCTAGTCCCTTAAATCTATTTCTCACTTCCACTGTATAATCACACATAATAGTGTCTAAAAATATCTTTCAACACTCAGTCACATAAATCCATATGCTACAACAGGCCACCACAGCATACATCTGATTCATTAAAAAAAAAGGCCTAGAGTACCTGGATTTCATGCTGTGGGATTTTATCCAGTTTACACTGTTAAATTATTTGTACATTCAGGTATATTGCATTAAAACTTTTTTAGCACAAAGCCATTCCTGAAAAATGATAGAAATCAGGAGACTTAAATTCTATGTCTTTTGGAAAATGTTATCTTCTTGAGTTTAAGTTTTCACAGTAACCATATACATTTCAGAAGTTTAATCACACTTATTCATCTTGACCAATTACATTTTTCAAATTTTTTTACAGACAAAGAGAAGTCATTTGCTAAATTCTAGTCAGTCTCCTTATTTTCTTTTTTCTTTTTTTTTTTAACTAGTTGGAGGCTATTACTTCACAACATTTCAGTGGGTTTTGTCATACACTGACATGAATCAGCCATGGAGTTACATGTATTCCCCATCCCGATACCCCCTCCCACCTCCCTCTCCACCTGATTCCTCTGGGCCTTCCCAGTGCACCAGGCCTGAGCACTTGTCTCATGCATCTCACCTGGGCTGGTGATCTGTTTCACTATAGATAATATACATGCTGTTCTTTCGAAACATCCCACCCTCACCTTCTCCCACAGAGTTCAAAAGTCTGTTCTGTACTTCTGTGTCTCTTTTTCTGTTTTGCATATAGGGTTATCATTACCATCTTTCTAAATTCCATATATATGTGTTAGTATGCTGTAATGTTCTTTATTTTTCTGGCTTACTTCACTCCGTATAATGGGCTCCAGTTTCATCCATCTCATTAGAACTGACTCAAATGAATTCTTTTTAACAGCTGAGTAATATTCCATGGTGTATATGTAGCACAGTTTCCTTATCCATTCGTTTGCTGATGGGCATCTAGGTTGCTTCCATGTCCTGGCTATAATAAGTAGTGCTGCGATGAACATTGGGGTGCATGTGTCTCTTTCAGATCTGGTTTCTTCAGTGTGTATGCCCAGAAGTGGGATTGCTGGGTCATATGGCAGTTCTATTTCCAGTTTTTTAAGAAATCTCCACACTGTTCTCCATAGTGGCTGTACCAGTCTGCATTCCCACCAACAGTGTAAGAGGGTTCCCTTTTCTCCACACCCTCTCCAGCATTTATTGCTTGTAGACTTTGGGATAGCAGCCATCCTGACTGGCGTGTAATGGTACCTCATTGTGGTTTTGATTTGCATTTCTCTGATAATGAGTGATGTGGAGCATCTTTACATGTGTTTGTTAGCCATCTGTATGTCTTCTTTGGAGAAATGTCTGTTTAGTTCTTTGGCCCATTTTTTGATTGGGTCATTTATTTTTCTGGAATTGAGCTTCAGGAGTTGCTTGTATATTTTTGAGATTAATCCTTTGTCTGTTGCTTCATTTGCTATTATTTTCTCCCAATCTGAGGGCTGTCTTTTCACCTTACTTAGAGTTTCCTTTGTTGTGCAAAAGCTTTTAAGTTTCATTAGGTCCCATTTGTTTATTTTTGCTTTTATTTCCAATATTATGGGAGGTGGGTCATAGAGGATCTTGCTGTGATTTATGTCGGAGAGTGTTTTACCTATGTTCTCCTCTAGGAGTTTTATAGTTTCTGGTCTTACATTTAGATCTTTAATCCATTTTGAGTTTATTTTTGTGTATGGTGTTAGAAAGTGTTCTAGTTTCATTCTTTTACAAGTGGTTGACCAGTTTGCCCAGCACCACTTGTTAAAGAGGTTGTCTTTTTTCCATTGTATATCCTTGCCTCCTTTGTCGAAGATAAGGTGTCCATAGGTTCGTGGATTTATCTCTGGGCTTTCTATTCTGTTCCATTGGTCTAGATTTCTGTCTTTGTGCCAGTACCATACTGTCTTGATGACTGTGGCTTTGTAGTAGAGTCTGAAGTCAGGCAGGTTGGTTCCTCCAGTTCCATTCTTCTTTCTCAAGATTACTTTGACTATTCGAGGTTTTTTGTATTTCCATACAAATTGTGAAATTATTTGTTCTAGTTCTGTGAAAAATATCGTTGGTAGCTTGATAGGGATTGCATTGAATCTATAGATTGCTTTGGGTAGAATAGCCATTTTGACAATATTGATTCTTCCAATCCATGAACACGGTATGTTTCTCCATCTGTTTGTGTCCTCTTTGATTTCTTTCATCAGTGTTTTATAGTTTTCTATGTATAGGTCTTTTGTTTCTTTAGGTAGATATACTCCTAAGTATTTTATTCTTTTTGTTGCAATGGTGAATGGAATTATTTCCTTAATTTCTCTTTCTGTTTTTTCATTGTTAGTATATAGGAATGCAAGGGATTTCTGTGTGTTAATTTTATATTCTGCAACTTTACTATATTCATTGATTAGCTCTAGTAATTTTCTGGAAGAGTCTTTAGGGTTTTCTATGTAGAGGATCATGTCATCTGCAAACAGCGAGAGTTTCACTTCTTCTTTTCCTATCTGGATTCCTTTTACGTCTTTTTCTGCTCTGATTGCTGTGGCCAAAACTTCCAACACTATGTTGAATAGCAGTGGTGAAAGTGGGCACCCTTGTCTTGTTCCTGATTTCAGGGGAAATGCTTTCAATTTTTCACCATTGAGGGTGATGCTTGCTGTGGGTTTGTCATATATAGCTTTTATTATGTTGAGGTATGTTCCTTCAATTCCTGCTTTCTGGAGAGTTTTAATCATAAATGAGTGTTGAATTTTGTCAAAGGCTTTCTCTGCAACTATTGAGATAATCATATGGTTTTTATCTTTCAATTTGTTAATGTGATGTATTACATTGATTGATTTGCAGATATTGAAGAATCCTTGCATTCCTGGGATGAAGCCCAGTTGATCATGGTGTATGATTTTTTTAATATGTTGTTGGATTCTGTTTGCTAGAATTTTGTTAAGGATTTTTGCATCTATGTTCATCAGTGATATTGGCCTGTAGTTTTCTCTTTTTGTGGCATCTTTGTCTGGCTTTGGAATTAGGGTGATGGTGGCCTCATAGAATGAGTTTGGAAGTTTACCTTCTTCTGCAATTTTCTGGAAGAGTTTGATTAAGGTAGGTGTTAGCTCTTCTCTAAATTTTTGGTAGAATTCAGCTGTGAAGCCATCTGGTTTGGGCTTTTGTTTGCTGGAAGATTTCTGATTACAGTTTCGATTTCCTTGCTTGTGATGGGTCTGTTAAGATCTTCTATTTCTTCCTGGTTCAGTTTTGGAAAGTCATACTTTTCTAAGAATTTGTCCATTTCATCCAAGTTGTCCATTTTATTGGCATAGAGCTGCTGGTAGTAGTCTCTTATGATCCTTTGTATTTCAGTGTTGTCTGTTGTGATTTCTCCATTTTCATTTCTAATTTTGTTAATTTGCTTCTTCTCTCTTTGTTTCTTAATGAGTCTTGCTAATGGTTTGTCAATTTTGTTTATTTTTTCAAAAAACCAGCTTTTAGCTTTGTTGATTTTTGCTATGGTCTCTTTAGTTTCTTTTGCATTTATTTCTGCCCTAATTTTTAAGATTTCTTTCCTTCTGCTAGCCCTGGGATTCTTAATTTCTTCCTTCTCTAATTGCTTTAGGTGTAGAGTTAGGTTATTTATTTGGCTTTTTTCTTGTTTCTTGAGGTAAGCCTGTAATGCTATGAACCTTCCCCTTAGCACTGCTTTTACAGTGTCCCATAGGTTTTGGGTTGTTGTGTTTTCATTTTCATTCATTTCTATACATATTTTTATTTCTTTTTTGATTTCTTATATGATTTGTTGGTTATTCAGAAGCGTGTTATTTAGCCTCCATATATTTGAATTTTTAACAATTTTTTTTCCTGTAATTGAGATCTAATCTTACTGCACTGTGGTCAGAAAAGATGACTGGAATGATTTCAATTTTTTTTGAATTTTCCAAGACCTGATTTATGGCCCAGGATGTGATCTATTCTGGAGAAGTTTCCGTGTGCACTTGAGAAAAACGTGAAGTTGATTGTTTTGGGGTGAAATGTCCTATAGATATCAATTAGGTCTAGCTAGTCCATTGGGTCATTTAAGGTTTGTTTCCTTGTTAATTTTCTGTTTAGTTGATCTATCCATAGTTGTGAGTGGGGTATTAAAGTCTCCCACTATTATTGTGTTACTATTAATTTCCTCTTTCATACTTGTTAGTGTTTGCTCTACATATTGTGGTGCTCCTATGTTGGGTGCATATATATTTATAATTGTTATATCTTCTTCTTGGATTGATCCTTTGATCATTATGTAGTGTCCTTTGTCTCTTTTCACATCCTTTATTTGAAAGTCTATTTTATCTGATATGAGTATTGCGACTCCTGCTTTATTTTGGTCTCTGTTTGCATGAAATATTTTTTTCCAGCCCTTCACTTTTAGTCTGTATGTGTCTCTTGTTTTGAGATGGGTCTCTTGTAGACAGCATATGTAGGGGTCTTGTTTTTGTATCCATTCAGCCAATCTTTGTCTTTTGGTTGGGGCATTCAACCCATTTACATTTAAGGTAATTATTGATAGGTGTGGTCCCGTTACCATTTACTTTGTTGTTTGGGGTTCACGTTTATACAACCTTTCTGCATTTCCTGTCTAGAGAAGATCCTTTAGCATTTGTTGAAGAGCTGGTTTGGTGGTGCTGAATTCTCTCAGCTTTCGCTTGTCTGTAAACCTTTTGAATTCTCCTTCATATCTAAATGAGATCCTTGCTGGGTACAGTAATCTAGGTTGTAGGTTATTCTCTTTCATTACTTTCAGTATGTCCTGCCATTCCCTTCTGGCCTGGAGGGTTTCTATTGATAGATCAGCTGTTATCCTTATGGGAATCCCTTTGTGTGTTATTTGTTGTTTCTCCCTTGCTGCTTTTAATATTTGTTCTTTGTGTTTGATCTTTGTTAATTTGATTAATATGTGTCTTGGGGTGTTTCGCCTTGGGTTTATCCTGTTTGGGACTCTCTGGGTTTCGTGGACTTGGGTGACTTTCTTGGCTTCCCCATTTTAGGGAAGTTTTCAGCTATTATCTCCTCGAGTATTTTCTCATGGCCTTTCTTTTTGTCTTCTTCTTCCGGGACTCCTATGATTCAAATGTTGGGGCATTTCACATTTTCCCAGAGGTCCCTGAGGTTGTCCTCATTTCTTTTGATTCTTTTTTCCTCTCTGCTTCATTTATTTCTACCATTTTATCTTCTACCTCACTTATCCTATCTTCTGTCTGCATTATTCTACTCTTGGTTCCCTCCAGAGTGTTTTTGATCTTTCATTGCATTATTCATTTTTAATTGACTCTTTTTTATTTCTTCTAGGTCTTTATTAAACATTTCTTGCATCTTTTCAATCTTTGTCTCCAGGCTATTTAGCTGTAACTCCATTTTGTTTTCAAGATTTTGGATCATTTTTATTATCACTATTCTAAATTCTTTTTCAGGTAGATTCCCTATCTCCTCCTCTTTTGTTTGACTTGGTGGGCATTTTTCATGTTCCTTTACCTGTTGGGTATTTCTCTGCCTTTTCATCTTGTTTAGATTGCTGTGTCTGGAGTCAGATTTCTGTATTCTGGAGGTTTGTGGTTCCTTTTTATTGTGGAGGTTTTACCCATTGGGTGGGGTTGGACAATTGACTTGTCAAGGTTTCTTGGTTAGGGAAGCTTGCTTCGGTGTTCTGGTGCGTGGAACTTGAATTCTTCTCTCTGGAGAGCAATAGAGTGCCCAGTAATGAGTTTTGAGATGGGTCTATGTGTTAGGTGTGACCTTGGGCAGCCTGTATGTTGACGTTCAGGGCTATGTTCCTGCGTTGCTGAAGAATTTGCGTGGTATGTCTTGCTCTAAAACTTATTGGCTCTTGGGTGGTGGTTGGTTTCAGTGTAGGTATGGAGGCTTTTGGACGGTCTCTTATTACTTAAAGTTCCATGTAGTCAGAAGCTTTCTGGTGTTCTTACGTTTTGGGCTTAAGTCTCCTGCCTCTGGATTTCAGTTTTATTCTTCCAGTATTCTCAGGACTTCTCCAACTATACAGCACTGACAATAAAACTTCTAGGTTAATGGCGAAAAGATTCTCCCCTGTTAGGGAGATCCAGAGAGGTTCACAGAGTTACCTGAAGAAGACAGTCTCCTTATTTTCTGACACAAAATTTTTTGTCAATATCACCAATTTCATATAGCTGACTATGAGATGTCTTTTATATCCATGCTCTCATCACCCATTCTCTTTTTATGGAATAGAATACGCTATAGCCAATTTAACATATTTCAAAAAACATATTTAACATATTTCAAAAAACTTTTCTAGAAGTGCTAAGAAATGACTTCAGTTTGTTGGTTAATATTATTTCCAGTAAGAGTTAAATTTATAAATGCTTGCCTCCATGTAGAACACATAATATATATTATTTTATAAAATTGTCCACTTCATCAGAAAAAGATGTTATCTTCCATTGTGCCTGAATCAAGCATCCTTTTCCTACATTCAGTGGAGATAGGATATTTTTGTTATTGTTCAGTTGCTGAGTCACGTCAGACTCTTTGCAACCCCATGGATTATAGCATGCCAGGCTCCTCTGTCCTTCACTGTTTCCTGGGAGATAGGGTATAGGTTTCTTTTCCAGGAGAAATAAGTGCAAGTGGCAACTAAAATCAGCTCCAGTGTTAGAAATACAACAAGGAGTCATAGTGATTGTGGCTAAGGAAAAAGCAAATGTTCCATCTAAGGGAATAACCGCTTCTGCTCTATATAAAAAGATGTGACTGATGATTTTCAAGCAGAAATGCAAGTCTAGTATTGCCAAAATCAACTTGTGAAAAGAGAACCTGAAAATGACTGGCTCAATTAAACAACAAGAAAAACAACGACAAAGCACTACAAGTCAACAGGCTGGACAAAATTGTTCAGCAAGCTCAAACAGCCCAGTATTCAATCTTTTTTATTAAACTGTTAGATATTTTCATAAAATTTTACTTTTTTGAGACTACACTGACTACCATGATTGGAGTGCTGTATATTCTCCAACACTCCAAACATTTGCAAAAAATTTTACAGATATGTGTTTATAGTGTTAATCTCTTATTTTTGTTATCCCAACAAGCTCTTTCTACTGGTGGGAATGTCCCTACTAGGTGGATGTACTGTATTTACCATCATAGAGAAGATGTTATGTGCTGCAGGGTAGCCACAGTTCTGAGATTTACGGATGGGCATGTGACCCAAGTGGCAAGGATACACATAAGAACTGTACAAAAAAGATCTTTATGACGCAGAAAACCACAATGGCATGATCACTCACTTAGAGCCAGACATCCTGGAATGCGAAGTCAAGTGGGCATTAGGAAACATCACTACAAACAAAGTCAGTGGAGGTGATGGAATTCCAGTTGAGCTATTTCAAAACCTAAAAGATGATGCTGCGGAAGTGCCGCACTCAATATGCCAGCAAATTTGGAAAACTCAGCACTGGCCACAGGACTGGAAAAGGTCAGTTTTCATTCCAATCCCAAAGAAAGGCAATGCCAAAGAATGACCTAGGAAGAGGTGTAGCTCAGTTGGTAAAGAAACTGCCTACAATGCAGGAGATCCAGGTTCAATTCCTGGGTTAGTAATATCCCCTAGAGAAGAAAATGGCAACCCACTTCAGTATTATTGCCTGGGAAATCCCATGGGCAGAGGAGCCAGTCAGTCTATGAGGTCAAAAGAACTGGACATGACTTAGCAACTAAACCACCACCAACAAAAATGTTCATATTACTGCACAATTGCACTCATTTCACATGCTAGTAAAGTAATGCTCAAAATATTCCAAGCCAGGCTTCAACAGTATGTGAACTGTGAACTTCCAGATGTTCAAGCTGGATTCAGAAAAGGCAGAAGAACCAGACATCAAATTGCCAACATCCACTGGAGCATCAAAAAAGCAAGAGAATTCTATTTCTGCTTTATTGACTATGCCAAAGCCTTTGACTGTGTGGATCACAATAAACTGTGGAAAATTCTTCAAGAGATGGGAATACCAGACCACCTGACCTGCCTCTTGAGAAACCTGTATGCAGGTCAGGAAGCGACAGTTAGAACTGGACATGGAACAACAGACTGGTTCCAAATAGGAAAAGGAGTACATCAAGGCTGTATATTGTCACCCTGCTTATTTAACTTATATGTAGAGTACATCATGAGAAATGCTGGACTGGGGAAAACACAAGCTGGAATCAAGATTGTTGGGAGAAATGTCAATAAACTCAGATATGCAGATGATACCACCCTTATGGCAGAAAGTGAAGAAGAACTAAAGAGCCTCTTGATGAAAGTGAAAGAGGAGAGTGAAAAAGTTGGCTTAAAGCTCAACATTCAAAAAATGAAGATCATGGCATCTGGTCCCATAACATCATGGCAAATAGATGGGGAAACAATGACAGATTTAATTTGGGGGGGCTCCAAAATCACTGCAGATGGGGATTGCAGCCATGATATTAAAAGTCACTTGCCACTTATAGGGAAACCTATGACCAACTTAGACAGCATATTAAAAAACAGAGACGTTAACTTCACCAACAAAGGTCCATCTAGTCAAAGTTATGGTTTTTCCAGTAGTCATGTATGGATGTGAGAGTTGGACTATATATAAAGAAAGCTGAGTGCTGAAGAATTGATGCCTTTAAACTATGACGTTGGAGAAGACTCCTGAGAGTCCCTTGGACGTCATGGAGATCAAACCAGTCAATCCTAAAGGAAATCAGTCCTGAATATACATTAGAAGGACTGATGCTGAAGCTGAAACTCCAATACTGTGGCCACCTGATTTGAAGAACTGACTCATTGGAAAAGACCCTGATGCTGGGAAAGATTGAAGGCAGAGGAGAAGGGGATGACAGAGTATGAGATGGTTGTATGGCATCACTGACTTGATGGACATGAATTTGAGCAAGCTCTGAGAGTTGGTAATGGACAGGGAAGTCTGGCATGCTGCAGTCCATGGGGTCGCAAAGAGTTAGACACAATTGAGTGACTGAACTGAACTGTGTGACCCAAGCCAGCCCAGTCAGAATCCAACCCAGGTTTTCATTTGGACAATTGAGATACTCTCTTTCCTTAGGGCTCACTACCAGAAAGTACAATGAAGTGTAGAATTGCTTGTGGTCATTTCTGTCACCTTGTTGGAAGAGTTTACTTAAAGTCATGCCAACATGGAGGAAGATGTCAAAGCCAAGAAAAAAAAAATACTGGAAGAAAAGAGACAAATTGGATAATATCATTTGAATTGCTGAATCCAGCCATTTCTGAAGCCAGGATTTTCTCTGGCCTTTCTGGTTACATAAGCCAATCTATTCTCTTTTTGGCTTAGGCTGGTTTAGGATGGGTTTCTATGACAAGCAGAGTCCTGACTTTTTATCTAACTAGTACAGATAACTCATATTACCAATTATGTATGAGTTGTTTGACAAGCTATATGGGTGATATAATCCTGAATTCTCTTACTGTAATTTACTATGTTTAATCATAATCTCTTATTTAGCATCCACTATATGTTAGATTTAGAAAAGTGAAAGTGAAAGTCGCTCAGTTGTGTCTGACTCTTTGCAACCCCAAGGAATTCTCCAGGCCAGAATACTGGAGTGGGTAGCCTTTCCCTTCTCCAGGGGATCTTCCCAACCCAGGGATCAAACCCAGCTCTCCTGCATTACAAGCGAATATTTTTACCAGCTGAGCCACCAGGCAAGCCCAAGAATACTGGAATAGGTAGCCTATCTCTTCTCCAGAGGATCTTCCTGACCTAGGGAATCAAACCAGAGTCTCCTGCATCACAGGCAGATTCTTTACCAACTAAGCTATGAGGGAAGCCCAGTTTGGAAAACTTTTGTTAAGGGCCAGATAGTAAACATTTTAGACATTTTAGGCCAGATGGACTGTCACAACTAACTCATCTCTGCATTTTAATATGAAATCAGTCACAGACAATACATAAACAAATGAGTGTGGCCATGTTATAATAAAGGCACTGAAATTTGAATTTCACATAATTTTCACGTGCCATAAAATATTAT
Source organism: Muntiacus reevesi (assembly GCF_963930625.1). Classification (NCBI taxonomy): domain Eukaryota; kingdom Metazoa; phylum Chordata; class Mammalia; order Artiodactyla; family Cervidae; genus Muntiacus; species Muntiacus reevesi. Next base: position 158,448,857 of record NC_089250.1, on the reverse strand, counting down.
TCTTCTTTTGATTCTTTTTCAACCACTTTAAGAATCATTTTTACTGTGTAAGCCACATTTGGCCTGCAGGCTTTAGATTGCTGACTTGGAAGCAGATGATAATTTTCACAAGGGTGAGCAGTGAGTCTGATTTTCAATGTGTCCATAGCACCAGAAGCAGGGCTTGCCAATAGCAGTTTATCACTAATTATTGAAAGGATTGGTGAATGCTCAAGGAAAATCAACATTATAGAAAGTTTATTTTCCAAATCAAACAGTCATATCAAGTATCTTAGAAAATCAGTAAAACTATCAAAGATTTAAGGAAATTGAGGAAGGCCATGCTTCTACCTAGTTTTCTAGACTCTTTTTTGTTTTTCTCTAATCTCTTTACAACATTTGTTCCTGATCAGGCCCAGGAACCTCCAAGTGTTTTTCCTTCTGTTGTGCAGATTAATTTTTTCTCTTTACAGCTTCATCCACAAACTTTCATATCAAAATCAGTCAAGGTATTCAGATGAACACAGGGATCTACCCCATATGAGATGACCAGCCTTCCCAGTTCCAATAGTGACATTCTCAGTAGGTCCTTGGTCTCAGGAAACACATTTAAATGCTCATTTTATTCACATATAAAACGGAGAGAATGACCCGTTGAACCAACCTCATATGTTCTCTTTAAAGCTTCACATTAATTACTGAATATATAGAATATATTCACTTCATATATATATATACACATATATATAGTGGAATATATACATAAGCTTTTAAAATTCATCCAAAAATTTAATACATTATTAATAAAAACTTCAGCCATGTTCACAATGATCAGTGTGTACAAAGGATGTGATCCAGCCTGCTTGGATCAAGTTTAATTTTTTAAAAGAGTAATCATTTTAATGAAATCTCTCATCTTAAAAATAAACTAGTTCAAAGGCTTTCTTGAAAAAAAAAATCAACTATGACTGGGATAATTTTCATACTATATTTTTCTAATTCTAGTGAAATCTTTTTCTCTTTCATTAACCTGGAGGATAAACTTACATTTTAGGTTAAAGTAAGTAAAAAATGAATAATACAATGTATTATCAATACATAACACAGCAATCTTTAGCAATAGTATTATAAAATTTTTTAGTCTTTCATACGACAATGAACAGGTCTCTTTTCCTCAAAATCATCTTAAATGTGTTGCTTAGCTACTGTTGCTAAGATTTTTTTCTTTTTCTTTTTTGAAAAAGGATAATGTGTCATACCACCTATGGGCTCTTCTTTTTCTGTCTTGACATTTGCTATTATATCTACATAAAACTAAAAATCTACAGAGATGTGTATCTTTGTTTTAAACAAAGAGTCATACATAAAAGTGGTTATAATTTAATTGTTTTAAATGTTTTGTTTTAATTGTTTTAAATGTTTGCATTATGTTTCAAACTGTAAACTCTCACAAATGAAAAGTTTGGATTTATAGACCATGTCATCCAGTTAATCTGTCCATTTTCACATTTATGTCCATTTTCACATATATACACAAGCGTGCCAGGTGGCGCTAGTGGTAAAGAATCCACCTGCCAATGAAGGAGACGTAAGAGACATGGGCGGGATCCCTGGGTCAGGAAGATCCCCTGGAGGAGGGCATGGCAACCCACTTGGTATTCTTGCCTGGAGAATCCCATGGACAGAGGAGCCTGGTGGGCTGCAGTCCTTGGGGTTGCACAGAGTCAGACACAACTGAAGCGACTTGGCACACGTGAAATATACAAGTATGAAATACTTAATGCTAAGCAAAGGTGATTCCATCATTTAAGACACACAGGATGAAAACACTTGATTACTTTAATTCTAAATAATATTAATAGCTCTCACTGGTTATCTCTCCCTGGCTCTACAAATTCAAGTGTGGACCTAAAGGGGAATATTTTCCCCCTACTCTATTACTCTAGAACATAGTATCATTTTCCATAGCTGATTATGAAGAACTTTTAGCAAAGAAGAGTTCACTCTCGTTTTTTTGGTTTTTGTTTTTTTTAAATTCAGGGGATGGTGTGGGTAGAAGGCAATAGGGGAATGCAGGAAATTAAAACATGTCCAGTCAATTTTCAAAAAAAAAAAAGATAATGTACTCTTGTCACCTCTCAGTTGTAACCTCCTAATTGGCAGGAACTAAGTCTAACTATCACATTACACTGTGAGTTCTTCAAGGGCAGGGCCCTGTTTTATTCATCATTTTGCCTCTTGCACAGTGCAAGAGAATTGGGAAGAGTTTAGTACGAATGTTGAAGAAACTAATAAATGGGTGAAAGAACAATGGTTGACAGTCTATTTGTAGTCATGGCCATAACTCATTTTAGAAGATAAATGACAACATCTCATTAACTAGGACTTTAGGGTGAGCCCCAAAGAATTAGAGTAATCACTATTATTGATTTTAAATATTGAAAATAATTAGTGAAAATCACTCAAAAATTTGCATTCATCTCTTAAGACCTAAAAGTTTGGATTGGTTTCTGATTGACTACAGGCTACGGATGAAAGAAATATCACTAGATTAGAAACTAAACAAACATTTTGCATGTCAAGGACCATTCTGATCAACTGTCAGAATTTTTGTTCCTTTTGAATTCCTGTGTTGCATATGGCAATATTTTAGAACAAAATAAGATTAGAATTGCTTTCTACCCAATAAACAAGTTACTTGGAAGAACTGGTTTATCTTCCATTTTATGGAGACATAGAAGAAAACTATTGAAAAGAAAACTGGACATAAACAGGTATAATCAACTCAATTCTCATTATTCCTGGTCTCCAACCTGGTACTCAAGTAGATCCTTTGTTTTAAAATGAGCACATTGGGACACACTGATGAGTTTGATGTTGATCAGCGTATGTCCCAGGATTTCTTTGATGGCTATCCTTCGCACACAAAAAAACCCCAGATGTCTCTGAGCAGTTTATGAAACTTGTTCACTTATTTTAATAAGGTTCTCCATCACTACCACTTCTCTTATAGGAGTAGTACTGATCATCAGAGCCTAACATCAGGCATTTCTCAAAAGCTGTGCTGTTACTCAGTCGTCTCTGATTCCATGACCCCGTGGACTGTAGCCCACCAGGCTCCTCTGTCCATGGATTTCCCCAAGCAAGAATACTAGAGTGGATTGCCACTTCCTTCTCCATGGGATCGTCTTGACCGAGGGATCAAACCTGGGTCTCTCGCATTGCAGGCAGATTCTTTACTGTCTGAGACACTAGGGTTACCTCTTTACAGATGGAACCAAGAACTAAGTTGCTTAGGTTAAAGGTCCATACATCTTTTTCAACATTTCAGGGTTTGGTTTTTTTTTTTTTTTTTTTTGCATTTCTTAGATAACAAAGGACAAAAATCTAACATGGAGTTAACAAAAAAATCCACTTCAAATACCTTCTGACTGAACTCAGCCTGAGTAAATTCCCCAGCTGGTGAGACCACATAACCAAGCATCACAATAACTAAAGAAACATATCCTAATACTAATGTTGTCCTAATACTAATATCTTAATACTAATCCTAATACTAATGTTGTCCATATTACACAAGGAGAAAGCTGCTGACCACAGAGTCAGCAGAACACAAGAAGTGCATGCATCAGAATACCAGGAGACAAGCCCAGTATGGCTTTTGGCTCTGTGGTATCTAAAACTTAACTTACAAATTTAAGGATACAGTATGTATGTTTTCTCAGGAAGTGCCACTTTCAATGAACCTGCCATTAGGATGAAGACTTTAGCAATAGTATAATAAATTTCATGACTGGATATGAATATTCATATGATCTCAACTATAAAAAGCTTTTACTCAGGGCGTCTACACTAGGGCATAGACCTCAAGGCAGGGAAATATTAGTAACAGCCCTTGAAATCGCCATGACTCGGCAATGTTGACTGCAGGTCTTGGAAGTCAATCAACAGTGACGACTTCCCCACATGGTCTGTTGCACAGATAAGCGCAGTGTCTGGTGGAGCTAAAAAGAGTGCAAAGAAAGGCAATAGCCACTCAGGCAGGGGGACAGCTTACTAAAGTGTCTGGGAAAGAAGGGATTCACAAATTCCTAAAACATAATCCAGGGAACTGGGAGCTTATAAAAAGAAACCTGTATAATCCACCTGGATTCAGATATTACACCAGTTTATTTGAAAACTAAAATATGTATCTCGTGTTCTAAAGGCGTAAAAGCTGAACATCACTTAAGTTAATGAAAAGAGAGGGCCTCAGACTAGTGGGACCACCCTAGTAGACTACACCAAGTCCCTTCAGAAAGGTCCCAAACATAGAACTACAGGAACATGTTGACAGACCACCAGTGATCCATCAAATAAGAACTTAAGCACCTATATTTAGTGCTTTCAAGCTACTCATTTTTTTACTGTATTTTTGTTCAATAAATGTGAACTATTGCTGAATTGTTTTATAGCTCACTAGAAAAATGCTGTTCCCTGATATTAAATTCACTGGCATAGAGATGCTTTCTGGAATATCAAGCAGGTGCTGAGTCTTGAATTTGTGCCAGAACATTACAAACACAAGCTGCAATCACTCTGCTTCACGTTAGGAAATCAGACGGTGCTGAGGGAGCAAATACTCTTCTTAAAGGACAATGTCATCTTCAAAATGGAACCATATAAAGGAAGCCCTTGATCCGACTTCAGAGCTAAGAAGTTCTAGAATTATGTCTAATTATGTCTATATAATTTATGTTGATCACAAGTCGCTTTCTGGGCTACAAGGAGGCAGCATATGTTTTGAACTAGTGGACAGAGAGAAGCCATTCTAAGAGTCTTAGTGTAAATAGTTAAGCCGAGTGGGAGTAGGAAATGGGCGACTGGATAAACTGGACCTGGACTTCCTGACAGGAAGAGCAAGGCGAATGCCAGTCTTACTCACACACAGCTGGGTGTCAGAGTCTGGGCAGAGAGGAGGTATGCAGAAGAGAAGGTCCAGGTTCGGGAATAAGTCCCCTAATAGCCAGGAAAGCGTCCAGTGATTTTATTCTCCAAACAGAAAGGAGGCCAGAAGAGGCAAGAGAACCAAGCATTGCAGACTTGCAGGGGGAAATAAAACCACCACCAACAGTACAAAAACAACTGAGAGACAGAGATACACAGATAAATCAGTATAATCCACACTCCCCCAATTTCTACAATACCCTTCAAAGGAGTGCAACTCAAAGGTAGTAAAAACAGGATAATTATCTTTGGCTCTTAGCCACCAGCAACAAAATACTTTCGTGACACAATCATGGTTGTATTGTTACTCGCAAATGACAGATCACTAGGTCGGACCATTTCTGATTCAGAGTCAGAATAAGTGAGTCAGTTTGTCTATGTTGATATTGGGAAGTCTGTGAACTAAGGGATTATCTGAACTGTCCTCATGTTTGCCTCCAGCAATTTATGGATGATGCAGATAACAAGGATTGTCACTTTGAAGAAAATTACCATTAAGACTCCCTGGGTTTCTCATCACTCCAATATCACTTGTCCTATATTAAAAATCAAAGTCTGTCCAATGAAAACACAAAGATGGTGTCTTGCTCGGTGTCAGCTGTCTCTAAGCAAACTGAGAATTCACAGGCAATCATTAAGGCTCTCCACCTTTTTTTCTTTTTTCTTAACAAGTAGATCTTTGCAAAAAACTGTGGAATTACCAGGGTTGTCTCCTGCCATGGGTGCTGAGGAATCCAACTCTGAAATGGCCCACTGGAAGATGTTTCCCCCAGGGAACCAAATAATAACAGAATCATTAAAGCATTTCTCAGACTTAACTGAATATTCTGTGTAGCTGAATTACTCAGGGAGCATTAAAGCCTTGGCATTGGTTTTCATTTGCTTTGTTTATTCAGCATTTTCTCCTTTTTAAAAACATTTTAAATTGAGGTACAGTTAGTATCCCATAAAATATATGTATCTTAAGTGCTCATTTCAATGAGTTTTTTACAAAACTGTGGTGAATTATAGGTAACATAAAATCTATCCTTTTAACCATTTTAAAGTACAGTCCAACGGCATTAAGTACACTCATATTGTGGTGCAGCCATGACTGCCATCCATCTCCAGAGCTTCTTCAGAACCCAGACTGAAAGTGTACCCACTGAACATTAACTCCCCTACAATGTGGAGCATCGTTCTTATGTCCACTTGCTATCTGAATATCTTCTTTGGTGAGGTGTCTGTCAAGTTCATTTTTGGTTCATTTTTAATCGGGTTGTTTGCTTCCATGTTGCTGAGGTGTTTTGTTTTTTTTTTTTTTTTCCAGTGGGGACCCACTAGATCAGATGCTTTTATTTATTTATTTTTCCATTTATTTTTATTAGTTGGAGGCTAATTACTTTACAATATTGTAGTGGTTTTTGCCATACATTGACATGAATCAGCCATGGATTTACATGTATTCCCCATCCCAATCCCCCCTCCCACCTCCCTCTCCACCCGATCCCTCTGGGTCATCCCAGTGCACCAGCCCCGAGCACTTGTCTCACGCATCCAACCTGGGCTGGTGATCTGTTTCACCCTAGATAATATACATGTTTCGATGCTGTTCTCTCAAAACATCCCACCTGCTGAGTTTTCTGTATGTTTCTTACTCCCACTCCTGCCTCTGCCTCAGGTAAGCACTGTGTTCATCATTATCATTATTTTTTTTTATTAGTTTTGCCTAGACTTAAACTTTATATAAATCAATTATACAGTATGTACTGATTTGAATATGGCTTCATACAATGCCTGTGAAACTCGCCTGTATTGTGGTATATAACAGCAGCTCATTCATTCATGGTACCAAATAGTTCATTGAACCAATGCCATTCCAGACATTGGTAATTTGTGTTTCCTCTCTTTATCAGACTTGTTGAAGTATATCAATTTTATTAATCTATCAAAGGATCAACTTTTGAATTTTTTTGTTTTTTCTTATTTATAGTATCAACACACACATGCAAGTTCCTCATTACAAGTTTTAAGATGTTATTGTACTATATCTTCTAAACTGCTTTTTTTTTTACTTAGCAATATATCACAGATATCTTCCAAAACAGATAATACAGATATGCCTCAATTTTTAAAGTTGCATAATATTCCTTTGATTCTATATTTAGGACAATTCCAAATTTTTTAAAACTATAAATAATGCTTTATTCTTCTTCACAAGCATTCACACAACTCATATTGGTCCCCTGTAGTACCTGCTAAATTATAAAATTTAAAGAATGATAAAGATTTTCCAAAAATATTCATGCCCTCTCCCTCTAATTTCACCAATACTGGCATAACCTTTTTGTTTAACTTTTTTCCAGTTTACAGGAAATATTGCATCTTGTTTTTATTTGCATTTCTTTAATTATAAATGAACAACTTTTCATATAAATATTAACCTTTGTATCTCTTTCTATTTATTATTGATATCCCTTGCCCATTTTTCTAATGCTATCTTTTTGGAACTTTTTGAAGTTCTCTCTACATTATTCATGTTAACTCTTCACTTATCACTTGTTGCAAACATATTTTCCAAGTTTTGCGTGTGCATATGTATTTGTGTGTTCGATGTTTTTTGTTAAGTCATTTTTGAGACATAATTCACATACAACAAAATGCATAGATTTTAAGGGAGCGGTCTGATGACTTCTTATAAAGGTAAACACCCATGTAACCATCACCCAAACGGAGGAATGAAATAATTTCATCACTTCAGGAAGTTTATCATATCTCCTTGCAGTCATTTCTTTCTGTTATTGATACTTCAAACTACTAGAATTAGATAGATGTTTATAAAGATTCTGGCATAATACCCAGTGTACAATAAGCATTCAATGCATGAACTGTTATTATTAATCCTATCCTGGCAATGGCTAACACAATGAGTCTGTACTACTCTGAAGTCCTTCAGGAAGCTAATGCTTCATTTTCTATACACTTCTGACTTGGGTGAGACTCCTCTCCCCCACCACTCATGGAGAACACTGCTTTCTTATTGCCATATTCTGCTAACAAACCAGCTAAATTTAAATTCAGTAACAAATTCAGCTAAATTTAAATCTCCAGGAAATTGAATTTTAATTAATTCAATCCAACTCACACTAAGACATTTATATCATCTTTCATGACAAGCATCAGAAAATAATTTAAATTCTTAAGACTCATCCTTGAGAACAAAATGTCCTTAGACAACGAAACACAGGTGTAATGTATGTTGGTTGGCCTTGTATTCGCTGTCTCATGCTCCTGGGATGAGAAATAATGTAGCCCAGACAAGAAATGAAGAATGTTGATGGTATTCACTGTATTCGTTGTGCACCTTCTGTCACAGGAAAAGAAGCTGGTTAACTATCTTACTTGGTTTGATTCAATGATACAAAGAATTCTGCAGGTGCTATTAGATAAGATAGGAAATTTTTTTAAAAGAATCACAGGTTCTATGTGAACCTAGATGAAAAAGTGGTAGGGCTCCCATGAGGAATTAAGAGAGTGTGAGATCTGAGAGCTGACTACACTTGCAAACAGATCTTTTAAGAGAGAGACACTAACTGCTCCTGTATACTCTCCTAGTAAGTCTTCTGTCTACCAACAACACCTTTCTTTGGCCCAGATTAATTAAGCCCAAACAGTTTTCTGTCACTGAAACTGTTCAGCCACTGGGAGAGGCAGAAACTTGGGTGAATAGTAGTCATACAATGATGTGTATCTTTACATGTTTTATCCTATCTTCAAGTAGCCTCATCTGAATTTTTAACAAAAACAGTTCAATTATTCATTTATTCAACAAGTATCTATTAACCACTTCCTAAAAGTTTTTACCAATCCTAAAGGAAATCAACCCTGAATATTCATTGGAAGGACTGATGCTGAAGTTGAAGCTCCAATTCTTTGGCCACCTGATGAGAAGAGCTGACTTCCTGGAGAAGACCCTGATGCTGGGAAAGATTGAGGGCAGGAGGAGAAGGGAGTGGCAGAGGATGAGATGGTCAGATGGCAAAATCGACTCAAGGGACAGGAGTTTGAGCAAACTCCAGAAGATAGTGAAGGACAGGGAAGCCTGGTGTGTTACAGTCCATGGGGTCACAAAGAGTCAGACACAACTGAGTGACTGAACAACAACAAATTTTTACTAGTCTTGTGTTCTTTGTACCCAGCACTGAGTCTGACACAACTGTTGATGTTTAATAAACATTTGACAGATGAATGAAAGAATGAAAAGAGTTAGGCGATGGATGGTATGGACAAGTTCTAATCCTTACTTTTCTTGACAGAAGTTGAAATAGTTGCCCCTTTCTTTCTTCCTGAAAGCTCTATTCTTGAAAGTCTTCCTCAATGTTTGCCTCTCAAACTCCCCTGTTTTTCGCTCCTATCTCTTAGGGCAATTCCTGTTGTTCTTTGCTGACTCCTCCTCCTCTCTTTGACTCTTAAATTTTGATAGTTCTTCCAGAGACTGTCATAGGCCTTCTAAGTCTGCTGACTTTCCCCAGGCCATTTTATCCATCTCCTCAGACAACACACTCCTGTTTTGTTTTTTTAAGCTAGTTTGAGTTGAATATCTGATCTTTTGTAAGCAAAGTGTCCCAGCTTATTCAGTGCTCAATAAATACCTATTAAAAAGTATACCAGGTTATTGGGCAGAAAACTTGAGACAAGACTGTAGGTCAAAGAAATAAACAGCATAAGCAAAAAAGAAAGTTAAGTTTTGGACAACTTACGTTTCTGTTCTCAGCACCCCACAGATGCAAGATTTTTGATGCTCTTAAAGCATCTGTCTTAAGGTTCTTTCTTCATCCCTCAAACTGTCATACATAAGAATCATGGTATGCTACAAAGAAATGATTTGTTCAGTTTTGTTCAAAGAAGGCTATGCATTTTGTTCATGCTCTGAACAGAAAGATTCAAGGCAAGGTTACAGAACTTATTCAATATATCTATATTAAGCTATTAGGATCAGCCCTTACACCAACCATTATGATGTCACTTCTTCTTGACAAGCACCAGGGAACAATTCCTAATTTATAACTGAAAGATTTGCATAACTGTGTCATATTCAAACAACATGCATTATGACTAGAGCACTGCCAATTCATGAGGGCATGATTTCACTATTTCTTCTGCATTATCAAATTACACACGTATTGAAATCATATCTTCTGAGCTCATCTTGTGTAATTTCAATGTTGCAACTTTTCCATACACACAAAACCTTCATTTCTGTTTCTTAACATAATTCAAACACAGTCTATCTTTGACAATCTTATTTATAGCACACCCATCTCTTTTTTAAAATTGGAACTCCAGAATTTATATACTACAGAATTTATATAACCAATATATGAAAAGGGCCATCAACTGGCTTTTGTAACTCAAACCCTGGTTCTAAATTAACTTTCAGTACAGTTGCTCAGGAGTGTCCGACTCTTTGTGACCCCATGTACTAAGTACGCCAGACTTCCCTGTCCATCACCAACTCCCGGAGCTTGCTCAAACTCATAAATTATTAACTTTAGCAGTTGCTAAAATGCACTGACAGAGGCTCACAGGCTTAATCAATACTAGCACTTAAATTTTAGTTACACCTGAAGATCCCACTAAATTTAAACAATATGCTTGTAAAAGGTATCTAAATGTAAAATTAAAAAAATAGATATGTCTCACTTCAACTGTAGCCTTGCCTAAATTTCCCATAGTCATAGTACCTACTGCCCTAAAATATCCCATATTGGATATAAATGCTCCAACACAGTGAATAACAAATGAAAACTGAAGTTTTCACTTATAAAGTAGCTTGATAAGTGAGACCTTATGGACTCCTAGTTAAAATAGTTAATAAGGCCCAATGCAAATTAAAACAAAGCCTTCAAGGACAAAAATGTATTACATATAACCTAATTAATGAAGGGGTGACCATTCTCACAACTTCTCCATTTAATAGACCAAATTCACTTGGTATTAAACTTTGAAAAAAATAAAAGGGCATTGCAAGGTGGATTACTATAATACTTGACGTGCGTGAGCATGTTAAATCACTTCAGTCGTGTCTGACTCTTTGCAACCCTATGGACTATAGCCTGCCAGTCTCCTCTGTCTGTGGAATTCTCCAGGCAAGAATACTGGGGTGCACTGCCATGCCTTCCTCCAGGGGATCGTCTCAACCCAAGAGTCGACCCTGTGCCTCTTGTCTCCTGCACTGGCAGGCTGGTTCTTTACCACTAACACCACTTCAGAGCCAATAACATTTAACACTGGTGTCCTATCCATTAGGACACCATATCAATACTCAATATTATTACTGACTCCTATCAACAGTTATAAGTATTTTGCTCTTATAGATTTGGCTAACATGTTCTATTCAGTGCCTACTTATACAGAATCTCAGCTGTGGTTTGCCTTTACCTCCAAAGGGACATCGTGACTTTTCCAGGCTACCTGTGGGGTGCCTCTGTAGTTTTGCCACAGCACAAGGTCTTAACCACATCCACCTTCCTCCGGGAGCACAGGTATGAAATTACACTGGTGACATCCTCCTCCAAGAAGATTCATTTGACATACTCATCATTCCTTGATAAGAGACAAATTCTGAGGTGTTGCTACAGAGGCCAAATACAAACAAGAATTTCAGGGCCATAGTTGGCAACTGTTGTAGTAACAAAAACTTAAAAAAAAAGAAAAAGAAAAACCTTCCATCTTCATTCCTATTCTAACAAGTAAATGATCCTCAGACTAGCTCCCTCACCACCTATCATCAGTTACACCTAGCCTCCAGCTAAACTAACCAGCCTCTTATCTTCATTTATCCTATGGAGTGGGGGAGAGGAGATGAAAGGACAAATATATTGTGTTCTAATATTTTTCAAGGTTTTTAGCATAGCATGCATAGCTCACTTAGTCACTGAGTGATTTGTTCATTATTTACTTATGTAATGGGCAGTGACAGTTGACAGTGCCGGGTTTTGTGTTCCGCCTTGGAATATGAACAGTGGAAACAATGGATGAGGCACCATCTCTCCCACTACGAGCTCAGAAGCTCCAGAAGATTCTTCTCAAAACAGGGAATGAAAAGAAGTCAGTTGTGTTTGCTCAGTTTTTAGTTTTATCCAAGTTATAACTTAAGAAGTCAAATTCCTCTATATATCTCTGCTCCTAGTCATGACAGAATTATTGTTACTGTTCAGTCGCTAACTCATGTTCAACTCTTTGGAACCCTATGGACTACAGCGTGCCAGTCTCCACTGTCCTTCACTGTCTCCCAGAGTTTGCTCAAATTTACATCTATTAAGTCAGTGATGCTATCTAACCATCTCAACCTCTGCCGTCCCCTCCTCCTTTTGCCTTCAATCTTTCCCAGCATCAGGGTATTTTCTAGTGAGTCGGCTCTTTGCATCAGGTGGCCAAACTATTGGAGCTTCAGCTTTAGCATCAGTCCTTCCAATGAATATTCAGGGTTGATTTCCTTTAGGACTGACTGGTTTGATCTCCTTGCAGTCCAAGAGACTCTCCCTGGACTTGCAATCCCACTGAAAACAAGGAGAAAATGGGACAAAATATATGAGACAACTTTTTTAGGCACCGGGAACAGGGAGATCAGAATCACAGTCTTTGGGATAGGAATGACAAGTGGTGGTAAGCCTGGGGCAATTTTGCTTCTGTGGCACAGAAAGGTAAGCCTCTATCAAGACAGGTGAGATAGGCAGTCTTCCTGAGGGAGAAGGCACAGACCCACCCAAGTTCCAGGCGGCTGAAGTGGCCTCTAATTTGGGGGGCAAGGTACTAAAGAGGAGGCTGTTACCCAACCAAGTGAGTAGGGGGTGCAGGGTAAGAAGTAGGGGTGGGGTTAAGACATCAGGAAAGTCACACAGTATAGAGGCACACCCTAGAGTAAGGGCCCCACCCTAAAACTATGTTCCTAATGATAACAGAGCTGCCCAAACAATAAAAACAAGACTAACAGGATCAAAAGACTTTCTGAGTAAGCTAATAAATGCTGGGATAAAAGTGAAACACTCTTTAAAGGAGGATGTCATAATTAAAATTCATCACAGTGTTATCACCCACAGTATCCAGCATAAAATCATAAACACTGAGGTGTATACATATAATGAAATACTTGGTAAACTGAATGACTGAAATGTTGGTATATGCAACAACACAGGTGAATCTAATAGACACTGTATGAAGCCAGATTTAAGTGCATACTGCTGCTGCTAAGTCACTTCAGTCGTGTCCGACTCTGTGTGACCCCAGAGACAGCAGCCCACCAGGCTCCCCCGTCTCTGGGATTCTCCAGGCAAGAACACTGGAGTGGGTTGCCATTTCCTTCTCCAATGCATGAAAGCAAAAAGTGAAAGTGAAGTCGCTCAGTCGTGTCCGACTCTCAGCGACCCCATGGACTGCAGCCTACCAGGCTCCTCCGTCCATGGGATTTTCCAAGCAAGAATACTGGAGTGGGTTGCCATTACGTTGTATAATTCATTACACAAAGTTCAAGTACAGAAAAAACTAATCTATAGTAAAAAAAAATTAAGAGCAATCAAAACAGTGGTTACGGGGACTTCCTTGGTGGTCCAGTGGCTACGACTCCACACTCCCAATGCAGGAGGTCTGGGTTCAATCCCTGGTGAGGGAACTAGATCCACATACCACAGCTAAGACCCAGTGCAGCCAAATAAATAAATAAATATTTTAAAAAACACGAAAAGCAGTGGTTACCTGAGGGGTGGGAGTAAGAGCTGACTGCCAGGAGACATAGGAAACTCTCAGGAGTGATGAAATTGTTTTATCCCTCAGTTTTGGTGGTGGTTACACAGGGGTTAACCTTTGTCAAAATTCATCAAACTGTTCACCTAAAATCTGTGCGTTTTATTGTATGTGAATTACATTTCAAAAGTTGATTAAAATTTAAAGAAAAAAAAACAGCAAAGAAAAATATAGAATGATGTTTTGCATAGCAACACAGCTTTTTATGCAGGTCAGAGAGGATTTTCTTACTCAGAAAACACATGTAGATTTATTGAAGTCTTTGTAAGTTGATTTACACTGCCTCGCAAGGGATGATTGTTAAAATTTTAAGAACTTTGCAAGCCAGCTGTTAAAACTATTGTTAGCTCGAAATCACCCATGGCAGAAGTCTTTACAACACATTAGAAGTCAGATCTCCCCAAACCAACTCCCACCCAAGGGCTAATTTATCAGCACACAATTGGATTTATGATTTATTTATATTAAAATAAAGATCTGCATCGCATGTCATGTCTAGAGTTGTGGTCATAAACTTTCCAAGATATAGTTCTACACAGATTATTTGTATTAATGGAGACTATCAATACCTCCTTCCCTGCTCCCCTTTTAATCCTATTACCACTACTCACAAACAATGAATTCAGATCTTTTGTCTGTTTAATTTTGGATGTGCCTTCATGTCACTCATGACATGCTCATGCTGCTACTTATTTTTTCAGTTTTGACATTATTGACTGTTTCCCACTATGGAAGATGAATATGAATTCAGTCTTCTTTCCCACAGAACACCTGCCACCATCAAAACCACATTTCACACCACTTCTATGCTTCCAACATTATGTTATACTTTGTTAGATCAATATTCAGTGTTTACACTCATATGGTTATGAAAATATTCACAGCTGAGCTGTCTAGTATTATGATTAGTATTACTTTTCTTTCCTTGCACAACTATTTGTTTTCTCTGGGGTTACTGGTATTTCTATGCCTTTTTAATTTGCCTTGTTTTCTACGTAGTTATCACCGATTTATACCAAAAATTCTATCTCAATTATCTAAAATTTCTCTGAATAGTTCCAACATATCAGGTATTTCAGCAATTTACTCTTCTGGGAAACATGACTCTGGAGGCTGCTGTCATCTGGATTGACTGCTCTCCAGGGTGGTACACAGTTATGATTCTGGAATTTACCTTCCCCCATCTGTGAAATTCTCATCACCTCCCTTGCGAATTGTTAAATCAATTGTTGGACTGTTCTTCAAGTATTGCTGTTGAGAGATCCAAAGCATTCTGACTCCTGATCCCTAAGAGATGACTCATTTTTCACTTTATATTCTGAAATTTTGTAATGATGTCACTCGGAGCCAGGTTTTGCATTGATTCAACTAGGCCTTTAAGAGTCTTTCGATTTAAAAACTCATATCCTTTAATTCTTGAAAATGTTCTCTTCTGTTTTATTCTGCCCCTTCTAAACTTCTGTTGTTCAGATGTTGAGCAAAGTGAACTTCTCTAATATTTCCCATTTTTCTTGTCTTTTTGGAGTACTTTCTGAAAGATTTCCTCAACTTTTTTAGGTCTTTTAACTCTTTCATTACTTTTTGAAAATTTCTGCTAACACATTTTAAATTTCATTTATTTGTATCCTATAATGGCAGATATCTTCTCATCTCTCTGAGGGTATCAATGCAATCTGCTTTCTTCTCTAATTGTTTCGACAGGTCCTCTTTATGTGAAAGGCATGTTGTGTGAATACGGACTGTCTCTATTCAAGACTGAAACTGTAAAAGGGTAACTGAAGCTCTAGATGCATAGGTGGTACTTGTCAACCGTGAGTTTAACTCTGGGATTATCTGGCTGAACTGCTTCATTGAAAAATTTCTTTCCTTAAGTCTTTCCTTTTGAGCTTGTAAAATTCCTCAGATTAAAATGTTCCAATCTTTTGCTTAGAGCAGTATGGTTCTAATGTGAGTGTGCATCAGAATCAGCTAGTGCTTGTGTGTGCTCGTCACCTCAGCTCTCTGTGATCCCATGGGCTGCAGCCTGCCAGGCTCCTCTGTCCATGGGGATTCTCCAGGCAAGAATACTGGAGTGGGTTGCCCTGCCCTCCTCCAGAGGATCTTCCCAGGATCTTCCCAGATCCAGGGAATCGAACCCAGATCTCCCACTATGCAGGTGGATTCTTTACCATCTGAGCCACCAGGGAAGCCCAATGGTTAAGAATCCACCTGCCAAGGCAGGAGATTCAGGAGATGCAGGTTCGATCCCTGGGATGGGAAGATCCCCTGGAGGAGGAAATGGCAACCCACTCCAGTATTCTTGCCTGGAGAATCCCCATGGACAGAGGAGCCTGGCGGGCTGCAGTCCATGGGGTCACATAGAGTCGGACACGACCGAGTGACTAAGCATAGCATGGCACATCCTTTACCACTGCGCCGCCTCGGAAGCCCACAGAATCAGCTGTGAGGGTTCGTCAAATCACTGGGCCCCGCCTGGAGAGATTCTGATTCACAGGTCTGGGATAGGGACCTAGAATTTGCATTTCTAACAAGTTGCTAGATAATACTAACGCTGCAGGTCCTAGGAACACACTTTGAGAACACTGGCTGGCCTGGATTGCCCAAAACAAGACCTGAGTTAAAGTACTGGGATTACAATCTTCAAAATGTAAAGTTTAAAAATCCCTCTGTTTCCAATAACTATAGTGTCCTCAACAGTGCCTAGAGTGCTCTGTCCAGAGATCCTCTGTTTTACAGTCTCCAGAAAATAAGGTTTAAATATTTGCCAGAGTTTGGGAAGGGATGTTCCCTAATTGGGATGGGAAATAGGATTGAACTTCTCAGTGTTTCTTAAGCATATATTCAGTCAATCCCTTTTTCAATCCCACTTTCACTTACATTTCCAGAAGTACACAGTACTGCCAATTCCCAAGTGTTCTGAGGATTCTTTTGGGGCAAGTCAAGGTGGTTTCATCTTTTTGCCAGTTTGGGCTCTACTTGATCAAATTTTCTGAGTCATTTCCCATTCATCCATCTGTTTCCCAACTTCCAAAATCATATTGCTATCAACTCTCTACATCATTTTCTCTTTATCCATTAGGACTTAAAAAGAAAACCATTTTACTATCATATCAGTTGAGTTTGGGAGAGTAACAGAGGTAAAGGTTGTGTTCAGTCTGCTAGCTTCACAGTGAACATGGGAACCATGTTCCCAGACTCTGATTATATCTCAGAATATAAAACAAATAGGATGTAGTCAAAGCAAATTGAACCATCCTCAAAAGTTACATTAGGCTGGTCAGTTTTATTTGTTTCAGACTTGGCAAAAGTAATCAACTATGTTTGTATAGAGAAAAATCTGTTTCACAGGTTTAGACTGTAACTCTCCCAAAGCCAGTGTGCCATAGGTCTGTAATACAATCTGCTGTTGCTGCTGCCGCTAAGTCACTTCAGTTGTGTCCAACTCTGTGCGACCCCATAGACGGCAGCCCACCAGACTCCCCCGTCCCTGGGGTTCTCCAGGCAAGAACACTGGAGTGGGTTGCCATTTCCTTCTCCATTGCATGAAAGTGAAAAGTGAAAGTGAAGTTGCTCAGTCATGTCCGACTCTCAGTGACCCCATGGACTGAAGCCTGCCAGGCTCCTCCATCCACGGGACTTTCCAGGCAAGAGTACTGAAATGGGGTGCCATTGCCTTCTCTGGTAATACAAGCTACATATATGAAATACTGGTGACTCAAAGCCAGCAACCAAAAAATATGAACCAGATAGTTTATCTTTGCATATAAAGAGCAACAGTAAAATCATTAATACCATGCTAAGATATTCTTATCTTTTTCATATTATCTTCTGCCCAACAACAATTAAAATTATAATTCATTGAACAAATATCCAATGTCAGAATTATGGTGGTTCCTTTATATACTCTGTCTCATCAAATCTTTACACAATCTGCTAAGATGGGCATTATGTATTTTAATCTTTTAACACCAATTAGGAAACTGATATCTAGAAGAGGTAAGAAACCAGGCCACACATGAAGGGCCGAGCCAGAATAGAACTGTAGGTTTATCTTATTCTAAAGCCCCAACATAACCATTTTGATATAACATGAGTTAAAAGCAAACAAAAACATTTATTTTGAACATAAAATAAATTTTGTTTTTGTAATAAACCAAGCTGATTTTGTAATGTAACACAGCACATTTGAATTCAAGTTTTTTACAGATGTGAACCACATCTTAATCTGTGTAGGTGTGCGACCCATACAGCACTCAGTAGAGCAAAATATCATTAAATTGAAGGCTTATAATTTAATAGCTCATGAGTAATGCACAAGAACTAGTTCATTTATGATTATTGTAAATATAAATGGTATGTTATGAGATGGGTTTCTGCCAAAAGAGTCAGCAGGACAGAAAAGCCTTCAGAGAGGCACAGAGCTTGTTAACATTACTTTGCATTATCTTCTGTTTTTTTTTAAGACAAAAACAGATTCTAAGCATTTGAACCAACAAGGTGGTTTTCCCAAAGGATATTCTCAGGGTGTATATTTTTGCTTTAGTTTATACAGGTCATTCTGAAGTTTTATGTTCTCTAGGGAGACTTCTAAATGAAGAATTTATCAGAAAAGGGAGATTCAGCTAGAGAGTAATCAAGTTTTAAAATCTAAAAAAAAAAGGAACACAGCTTCACTTACTGCCCTAGAGTGGAAGCCATCCAGTAGACAGATAAAAAAGTGTGGGCAACAGGAGGAGAGGTGAAAAATAAAAGAAAAAATATTTTTAAAGCTTGTTTGGCAGAAGCTCTGAAAGGAAAAGCAGAGATGTTAACAATTAGGAGGAGGAAGAGATGGAAAAGTAGGGAAAAAACGTGCTTACAACTGCCTATGAAAGAAATGTCTTTGTTACAGGACCACAGGATCCTGTTTCCTGGGAAGGGGAAAAAAACTACTCAGCTACACGTTTTTATGTTATGTCAGGCCAAGAGATATGTCACAGAGTCATACAAAGTAAAATGTCATTAACTAATACTGAGTTGTTCACTCAATTTAAAAGGACTTGTTAGGAAAACTAACACAAAATGTGTTGCCCAATTTAGAAGACAGCTTAACCCATCTGGAAAAGACAAATATTTTATTGGTCTGTGCATTAATGCCCCCTCCAAAGATGTCCACACCCTAATCTCCAAAACCTATGAATGTGTTCAGTTACAGGGCAAAGAGGAACTCAGGTTGCAAATGGAATTAAGTCTGCTGATCAGCTGAGCTTCCTGCCAAAGTGCAGCCCTGACAACACTTTTCATTTAGTTCATTTAGACTCACATCTAATCTGTAGAACTGTAAGACAACAGTTGCTGTTTTAAGCCACTAAACCTGTGGTAACGTATAGGGTCAACAGGAAACTAATAGGATTGACCAGTCAATATATGTAAACTCATTGTTAGTCTTACTCTCTGAAGCAAGCTAACAGACTCTCATTAAACTAAGCGTGCAAAGTAAAAATGAAATCATCACTTTTTTGTTAACAAAAACTGACTCTATTTCTCGCTATTTTAAATAATTACATTTCCATACATTTAAATGTAAATAATTTACATTTAAATACATTTAAATAATTACATACTCCATACTGGAGTGGGTAACCTATCCCTTCTCCAGGGGATGTTCCTGACCCAGGAAGTCTCTTGCATTGCAGGCAGATTCTTTACCAACTGAGCTCTCGGGGAAGCCCAATTATATTTCCAGTTAAACCTAATTAATGAAGTTTTATGAAAACAGAAAATAGAACTGAATTAAACAATCACATGTAGCCTGTTTAACACAACATTGTCACTGCATAATACTCACTCGGTTTGGCCAAGTCTGCTTCTTTCCACACTTGCAGAATGCTGCTGCTAAGTCGCCTACCAGGCTCCTTGTCCCCAGGATTCTCCAGGCAAGAACACTGGAGTGGGTTGCCATTTCCTTCTCCAATGCATGAAAGTGAAAAGTGAAAGTGAAGTCACTCAGTCATGTCCGACTCTGCCACCCTATGGACCGCAGCCTACCAGGCTCCTCTGTCCATGGGATTTTCCAGGCAAGAGTACTGGAGTGGGTTGCCATGCCTTCTCCCTTGCAGGATGGAGTTAACCAAAACATCCTTTCCTGAGAAGAACTTCCACTGGTCTGTATGTACACATTACTTTTTTAACTACATCAGTCTGTCATCAGATGTTCTTTCAAGATGCTTCCTCCATTCCTTTAAAAATGCTCCCCTACTAGGGACTATCAAGGTGCTACCATGAATGATAGATGGGAATTGGTTGTACTGAGTGTATGTGAATAATAAGAAGGTTATACTTATTTGGACATCTTAATTTAGAGTTGACAAAAGCACCAAGAATATATCCTTACTAATACACTTTTTAAAAATACTTTGAGAAAGAAGAAAATAAAGCAAATCCGTTTGTTTACAAAATAAGATATATGAGTACATACTATGTGTCAGGCACTGTTTAATGCACTTGGGAGACAGCAGCAAACAAGAAACAAAAATTGCCTACATACTAGTCTAAATGACAGGCAGTGAATATGACAGAGCTCATAAAAAAGTAAAATATATCAGATAAGTGTTGAGAGACAACGCAGAAAAGAAAAGACAGGAAGTACCAGGAAGCCTGCACCACGGCAGTAGTCCTGCTATGGAGAGGAGACGTTCCAGACTCTGCCTCTATTTTGAAGGTACAAACAGAATTTGCTGATGGATTTGACACATGAAGTATTGTCAAATATTCAATTATTGAGATATTGTTGGAATCAATAGATATTTCGCCCAATTTCCCTTCATTAACAGCACTGCACTAGGAGATACTCAATCACTTAATGCCAGGAGCCAGCACACGAGATCCCACCCATGACAAGGTCATGAGGGAGAAAGTCTGACACGCAAGGCGGATCAGGTTTCCAGGGATTCCGAAAAGCTGCCCCCGATGCTCACCTTAAAGATGATATTTGTCTTTCTGATGCTTGCTTCAATAGACTACTCCCTAATTTCTGTGACACAGGCAGAAGGCCTTCCTCGATCTCTTTCCAAATAAGAATCAATTTAGAACATTAATCAATAAGTTTCCCGGGTGGTGGTATTTTATGAGATTATCCAGGGTGAAAGGAGTGTTTTAATTTAAACTCCTTTGCTGGTATTTTAGTTTGTTTGGCAAATGCGTCTATGCCCTTGGTACTAATATTCATGATTGCTTATAATACCCTAATCATTAAATAACATAAAGAACCTGATCATATAAAGGCCCTAATAGACATAGAGCCCTTTGGGGAGTGAAGAAGCAATATTAGAAAACATAAGAAAAATTCTTCCATAGGTGGTTATTGGGTTGACGTTTGCTTGCTGTGTTTTTGCTCTTAATGTGCTAAGGTTGTGTTATGAAAACCATTGTTAATATAGTTATAGATCTAGAAAAATAAGAACTTAGCCCTAGTGTGGTACCAATGAGACGGTTGTTAATTGTCACCCAGGAGTGCTAGGCAGGGGCTAAGTCGCAGAGTCTGTGTGGGGTAAACCTCTTAGATAAACTCAACTGCCAACTTCTGCAGAAGAACTGACTTTTATGTTAACAAGGTTATACTTCTACTGTGTTGTGACATGCTGTGCTGTTGCCCTGTGAGACTGTGACTTTTCTGTTAAGATCACCACAGAAACAGAAAATAGGTTTACATTCACCTGACTTGCATAAAATGTTAATAGGCCCCAAGGCCAGAAGATAATGTACAAGACCCTCATAAACAAAGAAGTATGCAGAAAACACCCTGGTTTCGTGAAGGACAAGCTGATGTAATGTTAAACTATCTTCCCCTCAGAAATGTACTAACTTAGGGTATAAAAGCTACGGTAAAAAATAAAGATTTGCCAGACCCTGCCAGACTCTGCTGCACCCCCCGTCTGGTCACTCTCTCTCTCTCTCTCTCTCTCTCACTCTCTCTCGTTCTCTCTCTCTCCCTCACAGACCTGGCCCTATCAAGGCTGGTCTCACATGTCTTCTCTCTCTCTTGCTGACGCCGTTCATCCTGAGGGTACCCCCTGGATCCTGCAGAGCCTAGACCCCGGGAACTTAACTCATGAAACAACAAAAATTCTGAGATCATGAATTCCATATATGTTAAATAACAAGGAGATAGGAATTTTAAAGTAAAGCTTTAAAGGAAACACATCTCTGGTGAAAAAGCTGATTGACAGGTCAATTACCAAAGATCCTAAATAGAATACCTTCACTTTATTGATGGACCAATAATTGATGATGAATCTTTGAAGACTAAAAAAAAATACTAAATAATCAAGATTAACACACATGGAAGCTATTTAAATAATCAACAACTTAACATCAACTTTTCATGTGGTCTCAGGGTGAAAGGCTTTTATTTATATTTTTAAATTCAAAAATAAAATGTACTGATTAAACCAATAAGGCTCTTAGCAAAGAGCCTTAAGAGATTAAACCAATAAGGCTCAGTTTAGCAAAAGTAAAAACTGAAATTTCACTTTTATGTTCCTTAAACTTTATAGTTTCTCAAGGGTACATGTGAAACTAATTTGAAAATAAGTATCAAATACATTGTATTAAAAATTATATATGGAACAACTGGAAAATGTATATAGACAGAAATTTAAAATTTATATCTACAGAAATGGAGACAGAAAGAAGGAAGAAAGAAGACAAGGAAAGAAGGGAGGGAGGGAAGGAAGAAGCGTCACTTTTCTGCAAGCATTTGTTATTCCCAAACTTCCTCCAATTTCATGACAGGATCTTATTCAAGGCTGTACCAGAGAAATCCAGCAGGTGGCACTCATACATTTTTCTAAATGGGATGCTGAATTAAAAACAGAATTGTTTAAATTTTGCATTTCAGGCCAGAAAGACCAAATAAATCATAGTTGGAAGCAAAGACATTTGAAAATTTTCTATTATCGTGGAGAAATAATGCTTTTAAGCTGCTTTAACGCACATTTGTAGCTTGCAAGCAACTTACAATTTTCACTTCCTATTCTAGCAGCTGATAGAAAGTAAGCATTCATAATCATTACCTGCCAATCAACAGCTTGATAATAGAAGGCTGTAAGTGACCGCGGAGAGACTCACAAACATTTCTCACCATGGCATAGGGATCATTACTTTCTTCCACTTTCTCTTCCATGCTTTTATTGGTTGTTCCACATAGATGGATTCTGAAATTAGGAAACATTATTACTACCGCTTTCAACTGAGTAAACAGAGGCTCAGAAAGAGTAAGAAAACTAGAAAGAAAGAAAGTGAAGTCACTCAGTCGTGTCCGACTCTGCGACCACATGGACTGTAGCCCACCAGGCTCCTCCATCCATGGAATTTTCTAGGCAAGAGTACTGGAGTGGGGTGCCATTTTGGATATGGTAATTCAACTAAGAAAGATAATAAACAATAAATGAACCCAGTTTAAAAACTGGATAACCAAGAAATCCTCAATTAATAAATATGGTTTTAATGAACAAGTTTATTCAAGCCATACTTCAATACACCTTTATTGAACACTTCATATGCTGACACTGCTCTAGGCTCTGAGAAAAAAGTGGTGCCTAAGACACATAATACCCCTCACCCTGCTCATGAATTTGTGGTTTTATAAACAGAAACAGACAAGGACGATTTCAGAAATCACAACAGTATGAAGAGAATTAAACTAGACGGTGTGATGTGATCATGTGACTACTTTAGACTGACTATTTAAAGGAAGGTTTCTCCCAGGAGGTGACATTTCAGCTGACATCTGGACTACAGAACAGATGGCCGTACAAAGACCAGGAGGAGGAGCATCCTCGGCAGAGGGAACACAGCTTCGAAATGAACCTAAGGCCAGAGTAAGTCAGGCCTCTTTGCGGAGCAGAAAGAACAGCAAGAATGGCAGCGTGGCTGGAGAAGAATGTGCAAGGAGAGGCTATGACCTGAGTCCTAAAAGGTAGCTAGGAACCAGGATGAATGGATGAAAGAATGGACGGAAGGAACAACAGAAAGGGAAAAAGAAAGAAATATGAAGAGTGCTGATTTTAGGTTAATAAGAGATTCTTTTACATGCTGATCTTTCTGGAAGTTCTCCATTAGTCCATATTCCTGCCTTAACAGGTACTGAAGAAAGGAATACAACTCATTATGTATGAGTTTAAGAAGATGCCATCTCTCAGGTTATCACCTTAAATTATCAATAACTACAGGGTAGCACTGGAAAAAATCTGCAGAAAATGTAAAAAAGTGCAATGAATAGGGATTAATTTCAAGAGATACCCAGAAGGTGAATTTTCAGTAATACTTGATTTGAGTCTGTTTTGTACTTCTCACGGAGTCTAAAGGATATTCTTGGTTAATTAAAGATTCACATTAACTGATTCTGATTAGTCAATGTATTCTGGAAGCAAAAGAGTGATTTAAATGATCCTCAAATTTCTCTTATCTTCTAATATTTACCTGTTATGTTAAGATTTTATTATAAGCACATTTTCAAAAACAAAGTATTTTTAAGATTGTTGAAGTCCAAGAAATTAAATAGTAAATAAAGAGATCCACTGCCTTCTCCAATCTCACATGAATCAGACATCAATCAAAATCTTAGCTTTTCCTGCAAAAACTGCAATATATGTTAGACCTCCAACTAGAATCTCAATAAAGAGCTTTGCTTTAACTGGATAAAAATATTTTTATAAATATAACCTTTATTTTACAGATATTAATTGGCACCATATTTTAGAGCTGACATTACACTGATTGCTATGATTGCATTCATGTCACCCATTCCCAACCAGGAGTTTCTTTGTCTAAATGTTACAAAAGCCATCAACATCATGTACTTTGGTGGTTTGAATTTACAAACACTTTCAGCAATCACAAAGCCCTACCCAGAAATATTCATTAGTAATTGTATTTGCATCTATTAAACGTAGATTAAGAGGATTTTATTTTAACAAGATTTTATTTACCAACTAATTAGAATGACAATTTATTACCAGTATGACAACAATTAACTTAGAATTAACAGAACAGTACAGCTTTTCTGGTTGCAAGAAAAAAAGAAAATCATTTTTCTCCCACTCTATGGGCCTCATTTCCCACAACTACTTACTCTTTACTTTCTCAGACATCTGAATTCTGCTGCTGTCAATTTCACAAAGGTCTTTTTAAGATGAATTCGCTATGTATCAAAAGCAGCTGTTTAAATAAGCATTCGGTACTGTCAGCTTTGCTCTTGATACTTTCCAGAGGAGCAGTTAGGACAGTGTTTTACCATAGTCATGGCTTTCCTCCTTATACTTTCTTTCTTTCCAATCAAAGTAAATATGCTTTTACAACCAGCATTACCCTGCAAAATTTTCCTCATGTTTAATGAATGTGACCCTTAGTACATTATAATGAACCAATGATACCCCAATTTTCCCTCAGAGACAGAGTTACTGTATTATTTCATTCATATATTAGTTGATGCTGTCTCAGTATCATTCCTTTGTCAAATGTCAGCAAAGTTAGTAATAAAATAAAAGTTCTTCTCTGGTAGGATGATTTAATCATTACTAGACCAAGCAAAAGTTTATTTAAATTTGAAAATACAATGTTTAGAAAGCATAAATGCAACTAATTATACATTCTTACCTCCAACATTTCCAAAGATAACTTCATTCTTCCCATTCTTTCATTAAAAAAAAAAAAAAATCTGGTGTCTTAAGATAAAAGGGCCACAAAACTCCAAGACCTAATCCCTGCTTCAGGCTAATGACAAAAAATATTTTTCAATTTTAGTTCATGTCTTGGAAAAAATTCCCTTGACAGAAAATGCTCTGAACAAGACTCTGAAAGGCAAGTATATTTGCTTCATCTAAGTTTTTCAGGATGACAAAGGAGAGAAGACAGGAAGAAACATAAAAAGTTGAATTAAAATATATCTGCTTCAGATACATTAAAATATTTTTTAGTATACTTAACAACTTTAAGTATCAAATTTTATACTATAAATAAATATTTGAATGACAGAACACCTTAGCCTTCTACAGCCAGAATTTAAAACCATATCAAATTTATTTCTAATCATGTCACTGAACTGCTACTGTTTTCTGGACTGCAAATAAATGACTTATTCATAATAATGTGACACAGTTATGTATGATTGATTGGTATGAAATAGAAAGGGACTTTGTCCTCATCGGAGATTAGAATAGGGCCTGTCCAGTGAATGCTGTCTGTCCATCTGCAGTTAGCCAGCTGAGTTACTGACTGCCCTTCTGGTAAAAGACTCAACAGACTTTTCTCAGCATAATATCTACTCTATAATAAATTCCCAAATCTCAATTGACTCTGTTTTACAGTCATTTCTAGATTCCAATTCACTACAATACAATGACTTCACCCTTACCTTGGACTTTTAAGAATCTCATCATGATTTATCAAGTTTTAAGAGAAAAAGGATAGGCAGACAATTCTCAATTTTTGTTTCTTTTACAGAAGAAAATGCTACCATTGATAAAACAATGAGTAGTTTAGGAATCTTTCTGATTGTACAGGCCTTAAAGCTTTTCCCTTTCTCTGCTTTTTCCTCCCATTTCAATAATTAGGCCAGGGAATAAAGAAAGGAAATTCTAGTCCAGTGGTTATGCTCTACATCCTATAATTTTGTTGCTGTTCTTCCCCTAGCCAAATAGCTCCATTAATCAGCAGGAAAAACAAGCAGCAAACTATCTATACATCCTAGTATTATACCCAGTGGAGGGCTGAGAATTAGTAAGTTGCTTCTAAAAGAACTTCCATTACAGGAAAGAACTATGGTGGCAAGTCAGGAACCTCAGCGCTGTAGCAGTTACTTTGGGTTAGTTAGGCTTTAGTTATAACTAAGTATAGGGAAAATTTAGTGAATTCATTTAATGAATGAGCATTCATTTGAAAACTGTTTTTTGGATAGCCAATGTCATCTTCTAGAGTAATTAAAGTCAGTCTGAGACATATTTTTACTTAGGTAATTTCAGTTATTTTTTCCTACTGAAGAGTTTAATGAATTACTAATTCTTAAAAAAAAAAAAATTAAGAACAGACATCTAATATATTGACAGTGTAGTTTTGTACACCGCAATTTCTACTGATTGTTGTGTTTCCTTTTTTCAGTGAACTTCTTCCTTTGACTACCTGATTCTAACAGTCCCAGTTATGCTGGCTGGTATTACTTGAGCAGTGTAGTCTACCATGCACTCTTAAAAAAATCATTTGACTGCTTGAAAATTAGTTTAAATCTTAAAATATTCATTTTAAACATTCTGAAATAATGAAAATATGTTCTGAGCCTTCCATTTTTCTCAAATTCAGTTCATATAAATTCTGACTCCATTACTGAATATTCAATCTAAATAGTCTATATACACATTCATGAAAAGATTTTTACATCAGTAAGTTTATTCTGCATATATGCCATTCTGTGTTAGTTATATAAATAATAGGCAGATCTCTACTTCACATTAATATTTTAGCTACAAAATCAATAATGAACAAAAATCACTGCAAAAAAGGCTTTACATGTAAACTTACCCTGTATATTAATGATATGATACACATTTAATAATAAATATTCACAAGACTCAGAACTTAGAATGTGGTTAGATAAATAGACTAAATAAGACAGAACTGAAGTTATGACTAATCCCAGTAAACACTTCCCACTCTATATTTGCATATAAAATAGACTGCAATTCCCTGGTACCATTACTTTTTTTTCTTCTTAAGCAAAAGTAATTTACTATTAAATATTTAAAGAATCAAAATAAAAATAACTTCTAAATATGCAAATTACTTAAACAGATGGCAACTGCTACACATCTCAAAGGAGAGTTTTAACTTTGATACTTTAAAAAAAATAAGGATGTAAAGCAACCTATACAAAAAGTTATGCCCAAATAAGACTTGATTTGAAACAAGACTACCTTAATATCAATATATCTAAGACATCTGTAAACATCTCATATTTGATATCAAATTAAT
The DNA here is from genome assembly GCF_963930625.1 of Muntiacus reevesi. NCBI lineage: Eukaryota > Metazoa > Chordata > Mammalia > Artiodactyla > Cervidae > Muntiacus > Muntiacus reevesi. The sequence goes on along the minus strand of NC_089250.1, from coordinate 158,421,107 downwards.
TCAACTACAATCACAAAACATTTGCATTCAGTACTTTGAGATACATCCTTAAATAGCTTTTGTTTCCCTCCCCACCGACCACAATTTAGGACCTTGTTAACAGTTTCAATATGCTGTTTTTGTGTGTGCCATGATTATATTGCTGTATGTAGATCAACATAGTGAATGATAACCACAGGCAGAACTGTAGAAGCCTATATAATATTTGTAATTTGTACTTATGACATATGACTTCTAATTCTGATAGTTCCAACTAGGTAAATACAGAGAATGTAATAAATATCCTTTTATTTCTTCCTCTTTGTTTATTCCTGCTTCCTTCTTTCTTCCCACCACAAATATATAGTCTTGAGTTATAAATGAAAATACATACAAATATCAAAAACAAACTATGGTTACATAATGGAAAACATGGAGGGAAGGGCTAAATCAGGAGCTTGGGATTAACACACACACACTACTATATACAAAAGAGATAAGCATCAACGACCTACTGTATAGCACATGGAATGCTACTCAATATTCTGTGACAGCCTATATAAGAATCCGATATAAAGAATATGTGTATATGTTTAACCGGGTCACTTTAGTGTGCACCTGAAACTAACACAATATTGTAAATCAACTATATTACAAAATTTTTTTAAAAAAACAATTAAAAAATTTTAAAGAAACTGATGAAAATATGTGAGGCTGTCACGGCTAATGCCATGGCAGGCAGCCTAGAGTAGGAGTAGCCCTGGTTTCCCGGGGCAACATAATTATCAGGCTACCTGGAGCTAGCCAATCAACATATGCCTAGCCAGAAGAAAGGGAACCTATCAAGGGAAAGCTGAAAGCCCCACGTAGGGCCAACAAAAATTACCTTGCAACTGTGTAACCAATCTGCTTATGCCAACTACCCACTGTGTAACCAATCCAATTGCGCCAACTACCTGCTGCTGGTTTTGACCTAATAAATACCCGAGAGAACTGGGGCTCGGGGCCTTTCGTCCTCACACACCTGGTGAGGGCGGGAGGCCCTGGCTCGAGTCAGTAATAAATTCCCCTATTGCGAGTTGCATTGTTTCAAGGAGTCTTCTTTCCCGACCGGGGACTCGGACTACGGGCAGAACAAATATACCTTTCTTCCTAGTTAGGACTTCCAGCAGCAGAAAGATATCTGATGTTGGAAATTTAGTGACAATACCAAGGTGGATCCAAACATATGTACACTGTTTTCAGTTTCAATATTTTAGGACACCAGCAAAAGTGAATCCTGATGGCCAAAAGGAGACTATGTACCTCCTCAAGTAAACGACTTATTTCCTTCTAATCAACACTGGCATTGGGAATAAAACTGGCCGGACAAAGTACTGGAAAGGGGCTGCAGGTGCCCCAGACTCAAATCTATAGATAAATTTAGAGACAAGTGGAGAAAGCTGGCTACTCAAGATGAAAGGCCTCAGAAGGCCTCTGTCAAAAGACATCACCTTGTGATTACCAAGGATTAAAATCAAAATAAACATCTTCGCTGGTGCAAATGGTACTGACAAAAATTGGGTCTATAATCTGAGTTTTTCCATCTATATGTGTTTGATTTGATCCAAGGTAAGCTGCAAACAAAAAATGAATAACATCAGAAAGTACAAATCAGCTTAAGGGTCAGGGTGAATAAAAAATCTGAGAACACAATATCTGTTTCTCCTTTTTAATTCCTTTAGAAACACAATCAACTCTAAATATTTTTAACCTCAAGTTTTCCACAAGAATCTGTTGTAATGGGTATCATTCATGTATCTACCACAAAGATCTGATACTAAGATGCTCTGACCAAATCTTAGATAGTTGGTCAATTCTTTACAAGTTATTTGTTTCCTGATGATCTTTCTGTGCTAATGTCTGAAACAAAAACATACAATTTTTCATGAGACAAATGAAATTCTTAATAAAATAATTACATAAAATTCATGTAAATTTAGCACAACTGGGCATTTCTAAATTTTACTACTGAAAGTTTTAATAAAGATATAAATCTTAGAAAATATAACTTCTAACACAATCTATTGGAAAATTTTGAACAAGAAAATGTTTCTGGAAAATAAATATGAAAGAAAACAAAATGTATTAAATTAAAACTATATTTTAACGTGCTTTAAAGCTAGCTATATATGTTCTCTATTAAAATAGAGCATGACAAATACTTGTTCATTTTAAACAACCAAAGAGGTTAAAAGCAATCTGAAGTGTTCCCACACAATCTGAAAATAGGTTTCCAATAATTGGATCCAAAATTCTTGAAATCATAAAAATCATAATAAGAAAGTTTTAGGGTCAAATATAATAGAAGTATAATTTATTCCTAACAAAAACAAAAAGCTTTTAAGCACTCTGATAGTTAAACTTCTTCAGTGCATTAATCCTCTAATAACAATTTCAGTCAAGGGGATGTTGTGAGGTCAGGTTTAAATTTTTTTTTAATTTATATTCTCTTTAAATATAACCTGCCTTTATGCAGCATCAATTCTCCAAGACTCAAAACATTTCACAGGTTCATATTTTTACTTTAGTTTTGTTTTTTGTATCTAGTGCAAACCCACATGAAGGGCAGAACATTAATTTAATGAAATTTATTCCAGTAAAAACATTCTTATCAGTAGGTAAAAAAAAAATGCTAAACAAAAGTTAAACAATCAGTGATGGCTTACCAACTCCAAAAATTCTATTTCTGATTGGAGAGCATCATAAACACTTTGCATGTCATCTTCCTTATAAAGTTCTAATTCTTTTTTAAGTCTGTTTTAAAGGAAAAATTCATTCGAGTAATTAGTTCAGCAATAAATTTTATAATAATTCTTTATTAAATGAATAGTGGCAGATTTGTAGCTTCTATCATCATAATTTTAAGTTAAAATTAAAGAAACTGGAAAGAGATTTCAATTCTCTATAATTCTAGTCATTAAAATTAGTCTAGCAAAAATAATTAAAGGAATAAGAATTTGAAAGAAGAAAGAAGAAATAAAGCTACCTAATTTTCGGGTGATTTAAAAACATACTTCGAAAACCCAAGAATCAGTGATAAAACCAACTCAAATAATAAAATAATTCAGTAGGGTGACAAGATATAAAACTAGCAAACAAAAATAAGTCGCCTTCATTGTCACCAGTTATTTGAATAAATTTAAATTCAAATAACTAACTTGAATTTCTTATGGATGGCTTGCTTAGATGCTCAGTTGTGTCTGACTTTGCAATCCTTTGGACTGTGGCCCACCAGGCTCCTCTGTCCATGGGATTTTTTCAGATGAGAATCCTGGAGTGGGTTGCCATTTTCTCCTTCAGGGCTTTTCATGAATAGGACATCAGAAAAATGGTTACTATCCCCAGTTAAATAAAATTTTATATGATCCTAAGAAAAAATACTAATACTTTTTCCCCTGGTGCTGGGTGGATTGATTCTAAAGTTCATATAGTAAAAGAAGAGAACAGTTTGGAAAAAATTTTGAATTTTTTTTTTCAAGAAAGTTCTAAAAAAAATAGAGAAAACGAAGAAGGATAACTAGCTCTATGAGATACTAGATCATACCATTAATCCTTCATAATTAAAAGAGTGCAGTACTGACATATAAATAAAGCAGTGGGACAGAGAAGATAGAAACAGCTTAAGAAACAAATGGACATTTAGCATATGCTAAAAGAGCCACCTAAACTGCAAAGAGAAAAGAAGATGGACTTTTTAATAAGCTGTGTTAGAATAACTAGAGAGTTATCTGCTATGCGACAATAAATGGACTGTCAAAGCTAAAACTGCCTCTTTATCTCACAGCACATAGCAAAATACACTCAAACTGGATCAAAGATTTAAGCGCAAAAATAATAAAACTATGTAAGGACAAAGTGAAAGAATAGGGAACTTTCTTTATAAGTTGATAGTGTTCAAGAACTTTCTCACTATGGTTCAAAATATAAATGAAATAGAAAAGTATTCAATTTAATTTTAAAAACTGCACAGCAAACCACATGAGTAGAGTAGAAAGATGAATGACAATCTTAAAGAAAATACTTGCAACATATATCACTGATAAAAGTCTAATCTCTCTAATATGTAAAGGAAATTTATAATCAAGGGGAAAAAAGACCAAAAGGCTGATTAAAAAATGGGGAAGTCATAAAAAGTGAGTTCACAGAAAAAGTATAAAAATCATCCCTAAACATATGAAAAGTACTCAATATTACTCATAATAAAGACTTGAAAATTTACTACACAGGGATATCATGCCTCATCTATCAGATTGGTAAAACTCCAAAAACTTGATGACACATTTTTTTCATAAGCTGTGGGTAAACAGGTGTACTCAAACATTGATAGGGGAATTTAAAATGGTTAAACTTCAAAGAAGAAGAATTGGGAATTCCTAACAAAACTACATTTATATTTTTCCTTTGACTTCACCATTCACCACCAGTGATGCACCCTGTAAGTACAAAACAATATATGCACAAGGTTATTACTGCATTATTATTTGTGATCACCAAATATTGTAAACAACCTGTGTCCATTCTTAAGAGATGGGTTGAGTAAACTATAGCACATCCATATAATGGAGTATTACATAGTATAAAAAAATGAAGATAAAAAGAAACACAAAAAGATGAACCAGAAACTAACAAAGTTGATCACCTACAGCAGTGAGTGAAAATGGGGTGGAATAAATAAGGAATAAAATGAAACTCATCTGCATGTATCTTTTCTTATATACTTTTGACTTTTGAACCATGATGATTATTTACATACTTGACAAATAAAATAAAGTTCAGAAAAAGGACCATAAAGTTTAACACAAAACAATAGCTGAATTAAACACAAACAGAACAAAATAAATCTGTTTTTCAAACTAATAACCACATATAAAAATTAAAAAGAACTCAAGTAATTTTCAAAAATAGTAGTCTATATACCCTCAGTGAGATATGTTGTAAGGCAGAAGAATTACAAAGGAATCTTAAATTTTACTACTTTTGTTGTTAGTGAGGGTACACAGCTAGTTATTCTAAAATTATTTTAGAAAGTTGTAAGAAATGGATAATTACATTGACATTGTTACAAACCAGAGTTTTCACTAGGAAAAGGAAGATGTACACAGAAAATGGATGGAGGGGAAAAAAAAAACTGTCATTTTGGATTTGAATGGAAGAAATCAGCATAAAAATTAATGATTTTAAAAAAATGGTATTTTTATTTCTGTCCATTTAAAGTACTCAGAAGCAACAACACCCAGTAGTAATGAGCACATCTAGCATGCTAATCTTAGTTTCTAAAACCAGTACCAACAAAAGATACCAGGACTCCTTGAAATAACTTGTCCCAGGGCTGAGGCAGGTAATATTCAAGGTGAACCTAGACTATTTTGTTGCACAAGAAGAAAGGAAATCAACCAAAAACTGATGGGAACATGTCCAAAGACACAGAAATTTAGTTCAAGGGACTGCCTATATCCAAATCTGGGACAATTTGAGCATCAAAGATAATGATAATAATGTACTTATAACACATGACATAAAAAGAAATTCATGAGTCCAGTCCACAGAAAATCTTAAAAAGGAGAAATTAAAAGAATGGGGTAACAGGAAGAGGAACCTCTGTCTTTTTTCCCCAGAATTTTATTAGCTAACAAATGAAAAAAAATTCCATTATTAGAGAGTTGCCACTTTCCAACCACCTACGTAATAAATGACTTGGGGAAGCAACATTAGTGGATACTAAAATGACTGCATGAAAAGTTACTGGGAAAAAGGCTATCCACAAGGTCTGAGTCATCCCCTATATCATTTAGTAAATATTCATGGAAAAGACTATTTTCTCATTGGAGTAACCCGGAAGACACAATCTTACCTAAGCAATCAAACCTAACTGAAAATGAAACAAAACTGGCATTATATGCCTTCTGATGCAATGTTCTGAGGACACAGTCTTACTTATATATTATCCTTGTCCCAAATTATTTAACCTGGATCTAATATCTAAGGAACAAATGAGTCTAAATTGAGGGACATTCTACAGTGGCTTACACTCTTAAACAATTTGATTTAAAAATGGGCAGAGGATTTGAACAGACATTTTTTCCAAAGGAGACATATGAATGGCTAACAGGGAAACGAGAAGATGCACAACACACTAATCAATTATAAGTCAAAAAAATTTTTTTTAAGTAGAGGAAGCTTTTAGATTAAAAGAGATTTAAAATATCAGCTGCTTGTCATGTGTGGACCTTATCTGGAACTTAATTCACACAAACAAAATAATGACATTTACAAATAATTGGAAATTTGAACACTGACAATATTTGATGAATCGTTATTTGTTGTCAATTACCTTATGTGTAATAATGGATTTTAGTTATATTTTTAAAGTACTTTTTTACAGAGACATAATAAGATAATAATATGTATGATTTGTTTCAAGTAATACAAGAGAAAAATGAGAAGAGACATAGATTAAACAATACTGGCCATAAATTGATAATTCCTAAAGTGACCACCTATTAAGACCACCTGACCTGCCTCCTAGGAAATGTGTATGCAGGTCAAGAAGCAACAGTTAGAACTGGACATGGAACAACAGACTGGTTCCAAATCGGGAAAGGAGTACGTCAAGGCTGTATATTGTCACCCTGCTTATTTAACTTACATGAGTACATCATGAGAAATACCGGGCTAGATGAAGCACACGCTGGAATCAAGATTGCTGGGAGAAATATCAATAACCTCAGATATGCAGATGACACCACCCTTATGGGAGAAAGTGGAGAAGAACTAAAGAGCCTCTTGATGAAAGTGAAAGAGGAGAGTGAAAAAGTTGGCTTAAAGCTCAGCATTCAGAAAACTAAGATCATGGCATCTGGTCCCATCACTTCATGGCAAATAGATGGGGAAACAGTGATGGCCTTTATCTTTGGGGGCTCCAAAATCACTGCAGATGGTGCTTGCAGCCATGAAATTTAAAAATTTTGCTCCTTGGAAGAAAAGCTATGACCAACCTAGATAGCATATTAAAAAGCAGAGACATTACTCTGCCAACAAAGGTCCGTCTAGTCAAGGCTATGGTTTTTCCAGTGGTCACGTATTGATGTTAGAGTTGGACTGTGAAGAAAACTGAGTGCTGAAAAATTGATGCTTTTGAACTGTGGTTTTGGAGAAGACTCTTGAGAGTCCCTTGGACTGCAAGGAGATCCAACCAGTCCATCCTAAAGGAAATCAGTCCTGAATATTCATTAGAAGGACTGATACTAAAGCTGAAAGTTCAATACTTTGGCCACCTGATGCAAAGAACTGACTCATTTGAAAAGACCCTGATGCTGGGAAAGACTGCAGGCAGGAGAAGTAGGGGACAACAACAGAGGATGAGATGGTTGGATGGCATCACCAACTCAATGGACATGAGTTTGAGTATACTCTGGGAGTTGGTGATGGACAGGGAGGCCTGGCGTGCTGCAGTTCATGGGGTCACAAAAATTCGGACACAACTGCGAAACTAAACTGAACTGAAAGTTAAGTGATAATTACCTAGGACTCACTATATTTTACATTTTTACTTTTGTATATGCTCTAAATCTTCTATAATAAAACTTTAAAAAATAGAGTTTAACAAAGATAGTGGCCAAAAAGTCAACATACAAAAATATGTTATATTTCCATGCACCAGCAATAAAGAGAATACTGATGTCATTAAAAAATTTACATTTAAAACTACAAGGTATCTAAAAATAAAACTCACAAGATTTTTGTTAAAAGATTAAGACAAAAAAATCAGTATATTCTAAGTTTACAGATGAGAAATCTCGGCTTAATAAAGATGTAAAATCTCTCAAAAGAGACTGTAGGATGAGCGGAATCATAAGAGATTTTCATGGATATAAGCTGATTTGGAAATGTATATAAAAAAGCAATGGGTCAAGTACAGTCAAGATATTCTTGATGAAGACAAAGACGGATAAAGGGAAGTGTTCTGCTTTAGATTAAGATTCATTATAAAGTAACAGTAGTTAAGTAGTTAAAAATTAATAGCGTGCATTTAACAATAATTAAGACAGTTGTGAAAGAAATGAATGTTGACCAATTTAGCAGAATAGAAAACAGAATCTTAAAATAGATTCACAAATGTAATTCTGATTATTATTTTTAAATAAAAGACATGGTTTTGCAGATCATTAGAGAAAGGAGAAACCACTCAATAAATGCTGCTCAGACAACTGGTTACCATGTGGAGAAAAATAAAGCTATATCTTACTGTGGAATGTAAGCAAAAATTAGTTCCAAATAAACTAAAGACCTAAATGTGAAACACAAACCTTAAAAATTATTAGAGAAAATACAGGAGAATAACCTTCTGATCTAAGGTAGGGAAGAGTTCTTAAACAAGACACAAAAATGTTAACCACAGAAAGAAATGACTGATAATTTCAGCCACTGTAAAAGTAAGAAATATACCCAAGCACAAGAGTATGAAGAATACCAGAAACAAACAAAAAACTTCATACGTTGGGAGAGAGATTTTTAATGCATAAGAAGTCTGAAAATATAGCATTTAAGAGAATATAGATCACTGGGGAATTTGGTAATGTGCCAATGGAAGTATAAACTGGCTTAATCACTTTGATAGAAAGTTTGTTGCTACCTTGTAAAGTTCAACATTCACATGCCTTATACTCAGCAATTCCATCAGGCATATATCCTACAGAAGCTCTTGCTGTGTGCACCAGGATGATCAAAACAGCACTGTTTGCAACAATAAAAACTGAAAACTCAAATGTGCATTAAAAAGAGAAAAAGCATATTCACATATCTATACTCAACAACATGGATGGATTTTAGAAACAAGTGAATAAAAAGTAAGTCCCGGACAGAATGATACCCTTTTTACATAACTCAAAAATAAGCAAAAATAACCAATATTTTGTTTTGGCAGGCATATAAGTGACAGGTAGATTACATATGTGAATACATGACATAAAGTTAATAAATCATAAAGTAACAAAGAAAATTATATATAAGCAAGGAATGAATTAAGTAAGTCATACCACACACACACACACAAATGAAACAATCTAGGACAGCAATTACATCTGAGGCAAAGAAGGGAGTGTGGGTTAATGGAGGACCCCATAGCAAGATACTGGTAATGTTCTAGCCTAGTTCACAGGTCCTCACTATATTATTGTACTTGAGAACTGACACCTAGCTAGGGAAAAAACATAAAAGTTATAAGAATGGATTGAGAAACAATACCTAATATATAAGAAGTTCACTGTGTTCTGAACTTGTAGGAATTTAACAGTGAATAAAAATTCTGAAGGAATACTCAAGTTGGACAGAGAAAAAGTTAATGATTTGGAGCATTAGATGTTTACACAAGCATAAAATCCCTTGCAATAAATATTCTTAAAAAGTAAGTGTAAAGCTAAATGGAGAGGAACAATATACCACAGATGCTGCTATACAATGTTCATTTTAACATATATATATATATATATATATATATCTTTTCAAATACATACAGTGGTAGGGATCGTTCTTCCCACTATGCCATCAATACTTGCCCTTTTTCACCTTTTCAGTTCAAATGGTTTGGTGAGAGCTCTCATGCCCATCAGAATTGGGTGGTGATTGGTTTCCATTTTAGTTAGTTAACAAGAAGGAGGAGAGACTACTGAAATTAAGGATGGCATTTAGGATGAATTATAGGAAGCATTTCACAATTCAGCATATAACCAAGTTGTAGAATTTAGATCTCACTTAAAGGAAAGATTACTGTTGCTAGCTTTAAAGGAGGCTGGATGCTAACGGTATGAATATTTATGTATTTGCAGCTAGGCTGGAGCTATATAATGGTAAGCAGATCTCACGCTTCAGTGCATAGACTGATTGCCTATAGGAGTCAAGAAGAGCTTCCTTCACCTACTGCACAGTAACTAAGGGCAGTTTGCATTGGTTACTGTCTCCTTTCTCTGAATCATCAGATATTGATGAGGATGGGCCAACATTGCGATTTGCAACATTGCAAAATGTATGTTCCCTGTAGTTTTTACAATTTCTTGCACCATTCCATTTTTTTCAGTTACCTCTAAGTGCCATGGAAAAGCCTTAACTAAAAGAACACTCTTTTTAGTTATAGAAATGTAAACAAATACTACTTAATTAGAAAGAAGGACAATTTTCACCCAAAGTCCTAGTACACAAATTCAAAGAGATTAAAATGTAGGTATGCTTCATCTTAGGTCTTTTTCTTCCATGTGATATTGATTATGTAATCTTGCCTTCTATTTTTTTCTTTTGCCTTATACTGTCATGTTTATTTCCCCCAGTTAGTTACATTTTCCAATTAATAACATTTAAGATAAATATATGGTAGTTTAAGTGGCTGTAACACAATTAATTTAATCATTCATTTATAGTACAGCATTTAAGTTCTTCCTATTTTTTTCTACCATAAATAAATTTCTATGAACACCTTTGTTCACAAAGCTTCCTCTGTGCTTTGGATTATTTTCCTTGGGATACAGCTAAGTGAAATTACTGCTTTAAATGGCATAAACATTTTAAAGATGCTTACAATAACTTGTATACATCAAATAGCATTCCAAATACAAGCAATATACATCAAATTGCATTCCAAATACGAGCAATATATACTGCCACAGCAATGAGTAAATTATCTCTGTACCACACTGTTGCCAATTTTCAGTATGGTCATCTAAGTATATCTTTCAAAATTTGATAAAAAATTGATATTCAGTAGTTTTAATCTGTACTTAAATGATAAGATGTATAACCGAATTACCTTGTCTTATTCACTTTGGTATCACTATAACTTGCAAAGTGTATTGGAAAAGCAAGTGTTTAATACATGCTTGTTGGATAAATACATAAAGACTACTGATTTTTAGTGTTTTCTTGTTGACTTTTTATCTGTTAATTTTTGATAAACTGTTACCCTTTGTTCATCACAAGTACTACAAATTTCTCCCAGAATATCATTCCATGTTGATGCCATTTCTGACATACGGAATTTTAGATCTAACATGTTAAGTCTATGAATCTTATCCTTTTTGGTTACCTTAATCACAATAGAGGTTTAATAAGCAAGCCTTACTACTTTTCACTAGTTTTTCATGGTGTGACATTCTTAATATCATTTCTCTATAGTAATTCATATGAAAATTATTTCAGTGCCATTTAAACACAAAATACTCCATTTTAAAGATATATATGTCATGTTCTTTCATACACAGTTTATTTATGAGCATGGGTTTCAAAGTTGATTCTATGAAAGTAGAATTTCAGTTTTCTAATTATGCATTCCTTCAGTCCAGGCCATCAGCAGACAGGTAGGAACCTTCACAGGTGGGTAAGTTTGAATTGATGAGATCTACTGAGAAGGAAGTAAAAGAGAGATGAGAGCTACCAGCATCTCCATTACTTCAAATCTTGGTTTGGGTGGATTAGGCATCTCCTTTCATCACATACTTTCTATCACCTTTCCAATCCCCACAACCAAAAGGGGTTGTTTCTAAAGGTAAACATGTGAAAGTGAAAAAAAATGTGCATTATGATATCAAAGAGACAAATGAACTTTGGAAATGATTGTTATATATGGCTCATATAATAAGCAAAATTATTTCAAAGTTTGGGACATTTACAAACAGGCACATTTATATCATAATATAACATTTAAAATAATCAACTGACTTCTACCATAAAAATTTCCCTTGTATTTACTCGAAGCTTTAATAACTACAGTGTGTGCCAGGAATTCACGAAACAGGGGATTTCTATTAGCTTGAAGGCTACATAATCAATGCTGTAGAGGCACTTCTGTTAGTGAATAAATGATGAAGTTTTACCAGAAAAATGCAGAGTCAACAGAAATATTCAACAAAATACATAGCTAAGAATGATCCTGGAATTAAATGAGGATTTTCATATTTTATAAATGTTAAAAACTAAAGAGATGATAGGGGTTGGCTACAGATACCTAATTTTTGACTAGTGTTTTCTAGAAACTTTAGAACTGAGATTTTGTTACACCTGTCTACTTGGAGTTTATTACTGTTGATAATCAAGAGTACTGCAACGTAAATGTGCATTATTTCCTCAATAAACTAGATAACAATTTTTATTCCTCTGCTAAATGATGTTACAGAAACACTTCCACAAGTATTTAAGGATACATTTATAAAAATGCTTCTAATTATGAATATTTAAGAACTTCCTCCCATCCATCAATGAGAGGAAGCTTACAAAATATGTCATCTTTATACATCAGCATTAAAAAGAATCAAGTTGATCAGTATGTATTAATGAGAAATATCTATGTTTTCTAAGTAATAAAGCAAACTACAGACCAATGTTAAATGCACGTGTGCGTGCACACACACACACACACACACACACACACAGACTATAAACTCTGACAGGATGCGTGTCAAACTTTTAACAAGACATGAGAAAGGAGACTGATGTTTTACATTTTTGCAATGTCTAAACTTTTTTTATTTAATCAACATAGTCTACTCTCATAACTTAAAACTATCTATTCATATTTGGTAAAATAAAAAATATATACATATGTAAATATACATATTTATCTGTGTATCTTTCAGAGAGGTTAGAAGTATTCTAACATCATCATGTGCTTATATCTTTCTATAAATCTAGGGACCATCAATGTGACCTCTATGACTAACTTAACTGGATGACATTTTCATTGAAGAGGCAACAGCATTGATTTATTACTTCATATAAATGCATTTAGTCTCTCAGTAGCAGGTATATATTAACTTTTGTGCAGTTTCCATTGCAAATATGCTCTTCACAAAACCACACTATCTTCAAATGCTAAGAAAGAAAATCCATGCTGTTGACTCTGCAGCTTCATTTCTGAAACAAACTTCCTGTTGTATTAAACCAGTACAAACATTGATTATAAAAAGTGTAAAACCATTCTAAGTGTTGTGGGTAAGAAAAAGCCCAAAATGTTTCAAGTTGTCTGGTATGTTACTATTTGGAGTAAATAAAAACTCATGATGAAGAATTATATTTTGGTGATCCTGGTGTTGATTAATAATAACAAATAATAGGTGTTGGAAGTTTGAAGGGGTCTATTCTTTGCTACCTGAATTCTGAGCATCTGAGAAATGAGGAAGGCAGAGGGAAGCCAAGATGGCATGTTTGCTGCTAATAGAGCAGACACTAGAGAATGTGGCTTATATCTACATGCAAAGGATTTACTACTAATACTGAACCCAGAATTAGACTAACCTAACTCACGCCATGAAAGGCAGATGCCAAAAGCTTTCTCCCATGAAGTCCTACCACTGTAAAATTCAAGGGATAGAGGAGCAGAGTAGAACATACACTGTGAGGCAGGCCAGACTTCAAAGAGATAAGGCAAAGAAAGGAGCTGGTCTTCAGTTTATCCTTCCAAACTCAACAATCAGACTGAATCACTCCTCTCCACCTTAGAACAAGAAAGAAGAAGTTCTGGGGGGATGGCTAGGAGAGTTAAACCAGTAAAGTTTTTCCTACATAGAAGAAAGCAATCAGGAGTGGGAAGAAGAATTCCATGTGGCTATCCCAGTGGTGATTATATACCATGTCTTTGGGAAGAATATTGAAAATACATGAAGAACTTCTATCCTCTTTGTAGTAAAAGTTTTTTTAAAATGTAGATGTACTCACTGGAACAAATATTTATTAAACACTACGTGCCCTTGACTATGGTAGATGCAGACACCGACAGAAAAACAAACAAGAAGTAGAGGGAGTTCCCAGTTCAGTGAGAGAGACTGATACACACAGCTGTCATTGAATACGATTAGTCATAGAACGGAATTACAATCTCTATGAACACAGAGAAGGAAACAGTAGAGGAAAGCTTTCACAATTTATTATGCTCATTTATTCCTTCATTTAGTTATTCAATACCTACTCTAGGCCAAGCTCTATACAAAGGTATTTGTATTAGACCATGAGTATACAACGGTAAACAATGTAGGTAAGATCTTTCCCCTTACTGAGCATATGATGAGTGATGAGACAAACATGATTAAAATAAAGCACATAAATATGTAATATAAATATAAAACGGATTCTGTGTTAGAAAGGAAAAGATACAGTGTGTTATTAGGAAAAATAACAGGTTATAAAAAGATCACAGGAAACCTTCCCTGAGGAAATAGTTCAGTTGAGATCTAAAAGATAAGGGGGAGGGGTGGGCTTCCCTGGTAGCTCAGACAGTAAAGCGTCTGCCTACAATGCAGGAGACCCGGGTTCGATCCCGTCAGGGAGAAGGAAATCGCAACCCACTCCAGTGTTTTTGCCTAGAAAATCCCATGGACTGAGGATCCTGGTAGGCTACAGTCCATGGGGTCACAAAGAGTCAGACACGACTAAGCGACTTCACTTTCATTTTCAAAGGATAAGGTATATTTCATCAGGTAGGAGACATAAAGCAAGGGACAATCTGTTAACCTGAGGAGAAAGAAAGGCATAGATAAAGGTCTTAGGTGGAAGAAAGCCCGGACTGCTCGAGGAAGCAGAGTGAGAAGGGAAGCATCAGTCAGTCAGTTCAGTCACTAAGTCGTGTCCGACTCTTTATGACCCCACGGACTACAGCATGCCAGGCTTCCCTGTCCATTACCAACTCCCTGAGCCTACTCATGTTCATCGCGTTGGTGATGCCATCCAACCATCTCATCCTCTGTTGTCCTCTTCTCCTCCTGCCTTCAATTTTTTCCAATGAGTTGGCGCTTTGCACCAGGTGGCCAAAGTATTGGAGTTTCAGCTTCACCATCAGTCCTTCCAGTGAACATTCAGGACTGATCTCCTTTAGGATGGACTGGTTGGATCAACTTGCAGTCCAAGGGACTCTCAAGAGTGTTCTCCAACATCACAGTTCAAAAGCATCAATTCTTCGACGCTCAGCTTTCTTTATAGTCCAACTCTCACATCCACACATGACTACTGGAAAAACCAGAGCTTTGACTAGATGGAACTTTGTTGGTAACCATAGTTGGGAATAACATCTGGGAGGTGGTCATATACCATATTGTGACAAGTCATGAGCTTTAGGTTGTATTATGTTCATTATGAAGCCACAGATAATTTTAATAAGGGAAATTATGCAGTTCAATTTACAATGCAAGGGTAGCAAGAGTGGTTGAGGGAAAAGCAGAAAAGAGATTGTTACTGGGATCCAGGGAAGATAGACGAGTGGCTAGAACTAGGATGTTAACTGTGGAGAGAGAAGTGGGAGGATTCAAGAAATGTTTTGGAGGCAAAAGCAACAAAACTTGGTGATGGGCTGGGATAGGATGGAAATGATTTGTGAACACATCAAACACACTTGCTACATTTCATGCCAAAAGCTCAGCCTCTCTGCACCAGTGCCAAATCGAATCATGAAGACAAGAGTTTTGGGTAAAGTAGAAAAGAATAGATTCACTGTCTTGCCAAGTAAAGGGGGATGCAGCAGACTCCTGCTCTTGAAAACTATGTGTCCCAATCTGGGAGGGTTTGATGAGGAGTTCTGCAGCAGGAGTTCAAGGGTGGGCAAAATTAGGGTATATGCAGGGCTTGCACTCTTTTACTTTCATTTAGAGTCTCCTAATCTTGAGGAGCTTCTCTGGTCCCTTTAATCTTGCCTCAAGTGGTTTCCTGACTACTCCTCTCTTGATCAGCAACTGTTCAAACCTGTCCTTTGGAACTCAGGGAAGACCATGGAGGTTGGAGCGTTGCCTATAAGAAAAGAGGAATAAAAAGACTTCTGTGCCCAGGAGCACCACAGGGTCCTTCTTGGTTTTACATTTTGGGTTTGAGCAATACCTAGGAAAAATGTCATGTGAGCTATGCCTTGAGGGCAAAATCAGATTTTAGCTAATGGAAAAGAAAAAGAAATATACAGAGGTGTGAAGTCCTCTGGCATATTTGGAAATGCACAAATAGTACTCTGATGAGTTAGCAGAATAGAGTAAGTGACAGAAATGCAGGGAGATAAACACAGGTTATGTTTTTGCTTTTGGTTGATTATATTACATTTTTGAAAGAGGTCAAAGAGAAGAGTGAAAAAGCTGGCTTAAAACTCAACATCAAAAATCTAAGATCATGGAATCCAATCCCATCATGTCGTGGCAAATAGAAGGGAAAAAAGTGAAAGCAGTGACAGACTTTATTTTCTTGGACTCCAAAATTACTGTGGACAGTAACTGCAGTCATGAAATTAAAAGACACTTTATTCCTTTGAAGGAAAGCTATGACAAACCTAGACACAGTATTAAGAAGCACAGATAACACTTTGCTGACAAAGGTCCATAACAGTCAAAGCTATGGTTTTTCCAGTAGTCACGCACGGATATGAAAGTTGGTCCATAAACAAGGCTGAGGACCAAAGAATTGTTGCTTTTGAATTGTGTTATTGGAGAAGACTCTTGAGAGTCTCTTGGACTGCAGGGAGATCAAGCCAGTCAATCTTACAGGAAATCAACCCTGAATATTGATTGGAAGAACTGTTGTTGAAGCAGAAGCTCCAATACTTTGGCCACTTGATGTGAAGAGTCGACTCAATGTAAAAGACCCTGATGATGAGAAAGATGGAGGGCAGGAGGAGAAGAGGGTAACACAGGATGAGATGGTTGGATGGCATCACCAACTCAATGGAAATGAATCTGAGCAAACTCTGGGAGACAGTGGAGGACAGAGGAGCCTGGCGTGCTACAGTCCATGGGTTTGCAAAGAGTCAGACATGACTTAGCAACTGAATAATAATAACACTAATTAAATTGTTGAGAATTCAGCTGGATCTTAGGCAGGAGGGATTAGTGACAGAGATTTGAAAATTATCTATAGATGATAACCAAAACTTTAGGCCAGATGAGACAAGCTATGGAGAGTACAAAATAGGAATCCAATCAATAACTAACTTTCAGGAAGTCTCTGCATTAAAAGGACAGAAAAAAAAATGAGAAAGAAGCTTGAAAGGCTTGAAATCCATATGGATAATAAGAAGTATAGATGAAATCATAAGTAATTATACAAGCATAATTATGTATAATAATTTAGAGTATTTACTGTGTACTATATGCAGGTCAGGAAGCAACAGTTAGAACTGGACATGGAACAACAGACTGGTTCCAAATAGGAAAAGGAGGGTGTCAAGGCTGTATATTGTCACCTCGCTTATTTAACTTATATGCAGAGTACATCATGAAAAACGCTGGGCTGGAAGAAGCACAAGCTGGAATCAAGATTGCTGGGAGAAATATCAATAACCTCAGATATGCAGATGACACCACTCTTATGGCAGAATGTGAAGAGGAACTAAAAAGCCTCTTTGATGAAAGTGAAAGAAGAAAGTGGAAAAAGTTGGCTTAAAGCTCAATATTCAGAAAACTAAGATCATGGCATCTGGTCCCATCACTTCATGGCAAATAGATGGGGAAACAGTGGAAACAGTGTCAGACTTTATTTTTTTGGGCTCCAAAATCACTGCAGATGGTGATTGCAGCCATGAAATTAAAAGACGTTTACTCCTTGGAAGGAAAGTTATGACCAACCTAGATAGCATATTAAAAGGCAGAGACATTACTTTGCCAACAAAGTTCCGTCTAGTTGAGGCTATGGTTTTTCCAGTGGTCAGGTATGGATGTGAGAGTTGGACTGTGAAGAAAACTGAGTGCTGAAGAATTGATGCTTTTGAACTGTGGTGTTGGAGAAGACTCTTGAGAGTCCCTTGGACTGCAAGGAGATCCAACCAGTCCATCCTAAAGGAGATCAGTCCTGGGTGTTCATTGGAAGGACTGATGCTGAAGCTGAAACTCCAGTACTTTGGCCACCTCATGTGAAGAGTTGACTCATTGGAAAAGACGCTGATGTTGGGAGGGATTGGGAGCAGGAAGAGAAGGGGACGACAGAGGATGAGATGGCTGGATGGCATCACCGACTCGATGGACATGAGTTTGAGTAAACTCTGGGAGTTGGTGATGGACAGGGAGGCCTGGCATGCTGAGATTCATGGGGTCGCAAAGAGTTGGACATGACTGAGAGACTGAACTGAACTGAAGCACTGCTTTAAGGGCTTTATATATATATATATATGTGTATATATATATATATACACATATATATGTATATATACATATACACTCATATATTAAGTCATTTAATTTTTATTATAATCTTGTGAGGTGGTTGCTATTATTAACTTCATTTGATAGATGTAGAGAATGAGTCACAGACATGTTAAATTGCTTGTCTGGGGTCACCAACCTAGTAAATACCAAAACTGGGATTCAAAGGGTTTGTAACCTTAATCTCTATGCTTATTGCCTCTCAAGACCATGAGGTTTATCACTTCTGTCCTCCCCAGACTATGTGAAAAACATTAGCTTGATCAGTTATAAAGTTCTCAGGGATGCTTCTTAGAAATTAATCCAACCTCTGGTTTAGGTGTTAATCATAGCAATATTCTGTAAATTAGTTGCCTTAACGTGTGTTAATTAATGATCCCATTCTCTTCACAACAGAATCTTTTAAATAAACAAATATCTTATAATTTATAAACAGGGAAAGATTAACTAAAGAGATCATTAAAATATTGTGAATATAAAGTACTGCTTCTCTTCATTAGCGGATGGCATTAAGTTGAGTCCAACAAACAACCTGAACATGGCAGATTAACTTTAAAAAACTTTAGCTTTATAATCATTATAAAAGAATTTCAATAATACAGACAGAATAAAATAGGTATCAAAACTCTTCTAATTATAAAAAGCAGAAACAATAAGCTCATAGAAAAGAAGTATTAATTTTTTGCAATTGCTTTCTTACAGGTTAAAGTTTAATAGAAGTAGAAGTGCAATGATAAAAACCTTAAAATAAGACTGGTTTGGAACTGGGGACTGTTGTGCCCACCTGCCTCTGCCCAGGGGACACGTGGTAATAGTGGAGATGTCTGTGGTTTGTAACAACGGGGGGTGGGTAGTGCTGCTGGTATCTCGTTGGTAGAGACCAGGAAAGCTAATAAACATCTTACACTGCATGGGACAGCTCTCCCACACACAATATCCTGGCCTCAAATCTCCACAGTGCCAAGTCTGAGAAACCCTGCTATCAAAACAGAATCTATACCACAGCAGTTAAATCAGAAAATTTAAGATGAAGGTCATTACTATAGAATTCAGTACACATTTGAACACAGAAATGAAAAAGATTCTATTATAAAATTTAGGGGTAAAATCAACTTAATTTTGGTGTTAGTGATGTTCAATAAATGTCATATCATTTCTTGCTACCATTATTAGCTCCTTGTTATTTCACTATTTATAAGACTGATGGCGCTCTTTTTCAAAATCTCTATATTTAGCACTTTGACTCTGCTCTTCACACTTGAAATCATTTTTATGGAACATACCAGAAGGGAAACTAAGCTACACATTTTAAAGAATTTAAAGTGGAAACTGATAAACACTGGCATTTCATTCAGTAACTGCTAAAATGCAAAGTTTGGACTAGGCATATTAACTGATGTCTCTTTCTATACAAATTTCCTCTGTTAACATCTCTGAAGGAAAAGGCCCTCTTAACAGACTTTGAGTGTTTAATTTTAACCCAGGGAAAACATTTATGACTGAGGGATAAACCCACAAAACTGAAGTTCATACTGGAAGCCTTTACACTATGAACTATAATGATACCAGTGGGCATGAACATTTTTAAAAGCGTAAAAAAAATCAATGAGCAGACTGTCATTACAGAAACTCATTCTGTATCAAACATATCACCCAAGAGATTGATATTTCATGCTTATAAAACTTAACATAAAATTAAATTGCAAATATTTTCTCACAATCTACTAAAATTATGGCCTAAGGCAATACACTGCTAATATGAAGCATTTGTTCAGCTCTAGTGGACATATTTCCTGTATGATTCATGTGAAAGAAGACTTCATATGCCTCTTCATAGATTCAGTAATAAGGTTTCTGTTTCTTACATGAAACGTAGAAAGGATAAGGAAGCTCTTTAAAATTAAGCCAGCAAATGTTAACACTGAATTATTAATAAATAACAATGAAATTAATAAACTGGGGGATATGTTCTCCTTTGGTCATTTCAGACCTCAGCCATTCCTTCATTATCCAAATACACAGAAAACACCTAAATATTCCATAGAGAAAATACATTTTCAATCTTTAGGCACAAAACCAGAAGGAGAGACTTCAAGTAAAGTAGTAGACTGTGATTTCTTCCCCTGAAATCTAGAAGGACCAAAAGAGGTAACTTCAGTCATTTCACTCCAAAAACTTAGGGGTAACAGAAAAAAGAGTTGTGGAAACGATTCTACATTTTATCTTTCAGGATGTGAATAACTCAAGAGTTCTTAAGGAACAGGAAAAGATAAGACTGATTTCAATATTATCAACTTGATACAATTTAAAACTTATGTGTTTTTAGCCAGTAAAGCATTTGCTTATTAACATATTTCAGAATACACATAGAAGGAAATAACATCTTAAATGATCTTGAAATTATTACACATTTGGCTTTATGCTGAAATCTACTTAACAACTTGAAAAATTATCAGACTTTATATCAAAGTATAATAGGCAATTCTTACCTTAAGCATTCAGCATCATTTTGAGGTTTTTCACTGATTTTTATTTTTTCTGCCTCTAGGTATTTAGTAGTACAAATGGCTCCATTTTTTTTATCTTCAAAACCTAAACAATTAAGAAAATTCTTATACTCTTTAAAAAATTAAATATAAAGGTTATCTTTCTTCATTCATAAAAACAATGCTCTAAATTTTGGTGTTTCATGTAAAATACATATACGAATGCTTTTTATTTTTATACTTAAATGTAGCAATCAAAGACACAAAAAAAGATCTTAAATTTTATGAAATTAAAAATAACCAGATTCAACACTTAATCAATTTAGTGCTTTACCTATTCCTTTTTCACATCAATAAAATTCCCTTTTTACATCACCTATATCCCAATGAGTAAATACATTTTGAAAGAATAATATTAACCTATAATAGAGAAGACTCTTGTGAGCCCCTTGGACTGCAAGATCAAACCAGTCAATCCCAAAAGAAATCAACCCTGAATATTCACTGGAATGACTGATGCTGAAGATGAAACTTCAATACTTTGGCCACCTGATATGAACTGACTCATTGGAAAAGACCCTGATGCTGGGAAAGACTGAAGGCAAAAAGGAGAAGGGGGCACCAGAGGATGAGATAGACAGATATCATCACTGGCTCAATGAGCACAAATTTAGCAGACTCCAGGAGATGGTGAAGGATAGGAGGGCCTAGTGTGCTACAGTCCATGGGGTCACAAAGAGTTGGACACAACAACTTAGCAACTGAACAACAAACAATAGGTATATAACTACTCATCAGAAAAGTGACTCATATATGTAATACCTTTAAGCTTCCTCTGCAAAGTAAATAATTCTTGTATTAATTCACTCTTTTGTTTTTGAAGTTCATTTAACAGGGCATTATCATGTTCCATTGACTTCATTTCTAGAAACAAATATGCAAAAAAAACCCATATTTTAACTATTTTTGGCTTTGCCTAATGTCTGTCAAGAATGATTAACTTTTTCTTGTGTAGTAAAAATGTAAGCAATGTATGGTCAATATACTTTTGGGAGTACTGCTTAACAATATTAGATCTTCCAATCCATCAGCTTGGGAGGACTTTCCCTTTATTTAGGTCTTCTTTCTTTCAACAATGTTTTTTGTAGTTTTTATATACAAGTCTTAAACTGTTGTTAAACGTGTTTTACTCTTTTTTGATTGCAAATTGAATGTTAATTTACAAATTGTCCATTTGGCTTGTGGATATTGATCTAATAACCTGCCACCTTGCTGAACTTGTTTATTAGCTCAAATAGGATTCCTTAGGATTTCTATACACAAGATCATGCTATGTTCAAATAGAGATAGTTTTACTACTTCATTTCCAATCTAGATGTCTTATATTTTTTTCTTGCCTGACTGCCCAGGCTAAAATCTCTAGTAAAATGCTGAATACAAGCATTAGGAAGGATGAATATTTCATCTTTTCCTGATTTTAGATGAGAAATTCTCATTCTTCCATCATAAATAACATTCACCAGGGTTTTTCATAGATACTCTTCATCAGATTGAGAATGGTCCCTTTTATGTCTAGTTTATTGACTGTGTTTATCATGAAAGGATGCTGGATCTTGCCAAGTAGTTTTTTGAATTTTTATTATTTTATATCTTTTATTTCTCTCTATTATATTCATGGTCTTGAATATTTTTATAATATCAATTTTAAAAGTCTTTCTCTGTGAATTTCATTATCTCTATGATTTCTGGAGATGTTTCTGTTGACCTAATGTCCTTTTTGGCATGAGATACAATTCCTTTTTCATAAATTAGTGATTTTTGGTTGGATACTAGACATTTTGCTTACTATTTTGTTGATCTTTGAATTTGCTCTCTTCCCCTCAAGCATGTTGATACCTGCTATTTAGCATGCAGTTAGGTAACATAATTAGGTTCAAATCTTGCTTTTAAGATTTAGAGTGTGTCCAGAACAGCCTTAGGTCAAAAGCTAATTGAATCGTACTATTAAGGCAGGATTTTTCTGTTTAATGAGCTCTTTCTATTCTGAAAGGATGGAACATGAAAGTCTCTCAGTCCTGTGTGAGCTCACGGAATTGTTGAGCTTATGATTCCCTTGCAGTTTTTCTTTATTCAGTCTAGAGGATTTTCCCCTATGTAGGCAAAGTAATATATAGCCAAAGACTCAAAGCAACCTCTATGTAGATTTCTGGAGGTTTTGTCTGTGCAGTTCTTTCCTCTCAGTAAGTTGTCCTGAAAATTTCAGCTAACTCAGCCTCCCTGAACCCCAGTCTTTGTATCCTCGACTCAATCAGGCCACTATGTTTTAAGTTCCCTCTCTCTCTCCTGTTGTCAAAAAAACTGCAACCAGGTAAAAGTTTAGGGTAATCATCCTTCATGTGTTTTCCTTCTCTTAGGAATCAGAGTCTTGGACAGTCTCTTGCCTCAATATCTAAAAATAGCTTTTAATACATTTTCTCTAGTTGTAGTTTTTGTATTGCGCTCCTTCCTGATAATAATATATATATACATTTATATATATATATATATTAGAACTTCCCAGATGTATGCCTATAAGATGTCCCATACTCTCTACCCAAAGCAACTTATCTCTGAGAGCCTCATTTTCTTCATTTATGAAATTAAGCTAATTAAAAAGTATAATCCCTATGTTTTAAGGGTTTAATTATGATCCAGGTAGCATTCCATGTAATTAAATATTATTTCATGAGTAATTACAACAATCTTGTTAAGGTCATTATCATTATCCTCCATCTTCATAGATGAAGAAACTGAAGCAAATAAAACTTAAGCATCTTGTCCCAAATCACATATTACTCTCTGGTGGTTCTCCTCTTGCCCTCTTTGACATCTCTGTCTCATTATTCTCTTTCTTTCCTTAAA
Organism: Muntiacus reevesi; assembly: GCF_963930625.1. Taxonomy (NCBI): domain Eukaryota; kingdom Metazoa; phylum Chordata; class Mammalia; order Artiodactyla; family Cervidae; genus Muntiacus; species Muntiacus reevesi. The sequence continues at coordinate 158,397,559 of NC_089250.1, read as the reverse complement.
TGCTATGCTTTTCCATTTTCTGCCTTTGGTCTTTGCTATCCCTTTATGTTCCCTCTACAAGTTCCCTTTGAATTATGTTAGCAACTTATCTGGAATCCCACAACTAATGTTCTAGCTTGATCTCTTGTATCAGTTTCACAACCAAATTTTAACCTGCTACTTGGGCATTTCTACCTGTTTATCCCATAGACATCTCCAACTAAAAACATCGAAACAAAACTTAAGTTTTTTTGTCTAGAAAAGGCTACAGTTCACCTCCATCTCTGCTCTTCCTCCTGGTACCATATTCTACCCAATCTCTGAAGTTTGAAAACTGTGGTTCATGCTTGACTTTCATTATATCTGTTTAGTCAGTGACACATCTGTCATTCTTCCTAAAAATCTCTTTGTCTTCTCCTCTCTTGCTAACTTCTATTTTTTTCTTTAATAATTTCATTTATTTATGGCTGTACTGGGTCTCATCGTTGTGCAGAGTTTTCTCTAGTTGCAGTGAGCGGGTGTTACGCTTAGTTGGGCAGGTTTCTCATTGTGGTGGCTTCTCTTTCTGCACAGTACAAGCTCTAGGTCGTGTGGGCTTCAATAATTGAGGCACATGGGCTCAACAGTTGCAGAACAAGGGCTTAGCTGCTCTGCCGCATGTGGGATTTTCCCTGACCAGGGATCAAACCCGTGTCTCTCGCACTGACAGACGGATTCTTCACCACTGAGCCTCTCTTTGATGATTTCTTTAGTTCAGGATCTTATTATAGACTGCAATTACCTGCATACTAGTGTTTCTGAAATGGAATTCTCCCCACCCCACTGTGTAACAGTGTTTCCTAGTTTAAACTGTGTTGATGGTAAAATAAAGATCACAGCAACAATATCACATATATAGTTTCTATCACAATGTACTATAAATATCTGCCTATATATTTCATCCCCCCACATTTTAGTTATACCTCCAGGACCTAGAAGGGTGCCTAATATATAACAGATTGTAAACAGAATTTGGTTATTAAATAAATGACCAATGATCATGTCACACCTACTTCTAAAGAACTTGAGACAGCTCACAGTAAAAGAGATATATAATTAAGATAAAAGTAAAAGAATAGCAATGCAATAACCCAATTTACTTATGAAAATGCAAAATTTCTGGAAAATTCATTAATTCAAAATAAGTTATCTTCATTAATGCCAGATAAATGAGATGGTACTATGTTTTCATACCCATTTTAAGAATGTTTGCCTGGTTTTCTAAGTCAGATATTTGAATCTTGACATTTTCTTTCATCAAGAGCTCTCGTTTCTTTGTTAATTCATATTCATTATTGAAATCTGTAATTTCCTTAATAAATTTTTCTTCCTCCTCTGTAACTCTTCTCTTTGTAGCCTCCTGAAAAATGGAAACAAAGGACCAAATATAGGTGTTAATTGCAACAATATTCTTCTTTAATGATTAAAATTCAATCATTTGGAAATACTGAGAATGAAACAGAAAATTATATTCCTGGTACTAAAATGTTATATTCCTCCAGCAATATTAATTTTAAAAATTGAGGTTATTACATGATAACAACTAACTATTTTCATGTGAAAGATTTATCCTTAATATTTTAGGAGAATTACTGAGGTAGAAAGTTTACCACCCATCATTATGTATGTGTCTGTTTGTGTATTAAACTTACAGCCATATATGCCATTTTGTCATTGCAAAATTGGTGATAAAATAACTAAATGATCAAAGTTGAAAATGAAAATCTATACTCAAAGGAATTACATTGCAACTGGATGGAAAAGAATTAAATGACCAAAGTTGAAAATGCAGGTCTACACTCAAAGGAATAACTGTCCTTTGAGTGTAAATTCCAAAAAAATCTTTTAAAATGTAGACAAGGTAAAATTACATGGTCGTTTCAAATATAGTTCTAAATAACAGTTTAAATTTCATAAAATATCAACATGAAGTAGAAATAAGAATTTCCAGAAACTTTAAACAATGCTAGAACCTAAAGTTTTTGACAATGGTAGAACCTAAACATTACTGTTTTCCAATTTTTTTCCAAGAAACAGAACTAATTAAGAGCTACAGCTGGAAACTTGCCATGCCATTCATAACCATTTGGTGGTTGATTCTGACTCTGGATATATATTTTTAAGTTTAAAATGTATTTTTTTGAAAAGTCAATTAGTTACAGATTATATTCTTAAGCTGTTCTTGTCATTTAAAGCTACTGAGTCTGTTTGCTGTGATTTAAGATAAAAAAAATAAACAAAATCTATCTTTGCTCCCACATCCATTAATATGCCGCAAGTTTGAACCTCTGTGCCTTTCAAAAGCATTAAAACCAAGACCTTGAAGCCTGAGCAATTCAACTCAGTTTCAATGTTTCTTTTATGCTTATTACAATTGCAAATAATTTCTATACTGCATCCTGACAATTTAATTCTTTCAAACTATATTACTCTACCAATTGGTTTAAAATAGCACTTAATAATTTTCCATATCTCAATAGGACTACCTACCAATATGCATATGGATAATTTTTCTAAATGTATATCTAATCATATTTTTATACAAATTTTTGATACAATTAGTAAAATAAACTTTTCCAAGTGGATGGAGACGTACAAAGGTTTGGAGAAGCATATTCCTTTGGTTTGTAATTTCATTGCACTGTCTCTCTAAGGCATTTTCGTGCGTTTTCAAAAGCTGTAAGAAGAAGGCTTTTTCAGAAAACTGCTGAACCTTTAAGGCAAAAAAAAAGGGGGGGGGAAATCAGAATGAAACAATTAGACATTTCAGGGTATCTTAATTAATAGAAGAGATCTGTATAGCATAAAATTTTTTATATCAACCTTTAAGATGCAAAATAAAATTCACATTAAACATCTTACTTTATATGCTCTATCTTAAATTATTTCATAAGTGCTTTACAATTTTTATAATCTCTTCCCCTAATAAAACTATAGGCACATCAAGGGCAGAGAATGCATTTTTCCTGATATCTAGTACATTTGGTAGCTTAGGCACTAAGCTACTAAGCTATGACGCACACTGAAATTTGCTTCAAGACAGTTTGTTTTAAAGAACAAGTTTTTAGTCTTATTACTAGAAAATATGGATAAAGAAATCATGTATACAATATGACTAGTAAAATAATGAGATTAAATCTAGAAACCACAGGCAAAAATCCACTCCCATGACTATAGTTATACCCAATAAAACACAAATCTGTTAAAGTTCTCATATGGGTTTTGAGAACTCATTTTTTATTTTAGTACCTCATTTGGTTCTAACTAGCAAAAGATATAATAAACATTAATATTAGATATGTAACTGTTATTTCATTTGGGCTATAAAGAATAGCATCTCTTGAGACCATGAATATTGAAATGAAAGTCAGGAAACTTTAATATGTAAAAGCTAAAAATGATGCCAGACTGGAAATAATCCTTCCACTACATTCAGTACTGGCCCTCATAAGAAAGCATCACTTCAAGTTTGGGGCTGTTCCCATCTCCACAGAGAAAAGAAAAAAGAAATAAATCCAAACTTAAATTGCAGAAAGAAAGATTTATGTTAGCTATAAGAGCTTCTTCAAGGTGAGAGACAGGTTGTGAAATCTCTGTCCCAGAAGATATTGAATAGTAAAGAGCTAGGAATAGTCTGGTCCAGACCCAAAGGGTTGGCCTAAAAGACATTTTGAAATGATATGGCTAAAAAGCCCTACAAATACTGGCATTAAAAAAAAAACACAGCTGAAATAAACAGAAAATATGATCTTACATTTATATAATATCATAGCACATCTGCCAATACCTTCAGCACTTAGTGCTGATTTCATCAACTCTATCATCAATAAAGAAAGATTAGAAAGGTACAACTTACATGACCAGAGGGATTCAGAAATACTTTCAAAATTGGGGGAGGGGAGAATGGGGCAGTTAATATTTTACTGTCTGAGAAGACAGAAATTAGAAAACATATGTCTTGATCTATAAAATCATATACAAACTGGTAACAATGGTGAGCAAAGGTATGATCATGAATTCTATCACATTTATTTCAAATAAGAAAATACTTCTAAGCTATTTAATATGTATTATATAAATGAGAGTAAAATGAGTTCCAAAGAAGTTAATACCTTAACAAAGGTTATATAATTAATTAGGGGAAAACCCAGGACTAAAATTCAGTTCTTCTGACTTTATTACTTCTAAATCATGGTCCTATTATGGAAATACTAGAACTATTTCACAGTAATATAAAGATACTTTTGGAACTAAAACAGGACTTCGGTCTCTGAAAACAGTATAAGTTGAAAGTGTACAAATATAGGAGACAGAAAAATTATCAAATACTAGGTCTATGAACTGAAAAAAGGTTCAGTTCAGTTCAGTTCAGTCGCTCAGTCATGTCCAACTCTTTGCGACCCCATGAATCGCAGCATGCCAGGCCTCCCTGTCCATCACCAACTCCCAGAGTTTACTCAAACTCATGTCCATCGAGTTGGTGATGCCATCCAGCCATCTCATCCTCTGTCGTCCCCTTCTCCTGCCCCCAACCACTCCCAGCATCAGGGTCTTTTCCAATGAGTCAACTCTTCGCATGAGGTGGCCAAAGTACTGGAGTTTCAGCTTCAGCATCAGTCCTTCCAATGAACACCCAGGACTGATCTCCTTTAGGATGGACTGGTTGGATCTCCTTGCAGTTCAAGGGACTCTCAAGAGTCCAACACCACAGTTCAAAAGCATCAGTTTTTCGGTGCTCAGCTTTCTTCACAGTCCAACTCTCACATCCATACATGACCACTGGAAAAACCATAGCCTTGACCAGACAGACCTTTGTAGTATATTCCTAACTCTCAGAGTTGCACTTATGAACAATAACACCAATGCCAACAAAAATGCTTTGAGACCAAACATCAGGCTGGATAAATTTTGGGTTAATCCAATTAGGTATTTTATGTAATATGCCTTTCAGAATCAAAATTCCTAAATTCTGATTCTGTTTCTACCACAATTTGTAGTCAAACCTGCAATGAAAACCAAAAATGGAGAAAATATTACTTATTAAACTAAGGAAGTTTAAAATAAGACAAGCAAATTTATTACTCAAATTCAGAAAAGCCTTATCTTAAGGACTTAGAAGTTAAGATGTTCTATTATGGCTATCAATAAGACCTAAAATTATCACTGAACTCATGTTTTCTTTCTTAAAAGGAAAAGTAATAATTAAAGAAAGATATTAGACATACTGTCATTTAATTGGAATGTTTTACCATAAAACATGAAATCTGAAAAAATGAAATCTAAATACACCAAATGAAAATTAGACAACTATTTAAAAGTTCTGTAAGAAAGGTATAGCTGAAATTTTTCTCTTCCTAAAATTCTATGTAAATTATCCACTTTGAGGTCTTTTTACTTCTTTGTTTTAAATCATTATTGGTGTACTCTTCATTCCTACTTTCTGTTTTACACTCTATCTTCTCATACATTTTCCTCTTTTAATCAAGACCTAAAATGTCCCAGAGAATCAATTACTACAGAAAGATTACAGTAACATTAATTTTTAAATTTACTTAGGATCTGTGATGAAAACATTTAATGCATAATAGAATTGGCAAGTAGGGAAAAGAGAGTAATAGAAGAAAGAAGCAGGACTTTGGAGAAGCTCAAGTTAAGAAGGTTAAGAAAGAACAGATGCCTATGATATGTTGACTCACAAGCTGAGGATGGCAATAAGTTATGGCTGTAGGAACTACATGGGATCTAATATTATCAGACCTTCTATTTTATTGTAACTAAGGGGTCAAAGGCTTTAGGATCTATCCAGTTCCATCTACCAAGTTATTAATTTTACTACTAAAAAAGCTTTTCAAGACCACCTATTTGTGGAATGTGTTTCTCACTATTCCTTTTGTTCTTCCTGTTATCACAACTCATTTCTTAAATTATTTTTCACATTCTGACTTTTTAAAACCATATCTACTACTGTATAAATATTCCAAATATAACCCTGAAGATACTGATAGGGTCACAAGATGAGGTCATCTCACAGAATAAATTATCATTAGAGATTTCTCTCATCTTTCTTTTGTTGCGAAAGTACGGGTAGGAATCAGAATTGGAAAGATACTAAAAGAGATGCAAAATTGTAATTTAAAAAGATAGTTTTGAACTTATCTCTGAGTCAGGTTTGAACTGAGGCACTATCTTACACTCATAGTAGCCTGGACATCCATGATAAAAAACAAACAAACAAACAAACAAAAAGACTTACTTACAAAAAGAAACTACTGGCTATATCTGCTAAATTACCCAGGGATCTCAAGGGGCTACAAACAATAAAAAGAAAGCGGTGGAAGGTTCAAATTTCTCTTTCTCATCTTGTTCCTTCCTCTGACTACAAACAAAATGAAAATATCTGTGTGCATCTGTAAAGTTATATTCTAGAATCAAACAGCCAAGTTTTCTAAGAAAATACTGTTGTTTTGAAAATTTTTAATTTATAACAGTGCCAACACTCTGGTTAATTTTACCTTTTTCAGCAATAAAGATTTTGCTTGTTTCTTCCCCTGTCTTATTTCTCCTGGGATATTTGAGCTGTCAATAGAGCTTGTAGTTTTTCCAATGAGTTAACTTATCTGGTCAACTAGGTCAGTTTTCAGCATAGCCATTATTTGGGACTCTTCACTACTCTTGCCACTTGGACACCCTTAGGTATTTTTCTACCAAAATAACTTGAAAAGTGAGAATGACTGACGATGTGAAATTACTGTCTGGGTTCAAGTAAAGAAAGTATTTTTAGTAATGCTGAAAATTCTCCAAGTCAGGCTTCAACAGTATGTGAACCATGAACTTTCAGATGTTCAAGCTCGTTTTAGAAAAGGCAGAGGAACCAGACATCAAATTGCCAGTATTCATGGGATCATTGAAAAAGCAAGAGAGTTCTGGAAAAACATCAATTTCTGTTTTATTGACTATGCCAAAGCCTTTGACTGTGTGGATCACAATAAACTGTGGAAAATTCTTCAAGAGATGGGAATACCAGACCACCTGATCTGCCTCTTGAGAAATCTGTATGCAGGTCAGGAAGCAACGGTTAGAACTGGTCATGGAACAACAGACTGGTTCCAAATAGGAAAAGGAGTACATCAAGGCTGTACTGTCACCCTGCTTATTTAACTTATATGTAGAGTATACATCATGAGAAATACTGGGCTGGACGAAGCACAGCTGGAATCAAGATTGCCAGGAGAAATATCAATAACCTCAGATATGCAGATGACACCACCCTTATGGCAGAAAAGGAAGAAGAACTAAAGAGCCTCTTGAAAGTGAAAGAGAAGAGTGAAAAAGTTGGCTTAAAGCTCAACATTCAGAACACTAAGATCATGGCATCTGGTCCCATCACATCATGACAAACAGATGAGGAAACAATGCCAGACTATTTTGGGGGGCTCCAAAATCACTGCAGATGGTGCCTGCAGCCATGAAATTAAAAGACGCTTACTCCTTGGAAGGAAAGTTATGACCAACTTAGACAGCATATTAAAAAGCAGAGACATTACTTTGCCAACCAAGGTCTGTCCAGTCAAGGCTATGGTTTTTCCAGTGATCATGTATGGATGTGAGACTTGGACTGTGAAGAGAGCTGAGTGCCAAAGAATTGATGCTTTTGAACTGTGGTGTTGGATAAGACTCTTGAGAGTCCCTTGGACTGCCAGTCCATCCTAAAGGAGATCAGTCCTGGGTGTTCATTGGAAGGACTGAGGCTGAAGCTGAAACTCCAATACTTTGGCCACCTGATGCGAAGAGCTGACTCATTTGAAAAGACCCTGATGCTGGGGGGGATTAAGAGCAGGAGGAGAAGGGGACGACAGAGGATGAGATGGTTGGATGGCATCGCCGATTCAATGGACATGAGTTTGAGTAAACTCTGGGAGTTGGTGATGGACAGGGAGGCCTGGCATGCTGCAGTCCATGGGGTCGCAGAGCCAGACAAGACTGAGCCACTGAACTGAACTGAACTGAAACAAAGCACAAAGTATAATCTACATTTTGCTGTGGATGCTGTTGCTTAAAATAATTTCAGGTTTTAGGATCTGATATTTTGCTGATTAAAAGCTCTGCCCAATAGTAAAATAGACATTACACAAGAAAACATCATGAAAGTTAGGTAGAAATTTCCACATTCATAATCATAGTAACTGGGGTAAGAATGTGTTTGTATTGACTATGAAAAAGGTTACTTAACTATTTAAACACTAGAGTACTTCAGTGAATACTGTATCAGTTGTGGATATTAAAAAACATATCTATTATTTATTTTATAGGAGATGAAAATGGCAACCCAATCTAGTAATTTTGTCTAGAGAACCCCATGGACAAAGGAACCTGGCAGGCTACAGTCCATGGGGTTGCAGAGTTAGACACGACTGAAGCGACTGAGGACACAGCACATTTTTTTAATAAACACAATTCTTAACCACAGATGCAATGCTTAAAGAATAACTCACTATGACACAGTAATTCTAATATAATAAGCAAAGAAGGTTCAATGTTAGTAAATATTAGTCTTTATAATTGCTCGTAAGGCTTTACACGATTGCACTCCCTTATTCCCCCTATCATCTTTTCTTCTACCAGTCTCTTCTTCAGTCACTCCTCTCTAGCCACACTGGTCTGCTTGTTATTCCCCAAACATCCAGTCATACCCTCTCCTCAAGGCCTTTGCACTGGCTATTCTCTGTCTAGAAACCTCTTTCTCCAGATTTCTCATGGTTTATTCCTTCACCTCAGTCAAGTCTTGGCTCATCTCTCCTCTTTTCACTAAGGATTGTAAGGATCCCTGATAAGACCACTGCTATGTAGGTCTGTTCTGGAAGTTTTTGTTAATGCAGTATATCAAGAAAAGGAACAACAGATGGAATGATTAAAAAACCCGGCACACAGTTCTCTTTCTTTTTCATTTCTTCAAGCAAATATGATTATTGTATACTTAGTAAATCCAAGACACTGTTAGAAATAATGAAGAGTTCAGTAAAAAGGCTAGTAACAAAATAAACACCAAAAACTAATATTTTTTTTCTATTTACGAACAACAAGTAGAAAAAAAACAGGAAAGATCCCATTTATAACAGCAAAAACAAAATAAATAAAACCACAGGTAAACTCAACAAGAAGTATCTGGGACCTATATGAAAAAGTCTATACTGAGGAACATAAAAGAAAGTATAAATAAATAGAAAGACACACAGTATTTGTGAATGTGAAAATTCATAGTTGTAAACATATCAGTTCTCCCCAAATAAAATGAGTATAATATTAATTAAAACTCCAATACTTTTGTTGGATCTTGATAAAATGACCTCAAATTCATTTTGGAAAACAAACAAACAAAAAGAATCAGGAAAATTCTAAAAAAGAAATTGTTCTTCCAGAGCATCAAAGATATTGTAAAGCTAATGTTTAAGTTAAGTGAATGTGATACTGGTGACAAAACAAATAGATTAACAGAATTATATAGAATATATTAGAACAGACACAAATATACAGTTTCACACAAAAACACAAGCTGGTGTGTAAATATATATATATATATATATATCATAAAGATGGTGTTTCCAGTCAATGAGAAACATGTGACATTTACCCAAGAGAAAAATAAGCAATCATTTTTATTTATGAGTAAGAAAAAATCTTGTAAAAGTTCTGGAAAAGACATTGCTTAAACAATGAATTTCAGAAACAAACAAAAGGCTTAAAAATTCTAGTAACACAAAGATTCTAAATTTTGATTAAAAAAAGCTACAAATAATAAAATTTTCAACAAATGACAAAGAGTTAATACCTATTGCATACAAAAAGCTAGAATTCAATGAGAAAAAGACAAGAAAAGGATATTATTAGGCAATACACAAGGTAACTATGAGCAATACTAACAAATGAAAATATAAGTAACCTATAAAGTTCGAATTAAAACCATAAAAGATGTCACTGTTGACACATTTGTAAAGAAAATCAATCATTTCTATTGCACAAATAGTGAAATTGTGGAAATACAACCTGGGACTTTTCTGAGGACAATTTGAAAATTATCAAAAGCCTTAAGAATACAGTTGACCCTCCCTTGGATAACACAGGGGTTGGGGGACTGATCCTTGGTACGGTAAAAATCTACGTATAATTCATAGTTAGATCTCCATAACCACAGTTCTAATCCTCACAGTCAATCAATCAGATGATGCAGTACTGCAGTATTTATTAAAAAGAAATCTTCATGTAAGCGTACCCATGCAGTTCAAACCTATGTTGTTCAAGGATCAACTGTATCTACCAATTTGATTTCTAGGACTTTACCCTAAAAACATAAGTGTAGAGGGATGTACGGATAAAAGTATCATCACAATGATATTATTAATTGCATTATAAATAGGAAATCAGTTAGAGAAAAATATATAATATCCATTTAATGGGAAACTATGCTACCATTAAAATTTGTTTACTTAGATATATACTTACTGATATATCCAAGGTATAGTAAATAGAGAAAAAGGCAAAGGAGAAAGGGAAAGATATACCCAATTGCATGCAGAGTTTCAAAGAATAGCAAGGAGAGATAAGAAAGACTTCTTAAGTGTAAAATGCAAAAAAAAAAAAAAGAGGAAAACAATAGAATGGGAAAGACTAGCGTTATCTTCAAGAAAATGAGAGATACCAAGGGAATACTTCATGGAAAGATGGGCACAATAAAGGACAGAAATGATAAGGACCTAACAGAAGCAGAAGAGATTAAGAAGAGGTGGCAAGAATACACAGAAGAATTGTACAAAAAATATCTTAATGACCCAGAAAACCATGATGGTGTGTTCACTCACCCAGAGCCAGACATCCTGGAGTCCAAAGTCAAGTGGGCCCTAGGAAGCATTACTATGAATAAAGCTAGAGGAGATAATGGAATTCCAATTTACCTATTTCAAATCTGAAAAGATGATGCTGTTTAAGTGCTGCACTCAATATGTCAGCAAATTTGGAAAACTCAGCAGTGGCCACAGGACTGGAAAAGGTCAGTTTTCATTCCAATTCCAAAGAAAGGTAATGCCAAAGAATGTTCAAACCAGCACACAATTGTGCTCATTTCACATGCTATCAAAGTAATGCTCAAAATTCTTCAAGCTAGGCTTCAATAGTACCTGAGTTGAGAACTTCCAGATGTATAAACTGGGTTTAGAAAAGGCAGAGGAACTAGAGATCAAACTGCCAGCATCCACTGGGTCATAGGAAAAGAAAGAGAATTCCAGAAAAACATCTGCTTCATTGACTATGCTAAAGCCTTTGTGTGGATCACAGCAAACTGTGAAAAATCCTTTAAAAGATCAGAATACCAGACCACCTGGTTTGGAACACACCAAAAAAAGATGCCCCTCATCTAAAGACAAAGAAGAAACCTCAGTGAGACAGTAGGATGGGTACAATCATGATAAAATCAAATCCCATCCCTGCCAGGTGGGTGACCCACAAACTGGAGAACAATAATACCAAAGAAGTTTTCCCACTGTTGCGAAGGTTCTGAGCCCCACGTCAGGCTTCCCAGCCTGGGGATCTGACAAAGGGACTGGGAATCCCCAAGGACTCTGACCTTGAAGGCCAGTGGGATTTGATTATAGGACCTCCACAAGACTGGGGGAAACAGAGACTCCAGGCTTGCAGGGCCCAGACAAAATCCTACACACACCAATACCAGAGAACGGGAGCAGTGACCCCACAGGAGCCTGAACCAAAACCGCCTGCTAGCGTTGGAGCGTCTCCTGCGGAAGGGTGGGCTGGCAGTGGCTCAGCACAGGGGTGGGTACTGGCAGCAGCAGTCCTAGAAGGTCCCCCTGGCGTAAACCCTCCTGAAGGTCAGCATTAACCCTACCGCAGAGCCCACAGACCCCAGGGCTGGGTCACCTCAGGCCAGACAACTAACAGGGAGGGAGCACAACTCCACTCATCAGCAGACAATTAGATTAAAGCTTTACTGAGCAACGTGCTGCCCACTAGAGCAAGACCTAGTTTCTCCCACCCTGTCCCTCCCATCAAGAAGCTTATAGAAAAAAAAAAAAAAAGAAAAAAAAAAAAGAAGCTTATAGAAGCCTCTCAGCCTCATCCGCCAGAGGCAGACAGAAGAATCAAAAAGAACCACAATCCCACAGCAGCTAAAACAAAAACCACATTACAGAAAGCTAATCAGGATGAAAATGGCAGAGTTCTGCCCCAGATGAAGGGACAATATAAAACCTCAGAAAAACAACTAAATGAAGTGGAGATAGCAATCTTTCAGAAAAAAAATTCAGAATAGTGATAGTGAAGATGATCCAGGATCTTGGAAACAGAATGGAGAAGATGCAAGAAATGTTTACCAAAGACCTAGCAGAACTAAAGAACAAACAAACAGAGATGAACAATATGCCTGAAGGAATCAATAGCAGAGTAACTGAGGCAGAAGAACAGACAAGTGACCCGGAGGACAGAATGGTGGAAATCACTGCCCCAGAACAGAATATAGAGAAAAGAATGGAAAAAAAAAAAAAAAAAAAACCTGAAGACAGCCTAAGAGACCTCTGGAACAACATTAAATGCACTAACATTTACATTACAGGGGTCCCAGAAGGAGAGGACAGAGAGAGAAAGGACCTGAGAAAACATTTGAAGCAATAATAGCTGAAAACCTCCTGAACATGAGAAAGGAAATAGTAAGCCAAGTCCAGGAAGCACAGAGAGTCCCAGGCAGGATAAACCCAAGGAGGAACACCCCAAGACACATAGGACCAAACTGACAAAAACTAGAGATAAAGATAAAATATTAAAGCGACAAGGGAAAAGCGACAAATAACATACAAGGGAACTCCAGTCAGGTTATCAACTGGTTTTCAACAGAAACTCTACAAGCCAAAAGGCCTTGTAGATATATTTAAAGCACGATATATTTAAAGTGATGAAAGGGAAGAACATGTAACCAAGAATACTCTACCCAGTCAGATTCTCATTCAGATTTGATGGGGAAATCAAAGCCTTTTCAGACAAGCAAAAGTCAAGAGAATTCAGCACCACCAAACCAGCTTTGGCCTTCCCAGGTTGCACTAGCAGCAAAATAAAAAAAAAAAAAAAAAACCCACCTACCAATGCAGGAGACCAAAGAGATGTGAGTTCAATCCCTGGGTTGGGAAGATCTCCTGGAGGTGGACATGGCAACCCACTCCAGTATTTGTGACTGGAGAACCCTATGGACAGAGGAGCCTGGTGGGCTACAGTCCATAGGATAGCAAAGAGTTGGACATGACTCTTAGCACGCACGCAAATCAGCTTTACAACAAATGCTAAAGAAACGTTTCTACTCAGGAAACACTAGAGAAGGGAAAGACCTACAAAAAATAAACCCAAAACAATTAAGAAATGACAATAGGATCATACATATTGATAATTATCTTAAATGTAGATGGATTAAAATCCACCAAGCAAAAGACATACTGGCTGGGTGGATGCAAACATGTGCATGTTTGCATTTCCACTTACCACATCACTATGCTTGCCCCCACAAATTGTATCTAATTATTTTATACTGTTAGGTTAATGTTCCCATTATGGCTTACAACTGTAATTATTTTATTTTTTGTCTGGCTGTTGATTGTGAAAACTGATAAACATCTTTTACTACTGTGATTATGTAACTATTACTCATTAAATACCATTGTATCATGATTGGTCAACAGAAAAATAATAAAATTCTATATCACTAAATCTATATAATTTAACAGAAAAACCTATAATCACTTTTCAAAAATCCAGATGCATATCAGAATTATCTTGGAATTTTTTGAAAAACACAAATGCCCAGGTAATGCTTTTTTTCTCCAAAGCTCCAGATATGTTTCTAATGAGCAGCCATGATTAAAAGCAACTGGACTATATGATGATCTTTTACTTTATCTAGGTTGTTTCACTTTTTCTATTTCATATCCAGTGCTCCCATTTCATTTAGTTTATGTGTTCCAATTTCTCCATCTCTTCTTTTTTTGTGTTCTTTCTCAAGCCTTTATCAAGTGTAGCAGAAAAGCTTTTGTATATACATACATAAATAGTATGTATATGTATTTTAGAAAACTTAAGAATTTTTGCCTAACTAAAAAATTTATGACATTTTGATTTCACTTGTTTGACTTATATGAATAGAATACTAGACTTCTAATTTTAAAAGACACTTTTGCAACAAGCAACAAAGGTTTACTGTATGGCACAGGAACTCTAGTTAGTATTTTGTAATAACCAATAATGGAAAACAATCTCAAAAATAGTATGTGTATATATGTATAACTGAATCACCTTGCTATCTACCTGAAACATTAGAAGTCAACTGTACTTCAATAAAATATATATATATATATATATTAAGGGAAAGAAAGACTGAGAGGAGCAGGAGCCGATAATAAAGAAGAAAAGAACATTTTAGAGTAATAGCCTGGTCTATTTTCCTATTGTGGTGGTCACATATCTCCCATTCCTTCCACTTTTCTGTCTACTCTTGGGAGGAATTGATTAGAATTTTAACTAAGAAAACCTGGACTATATTTAAAACCATGGAACTAGCTTGAACCAAAGAAGCTGAGGTAGGCAGCCTTTCAACTAATCTTGAAATATTAATTTAGGCTATAACAATTCATAAGAACACACAAGCACCAAAGGCTATAAGAAATTCTTCCCAGCAGCACTGAGATGACAGGCACAGCTATGCATAGCCAGTTTACCTTTGACTGTTTCCATTCACCTTTTCTGAACCCATCTGGGGTTCCAAAGTCCATAGACAACCTTCTCAAAATAACCCTCCATCTTCAAAATTCTTCTTCTCCTTTTCCTCAAATAAAACTCCCATTTCTAGAGAACTGCTGATTCAGCTAGGCATTAATCTGACTAGGGAAAGAATAGTAAAATACAAATAGTGATAGGCCAGGAACAGTCTGTAATGATACTTCTTAATCTGAAAGACTCTCCCTGGGGAGCTACTTTGAAATAAGGTGACTTCTGTGCAATTTGACAACTTAGGAAGCAGAACCTTACCTTACCTATCACTACATCTTCCTGTTCTGTCAGGATATAAAACAATGGAATGCTGAGGGTAGTGAATTTTCATGTACTGCTTTTAACGGAAGATCTATAAAATGTCACAGCTTCTTTAAAACATACATTTTCCTGCTCATAATAAGAAAACTTGGCACACAAGAAAAAGAAGATCAGACCTCAGTCAAGTATTCCACAATAATGCTAGAAACAGGTTGGAGATATTCATATCAACTTGTCAAACAGGAGCTTTAGTTCCAAGAAGACCATTCTTCAAGAACTCAAGAAAACAAGAATGGGGGAAAGAACAATTTATATATGCTAACTGTTGGCAAAATGTAAGTCTGAATAGTTCTCACAGAATAACAACGCAAACCCTATAAAAATACCATAATAGAAGAGAAAAAGAGAATTGCCTGGAGAATTACAGAGAGAAAATACTGTATATATCTATAATAATTTTACTATAAAGTACAAAATTTTTTGCTAATCAACTACTTGATGTCCTCAAGAGGTACAAACAAAGATATGTCCACTAAAAAATAAGAGCAAGAAAAGACTCATTTTCTATTCAAAGACAGAGAAATGCTGGATAAAATATAAATAATTTAAAACATATATCATTAACATAGGGAAGCCAAAAAACAAGAGAGAAATATCATGCCAGAAGTCATCACACTAGAGTTCAAGTCCAAAGGGGTATCTGGATACAGGCAACAGGGGCTAGGATTTTAAGAATGCTCAAATACGACTCAAAGTCAAAGCCAAAGGGAGATGAAAGTGGATAAAGTCAGGAATAAAACAAACAAATGGGTTGTTATTAGCTTTTAAACAGCAAAGAAAACCATAAACAAAACAAAAGACAATCAACGGACTGACCGAAAATACTTGCAAATGATGCTACCAACAAGGGATTAATTTCTAAAACACACAAAGAGCTCATACAGCTTAATATCAGAAGAGAACTCAATCAAAAATTGGGCAGAAGACCTAAACAGACATTTCTCCAAAGAAGACATACGGATGCTCAAGAGGCATATGAAAAGATGCTCAACATCATTAATTATTAGAGATATGCAAATTAAAATTACAATGAGGTATCACTTCACACCAGTCAAAGTGGCCTTCATTAAAAAGTCTACAAATAATAAATACTGGAGAGGGTGTGGAGAAAAAGGAACTCTCCTACACTGATGGTGAGAATGAAAATTGGTGCAGCCACTATGGAAATAGTTTGGAGATGCCTTAAAAAACTAAAAATAGAGTTACCATATGATCCTGCAATCCCATTCCTGGGCATATCCTTGGAGAAAACTATAATTTGAAAAGATACATGAACCTCAATGTTCATAGCAGCACTATTGGCAATAGCCAAGACATGGAAGCAAGTCAAGAATGATAGACGAATGGATAAAGAAGATGTGGTATACATACATAGTACAAAGGAATAATACTCAGCCACAAAAAAGAATTAAATGATATCATCTACAGAAACATGTATAGACCTAGAGATTATCATATTAAGTGAAGTATGTCAGATGAGAAAAATATCATACGATAACACTTATCTGTGGAATCTGTGATGCAAATGAACTTATTTATGAAACAGAAATAGATGCATAGACATAGAAAAAAAAACTTATGGTTACTAAAAGGGAGAGTAGGACAGAGCAGAGAAATAAATTAGGAGTTTAGGACTACCATATTATATACTACTATAAATAAAATAGATAAATAACAAGGACCTACTGTCTAGCACAGGGAATATCATCATCTTATAAGAACCAGTAATGGAAAAGAATCTGAAATAGAATACACACACACACACACACACACACACACACACACACATATATGTTATAGCTGAGAAAAGGAGAGAAGCTAAAGGCAAAGGAGAAAAGGAAAGATATACACATTTGAATGCAGAGTTCCAAAGAATAGCAAGGAGAAATAAGAAAATCTTCCTCAGTGATCAATGCAAAGAAATAGAGGAAAACAATAAAATGGGAAAGACTAGAGATCTCTTCAAGAAAACTAGAGATTCCAAGGGAACATTTCATGCAAAGATGGGCTCAATGGTATGGACCTAACAGAAGCAGAAGATATTAAGAAGAGGTGGCAAGAATACATAGAAGAACTATACAAAAAAGATCTTCATGACCCAGATAACCACAACGGTGTGATTATTCACCTAGAGCCAGACATCCTGGAGTCCAAAGTCAAGTGGGCCTTAGGAAGCATCACTAAAAACAAAGCAGGTGGAGGTGATGGAATTCCAGCTAAGCTATTTTAAGTCCTAAAAGATGATGCTGTTAAAGTGTTGCACTAAATATTCCAGCAAATTTTGAAAACCCAACAATTCATTTCAATCCCAAAGAAGGGCAAAGCCAAACAATGTTCAAACTACCACACAATTGCACTCATCTCACACACCAGCAAAGTAATTCTCTAAAGTCTCCAAGCCAGGCTTAAATAGCATGTAAACTGAGAACTTCCAGATGTTCAAGCTGAATTTAGAAAAGGCAGAGGAAACAGACATCAAATTGCCAACATCAGTTGGATCACAGAAAAAGCAAAGGAGTTCCAGAAAAACATCTACTCCTGCTTTATTGATTACGCCAAAGTCTCTGACTGTGTGGATCACAACAAACTGTGGAAAATTCTTCAAGAGATGGGAATACCAGACCACCTGACCTGCCTCCTGAGAAATCTGTATGCAGGTCAAGAAGCAACAGTTAGAACCAGACATGGAACAACGAACTTGTCCCAAATTGGGAAAGGAGTAGGTCAAGGGTGTATACTGTCACCCTGCTTACTTAGCTTATATTCAGAGTACATCATGAGAAATGCCAGGCTGAATAAAGCAGAAGCTGGAATCAAGATTGGTGGGAGAAATATCAATAACCTCAGATATGCAGATGACACCACCCTTATGGCAGAAAGCAAAGAGGAACTAAAGAACCTCTTGATGAAAGTGAAAGAGAAGAGTGAAAAACTTGGCTTAGAACTCAACATTCAAAAAAGTAAGATCATGGCATCTGGCCCCATGACTTCATGGCAAATAGATGGGGAAACAATTGAAACAGTGACAGACTTTATCTTTTTGGGCTCCAAAATCACTGCAGATGGTGACTTCAATGATGAAATTAAAAGACACTTACTCCTTGGAAGAAAAGCTATGACCAACCTCTCTCTCTCTTTAGTCTCTAAGTCATGTCTGACTCTTGCGACCCCATGGACACTGCAGCCTGTCAGGCTCCTCTGTCCATAGGATTCTCCAAGCAAGAATACTGGAGTGGGTTGCCATTTCCTTCTCCACAGGATCTTCCCGACCCAGGAATTGAACCTGGGTCTCCTGCATTGCAGGCAGATTCTTTACTGACTGAGCTATGAGGGAAGCCCTAGACAAACCTAGACAGCATATTAAAAAGCAGAGAGATTACTTTATCAACAAAGGTCTATCTAGTCAAAGCTATGGATTTTCCAGCAGTCATGTATGGATGTGAGAGTTGGACCAAAAAGAAAGCTGAGCATGGAAGAATTGATGCTTTTGAACTGTGGTGTTTGAGAAGACTCTTGAGAGTCCCTTGAACTGCAAGGAGATCCAACCAGTCAACCCTAAAGGAGATCAGTCCTGAATATTCATTGGAAGGGCTGATGCTGAAGCTCCACTACTTTGGCCACCTGATGTGAAGAACTGACTCAGTGGAAAAGACCCTGATGCTGGGAAAAACTGAAGGCAGGAGGAGACGGGGACGACGACACAGGATGAGATGCCTGGAAGGCATTACCAACTCGATGGACATGAGTCTGAGCAAGTTCCAGGAGTTGGTGATGGACAGGGAGGCCAGGTGTGCCACAGTTTGTGGGGTAGCAAAGAGTCAGACACAACTAAGTGACTGAACTGAACTGATACATATATGGATAACGTGTTATATACATATACGTATTATATATATGTAATAGGATCACTTTGCTATACACTTGAAACTAACACAACGTCTTAAATTAACCATACGTCAATTTTTAAAAGTGCCTACAGGAAATTGCTGACACAGACTACCTCTCAGTCTGGAAATAAGGCAGAGGAATAAGTATAACGACTTCAACACTACCAGACTTTTCAACTAAAATGCTGCATCTGTTCTTTGCAAAAAAAAAAACTGCCTATGCTGGCTATGCATGTGGAGTAATAAAACTTCACCACCAGTTTAGAGATGCAGCAGAAAAGTGAGTTGCCTCTGTTGATCCATGAATAGAAAAGGAATCATACCCTAGAACCCCAAAACCCACACTTGAATTGTTCATGGATGTGAGATTCAAATGTCTCCTAGCCAGGCAGTGCAGAAATCCTGAGCCCAAAAATTAACATGAAAATTTATACTGAACAAATGAAATCTGCACAGTTCTGGCAGCAGGGTTAAAACTGCTCCTTAAGAACATCTTTTTTATCGAGACTAGCAAAGTTCTACTAAAGATAAGTTCACAATAAAAAATTTTAAGGCTCATAAAAAATATACGACCATGTGAAAAGGTCAACAGATGTCACAAGCAGAATTCACAGAAGAGGAAAGAGAAACAGTGAATTCTAAGAGAAAAAAAATTAATTTATTCACTCAATAATATGTAAAACCTACTGTAATTCAGACTGTTCTAGATAGTAAGAATAACAGTAGTAAACAAAAACAGATGAATATGTATTCCGTGCAAAGTTTACATCCACAAGGGCTTTGCAAGTGGTGCTAGTTGTAAAGAACCCACCTGCCAAAGCAGGAGACATAACAGAGGCAGGTTTGATCCCTGGGTCGGGATGATCCCCTGGATGAGGGCATGGCAACCCACTCCAATATTTTTGCCTGGAGAATCCCATGGACGGAGGATCCTGGCAGGCTACAGTTCATAAGGTCACACAGAGTTGGACAGGACTGAAGCGACTTAGCACACATGCAGCACAAGGAAAGATAAACAGTAAACAGATCAACATAAAAATGTCAAGAGAAATTAAGAGCTACAAAGAAAAATAAAGCAGAAGCCAGGAAAGAGATAGAGATGGCATGAGGTTTATATATGGTTTATATATTATTTTATATATGGACCTAAGGGAGGGTCAAACTTTTTGATTTTATGACTTCTGGTCTTTAAGATTTTACAGTCTTAAAAAATTATTGAGGAATTTTATTTAATTATTTTTGTGAGTTGTATCTACAAATATTTTCAGTATCAAAGATTAAAACTGAGAAACTTTTAAAATATTTAATTCACTTAGGAATAATGACAATAAATGTGTTGTATACTAAAATAAATATATTTTAATAAAAATAATATTTTCCAAAACAAAATGAAGTAAGAAGCATTGCATTTGCATTTTTGCAAATCTTTTCTAAGTCTGGTTTAACAGAAGACAGCTGAATTCTTTTTTGTTTCCCATTTATTTTCATTAGTTGGAGGCTAATTACTTTACAGTATTGTAGTGGTTTTTGCCATACATTGACATGAATCAGCCATGGATTTACATGTGTTCCCCATCCTGATCCTCCCTCCCACCTCCCTCCCCACCCCATCCTTCTGAGTCTTCCCAGTGCACCAGGCCCAAGCACTTATCTCATGCATCCAACCTGGGTTGGTGATCTGTTTCACCCTTGATAATATACATGTTTCAATGCTGTTCTCTCGAAACATCCCACCCTCACCTTCTCCCACAGAGTCCAAAAGTCTGTTCTGTACATCTGTGTTTCTTTCTGTACATCTGTGTTTCTTTTTGTTTTGCATATAGGGTTATCATTATCATCTTTCTAAATTCCATATATATGCTTTAATATACTGTATTGGTCTTTATCTTTCTGGCTGACTTCACTCTGTATTATGGGCTCCAGTTTCATCCATCTCATTAGAACTGATTCAAATGAATTCTTTTTAATGGCTGAGTAATATTCCATGGTGTATATGTACCACAGCTTCCTTACCCATTCGTCTGCTGATGGGCATCTAGGTTGCTTCCATGTCCTGGCTATTATAAACAGTGACAGCTGAATTCTTATATCTGCTTCTTTATCCAATCTCTTGCACTATGTTTCTTGGTTGAAGTATATGAAGAAAATCTAGCCTCACAGATGTACAGTTAGAAATGACAGGAGTATTTTAATGCCCTAGTAATTATGCCATATTCTTCAGGAACTAAATGAGTGGCAGTTCCTTAAAGGTTAGTTGCAATGTGGGATCTGAAACCATTTCAATAAATTTTTCATCCTGTTACAATAAAAACCATTGGTCTATTTTGCACTTTGAGTGGATCTTCTATTCATGTACAATTAAAATCATGTGCTGGTAATTTCGAAAATATTCCTTCACTGAATTATTCAAGTCCTCTAAATGTTGATACACTCTATAATGCAATATTAAAAACATTTATTAATATCACCTACAAACTCAGAAAAATCTTTTGTGTACTGGGAAACTGTACATATAGTGACAAATAGTGACACATATAGTGCACATGTAGTGACAAATCTGAGTCTTTCAACATTTTAATTTTTGTTTGAAAGGCTGAATATTATCATTGGCAAAATAATAATATTTGCCTTGACATCAGGGTCATTTCATTCATTTTTGAGAAAATTTTGCCAAGTACTCAAGTCTAAATAACTACACTTATCTGTCAATTATTCAAGTAAAAAGTATACTCCAGAAAAAGAATAGCTAGTTCATACTGAAACTCAATCATACAAATATTCTCCTGTGAGACAATCATTGTACTTCAGAATATAGAAGTACTTTATGTGAACTTCCCATTTCATCACACACAATATTAAAAACACATACATAGAATGGTTAGTTTCAAAACAATATTTTTTATACTTTAATCAAAGGCATACAGTGAAATCGGTGGGTTTTGCTTTCTCACCTGTGAGTGTGTGGCAGTGATACAATGATACAGCTGTTGATAACAATGATACAGCTGTTTGTTGCCACTGTCTTAATTTGTTCTGAGGTGCCAATATTTGCCTTTGCACTATCAGTGTACATATCAGAACAGTGTAAATGACAAATAATAGCTTTATATTATTAAGAAAATAGTTTGACCTCACAAAACTCTTCCTATAGAGTTTTGAAAGCAAAACTGTGGTGTGGCAAACTTTGGTGTGGCATAGAGTCCCTTGGACAGCAAAGAGATCAAACCAGTCAATCCTAAAGGAAATCAACCCTGAATACTCTTTGGAAGGACTGATACTGAAGCTGAAGCGCCAATATTCTGGCCACCTGATTCGAAGAGCTGACTCACTGGAAAAGACCCTGCTGCTGAGAAAGATCGAGGGCAGGAGGAGAAGGGGGCAATAGAGGATGAGATGATTGAATGGCATCACCAACTCAATGTTGGTGATTAATCTGAGCAAACGCCAAGAGATAGTGAAAGACAGGGAAGCCTGGAGTACTGTAGTCCATGCGGTCACAAGGAGCCGGACATAAGTGAGTGACAGAACAACAGTGGATCACAGATCACACTTTGAGACCCACAGCTCTAAAGTGCCAACTAAGCTGAGAGGTAAGGTAACCAACCATGAAGATTTACATGTGACTGTTCCAACGTGAGAACTGAGTCTCACATTCTCATAGACTCCCTACCAGGAGAGATCTAAAACACCAATACCTGAGAGAAGCATTTCAAGCAGAGAAGACACCAAGTGCAAAGGCCCTGAGGTCAAAGAATGGCTGGTACATTCACGAAAATTCTTTTAGTCAAGAATTTAAAAACCCACTACAAAGGTACACACCCTAGAAGATCAGATTATCCTTAGTGGTGAGCTACTAGAAAATGCCAGTGCTACATTAAAATATCTGGTGAACTACTGTAGTTCCCCATTTTAGAAAAGAATTCATGACAAGCATTAAAAGGCTTTCTTTAGAGAATTAAACAGACAAAATTTAGTAATTACAGAATTTTTAAAAAGTGAGAACATCAAGAATTTTGAATTTACTGTTAAGTTTCTATAGTTGAAGTTGCTTAATGTCAACCCTCTAAGATAGAAGGTTGTTACATAATTTACCTGCCAATTACTCTTGGTATCATTTAAGAGTTGTTCAATGAATGTTTGTTGAGCGAATGAATAAGAGAAGTGAAAAGCATAGCTAATTGATTTTCCAGGAAATCACAAATCAAAAGGTAAACTTTTTTAAAGGTATTCTTTTGTGCTGTATATTCTTAGGAGGCTAGCAAACTAAATGTTAATCTCATGCTTTCTGCATACTGAGCCACAAACTTACTATCTTTAATTAGATCATTGTCTCAGTTCCTGGGAAGGAAGTATTTCTTTTCTTTCCTGTTTAAAACACTTCTAACATTTCAGGGTAAACAATTTATTTAGAGTAGCTCTTTTTAAAAAAGGAATACAGGCACACTAGTAGATTAAACAATTAGAAACAGTGCAGCAGATTTTCTACCTCAGGGATCCAAGCCAGGAAACGGGCAACTTTTGTGATTTATAAGCATTTGCAAATAGAAAGGCTATCTGGCATACTGTTATATGGTTTGCTCTCTACTGCTATTACCATGAAATGTTACTCAGATTTTCTTAAGATCATGAAAAAAAACCTGAGAAAAAGGAGTCCAACAAACGCTATATGTAATAATCTTTACTTCATTTAGAAATAAAATCATTTCAGTTATATTAAGAGAAAGATTACTACTTCTCAGAGACAAGACCCTCCTGTAAAAGAACTGCAACCAATTACATGACCATTAATTAAGCAGGCCATCTAGAAAACAGATTTGCAAAATGGCCAACGAGCACCTGAAAAGATGTTCAATATTAATCTCATTAGGAAACTGGAAATACAAACCACAATGAACTACCATCTCCCAGCCCCTAAGATGGCTATCAAACAAACCAA
This sequence comes from Muntiacus reevesi, assembly GCF_963930625.1. Classification (NCBI taxonomy): domain Eukaryota; kingdom Metazoa; phylum Chordata; class Mammalia; order Artiodactyla; family Cervidae; genus Muntiacus; species Muntiacus reevesi. Next base: position 158,373,586 of record NC_089250.1, on the reverse strand, counting down.
ATATCCCAAGAAAGCAAGTGTTGGTGAGTATATAGAAAAACTGGAATCTTCATATATTCCTGGTGGCAATGTAAAATTGACACTACAGAAAACTTGGTATTTCCTCAAAAAGTTAAACCTACAATTAACCATATGACCAAGAAATTTTACTCCTAGGTGGGATACCCAAGAGAACTGAAATATAATGTTCATACAAAAACTTGTACACAAGTGTTCACAGCACCATTACTCACAATAGCTAAAATGTGGAAATAACCCAATGTCTATCAACTGATGAATGGATAAACAAAGTGCATCCATACAATGGAATGTTATTCATATGAATGTTATTGTATGATTATACGTACATGAAATGTCCAGACACAGAAAGTAAACTAGTGGTGACCGAGAGCTCATGAGGTTTGAGGGAGGTGAAGAGTGACTAATATGGGTACAGAGTTTCTTTTTGGGGTGATGAAAATATTCTGGGCTCAGATAGTGATGGTTGCAGAACCTTTTGAATGGACTAAAAGCCACTGCTCTGTAACTTTTAAGATGTATCTTTATTTTTAAAAGTAACCTCACAGCTATGTCCCCCAGTTTAAGAAATAAAACATTATAGATACAGCTGAAATACCCTGTATATCCTTCCTTGATTACATTTATCTTCTACTCCCATCAGAGATAATCACTAAGTTGATGTGTTATTATCATTCCTATGTATGCCATTATAATTTCACTATACACATATAAATCCCTTACAAGATGTATTATTTGTCCTGTGTGTTTTTAAATGGTATCATGCTTATGTAACTTTTATAGGTTGCTTTTTTTTTTATCACAAAGCAAAGTTATCATGACAGTCAAGTAGTCCAGAAGAGAGGACAAAATACACGAGAGTAAAAGGTTTACAACAGTCACTGCAGAGAGTGAGAAAGAGAAATGCAGCAGTTTTCCAGGCAGTGTGGAGGTCTCAGCTGAGGCTAAAGCCAACATCCATGTATATATACATTGGACCAAATCGCTCCCGGAATCTCCTGAGTGTTGGCATAGTAGTAAATAATTGACTCACCCAGAATATAATTCTGGAAATAGGTAGCTGAGGTAGAATGGAGAAGGTCACTGAACATGTGGAGACCAAAGAACCAAGAAGTCAGGAAGGTAGCTCAACAGTACATATAGACAATGACATCATACAAGATGCTGGCAAGAGGTGAGATAGAGTGAAAGCCTGAGAACCACGTGCCAAATTCTAAAGAACAAGGGAGATTACCCAGTGAGTGAGTAAAATGACAGAAAAGGGCAGAGAGGAAAGTTGGCAGAGTCTAGAATATAGGATTAACTACCACAAGCAGGTAGAGAAATAATGTCCTGGAAGCAGCACTGGGGAGTGAAGAGGACATCCATCAAACCATCAACTATGAGGTACCTTGGATGTGAAAGAAAAATCATCTTCCATAGAAGAGACTCCAGAGTCAGTGACCCCCATAGACTGCAGTTCGCCAGGCTCCTCTGTCCATGGGATTCTCCAGGCAAGAATAGTGGAGTGGGTTGCCATACCCTCCTCGAGGGAGGACATGGACTTGTACAACTGACCAAGGTGAATAAAAAAGGGGAAATACACCTAAACTTCTATGAGAACTTAAAAAAATCAGCTATATATGTTTAAGACAAGAGAATTTTGTAATTTCATGTGAAAAGGTCAGAGATTAAAAGCAATTAAGAATAACTACCCTCAAAAGTGTCTTGGTCATGACTAACAGAGCTACATGTATATATTAAACTGTGATAAGGAGGATTTGAACTTTATTTTTCAAAATTAAGATCAAATAATTCACATGTGTTGTTATTTAAACAAATGTTAATTGGAGAAGAAATGCCTTTCTTTTATCTATGTTTTAAGCAACTTTTCATCAACAATAAAATGAAACATAAGTAGCATATAAATTTTTCTTTGATTAAACTTCTTAAAAAGGGGAAAAATCTTAATTACACAGCTTCAATATTATAAATGATAATAATTTGTGATTTGTTCTTTCCCTAATTAGGTAATAAGAGTTCAGTTCAGTCAGTCAGTCATGTCGGACTCTTTGCGACCCCATGGACTGCAGCATGCCAGGCTTCATTGTCCATCTCAAACTCCCAGAGCTTGCTCAAACTCATGTCCATCGAGTCAGTGATGCCATCCAACCACCTCATCCTGTCATCCCCTTCTTCTCCTGCCTTCAATCTTTCCCAGCATCATGGTCTTTTCCAAGGAGTCAGTTCTTCGCATCAAGTGGCCAAAGTATTGGAGTTTCAGCTTCAGCATCAGTCCTAACAGATTAAGACTCTGCCTGCTGTTCTAGGAGGGTTCATAATTTTCATCAATTGAAAAAAATGAAAGCATATATTCTGAAATAAAGAAATAAATGAAGCCACCTTAAGTTACTTATTTCAATACCATTTTCCTTTAAAAATTCATGAAATATTATTTCATTAGTGTATGTTTATGTAATAGATTAAAACTGGAAGAAGAAAAAAGTAAAACTGCCTCAGATTTTCCTCCATTTACTTCCTCTTGAGGGAGGATGGCTTTATGTTAGGTTTTTTGTAATATGTTTCTAAAGATTAAAATGTCCCAATTTTAACCATATATTACTATTTTTAAAAGAAGAAAACTCTTTCAAATGCTTAAAAAAGAACAAACATTCTGCAAGTCCCTAATTTTGATTTTTCCTGTCAATATTATAAAACCTTTCCTTGACGATCAGAAGCTATAGGTATTGGTAAGCACTAACACAAATTCAGAGCATGTTCTTGTCTTTCTGTTTTCACATTACTAAACCTAACCAGGCATATCAAAGTTCTCCAATTCACAAAGTACTCATACTACATAATCTGAGACTTTTGCAACCATGTATTTTAAAGTACTCATTGAGCCCTGAAAGCAAATGCTATCATTCAAGTTCTAATTACATGCTACTTGGGTTTTACAGAACAGAAAAATATAAATACAATACTTCCTGAATTCATTTTTTGACCGCAAGCAACTTCCAAAATAAATGCCCAAAATACTTTCTGAATGTATCACTGTGCAAATAGCTCAAGCACTGGCCCATTCAAATTATGTTCTAGTTTCTCCTTATGCTGCTTCTAGTTGATAAATTGGTCAATAAATGCCAAGTCAAATATGCAAGTAAACATATATTCATTGTTATTGGCAGACATATAATTAACTCTGAGAAGAAAAGAAATAAGAAATCAATTTATGATTACTTCTTCAGTTCTTCCATTAGTCATTTACATTGTAATTGTGATTCCACTTTAAAGATCTTTATACACACACACACACACACCCCCCCCATGTTGACTATATAATAAATCAAATTATTTCAGTTATAAATTAGTACTGTATGAACTGTGAACCACATATGTTAATTGTATTAGTAAAAGCAATTGTATTACTACCCACATATATGAGCTGATTAAAAAGCAATGTGCATTCATGAACCTATATTAATTAGTAATTTCAACAAATGTTTCCAAACAATGCTAGGGATTTGCTCTTTCTTCTCTCAAATAAAACTATTTGAATCAGCTTTTTATGTATGTGTATATATTAACAAACTACATTTCCATTTTCAGCAAAATAAGCTTTTAACTGAGAAAATATTACAAAGAGTAAACCTACTATTTCCTAAAGATACTCAAGAATAAACCTTTTTTTTTCCTTAACATTATTATCTGCCAAGTCAGTATCTTCACCAATCCAGGAAATAAACATTTGCTCAAAAACTTACATTACTATCCTTTTAAAAATATTGCCCTAGACTAGATGCAAAAGTTTCAGACACTATTATATGTGAATTCCATGAAGAAAAAAGTTTAAGACGAGCTTTAAAAAATGTTTTAATAAAATACACTGCCATTACTCAATTACTACTTTCATTATTGTCATTTGTTTTTATTTATTTTTTGTCATTTGTTTTTAAATTATATACCATGAACAAGTCATTTAACCTCTCTTTTTCCTCCCCTAAAAAGGGGTAGTAATGATGGTGCCTCATCACAGAATTCCCGACAGGATTAAAAGAGTTAATACAAGGGCAGCAATGAGAACAGTGCCCAACATACAGTAAGTGCACAATAAGTGCTAGCTATGCATTACTTAATGGCATATGTTTTGCCTATTACTTGTATTAGCTACTAGCTAACAATTCTGAAAGTATCTTAATTCTTTTTAAAGAAGAAATTAAGCCACACCATGACATTCTTAAAACTTTGCCCATGCCACCAGCTTTTAGAATTATTTTTAGCAGTTAGTTTATCTACTACTCACAGGCAAAATAGGACCTAAGGTCTCACTGAACCATATTTCCAAATTCTATTTTAAAAGACAGTACATCCTGAATATTCATTGGAAGGACTGATGCTGAAGCTGAAACTCCAATACTTTGGCCCCTTGATGCGAAGAACTGACTCACTGGAAAAGACCCTGATGCTGGGAAAGATCGAAGGCAGGAGGAGAAGGGGATGACAAAGGATGAGATGGTTGGATGGTATCACCGACTCGATGGACATGAGCTTGAGCAAGCTCCGGGTGCTGGTGATGGACAGGGAAACCTGGTGTGCTGCAGTCCATGGGGTCGCAAAGAGTCAGACATGACTGGGCAACTGAACCGAACTCTCCCTATTATCTCCCTTTTAGCACTCATTCATTCAAAACACCAATGTATACTGTGTGTTATGGAATACAGGATGTGGGAATAAAAGATGGTTAAGAAAAAAATTACAAATACAGTGCCCACAAAAGAATGAGGGATACAAACATAAATACAAGTACGCTCTGTTGTTTAATGATAAGGTGATATCCCAAATGCTATGATAAAAATATCTTTCCAAGATGTACAAGGGAGGGCTCTTGGGTGGTGTTTGAACAAGAATTGAAAGGAAGAACTGAAGAAGCTTGAGAGATGGAGAAAGAATCTATGATTATTTTACCCAAAAAGAGAACTGGAAATTTCTCACAGTGTTATGCCTACTTGACTTATTTTAGCAAACAGATTTTCTCAGATTTCCCATTGCACACTGCTCACATAATTTATCTTCAGGAGTTGGATAAATATTTTTGTATGACTGTCTACCCTCCACTCATAGCAAGGCTATGGGTGACCTATTTGGATGATGTGCTTAGCTCCCATCCTCCCAAAGCTCAAGAGAGATCTTCCAAAACCCACTTTTATCACACCATTCCCTGATCAAAATCCTGCAGTGGTTTCCTCCTATTCCCAGGCATCAACCCCTGCTTTGTAGATTTCTCTCCACAAATGCCTTGCCTATGCCTCCCTTTTGTTCATATTCTCCCCCTGCTCCAAATACTTTTCTCTTACTATTATATTTCACTCTGCCTCTCCAAATTTCTATCCACATTTCAAAATCCACCCTCAAGATACCATCAGATTCCTTTGTTTCTGTGTAAAATAACAGAACTTTACAAATGCTGCAGAAAAGACTGAAATGCTAGTGGAAAAAAAAAATGACTCCTCTGGATGAAAGACATGTCCAAAATGTGGCAGAAAACTGAAAAATAAATGGTAAGATGCAAGGAGGGTTCCGGACGGAGCGGACACATGTGTACCTGTAGCTGAATCATGTTAATGTATGTCAGAGGCCAATACAATATTGTAAAGCAATTATCTTCCAATTAAAATAAAATGTGGAAAAAAAGTCATTACAATAAAAAAGGTAGAGACTCCTTTGAAAGTTACATTCAGTTGTTTCATCAACACAGCACACTTCTTAAATTATTTATTCTTCTAAACTTATTTCCCACACGAACTACTTAATTGAATCATTCTTTTTCCAATGGCATTATGCTCTTTTGAAACGTTAACCATTCCACAACAGGGACAATGAATTCTTCATGACTTAAATTGGTTTCTATAGGACAAATTCATGTTAGAGTGGAAGGTGTCACCAGATTCAGAACTTTAAATATTACCAGACAGCATGGAACAATGCTCACCCACATGGTAGCATGCTTCATGATGGTGTGTGTTTGTGTGTGAGTGTGTGTGTCTTTGTACGTGCTCATACATGTCTCACTCGTTGTGACCCCATGGACTGTAGCCCGTCAGGCTCCTCTGTCCATGGGATTCTCCAGGCAAGAACACTGGAGTAGGTTGCCATTTCCTCCTGAAAGGGATCTTCCCCACCAAGGGATCCAACCTGCATCTGGTGGGTCTCTGCACTGGCAGGAGGATTCTTTATCATAACCACTACATGGAAGGACAACTAGTTAAATAGTATCATATCCTCAAAAAGTCAAGTAAAAACACCTTTTCAAGTGATAATGAGCAAGTTCTGTATGTCAATACCTTAGATTCCAACTGAATTTTCTCTTCATTCAGCTGCTCTGCTGCTCTCTGGATTTTCTCACGACATCTGTTTATTTCTGACCTTACTGTAATAAAAATTAAATGCTTAAACACGCCCATCTCTCTGGAGTTCCTTTTCTGGTGCCTGTGGTAAGACACCTTTCAGCTGTCTTTCCCCCACCCCTCACTGCCCTGCCCACTGCCCACGGCCTTCCCTCCGGCTCCAAGCCCCCAACTCAAACAGCAGAGGCCCTGACCTTCCCGCATCAAGCGGCGACTCTCCTCCGCCTGGTGCTCGGAGAATATGATGTGCTGGAACAAAGACTCCAGACTCATCTCAGGCTGCGCTCCTGCCGCTCCCGTCTTCGTCCTTAAAATATTTTATAACCGAGTCTGAGGATCCTGGAAAGCAGAAAGAAGCCTGATTCCAGGGCCATTCCTGGTTCGGCCTCCAGAGGCCTGTCCCCCGCCAACACCAAGTACGGGGCCCCTACGGGGTGAGGTGAGGCCCGAGGCTCTGGGGCCTGACCACACTCCGGGTCTCCGTTTCCTCCATTAAGTTGGACAAACTTGCTTTTCTTCCCTCCCGTGCGCCTTCGATTCTCCTGTGACCTGTCTCAAACTGCCCTGTTCCCCTGGCTGAGCGCAGCTCCCCTCAGACAAGGCCTTGGCCGCGGTGCGGGGTTCTTTTTCGTTCTTGTAGGGGGGGGGGGGGGGAATGGAGTCACCGAGGCCTGAGCTTTGGAGCAGTTTGGACAGCAGCCCTTTCGGGGCTCGGGCTTTTCCTCTTATTCCCCTGCCCCCCAACGCCCAGTCTCAAACAGAGAGTCCTCAAAGCAATCTCTCGGCAAAATACGTACCTGCAACAATATGGTGGGCTGGACACCTAGCAGAAGGCCTCACTTCGCGGGGTTCTCTGGGAACTGAGCCTACGGTGTCTCGTTGGGCCCATTACGCGTCATTCAGTTGTTTCGTTTGGTTCCGCTCTAGCCACGTGGCCCGCAACAGTCTTTAGGTCATTATCAGAGTTGGAGTGATCTGGCTCCAAGGCACAAATCCAGTCTTAGAATAAAGTACAAAGTATCTGTGATTCTAAATATAGACTTTTGCAAAGTCTTATCATTTGACGATGGGAAAGACTGCTATAAATGTACAATGTCTGACATTCGCCTTAATCATTCCTTTGTAATCAGGGCATATCTTTTTTGTCTGCTTTAAAATTAATCATTGCCTTTTGTAATCAAGCTGCGGTAATATTAACACTTCAATATCTGCGTAATATGTGTCAGAGACCCAAGTGGTTGCTAATTAAAGCTTAAGCATGAAAGGCACCTTTGGGACTTTGGTATGGGATTTTTAAATTAAAAAATAAAATATTTTTAGTTTCAGTAGGTCAAAATATTAAGATTATAATAAACATTTGACTTTCTGTCTAAATGTTAAATTCAAAGTGGCTAAACTTTAAAGAAATGTATTAATATTAAGTAAAAACTGGTAAATGTAAATTCTGTCACATCATTTGTATAATAAACAATTAAAATTTCAATAATGCTATAGCATAATCGGTTATAAATGTTAACCTTTTTTCAACACTTGTATGCAAAAATTTAATTTTTAAACTTTATTATAAAAAATACATACTAAAAAGTGTAATGAAGTAGAAAAGAATTTCCCATAAATATATCATTCAGAAGCAAATGTTAGTAACATTTTGGTTATTGCCCTTCAGGTAAGTCTCCTCACCGTGCATTTGCATTTTTTCTTTACAAATGCATGGTGAATAAGTAATAATAATAGTTATTATCTGTTGAGTATTTCCAGGTACTATTCTGAACCCTGTAAGCCCTTTCGAGATGATTTTTACTATTACCTTCAGAGCATAGTTGAGAAAACTGAGACACAGAAGTTAAGTATTTTGCCAAGATTGCATATCTAGTAAGTAGCAGAGCAAGATCTCAGATCAGAGGCCATAAATTTGATTTTGGGTTCTGCTCTTTTTCCTTCTTATTACAGCACAAGCGTTTTACCATTTCATTGAGAACTCTTTTATTAATGCATTTTTAGAACTTCATAATCCTCCATCATATGGATGCATGTGTAAAATTTACATATATTGAAATAAATTTGACTTTTATTTGTTCAGCAATGGAAAACAAAGCTGAAATTGTGGTGTGAACCATTTTTCTTTGAGCACTCATTTGGAGGCTTATGAACTGTGCCACAGCAACCATCAAAGGAAAGGGCTTCCAGAAGATAAATTATATTACTAATTAATATCACTCCCTTCAGAATGATTTCCTGTGGACTTGCAGTGGGAGCATCCTCACAAGGAGGCTGGTTTTCAAAAGCATGCTGCTCTTTAACATTCTAATTTTATTAGTTACACTCAAGCTCACATTTATTATTTAACATGCTCTTTCTGTGCTAAAACTTGGCAGAGAGAAATTTGGGCAGACTTTAGGGAGCGCAGTCGCCTCAGTCACACAGGAGTATGGAAGAGAACATTGCTGGAAATTCTGGGGAAGGGGCATGGGAAATATGGCTTTTTCATCTTTTGTAGTCTTCTTCACCTCTCAGAATATTTTTGTGCTTTTAAATCCCAAGTTTGAGTCTTCTTAGAGGTATCACAACTATAGGCTTTAGCAGGATTTTTAATTTTATTTATAGGCACCAACACAATTATGCAAGGTCACAATTCTTAAAAATGTTTCATAATAATGAGTAAAAGTAACATATTAAGATATTGCTGTCCTGTATCAAGCTTTGTTCAAGCATTTTCCATAGTGTTAAGATATTTTTTCTTATAGATGTACATGCTGATTACATTCTGTAATGTCCAGAGCAAGAGTAACATCACTTAAATTTATGCCAAATAAAAATTATATATGACATGGCAAAACTAGGGCATTCTCTTTTCTGAAAATATATATTATAAGCCTAAAAAGAAAGATGATTTATTCAACAACTGTTTAATGAGTCTCTGCTATTCATTCAACAAATATTATTGAGCATATCCTATGTGCCATATTAGAGAAACAACAACAGGATTTAATAAAAATAGAACTACATAAAAAGAATTTTTCTTCCCCCAGATATTTCTAACCTCATTGGAGAATTATTATATTTTTCAGCATCTTGGCAGCAGTATAAACAACTGCTTTCAGATGTTTAAACAGATGTTTTTTAGAAAGAAAGCCAATTATTTGTGTTATGATACCCACATATGATTCTCAGATCTAAACTTTCCATCTGTACATGTTTCACTGAATTGTGTACCTATGGAATATAAAAGTTGAGATCACTCACTGTCTCTCAACCTCATATTTTTGTTCATAATAACACTAGCACCTGGGTTATCGAGCCATCGATAATTGCTTTGCTAGAAGGCCTTATATGAGGCTATATTGCTCTTATGATTTAAAATGCATTTCCTTTCTTTTCTTAGATTGATGACTTCCCTAAGTTCTAAACCAGGCTTGCAAATATCCACTAGCCCAGGGCATATATATTGCAATGAAAAGAAGAAAAGTAATTCATTTGTTTTATGATTTTCTTAGGGCATCTGCCAAAAAGAAAAAAAAAATGTGGGTTCAACTAAGTTTAACGACCATTTATTGAGTATCTACTAAGCGTAAAATCTCTGGTAGGTACTATGAGGGATACAAAATTATAAGATATAGGCCCTGCCCTCCTGGAGGTCATAATCTATCAAGTAGGACATAGCAAGCATGACTCCTGGTAGGCTGTGTATGAGAGCTTCACGCTGATGTGGTGGAAATACGGCAGGGAGGAAAAGAATATCTGATATAGGTGATCCGGGAAGACTTTTCAGAAGGAAATAAAATATGAGCTGGTTTTTAAAGGAGGATGAGACTTCAATAGATAGCATTGTAAGGGAGAAAAAAAGCAGAAACTTAGATGATGCCAATTTTTGGACAGTGTTTAACATTTTTATGTATGTGATGGAGATTCCTGTAACGTTCGCTAGCTGGTGAGTGGCACATCAGAATTGCTTTACGCAGTCGATCTGGCAACAGGTTAGAAGCACCAGAGAGGAAAGACCAACAGCTATCATGTATTAATAACTATGTTCCAACCACTGTTTGAGCCCTTGTCACGCTGTCATTAGTATAATCAATCCAACAGTCCAATGAGATCAAGGCTTTTATTATTTCCAAGTTAACAATCAGAGAAGCAAGGCAGAGAGAGCTCAAGTATCTTGTTGAAGGTCACATATAATACTAGCTAAGAAGTAACAGAGTCAGGATTTGAACCCTGATAATCTGTCTGGTCAAGGCTATGGTTTTTCCAGTGGTCATGTATGGATGTGAGAGTTGGACTGTGAAGAAAGCTGAGCACCGAAAAATTGATGCTGTTGAACTGTGGTGATGGAGAAGACTCTTGAGAGTCCCTTGGACTGCAAGGAGATCCAACCAGTCCATCCTGAAGGAGATAAGTCCTGGGTGTTCATTGGAAGGACTGATGCTGAAGCTGAAACTTCAAATACTTTGGCCACCTGATGTGAAGAGTGGACTCATTGGAAAAGACCCTAATGCTGGGAGGGATTGGGGGCAGGAGGAGAAGGGGACGACAGAGGATGAGATGGCTGGATGGCATCACTGACTCGATGGGCATGAGTTTGAGTAAACTCCAGGAGCTTGTGATGGACAGGGAGGCCTGGTGTGCTGCGATTCATGGGGTCGCAAAGAGTCGGACACGACTGAGCGACTGAACTGAACTGAATCTCTTGAGGCAAACACTTAATCACTTCATCTACTGCCTCCAAAAATAAAAGGCTGGAGAAAATGAGACAATTTAATCAGCTCTGTTAATATTTCAAGACAGATACATTTTCTAAAAAATACTTACCATCAACAAATTAATGTCATATTTTTAAGACACCTTTCAGATTTCTAGAATTTGGATTAGTAACACAATGCATCTATAACAAGTTAAAATCAAATGTGATATAAAGCAAAATAATTGAAGATGGATCACATTTGTTATAAATGTTTATTTAACCAGCTACATGTTAATACGTAAAACTAAGAAATGAAATTAGTAAACAAACTATTTGGTGAAGAATCCACCTGCAGTGCAAGAGATGTGGGTTTGATCTCTGAATTGGGAAGATACCCTCGTTGTGGGGGTTGGTGCATGGCAACCCACTCTAGTATTCTTGTCTGGAGAATCCCATGGATAGAGGAGCCCGGCAGGCTACGGTCCATGGGGTCACAAAGAGTCAGACACGTCTGAAGAGACAGCACAGCCTAGCACATATGAAGCATCATATTAGTTTCTTAATATTTTTATTAGATTCCTACAGCTGCTATAACAGAGTACCACAACTGGGTGGTTTAAAAAAAAAAAAAACACAGAAATTTATCTTGTCACAGTTCTGGAGACTAGAAGTCTGAAACCGAAGTGTCAACAGAGTTGGTTCCTTCAAGCCCGCTGAGCGAGCATCTTCTCTGTGCTTCTTGTTAGCTTACTGTCGTCACTGGTTATCTCTGGCATTCCAAGTTCTTTGGCAGATTCATCACTCCTTCCCCTGCCTCTATTGTTCCTTGGCGGTCTCCCTCTGTCTCTCTGCCTCTTTGTCTGTTCTTCTCTCCTTATAAGGACACCAGTCATATTTGATAAAGAGCCCACCCTACTTCAGTATGACCTTGTCTTAGCTAATTCATCTGTAACAACCCTATTTCCAAATAAGGTCACATTCTGAGTTATTGGGGGGTTAGGACTTCACGTATCTTATTGAGGGTTGCAAGTGAAACCATAACAAACCTTAAAAGTTCAGTTGTGGGAAAGAATTATGATTCTTTTAATTTTAAGATTTATTTCTATTACAATCAAAGCATTTTTAGTGGTTTAATTGACTTTAGAAAAGATCTCGCACAATCCTCTTATTTTTTAGATGTTAACACTGAGGCCTGGAGGATGATGGATTTCCCCAACTTTGCACAGGCCATTAATGTCAGAGCTACGTCTAGAACTCCCTTCTAATTCCTTCTACTCCAATAAAAGATCTTTTTTGTTCACCAGTGGCTTTCAACTACTTCAGTTAGAGCAACTCCTCTTTTATCTTTTTTCTATATTGAACTTTCTAGTAAGAGTTTGAAGTAAGGGTATTACAACTAGGGTACAGAGCAGGCCTCAGGCAATTATCTATTGCAGGAGTCCTTCCTGCTTAAGGAAATCAGGTAGATAGATATATGGAAAGAGAGACAGACAGAGAGAGACACACACAGAGACAGGTAGACGGATGTAGAGAAAACACACGTGCATATATACATACGTGAGTATATACAAAGAAATATACTCACATATATATTCATATGTGAGTATATACAAACATATATATATATACTCACATATACATGATGAAATCATATATATAATATAAATGCTTTAAGGTTTCATTTTATTTTTAGTCAGACAGTAGAAATGAAAGTAAACTGTCAATTCTTAGTTACTGATTAAGAAAAACAAACTTTTTTTTGGTTGTAAAATATATTGCATGAAGAAATTCCATTAACATGTGTGTGTGCACTCAGCTGCTTCAGTTGTGTTCAACTCTTTGTGATCCCACGGACCATACATAGCCTGCCAGGCTCCTCTGTCCATGAACTTCTCCAAGCAAATATACTGGAGTGGGTTGCCATGCCCTCCTCCGGAGGATCTTCCTGACCCAGGGATCGAATCTGAGTCTCTTCCATCTCCTGCACTGGCAGGCGAGTTCTTTACCACTGGCGCCACCTGGGAAGCCCAAGTAACACATTAGGAGTCATCATATACCAAGGTTTTGGGAAGAAAAAAGCGATTGAACTTGATTTTTACATAGTCAGAGTCCAGAACCCAGCACAGGATCCAGGAAGGCTACTTCATGTGAGATTAGACTATTAGGCCCAGGAAACAAAAATAAAGCAGAACTTTGAAACCACTGTTTTCCACCTTGTAAAATTCTTTTACTTCATAAATATTTACTATGTATATGCTATATGTAAGGCAAGTAAGAATCTGGGATTACAAAGAAGAATAGACAAGGAAATTGAAATCTGGTCATACCAAGTTATAGTTTCCATGACAATAAATTTAAGTGGTTGGGGATTACACAGGAAGAAGGAAAAGACAAACAAAAGACTTTTAACTGAAGGATAATTGCTCTACAGAATTTTGTTGCTTTCTGTCAAGCATCAATATGAATCAGCCATTGGTACACCCATGACCCATCCCTCTCATCTTCCTCGCCATCCCACCCTTCTGGATTATTACAGAGCCCCTGTTTGAGTTCCCTAAGTCATACGGCAAATTCCAATTGGCTATCTATTTTACATATGGTATTGTAATTTTCCATGTTACTCTCTCCCTACATCTCACCCTCTCCTCCCCTCTCCCCATGTCCATAAGTCTGTTCTCTATGTCTGTTTCTCCATTGCTGCCCTGCAAATAAGTTCATCAGTACCATCTTTCTAAATTCTGTACATATGTTAGTATACAATATTTATAATTCTCTTTCTGACTTACTTCACTCTGTGTAATAGGCTCTAGGTTTGTCCACCTCATTAGAACTGACTCAAATGTGTTCCTTTTCATGGCTGAGTAATATTCCTTTGTATATATGTACTATAGCTTCTTTATCCATTTATCTGTCAATGGACGTCTAGGTTGCTTTCATGCTCTAGCTATTATAAATAGTGCTGCAATGAACATTGGGGTACATGTGTCCTTTTCAATTTTGGTTTCCTCAGGGTATATGCCTAGCAGTGGGACTGCTGGGTCATATGGTGGTTTCATTCCTAGTTTTTAAGGAGTCCCCATACCATCTTCCAGAGAGGGCAATAGCAACCCACTCCAGTACTCTTGCCTGGAAAATCCCATGGGCAGAGGAGCCTGGTAGGTTGCAGTCCATGGGGTCGGTAGGAGTCAGGCATGACTAAGCAACTTCACTTTCACTTTTCACTTTCAAGCATTGGAGAAGGAAATGGCAACCCATTCCAGTATTCTTGCCTGGAGAATCCCAGAGATGGGGGAGCCTGGTGGGCTGCCATCTATGGGGTCGCACAGAGTCGGACAGGACTGAAGCAACTCAGCAGCAGCAGCAGCATACCATCTTCCACAGTGGCTGTATCAATTTACATTCCCACCAGCAATGCAAGAGGGTTCCCTTTTCTCTACACCCTCTCTAGCATTTATTGTTTGTAGACTTTTTGATGATGGCCATTCTGACTGGTATGAGGTGGTATCTCACTGTAGTTTTGATTTGCATTTCTCTAATAATGAGCAGTGTTGAGGATCTTTTCAAGTGTTTGTTAGCCATCTGTATGTCTTCTTTGGAGAAATGTCTGTTGAGGTCTTTTTCTCACTTTTTGATTGGATTGTTTGTTTTTCTGATATTGAATTGTATGAGCTGTTTGTATATTTTGGAAATCAATTATTTGTCAGTTGTTTCCTTTGCTATTATTTTCCCCCATTCTGAGGGCTGTCTTTTCACCTTGTTTATAGTTTGCTTTACTGTGCAAAAGCTTTTAAGTTTAATCAGGTCCCATTTATTTTTGTTTTTATCTGCATTACTCTACAAGGCGGGTCATAGGGAGTCTTGCTTTGATTTATATCATCAAGTATTCTGCCTATGTTTTCCTCTAAGAGTTTTATAGTTTCTGGTCTTACATTTAGGTCTTTAATCCATTTTCAATTTATCTTTGGGTTTAGGAAGTATATTGTGTTTAGGAAGTGTTCTAATTTCATTCTTTTACATATAGTTGTCCATTTTCCAAGCACACTTATTAAAGAGGCTACCATTGCCCCATTGTATATTCTTGCCTCCTTTGTCAAAAATAAGGTGCCCATAGGTGCCTGGGTTTATCTCCAGGCTCTCTATCTTGTTCCAGTGGTCTATACTTCTGTTTTCTACTGGCACCCTACTGTCTTGATCACTGCAGCTTTGTAGTATAGTCTGAAGTCAAGAAGGTTCATTCCTCCAGCTCTTTTCTTTCTCAAGACTGCTTTGGCTATTAGGGGTCTTTCATGCTTCCATATGAATTGTGAAATTTTTTGTTCTAGTTCTGTGAAAAATGCCATTGGTAATTTGACAGGGATAACATTGATTCTGTAGAATGAATTTGGCAGTATAGTCATTTTCACATTATTGGTACTTCCTATCCAGGAACATGGAATATGTTATTTGCTTGTTTCCTTACCTGTTATTTATTTTAGTCATTAATATATTCTTTGTCTACCTAATAAGGTCATGGCGATTTAGTAAATAATTGGCTCCTTAGTTATTAAGTCCAAATTTACACCAACAATCAATACATTATACTCTAATCTCTTTTTGCAATTTTTGTGAAAATTTCTATTTAATTCAGTGAATTAATCATGGTGACTATTTGGAAATGTGAGGTAAATTTCAATATTTTTGCTACTTTCTATGAATTATTCACAGTGACTCTTTAGAAAGTTTGAAGAAAAATGTACATATATACATGTGTAGATAGAGTGAACCATAAATCCTATACATTCTTAAAATAATTTGAAAATTTTCTCATTCATCACAGTAAAATTACTTCATGTTTCCAATATTTAAAATGAATTTGGTGGCCTTAGTACAATAGTATTACACTATAAAAGTTAAACACTGCCATTATTTTTTCTTCATGATGCCATAGACAGTCCAAAATGTTCTATCATAGTTTACATGGCTCATAAACCTCACCTTTCATTTGACATTGCAGATGTGTTGATAATAGGATATGGAAACTCTGTAAGATGGTTAAAGGAAACAATTAATTAGCATTTAAATAAAAGAGCTCCCTAAGAAACAGTTTAAACAGAGAATAAACTGATTATTTAACAGGTAATAGTAAGCAGTTCTGGAATAGAATTGAAGGGAATGAATAAAGAGAGTAAAAGGAATTTAAATATGTGAAAATAAATGAAGAAATATTGCAATATATTAGACTTACTGCAGCTGTGTATACATCATCATTTGAAACTTGACAGTCTTGTAATTCTGCACTTGTTGTATATCATTATTCTGCTTATAAAATGTGTACATTAACAGGTCTCCTAAACCTTTTGATAAGGTACCTTTACCATTTCCTTTTCTAAGGTGAGAAAAGTAGAAAACAGCTGAGATCCTGCACTCTGTTTATTCAAGTGAAAAAACACAAGGGATGTGAACACAAGACCCAAACACTCATAAAAATGATTCATGATGATAGTCTCAGAAGAAATTAATAAAGCCTAAGAGAACTTGTCAGAAGTATGTCCTAAAGATGATTTTATTTCAGCAACTGTTGTATTGTAAATGCTTTCATTTTCTTTTGATGTCTTTATCTTATTTAAAGATGCTATTACTCATCAAATATGATATTTCAGTCCAGAAGGCTGTAGCTGTGAATGAAACATAATATTCTCATCAACAAGTAGATAAGGGGATTCAAATCTCCTGCTTCACTGTGTAAGCTGATTACCAGAGAGGTCAGGAAACTAGTTTCCACTTCCTTTCAGTGCCATCTATTTAATATGATATTTTCTGTAACTGACCAGGCATCTTGCCTTTCCATTATTCATTCCCAGCCACTGATTGGCAGCCCATCTTGGTGGTATACGAGGTGGACTAGGAATAGAGTGGTGGCAGGAATCTAGGGTGAGGCCAGGAGGAATGACCACAGACATCATTCACCGAGTGTTCAGCGAGTGATCACTGTGTACCAGGCTCAACAATACGCAGGATGGATAAGCTCTCTGCCCGCATGGAGCCCACAGGGGCCACAGGAAATAACGGACGCACATTCATCAGCTCAATACACTCCGAGTGAGTGAGTGATGGTGTAAAACCTATTCGCATGAGGCAGAGACCCACTGCAGGCTGTGGCTGGTACATTATGTTTCATCAAATCTCTCAGGCTGGACAGAGCTGGTGTCTGGAGAACAGATAGAAAGCTAGTAGGATCAAAGCACAGATGGGGTTGGTGAAATGGTCAGGGCACAATCATGCTGAGTCTTGAAGGCAATGGAAGGAGTTTGGGTTTTATTCAAAATGCAGTGGATGGTCATGAAAGGACTCTGTAAGGGAATGATTGCACTTTAAGGACAAACAATGACCACTAAGCACTGTTCCCTTGGTGGAGGAGTGACTAAACATCACTGGATGGAAATGCAGAGTGCTGACCTGGATCCAGAGCTTAATTTGGCTGGTCACTAGTTATGTGACCTTGAACAAGTCACTGACTCGCTATGCTACTTATTTCATTTGTTTTCAAATGGGGATAGAGAGGAAGAGTATAAGAGAGAAGGAAACAAAAGAGATAATAAAGGTAATCTCAATACTTGGCAGATGGAAATTTCAGATAGTCAATTGAAAAAGCAAACAACTAAGAATTTAGTGTCAATAATATTAATAAAATATTCATAAATTAATTAAACAAGAAGGAGTCATCTCAGTCCCCATTCTGGAAAAGACCAGCGGAGGATATATAGAGGGCTTCCCAGGTGACACTAGTGGTAAAGAACCTGCCTGCCAATGCTGGAGACAGTAAGAGACCTGGATTCGATCCATGGGTGGGGAAGATCCCCTGGAGGAGGGCAGGGCAACCCACTTCAGAATTTGCCTAGAGAATCCCATGAACAGAGGAGCCTGGTGGGCTACAGTCCATGGAGTTGCAATGAGCTGGACATGACAAGCAACACCACAGCACAGGATAAATAGAAAAGAACTTAGAAATTTGTTAGAGTCATTGCCTTTGTTCCTTTGGTTAAAGTTTATATCAGGGCCCTAAGGAAGAAAAATTTAAGAATGATGCTAGAATCTACTCTATATCCTTTAGATTCAGTTGTTCATAAGTGTATGCACAACAAAATTCCCTAGCACACACATTCTGACTGCAAAAATATTGAAATACTCTCACACTGGCTAGTAAATAACCATGCCCCCAGCCCCCTAGCGTCAGCTCCCACTGTCAGACTGCCAACCTCCAAGACCATGCAGGTCTCCACTATGTGGCAACTAATGGTTGATACTTGGCTTGGCCTAGCGGAGGGTCTCAAGGAACCTGGTCAGGGTCAGTTCTGATATCTACTGAGACCTATCAGAATATTGTCTTATTGCTGTTATAACAAATTGCCACAAACTCAAGGGTGTAAAATATTTGTTATCTTGCAGTTCTGGAGATCAGAGGTCCAAAGCCAATCTCAATGGGCTAAAAAAAAATTTTTTTAAATCATCATTCTGGAGGCTCTAGAAGAAAATTTGTTTCCTTGCCTTTTCCAGCCTGCAGAAGCTGCTTGCATCCTTTGGCTTCTGGCCCCTTTCTCCATCTTCAAGCCAGCAACACAGCATCCTCAAATCTCTCTCCTTGTCTAACCTTTCTGATATTCTTAAAGGACCCTGTGGCTCCCTTGAGCCTGCCTGGGTAAGTCATGATTTCAGTATCTCAAGATCTTTAACTTCAATCACATTTTTGAAGTCCCTTTTGCTACATAAGCTGACATAGAGGTTTCAGGGATTAGAGGCAGATATCTTTGGGGGCCGTTATTCTTACTGCCACAGTGGTTATATATTTAAAATATCATCTCTGAATGTATATAATAAGTTACTTTAAAATTTGCATAAAATAAACCTGATTGTCATAGTCAAAAGCTGACACATGAAAGAATCCGTCCTACAGGAAAAACTTAATATAGGTCCAAATCTCAAGAAATATTTTAAGTACTTCAGACTTTTAATTTCCCATCTGATTTAGTAGTTCTCAGTATCAAATAGATGAAAGAGTTAAAAGTGAAAAAATGTTCAGAGAAATATAAAAAGATGGAGTAAGGAAGAGAGAGAAAGAATAGAAATATCACTTGTGTGTCCATATCTCCTGTAAGGATTGAGAAAGGGAAGAGCAGAGACCTTCAAGTGAATGGATCCCAGCAAGGCTAGAGGAGACCCGAGACTGACGGTGGGATTCAGCAGATAACGCCCAGCCATCCCAGGATCAGTTGTCTCTCAATCCGGTATACTAAGGCACAAAGGAAGTGAAAAATGACAACTTGAATTTCCTCTGTGACTTAATGTCCCTGGAACTACATGGGATTGGTTTGATGAGATTTGGGGAAATTTAAAGATGGGTGCAACTTAACAGCAGCAGCAGCAGCAGCAGCAAGACTAGTCAAGGGTATGGTTTTTCCAGTGGTCATGTATGGATGGGAGAGTTGGACTGTGAAGAAAGCTGAGTGCAGAAGAATTGATGCTTTTGAACTGTGGTGCTGGAGAAGACTCTTGAGAGTCCCTTGAACTGCAAGGAGATATCCAACCAGTCCATCCTAAAGGAGATCAGTCCTGGGTGTTCATTGGAAGGACTGATGTTGAAGCTGAAACTCCAGTACTTTGGCCACCTGATGTGAAGGGTTGACTCATTGGAGAAGACCCTGATGCTGGGAGGGATTGGGGGCAGGAGGAGAAGGGGACAACAGAGGATGAGATCACCGACTCGATGAGCAAGAGTTTGAGTAAACTCCAGGAGTTGGTGATGGACAGGGAGGCCTGGCGTGCTGCGATTCATGGGGTCACAAAGAGTCGGACACGACTAAGCGACTGAACTGAACTGAAGACACAGCTAATTTTAGAAGGCCAGGCCATATCTGGTGGGTCTTTGTACATCAAAATGCCTTGGGGAGTTCCCTGGTGGTCCAGTGGTTAAGAATTCACCTTCCGATGTAGGGGATGTGGGTTTGATACCTGGCTGGGGAGCTAAGATTCTCACAGGCCACAGGGCAACTAAGCCTGCACGATGCAACTACTTAGCACATGTCACAACCAGAGAGAGGCCCTTCCACCGCAACGAAAGACCCTGCATGCCTCAACTAAGATCCAACGAAGAAAGAAAAAAATAAAAAGGCCTCGTATCCAGGGAGAACAAGTGTCCTGAAATAAAATCCAGGAGCCACAATAGACAGTTAGCTCCATGAGGAAGGGTTTGTTAGTCACCACCAATTCCCAGATATTGCGCCAGGCAAAGAGCAGGGGCCCAGTAACTGTGGTAAATGAAAAGAAGAAAAATAAAAATATGAAAATATTTGGTATAAACAAAGTCTTTTTGTGTAGGCAATGAACATGTAAATGTTCCTTTCAATAACAGGAAAATGCTAGAAACCAATACTCAATTCAATATACTGCATTTTGATGCATCATATCAGAACCTAAATGATCAAATGAAAGAGAGCCCTATAGTCCTGTCTATAAATACAGTTGCCAGATTTATCAAATAAAAATACAAGGTGCTCAGTTAAATGTGAGCATCAGATAAACGACGAATAATTTTTCATAAAAGTGTTTTCCAAATATTGTATAGCAATCTAGCTATAAAGTCATATTGCATCATATTTTAGACAAATTGCAACTTTGTAAAGATGTTACTGCCTTGATGATGTTATTATGCAGGAAGAAAAGGAAGTGCTGTCAGATTGTGTTCTCAAATGGGGGTAGACGGTGGATACTGGCTGTCTTGCATTGTGCTGTTTTAAAAGTATGCTTAACTCTGAGCCAGGGCCCACAGAGGGGGCACTGAAATTCAGCTTCTCATAAATGCTGCAGTGCTCCCGGGGAACAGTAATCAACAAGGATAAAATCTGGAGGGAAGGTCAGTGAGGCAGGTAAGAACTGGTACATCCATATTACCTAAAGAAAACACGTCTCCACGAAGCAGGACCAAGCAGGTCCTGGAGAGGACAAAGAGGGAAAAATGGAATCACCCTGTGTGAGTTTTGTTAGACTGCCTATAGGAAAAAGCCCACGTCAGCCCCCACAGCCTACTTTAATTTTATGTTCATCTTGTGCTTGCTTAGCCTATGAGCTAGAGTTGCGCCTGCCCTATGTATTAAGTGGCCTGCTTTCATAACAGCCCTGTTGCTGGTGAAGTAATTCAGTGTTTCTTAGGAAGGACATGGGTTGCTGTGTTCAGTTGTGCCTGATCTGAAAAATCTCTGTTGAAATCTTTTTTTTTTCCCACTAGGCATTTAGATGCTACCTGGCTGTTAGGCCTGAAAATACCAGATGGAACTGGGGAGCAGAGCAGACACTGTTGTCATAGAAACGAGATGCTATCCCAGCTCTATGCAGCTGCCATCTTTTTTTTTTTTCCCCCTTTCTCTGTGAGGAGTTCTGATAGGAGCAAGAACTGATAAAATATAGAGACCCCCCTCCCCCACTATGCTCACCTACCTCGGAAAATAAAACTACATTTCAAATGTTGCACCGATGATTCATTAATACATCCCTCAGTGGACTGAGAACATGAAACTATGGAGAAATGACTTGATTTCCAGGTCTTCTAATCAGAGTACAACTGGGAAGCCCATGCTTTGACATCATCTTCTTTCCTCTAAATGTGATGCATTTGCCCTAACCCCAAATGAGACAATATCCTTTGTAACTAGGGGAGCTCAGCTTTGACATTTCTGGAAAATGCAGCCTAACTGTTCAGAATCATTCTGCAATGTCTGTGCTCAGCAGGAGAATGGGGAGTAACCTCTTGTAATTCTCTGCATTCCCCACAGTGGCCAGCAGAACGCTGGGCACACAGGAGGGGTATGATGAATCCTTGTGGCTTGATGTCTAAGCTTGAAGGATGCAGTTATTGGCCAGGGTCCCACACTGCTGCCTTTTTTCTTGGGCACTGGTGACTTCCACAGGGGAGTGTGACTGTGAGCAAAGTATTCAACACAGGTGTGTGTGTGGTGGGGGTGGGCAGCAGTATTTTCTAGAGACAAGGCTGCTTCTGTGTCCTTCTACCCTTGAAAACAGGTTAAATCCTAGGACCTTGAAAGCTCTGGCTTGAAGAATTGTGTTTAGCAACAGGGACTACTAAAATTGCTACAGTTTAGGGCAGCGATTTCCTGTATTCATTTCCTATTGCCACTGTACCAAATTACCATACACAGTGACTTTAAAGGACACAGATTTATTTTACAGTTCTTTAAGTCAAAAGTTCAAAATCTGTTTCACTCATTTGAAGTCAAGGTGCCAGCAAGGCTTGCTCCTTCTGGGGGCTGTAGGAGAGAATCTCTTCTCTTGCCCTCTCCCACTTCCAGTTTCACCTTCATGTATTGGCTCTTGGCCTCTTTCTCCATCTTCAAAGCCAGAGGCTTGGAATCTTGCTTCTATCATCATTTTGCCTCCTTCTATAGTCAAAGCTCATTGTCTCCCTCTTGATTACGTTCACAGCTCATTCATGTAATCCAGGCTAATCTCCGCTTTTCAAAAATGTTAGGATAATCACATCTGTAAGCTCCCCTTTACCACTTTACCTGCAAGGTAACACTTGCAGGTTCCAAGGAGTAGAATATGGATATCTTTGGGTCCATTATTCAGTCTACCACATTTTTCAAACCCAGATGGTCATCAGAATTACCTGGGAAACTTTTCAAATATAGAGATTCTTGATATGACTAGAGATTATCATACTAAGTAAAGTAAACTATGGTTTTTCCAGTAGTCACGTATGGATGTGAGGACCATAAAGAAAGCTGAGCATCGAAGAATTGATGCTTTTGAACTGTGATGTTGAAGAAGACTATTGAGAGTCCCTTGAACTGCAAGAAGATCAAATCAGTCCATTCTAAAGGATATCAGTCCTGAATATTCTTTGGAAGGACTGATGATGAAGCTGAAGCTCCACTACTCTGGCCACCTGATGTGAAGAACTGACTCATTAGGAAAGACCCTGATGCTGGGAAAGATTGAAGGCAGGAGGAGAAGGGGAAGACAAAGGATGAGATGTCTGGATGGCATCACCGACTTAATGGACACGAGTTCGAGCAAGATCCAGGAGTTGGTGATGGACAGGGAAGCCTGGCGTGCTGCAGTCCATGGGTTCATAAACAGTTGGACATGACTGAGTGACTGAACTGACTGAAAGAAGGTAAGTCAGAAAGAGAAAGGCAAATACCATGTGATATCACTTATATGTGGAATCTAAAACATGACACGAGTGAAACTATGTGTGAAACAGAAATGGAATCATAGACATAGAGAACAGACTGATGGTCGCAAAGAGGAAGAGGTTAAGGGAGGGATGGACTGGGAGGCTGGGGTTAGCAGATATAAGCTTTTACATACCGAACGAATAAGCAATAAGAATTTACATTATAGTACAAAGAACTATATTCCATATCTTATGATAAAACAACAGAAAAGAATATTTAGAAAAAGAATGTACATGTGAATGTGTGTGCATGTGCTCAGTCATTTCAGCAGTACCTGACTCTTTGTGACCCTATGAACTATAGCCTGCCAGGCTCCTCTGTCCATGGAATTCTCCAGGCAAGAATACTGGAGTGGGTTGCCATGCCCTCCTCCAGGGGATCTTCCTGACCCAGAGATCGAACTCGTGTCTCCTGTGTCTCCTGCATTTCAGGTGGATTCTTTACCACTGAGCCGCCAGGGAAAACTGCTTATATATGTATATGTATGTATAACTGTATGTATAACTGTAATTAACACAGCACTGTAAATCTATACTCAAGAAAAAGTAACAGAGATTCTTAGACCCTATGCTAGAGTGAGCCTACCGGAATTTCTTAGGTTGGGTGGAGCCTGAAAAGGTCTTTGAAAGACTCCAGTGATTTTGTGGGAAACTTTCGTTAGAGCTTCTTCAGGGTCTTTTTTAAACACACGCAGTGAAGAGTTCATGACACTGTGATTGGTTTCTTCAGGGTCACTGAACATGTGGGAGAAGTTTTAAAAAGGTATGTGTTTGGAAGCTTAGATGGCCAGACTATCTTCTGTGTTCACAACTCCAACTGATTCACTCTGTCAAATGACTACATCACATGACCTGGACCTAGTGACTCTTCCATTTAATGGGAAAAATACCAAAATTGTGTGCTAATGCATCCCTAGACCTTTACCATATGAAATATATATCTTGATATCCGGGATCAGCTGTTGTTTCTTTTCCTTATAGAAACATCTCCATTTACTGCCTGAGAACATTCTCTTCCTTCAAAGATGCTTCCATGCTGTTCTCAGAGCTCTTAAAGTTGCCTATTTTGCCTGCTTCAAGAAGAATGGCTGTGGTAGAGGAAAAAAACCTGTATAGTATCTTTAGAAAAACTGTAAATATTTCATCATTTCTTACTAAACATACATTATTTACTCTGTAATGTAAATATTTTATGGACTGCAACTAGCAGTTTTGGAATGTATTGGTATGTTTGGAGAATTGCAGTTCAGTTAAAAAAAAAAATACCCTACACTACATACCCAGCTCATATTTAACTTACACACTCTTTAAAAGGCGTTTAACTTTCACAATTAAGGGAGCAATAGAATCTATTTTTCAAAAGGGAGGCTTGAGGATCAAACTCAGAACCTGAGACATTTGTGTAAAAACAGAAAGTTGGAAACTGTAACAACTTTAGACTTCCCTTCCTTGCAAGATAGGAAGGAGATATAGTTACCAGCCAGAGTGGGTCCTATTTCATCTAGTGGAGCAAAGAGAGCAGACATGCCCACACCCAGCTTATTAGAATGTTCCCAATCTGGTTAGGAGTGGAATCTGAAGAGAAGAATTCTACCACACACAAAAAAAGGCAGAAAATCTTCTCCAGATTTAGGATAAGTATTTGGAGCTGTGGCTAGGACAAGAAAATCCTTTCATTAAATAAAATGGCTTCATGTCAGACATTTAAGCCAGATTTTCAAATATAAACTTAAACTGTTTGGAGAATTTTTTTTTTTTAATTCCAGTGACTCTCCAATATAGAGGTCATAGGAGCTGCCATCGTTCTAAATTACAGCCCATTTCAGAGGTTGGCTGTAATCCAGGAGGTTGCATTATTCCAAATTGCCTGTCAAAAACTGTCAAAACACTGCCATTATCAAAAAGTAGTCCTTTTAAATAATTTTCTCACTCTTTCCCCTGAAACTTTACTGGCAGTGAGCCTTAATATCATAGCTTATAGGCATAGTAAGTGAAAGCCTTTCAAATGAGAAGTGGGAAAAAAAATTCTAGGCATTAAAAAAATACAAAACTCTAGGCAGAAAAATGAATCAAGTTTGGAAATGCTGAAACCCTCAAAGCAATAGCCATTGCTAATCTACATGTGAAATGGTAACCAAAGTATACATAATTAGGAGTCCTAATGGTATGACTTTTTTGGCCACATTTAGCACATGGAAAAAACAAAAACAAAAACCTGGAGTCAGTTGAAAGACTCCATATTTTCCCTCTTTCCCCACCCCCCTTCTATATCATCTTTCTAATAAAAAATATTATATCTTCAAGGTTACTGATGTCTAGTCCCTTCATTTCATAAATGTGGAAATTGACATTTACACAACTGTCTGATTTACCTAAGGTTTCATGACAGATCTAGACCTGAGCCCGGTACTCTTTTTAATACCCATTCTAACTCTCTTTTTGATTTAGAAATCCATCTGCTTCATCTTCTCCTTTTTAAATTAGACTTGACCCTACAGAATTCCCCTGCTTGGAGTAGAAAAACCTACTCCCAAAAGAGCACTCCTGCCACCTATATTCTCTCTGATATAGACCTTGATGTTAAAACTTCAATTCTAACATAGAATTCCGGCAACTATTCTGTTTAAGACCATTTATCTTTCAAACAGTGTAAGACGACAAAATATTTTAGAGACACTGCTCTTATTTTGAGTCATTACAATTCAGGCAACGAATTAGGAAATCAACAGGGTGATTCAGTCTTACAATCACTGTGACAGTTGTATTTGTCAACAACTAGTTTTCAGAAGAAATGGAACTCAGAGAAAATACACAGCTTCCAGATTCAGACAGCGATACACAGAAATAAATCTCTAAGCTATCAGTAGTGCATTATAGAGAACATTCAACGTGCAGGTGAATTCTTTTAACAGAAAGACAATGCTTTGAACAAATGTAGCATAAAGATATTTCAAAATAGATCTGCAGCTTCTAGGGATGCCCGTAATATATGTAATGGTGCTTGGTCTCATTAACAAGCATCTCAAATTCTTCAGCTATCATAAAATACAAGTCATCAGCAGCACATTCTCAGCATTCTCAGGAGCAATATATCTGTCTGACCCAACTTCTGCTCTGCAGTTAACAATTTTGTTTTAATCCGTAAAAAAAGAAATCCTCCTCATCTTTAAATTGGGCGAGTGATCACCCTAAAGTCTAGTTTTCATGGTGCCTATGGTTCTATGTTTCACAGCGGTTTCTAGGTTGGGCAAATGTTCCTTTTAAAATGACTGAAAAGCCACAATTAATTCATTGCCTACAAAGATAACCCTAAGACCTTCCAGCAGAGGACTCCCTGAAACCACCCCACCCAAAAGAGCATTTTTGGCTTGATTTCTTTTGGTTCTTTATCCTGCTATTCAAAACCTACCAGCCTAAAATATCTGAGCTTAAGAAAACATACATAAAGAAGTATTTTCCAAACTGTGCCTTAAGGAACCCTTGGGCTTCCTAGGTGGCACTGATGGTAAAGAACCCACCTGCCAGTGTAGGAGATGTAGGTTCCATCCCTGGATCCAGAAGATCCCCTGAAGGAGGGCATGGTAGCCCACTCCAGTATTCTTGCCTGGAGAATCCCATGGACAAAGTAGCTTGGTGGGATACAGTCCATAGGGTTACAAAAAATCGGACATGACTACAGCTACTTAGCACGCAATATTTCTCAAGATATTCATAGGCTTTCTTTAAAAAATAGCAAATATTGATTTGAGACGGTGGAGTAGAAGCGCTCATTTCCTCCTGTTAGAGCACTGAAATCGCAACAACCTGTTGAACCTTCATTTATAGGAGGATGCTAGAACCCACTAGAAAACAAGACTAGTGATTCTATATGAAAAAAGTTCGGGAATGGCATTCTACAGTTCCCCGGAGACTGTACATTGCACAATGCACATTAGTTTATTAAGGTTCTGAGACATCCTGAAACAAACAAAAAAAACCCCTTAATTTGTAGTTTAAAGAAATGATCCTGAACAAATTTGGTCATGATCCTTGTTTCCTGTAACTTAGTTAACTGTATTAGGGCCGAGGATGTCTTGCAATCTATAATATGGTTCCAAGCCTGATCCGGAGTTCTGTCCTACGCAGCTACCAAGGCCTTGGTCATAGGCTCTTCATCTTCTTTCCGGCCAGGCCTTCTGAAAGTTATATTCCTGATCTAGACTTGCATTCCAGTAAACTGGTCTTCACCAGGGGAACAAGACATGACTGTATATTTTGAATAGAGCAAATCACCACTGATAATTTTGCTGCTAAAACATGTTTTCTTGATGACAAAAATAATGAACATTTGGGCTTTCCAGTGGTCCAGTGGTTAAGAATCTGCCTGCCAATGCAGAGGACGTGGGTTAGATCCCTGGTTCAGGAAGATCTCACATGCCACGGGGCAATTAAGCCTGTGAACTGCAACTGCTGAGCCTGTACTCTGGAGCCCGTGAGCCTCAATCACTGAAGCCCGCACCACAGGGCCTGTGTTCTACAAAAGGAGCCTCTGCAAGGAGAAGCCGGAACACCGCAACTAGAGAATAGTCCCAGCTCTCCGCAAAAATAAAGCAAGCCTGCATGCAGCACCAAGGCCCAGTGTGGCCAAAAATAAATATTTTTTAAAATAATGAACTTTATTTGGCACTTATAGCATATAGAAATGCCATCCTAACTACTGGCTATAAATTCTTTAAATCCACGTTAACATACCTAAATTTTTATTTTCCAGATAAGGAAACTGAGGCATAGCAAGACTGAGGGCTGGGATTACCAACAAGTAAGTAGGATTCAGATTTAAGCCATCTGGTTCCAGAATTCCTGGTCTTCACACATGTGTGTGCACGCACAAACACACACACACACACACACACACACACACACACACACACACAAATATTCAATTTTGCAAATGAAAAGGTGGGTTTCTCCAAATACATTATTTCTCATGATACGTAAGTATGACCAATATTTCCTTATGTCCCCTAAGGCTGGGAATAAAAATAAGATTGCAAAATAAATAGCACAATGATATCTCAGTTTTAAGACAATTGCTACCTTTGAAAATAATGTATCATCACCCTGCCTCCACACAAGGCTACATCTAAGCTATCTAAGAAGAAATAATAGCTACAATTCTCTTAATTGATTGGTTTTCAGCTACTAATAATGGTAGCTCACATCTGTTATCCCATTTGATACTCAACGACAATTCCGTGAGGAAGCAGAGCAATTATGATCATGGTCTCTATTTCATAGATCAAGATACTGAAGGTTCTGATTTGTTCAAATGTGCAAGCAATAAGGGTTGGTTCTAGACACAAAAGTCACCAGTTTTGCTTAGCTTTTTCTAAACTGAGAGCCTTAAAGTCTATAGATTCTTTGTCCAATTAAAAATTTTTTTCTTAACTTCATACTCTTAACTTCATACACAGCCAAAGACCATCACAGTGTCTCTTGAGAAATTGATGTAAGAAACTAGCATTTAATTATGAAGAAGAATTATGTTAATTATCAATCCTGCAAAATTATGTTTACTTAGTTTTGTAAAATCTAACATACCTATCATGATTTTTCCATTGATTTTTTTTCTTAAATTTCATTATGAATACATGGTGTGGCCCACTCCTGTTATTCCAAATACATGTTATACTTCTTCTGAATTGTATCTCCCTTTTGTACTTAATCATCATTCAGAATGATGGATGACCACAAGGAGCCATGTCTTACAACTGTTCAGCTGTTTCAATAAATCACAAACAGTCGACATTTCCCTTTGGTGTACGTATCCAGCTAAAAGTAAATTTAAATGGCAGCTATGTGAATAAAGTCATGGGAAATTCTGCCCACAAAGTGTTTAGCCCTAAGTACTCTCTTCCAGGAGCTTCTTCTCAATTTGATATCTGCAATCGGTCATATGTTATTCCTTTTATGTTAAACGAGATGAATTATAATGTTTTGAAGCAGTTACACAAAGATCTATTTACAATACAACCCACTGAAAAGTTTGCCATGACTTCTGTTTTCACACAAGTTCATATTTCAGCTCCTTTCTAAGAAATCTATTCCAAGTCAAGAGCCCAACAAGCAAATACATTTTAAAGACATGCAGCCCTGAATTATATACCTACTTCTTCTGGGTAACATAAACACGACATTCATCATCATTTTTGAATCATAGACAACTCCACTGTTAACCCACACTACACTTCACTTAGAAGTTTATGCTTCCTTCTGTCTTACGAAGAGAACATACAACTCAAGAAAAAGATTAAACATAAGCAAATTCTGAGGCTTGACATGTTTTGGAAGTGTGTTTTCAGACAACAAGAGGAATTTCTGCCTTGAGGATGTAAAAAGCTTTGTGTTATGGCCGTTTGGGCCCAGTATTAACATTACACTAGCACCCCCTCATGAGTTTGAGTAAACTCCAAGGAGTTGGTGATGGACAGGGAGGCCTGGCGTGCTGCGTTGCAAAGAGTCAGACACGACTGAGTGACTGAACTGAACTGAACTGAGCACCCCCCCTTTCTCTCTCTGCAACCAAGCTCTTGTGATGCCAAATGGCCAAGGTTTCCAGCAAAAGGAGCCCGATGACCTTGCCTTTCCTCTTTGCAAATAACAAAAGGCTAAAAAGCACTGAAGGTCATCGCATGGCCTCCTGATGATATTCAACATGGATCAATGTCATAGTGACAGTTCCCAAATCTTATTGTAACACCTTAATGAAGGGACCAACAGATGAGATTGATGGTACCAGATTAAAATCTTGATGTAAAGTCTGCTTCTGTGCATGCCTGCTAACTTGCTTCAGTTGTGTCCAACTCTTTGCAATCCTATGGACTGTAGCCCACCAGGCTCTTCTGTCCATGGGATTCTCTAGGCAAGAATACTGGAGTGGGTTGCCATGCCCTCCTCCAGGGGATCTTTCCCACCCAGGGATCGAACCCACATGTCTTATGTCTCCTGTGTTGTCAGGTGGGTTGTTTACCACTAGTACCACCAGGAAAGCCTGTCTGCTTCTGTGGTTAGTACCAAAAAAACAAACAAACAGGATTAGTCACTCAGTTATGTCTGACTCTTTGCAACCCTGTGAACCAGGCTCCTCTGCCCATGGGATTCTCTAGGCAAGAATATTGGAGTGGGTAGCCATTGCCGCCAGGGGATCTTCCCAACCCAGGAATCAAACCATGGTATCTTGCGTTACAGATGGATTCTTTACCATCTGAGCCACCAGGGAAGTCCAGTTAGTACCAATTTTAGGGCAATTTTCCATAATTTCACTGCTATGTTAATTTCAAGATAATACTGTGTGCCAGGCATGATGTAAAACATTTTTTCATGGATTGTTCATTGTAGTACCCAAAATAACTCTACACTCTAGATTCCTATTTTAAAACTGAGGTCCAGAAAAGTTAAGAAACTTGTCCAAAGTCACACAGTTAATTATGGTAGTGCTAAAATTCAAACTGAGGTCCATTTAGCTTCTGTTCATTTGTGGTGCATTTTGTAGATTTTAAGTCAGTATTTCTTCCCTCTTCAGATTTCTGCATGTATTTCTTTACCAAAGACTTGTTTTCACATAAATTCATAATCTCTTCCCTTGTAAGGCAAAAAATTTAATGCTATGTATTCTTCAAAGGATATGTTGAATGCTGACAAGTCACCCAGGCATCTGGGGAGATGGGATAATACAGAAGAAGATCTGGAAGTCAATTCCTGGAGTTCAACTTTAGCTTGGTTTTGATGTTGGTAAATTCTTGAAAAATTATTTGAATAATTACCATCATCCTACTACAACTATTTACAAAGCTTTCACAAGACATTCACTGCATATAGACACATGGTTTTAACCCAGTGGATTTGCTCTCTGAGGTGAAACACTCCTCCTCACTCCCACTTCCGGCAGGTGAGGGGGGGAGGTGGAGGAAAAAGTGGAGAGAGAGAGAGAGAGAGAGACAGAGAAGAAGGGATTTTGTTTCCTTGTTTCATAGAGTCTAGTTTTCCCCAGTTGAAATCAGGTGTTCTGGTTTTTCTCTGTTCTGTCGAAAAAATAATTTTTCCATCGCTTAACACTGTGTGGTCTCTGGAACCAAGACTCTTCGCTCTTACAAAAATGCAGTAATGGCCAAATTTCCACAGCCAGGAGGAAAGGAAAGATTGAGACAGTTTTCTCAATAATTGCTTCAATCCTCCCCCTTGTGCTGGCTGTAGAAACTTGGCCAGCGACTATTAGAGAGATGCTGGATTGATTTTCCCTCCCTCTTGTTACTATTTCCTCTGCCTAAAATGCTGCTCTCCTAAGTTATCACACTCCCTCTTGTTCTGCAGGTCAGATGTCATCTCTCCTGGGAAACCTCTACTGACATTCTTCTCTTCCCCCTTCCCTGATTCCTGTTCCTTCCCTCCATCTCCAGCAAAATATACCACATCTTCCTCTTTGTTCCTATAACACTTTGTTATGCCATTCTCACACTTTCCTGGGCTTCCCTAAAAACTGTGCATTTTCTGAAGGCGGGGAATTTAAAAAAAAAATTCTCCAATAAGTCCCCATAATGTTTGATATGTAAAAGCTGTGCAGTCCATCTTTTTTTAACCAGATTTGTACCAGAAATAGCCTCCCTAGTCAAATTCCAAGGGAAGAGAAACTTCCCATTGTCAGTGCTTCCTCTCATTTCTTGCAAGAAACACCAGCTTACCCCATGGCCTGGTCCCTTGTGCACATTTGGAAGCCTGGGTACATGTGCACAAGTTTTGAGCAACACATCCTTGGTCAGGGTGGGTCCAGCAGGAGGTAGATTAGAAACAAACCTTCCTTTCCTCATTTACCTCCCAGTGACAGACCTCCATATTGGAATTATTTCAATTGGCTTTAGAGATCCCAACTGGATCAGAAAACTAAGATCAGGGAAAATCACACAAAACAGCAAATCCTGATTATTCACAGGGGTTTCAGTGGTTTTTTTACTTATGTTTGGTAGAACACTTACTTCGAAGGACTCCTTCCCTTACCCCAGTTGCACATATATTTGGCGGGGCTGTCCATTAAGATATGGTTCAATTTTCCACGGAGATGGGATACCCTAGGCCCACCAGAAAATTCCATCCCACTGGGCACAGTGATTGGTCAGGTTTGGGGGAGCTGGTTATCTTAACAGGACCAATTAGTGTCCTGTTTCAAAATCTGATATGGATTGGGAGGGATGTGGAGGGGAGGAAGAGAAATGAGAAACAAAGAGCAAGGCAAATAGATAGAGACTCTCACCTTGTGAAATGACGGAAGCCCTTGAGAGGACCTATGAGAGGGGAAAGAGTCGGGAGTATGTGTGTTCGATGCAGAAGATAGTACACATTACGGAGCAAGAGATCCAGAAGGGTGCTCTGGGCCTCAAGTGGTGATCAATACAGACAAATGTGAGAGCTTTAAAAGAATTTACCCCTTGGTGGAGCATGGGGAAAAAAAATGCCCTCCTGGCCACAGCAACTTTCTGCAAGGGCCTTTCAGATGGTTGCAGCCAGTCTGGGGATGAGGCCATTACAGAGGAAGCACAGCTGAGAGATGGAAGGAAAAAGACATACTTTTGATGACATCATATGAACCCCTGAATCCAGCCTTACTTCCACTCTCTAATAATATGTGGCAGTAAATTATCTTTTGGCCGAAGCTAGCAGGAGTTTGGTTTCTGTCACTTGCAACTGAAAGTGATCTGACCAATATATTTTTCTAATACATAAATCTGCTTCCCTTTTCCAGGTTATGGGAAGGGTATTCCAAGTGCAATGATGCAAGGCCATTGACTTAATTTTAATGCTATGTTGTTCAGTCACTCAGTCATGTCCGATTCTTTGTGATCCCATGGACTGCAGCACACCAGGCTTCCTTGTCCTTCACTATCTCCCCCAGCGTTTGCTCAAACTCATGTCCATTGAGTTGATGATGTCATCCAACCATCTCATCCTCTGTTACCCCCCGTTCCTCCTGCCTTCAATCTTTCCCAGCATCAGGGTCTTTTCCAATGAGTCAGTTCTTCACATCAGGTGGCCAAAGTACTAGAGCTTCAGCTTTGATGTCAGTCTTTCCAATGACTATTCAGGGTTGATTTCCTTTAGGATTAACTGGTTTGATTTTGCTGCCTAAAGGATGCTATACTTGGAGCTATACTTGGCTGTTACTTTTGGGAAGATGTTACCTAAGAGTGAATTTAAAGGAGTGAGCAGGTTGAGAGAGTTCAGATTCAGACTTTATTAGAACACTTGTCTTACTGATCCATCAGAATTTATCTCCTGATAAAATTTCTTGCCTATATAAATACATTCTGGCTCTTCAAGTGTGATTGCTTTGGCCTGCTAGGGCCTGCATTGAAAGATGTCACTGTCTATGGATTCTGCAATTGTGCATTTATTCTAACACAAAGTGAGTTTATAGTCTAACTGAATATCTTGGAAATTTTCAAACTATCATAAAGGTGCTTGGTAAGAAAAGTTTGAGGTTAATGAGATTCCTATTAATCTGCATTGTTTTTTCTGAAACCTAGAAATAAAACAAAACTCCAAACCTTAATAATTTAAAATGACCATACCAGTCAAACAGTCCTCATATTTTCAGTTTTCCTGTAACATATCATGTTTCCATTGAAGTGGACAATTATAGCTGCCTGAAAAAGTGTTGTTTGATGTCTGTAAGTGCAGTCAGCAATCAATAATTTGAAATTTGTACCATTTGTACCTTTAAGTTCTGGCACATCATTTTTTTATTTCATTCAATCTGCTTACTGTTGAAGAAAAAGGATTTTGAACCATTGCCACAGAGCACATTTATGTGTGAAACAAGGTTCATTTATACGGTGGAAAGTATATCATTTTGACGTTTATTTGCAATATTAATTGTGTATATTGATTCCATTTTTTCAGAAATTGTAAATTTATTATAAATACTACTGCTGATGACCTTATTTTGGTGAGAATGTTCTTCTGGAGAACTTGAAAACATTTTGGAGTCAAGTCATGGATTTTTAAATTCAGAAAGACAGCATATGTTGTAATATTAAATTAAAATTCCATGATCGGTTGTTAGTCCAAGGACACACTTGAACAGGAAATGCATTTTTTTTAAATGTTGTCTTTTAACTGTTAGGTTAAGAACAAACGGCCTTTTGTAATCTTTAGCTCTTATTTATGCATTTCTTGTGTTTGATCTTAAGCCCAAACACAAATGTAGTGTGGAAAGTTGTCTTTAGCCATTTCTAAGTGTCCCCAGTGTTTTCAGTTAATCATAAGAGCAGCCTATCTCAAAATTTTTCTTTGCCTTTTCTGAATATACCAGTCCCCACACAAACACACGGGGATAGGTTAGGATTTGGAAACTGCTGAGTCATCACCCAAGGAACACCTGAGTTCAGCACACCTGGGAAGAAAAATCAGAGTCCAAGAATCCTGGGAGCATCTTCACAAAGAAGAAAATGTCAGATTCCTCACTAGGTATGAGATGCTCTCGAACTGTTAAAAAGATTATGAGATGTAGGCTGCTGGGCAGGCACTGAAGGAATGTTGCCAGCAAGACAGGAACACTCTTGAGACAGGATAACTTCCCTCTGGGAGAGAGTGATAATCTGGATTCTGTCCTTTCACTCACTTAGAAGTATAGGTCAGTTACTTTATTCTACAGTCTCGTAATTAAAAAAATTACATCAAGCGATTTAGTGTTTGCATATTTATCAAGCACCTCCTGTGTGATGATGTGATAGGTACCATGGAGGGGATGTGGTGGGGGAGATGAAAGCCTTGACCTTGCAGCTGAGAGGCTTCTAATGTGGTGGAATAAAAAGCAAATGTATAGAACTCTAAGACAATGCAGAAGGAGATAAGTGCCTGCAGAGATGTATAGATAAAGTGCTATAAATATTTACGAGAGGAAAAGACTGTTTCTGCCCTGAGGAAATTGAGAAGACTTCATAAAGGAGGGGGCATTTGAGTTGAATCTTGAAGGGTGAGTAAGAAGAGACAGAGAGAAGAACATTAAGCAAAGGGAATCCATGACAAAGGGCAATATATATGTGTGTGTATCAATATATACTATATTGATATACTATATATGTGTTTTTGTTGTTGTTGTTTAGTTGCTAAATTAAGTCTGATTCTTTGTGACCCCATGCCCTTGCAGCACGTCAGGCTCCCCTGTCCTCCACTATCTCCTGGAGCTTGCTCAAATTCATGTCCATTGAGTCAGTGATGCCATCCAACCATCTCATTCTCTGTCGCCCCCTTCTTCTCCTGCCCTCAATCTTCTCAGCATCAGAGTCTTTTCCAATGAGTCGGCTCTTCTCATCAGGTGGCCAAAGTATTGGAGCTTCAGCTTTAGCATCAGTCCTTCCAAAGAATATTCAGGGTTGATTTCCTTTAGGATTGATCTCCATAGTTTGATCTCCACAGTATACATATTATACAGTATATTCAGGAAACATTATCCAATATACATGGCATATAAAATATAGAAAATAGAGAAGGGAAAGATAAGACTAGAAAAGCAGACTGGAGCCAAAATGTGGCAAGGCAGTTCTTAAATAACAAAAGCAGAGTTTGGACTTTCCTCTGCAGACACTGGGAGGCCACTAAATGTTCTTGGGTAAGAGAGCCAAAATCCTATCAGAATCTAGGAAAACTCATCCTAGCACTGTTCTTTTTCATGAAAATTGGGGCATCTGGAGGGAGACAACCAGGAGTAAGGCAGTGAGAGGCTGATGGCGGTGACAGCAGCTGGAATGAAAAGAAGGGGATCAATCAGGAGATTTGGCAGAAGTCAAACAGTCAGGTTCCAGCAGCTGCCTGAGTGGTGGGTGCAAGAAACCAGTGGATGGCTGAGTCTGGGTAAGGAGAGGATGGTGGGAGGTGATGAATTTGATCCTGGACATGTTGACTTAAAGTTTCCGATGGGAGACAGGAGCAGAGTCCAGCCGACAGCTGGAAATGTGGTTGGGAGAGAGGATGCAGCTAAGATAAGGATTTGGGAGTCATCCAGAGAGAGGTAAGAGTGGATACCCTGAGAACGGATTAGATCACCGAGGAGAAACCATATGGAGGGAGGATGGGGATGAGCAGAGAGGAAACTGAAAATGGAAGACTGGAGAGTGCCAGAGAAGTGCTCTATAATAATGAGCATCCATAGAACAAAAGGCTATTATTTGGAGATGAAAGAGACCTTAGAACTCAGTTGGTCCAATCTTTTCATTTGACAGGAAACAGAGGCTCAGAAAGGTTAAATTACAGCCAGCAAACAGCTGTATTCTGAGTTGTACTGAATCCAGATTGAGACATAGGTAAAACTTGTTTCCTTGTCTTCCTACCTCCCTTTTCCCGGTAATTCTCTCCTCCTCTATCACTTATAATAATATTCAGATTTGCGACATTCGCTCGGTTCTTTCTCAGAACCATGTATAGGGTCATGGTTATGGACTTTGGAGACGAGATTCCCTGGATTCTAAACTTGACCTCTCTCCTTCCTAGCTGCATGACTTTACACAGACTAGTTAATCTTTCCAAGCCTCAGTGTCCTCAGCTGTAAATGGGGTAATAACAGTATTTGCCTCGTAGTTAATATATGTAGAACACTTAGACGAGTACTTGGCATTGTGGAATCGCTGTGTAAGCATTAGCTGTTATTTTATGAAGTACTCTAAATTAGGAAAGTGTATAATTTATTGTTCAAACTGGTAGGCTTTTGAGCAGTGCCAGGCGGAACCATATGGGAGCCTGAGGCAAAAGGAAAAATCAGCAATACTGATCTTTCTTTTATTTAAATTTTTGGTATTTTGTTAGTCATGGATTTTTTTTCTTTTTTGCATTTTACAATTTTTTTTTAATTGCTGTAAAGTATGATATGTCTAGGCTTCCCAGGTGGCACTAGGGGTAAAGAATCTGTCTGCCAATGTATGAGGTGATAGGAGATGTGGGTTTGATCCTATCCCTAGGTTGGAAAGATCCTTCAGAGTAGTGCATGGCAACCCACTTCAGTATTCTTGCCTGGAGAATTCCATGGACAGAGGAGCCTGGAGGACTACAGTCCGTGGAGTCACAAAGAGTTGGACATGACTGAGCGACTGGGCACACACATGATATATCTTGATTGCTGAGGTTTTTGGCATCACTTAAATTTTGCACCCTAGCAAATACCTCACTTACCTCATTCCCCTACTTCTAAGTCTGCTTTTAGGGGTGATATAGGGGACTTTTAATAATTATGCAGGGACAGCAGGCATATCAGTACATTCCCTGGACCCAGTGAGACATACAACTCCCCCTATTAGCTTTCACTGCATGATCTGTAGAGCTCCTCTCTATTTGTGTGTGTGTGTGTGTGTGTGTGTGTGTGTGTGTGTGTGTGTGTCTTTTCTGCCACTAGGGGACATGCTGCCCTTCCCAGGGCATAGCTGTGACCTCAAGACCAATTGGGAACCATGTATGAAATTCCAGTTTGTCCCACAAAACACCACCTAGAATTGGAAACTGGCCTAAGCCCCTGCCTCACTGAAGTTGTTTCCCTGTAAGTTTGTGGCTTTGGCTTTCTTTCTTTCTTTTTTTTTTTTTTTGGACTGCCCAGTATGCGTGATCTTAGTTTCCCAACCAGGGATGGAACCGGTGACCCCTACATTAGAAGCACAGAGTCTTAATCACTGGACCACCAGAGAAGTCCCTTCAGCTTTCAATTCTTATGTCTCTGAAAACATGCCACTAGGGCCAATGATAAACTTGTCTCAGGAATGAAAATGACTAAAAGCTTAGTGCCTTACTATTTCCTGGAGTATGTGCATAATTTGAGGGATAATATTAGAACCTATCTCATACGATTAAATGAAATAATGTCTATATAAACTACTTAGCAAAATGTGCAGACATGGTAAATACTCAATAGGTGATAGGAGCTGTTATTGCTACTCCACTAATAACAAATGATTACATATTTATCACTATGGTTGGACTGATTGAAGTTCTTGGTAGCCAACAGTGTTTGATCTGCAAAAATAGCAATCTCGCATGGCTCAACCGCCTACTAAAGCTATACTATGTTAATTAGACTAGATTAAACTCTATTAAAATGTCACTTGGGGGATCAAAAAATGGTCAGATGTTGGCAATTTCATATGGTTCACCCTAATAAAAACAGTCTATTGTTGGCAAGACAGTTAATCCAAAGGGCTGAGTAATTAACGATTGCTATACTGCATAATCACTTCGCATGGACAACTGCTTGGTTTTTGATTTAGCAAGTTCTTCCTAATTTACATGCTATACAATTATCTATAGAGTATCACTGCATACATTCCACTGCCTTCCACAAACATTATGAAGCTTTCCCAAGCTTCAGGTGTCAGGTTTGGGGAGGTGACTGAAAAGACTAGATGACTATCCTAGTGTCGATTTTCTCCAGTGCTCAGAGTTCTGGAGACTGAGGTTGTACTTCAGATTGTGTTCTTTTAGACAGTACATATTACTGTAAGTAATTACTTCTCATGGTCATTTTCCTATGTTTATAATTCCCAAGTTTTTCTTTTTCTTTTTTTTTTTTTTAATCACTCTTATAGCAGAGCCAGTGCAGTTATCAGAAATGATATATGAGATGGTGTCAGATGGGGGTGTTTCCGGCTTTATTCCCAGTTCTGTAAGATACAGCCCAGAACAAGCTGAAAGGAAGCCTACACACTTGATTTTGATTTGCTGACATACACTGTGAACCCCTTGTGTCCAGACTCCCTAAGTTATCCCCGTGAGAAGACAGGATTTAAAAATGCATAAGTATTATACTCTCCGGAAACAATGTGGTTTAAGTTACAGTATGTCAGCCAGCTTGACCTTTGTGTTTTTGCATTTGCAGAGAACTGGAGGGATTTGCAAACTCTTCCCTTTGTCTTTCCAAGTCTTCTCAATTGACTTAGATCCTTCTTGCAGTGTGCTCATTCAGCCTCCCCTAGTTCACATAGAATTTGGCCTCAAATGATGTTTATCTAAAAGTGTTCTGATCAAATAGAGGTAAAAAAAGATTCTGGGAATCATTGGGAGTCTTTTAAAATGCCTAGGAAGTCAGTTACCAAGAATCTATAGAAATAAACAGACTCAAGATTTTTCTTGAACTCCCATTAAAACCAGTGAAGCAGTAACTCGGACATGATATGATTAACTCTCAGAAATAGAGGATAGTAGATAAGCAGGCCTATGTGAACTTCAGCATAAACAACTTCAATTGCGATTTCTCCCCTGAAAATGACCAAATATGCAAATATTTTTTAGAAACAATTCTTTCAGAAGAAAATGTATCAAAGTAACTTAAAGCAATCTTGCGAGGCTCCATCTTTGTTTTGCTGACTTATTTATTGATTTATTTATTAGCTATAATTCTTCTTTGTGTGTAAAAACATTTAAGATCTGCTTTTAGCAAATTTCAATTATACACAGTGTTATTAACCATAGTCACCGAGTTGTATATTAGATTTCAAGAACTTATTCACCCTGCATAACTAAAACTATTCCACCTGACCAACATCTCCCCATATGCCCCACCCTCCAGCCCCCAGTAACCACCATTTCACTCTCTGCTTCTGTGAATTTGACTTTTAGAATCCATACATAAGTGAGATCGTGTAGTACATATTGGTTATTCTGCACCCAGCTTATTTCACTTAACATAATGTCTTCCAGGTCCATCCACCTGATTGCAAATTGCAGGATTTCCTTCTTTTTTAAAGGCTGAATAATATTCTATTGTATGAATGCTTTATTTAATTCTTTCTCTCTCCCTGGAATAGAGGGGAAAGAGCTTTTCAAACTTCAAGTTAAAACTTCCTCTTTCCCTCTGCATGTCTTGTCTTCCACCCATTTTTCTCTGCTTACCCTTTCCCTGACTAAAGCACTGATCATGTGTCAGTCTGAGTCCCTGAAACCTCAGTGTACAGACTACAAAATATGTCTGTCTGCTCTCTCATGCTGTGTAACTGACTTTGGAACAATCTCTTTATTCCGGGTAGTACGGGTTCCTGAACTTCTCCTAGCCTGGCACTTCGTCCAATTTATCCTTCCAGACAGGAGTATTCCTTCCCACTTCTGTGAAGGGCACTTTTTGATGGCTGAGTCACAAGATTCTTAAGGTACTGCTTTTCTTTAAAACAAAGTTTTATTTGCAACATTTTTGTTTTCATAATTGTTTTGCTGTTTTGTTTCCTTCTCTAACACATAATAAATATTATATTAATTTTAAGCAAATGGTAACCTGTTTTTGCCTCTTTCCAAATTGCGTCCTTCAGAGCATGAGATTGTTAGATAGCATCACCAACTCAATGGACATGAATCTGAGCAAACTCGGGGAGATGGTGAAGGACAGGGAAGCCTGGCCTGCTACAGTTCATGGAGTTGTAAAGAGTCGGTTATGTCTAAGAGACATAACTTAGTGACCAAACAACAACAAATTCTGCGAATCATGTTCATTTCTTTTTTCATTCACTGAATTTTTATTTGATCTAATTTTATTAAAAAGTATCCATCACATAATATGCTGTGAGATATTTCAGTGCTGTTACTCAGTAGTGTTGTTGAGAGGTATTCAAAGATGATTAAGAAATCATTCCTACCTTCAAGAAACTTGCAACCTAGTAAAGTAAAATAAGAAATATACACAGTAACCTATAATACAAGGTATATTATAGTAAATATCATCCAAGTTAAATGGATTAAGGACTTCCCTTGTGCCTCAGCTGGTAAGGAGTCTGCCTGCAATGAAGGAGACCTGGGTTCGATCCCTGGGTTGGAAAGATCACCTGGAAAAGGAAATGGCAACCCACTCCAGAATTCTTACCTGGAAAATCCCATGGACAGAGGAGCCTGGCAGGCTACAGTTCATGGGGCCACAAAAAGTTGGACATGACTGAATGACTTCACTTCTAAATGGATTAAGTATTCAGAAAAGCATTCTCCTGAATTTCAAGTCTCCCTCAGCCTAAACTTTTATTTCTTGAGTCAGACATTTAAAAAATCATGTCCCACTAGGCATCTTTTTTCATAATATCAGATCTTTTCAAAGTAACTTAGCCATGAAAGACTTCCTCTATTTTCCCTCTCCAAGAACAAAAGCTTTCCAGTCAACGTGTCCTGATAATCTCATACAGTGTTGGTGAACTGTGGTAAATGTGTGAGAGCCACTCCCAAAGGAGGAAGCCAAGAAATCAATGCCAATATTTGATCAGTAACAAAGGGATGGATTAGTGATTGAAATAAAGAATGCCCCCAAAACACAGATATTATCACCAGTGATAATTCTCTCATGCCTAAGGAAAAAAAAATTTAATGTCATCAGCTTAGGTTTCTACAGATAGGTATTTAAGTACTAAATCATCCTTTGACATTTCCTGGGATCAGCATGGAGGAAAATTATTAATAATGTTAAGTGATTTTTGTGGATTTTGTGAAACAATTATCAAAATTATATACAGCAACAATTTCCTATAATTTTCCAGCATATAGCATGGTGCCTGGCTTGTTCTAAGTGAATGGATGAAAGAACATGTGTTATTTCTCGTACCTAGCAAGGTGCCTGCCATACAGAGGGCACTTAACACATATTTGTTAAAAGAATGATTGACTCATGCTCTTTTTCTAGGCACTAAAAACTAAGTTTTGACAGTGATTTACAGTCCTCAGGACTGATGAATGTTCTGTATTGATTCCAAAATCTCAGTATTTCAGGTAAGGGTCAAAGTCTCACTTCCAAGCATCCAGGGTCAATGTTATTACTTCCCTTTGACTTGATCAACTCTTACTCATGCTCTGAGACCTGGTTTGAATGTCAGTTTCTCTGGGAGGCTTTCCCTAACTCCTAGACTAGCATTTATCAAAGTCTGCCTCATGACCCATCTGTATCAGATCCACCTGGCTTTTTAATCAAAGTACAGATTCCTATCAGTATCAAACAGATACTAATGCAATCATGTTCATATCAGCATTATGCAAAATAGCCAAAAGGTAGAAGCAATGCAAGTGTCTATCAACAGATGAATAGATAAACAAAATATTATCTGTGTATACACACACATAATAAAATATTATACATCCTTGAAAAAGAAGGAAATTCTGATACATGCTATCACAAGGAAGAAACATAAGGACATTTTATTGCTGGAAGGAGAGCAGAATGGAGAGTTATTAGATGGAGTTTCAGATTAGGAAGATGAAAAAAGTTTTGAAGATGGTACAAATGGTTGCACAGTAATGCGAATGTATTAACGCTGTTAAACTGTAGCCTTAAATATGTTAAATACTAATAAAATGTCAAATATTTTGCTATCTATACTTCACCACAATTTAAAAGAAAGGGTATATTCCTGGCTTCCTCTCTGGCTTATTAAATCAGAAAATTGAATGGAAGGAACAGGAATGTAGCAGGAACCTGCAAGTCTTCCAGGTGACGCTGATATAAAAATGTCAGAACACAGATAAAAACCACATTAAATAGCCCCTGCTTTATACCTCCCACAGCAATCTACACTCTCACTTTGTCATCATGCTTGTAATTTGACTGTATGCTCCACGAGGGCAGGGACTATGGATGTCTTGTTTAGCACTGCATCTCCAGTATTTAGTACAATACCTGGCTCAGAGTGGCACTCATATGTTGATTGAATTGCTTTATCTGAACAGGAGCTTCATATATTTTATTTGAAAATAAATATAATAATTGTCTTAAGGGATTGATAAGAAATTTGAGATACTACACATAAAGGATTTCCCACTGTGCCTGACTCATAGTAAGAGCTCAATTACTGTTATTATTATTACTAGAAGGGGGAGGAGTATAACTATGCAAGGTTTAGACCAGGAGTCACAGGCTTAGATACCTACATCCTCCAAGCAGGTATTAAAATTGCTTTCAGCCTGCTGGGTTTATAATATTCAGTAGGAAGTGGTGGGTACTGTGGTCATCTAAAGGAGGTTACCACTACCTAGCTTTTGTCTGTTGGTGCTATAAGAGTACTCAAGTCCAGACCCAGCAGATCTTTTTTTTTTTTAAAAAGCAAGCAACATGAATTTCCACCTAAATTTCACAATTTATAAAAGACACCTGGTTATTTAAAGTTTTTGAAAGTTCTGTGTAAACCAAATAAAACACATTTGTTCATGGGCCGTGAGTTTGTATCCCTGGATTCATCCCGAGGCCCAGAACACTGTAGGTCTGCAGAACAGACCCTC
The DNA here is from genome assembly GCF_963930625.1 of Muntiacus reevesi. Classification (NCBI taxonomy): domain Eukaryota; kingdom Metazoa; phylum Chordata; class Mammalia; order Artiodactyla; family Cervidae; genus Muntiacus; species Muntiacus reevesi. Next base: position 158,330,037 of record NC_089250.1, on the reverse strand, counting down.
CTTGTATGAAAACGGAACTGGAAGCATCCATCTTCTTCGGGCTCACTGTACTTCTGGGTATTGGAGACTATCTAATTCAAAGCAATCAAAACAGTAGGGGAAAGGGTGTGGGCATTGTCTTTATACTGACCTGTTAAGAAGGTCAGGGCTATGGCAGGCCAAGATGCATGTTCATGGATGCTTACAGCAGTGTGGACCATCACTACCAGCCTGAATGGTAAGATGATAGTGAGGGATCATGCCAGATGCTTTTATTTAACTGTTTTCCAATAGGATTCTTGGTGAACTATTTACTGCCTTTACAGTTAGGTTATTTATCTACACCCAGAAGGACAGAATTATTTCTAACAGCTAGGGGGCTCTAGCAGTCCACCTTTTGGACTCAAATGGATTTGCTCTAACAGTCTCAGGTCTAAAAATGGCTGATTCTTAATCATCATCTCTAAATATCAATAGATTAATCTAATCTAAATTTTATTTAATCCATATACAAAACTGCCGGTAGGATACGTCAAAATTCTTTCCTTTTTTTTTTTTTTTTTACTTTTTTCTCCTTTTCATTAATTTTTTTTGTCTATGTGTAATTGAGCTTCTTGATTTTATGCTGAAAGTATTCTTCTAAAAATCTAAATTAGAAAGCAAATTTCTATTGATGTGGTAAATTATTAAAATATCTGATAATCCTATTTAAGCATTTAGGTTGGTATATTTTAATTCAATTCTTGCCTAGCACATCTGGGGGAAATCTATGGAATGATACTGATAAAAATCAAGAAAAAGAAACTCTCACTCCACAAAATTTAACCATTTTATGGAGTAAATGGTCTAAAATTTGACCATTTTAGAACCAAAACAACACTTCAGCTTTTAGGGATGCTCAACAAAAGATTTAAGTGGCACATCTGAAGTTTTATCTGCTTGTCATTCCTGCTATTTTTTCTGACATTTCCACTATCGAGACACTTAAATGTTATAATTTAGCCTTAATTCCCAGTTTCTCTTTCTTGTGCCCTCCATTTTGCTCTAGGACATGTTTTAAAAGCACTTAGAGGCACTTAATGGACAGATTTAGCAAAATCTTCATCCTGTTTCCACAGCTCAGTCACATACAAAAGCCTGAATAAACTCTTTCCTCTTTCTGCCTTCATCCCCTAAAAATATTGATTGTGGTCAAGGGGGGAGGCAGAGGGAGATTTCTCTTGTGTGAAAGCCTCACAGAAATAAAAAAATTTTTTTTGAATTGGTTCTTTTCAGATGCAAAATGCCCACTTCCTCTTTCTTATCAGCCACTTTAGTTACTACTGGAAATAACAGTACTTAAACAAGTACCCACATATATTTTCAGTTTCCTGAACATCTCAAACATCACTGGTTTCCCAAATATACTGACTTCAGGAAAATAGAAAATACATTTTATTCCAAACCACTCTTTCTGATTTGCAAACCCAAGAGAGTTTAAGGGAAATGCAATCCACATGTTTCTGGCCATTTCTAGTCACACGCATTTATCTAAAGGGTTCTTTTTCTTTTTTCTTTGTGAAAATAATTTGATGTCTATGAAGCTTTGAAAATAAATCTGGGTACATTTTATTTTTCTAAGAAAGAGGAAGTTTCTTTGGATAAGAGTAAATTAATAGAAACTCTTTAAGATTTGATTTGGCTTCAAATTTAAAAGTCATTTGGTAAGGGTGGGTTCTACACTCACTTCTAATCTATCACACCATCTAGTCCCTTCACTGTTTATTATTTCCATTACATTGTTTCAAATTCTTTGTGTATAGTAAGTCACTCATTCACCCAACTTATATTTAGAGTGCTGACTTGAGCCAGGCCCTTGCTGTGTGCTGGAGACACAAACAGAATATGGTTGGTGTACATCTGCCCTCATGGACCTTGGAGTCTAGAGGAAAAAGACATGCTGAACAAGGGATTCCAAGTCTGATGAGATATTGCCGAGGGATCGCAGCAGGCAAGGCTTCCCAGAGGAAGGATCTTAGAAGACAAGATCTCCAGCCAAACAGTAGAGGGGTCAAGTCAACAGCCAGGCTAAGGGAGCAACAAGTTGTTAAGCTCTGAGGTGGAACAGAAAGAAGGTCAATACAGCTGGAGCTTAGGAATGGGAGAGGAAAGCATGCAAGGTGAAGCTGGGCAGAGCATGTAAGACCCTGTCACTCCATCTGCCTGTCAGAATTCATGCAAACTCATAGGGACAAAGTAGGATCCTCCCAGCCTGACATTCCTCCCAGACCAGCCCGCTGTGAGCTTCCACCTGAGGCCACCAGCCGGGTTAAGCAAAGGCTCCAGGGGCAAAGACACTTCCTCTGAAATCTTTTGATAAAGATCTTATATATAAAATAATATATTCATATATATGTAATAAATGCATATGCATAATATATGTAGTAGGTATGAATATATATTCAAATGTATTTATATATTTTTATCTATACACATATATATGAGTGCCAGTCTATCTTTTCTATTTTACTCCCTTCTAAGTGGAGTCCTCTCCCTCACCACCACGGCTGCCTTTGCTCAGCTCACTTTTTCGCCACGCACCCGGGCTGTGTGATTTAGTCTCATTGTCTCCAACCTCTTCCCTTTCCAATCTCCAGTGCTGTCCTTAATACTGTCACTTCCCTGGTGAGAAATTCCTGAGACGTCCTAGATGAATCTCTGATACGTCTGCTTTCCCCAGAGGGCAGAATCCAGAGAAGTTTCTGGCCCCCATCCACTTCATCAGCCAGGCCTCCTGCCATCTGCCCTCCCCGACACCCTCCCCTTCACCTCTGGGCCCTCTGCACTGTAGCCAGGCAGTCACACAGGTCTTCTCTTCATCTCTCAGTCTATGCTATTGTTTCCACGGGGTGTTCATAGGAGTTAGGCCTTCAGATAGTTAAACATGTTGGGAAATGATGATAGTTTGTCATGCACTAAATGATGTCCCTGCTTCCCCAAAGTTGGGCTTCCCAGGAGGCACTAGCGGTAAAGAACCCACCTGCCAGTGCAGGAGACATAAGAGACACAGGTTCAATCCCTGTGTGCGGAAGATCCCCTGGAAGAGGAAATGCAACCCACTCCAGTAATCTTGCCTGGAGAATCTCATGGACAGAGGAGCCTAGAAGTTTATGGTCCATAGGGTCACAAAGAGTAGGACATAAGTGAAGGGACTTAGCATGCACACACACAAGGGGAGGCAAATATGCAGTGAGTGTGTGAGTAAACAAGTTCTCCCTATGTTGTGAATAACTAATAGTCATTTAATATTCCTAAAAGTTCTCCTCCACAAAGTGCATCTCTGATGGCTAGAGGCTGAGGCCCTGTGGAAAACTGAAAAACTGCCAGGGGTGAGAGGGTAAGCACTTGGGGGTGGTAAGATAGTCCATTCCTTTATTTCTTCACTATCACTTGATCAAGGTCCAGTTTTGTAATTTGTGGGGCACAAGGCAAAATGAAAATGCAGGATTCCTTGTTCATAAATTACTAAGAATTTCAAAATAGCAACAGCAGAGCATTAAGCCAAGCTCAGGACCCTTGTAAACATGGATCCCATCTCATGCTCATGAAACCACTTCTTGTTTGATGGGTCTAACCTCATCCTTTGTATTCTTACACTGCTTGTCTAGCCATTTCTTGTATTACATGTAGAATATTTCAGTGTTGGAAGTCCCGCAAACTACGCCCAGGTTCAATGATTTTCTAAAAAGATGCATAACATTCAGCATCTAGCTGTACTCATGTGCTTGGTTGCCAAGTCATGTACAACTCCTTGCAACCTTATGAACGGTAGCCCACGAGGCTCCTCTGTGCATGGGATTTTCCAGGCAAGAATACTGGAGGGGGTTGCCATTTCCTTCTCTGATTTTCCTGACCTAGGGATCAATCCCACATCTCCTGTGTCTCCTGCATTGGCAGGCGGATTCTTTACCAGTGAGCCTCTTGGGAAGTCCTGTTGTGCTCACGGCCATGGTTTATTACAGTGAAAGGAGACAATGCAAGATCAGGAAGGGAAAAGGTATACGGGACAAAGCCTGAGGAAACCGGACACAAATTTCAGGGTTTTCTCCCAGACGAGTCACAGAGGATCCATTTAACTCTCCCAATACTGAGTAACAGGGAAGTTCACTAGAGACTTGGTGGCTAAGGTTTCTATTGGGGCTGGTCATATAGCCACCCTCTTTCCAGCATGAACCAAAATTCTAGACTCCCAGAAGAAAAGGGAGTATTTAGGATAAAGCATATTGTTTCCACAAACCATTTAGGCACAGTGAGTCATTCTTGCCAGGAAATGCTGGGAACCCTCCTGAAATCTAAGTTCCCTGATGCCAGTCAAGGGCCAACCTTTAAAACAGAGCATTCTCAGGATAGCACTTTAAGATCTGCTGTGTTGCCTTTTTTTTTTTCCTGAACAGTTCCAAAGACATGTTTTCCACAATTCATTAGGTTTTGCTAATAAATGTTTATGCTAACAGGGAATAGTGAATTCAGACATTACTCATCTTCTCAGAACACTCTTTCCAACTCATGCTGGGTTGATATACTTATCAATGAATTCAGATTTCTTCTGTTTAGCAATTAAGATGACGCCTCTAAGAAGCCTGTAAACGATGACAGAGTGAGTCTCAGCTATCTGGCAAAGAAACCTTTCTATCTCGGTTGCTACAACTCACTTGACCATGAGGTAAAAGTGGGAGCTCATCATACCTTTTTTAGAAGTATTACCCTCAAGCATTTGGGTGCTGTTACAAACCAACTCCAAGCTGACCACAGGTTTCCAGAAATGAGTCTCTTTTTGGTGAGCTTGATGCTCATCTGCTCCGGGACATGCTTGTCTGCTCCAGAAAACGGTGTAATCAGCAGCCCTTTCTCCTTTCAACCAAGTGACCACAAACTCAGTTACATGAAAATAAAATTGGCTGAAAACACTTTCAAGCTAACTCTCCCAAAGATGTCGGTGTTTGACGGTGGGCAGTAAGTATAGCAAAGCCTTAAAGACGGATCCCCAGCCAGCAGAGCAGGGAATCATTTCTGTAGGACAGGAAGCTGTCCTGAACCCTCAGGTGCACCTTCTACGCACTCTAAATGGGAAACGTTCAACAGCAGCCTCAGTCAGTTCACTGAACTGACTTGATGTTCTTCACCATTTCTTAGTCCTCACAGTGATTACAGTGAGAATGACTCAGGTTAAGCCAACTGTCTCCTAATATTTTGCAGAGACATATAGGTGAAGGGGTCTAGGGTAATAATTCAAATTATCCATATTTCTATTTGTCCATATTGTGTTTGGTCTTGATCATTCTTCAGCATTTCACAAAGGGAGTGATTAGGCAATTCACCAACCAATGTTAGAGACATGTTTGTATTCCAAACTTATCAATTCAGTGCACGAGGGAGTGTAGAATATAAACACATGGGTTTTACCCTTAGAACATCATGAATCTTGGATAAACACTGTGGCATAAGGGGAAGGACACAGGACTTAGAACTTGGCTCCTTGACTAAGAAGCTGGGTGGCCTTGGGTTAGTCACTCTTTGGTAAGTCATTAAACAATTCTGAGCTTTAGTTACCTCATCTGCTCAATCAAATAAATAACTTCTCTCCATCACAGAGTAGGTATCAGGATCAAATAGTATGATTGAATTAATGTCGAAGTGGTTGGTAAACTATAAATTGTGTATGCTTGTGTATATGTGTGTGTGTGCATGTGTGCATATGCACTTAAAGAACAAGAGAAAGTGGTTGCATTTAAGAAAACCAGCACGTTTAATAAATGATGGCAATAACCCAGCCCCATTATGGGGAGCAGTTACTGCCATCCTTTGCATCAATGATGGTGCAATTAACTTAATTAACACATACCTCTGCGGTGAGTCTGCTGAAATAACACTTTGCCTTTTCACATGGCCCAGCCTTGCCAGCAAGGCGTCTCCGACTCATGCATCTTCCAAGTTGAGAAGCCAGAATGTTAAATGGTTTTGAGTTGGTATGCAGAAAACAGAATTCCAGAATATCCAGCTTGAATTACCTAGAGAAATATTAGAAAACTCATCGAAAACTTGTAGAATAAGGCAGATACCTTATTGGGAAAGAAGGAAGGCAAAAGGAGAAGAGGGCAGTAGAGAATGAGACTGTCAGAGAGCATCACTGACTCAACGGACATGAATTTGAGCAAACACTGGGAGCTGGTGAAGGACAGGGAAGCTCGGCTGCTGCGGTCCATGGTGTTGCAGAGTCAGACACAGCTGAGCAGCTGAACAGCAGTAAGAACAAAGGCAGACACCAACGTATCCTAAAGTGGAGGCATGGATGGTTGTGACCCCCTAGGAAGTCATTCCCACCAATGCCAGAATACCTTCCCACAGAGATAGCATCCTGTCCTTGCATGTCAAAGTCGCTCAGTCATGTCCAACTCTTTGTGACCCCAAAGGCTCTACAGTCCATGGAATTCTCTAGACCAGAATACTGGAGTGGGTAGCCTTTCCCTTCTCCAGGGGATCTTCCCAACCCAGGGATCAAACCAGAGTCTCCAGTATTGCAGGCGGTTTCTTCACCAACTGAGCTATCAGGGAAGCCCTGCATGAGGTACAAACAAAAGAGCTTTCCGCCCATCATGATGGCAACAAGGGCTTTGATAAATGAGAGTGAGTCTGTGCCTGGATAAGGAACAAATCTGAGGGTTGGCCACTTTACTACAGCATGGAGCCTTGACTGAATGCTCTAGAGGAATGGTTTAGGGAGACCTGGGATAAAGGGCATAACACTTCTATTTGGGGGTCTTCAGTTTCATTCTAGTCCTTCAGAGTAGTTGAAAAGCTCTCAAGAATGTTCCTTCTACTTCATGACCTTCTCTTTTCTCCTTTTCTCAATTCCATGGATCCACTCATTTTCTATCTTTCTACCTATCTCCTGTGACTCTGAGGAGCTTTATTTTTTATTTTCTTTCATGTTGACAATTCACCCTACACTCCTTTACCATATTGATTATTGTAGGCACACAGTTCATCAGTGAGATTACATTTTCCTTCAGCTCCGACGTTCTTCTGTTATTTCCCACAGCAATTGAGCAGGGGGCTGGTCCATGATAGAATCTCAGGAAACAATTGCTGGATTTCTTTTTCTTTCTTTTATTCCATTAGAAAGTGGATGTACTAGTTCCACCAGATTGGCTGTCTGTATTGGAGACTCAGGGGCTTCCCTGGTGGCTCAGTGGTAAAGAATCCACCTACAATGCAGGAGCTGGAGGAGACACGGGTTTGATCCCTCAGCCAGGAAGATCACCAAGAGGAGGGCAGGGCAACCCACTCCAGTATTCTTGCCTGGAGAATCCCATGGACAGCGGAGACGGGGGGGGCTATAGTCCATAGGGTCACAAAGAGTCGGACATGACTGAAACAACAGCACAGCACAGCATTGGAGACCCAATATAACAGTGGCTTAATAACAAGCTTATTAAGAGATTTATTTGTCTCTCACATAATGCTGTGGAAATGGAAGGTCCAGGGTAGGCAGGCAGTTTTGCTTCAGGAGGTCATCCTGGGGACTCAAGTCCCTTCTGTTTGCTCTTCTGTTTCTCTAGTTGCTCTTTTCACATGCCTGGTCAAATGTAACAGGCTGAGCAGCAGGATGGAGAACAGCAGAAAAATGTAGAGTAAGGATGGCCCTCAGAGATTCTTCACATCCTCTCTGTTACCTCTGATTCATCAGATCCAGGCCACAGGCCCACAACTGGCTGTAATGAAGGTCCAGAAGTATAGTCTTTATTCTTCGGGGGCCAGGTGTCCAAATAAAAATCAGAGCATTAATTAATTTCGAGCAGTGATTTTTCAAGGTTTTTAACCATGATTCATGATAAGGAACACATTCAACATGACAATACAGGCATCACACACATTCAGAAATTAAAAGTTTTTTGAAACTATTTTTACCCCTTCTCTGGGTAATGCATTTTTATATTTCATAAATGTTGTTTGTGACCAATGAATGGAGCATGGCCTGCAATTTGAAAGGTACTACTCTGAAAGGATGAGAGAAGAATCCTAGTGGATAGTTAGGAGTCTCTACTGGGAAGGAAGTATTTGGGTCTGACCTTAGGCAAGATCAAGTACCTGCATCCTTTGTAGTGTACATCACAGTACTATCCACAGTACTGGATACATACAAGAAAATAAATAAGTCAACCAAAATAATCAGACCACAAATCAATTGGGCAATCAATGAAATCTTAGAGAATAAAGGTGAATCTCTACTGATGCTTGAGACAGAGTATTGAAGGCTAGAGGGGCCTTTCCACCAAGAGATTCTCTAGGGATGGGAAAAGAAGAAATTCTTCTTGTCTCTTATTATGCGTTATGTGCAGATAGAATACTCACACAAATATCCATCCTATTGATCCTTCTGTATTTTAAGCTTAACAGATAATTCAGGTCAAAACCAAATTGATCTTGTGTTAATTCTTTGTCATGGCCTCAAATTTATGAACTGTGTCAAGGGCAGTCTCACATCTTCACTGTGCTAGTGTATCTCCTAGACTATCCTAATTCACTTTTGTGCTAGAATAATCTATATAACAGATTTGTCATTCCTTAGATACGTTTCAAGTCTGGGGAAAACCTCATACCGTGTGATGTTTTCTTCCTTGACAGTTTCAACTGACTTTTGTCAGATTTTTGACAGGGGAAAATAAAACCAACAACGCGAAGAACATTACACTGCATTTGTTTTCTGAGCAACAGTTTTGGATGAGTTTGAAATGACTTTTAAATGATGTCACAATCGATGCTTTAAAACAGGCCCAAATCCTTTGTGCTGCAAGCACCGTTGGCTTAATTAGTTCTGGTGGGGGCTGCATCGTTAACTGCCGGCTAATTGTGTTAGCGGGCTCCCACTGCAGCGCTGCCAGAGGTTTTGGTTTTGGTAAACAGTGCATTTCCATGGCATTCATTGAAGGACGCCTGGGCAAGTGGCAGGACAAGGGTGTGCTTTGCTACAGAGCTTTTCATTGTTGCAGGCAGGGCCTCCGAACCACTCACTCCCAAGTTTTTGGTCGTCTTTCCTGCTTCTCTATTTCATCACTTCTGGGAGAGGCCCCATCCTACCACTTTAGACCTAATGAGTAGCAAAATAAGTCAGAAGTTTTCACTGCCTTTAAGGCTGCTAAAAGGCTTCTGAAGAAATGAGTCAGTGTTTTCAGGCTTGTTTTCATTCCACGTCCCAAAGCTCATCCGGATCGGCATCTGTGTTTGCTGCCTCCAGAGAGTGAGAGGCTAATTACTGGACAAAGCTGGGGATTAAGCTTCCCTCTTGCCCTCATGATGGAACAGTCCCTCCGGAACAGGGTTTAGGGCTTATTAGGAGAGTGGTGTAGAGAAAAGGTGTTTCCTCAGTGCAGCCCTTCCCCATCCTTTCTGGATAAAGAGGAATGAAATGTACAGGGCTTTTCATCTACCACCTTTGGCAATCGCTAAGAAAACCTTGCAAGTCCCCTGTAGATGGGGTATCTCTTGCTACCTAGCCAAGCTAAGACATGACAGGCACTTTATTTCATCAAAGCTGCACACCTTGAATGCATTTTGTGGCATAAGGCCAAAGTACAAATGACTTCCAACTCTACAAAATGCAATATTCTTTCACAAATGCATTAAAACCCTTGCATTGGCTTATTACTACTAAGAAATGAGAAGTGCTTGAAAACTAAGGAGGAAGTAAGGTTTCCTACCAGAGGCTCCTAAGGGTCAGGCACCTTGACAGCCAATAAGAAGCTTCCATTTGCAAATAATGTTCAAAAGACACATTTTAATACAGTCAGGCTGGAAAAGGGCTCTGAAATCTGAGAACAACGACTCTTCCTGTACCCCAAAGGGCAAATGTTGATGTACAGCCCTAAAGGGTGAAATTGGTGCTGCCATATAGACCCTTATGCCAGCCTCCTAGATTTGGATGATTTCTGGTTTCTCATTTTCCTGAAAGACTGCACGAGGTCTTGCATGTTTATAAAAGAATCGCTAACCCTTGGCTTCTAAAAATTTGCTTTCGAGGATGAAGCCTCCAGGTTAACTGTAATCTGGCCCTTCTAAATTCTTCTCTCCCAGAGAGAGACACATTTCCAGATGATTAGAGAACTTCAGGTGGGACTGTTACTCTGCCTCTGGCTTTATGCCTTAGAATATGACCTAAGGCAAACTATCATTTCCCAGAAATGAAATATGTCATATGTTACTATTAAAGTGAACCAGAAAAACAGCATTCTATTACAATAATGGTTTTTTTTAAAAATGTAAATTTCAAATCCCCAAAGGAATAATACATATTTGATACTATTATTGAAACAGCAATACCAGCAATTGCATGAGGTACTTATATTTAGTATTTTTCCTATAGCAAAGAGATTTTATGTAAATCTTTTGGTTGAATTATTGTGTCAGAGGAAAATGAGAAACAGCATCACTTATTATGCATGCCATCAGTGTACATTTCTTGGAGGTGACTGTGTGTCTGTTATCAGTCTAAATGGTGGGGATGCAAAAATAAAATGAATAGGAAATGTTACTGCCTTCAAGGAACTCACATTCCAGTTGAAGATGTAGATATAGCAACCAACTACAACGCAATGTCACTATAGTTGTGATAAAGACTCCAACTGGTCCATGAGAGTACACGTTATAGACAACGATTCTTCATAACCAAAGTCCTCACTATACTTAGCGACCTATTAAAGCTTAGCTGGATCTTCAAATATCAGGAAGAAAAGTGCATATGATGGAGACAGAATAGCATGGGCAAGCTTGTAGCAGGAAAAAAAAAAACATGGCACATTTAGGTAATAATGAGTGGTTTCGAGTAGTTACAGAGGTAAGCCTGTCAAACTGTCTAATGTCAAATACTTTGATAGACTAGTTTGGGTTGAAAAAAAAAACCTTGAGTGATTTGTGAGCAGTATAATTTGACAAAATCAATGTATTTTGCATTATACTCTATAGGACCAAGGCAGTGAAAGTAGGAGACAAAATATTGCATGGAATAAAACTGTCATACTCACCATGACTCATCTGTTAACTTATGAAAATACACTTACATCAAGAAATGCAAGAAAATTGCTCACTTCACGTGCTTATGGGTGGATTGAACCTAATTTTGTAGCATTAAAACCAATTTCCCACTGAGAAAACATGTCACAGATGATGGCATGAACCTTTATAATTATTAATAATATTTGATATTTCAATGTCACCTTTCATCCCGAGATCAGTCCTGTACACACGGGAACAGATAAGCTCCAAGGGAACAGAGATAATACTAATACAGTAATTCACACTGCATTTCTATCTTTTATATTCCAATGGCTTTCCAGCTATGTATTTTTCTCGCTTTTAGAAAGTCATGGATATAGTTGTAAAGCAGAGGCTTTTTTGAGCTCCTACTATAAGAAGTTTTAGGGTGGTGTAAGGGCCACATCTTTCTGCACACAGCTATCCTTGGGAGATTACTTCTCTTTTCTTAGTTTCTTTACCTGTTGATCTTCTGAGAACCAGCAGTGGGCTATGTTCTCATGGATTCTCCAACTTCCTTCAAACGATTAACATCATCATCATCATCGTTACAATAATGGTGACTACTACCGTTGCTGCTTGTAAAACATTCACTTTAGGCCTGCTCTGTTCTACTTTCTGAGAACCTTATATACATGCCGCATTAAATAATTTCACACCAACATTATAGAGTAGGACTGTTCAGCAGAACTTTCTGTAATGATGGACATGTTCTATATCTATGCTGTCTGATATGGTGACCACTAGCCACAGAGGGATATTGGGTACCTGAAATATAGCTAGTGCTACATAGTAAAAAATCTACCTGCAATGCGGGAGACCAGGTTCGATCTTTGGGTCAGGAAGATCCCCTGGAGAAGGGAATGGCCACCCACTCTACTATTCTTGCCTGGAGAAGTCCCTGAACAGAAGAGCCTGACTGGCTACAGCCCATGGGATCGAAAAGAGTGAGATACAGTTGAATGACTCACACAGTGCTACTGAGGAACTGCGTCTTTCTTTTATTTAATTTTCATTGACATACTCACATGGCTAGTGAACTTGATATATACATCACATAAAATAATTTTACACCATTGTAAAGTTCTGTTCAACAGACCTTTCTCTGATGATGGAAATGTGGCTAGTGACTATTGAGTTGGACAACACAGTTATATAATTTGTAGTTTATTTCTTTAAAAACCCTGTTTTCATCATCAGTAAGAACTAAAGACTAGGGTGAGTGAAAAGTTCAGAAATATCTCAAAGTTTACAAATATTTTAAAAGAAGTCCCATATTTTACATTTGGAGAACTTTTATTTATATCTTCTCCCTGCCAAAATTTTATTTAAAAGATGCCTGTGGAATGGTAGGAAAGCACAGGATAATTTCTTAAGAACCCTTATAAAAGACGTGGGTGATGTCCTTAAATGAAATCTCATTGTCCTCCAGCCATTTCACATGCTCTGCAATGACAGGCACTAGTCCAGCCACTGAAAATTGAAATTCCAATTACTGATACTTCCAAAGGAAGACATTCACCACCACTAAAATGGAGTGATGAAAGAGAGTTTTATGTTTTGGGTGTCCATGGAGAAACAATCTTCAGATAAACTCTTAATTCACATGTCTGTAATTCTCTCACTGAAACCACCTCCCCAGGATTTCTCTAGTCTGTGTGTGAAAATATGGGAATAAACTGTTTTGACGTGGAGAAATTGATTGGAAGACTTAATTGTATTTCCGCTTAGTCCACTCTGTAACTTAGACTGTTACCACTGCCAGAGACAGAGATTGCAAGTAGCCTTTGGTTTGAACCATCTGTCGCGAAAATGTGACATATGTTTGCTTTGTTTACTCAACAACCAAGCGTAAACTGATACACTGAACAAGAAACCGTGTGTGGTGTGACTGCGTGTGTGTGTGTGTGTGTGCGCGCGCGTTTGTACGCGCGGCGCGTGTGAGGAGGGGGGTGCTTGCTGAGGGCTTCATACCCGCCCCCGAGGAACACGTGCACAGGAGCGCAGATCCGTCGGATGTCCCCTGGGTTTGGAGCGCGTGTTGATGCCTCCGCGCACTCCAAACAAAGCGCAGCGCGCAACCCAGTGGCCGCCGCCGCGGTGAGGCACACGCCTGACTTAAGTGTAGTTGAATGGAGAGCTACGCAGCCCTCCGCGTCCTTCCTCCTTTTTGCCCCGCCCTTACATCCCGGCCTCAAACTTCAACCCAAACCCCTGCCCTTTTCAATTATCCACCTTTCCGTCAATCAAATTGACCATTTCTCTCTCTCTCTCTCCTAGACAGCCCATTGTCTAGTACGATGGGTTTGCATATTTGACAGCTGGCCTCACCTAGACTTGATGAAAACTCGGCTTCGCCAAGAGGTGAACTTAGACACCAGCAAAGATCCCATATACAAGTCCTGAGCCGCTGGATGAGCTTGCCACCGCGAGCTGTTGCCCAGACCCCTCTCTGGACTCAGTGTAGACGTTAATGCCCCGTGCGACCCCCGGCGTGTGAAGAGGGGAGCGTGTCTTCAGGGCGGGGTGGGGTGGGGGTGTAGGGTCAGCAACCTGACTGAGAACGAGTGGTGCCAGGGGTTGGGATCAAGGGCTGCGCGTGTGTTGAACCTTTAAATTTATTATTATTTTAAATTTTACTCTTGAAACAGCCAAGATGGAGGTCAGCTTATAAATTTCCCAAAGCCAGGTCTGACGCGGTTTAAATGCAGTGGGCGAGGGGGTGCGCTTTTGTCTCCTTGTTCAGGCTGGAGAAGAGAGGCAGAGACTGCGTGTGCATGTGCGAGTGTGAGTGTGAGCATGTTGGCGTGGATGACTGGCTGGGCACATCCCGCGATCGCAGCTCCGAGGGCCAGGGTCTGAGTGGGTATTCTAACGCGCCCCGAGGGCCAAGGTCTGAGTGTGTGTTCTAACGCGCCAAATCTTGAGTCACAGTCGCGGGTGGCGTGGGGAGAAACTTTGCGGTGAGAAGAAGGGTCTGGTTTGATTGCGCTAAGAGGGAAGGAAGAAAGAGGCCTTGTGCATTGTGCGTGTGTGTGTGTGTGAGAGAGAGAGAGAGAGAGAGAGAGACTAGCGGCGCTCGCGGCCGGCTGCATAGCGCTGTGTGTCCTGGGCGCGCTTGCGGGATCCAGTCCCGGGTCCCACGGCCCGTGAGTGCATATACCGCGTCCCTGCGGGCGAGTATCGGAGGGGCTGGCGATGTGCTGCGGGTTGCGGGAGCAGGAACAGGCGGAGGGTCCTCCGACAAAGAAATCTGGCCTCGGAACCCACTGTCCGCCGAGCAGCTGCCAGTAACCACTAACATCCCTAAAGGACCTCCCGAGCCGGGGCTCTGCTCGGAAAACACCCTGGCCCAACTTGGTCCTCTGCGCTCTCTTAAGATTACCGCATCCTTCTTCCTAGTGCAGAGAAGTGAGATTGGAAAAGGAAGGAGGGGGCGAGTACAATCCCCCCACCCCCCAGTAAATAAATAAATAAACTGGCATCTCGCCGCAGCTGGTTAAGTCCAGGTTGGTAGCATTTGGATAGAGTTCTCCCATTCTGTCGGCTTGGGAACCCGTCGCCTCACCCTCATTCTCCTCTACCCGTCTTGTGGGCGCCCCTGAACTTTGGGGCGCAGCGTCTCGCGCGGCGCGGGGCTGCACCTGCCCTGGCGCTCCAGAGCTGCGGGCCCTGTGCGCTCGGCCAGGGTGGCGGCGATGATGCGCGCGACTCCGGGGCGCTGGGCTAGCGTCTACGCGGCGCGGACGCCAGGAAGGCAGCCGAGGACAGTGCGGCGGGTAGGGGCTCGCGAGCCGGGTTTCAGCCCCAACCGGGACATCGGTTCCCCCTCTCGCGACTGCCTCTGAATGGAGGCGAGCCCGAGGAGGAGGGGATACGGCAATGGGGGGCAGCGATTGGTGGTTTGTGTGGAGAGGGCCGGCTGAGCCAGCGAGCTGGCGCGAGGAGGGGGCGGTGAACTTCCCGGGAGAAGGGGCTCTTTCCGCGCCAGGGCTGGCGAGAAAGCTGCCGCCGCCGAGTGCTTCGACTCCAAGCAGCGGCCGGCTCGCTCTCGGAAAGTAACGTTATTTATTTATTTATTTGCTTGCGTTCAACCTCTTGGATTGGACCCAGTAGACACCCCCTTGGACTTTGGGAGCCCGCGTCCGACCTCTCTAGCCTTTACCCTGCGCGTGCGGGCGGCTCCCGGGAATACACGCACATGTACCCCCGGGGGCCCCCTCCCTGCGCCCCGACCCGGGTAGGGGTGGGCCCTCACCCAGGCGCTAAAAAGTCCCCCAAGGCAGGAGCCGGGGAGGGCAGAGGGGCGGGGGAGGCTCCAGCGCTCTCCGCTCTCGTTTGAAAGCGCGCTCTCCCTTCCAGGTTGGGTCGGACCTGAACCCCTAAAAGCGGAACCGCCTCCCGCCCTCGCGCCAGCCGCCCGCCCGGAGCTGAGTCGCCGGCGGCGGTGGCGGCGGACGGACCGGGGAGTTTCCTCTCGCCCTGGATGGAACAGAACTTTGGGCGGCCAGAACAGCGCAGCCGTCCGGGGATCGCTGCATGCTGAGCTCCCTTGGCGAGACCGAGCGGCAGGCCGGGATTTTCGGGGGGGCGGGGACCAGCTGCGCGCCGGCACCATGTTCTTGGCGACCCTGTACTTCGTACTGCCGCTTCTGGGTAAGTCGAGGCCGCCGCTGGCTTTCTCATCCGCGGAGTCTTTCCGGGAATACCAGCGGCAGCAACCACCCCCCCACCCCCGGCCCCAAATTGCGTTGCTGGTGCGGTGGGGGTGGGAGCGGGAAGTTTCGTTGCTGAACCCTCAGCAACCCCGGCTAGGGAGTGGGGCGCGGGCGGCGCGGCACTTGCCCGCAATTTTTCTTCCTTGGTTTTTGTTTCCTACGTTTTGTATTGACCTAGCCTGCGGGCAGTGAAAGGGTGTGAGCCCTCCAGCCCCGAGCCCGACGCTCCTTGGGAATCCACGGGAGCTCGCGGAGGCGCGGCGGGCAGGTGGGGTGTGGACGAGCACCCGGCCAGGAGAGCAAAGTTGGAAGGAAAAAACTTTTTCCCCAATAGCATCTCAGGGCTCCCCACCGGGCGGGCTGGGGACCAGGGTTCGTCCTCACCGCGGCCAGTGCCCAGCCCGTTGCTCTCGCCTTCCGAAAGCCCCTGGGCTTCAGTCGGGCCGGGCGGAGCGAATGGCTGCAACTGGGGCCGGCGGCCCTGGAGGTCGAGCGTACGCTGAGGCCGGTGGGTCCCGGGGCGGCAGGGCGGGCGCTCGCGGTGGGCAGCGCTGGCTCCGGGCAAATCGCGAGAAGCCCGCAAGCTTCGGGATGGAGTAGGGGGAGACCGGCGACAGGAGGTGCGAGGCGCGAAGATGGACTCGGGCGCAGCGGGGCGGGCGTGCTGGGTGCACCGGGAGCCCCAGAAGCCGGGTCCTGCGCGCGTCCTCCCTCCCCGCTGGCGCCCCGCGCCCATGCCCCGCCGCACTCACGCGCCCTTCCCTCCGCCCGCAGACATTCTCCTGTCGGCCGAGGTGAGCGGCGGGGACCGCCTGGACTGCGTGAAAGCCAGCGATCAGTGCCTGAAGGAGCAGAGCTGCAGCACCAAATACCGCACGCTCCGGCAGTGCGTGGCGGGCAAGGAGACCAACTTCAGCTTGACCTCGGGCCTCGAGGCCAAGGACGAGTGCCGCAGTGCCATGGAGGCCCTCAAACAGAAGTCCCTTTACAACTGCCGCTGCAAGCGGGGCATGAAGAAGGAGAAGAACTGTTTGCGCATCTACTGGAGCATGTATCAGAGCCTGCAGGGTACGCGCGACCGGCTCCTTTACCCGCCCCCCCCCCGCCCCAGCCCCTGAAGGCAGGGGGCCCCCAGGCCCCGGGGTCTGGCTGACCTCATCTTCCACTCAGTTCTCCTCAGCTGCAGAATGAGGACCTTTCATGGGCCCTCAGGGACGTCGGCAGCTGGTGTTTGCTGCCTCCCTAGCAGCACTGTTGGGGCCTGGTTGTTGGCAAACCCGTGATGGGGTGGAGGGACATCCCAGGGACCCCCGCTGACCTCTCTGAAACTTGGTCATAACATCGGAGTAGGAATCCATTAAAGGCCGCCTCGAGGAACCTGTGACTTCCCTCCGAGGAGGAGAGCTGGCTCCCCAGGATAATCCGAAAGCTTGCACTGCGTCTTGCCTGGAGTTTCTCTCTCCTCCCCTTCTGTTCTGACACAAGATAAAGAACTCAGGATAAAAAGTCCAGTGGAATCTATTCTATCTTTACCATCCCCCCACCTCCAAACCTGATCAAAGGCAGATGTGGGGGAAAAAAAAATTGTCATCTTAGGTGATCTGAGTCTTGAACCAACTAAGTGTGGTTCAGCCTTGGTTCATACAGAAATGACTCAGAGAGGGACAGGTCTGCTTGTTACTGTCATCCATTACAATGGCAGTTTTTTGGTCCTTGTGTGCCAGAGGTGGCTCGTGTTTGTAAATCTAACACAAACATTCAGTGCCTTCATTCTCCACTGAGACTCTTGCTGAAAATCTGTAATATACAGATTTGACCTCTCAGCTGCTACTTCCTCCAGAACCTGTTAATGAAAACCTATTTCAGAGGCTGACTGTTTAATAGCCAGAGTACCTGCTTTGTGACCGCATGTCATGTTTTGGGAGCCAAAAAAAAAAAGCAGGGGAGTGGGGGCTCTTTAGGGTCACCTTTCTTCCATTGGCTCCTGGAGGCAATCTGGGATTGTGACGTCACTGATTCCTTCCTCTCTGGTTTCCTTCCTTTGCAAAGAGTGGGAGAGTTTTCTGGCAAGATCAGCCTGGGTTGCTCTCCAATGTTTTCATGGCACTCTGGGGAGATCAAGGACAACAGAGGCAGAGGGAATGAAAAGAAATAACCAGAGCCAAATAGATGCATTTGAAATCTTTGAAAGTTTCAGCATCTTTTTGTTACACAATCATCACATAATTAGAATTCAGATTCAGTAACAAAAACTGCCTGAAATATGCCTGTTTTCCAATCTGAACCCAATCTTTCTGTTGTTTTTAGGAAATGATCTGCTTGAAGATTCCCCATATGAGCCAGTGAACAGCAGATTGTCTGATATATTCCGGGTGGTCCCATTCATACCAGGTAAGCAGATTCATACTTCCACTAGGATGCCCTTGCCCGCTTGAAATCCGTTGGCTTGCATTCTCTTTGGCTCTCAAGCAGTGTATAAGGAGATAGTTGAATGGCACAGTGTTTCTGGGAAATTAGAAACAGGATGATGATAATGAAGAGGCAGAATGCCTAGAGATGATTGTATGACTTGAAAGTAATTCTAAATGAAGTAATGTGGTGTGGTGGTTTGAAAGAGGTTGGAGGAAAGTGACTTGGTTGAATTCCTCCCCACCCCCACCCCCCCCCCCCCGCAATAAAATATGATTGGCCAACTCTTGCAAAGGGAGTGCCACTTCTGTCTGTAGGTGGCAATCGTATTCCCTTCTTGCTGCATACTGTACACAGTGCCTCCCTGGAAATGGGATCTATTTAAATGATGCTGCTTTACTTTACAAGATGCTTGAAGATAATTGTAGATTGCTGAAGACTCTTGGACGGACTCACGTGTCTGCCTTTGATTTAAAACATTAAGTTCTACTATTTGTTAACTTTTTTTTGTTTGTTTTTAATTTTTCCTGAGCAAATGTGTGCATATATGGAAGAATGTGTTACTGCCCTTTCAAAAGTGGTCTCACTTCCCATGGTTTGTTTTGTCTTTGCAAAGCTACATTTGGTTTGGAAGTGAACTTCGTTTTAGAATTAAGTTTTCTGTAACATCTGCATTCAGATAGCCCCATAAATAATGAGTGAGGCAGTAATTTCCCTTAATGACATACAGATTCCAGACTGATGTTGTCTTTATTTGTTTACAGTTAAGACTTTCTCAAGTATACATGGCCATCGCAAATTGTATATTTCTTGGTGGTTAGACGTTGTGGTTCACATTGAATGCGATTCTATAAGGTGGTGTTTTGGTCCTGGTGAGAGTGTTCTAGTGTTTTAAATGTCTTATGCTTTCCTGCAGAAAGTGGTAGAACCAAGAAAGTATGTAAATACTGAGATTATGTGTGAGTGTATTATATATAAATTCATTTCACAGACATCCATTGAGCACCTGCTGCATTCTCACCATTGGGAGTTTGGCAGTGAGCCAGATAGAAGTCATATCTGCTCCCGTGAATCTTAGAAGCAGCCAGCAACTGGCATTTATTAAGCTCTTGTTATGTGCCAGGCACTGTTTAAGATCTTTTCATCACTAGCTTATGTAGTCTTCATCAAGTGTGTCTTACATATTGTTATTTCCATTTTAGAGATGAGATGATTGAGGCAAGGGGAAGTTAGGAAACCAGCCTAAGATCACAGAGGTCGTTACTGGTGAAACCAGAATTTAAACTCAGATTTATTTGCTGGGTTTTGTAACATTTGTCTCTTACTGCTCAGAGTGTGCTCCTCAGACCATCAGCATGGACTGATGTCACCTGAAAGTTTGTTAGAAGTATGGAATCTCAGGCTGCTTCCCAGAGCTGTGGGATGAGAATTTACATTATAGGAAGCTACCTGGGCTGAGTGCTTTATACGCTCAAGAAGCTTGAGAATCACTCCTCTGTATTATTTTTTGTGTGTGTTTATGTGGCCTGTTTCTGGGATAGAATATAAGAGGACAAGTTTAGTATCAGAGGCATTCATACATGATCCTAAATAATGTTGCTAGCTTATACCCCAGATCCCTGTTAATATTCTCTGTCCCTTTGGCCCAGCCAGGACAGTGGCTCAGTAGAGTAGGAATGCGCAGGCAAGAGTGTATGACCATCAGTTTTTGTGTTAGCAGATCAGTAGCACCTAGGGTTGGGTACCAGAAACCTGGCTGACCTTCCTGGTACCGTGAGGGGCAGTGCCTCCTGCCGGCTGCCTGTGCTCTGGAAGCGTTACTGCTCAGTCTTTGTACCAATGCCTGGAAGGATGTGAACCCTTCTCGCCTGCTGGGAGAGTGAGAGTAAGGAAATAGGTAAGGAAGAAGATTCATGTGGGTTTTAATTTTAAAACTGTTATGAACTATAGGGCTGTAATAGACTCATTTTACTCTCTCTGGGTCTCTCTTTTTTTGGTATAATGAGACCATTGAAGTAAAAAATCCCCAGTCCTAACAGTCCATGATTCTGAGGGTGGATTGAGGTCACCTCCAAAATCCCCTTCCTTTCAATCCTTGCATTCTTTCTCCACTTAAAGTGACCTGGCCATTCTTGAATACCACTGGCTTGTCTGGATTTTTTTTTTTTTTTTTTAATGATTATCAGAAATGCTTCTGCCTGGACCAAGTCCCGAGTCCCACCCATTCATTTTTTTGGATTGCTCTCTCAAACAGGTATGTTTTCATAACAAATACATTGTAAGACCCAGCCTACTGAGGACCCAGAAGTTGTAATGAATTACTCAGGGCCAGGAAGATCTTGTCTGGAGCTATATTTTAGATCTCAAGGGCATTGGATTTAGGTTCCAGCTGTAATGAGCTTTGACCTCTACAGTGACTGTGTTCCTTAAGTGGGTATAAGAGAGCCAAATAGAGCCTCGAGAGGTTTCGAGCCATTGAATAATGCATATGATCCAGTTTGGCATTTGTAGGATGGAGAGGGACAGAGGATCGGGATGATGAATGCTGCTCTTCATGGTTTGAATCTGAGTTTCTAGAACATCTCTTCTGTTTTAAGAGTGTCTCTGAGGAAACCGGGACAGCAGGGCCTTTGCCTTTTACAGATAGGGTAGCCATCAGAGTTTCCATATTTGGATGTCTCTGCCCAAGGTGAAGAGAATGTTTATCCACATATGCTAAGGGTGAGCTGAATCCTTTCACCGAACAAGACATGTTTGACGTTCTTGCATTTCCATTTTCCTTGGACTCATCAAACCCACAGCCATCTTTGCCACTGTTTACTTGATCACTAGTTAAAAGGCCATATGGAGATATTATCAGTGATGGGAACGAGGAAGGGACCAAAAATAAGGTTGAATAATGTAAAAACTGTCATCTGAAGCCTGAACTGCAGAAGGGAAATCAAGCAGGCTAGTCTGGCGAGAATTGAGGTGGGAAGTTGGAAGGATTCTTCTCTTGGAAGCACAGTAGCAGAAGTGGAAGCATTGGCCTCCAAGGCACTTTGAAGGGCTCTAGGAAGCGCCCTTTCTGTGGGTGGTTGCTGGTGTGGTGTTTAGGGGTCCCACCAGACAGTGAGCTAGAGGACACAAAGGAACAAGTGAGTCAGTGCAAGAAGACGTCAGAAGAGAGGACCAAACACAGGAAAGTGTCTTGGGAGCCAAGAGGGCAGAGCTGTGTGGGTGCTCAGGGTGTCTGAGGTTGGAGCTATCAAGTGATAATTTCACATCTGTGACTCTTAGCCGTGACTTTACTCTTTCACTTCCATTCTGCCTCACCTTTTCTTCTTCACAAAAGTTCAAATGCAGCAAGAAATAAATAGTGATTTGAAAGGAAAATGAGCTTGTTGGCACTGTTTTTGGACTATGGAGGGGGAGCGCAAAGCAGTGAGAAATTTGAAGAGTGGAGTGGGTGCTGAGAAGAGCCTGGAGATGGAGGATCAGAGAGTGGATATTAGCCCCTCGAAGGCAGCAAGATATTTTTTTAAGAAGGGGCTCCAAGATTTAAAAGTATTGATTGGGAGGTTGGATTTTGTAGAGAGGAGTCAAGAAATGCCAGACCTTCCTCAGGGGTAATCAAAGTCAATGGTATTTGCAAACAAGAGTCAAGTGGCGAGATTGTGGGACAAGAGTGATGCTGGTATTTGAACATCCTGTATCTGCTTTGGTGAAAGACAGAGCTCTGGTTCTCTGGCTTTGCAACCATTTCCCTGCCAAGTCCCAGTCAGTGGCTTAGATTTTCGCAGGAAACCTTAGGATCTTGAGATTGGTTCCCAAGTAATTGGAAATGGCTTGCCGCAGCATCAGATGCCCCTAAGCTCTCCTGAGTTTGGCTCCTTTTTGAATGATGCTGAAATCATGAGCCAAGTTTAACATTTCTGTTTTAATGCACCATCATATTTATGTAACTATTAAATGAAAAGTTTCTTAAAATGTTTACATGTTGAAGAAGAGCCTTATAAGACCATCTGCTGTCTTGTCAAATTATGACAAGAGAGAAGAGCTTGTAAGTACTAGCTGCTAGGGGTGTATGGTGGTCCTCTCCTTTTTATTCAGCTCTCTAACCGTGTGTCCCTCTGTTGAGAAACCCTAAAAGACTTTTGTTCTCTATTCTGGCATATGTTAAACTCCTTCACGGGGCTTCCAGGTGGTGCAGTGGTAAAGAATCCACTTGCTAACGCAGAAGCAGCAAGAGACGCGGATTGGATCCCTGGGTTGGGAAGATCCCGTAGAGTAGAAAATGGCAACCAGCCCCAGTATTCTTACCTGGAAAGTTCCATGGACAGAGGAGCCTGATAGGCTACAGTCCATGGGGTTGCAAAGAGTTGGACACGACTGAGCGACTGAACACAGCACACGGCCATCTTCCACACCTGGGCTCTGCCCTCCCTCTCGAAGCCGCTTCACCTCTCCAGTCAAGCTCACTCTGTAGGCCATTCCCAGGTATTTCGTGTGTGTTCGCTTTCCCATGCCTTGACACTTGGCTTTGCCTCCGTTTGGGAGGTTTCTGTTAGTTCCTCAAGAACAAGATCAGGTTTCATCTCTGAGGGCCGTGCTGGAATTCCCCCAGACAGGCACTTCCACTCAGGATTCTCTCACACTGCAGTTCTCTCTTGCCTTTATGATAGCTGTTAATCACAGGCTATCGAGAGGACTTATTTATGCGTCTGTCTTTCTCACTGGAAAGTTGGGGATTTGCTTATGCTGCCGGGTGTTTGCTCAGCATCAAGCGGTCCTTCCTGGCTCTAAGCAGGCATTAGCACAACCATATGTGCTAAGTCACTTCAGTCCTGTCTGACTCTTGCAACCCCATGGACTGTAGGCCGCCAGGCTTCTCTGTCCATGGGATTCTCCAGGCAAGAATACTGGAGTGGTTGCCATTTCCTACTCCAGAGGATCTTCCTGACTCAGGGATTGAACTGGCGTTTCTTACACCTCCTGCATTGGCAGGCAGGTTCTTTCCCACAAGTACCACCTGGGAAGCCTTTATCAACCATGAAATTGAAATTGAAATTGAAGTCGCTCAGTCGTGTCCGACTTTTGCGACCCTATGGATGGTGGCCTACCAGGCTCTGCGGTCCATGGGATTTTCCAGGCAAGAATACTGGAGTGGGCTGCCATTTCCTTCTCCAGGACATCTTCCCAACCCAGGGATCGAACCTGGGTCTCCTGCCTTGCAGACAGATGCTTTACCGTCTGAGCCACTAGGGAAGCCCTTATCAACCACAGGTGGTTGAATATCAGAGAAGAGCCTTAGAGATCTAATCCAATCCTTTGCTTTTACAAAATTGAAGTTCAGAGATGGGAAGCCATTTGGCCTGGGCCACATTGCTTGAGGGTCTCCTCCAGAACCTTTACTTGGATCTGGTACTGCCTTAGAGGATGTTGGCGTTGGCCTCTTTCTGTTCTGCATACTCTCTGAACTGACATCATCTGTCTCTGGGACCTCAGCTACCATGAACACTGATGACTTGGAGTCTTCCCTCCTACTCCTCTCTAGCCTCTCCTGAGCTCTAAACCAGCATTTCCAGTTGAATCCTAGCTGAATCCATCAGGTTGTATCTTAGTTACTTCAAACTCAGTGCATCCAAACTGGATCTCATCATCTCCCCTTTTCTTCTTAGATCCTCTTCTCCCTGAGTCTCTTGTTTTATATAAAGACATTGTCTGCCTAACTCGTAAGCTTTGGAATCATCTCCACCATCTCCCCTCCCCTCCTCAACTCCTTCCACTGGACCCATGACTAAGTCCTCCTGAAATTACCTGTTGTTTCTTGAATTGCCCTTCTCTCCACTCCCATAGTCTACCTATCTTATCTTTCACTTGAGCTTTGCATTGGTCTTCTTACTGGCCCCACGTCTGTGTTTAGTTTCTCCTTGTTCAACCTGGCCACCCATCGCCAGCTGTAACCTTAGCACCTTGGTGACTTCAGGAGTGATCTGGTTTCAGTCTCCCTTGTTAGATTCTTCTATTAATCAACCTCCCATCTCACCGCAGTCACCTGTGTCTAAACAAACTAGGTTGACCAGCTGCTGTCCCCCCAGTGCTCTGGGCAGCTTTGCGCCTCTTTCATCTTTGTGTGTGCTGGTGCCGGAGAAGGGACGCATGCTCCGGAGTTGCACTCACCTGGGCGGATCTCCAGCTCTGCCGCTTGTTTTGGACAGGTCATTTGATCTCACTGTACCTCGGAATCCTTGGATATCAGATGAGATGGTGATAATACCTCCTTTACAGGTTTTGGGGAATTAAAAAGGCTATATGTAAAAAGCCCTGCCTCCTGCCTGAAATATAATTGGTCCTCAATAAAATCTCAGTCATTTTTAATGCTGTGCCAAGGCCGTGTTAGCTGCTGGCTCACTCCTGACTCCAAAAGTGGGGCTCATTTTCGACAGACCATATCCCCTGGTCCAGGCTTCCCAGGTGGCTGAGTGGTAAAGAATCTGCCTGCCAGTGCAGGAGATCCCAGAGACACGAGTTCGATCCCTGGGTTGGCAGGATCCCCTTGGGGAGGAGTGGCACCCCACTCCAGCATTCTTGACTGGATAATCCCATGGACAGAGGAGCCTGGCGGGTTTCAGTCCATGGGCTCACACAGAGTAGGATGCTGCTGAGTGACTGAACATGCACACGTGATTCCCTGGTCATGGAACCATGATTCTGTGTCTTGAAAAGCATAGCAACCCCCAAGCCTTCAGAAAAGCTGCTCATCAACTGGGTTGGACAAGAAAGAAGAAATCTATCCAATATCTAAAGGGCCCTGGCGGAAAGCCCTAACTTTTAATAACCCAGTTTGAGTCTTAAACCCCCTCGGAGAGGGTCTTCCTTCTGCCTGCTCTGAGCCCCCTGTCCCTTCCTTTGGCTCTTAGATGCAGCTGGCTGTCACCCCGGGTGGGAGCTCTTGCTGTACTTAAGGATTCTTGTGATCAGCCTACCCTTCTCAGCTTGACTGATTCCCATTCTTCTAACCTCTCCCCATAAATCTTCTCTGCAACGCCCCTCATAGCGGGAAGAATTACTGCTGCCTGAGAAGGGCATGCCTCAAACCTGGGAAAGGCTTCCGTCTCCACAGGCCCTGCTAAGTACACTTCCATTTCACTTTCACAGACCACTACTTTTCGCTTTTATTCTCTCACTCTCCGGCCCCTTGGCGATCCATGTTTATGGCACGACAGTAAGAAATTACAAACAGGTAGGAAAGGAAAGCGAATTTAAACCATTTGTAGCCTCAGCTCCCGAAGATAACCACGGTAAACATCTGATGTGAGCCTTTGCAGCTTTTTTCCTGTATATATGACTATATACAACTGTGTGTGTACATATATATTTATCTTTTTTTTTCCTTTTTTACAAAAATGAGGTCGTAGTCTACACTTGCTTTCTTATTGCCTGCCTCATGACCTGAGGAATCTGGGTCTTCTTATGTCACCGACCACTTCCTAAAGGCAAGTTTTATTATTTAGATGAACTGTCAACCTTGAGAAGTTTCATGAGTAAGGCGTCAGGTCTTTCCAGTGTCTCAATGCTTCTGGCAACGGCCGGAATGTTCCAGTGCAGGCTGTGAAAGTAGAGACAGTCAGATATTTTGCATAGAATTACGGTAGGTCCCGTTACCCGAAGAGGGGAGATAAAACATCGGTGAGTGACAGGTAATTGCATGAACTGAAGATTGTTACAAGGTGCAAAATTATTTATAGCCAATATGTCTGTCCTCATTCCTTCTCCTTAGTCTTCTGAAGTATTTCTTTCTGCCACCTCTTAATTTTTCTGCTGTCGAAGCTTGTTTTTTCCAAAGAATGTCCTTTTTTTGTTGTTGTTGCTATTCTCTGGGCTACAGTGGAGAATTGTCAAGAGAAGTCATCAGGATTGTTTTATCCAAAGAGCACACTGGTCCAGGAATCAAGAGCCTGTGTTCTGCCTCCAGCATCTAGCTGGTGACCTTGGGCAAGTGTTTGCCTTTCCGGAGAGACACCCTCTCCTTTTGTAAATTGAGGGCAGCAGCTGATGATGACCTGTAATGTCTTCCTTCTTTCTCTAAGGGCCTAACTGTGGAATCTTGTGTTATTCTGTGACTTACTGTTTTTCTATCCAGCCATTTCTTCCTACCAGAGAAAATCATCATCTCACCATATATATTTTCATATTAATAACATTTATAAAGCATGATTTATTCAATATGTACCTTACTTTGCATCAGAGTGTATTTAAAGCATCTAATTTGAATACATGCAAGAAGATAAAATAAGAAAGTGGAGAAAATAAAGGAGAGGGGAAAACGAGAGTAGGAAAGAGAAAAGGAAGCCAGGAGTGAAGACAAAATGCATGTCATAAGATTATATTTTAACAAATCAAATTATCGGAAGTACAGTGTGAAAACAAAGGGATAAATATAATCCCTGATGGTAGATGCCATAGGACTTTTGGAGGTCATTCTAGTCCAATCCTTTTATTTTACTGATAAGAAAACTGAGAGTTCCATAAATTTTCACGACGGTGAAACATAAATTGTCGAGGACAGTGATGACAAGTAAAATTAGGTATGTGTTTGTTTTAAATTGATATTTGAAATTCTCCATCTCCTGGCATTTCCTCACCTCCTTTAAATTGTCCTTCACCTGCTCCTCAGCCATGCACCCTTTTAGCTTGCCAGACTTTGTTCTCACAGTTAGAGTGAGAAGCACAGCCTTCGACTTCAGTTAAAGGGTTGGCTGTCCATTGTTTTGGAATTATTTCAGAACCAAGGGTTAATTAATAGGTCTCTGTTTGGCAACAGAACCCAGTGGCCAGAATGTTCATTTTCTTATCTTTTGACCCCTTTCAGAATTGTCTGCAATGAAAACTAAGAAATTATTTGTTGCTTTAAGCCTGCCCAGCCTTCACATTTAAAAAAAAAAAATTAATCTTTTGTCTGGATTTTTTTTTTGTTAAAGAAACTAACCACTTCCCGTAATTTAGAGACTCAACTAGCTGGGTCAGTGATGAGAACGAATGGGTAATTTGCATAAGGGGCTAATTTATTATGTCCCCTGGGCATTTCTTTCA
This sequence comes from Muntiacus reevesi, assembly GCF_963930625.1. Lineage (NCBI taxonomy): Eukaryota > Metazoa > Chordata > Mammalia > Artiodactyla > Cervidae > Muntiacus > Muntiacus reevesi. Next base: position 158,302,789 of record NC_089250.1, on the reverse strand, counting down.
TCTCTCTTCCCATTCTAATTAATGTTCTAAGAGGGTCTATCACCATATCAGAAATTAGGGGTGAAAGCAGCCATTGTTAACCTTTATTCTTATGATTTTTTATCTTCTGTGATCTTTTAACCATTTTCTTTTCATATCCAGGGATTTGGCCAGATAGAGCTGGGGAGAGCAGGGAGAGGAGATTTTAGGGGTGTGCTCTTTGCTGATCTTTCTTCAAATAGTGGGTTGTTGTAAAAATAAAAATGACTCAGGGTGGCTTTCCAACCACAGAGGGATTTGTAAAACACACAGAAGTGTACAGTCATGGTGCAGAATTGTTACTGAATTTGAGCCCTCTAGAAACATCTATATAAACATGTATATACACACGCACAGATAGAGATATATGTATATATCTGCCTGTTCATGTGTGTATGTGTGTATTTATAGCATGTGTGAGTGTGGATGTCTGTATTATTAGACATTTTGCTTCTAAAAGATCTTCCTTGACACGTGTTTCAGTCGGTTCTGGCTGTGACAAAGACAGCTGTGTGTGAGAGAGGGTGACACAGCTGAGGAAAGGCAAGAGAACAAGCAATTTCTTCGAAAATCAATTGCAATTTACTCCCGCTAAATTGGCCCATGGTCCGCCCCGTCCAAGCATTAGCATATGACAGACTTTTAATCATTTGGTCAAATGGCCTATTTCTGGTCAAACCACAGTTGCCTCTGGGACTCTGCCCTTAGTCCTAGAGCTGTGTTGTGTCCAGACTTACTGTCTCTTTAAAGAGGATATAACTGTGGAGGGGAGGAGTTCCTAGGGGAGCCCCTGCTGAGTGCCCTCGAGGCCATTATTTCCTTTTGATCCCCACCTATGCTAAAAGGTGAGCTCCCCTGGTGGCCCAGACAGTATAGAATCTGCCTGTAATGTGGGAGACCCAGATTCCATCCCTGGGTCTGGAAGACCCCCTGGAGAAGGGAATGACAATCCACTCCAGTATCCTTGCCTGGAGAATTCCATGGACAGAGGAACCTGGCAGGTTAACAGTCTGTGGGGTCGCAAAGAGTCAAACTCCACTGAGCAGTTTACACTTAACGCTATGCTAAAAGGTAGGTGTAATAATCTGATTTCTGAAAGGGAAGCATGAGATCAGAGAGGATGATTAACTTTCTCAGCACCACACCGCCAATAAGTAGAAGAGTTAAGTCTCACATCTTATTCCTGCATCTTCAAAGCCTGTGCTCTTTCTAGTTATGTGATGAAATTTTAAGCACAGACCTGATCCTTTATTAAGGAGGAACCTACGTAGTTCTGCTGTCTTCCCTTAATTCCCAGTTTCCCTTCCTCTGTCTTCTACCTTAAAGTACTATTTGACAAAAGGCCTTTAAAGTTGAAATATAAACCAATATCTATTATTTTAATACTTAGCCTTGCATTCCGATGGGTTCCTAATTGACAAGTAAAATCCAGAACACGCATGCTATTAAAACCATTCCTGCGGAACTGCAGAAATATTAACCAAAGAAGCAATTTCTGGTTTGTATCTTTTTTTTTTCATTTCAGTGTGAGATGGAAGGATTCTAAAGTAGAGCAGAATGCCTAGAGCCATTTTTTTGTCATGTTGTTGTATAAATAGCATTACACAGTGGTAAAGAAAGAAATACATACTTTAGTCCCACTTGAAGGTGACCTAATAGGCTATTCAGAAAACTAAGATCATGGCATCTGGTCCCATCACTTCATGGGAAATAGATGGGGAGACAGTAGAAACAGTGTCAGACTTTATTTTTTAGGGCTCCAAAATCACTGCAGATGGTGATTGCAGCCATGAAATTAAAAGACGCTTACTCCTTGGAAGGAAAGTTATGACCAACCTAGATAGCATATTAAAAAGCAGAGACATTACTTTGCCAACAAAGGTCCATCTGGTCAAGGCTATGGTTTTTCCAGTGGTCATGTATGGATGTGAGAGTTGGACTGTGAGGAAAGCTGAGCGCCAAAAAATTGATGCTTTTGAACTATGGTGTTGGAGAAGACTCTTGAGAGTCCCTTGGACTGCAAGGAGATCCAACCAGTCCATCCTGAAGGAGATCAGTCCTGGGTGTTCATTGGACGGATTGATGCTGAAGCTGAAACTCCAATACTTTGGCCACCTCATGCGAAGAGTTGACTCATTGGAAAAGATGCTGATGCTAGGAGGGATTGGGGGCAGGAGGAGAAGGGGACGACAGAGGATGAGATGGCTGGATGGCATCACTGACTCGATGGGCATGAGTTTGAGTAAACTCCGGGAGTTGGTGATGGACAGGGAGGCCTGTCGTGCTGCGATTCATGGGGTCGCAAAGAGTTGGACTCGACCAAGCGACTGAACTGAACTGAACTGAATAGGCTATTTATTTGTCTTCCATCATACTGGTACCACTTTCCTTCACGTCCCTCTGATGGTGTAAGAAACACCGTGCCAACTGTTATTCCTGTTGCCCTGTGTACATTATTGTTTGTATATAGTTAATAATGTATGAAAATAAGTATTGATTGCATTCTTTGTAGAAATAGGCCAGCAGGTTTTCTAAAGCCCGTGTTTATGAAATGTTTCATTGATCCCTGTTAGTATGAGTTTCAAATAAACTCTTGATGAAGAAGATACCAGGAGATCAGAGAATTCTGGAGAGTTCTTGATGGAACCATTATATTCTCATATGTTTAGGAATGGCAAGTGGGATTTGAATGGGAGGAGTGACCAGGTGAACTCTTAAACATACTCCTGATGGAAATGGTTACACTCCCCATGAGACCTTAAGAAAATAAATAATAATTAGCAACAGCTATGAGAGGCAGTGAGCTAGGTGTTTTACATGCAATAGCTTGTGTTAACCTTGTTCAGTAGAGGGTACTCTTAGCCCCACTTCATGGGTGTAAGAGGACTTAGACCCAAGTAAGGAACTGGCCTGCGGGCACATGCCCAGGAATGGGTGGAGCCACATTTTCACCCAGGAGGCCTGGCTCAAGAACCCATGCTGTAGTGTCTTTGCATACGTGTAACAGGAGAGATAGTCCCTGAAAGTCAAGAGCACAAACTGCATGAAGTCATAGACATTTCATACCGAGTTATATATATGTGTGTGTTGTATGATATACACATGTAATATATATTATATATAAAATAAGTACACTATAACAAAGAGAATTGGTTGGTTTCTGTGATCTCTGTTGACTTTTAGTATTTTGGTGTGATAGAGTGGCATTTCTGTCAAATTCACTCATCACGTACTTATTGAGAACTTATGATGATCCTAGTGAGAGGCCTAGGGGATTCAGACCCTGCTGCTGCCTTTTAAGATTTCTTTTTTCTTGTTTTAGGGATAGGTATAAAACAAAACAAAATAGGTTATAGGGATAGGTATAAAACAAAAAAACAGGTTATATGGATAGGTATAAAAGAAGCAGGTTATGTTGCTAAGTGGTAGGCAAATGAGTAGAATTCCGTACAGGCTCAGATGTAGCCCTAAGGAGAGAATATCTGACTAGATGGAGATATGGACCAGAAAAGGCTTCTGAAGAGGCTTTGAGCTGGGTTTTGAGGGGATAGGTAGAAATCTCGTACATAGAGTGGTTGGGGAGGGCATTCCAGGCAGAGGCAACAGCGTGGGCAAAGGCGCGGAGTGTCCAGGTTGCAATAATCAGCTGCTTTCTACAGCTGGGGATGTCGGTATGAGCAGCAGTGGGAGACAAGCTGGGCAGAGAGGTGGGTTTTTCACGCTCAGGGAAAAACCCTTTGTCTCAGCAGAACCAGGGAAGGATGATGGCTCATGTATCTTAGCACTATTGGGATTTTTAGGTTGAATCGTGTGAAATTGCCATTTTTGCAGGTCAGCATGGTAGAATAGCACAGATTTCATATGCCTCAACCTAATATAGTTTTGTGTCATAAAAGCATGTGGGGTTCTGGATGCTCCCAGATTGGAGAACGACATAGGGTTAGGGTTCGTAACTCCTCATCTCAGAAGGTACCTGCTTACTTCAGCTCTTGATGGACACAGAGCAAGTGGAGGTCAAGTGTAAGCTTCTCTCTTTCAGACCTTCTCCTTGCGGGGAGAAGATGCCAAAGGCAGGCAGTGCACACAGCTCCCCAGTTAGGTGCCCAGGGCGGGCAGAAGAGCAGGAGTCAGTGAGGCCGCCTGGACCTTGCAGGGTGGTCTCGGAAAGGGAGTGGGGCACCTGGAGAGCAGCTGACAGCAGGATTGAGTGCAGGAAGCAGGGTGGTCTGGGGCCAGGTCATGAAAAGTCTTCATGCTGTTGTTATAGGAGACACATTGACTTGTAGCAGGAGAAAGGGTGTCATGGAAAACTGTTCAGTGGAGCCTCTTAGACACTGAGTGATCTGACTGGTGAAAAGGGATAGCCTGGAGGTCAGTGGGAATGTGGACAGTCTTGGATCCCCCAGAGGAATGGCTCCCCACCTGCCTTCTTTTCTTTTTTCCCCTAAGATTAAACATATCTGTTTTTGGCTATGCTGGATCTTCCTTGCTGCACGCAGACTGTTGTAGAGAACAGGGGCTACTCTCTGCGGTGCACGGGCTTCTCATTGTGGTGTCTTCTCTTGTTGTGGAGCACAGGCTCAGTAGTTCTGGCACATGGGCTTTGTTACTCTCAGGCATGTGGGATCTTCCTGGAGCAGGGATTGAACCTGTGTCCCCTGAATTGGCAGTGGATTCTCTACCTCTCAACCACTCGGGGCTTCCCTCATAGCTCTGCAATGCAGGAGACCCGGGATCAGTTCCTGGGTTGGGAAGATCTCCTGGAGAAGGGAATGGCAACCCACTCCAGTATTCTTGCCTGGAGAACCCCATGGACAGAGGAGCCTGGCAGGCTTTATAGTCCATAGTGTCGCAAGGGTTGGACACGGCTTAGCGACCAAACCACCACCATCTCAACCATTCCAGTGCTTGCCCGTCTACCTTTTGCAGTGCCTAAATCCAAACCCAGTGCTGCCTCCAGCTTGGAATCACGATGGGCTTCTGCTTTTTTGACTTGGGGACAGTGGTCAGTCATGGGTCAGGTTTGATCTCCAGGCCAGAGTTGTCCCCCTGACTGGCAGAGATGGCCCTGCTCAACCAGTGTGTCCACCTGTTGAGAGGACTTGATGCATGGGCTTGTTTCTGCATTTCTTTTCTAGATACTCTTCTATTCTTCTGGCTCCCTAGTCCTGGGTCTCACTTGGCAGTTTTCTGCGCCCCATTCTCCACTTGCTTCAGAACGTTTCGCAAGAGTCTGTCTGAATAAAAACTCTAAGATTCTAAGTGCAGGGAGTTGTCTTAATTGATAGAGATGCCCGCTAACCCCAGGGCAAGCCCAGTGAGAGAAGGATGAGGAAGGAGGGCCTTTGGGATTGCAGCCAGTAATTACCGAAGCTCACAGAGTGGTTCCTAAGAAGAAACCAAACCCTCTGTGTGGCTTTTTGAGCCCAAAGTGTGTTTCTGATGGTGTTTTAATGATACCGCTGGGGTGGGAGCAGCAAGAGGTTGTGCTTTGCCCTTTATGGCTGCTGCCGATCTCCTATAAGAACACACCCAGAGCCTGGGAGCTTTTTGCTAAAGCGCCACTGGGCAGACCATCTGTATTCATTCCGGAGATTGGGGTGGGGCTGGGGAGGGGCAGGGGAATGAGGTCCCAGTGATCCTAGGAAATTATGGAATGCAGAATGGCAGTGGTAAAGAGCAAAGTCTTGGGGTTAAGCACATCCAGGTTTGAGTTCCACATTCCAGCACTTACTAGCTGTGGGACCCAGGGTTAATAAAGACTCAGCCTATAAGTGGGGATAATAATAGTATCCAATTCATAAGGTTATTGGCAGTAACACTTAGGATGAGCACTGAAAAGTGCTTGGGAAATGGTAGGTGAATGACTGCCAGGAGCTTCCTTTTATATGGGCCCTAACTTCCTGCCTTTCTCCCTCCTCTCCCAATTTATTAGCATGAAACAGCAATAGTAGATTATTTGAGTGGATGTAGATTTCTTTTCTGCTCTGAAAGAAAAAAAAAAGACACCAATAGCCATACGGGAAATGATGATCACCAATTCAGTTCAGTCCAAAACATTAATTATCATCTCTAAAAATAATAGTAGTTGCATTCTCTGAGAACCTCTTCTGTGCCTGGCACTGTGCTAGCTGCTGGGGAGATGGTGGAACCAGGAAGAGGGTGCCAAGGACAGGGATTGTCAGGGGGGGAGCGGGAAGGAAGAGCCACAGAGGGAAGTAGGGTGCATTAGAGAGAGGAAAGCTCTGGAAGACAGAGGTGTGGGGATGCAAGGAGTGGACTCCAGGTGAGCCAAGGTGCAGTGGTAGGAAGGGAGAGGAAACCCAGCCCAGAAAATTAACAATAAGATAGGCTAGCCCTGTGTTGGGCAGCTGTGAGCATGCTGAAAACCTAGTGTGTCTTTTTCTTGATTATTCTCAAGAATGTTTTAAAAAAAATGTAATGTTTGCAAACAAAGTAGAAATAGTCGAAGCATTGTTTTCTATTAGCAGTATAAGGTTCACTGGCTATGGGTAGTTTTTCATCCTTGTCTTCCAAATTGTAATTTTAAAAGATGAGGCATTTCATATTCAAGAGTTTCCTTTGTCTGAAATAAATTATTCATTTCTACCCACTTTCAGAAACAATGAACATAATACTTAATGCATCACAATTAAGCGGGTGTAGCTTCATATAAAATTATGTTCTGTGCATCTTGGTGGCAGACAGAGCAGCGTATCCTATATCTTGTCGACATTTGTTCCTCATAAGCAAAACATAAAGAAGGGAGAGACTCGGAAACGTGTTTTCTTTCCTCTCCCGATGGAGGAGGGGGTAACTTTAGACCCAAGCAGCCTTGTTTTTGACATTCCACAGCTGTTGGGGGCTGTGTCACTGTGCAGAGAAAGTGAAGTTACTGCTACTATATTGTGCATGGGGTCAGGTGAGGGTCAGAATTCTTGAGCGCTGCCCATTCATCTCAGCCCCCTTTGTCTGGGATTGCGATCCCTCTAGAATCCTCTCTGAGAAGAGTATTGCCTGAAAATGACTTCCTTTTGGATTTAGTGGCAACTGCTTCCTGAATGCTGGCGGGTTGGTCACACAATGCACTGTTTCTGAGCCTCTGGCTCTTTGAAGTACCTTTTTCTGTGTGTATGTGACAAGATTCTGCCTCAGGGACATAGGCATTGCCAGGAAGGATTGAGATGTCCATTGCAAGCCTGTTCAGTCTTGAAGGGGATGGTCCTCAGGAACTCAAGTCCCACCTGAGAGGTCAGAGTCAAAGCTGACTATGATTGCCAGAGAGCAGTTGTGAAGAACATCACTTGTGAAACGCCTGCTGGCTTCCCAGCAGTAGGATACCAGATGCCTCCTTAGATTATTTCATTTCATCCTGAGTGTTGGCCTGGGGTAGGGTGGAAGCATTATTTCCATCTTATGTAAGAAGAAACACGAACTCAGAGAAGTCAAGTGTTGTGCCAAGGGCCACACAGCTAGTTTTTGGAAGATGTTGAATTCAAGCCTAATTTGTCCAGCTCCTAAGACCTGGGTTCTGGTATGCTTTTCTGCTTGTTGCTTTTTTTTAATTGTTAGGTCAAGAACAAAAGCAACCACATGCAAGATGAGTTCTCAGTTACCTCTGGTCTTAGCACTACTGTATTCGAGTAGAAACAATACTATCTTTCTAATTTTAAAGAGGGTTGAAACTTAGCTAGCAGGGCTTCCCAGGTGGCTCAGTGGTAAAGATTCTGCCTGCAGTTCAGGAGCCACAGGAGATGTGGGTTTGATCCCTGCATGGGGAAAGATCCCTTGGAGGAGGGCATGGCAACCCATTCCAGTATTCTTGCCTGGAGAATCCCATGGACAGAGGAGCCTGGAGGGTTACAGTCCATGGGATTGCAAAGAGTTGGACACAGCTGCAGTGATTTAGTTCACACCCACACACAACTTAGTGACTGAACAACAATGACAAGGAAGATGCCCTGGACTTGGCCAAAGGTTTTCCCAGATACTTCCCTGCCCTTGACTCTGGTGTGTGTGCTGAGTACCTGCCTTGGCTGGACTGACTGTGTCTGGCCTGTGGGTGTTCTCAGGGTCTCTGCTTCCACCTGCTGCCTATGCTGCTCCTCTGGACTTTATTCTGAGTCCCTTGCTCTGACCAGTATCTCCCTTGGAGTCTTCGTACTCTCAGTTTGAGGAGCCCTCTTTGAGCTATGTCCATCCAACTTCATGCTGGGTGGTGCCACCAAGTATTGGAGTTATTCTGGTCGTAACTCAGATGTGCTCCATGTTGAACTCACCTCTCTTAAACCCGGGAAACCAGGAAGAGGCTTGTTTAGAACCTTTAGGGAGATACTTTCATAGGTTGGGGAGAGTAGTGCCCAAGTGGAAAGAATGTGGATTTGGAGTCAGACCTGGATTTGCATCCTGACTTCATCGTCTCATAACTTCGGCAAGTTATGTACCTGCATTAAGCCTCCATTTCTTGCTTTTTCCAGTGTGGATAATATCTATGCTGCAGGGTCATTGTGAGAACTGAGTTGTGCGACATTATGTTTAAGTAGAAATGATAGAGGGCTTCCCTGGCGGCAATAGCAGTAAAGAACCCACCTGCCAGTGCAGGAGACACAGGAGATGCAGGTTTGATCCCTGGGTTGGGAAGATCCCCTGGAGAAGGAAATGGCAACCTACTCTAATATTCTTGTGTGAAAAATCCCGTGGACAGAGGAGCCTGGCAAGTTACAGTCCATAGGGTCACAAAGAGTCAGACATGACTAAAACAATTAAGCACATGCATGCAGAAATGATAGAAATTCTTACTTAAAAAAAAAAGATTCTTACTAAAAAAACATGAGAACTTACTCCTCAGCCTCAAGACACTGCACTGCACCCGGGGAGGGGGTGGCAGTCCTGTGCGCAGCCTTCTAGATTTCCCTCAGACCAGGTGATTGCTTTCTGTGGACCTCCTAGTATATCTGCAGTTGCAACCATGAGATGCTCATTGACCAGTGGCCTGGTTCAGCTCGTGAAGCCGAGCTGTGCCGGCTGTTTCTATTTTCTTGCTGTCATCTGAAACCCTGCCTTACAGCTCCTTGATTTCCCCAAACATTCTGCAGCCTGGTGGAGGAGGGTCGGTCCTGGACTTGTTCGCCCGTGCCCTCACTCTTAATTAAGAGAAAGTGCAGTGCACATGGGTAGACATTCCAGAAAGTGCTCTTGTGCAGATCCTGTGGCTACTACCGTTGGGGTGCACCTTGGAGACTGGGGCAAGGAGAGTGCTTCGTGGGTTCACATGCTGGGTGAGGATGCTGAGTTGAATGTAGTATTTTCCTATCGGGCGCAGAACCAAAGAGCTTTTTAGATAAGCGCTCTGATGTGGGCCAGAAACGCCGGGCAAATATTTATCCTAGATGTAAAACACTGACTAAGTTAAATGTTATTTAGAAGCCCTAAAATAGAAAAAACTACACTCAGGGTTTTATATCTGGTGATTGTTTAAAAAAAAAAAAAAAGGCCGACTGCTGTTACCCCTTTCCTCTGAGCTGTTTTTTGTAACATGGAATGACAGCGGAGTGGTACCCTCCTGGCCTGCACATTCTGAAACTTTCCCTTTGGGTCCACGTTTACCCCATGCCCCTCTTAGACATGTACCCTTCCCTCCCACTCCCATTCCCAGTGACTCTGCTCTTCTGCTCTGGATGCCCCGACCGTGGACCTGGCACCACCTCACCTGTCCCTCCCCGTGGATCTCCACGTGCCAAGTGTGGCATGCTGGCTTTGGCAGACATCCCTCCCCACCGGTTTCCAGCTCCTGTCGACTAGGTTGTTAAAACTCCAAGAAGACCGGCACACTGGGGGCCTTGAGAAGGTCTATGCAGGTGTCAGACACCTGGGTTTGAGACTGAGCATCCCATTAAAAAGAGTTACTTTCCTTTGCTAGACCCTTCTGTTCCTCTCTGGCAAAGCAAGTATATGTGCGATGGTTCTGACCTGGCATCATCGAGCATTATGTACCATCACCCGAGGCGTGCTGTTTCGGTTGAAAATTGTTGGGCTACAGCTGCATGCTTTCCTTAGGAACTTGTCGGTTCTGACCTGTCTTGTGGTCTTTGATGCTTTGTCAGGGATCTTAGGATGACTTCTTCCTTCCGTTCATCAACAAATTTTTACCGAGTCAACCGTCTGTGGGCTGGACACAGAGCTGGGTTCTGAGGACACGGCATGGGTGAGACAGATGGGGCTCTGAACTCAGGAAGCTCATGGTCTAGTGGAGGAGGCATAATGAGTTCAAAGAAGCTAGTGGTTTTTGTTAACAGTAAGTCATCTGAAGAAGATAGACCAATATGACAGCAAGTAGAGGGGAGAGGGTAACCCTACTGCATCAGGATAATAGGAGGGCCTATCTGAGCAAGTGACTTTGTCCAGGGACCTGAATGACAAAGATCTGCCTGTTCTCAGCACTGATCGGAGTGCATTTAGCAGAGAGGCCCCCAGGTGCCGTCTCCGTGAACAGGGAGGCCAGTGTGGTAGGAGACGTGTACCGTTTTGCCAGTGATGCTGCCCTGGGCAGGGGGCCAGTGATGGGGGCAAGGCTGACACCGTGGGTCAGAAGGGAGCAACGGTGGAGGCGGGGGTGCAGAGAGCACTAGGAGACTTGAGAGCCATGGTTCCTGCTTTAGGGAGGCACATACATTCATGCACCTTACACAAGAAAGCTTCCGTGTCTGCGTACACCGCTCTAGAATTCTGAGGTGTGAGCAAAGCAGCTGCTGGGGTTGGACCTGGAGGCTTTGTGTTTGAGTGTTTCTGACTTTGCTCTGTTGCCCTCCTGATAGATGTTTTGAAAATATAACTCTTAAGTGAGAGTTCTCTTTCAAGTCTGGATTTATGGTTTCCATTGATTTGCCTCTTCTTTTAAAGACAATGAAATGGAAGTTAATTATAGACCATTGAGGATAAAAGAGTCTTTTCTGATCCCCAAGTCCAGGCCCTTGGCTGGTGAATGGATGACTGGACTGGAGACTAGAATGGTTGAGGGGCTTGCTAAGGGGGCAGACTGATCCAGTAATGGGGGTCAGACTTGGTCTGGGTGGAAAGAACATGCTAGGCAGGGAAGGGAGAGGTTGAGCCTGTGTGATGTGCGAGAGCAGGCGATGAAGGAGGCCAGTGGGAGCTGAGACTGGAGGAGCCACCTTCGTCTGGTTAGACTGGGCGGGGGAACGCTGGTCTGCACACACAGCCTGTGTGCCTGCTCGTCGGAATCCTCTGTGGCAGGAGCTGCGGGCCTGCATGGTTTTCTCAGCCTACGGTCGTCATTGTCGCATTTGGGAAGGAATGACCACAGTCATCTGGGAAGAAGAGGCCCTGAGCCCAAGCTCTGGTTTTCAGGGCTGCCGCTCACTTGCTTTTCAGAAAGAACCCCCTTCTCTTGATGATGCCCTCTGCCCTCCCGGGCTCGGTCTCCTCAGCTGTGAATGGGCTCACACTCCGCCTGCCCTGGGTACTTCATAGATTCCTCAGCAGGCAGGCATGAGATGACATGTGGCATGAGATGCTTTGTGAACTGCACGGGTCAAAGCCAGGTGGTTTCGATTTTCCTTCAAGTCTGGGGAGAGACATGGATTCAAGACAGTGTGAAATGATGAGTTCTCGAACTCTGGGATCCGAAGGAGCCTGAGGGAGCTTTTTGGTTGACAGCTCTTTTCTCCTCCTCCCCCTTGGTTCCCAGGTCACCGACATTCTAGAAGGAGTTTGAGACCACAGGTCTGTCTCATTCAACCTGTGGAACACACAAATGGCTCCTCAGTTTGCCTCTTATCTTTTTCTTTTTTCTAACTTTTTATTTTACATGGGAATGTGGCTCCACGGTAAAGAATCTGCATGCAATTCAGGAGACGAAGGAGATGCAGGTTCAATCCCTGGGTCTGGAAGATCCCCTGGAGGAGGGCATGGAAACCCACTCTATTATCCTTGCCTGGGGAATCCCATGGACAGAGGAGTCTGGAGGGCTACAGTCCATACGATTGCAAAGAGTCAGACATGACTGAAGCAACGTACACATAGGTGATTAACGATGCTGTGTTAGTTTCAGGTGTAGAGCAAAGTGATCCAATTGTACATATATGTGTATCTATTCATTTTCAAATTCTTTTCCCAGTTAGGTTGCTACAGAATATGGAGCAGAGTTCCCTGTGCTATATAGTAGTTCTTTGTTGGTTATCCATGTGAAGCTATTATATGTAAAGTTGAAGGGTACAAACGCATCCCTGAATAATTGATTAATTCTGCAGGTATTTTCTGATTCTTTCTCTGGGCCAGGTACTGTTCTGTATGTTGAGGATACAGTGAGGAGCAAGCCAGGAAGAGGCCTTGCCGTCCGGGAGCCCACATTCTGTCCAGGGGGAGACAGTTGGTAAAGGGATGTAGAAGGAAAACAAGGAGAGGAGAGAGAGATGAGAGGAGTGGAGGGTGAGCACTCGCTTAGACAGAGGAAGCCTTCTCTGCTGAGAAGTTTGACCCGAAGTAACAGTGGAATCTGACACAGTGTTTGAGGAACCAGCCAATGCCCAGGCCCAGGGCTGGGGGTACTGTTGGGTCTTGGACCAATGGCAGGACAATGGAATGAGCGGGGGTAGAAGAGCCAGCTGGGGCGGGTGACTTGGTTGGATGACTTGCTGGGCTAAGATAAGGACTTTGGGTTTCTACCTCCTGGGACGAGAAGCTCTCGGAAGGACTGTGAAGGGTTTGTAGTTGTTGTTCAGTGGCTAAGTCATGCCTGACTCTTTGTGACTCCATGGACTGCAGCACACCAGGCTTCCCTTTCCTTCACTCTCTCAGAGTTTGCTGAAATTCATATCCGTTGAGTCAGTGATGCTGTCTAACCAGCTCATCCTTTGTCATCCCCTTCTTCTTTTGCCTTCAATTTCTCCCAGCATCACGGTCTTTTCCAATGAAGGATTTGTGGCAAGGTAAAGTCGTGATCTTATTTGTCTTAGAAGTAGTACTCTTGATGGTAGATCTTGCCTCTGGTAGGGCAGGATGAGAAGCAGGAAACCCAGTTAGAAGACTGTAGCATCAACCCTTGAGCCAGGGGCGGCTCACACTGGGTTAGTGATTCGGAGTCGTTAGACTCAAGGGATGCACTGGACTTACTGATGGGTTGAGTGTTAAAGGGCGGCAGACAGAGAGAAGGCGGGGATGACTTCTAGGCAGTTTGGATGCTGTCATTTAGCTGGGTGAAAAATGGTGTCATTTTCTGAGATGGGGAAGACCAGGGGTGAGTGCTATTATTTGCTTTGGGAAGGGAGGATTTAGAATTCTGTTTTGGACATGTTAAACTTTAAAATGCTTTTAGTCTTCTGAGCAGAGGTCTTCCTCTCTGGAATTCAGTGTTCACAGCAGGGCTGTTGTTCATCTTGTCCATGTTTTGTGCTTTAGTGTATATGTATTTCCATGAATAATGGTCCACTGTGGGTGGGCGTTTAGGTTGTTTTTTTGTTTTTGAGATTACAAATAATGCCACAATAATGTTTTTCTTCTGGCCTTTCTGTATGTATATGGCAGAATTTATACTTGGAAACAGAGCTACTGGGCTATGGGCCATATACATTTTATTTTTGGTAACAGTTTTATTGAGATATAATTCACATACCATACAAGGGGATGGATATTTTCATGCGTTTTTAAATCCTCCAAAACCACTTTCATTGTTTTTAAGTAGTCAGTACATTTTTCAATTTACATATTTAACTGATTTATTTGCTAACCCTTCCGAGTGTTCTTTTTGCTGATGCATATCTTTAAATAGTTATTTCATAAAGTGTCCATGCCTAGTAATTGCTGCCTTTTTTTTTTCTTTTTAAAATCATAGACAATATTTTAAAATTTTAGATCTGTGGAAAAGCTAAGCAGATGGTATAGAGGTTCTTATATAGCCGCCTCCTCCACAGTTCTCTCATTATTAATATCTTGCATTAATGTGGGACATTTGTTACAATTAATGAGCCAATATTGACATGTTATTATTAATAAATGTACCGTTCCCTTTTTCTGTTATATAGTTCTGTGGGTTCTGACAAATGTAGAATATCTTGTATCCACAATTACAGTATCATGGCTTCCCTGGCGGCTCAGCAGTAAAGAATCTCCCTGCCAATGAGGAGATGTAAGAGACGTGGGTTTGATCCTTGGGTCAGGAAGATCCCCTGGAGAAGGAAATGGCAACCCATTCTGGTATTCTTGCCTGGAAAACACCATGGACAGAGGAGCCTGGCGGGCTATAGTCCATGGGGTTAAAAATGAGTTGGAGAGGACTTAGCGACTGAACAATAGCAGTATCAAATAGAATAGTTTCATCACTCTAAAAATCCCCTCTGCTCCATCTGTTTATTTTTGCCCTTTCTTTGAGCCTTTGGCAACCACTGATCTTTTTACTTCCTCCCTAGTTTTGCCTTTTCCAAAATGCCACAGGTTGGAATTATACAACTTTCCTCCACGTCTTTTTGTGACTTGGTAGTTATTTCTTTTTATTACTGAATGATAGCCATTGTCTGCATGAGCCACAGGTGGTTTTTGTTTTTGTTTTTTTTTTTTTTTTTTGCATCCATTCACTTATGGAAGGATGTCTTCCTTCCAGCTTTGGTTGCTTTCAGTTTTTGGAGATTATAAATAAAGCTGTTATAAACATTTGTATTGAGATTTTTTGTGGTGGATATAGCTTTTCAACTCATTTGTGAACATAGCTTTTCAACTCCTAAATACCTAGGAGTGCAATTGTTAGATTGTATTTTTGGTGTATAGTTAGCATTGTGAAAACTGCCAAACTGTCTTCCAAAGTGGCTATGCATTTTGTGTTCTCACCAGTAATGTATGAGAGCTCTCTGTATTCTCATCAGCTTTTGACATTGTCAGGTTTTTGGATTTTAGCCACTTTAATTGATGTGGAGTGATAGCTCATGGTTGTTTTAATTTGTAATTCCCTAGTAGCATATGCTGTTGAACACTTTTTCATATGCTTATTTGCCATCTGTGTATCTTCTTTGGTGAGAAGTCTGTTCAGATTTTTACTTATTTTGAAAACTGGGTTGTTTGCTTTCTTATTATTGATTTTTAAGAGTTCTCTATATGTTTTGTATGTATTTTTAAAATCAGATATGTGTTTCACTGCATCTTTTTACACTTCAAAATGTCTTAATTTAGTCTTCATTCTTGGATAATTTTCCTAAGTGTAATACTTTAGTTTGGCTGTTATTTTCTTTTAGCACTTTTACAATATTATTCCACTGCTAGTTGGCTTCTGTTGTTGCTGATGTGAAGTCTGTTGCCAGTCTACTGATTGTTTCTTTGAGCAACCTTTTAATTTTTATTTCAAATTTTTCTTTCTTTCTACTTAATCTGAGTAGTTTAAGGTTTCCCTGTTGTTTTCTATTCACTGATTTCACTGATATTTAGGTAGGATTTATTTTGAATTTCTCCTGTTTGGCAATAGGTATTATTCTGTCTTTTATCTGAACACCTGTACTTTTGTGTTGTTCTGGAAAATTCAGTGATGATCTCTTCCAATATGTCTCTGTTCTTTCAGTTCTAAACTTCTGTAAAACAGAGTTCTTACTCTTTCCTCAATTTCTCAGAACTGTGGATCCATATTTTTATTTCTGTATTTCTCTGAGTTCTTTAGGCCTGTCTCCTAGTCATTCTCTCTTCTATGTTTCACTGAACTCTTCTATGTTTCACTGAGCTCATCTATGGAAGTTTTTATTTAAACAGTATATTTTCATTTTAGAATCTCCATGTTTTAAAAAAATCTTATTTTTTGAGCTGTGTTCTGTGGTTCCCATTTCTCTTTCTATCTCACTGAATGTGTCTTTTTAAAAACTCACTTTCACATTCATCTCTTCTCTCATTCTTCCAGTTGTTGCTCCTATCTATTTTGGTATAGGTTTTAATATTGCAACTATAAGTTTATCTGCAGTGACAATGGCTATTCCTAGGAGTACTGCAGAGGTCTTGAAGGCAGTGTAACTTGGCATAAACAGAGTCAAGTCTGAAGTTTTGGAAGCGTGTTTTGAAAATTTGACTAAAAACAGAGATCATTTCTTTTAAACTCCACTATCTATAAAAAGTCACTTAAGCAGAGAATGACAGTTTATCCCCCCACCAAATGAACGCATATAAAATAAAATATGTTCTTAATGGCTCTTCTTTGTGTTTCTCATTATTTCAGGAGAGAAGGTATTCATGAAAATAGGTTTTTTTTTTTTTAAATTGCCATATAGTTGATTTACAATGTTGTGTTTGAAAACAATTTTTAATAACAGAGAGCCCCTTCAAAAATTGCTGCCTTCTTATTCCAGAAATCAAATTCAATACCATAGGCTTTTGAGGTAATCTCTATTAGTTGGCGGGGCTCTATGGATTTTATGGGTTTGGAACTCACACATCATGTGAAGAGCATTCTTGGGACTTCACACTCTTAAAAGATTCAAGCTTCTTTTTGTATCTTGCCCCAGGCCAGTGAGCAGAGATACTCTGGGTCTCTTTTCAAGTTCTGGAACTTCTGGGTCTCTGGTTTCATGCAGGGAGGGCTTTTAGAGTTTTCTGGTCAAAGGTTTGTGACCATGGCAGCTGCTCCCTCACATCCCTGTAACAGTGTACATTGGAATCACCAATGTACATTGGGCTGTACACTGGAATCATTGGAATTCCATGTACATTGTACATGGAATGTACAATTCAATGTACATTAGAACCACCAGTGTACATTCGGCTGTACACTGGAATCATTGGAATTCCAGTGTACATTGCAATCAGCTGGGAGCTTTAGTATCCTGAAACCTGCACCTCACCACAGAGATTTTTTTTTTTAAGCTTCTAGATGATTCTAAATGTGCAACTCACATTTAGTACGTTGAAAATTACTGCCTTATAAATATATGCCAAGGCTTCCCAGGTGACGCAGTGGTTAAAGAATCCTCCTGCCATTGCAGGAGACATAAGAAATGTGGGTTTCATCCCTGAGTTGGAAAGACCCCCTGAAGTAGGAAATGGCAACCTACTCCAGTAATCTTGCTTGGAAAATCCCATGGACAGAGGAGACTAGCAGGTTATAGTCCTTGGGGTCGTAAAGAGTCAGACACAATTGAGCATGCACACATAAGCATGTGCCCAGTTCCCCGGATTTTTTCTAGCTTTCATAAGTCTTTGTTATTGTTTTTGCATTTAGTATTTTATCTTTTGGGGGGGTCGGGGAGGAGTTTATATATCTGCATCTGTTTGGGTTATCTTATTGACTGGAAATGAGAGGCACATTTTAACCAATGTTTTTAGATAATTGGACTTAAATAGAAGGTTTCAAGAGGCCTCTCTGGCTTGTTGAATTCTTCGTGTGATTTTTAATTTCTCTGAAAAAGATAAGTCTTTTTCTGGAGCCCTTCCCTCTTCATTCTTTTCAGCATGTGTGCTTATCAAATATCTTTAATTAAAATGAATTTATAGTTTGGGGCTGCATTTGAGTTAGTGGCATTCTCTTCTTCTCCTTTGTGATATGAATATTTGAATATTTTCTGTAGTTGGAGATATATTCCAAAATAAGTTAGCTTTGGAGGGGGTACACATGGGAATTATGGACTTTTGGGAGGGGGGAGAAAGATGATAGTTCAAAAATCAAGGTGAAAAAAAGTGATATTTAGAAAGGAGGTCATTTTTCTAGCTGATTTGAGAAATATATTTCTGAAGTGAAAAAGAAAGCAATTTTTGAAGGGATTCTTTGTTACTAAAGCATTTGCTTTCATAGATACTTTCTCTCCTGAAATAATCAAAGAATCAAATTAGGGCAGTTTTAAGGATTTGTTTTATTTTATATGGATTAGGTTTTGGGGGTAAATTGTCATTATCTGCAAAAGTGACTTTTTATAAGAGGTGGAGTTTAAAAGGAACAATCTCTGCTTTTAGTCAGAATTTCAAAACAGGTTTCCAAAACTTCAGACTTGACTGGTCTGGTCTGTGTTGAGTTACATCTGCATGTAATTGTAACCATAGACACTTGTGTCCCTAAGTATGTACATCTGCAAATGATTGTATTTTCAATTACTGATGCACAGGTTGGGTTTTAGGCTATGTCTAAATAAGAATAGTGGAGAGATGAAGCAATTATCTGGATAATTCAAGCTAAAAAATAAGAGTCCCCCATATTATATCTTCACTTTTCTGGATATTTCACTTGAGAGGATGTTTTGATTGAAATCATCTGGGTAATTGCCTCAGTTTTCCACTTCACTTTGCGTGTATAAACACAGCTGTTGTATGATTGACTTTTTTCTTCCAGTTTCCATTTTGGAAAGCACCATTTTTCAATATCAAAACTCTTACTTGAACCTACTTTTCATGTACTTGGGTACTTTCTGCCTTCCAGGGGAAATGGCTGGGTAGCAGGTTGATTTTCCTGCCCCTGATGTTGAAGGAGCTTCTTTCTGAATCGAGTGATATTTCTAGCTAACCTCTAGAGAAATCAGATGTCTAGCCAGTGCTGTCAAGTCCTGTACATTAAAAAAGCTTCGGTCTTCACCTGTATCTAACAATCACAAATCGCATGGCAAATACTCTTGTGTTTAGAAAAACATCCAATTTGACCATCCTATCAGTTCCAGATGGTACCTGCTTCTGATGAGCCTCTGTTTACTGCCAAAGTGGAGGCTCAGCCAATGCATTTTAATTCCATTCCCAAACTCATCTGCATTGTGCAGCAATACAGATTAATACCCATTGAGCTGCTGCTTGGATCAGCTGAGGATGCTAACACGGTCAAGGGGGACAATGATGAGATTCTCAGCTAGGAGGTTTCGGAGACCTTCAGAGACTTTGCATTGTTGCATTGGGGTGAAAGCCCGATAAGAGCTGAGCAATTGTGTGGCTGAGATCTGTTTTGACAGATTTGGTTCTCCAGGGCCGCTCTGTTTTCTCAGTCTCTTCCAGGCAATTTGAAATGCTTACAACCAGAGAGTTGGACCAAAGCATGGGGACCGTGAACCTCCTGGTGACAGGTTCTTGGAAATGTGTGAATTCATTTTGCCCCCTGTTGTTGATTTTTAAAGTTCTTTAAGTTCTGGCAAAAAACACCCTGATACTACAATGTCTGAGAGTATTGTTTTTCAAAAATGCACATGTTTTAGAAATCCAGTGTGTCGTGAAATTATAAATTATCCGTTATGTGAAAATAGTTGCATCTTAAGTAAGGACTTGCTTTTGATGATTGAGAGCCATTTTATTAATCATTTAAGTACTTTAGCACAATGGTTGAGAGCATAAGTTCTGGAACATATGGTTTTGTGCATGCCTGCTAAGTTGCTTCAGTTGTGTCTAGCTCTTTGAAACTCTGTGGCCCATAGCCGGCCGGGTTCCTCTGTCCATAGGATTCTCCAGGCAAGAATACAGGAATGGATTGCCACGCCCTCCTCCAGGGGATCTTCCCAACCCAGGGATGGAACACATGTCTCTTACATCTCCAGCATTGGCAGGCAGGTTCTTTACCTCTAGCACCACCTGGGAAGCCCCATAAGGTTTGATACCAGGTCCCAACTCCTTAAGTCTTGGCGGGATAATTTTAACCTTTCTAAGCCTCTGTTTTATCATCTACAAAACAGGATGATCTTGACATACGTTCACGCACCTTATGAGATTGTCTTGAAGATTAAAAGCGTAGTGTCTTCCCTGACATAGAGTGAGCACTCAGCTGGTTTCATTCATTTATTCCTTTCAGTCTGCAAATACTTGTGTGGTTACGGAGAAACATAAGATTTAGTCTCTATCCTCTAGCAAGCTGCTCATAGCTAATGGGTTTGAAAGGCAGATGAAAGCTACCTGCGATACCCTATGATGAATGGATAGGCAGAAATACCCTTTCTAGTTGTTTTCTGCCTATATGAAGACCTTCTTTTTTGCCATTCAAATGTCATTTATGTGTCCCTAAAAGGAAAATGTTCAAAGTGAGTCATTCACTCTTTGGGTTCTTTGGTTTTTGAGAGAAGCTAGGACTTAACCCCTTGAAGAGAAATCCATCTTTAGAAAACACCTCTTTGTGAATGTAGTTTTGTTTCTGTGTATGGAACAGAAAATAGCCATGGGTGTGAAGATTTTAGTCTTAATTTTTGCTGCCTGGGGAGATGGGTGAGGCATTGTCTGAGCCTAGAAAGAGTTATGCAAGGATAAAGCTGAGTAAGTGAGCCCAGGGTTGGGGGGGGCGTCTCACCATCCAGCAAGAACAGAGCTGTGGAGCAGTTAAGTCATAAGGATGGGAGTTAAAAGCAAGTGTGTTAGGTTAGCCTGGCAAAACAGTAGGAGCTTTGTTCTAGGATTTAGGATTATGGCAGCTGCTTCCTAAGACTCAAGTCACTTGGATTTTCTTGGTGGCTTGATGAACCAGATACAGAATTTTTAAATGCAGTGGCTTCCCATTTTTGATAATATACCATGGAGAAATCAGACAAACATCTGCTGTAGATGCCTCTTTTTCTCTCGCTGGAGGTGAAGTGCTCTGATTTCCCGGATCCAGCAAGTCCTAAGAGACACATTGTGACCTTTTAGTCTGATGACCCTCAGTTCATATAATGAGGATCCGTGCTAATAGGGCTCCGCTGTGCAACATTTTCAAGATTGCGTTTATGGTTTTGCTCAGACTTAACTCTTCAAAAGTTTTAATAAATCCTGGGAGACTTGACGTCACGGTCGGCTTTGCTATTGTTGTTAGATTAAAAAAAAACCCAAATATAAATTATCTTTTAATGAAGACCAGTAACCTTCTTTTGTTGATGATGATACTTGTCTATAACAAGATAAATAATGATTTTAATTATTACCGTGGCATGGGAAACTACCTTTTCAAAAGAATTTCATTCTAAGTACATGACAGACTAAATTAGCATTTAGGAAGTATGAAAAGGAATTCATTGTTAAGTTATGTTTTTATCTTATGTCCTATCTGACTTTCTTTCTTTAATTGAATGTTATTATTTTGGACCACATAATATTTGCTGTGGGTAAAATAACAATAACTCATTAGATTCACTGCTTCTGTATGAGATCAATAACAAAATTTCCATTATTTATTTTCCCAGAAGACCTTTAGATACTGCACTTCCAGCACAGTATAAAGGAAAGAGATTTTTATAATGATTTACTTTAAAAAGATTTTCACCTCTGATATATATCCGGCAAAGACCCACTAGAATTGCACTGTGATAATAATAATTATAAAACAAAAATGTCAAGAAATTGTTCTGTCGTGATCTGCATTTTGACTATGTATGAAACCTGATAAATACAGGCATGCAAAGCATAACAGTGTTTAGACACAGGCTTTGTTCACACAACATTTATTAACGTAATGTGTTAGAAAGAACTACGTCTATAAACATTTTTAATGGAAACCCACAAATTAAGATGAACGTGTTTGTTGACTGATTGGCTGGATGTTGTCTGTCTCTTTCTCTCTGGACATCTTGGTAAAATGCATTTTTCTATTTGTTTCTAACATAGCTGAATGTGGCTCCTGATATTCCTGCTTTGAGATTTCTGTTCTACGTGTTTCAGGGTGAGCCCAGTTGAGGGAAATGAAAGGCAAACACATAATCTTCAGAAATTTCTCACTTTAGGGAAATTGCAAATGTTAATCCTATAGCTAGCAAGCTAGCCTTCAAGATGGGCAAAAATGATAGATTCTTTTTTGGTATTGCAACCTTTAAAAGGAATGGCTATTTGTTTTGCATGTCAATAGTTTGGAATTAAATGGGGAGGAAGAGATTGAACTATTCTGTCTCAGGAAAATCTGTAATGTCGCATGGATTTTAGATTAAATGGATTAGATTAGAATAATTGGAGAGGACATTATTTCTTCATTGAGCAGATGACAACCAATTAAGTTGTAATTCTGAGCTCTTGTTGAATAAATAACTCTTATTATCAAACACGACAGCAAAGGATCAGAGGAAGGATGGGTGTGTGTTTCTCAAGGCAGTCACTCACTTTCCAGAAATTTCACATGTATACAGAATACATATAGAGAATGTAGACGCAGCATGGTATATGTCACATTCTGAGTCGTTTTAAGTCTGGTTCATCTGAAGGCAGGCATCCATGTCTTTGGAGGGGCTGGAAGGCTGAGTGCAGATGGTGATGTTTGTAATGTTCTCCTAACACAAGTCAGGAGAATTAAACCCTTCTGATACCTTGTGAGGTCACAGGGAGGTTACCTTCCTGGCCAGTGGTCCCTGGGGCCTGTAGTGTTGAAAGACACAGCTTTCCTGTTGTCAGATACTTTACCTTCCCAGCAGCTGCTCACAAAGGCCTGTGAAGAAATCAGCTGTGTTTGAATGCACTTAATGTTGTATATAATTCTGGTGTTAAATTTATTGGACGGCTGAGCCGAACGTAAAACACAGTGTAAAAACAAGGCTACATGTGTCAGCTTTTTGGCACATTTGGAAGGAGCTGAAGGTTTGGGGGATGTCTGCATTATAGAGGAAAACCGGCTGTGAAGTCCGGGAGTGATCTGGAAGTTGGCTGTCTAATCTGCAGTGACGCTCAGCTGTGTCATTGTGACCCCGGGGTCTAGGCACAGGTGTTGTTTGGCCCCAGGAACTCTCTTTTCCCACCTCCTTGTGACCTTCTTGAGCAGCCCTTTGGGGCTTTTGGCCAACAGAGGTGATGTTGCATCCATTCTAGGATATCCTTCATCCAGAGTCTGAATAGGATTAAATAATGTACAGGGCTCTGGCAGGACCCAGGAATGGCTGCAGGTCTTTGTTCTGCTGTTCTGATACAGTGTACAGAAGTAGATGTGGGTATCTAGAGAGTGAAGAATAGTGGTTATCGGTGAAGAATGCAGGAAAGAAAGAACAGAGCTGCTCCTCTTGCTATTTTTTCTTTTTTTTAAAAATTTTTATATTTTTTGCAGTTTTGTTGGCTCATTAATCTACTCATTAAATATTTATTGAGTATCTGCTACATGCCAGGCATTGTGCCAGGCAACAAATACAGCAAATTGCTTAAGAGTTTAGGCCTGAATCGAATCAACTTGAGTCCTTTCTCTGCCACATACCAACTGTGTGACTTGGGACAAATCACTTAACCTCTCTGAGCCTTAAGTTTTCTCATCTGTAAAATATCATAATGTCAGCATCCATGTGTCTATCAGTAGAAGTGTGGTTAAATATATTCTGGTTCAATCACAGAGTGGAATACTATATAGCTATAAGAAAAGTATGAGATAGTTTTCTATGTAAAGATCTCCAAGATAAGTAAACATTTCCAAGTGCAGAGAAACTTGTATAATATGCTACCTTTTATATAAAACATGAGGCTTTTATATACATCAACCATGGTTGGATACATAAGACACGAATAATAATAGTTATATGTGAAAGGCATTCTCTCTGGCTCAGTGGGAAGGAATCTGCCTGCAATGCAGGAGATACAGGAAATGCGAGTTTATTCCTGGGTGGGGAAGATCCCCTGAAGGATGGAAATGCAGGAAAGGAGGAAATGGCAACCCACTCCATTATTCTTGCCAGGAAAATCCCATGGACAGAGGAGCCTGGCAGGCTACAGTCCATGAACTTGCAAAGAGTCGGACACGACTGCGTGGCTAAGCGCGGCACATTTGTGAAAGGGGTGTGGGAACTTGGCCTATGGGGACTGCAGTGGGAGGGAGGCTCTACTGTATACCTTTATGTTGGTGTTTTTAAAAATATTTTTATACCATGTAAATATATTGCCTCTTATAAAATAATAATAGTAGAGCCTTGCAAGTTAGTTGCGAGGATTAAATGAGATCATGCACCTCAAGTTCTTATGCAAAGCCTGGCTCAAAAGAAGCAGAGGTTATGTTGCTGTGGTGGCAATGGAAACAAAGTTACAGGTAAGAGGGAAGCCTTTCCTGTGAAGTGGGGAAGGGATACTCACAGGATATTACTAATGGGGTGCCTGGGAAGGTATAAAACTTTCTGGAAGCCTAGTTGAGATTGTTTCCTGAGTGTCTTGGGGAAGTGATAGGGAGCCTTGCAGAGGTGGTGACAAGACCATATACCTTCATATCCTTTCTTGATTAAATAAATGTGTCATTTAGTTCTAACAGCTGCTTCTTCCCTCATATGGGATACCCACAGTGGATATTTAATTTGTATATATATGGAGGATTTATTTAGTAGTTTTCACTAGTTGCTTGGTTTTAATCATATTTTCCCCCACCTCTGGGTCTGTTTTTCCTCAGATCACCTGCCTCCTGGAAGGCAGGAACCGTATTAATTTAGCTTGTTTTCTTCCTAGTGATTTGTTCTTACTTGGTAATTTTTATAAATACGAAACAGTATGTACTTTTCTCCTTTTGTATCTGGTCCCGGCAACCTTCTTTTTGGGAATGGAGGGAAAATTTTCCACCCGGGGCCCTGTTCCGTGCTGAAAGGAAATTGTTGTTCTCGGTTCTGTGGTTTCTGGCAAAGGCATTGCCTCCAGGCTCCTTCCGGGGAGTTGCTTGGTGAGGCAGGGGAGGGAGTGGCAGCCCCATTGTTTGGGGCCCCTCCCCTCGGGGGTCATTGGGTAGGGGTGGCTATCCTCAGCAGACACTAGGGGGCGCCCGCGTTCATCTCCTGCTGGCTATGTGCCTGCAAAGTGAACGTGAAGTCGGTCGTGTCCGACTCTTTGCGACCCCATGGACTGTAGCCTACCAGGATTCTCCATCCATGGGATTTTACAGGCAAGAGTACTGGAGTGGGTTACCATTTCCTTCTCCCGGGGATCTTCCCAACCCAGGGATCGAACTTGGGTCTCCCGCATTGTAGGCAGACACTTTACTGTCTGAGCCAGCAGGGAAGTCCAAAGTGCCTGCAACAAATGCAGAAATAAAGGTAGATAGGCTCTGGTCAGAATAGACGTGACCTTTATGGCTCCCTTCACTGAACTCCTCCTCTGTCACTGTCTTGAAGGGCAATTGCAGAGCTCACAGGGGTGATGTCTTTCTCATTTTACCCTTGAAGCCCTCCAGGTTCCTCTATCCATGGGTTTCTCCAGGCAAGAATACTGGAGTTGGTTGCCATGCCCCGCCTCCAGAGGATCTTCCTGACTCTTCTATCTCTTGCATTGGCAGGCGAGTCCTTTACCTCTAGCACCACCTGGGACGCCCTTGGGCTAACCTAACAAACACCATAGACTGGGTGCCTTGACCAATAGCGATGTGTTTCTCACTGGAGGCTGGAAAGGCCAAGATCAAGGTGCCAACAAGGTGTAGGTTTCATTCTGAGTCCTCTCCTCCTGGCTTGTAGGTGGCTGTCTTCTCTCTATGTGCTCACATCACCTCTTCGTGTCTGTTGGCAGTTGGGGGGTGGTCGGAGTGTGGGGAGCAAGCTCTTTTTGGTGTCTCTTCTTCTAAGAGCTTTAATCTCAGCACGAGGGACCTCATCTCTACCTAACTGCCTCCCAAAGGCCCCATCTCCAAATACCATCACACTGGGAGGTAAGGTACTAGCATGGTGTAGTTTGGGGGGAGGGTGGTCATAGACTTTCAGTCTGTGAGAAGTGGGCATCTGTCATTTTTGGGGAGGGAAAGTTGCTGAAACCCATTCTGGTGGACTCAGCGTGGGGCAGCCACTGGCTGGGTCAACTTCTTTGGTTCAGATTGGGGTTCCAGGTACCGGGGGCGGGTTATGAGTCAGCAGAATGTTTGGATATTCAATCAGTTGTGGTCAGCACCGTTTCACTCATTGTTAGGGAGAGTACATGCACTTGGAGATTTATTTCTTAAAAAAAGAAATCTGTGGATCAGAAAATGAAACTGATTAACAGCCTGGGGCTACTTAGGAAATGATGCACTTTCAGACAAGCTATAATGGCCATTTCAGCTACACGTGTCTTCCCTTTGAGTGGCCTTGGCAAACCAGCTCCAAGGGTTTGGTGTGGTTTGGTTATCTGCTCTCTGAGAAGGGTACAGATGATCCTGACTCAGTGGATCTGGAGCTTGAAGACTGATTTTCCTAGTGCTGCTCTGGGTTAGTGGTGTGGGTCCTTGTGTAACCTCTGGGCTCCATGCAGAGGCCTTGAGTAATATAGTTTTTGTCTGTCTGTAGTATAACTTACATTACTGAGTATTTGTGTATATGAGGGGGACAATAAGAGATCAAATGCATAATCTAACGGAGGGCAGAGTTTACAGGCCCATGTCTATGAAGAATTAGCTAATCTGGACCCCAGTAAGTGGACCTCCCTTGAGTGAAATCTCCCATTGCTATGTATCCTGAGTTTAAGCTATACTCTGGTCAGAATAGACATGACCTTTATACTCTGAGGATTCAGAAATATCCATCCCAGGTGAAAAAGGCTGTCTAAATGTTAGGATTCTACCCCTGATTTCCCCACACCAGTTGGAGCTGGTTTCTTCTTTATGTTTGTCCCCTTATATCGCTAGATCCCAAGATGCTCTCCAGTTAAAAGTAAGTGGTGTGACTCGAGTCAAATGAGAATTAAATGAGTTTCTGTAGCTGGAAGTTCTTCCCAGCACTTTAAAAGTTACACTGAACAGGGAATAAAACAACTCAGTGTAGGCATTTTCTTGAAAGGTAACCAGAAATCAGTGATAGTGGGGTCATCAGAGCACTTTTCTGGATTAGCACAAAAACTCTGCATTCATCAGAGTTGTAAATTTAAGTACAGTTCTACCTATTCCCAAAAAGTAAAGAGATTTAAAATGTTTATTTAACCCAGGGGCTGAGGAGCAAAACAAAAGAAACCATATCCAAGAGTGAATCGATTCGCAGCTGCCCATTCCGGGCACCAGTTATAGTAAATAAAAGACTTTTCCCCAAAGCCATGTTAGTGAGGTTTAAGGAAAATAAATTCTTTTTCCCCCCTTTTATGTGAGATGGACTTTTATCCGTAATTTGTGTTGGGGGAAAAAATGAAATAGTGTGTTTGTTAAAAGAAGCCAGGCAAAGTAATTAAATTGTTCAGTTTTCAAAGAGGAAGCCATTTGGGCTGGACAGAAGGGGAAAGATGCTGATAGATTGGGAGTGTCTCACGGGTCGTGGCTCTGGGTGGGATGGAGAGAGGAGCCAGGTGAGCAAGGGAGCAGGCAGGCTGTGTCTCCGTGGAGCCCTAGGTCTA
This sequence comes from Muntiacus reevesi, assembly GCF_963930625.1. Lineage (NCBI taxonomy): Eukaryota > Metazoa > Chordata > Mammalia > Artiodactyla > Cervidae > Muntiacus > Muntiacus reevesi. The sequence goes on along the minus strand of NC_089250.1, from coordinate 158,275,651 downwards.
GCAGGGCTTGGCGGGAGAGGGTCACCAGAGAGGAGAGTGAGTCCTGGGTCCTTAAACCAGGGAGACTCAGCATCCTAGCTGGGCCGGGCCAGGTTGCAGCAGTATCCACCCAGGGCATCTGTGCAGGGAAATCATTGACTGGATTGCTCTGAGATACTGGGGATTAATCCTGGGAACTCCCTAAGACAGGGAATCCTTATAATTTAACATGCTCACCCACTGCCAGGTGTACTCAGAAATCTGACTCACTCAATTTAATGTAAGTATACTTTTTGAATTATCACAAGACAGAACAGAAGGGAGTGTCTTAGAATTCTGGTTTAGGCCTGAACTTGTTCTTTGACCTGAACAAGCAAGCTGTATTTATTGAAAGGTCAGAGATCTCCTAAGCAGGAAAGTACCTCAGGAAAGTACCTCAGGAAAGTACCTGAGAAGTGGACTTTCCAGGAGTTCCCTCTGAAGTGACTTATCAAGATCAAGATGGCACTTCACACTGATGATGACCCTTAGTTGTAGATCCTGGGAACATCTGAGCCTTTGGGGCCCCAGAATTGGAGATGGTCCCATAACCTTCCTGATTATTTTTTTAAAACACCTTTGAGGAGTTTAATGATTAAAATGTGTTCCACTTCAGAAAACTTCAGAACAAGCTGTAAAAAGTAATTTGCAATTCTTCCTTTCTCCATATCTATGCCGAATGTGGTGTTTAATTACTCCATAATAGCTTTTTGTTCTGGTGATTTGTTACAAAAATAGACAAGTTCTTTATCATCATTAAACACCAGGATTAGTTTTTTTTTTTTTAATTAGGAATCATTTAACTATCTTAAAAGGTTTAAAGAAAAATCCCAAGAACTTTTTTTGAGATATGAAATTTTAAATACAATATCTTGATATTTACAATAAATGAATTCATTCAAATGGTGTATATTTAAAGAAAAGTCAAGGCACTAAAATACTCATCTCTTTAAATCACCCAATAGCTATTTAAGACAAGATCCTGGAGGGCAGCCAAATTACACTCTGTAATGTATATTCCCCGGGAGGATGAATTCTCTGGTGTTTTCGCTCACGGTATTTCTGAATAGTACGGAATATGTTTAATCTTTAACCTATCTATTCTAACAGTTTCCAGAGTTCAGCAGCAGTTTTGGATAGCTTGACATAAAGAGGCAGCCTTCTTATCTGAAGCTCTTGCCCTTTGAGTCATCAGATATTTGTTGAAAAGAAGAGAATGTGAACCACTGAGGAAGAGAGAGGTTTGCCTCCTCTCTCTTTTCTCTTTGGCCATCCTCTCCATACCAGTAATAACATCATCATTCACATAGCCATATTTTGAAAAAAAAAAAAAAATCCCTCTGAAATGGTCCTCTTTGCAGATGGAAGTGCAGTTGATTCATATCTTGGCTGAATTCATTTTAAATAAGCTTGTGTGCCCAGGTCTTGATTTAGGTGCTGTGGAAATGTGAAGTAATGCCTGCCACAGAGCATTAGCTTTTATATTGTAGTTAGAATTTAAATTTATGGGTATATTCCACCAGATTATTTTTCTTCACTAAGCAGGTGAGTTGGGAAAAACTTGGCAGCTGTTTTTAGTTAAGACAAAGGTCTTGATTTGGAAAGGGAGAAGGGAATACTACTTTTTAAGGCTGGGAAAGGAAGACATTATTTAATCAAGGTAGCCTTCAAAATAAGAAACTTTCACTTGGATTTACTTAACATATATAATACATTAGAAAAAATACTTTACATAAATTATGTCTTTTGACTCTGCAGTGAGAGCCAAGTGACTTTAGGACTAGTTATCTCCATGCTTTTCATGATGCAAAGGCACATTTGCTGTGGTGAGTGCAGATTTGTAACTTTGTATCATAGCAGTTTAGAGTTAGATGGATTTTTAGCAATGACTTAGTTCAACCTCATCAGTTTAGGTGTGGGAGGACTGAGGTTCAGGAAGTTATCGTAACTTGACTCATGTCAGAGAGTGGTGAGCAAGTTGGGACTAGAAATCTAGGCTCTTGGTCAGACCTCACAGACTCGGGACACTCATAAAGGCTGAACAGGGACCCATCTGCCGTTGCCAACCCCCATACCTCTCTCTGGAAATCTCTTAAAGCACAGCTGAAAACAGTTCACTTCCCTGTTCAGAAGTCTTCATGGCTCCCCTTGGAATGCATTTTAAATATATATATATAAAACAATAATTTTATAATAGAAAATAATGTCCAAACTTCCCTTAACATCATATTCAGTGCCTTCCCCAACCTGGAATCTAGCCCCCTCTTACCTTTCTGGCTTCCTCTCTGATTTTCTTCTGCCCTGAGAACACTGAGATAGATAGATGCTCCTTTCATCCCAAGATGCTCTGTGTTTCCACATCCCCTTGTTTTCCTTCTGCTTCTGCTTTTGGAGTGTATCTTCCCTCTGAAGCATACTCAGTTAATTTCAGTGCATGATCAGTTGCACAATTGTGTCTGATCTTTGTGACCCATGGGGACACTAGTCCGCCAGGCTCCTCTTCCATGAGATTTTACAGGCAAGAATACTAAAGTGGGTTACCATTTCTTTCTCCAGGGGATCTCCCCAACCCAGGGATTGAACCTGCGTCTCGTGCATCTCCTGCATTGCAGGTGGATTCTTTACCACTGAGCCACCTAGGAAGCCCATTAATTTCACGGGCTGCTGCTTACTTAGCCCCTTTCTAGCTGACAGCTTTGATACAGTTCTTATTTTCTGTCCTATGATTGTGTGTATGTGTGCACATGTGTGTGTGCAGGCCTGATTTCTTTAGTAGAATGTGGGGTTCTGGCCTGTTTATATGCATGGCTTCTGTCTAGTAGTTGCTCAATAAATATTTCTAGAGTTGAAACCAGTCTTGTTTATGTCACCAAGAACTCTTCCCTGTACTAGCTAGAGAAGCTAGATTTCAACTGAGAATCTCGTGTGTGTGTGTGTGTGTGTGTGTGTGTGTGTGTGTATACACACATTGTAGCATTTTTTAAGAAATTTCTGGGGAACAAGTATTTTCCACCTGGAAGGCCATCCAACATAGTGAGAAGAACCCGGATGCTGGCATGAGAGAGACCTGATTCTGAATTCAAGCTCCTTTATTTAATAGCACTGTGACCTTGAACATGTTATCAGCCTCAGTTTCCTCATCTGGGGATAATGAACTCGTCTTTTAGGGACGTTATTGGGATTAAGTCAGAAAACACATATGCAGTACTCTGAATAGGGTAGGCACTCAGCAGTGGTGCTGAGAATCATCCTAATGGATCAGGAATCCCTTTGGTTAGGAACCATACTTTTGACAAGTTTGCATGTTCTCAGTTACCCTATTTGCTATTCAATGATGAGCTCTTTGGGTTGATGAGGTTAAACACTGAGACCTCCAGAAAGTTGTCAGATAGGTGGATGACTACTTCCTTGGATGGATGATGTGGTCAAGTACAAAGTGGCTCAGAGAAGCTCCACCACAATTACTTTTATCAGTGATAACTGCTTAAGATAAACCATCATCTCTTCCTTAAGGAGAAAAGGAAGAGGGAGAAGGGTGCCTACCAGTCCTTCCATCATGAACTAAGTCCCAACAGTTAGTTCCAGAAACTTAACATATTTCCTTCAAACATGTGTGCGTTGGGGGGAAGGGCAATCCTACAACTAACTTTCTGTATAGAAGTATCATAGGTTTATGGTTTAAGCCAGGAGAGGAGCACCCTCCTCATCTCCCGTTGTCACTCCAAGTATCTGCAATGAACACAGCAGGCTACACTTAAGGAGGTTAGGGAGGATCAAAGTCTTAGGAGCAAGACTCGGGGAATACTACTCTTGCTTTCCCTATTCTCCTTCCACAGGAGAAGAGGTCTGTCTGATACTATGATGCTGAGCAGGTCCTGGATGAATAATGACACAACAGTTCTGCAGGGCTGACAGGAACATACAGAGTCAACTCAAAGTGTTGGCTCCTTCTCTGCAGCCCAGCGCTTTGATGCAGTTTATACTTTCAGTCTCATCTTTGTTGGGAGTTGTATGGGGTCATTCCATAGAAACGCTTGAACTTTCTTTGGGACAGAACTGATGAGTTGGTTAACCGGTTGTTTTGACTCTGCAGTCACTGCCTGGTCACTTGTCCTCATTGCCTGGTATCCCACTGTTTGGTTTGGTGTAACCAGGGTGTTGGCTTTCTTTTGCTGCCCTGACAGATTATTCCAAACTCAGTGGTTTAACCAACGCAAAGTTGTTGTCTTGCAGTTTTATAGGTCAGAAGTCTAGTATGGATCTTACTAGGCTAACATCAACTTGTTAACAAGACTGTGTTCTTTCTGCATACCCTAAGGAAGAATCTATTTCCTTGCCTCTTCCAACTTCTTGAGGACACTTGGATTCCTTGGTTCATAGCTTTCTTCCTCCATAATCAAAATCAGCATCTTAGCATCTCTCTGGCCCCTTTTCTGTCTGAGCATCTCTCTAGAGAAAGGCTCTCTGCTTTTAGAGATTCATATGATTATTATTGTTTCCACCCAGATAATCTGAGATATCCCCATTTTAAGATCCTTCATTTAATCAGATCTGCAAAGTCCTTTTTGCCTATTAAGGTAAAATAGACACAGATTCCTGGGATTAGAATATGGGCATCTTTGAGGGGCCATTATTCTGCCCAGCATACCCAGAGATATAGAGATAAAGGAGAGAGTGTTGGCCTTGGCTATCCTTTGAAGCCATCTGGCTTCCTAGGAGTCGCTAGCTGGAGATAATTGAGATATCTTTGAACAGAGGGATTCAGACTTAACGATGGTCTACAATGACATTTCCATCATAATTTCTTTACTTTTCCAAGTCACACCACCTAGGGTTTTTCTAAGGCAGGCAATTGCTTACTGTCTCCCAGGTCTGGGAGAAAATGGAAGTGGTGGGAGGAGAATGGTTAATGAGAGCTTTGATTACCTGGGCCCTGAAACAGGCCGTCTAGAAATAGCCATGTTACAGCGGGTTCTTTTGAAACACAGAATCAGGTACATTTGGTAACGACTGCTATAATTTGAGACAACATCTCAAGCCACAAACCAGCTCCAGAAATGAGCTTTGTTCTTTACAGCCCACTTTGCCCCAAACATAGGCCCTTTAAACTAACTTGGTAGGCACTCACTGAGGAACAGCCGAGAGGGCAGAGACCCACAAGTGTGCATCTCCGCGTGTCCGGCGCCGAGCACGGGGCACGGCCTGCCTTGGGTGGTAGAACGAGCGTGGTACAGTGTGCCCTCCACTTGTGAGCGTGTGGAAGAAGTGGGTCTTTTATGACAGGACACTGAATGAAGCCCTGTGTTCCCTACTTCTACCCACCGCACGCCCAGAGGAGATGAAGGATCCTGAGAGATTTTGTCTCTGCTTCCATTATGCGCAGAACAGATGTAATTAAGCCAATGAAACTTGCCTTCCATTTCAGTTTACTGGAGCTACTGAACAGAAGTAGGTGTAGGAATTGAAGAGCATCTCGCTTGAGCAGGCAGGATTCTGGTGCATATTATCTTTTCAAAACACGTCACCCTAACCTTCTATTCACACTGTACACACCCTAGAGTGGTGTTTGTGGAATGAAAGATGACAGTATAGTTCAGCGCGGAAAAAGGTTGTTAGCTTTGGACTTTAGCCGTCCCATGTTGGAAGCGTGGCTGTGCCACTTACCAAGACTGTGACTCTGGATACCTTACTTCACCTCCAAACCTCCTCTCTCTCTCTCTCTTTTTTTTTTTTTAAATATGTGTCTATTTATTTGGCTGCCTTGGGTCTTAGTTATGGCATGCGGGATACTCACTGTGGTTCACAGGCTCACCAGTTGTGGGGAGTGGGCTCTCTAGTTGCAGCAGAGGGATTTAGTTCTCCAGTGGCATGTGGGATCTTAGTTTCCCGGCCAACGATTGAACTCACACGCCCTGCGTTGCAAGGTGGATTCTTAACCACTAGAGCACCAGGGAAGTCCCCAGACCTTCTCTCTTAACTCCAGAGAGCCCAGAAATAAAAAGGTCAGTTGGCACACTTCTTTGGGCATTTGCTGAGTAAAGAAGAAACAAGATGTGTTGGTAGGGGTCTCAGCTACTTTGTGATCGCACTTCATCTCCATAGCCTGCCACATCTGAGGTCCATTTCTGTGTCTTCTTCAGTGGCACAGACATACCTCTGGATTTCTTATAAAGTTGCAACAAGGTCGGAAGTGTAGAGCTTTCCTCTGCCCCATAGGCCCAGTTCTTATTACCCTGGACATGTGGATCAAAGAGGAAGTCAAAGTAGGAGAAGTGAAAATCTCTAAACAACTCAGGGTTCACAATTGAGGGCTGAAGGGAACCCCTGCAGATGACATGCAAAGCCCCTTGTAGATGGAATTTCTTTCAGCAAAAATTTTCTATCTGTGAATAGGCGCCTGTCATTTCAGTGTGATCTTTAATCATTTTCAAAAGGCAACCCTTTTGATCATGAGTCTTAAAGAGTTCAGATGAAGTTTTCTGGGCCTGCCTTATTTGGGAAACATTTGTGCTTTGTGAAGACTCGGGCACGCCAATATTTAAAAGGCCAAGCCGAGCATCTTCATCTCTAGTCCAAGGGACCAATTGGCAGAGGGCAGCAAACAAGAGACCTTTTGTGCCTCCGTAATTGTAGAGCAGTGGGCATTTTATAACCGCTGAGTGGACTTCAGAGTTAATTACCATTTAGAAGTCTGTATAAGATAATTTTCTAAAACACTGGGGGTCAGGAAAGTTTCAGTGCTTTATTTATATTTAAAAACCTAAACCGGCACTGCCCCATAGAAATAGGATATGAGCTACAGATGTGATTTTAAATGTCCTGGTCGTCACATTCAAAAGTAAAAAAGCACAGGTGAAATTAATTTTAACATCTACTCTCACCCAGTCTGTCCGAAATAACATTTCAGCATGTTATACAATATAAACAATTATTAATGAGCTATTTTACTTTTTTTGCTCAGCCCTTGAAATTCGATGTCCTTGAAATTTTACGCTTTCAATTCAGACTCAGCACGTTTAAGTGCTTGGTAACCACCTGTGGCTAGGTTACACCGAAGCACTGGGTGGTGATACCTTGAGAAGTGAGGATGTTTTTCATTTATGCACAGCGTTCTCACTGCCCAGCATGGTACCCAGTACCTGAGCATGATTCTTTAGATGTGTCCATAGGATGAAGTGCTGGATGCAGTTATGAGATTGGCTTGCCCCGCTGCGGCCCAGAGAAGTAGTGACGTTGCCAGTCATTAGAAGTGTAACCAGCAATCCAAGACTCACTCTTTTTTTCCTCAATCGCTTTATTGAGATATAATTCACATACTATATAATTCACTCACTTAAAGTGTACAATTTAGTGGGTTTTAGTATATTTGCTGGAAAAGGCAATGGCAACCCACTCCAGTACTCTTGCCTGGAAAATCCCATGGACGGAGGAGCCTGGTGGGCTACAGTCCCTGGGGTTGTGAAGAGTCAGGACACAACTGAGCGACTTCACTTTCATGCACTGGAGAAGGAAATGGCAACCCACTCCAGTGTTCTTGCCTGGAGAATCCCGGGGACGGAGGAGCCTTTGGGCTGCTGTCTATGGGGTCGCACAGTCGGGCATGACTGAAGTGACTTAGCAGCAGCAGCAGCGGTATATTTGCAGAGTTGTCCATCTGTCAGTCAGTCAATTTTAAAATGTTTTCATCATCCCGAAAGAAACCCTGCACCCCTTAACTGTCACTTCCTTCATCCTCTCCTGCCGTCTACTCTAGCTTACTACTTATTTTCTGTCTCTAGATTTACCTGTTCTGTACATTTCATACAAATGAAACCGTACTTAGCATACTATTTTCAAGATTCATCTACACCATAGCATGTATTAGGACTTCATTTCTTTTCATTGCCAAATAATATCCCATTGTATGAATATACCACATTTTATTTAAATATTTACCAGTTGATGGTCATTTAGAGTGTTTTCAGTTTTTGGCTATTATGAATAATGCTGTTGTGAACATTCATGTACTAGCTTTTGTGTGGATGTATGTGTTCCTTTTTGGGGGTAAACAGCTAGGAGCGGAATAGCTAGATCATATGATAAACTCTCTATTAACCATCTGAGGACCTGCCAGATTTTCCAGTGGGTGCACCATTTTACATTCCCACCAGCAGTGTTCCAGTCTCCCCAGATCTTTACCAACAGGTATGTTTTTGATTACAGCCATTCTAGTTATCCTAGTGGTGTGGTTTGGTATCTCACTGTGGTTTTGATTTGTATCTCCCTGGTGCCTAGTGATATGGAACATCTTTCCGTGTGCTTATTGGCCATTTATATATCTTTGGAGAATTGTCTGTTTGGATTCTTTGCCCATTTTTAAATTGAGTTATTTGTCTTTTATTTTTGAGTTGTAATACATCTTTATATATAGTTTAGGTACAAATGTCTTATCAGATATGCGATTTGCAATTATTTTCTATAATTCTGTGAGTTGTCTTTTCACTTTCTTGATGTTGCCCTTGAGACACAGGCGTTTTTGATTTTGAAGTTGTTCAGTTTATCTATTTTTTGTTGTTGTTATTGTTTGTGCTTTTGATTCCATACTTAAGAAACTATGGCCTAATCTAAAGTCAAAAGATTTATACCTGTGTTTTCTTTTAAGAGTTTTATAGTTTTATGTTTTTGAACCATTTTGAGTTGATTTTTGTATATGGTATGAAATGAGGTTATTTATTAATTAAATAATTTAATTATTTTGCGTGTAGATATCAAGTTGTTCCAACACTATTAGTTGAAAATATTATTTTCCCCCATTGAATTGTCTTATCAGAATTCAGTTGATCATAAATGTGAGGGTTCTTTTTATGGATTCTTAATTCTATTTCATAGATCTGTGTGTCTAAAATATATAACCATGCCACAGATCACTGTAGCTTTGTAGTAAGTTTTGAAGTGAGGAAATACAGTCTTCCAATTTTGCTCTTCTCTTTCAAGATTTTTTGGCTGTTCAAGATCCCTTATAATTCCATTTGAATTTTAGGATTGACTCTCCAATTTCTGCAAAGAAATAATGGAATTTTTATGGGATTGTGTTGGATCTGTAGATCAGTGTGGGGAGTATTGCCATTTTTTTTTCACCCTAGATTGATTTTCCTTTTCTAGAATTTCACATTAATGAAACTGTACAATATGTACTCTTATTGTGTAAGGCCTCTTTCACTCAGCCTAGAATTAATGAGATTCATTCATATTGTGTATTATTACTATTTATGTTCCTTTATATTGTTGAGTAGTGTTCTACTTGATGAATATGTTGTACTTATGGTTATTTGTCTGTTCTGTTGATGGACACCTGGACTGTTTCTAACTGTTATGAAGATTTACATACAAGTTGTTTTTGAGGAATTTGTTTTCATTTGTCACTTTTAAGTAAGTACCTAGAAGCAGAACTGCAGGATCATGGTGTAGGTGTATTTTTAGTTTTATAAGAAATTGCTAGACCCTTTCCCAAAGTAGTGCAGTTTTACATCCCCCCTAACAATGAATGAGAGTTTTAGCTGTTATTTATCCTCGCTGACATATGGTTTTGTGAATCTCTTTAACTTTAGCCATCCTGGTAAGTGTATAGTGATATGTTATTGTGGTTTTAATTTGCATTTTCTTTATGACTAATGATGTTGGACAATTTTTGTGTGCTTATTGGTCATTTGTTTATCTTCCCTTGTGAACTGTCTGTTCAAATATTTTGCCCATTTGAGTAACAGGTTGTTTGTCTTTCTATTAGTGAGTTGTAGATGAATTTACCTACTCCTAAGTCACTGGAGTATTTTGCTGTTTTTTTTTCTAGAAATGTTGCAGTTTTAGCATTTATCTGCAGGTCTATGACTTATGAATTTTTTTGTGTATGGTCTAAATTTGTTATTCTCTATGTGGATGTTCAGGTACCATTTGTTGAAGAGACTTGCCTTTCCTCACTGGATTGCATTGGTTCCTTTGTCAGAAATCACATGATTGTAAAGCTGTAGGTCTGTTTCTGGACTTAACTGTTTTGCTCCATTGATCTGTTTGTCTGTCCAAATGTTAGCAACACTCTGTCTAGATTATTATAGCTTTATTGTATGTTTTGAGGTCAAGTAGTGTCAGTCCTCTGACTTTACTCTTTTTCAGGATTATTTTGATTACTCTAGATTCTTACATTTCCTATAAATTTTACAACTGGCTTATCATTTCCCACCAGAAGTCTGGTGGAATTGCTATTAAGATTGTGTTCCATATGTAGCTCAATTTGGGGAGAATTAGTATCTTCATAATATTGATTCTTCCAGCGGGTAAATACTGGAATGTTTTCTGACTCACTTATCATGCTGGTCCCTTTTCTCTCGTTTTCATGTTTTGAGTCCTAAGAGGTGCCGTGGTGAGGAAGGGCCCTACAATCAGCTTGCCTGTGGGGTCTTTGACAAATTAACCTGATTGGTTAAATGGGAATAAGAAGGATAGTTACTTCTTCGAGTTTTGGGGAGCATTATGTGGAATATTTAAGAAAAGTCCTTAGAATTGAGGGCTTCATAAGTATTGGGTTTGTTTAGGACTGCCCTTTAGGATCTGGCTTAGATTGTACCCCGTCCATGAAGACTCCTCAGAGTCCCAACCTTGAAGTACCTCTTTTCCTCACTGTGCTGTTTTCCTCCTTGTGTAGAATTTAGCACCTTTTCCTTGAGTGTATCTCACTCTCCTTATCATTATAAGCTCTTTGACTCTGAGGTCTGGATTTTAGCTTCTTTGGGGTCCATTAAGTGCTTATTATAGTGTATTAGCTCTGGTGGATACTAAAAAAACTCTCAAGAATTTTAAGTTTTTTTTCTGAAGGTGATCACATATACTTTCTTATATTTTCCTCAAAGAAATAGTTAAAGCAGAGTTTATTCTCAATTACAGATGAGGAAACTGAGGTGGAGCCCAAGAGAAGCTAAGCTACTAACTATAACCAGTTAGGAACAGAGCTAGAACTAGAATCTAGCCCTCTGGACTTGAAGAGTAATAATGTGATGTTTTCTTCTATTACATAGTTTTTATATATTGTGTATTATATTATCCTTGTGTGTATATCATATTTATTATATTGTATATGTATGTTATTATTATGTTATCATGCTTGTGCTCACTGTTCAGTTGTGTCCACCTCTTTGTGACCCCATGGTAGCCTGCTAGGCTCCTCTGTCCATGAGATCTCTCAGGCAAGAATCCTGGAGTGGGTTGTCATTTCCTACTTTAGGACATCTTCCAGATCCAGGGATCAAACCCATATCTCTTATGTCTCCTGCATTTACAGGCAGTTTCTTTACCACTGAGCCACCTAGAAAGCCTTATTATGTTATAAATGCATATTATATACAATGTGTATGTTATATATGCGATATATGTTACAGTATTTATATTTATATATATATATATAAATTTCTTAAGCTCTGTGAGATGCTAGAATCCCTTTTATCAGGGCAAGCCAGCCACACAAATCCTTCATGAAAATGACATTTACATTTTGTGACTTTGTGACTAGGTGAATAATATCATACAGGTTTAAATGAGCACCTTTTGCAGAGGTGCTCAGTGGGGTAAGATCTGTGGTAAGCACATTTACTGCCTGCTGACTCTTCCTCAAAGGATGGACGTCTACAGCTACAGAGGTTATTTGTAAGATGTCCTCAGCACCCCTCTCTGTCCCTCGGATCTGCCTGACTTCACGGTAGAAGAGCACAGTGCAGCGTGAGGTCCTGCCACGCCCAGCTGTGACTGATGTGGATGACGGGGTGGGGGGTGATAAGAGTTGCGTTTGCTCCCAAGCTTCTGAGTGGGTGACTTTAAAAACACGTACTGCCTTCCCCAAGAAAGACCTGTGCTCTGACCGATTCATGATGCATCTCGAGTTCACCTTTGATTACTTGCTCCAAGTTACCCATGAAAAAATACTAGCACTTATGTGATGTAGAGTGTGGGGGTAATACTTGTAGGGTTTAACGTTTTTCATGTGATAAGCATTGATCTTGCTTCCAGAGCACACCTGTGACTAGGAGAGAGTGAGTGCTCCCCTGCTAAGGATGTTTTCTATATCTCTCCCTGCCCCATTGCCCTCAGCGGCATTTCTCCATGCTGGAGGGTGGTGGACCTGGGGAGTAGACTGTGATATTTTACTGGCGTCTGGTTGTTTGATTTTAGAATCCATGCAGGTACATTTTATTCATCCCAATATAGGCATAATGGCTGGGGTGCCAAAGAACTTCGTTGATCTTAATGATACCCTGAAACTCAATTTCTCCCAAGTCTCTGTCCAGATTACCTGCTTCCAGTAAGTGCCTTCTTTGTGTCAGGCCCTGTGTTGAGTCTTTAGGAACTTAATATCCTTTAATCCTGACAACAGCCTCTGTCACTCCCACTGTATCAGGTGGAGATGCTGAGACGGAGAGAGGGCTTCTAACTTTGCCAGTGGCAGAGCCGGGATCAAAACGCTAGCACTCTTGACTCTGGAGCCTGCATGCGTATTACCTGCACTGACTTACCAGTTACCTCCATTATTTCCCTCCCACCACCTCTCACCACCTGTCACACCCTCCTTTCCATGAATCCTGGTAAGATGACAGCTGGATCAGGGGCAGCTGCACACATCTTTGTAACTCTGCCATATGTCCTTGTGTTGTCTCCTTTTCGTGATCCTCTTCTTGGAATTCTCCTGTTTTCATTCAGCTCTGCATCCTTTCCCCATGCCCTACCTTGCCTTAGCTGTTGCCATAAACCTTCTGAGATAGTTGCATTTTTTTAAAAAGAGAATTTGTAAAATTTTAAAAAGGTAAATGTGCGTCTAGGTGGTTTCTGCAATTGGACCCCAAATTCGCAGCTAATAAAGGTTAGAATTCTGGACACACAGGGATTATGGTATTAAAAATATTATGGGCATGGCTCAAATTAACTCCTGGGAGTGGGGCCTTGGAAAGAATGCATGCTAAGTTGCTTCAATTGTGTCCCACTCTGTGTGATCCTGTGGACTATAGCCTGCCAGGCTCCTCTGTCCATGGGCTTCTCCAGGCAAGGATACTGGAGTGGGCTGCCATGCTCTCTTCCAGGGGATCTTCCCAACCCAGGGATCGAACCTACATCTCCTACGTCTTATGGATTGGCAAGCAGGTTCTTTACCACTGGGGCCACTTGGGAAGCCTCAAGAATGTGATATGTTTGCTTAATCATCTGTCTACACATCTACCAACTGGGCAGTCATTGAGAGACAGCATAGCATAGTGGTTAAGAGTTAGGTCTCTGAGCCCAGACTGCTTGGGTTGAATCACAGATCACTTTCTTCCTTGTGACTTTTGGCAACTTTAATTATTACCTTCTCTGAGTCTGTTTCCTTATCTGCTTGTAGTTATAACTACCTCTTATGGTGATTGAGAGGATTAAAGCAAAGTCTGTCATACACTTAAAATAGTGCCTGATACATGATACGTTTTGAAAACACATTAGTTATTGTTATTGTTCAGTCGCCAAGTTGTGTCCGTCTCTTTGCGACCCCATAATTTGCAGCATGCCAAAAAGGGCCAGCTGTGTGCTGATATTCTTCCCTGGATTTGGACACATCAGTGGACAAAACATCCCTAGAATCATAGTGCTTTCAGCTTAGTGAGAAGGAGAGAGAGAGAATTACAAGTGTGAGAGAATTACAAGTGTGTATCTGTGCACTAAGAAGACATACAGGTGGGGTTTGAGTGTATCACAGAGGGTCCTACTGAAAGATCCTGATTGTGTTCACTGTAGAACTTTAGAGCAGGAAAGAATTGTGGAGACTCTCTCGTCAAAGCTTTGGAACCTAGAAAGTTTAGATGAATTGTCCCATTTATTCAGAGATTTATGGAAGAGCCAGGACAGAACCTATATCTCCTGAAACTGATGTCAGACTAGTGAACATCACGTGGCCAAACCTCCTCCTTGAAGACTTGAGCCAATTTGCTGAAACATTTACTCCAAAATCATTCTCATCAACAATGCTTGATGCTGGGGCAGCTTCTCTGAACTCAGACTTTAATTGTTTCTGGCTCCCGGGAGCTCTTATGACAGTAATTTGTGCCAAGTCATCAGAATAATGATGATGGCCATTGTCTTACGTTTACTTAAAAGTTATCCATCCTGGTAATGATCACCTGGCAAAGAAAAATTGTCTAGATTATTCTGCTAGACATTTGTAAATATCTAGTTTGGATTTAGGAGACTGGGTAACCAATCAAATTAAAACCCGGATCTCACAGACCTGCCTGAGGAATTCACATATGATAAAACTAATCAGCTGGCTTTGAAATGGAGATGAAAGCATCTTTAGGGAGGTATATGTTGGATGGGGGTGGAAGTGGATAAAAACCGATTCAAGGAAGCATAACCCTTAAAAGTTTCAGATGGTTTATAATTTATCTGTAATGGGAAAAATACTCTACCATCAAGATAATATCTTGGAATAATTGAAATCACCAGCCATATTATGGATATGTTTGTGGATGTATGTGAATTGTAGGGATTGAAATTTTTTCTGTGAATGTAATTTAGTGTGAATGAGATGACAAATATGCTATATGCCATAAAGCCCATTTGATATAATGTGTGTAATTTTAAACTTAAAACCATCATGTTTAAGAACCATAAGGGACCTTAGAGATCATCTAATACAAGTCACTTTGCAGATGGAGGAACAGAACCCGAGAGAAGGCAAGTGGCTTGGCCCATAGTGTGAACTGGAATCCAGATATTTAGATTATTGAGTTTGGAGATTTTTTTAGAACATAAGGAATGATACCCACACCTTCACTTTTAGTTTTTTTTTTTTTTTTAACCCATAGTGGTTTTATGGCATTGTTAATCATAGCTATACTTGATTTCTTTTGCAAGATGAACCAATTCTTCAGCCCTTTATACTAAATGTTGGTGCTTAATAAAAATATTTTCTGTGATTCCTAATTAATGCTGAAATAAATTTAGAGAAGTTAGAACAATATTGTTTGTCAGCGTCTTCCTTGGTTTCAGCTATTAATGTGGTTTCTTATGATTTCCCAGCTAGCTGATTTAAAATAGTTCAGAGAAAGTCGTATATGCTGTGCTTTTCAAAGCAAAGCCCTGGTTTCTAGAGGGATGGAGTTTAATATAGTTTCATATCACAGAGGTTTTAATAATGCAGTCTAAAGTATTTGTACATGAATTCATTAGGCCTAGATTAGTCTTATTATAATTACTCAAAAAGTAATTCAATTTAAGAGAAAACATTTTAAATGGATATAAAATACCCTGTTAGCTGGGAAGCCATACTGTTCTACTTTATCAGCTCCATAAAGTACTAGCAGATTTGAACATAACTTTCACAGTATACAGAATGCAATCATAAAAAGTATTATTCCTAAATCTATTTTTTTATGTTCTTTCAATAGTTAAGAGCTTTATCCTTCTGTGCTAGGAATGAGATATACTCGGGATAGAGTGTCATAAAAATGTTAGGGACTTAACTAGCTTGCAGCCCGTGCACTGCCTCCCCAACTCAGCGTCAGCTGATGGGTCACAAGTACAGAGCCTCAGATTGATGCTGGTCGCACATTCCGGAGGAAATGGAGAAGGAATACACTTTGGGGCTCTTGCAATTTTTTTTTTAACAACAGTGACAGGCGGAGGAGGGGGTCTTCATTTCTAACATGGTTAAAGGTGAGGGGAGCTAAGAGCAAGGAAAACAATAGAACTTTCCCTGGCCCACATCCAGAATGGGACAGAGAATAAAAAGGAGAGAGTGATGATATAGATCATACAAGTTAAAGAACAACTTGGTATTTGGCACAGAGGGCAGGAGATGGGGAGTGAGGCCTTGCAGTTGGTCCTTAATGACCAAGACTCGCCGGGCTCTGGGCAGTGGAAAGCTGCCTGGGTACCCCTGGGGAAGCAGGAGGGGCAGGGAGAGGAGTTCTGTGGCCACGTGGCTGCCGGAGCTGTCTGTGCTGTCTGGCTTTGGAGACACAGAAAACTAATCACGGCCCCTGTGTGGTGCCATCGAGGCCAGGCAGGGGCTCTGGCTGGACTCCAAGAGAGCACAGACCTGCACACGGACAGGAAGGGGTTCCACTTAAGTGGTTTGTTGTGTTCAAACTTTTACTAATTTATTTGATGAGCAGCAGAACACTTTCCAAGCAAATTCTTCGTCGAACCCCACTGTCCTGGGCAGAGTGGTTCTCAGTTCAGCTGCCACTTGCAGTCTTCTTTTTTAAACCCTGGACCTCCACTCATCACACCTTAGGGCAGGGATGGGTGAGCCTGTTCCCTGGTGGCCTTGAGACATAATGGCACAGGCAGTGCCAGAGGGGTGAGTGGTGCCAGAAAGGAAGGCTAGGCTCTGGATTTTTGGAACATCTGGTGCTCATTCCCGCCCTGTAAAACTGGTGTTTGGAGATAGGATGGCAATGGATCTCTGATCTTAAAGATTAAAAATAATTGATTCATAAAATAATATTTAATAATTGCCTTAGAGTCTCTTAATGGCACATAGCTACGTGATGACAAGAAGGAATTAAAATGATCATTTAATTTTAATGGATTTTCCTCTTATGATATTTTACAGTCCTGTACAAGTCACAACTGGTGATTATTTTCAGATAAGATCTACCCATTCCAGTATTCTTGCCTAGAGAATCCCATGAACAGAGGAGCCTGGTGGGCTGTAGTCCATAGGGTTGCAAGGAGTCAGACATGACTGAGTACCTAAGCACATTCCCCACATACAAGTCACAAATGATGATTATTTTCAAATAGTAGGCAATCAATAAATGTTTGTTGGCTAATAATGCTACAAGTTATAGAAGTCTATCTAAATATTAGTCACTGTGCACTTTATATGCTTTACCTCGTTTAATCTCCAAAGCAATTTATGAGACAGCACAAAAATTAGCTATTTTTATTATCTGCATGTTGCTGATGAGAAAAACACGGTTTTGGGAGGTTAAGTAATTTGCCTAAGATCACACAGTGAGACATGAAACCAGTTCTGACTTCAGGACCTGAGCTCTTTGCTACCCTACTGCCCTATTCTGGTGCTTATTGTTATACCAACATTAAATTCAGTTACTGAATGTCTACCATAAGCCAGCTCCATGTGCTAAAAGTGCTTTACATATATGATCTGGGTTGTCCTTATGAAGTTTGAAAGAAATTTTATTTTCATTTTTTACATATAGAAACTGAGACTCAAAGAGGTTGAATAGTTGCCCAAGATGGCTAGGATGGTAGACCAGCAAGTATTTGAACCTGGTATTATGTGACTTTGAAGTCTATGAGCTGCATGCTGATTAAATGAGCTAATTTGACCCTCATGATGCTTCTATGGTAGGATAAAAGCTTATCTCTATCAGCTGATTTTACAAGTCAGAACATAGGCTACAAGAAGCTTCACCTTGAGTTTCCACCTGGTGAGGGTCTGGGGACCCAATCTTAGGTCATGGGTTCAAGTGGCCACCATCATGCGGAGACCCGACACTGGACTGTATTTGGGAGAGGAGGTATTAACCCTGCTTTCCTTGGGAAGATCACCTGCCATTTTTGGACCTAGACTTCTTCACTTTGAAGCTGAACTGTTCTGCAGTGCTGAGGAGACTTTGGTGAGCCCTACTTGTCAACCTTGAAAATAAATAATTTCAGTTCATTTACAGAGATTTGCAGAAGTATACAGAGTGAATTCTAGAAAACTCTTCAATATCTGTGCATAGAGCTTGCTGGTTTTTGAAACTTCGCAAGGGGGCAGCTCTGCTCATCTTGAAATTGACTTTGGTTAATGGTGAACTTGACCCCATCCAAGGAAGTGGTGTTCATTCCGACTGTTCCCTGCATCCCTTCTTTTGCTCCTGGTTAGTTAGGTCCCAGTAGCATTTACGGGGCTTTACCGTAATGGCGTTTGAAAGAGTGGTACTTGAAAGAGAATTTTCTTTCTGTAGTTGAAACCACAGGAGGACTCACAAGACAGCTCTCTCCCCAGGTGAGACTTCTTAAATGGGAGTTAAGTACAGGCATTTTCAAGAAACTAAACTCCCCTCATATATAATTTAACCTAGAAAAGAAAGCAAAATTGAGAGAGTGGTATGATCACATTGTTTGAGGGCTAGTAACTTTACTTCCCCCAGTCTTACGGAAGTCAGGCACACTTTCACTGTTTGGCATATCTTTAATGCTATGGGATGTGGGCTAGATGTGATACTGTAATAATAGTGAGGGTTTCTCTAACCATAGTTACGAGCTGAGCTATGGATTGAAATAGTAAATTATTCCTAGCAGACTGAATGGGCAATAAGACTGCCATCTAGTTCTCCTCGTAAAACAAAGCAATAGATAAATAAAGGAGATCCAACTCACTTAACCCGAGCGGCTCTGTGCACCGCTAATTATTAACCCAGGCACAAGAGAAGGGTTCACCCAGAGTGTGGTTAAATCATTTTTAATAGAGGTAAACACGAGCCATGTGGATGAGTAGCACTCAAGCAAGTTTTTAATCAGCAACGTTTAGGAATCACCCAGCCTAATTGCCATAACTTATTAATAATAATAAATAATCTGGTCTTTTTATGGCTCCTGTCTCTGGAGGACTCAGTGCATTAAAGATCTCTGGGGTGTGAATCTCTCAGTAGCTATGGGGAAGGTGGGCAAATATCCCTGATGCTCATTCCTAACAGAAGAAAGTGGACATTGAGGCCAAGAAAGGCAAATCTGAGTTCGTTTGTTCTTACTTGCTTCTTCCTACATCTGAATCGCCAATTTATAGATGCCCTTTCATCTATCTATAGGACCAGAATGGCTCTGGTGGGGGTGGTGTCGGAGAACAGGCTTTTCTTTGTTGACGTAAATGATTGGGGTTGAGGTTTTTTTCCTTGGGAAGTGAGTATGAGCAGAGCTTTGTCTGGAGGAGTTCATTTCCTCTGCACAAGTGTCCCTGGTGTCCTTTGGGTTCAACCTGACTGTGGCTACGCTGGGCATTGGAAACTCCCAACTCCTTATTTGTGTGATTTCCAGTTCCTGGGGGAGCAGAGAAGATGGCACAAAGTCTTATTCTCAGTTATTCTCTGCTGCCGTGGATGGGGGATGAAGAAATGTTTGTGTAAATCATCGGACTTAACCTCCCCAACATCATGGCATGAGTGTTAAAATCTCTCCAGGTCAGCTTGGTTCAAAGGTTGTAAGTGATTGACTCCCAAATAATTCTCAGTGGTTGGTTAGACTGGAAGGAGATGATTGCTCTCCAAGTTTGAGTCTGTTTAATCCTTATAAGTGACCAGTCCTTGTGGGTTGGGGGTAGTGGACACGTGCACCAGAATAGAAGATGACAAAAGGTATTTCTATGACTGATGTCCTCTGAGGTCTGCTGTTTTGGCGGGTGTAAAATGGCACAGAATCTACCTTCTTCTCACTTATTTTCCATTCTTCTGTCCATGAATCATTTGAACATGAGCCTGGATGGCTGCTTCCGTCTGGAAAAGTGAAATTTTAAAGAGGGTACCCAGGCAGTTATTATTCAGAGCAAAGAGCTAAGTAATGCTAAGAATGGAATGATTTATGTCATAGAGTACAAAAGACATAAATTTAGAGTGTAAATTACAAGATAACTCATGTGCAAAATTGTTGTAATATTTATACTAGTGTTTATTAAACTTTACATTTGAATAAAAAGGTGCAAAATGTAAATGAAGCTGAAAAGTGGATTTAAAAAGAATCTGAAGTAGCTTATATGAAAATCAGGAGAGTTTTCTGGGATAAAAGATAGGAATAGTACTCTATGTAGGTTTGTCTGTTAAACCATGAAATATACAGTGGGATTGGAACGAATAAGGTCTCTAATTCCTGAATCTCTGCCTGAATTTCCTCCCTCCCTGCCCACTGATACTTTCCAGTAACTCAGATCAGTACTGAAAGCCATGGAGAGGAGGTTGAAGTTTCTGGACGGATGTCGAGGCTGGATCCGTATTTGAAAGGCTAATCTCATTTCATTGATGTTTTCAATGTTGGAAATTTTTGTCTGTATTCATTAAAGGAGAATGATAATTCTCTAATTTGTACTTTGCTACTAATAGGGATGATTTTGTGCTTCATTAAGGTTAAATGAATCTCATGTCGTCCTGGCTCAACCTTTCACGGACACCATGTGTGATCTTGGGAGAGATCTCTTCCTTCTGTGGGACTCAGTTTCTTCATCTGTAAAACAAGGGGGTTGTAGCAGACGAGTGTTGAGAGAGACCAGCCCCCTGCCCTTCCCTCCTGTGTGGGAACACACCACGCCAGGCAGTTAGGATCCACAAAGGCCATCCAGACCCATAACTCTTGTTCTCAGGAGCACATGGTCTTCATAAATAACTAATTATAGTATGAGCCCTAATTGCAACATGCACAAGTTACTCTGGGAGCACAGAGGCGGAAAGAGTGACTTCCTTCTCTGCAGGGATAGGCTCTGAGAAACTTCACAGTGGCTGTGACATTTGAAGGGGGAGGAGGAAGGCTTTTCCAGGTGTGCAGGCTGGTCAGAGGGTGGGTGGTTCAGACTGTGCATTGCAGAGGGTGCAATTACCACGTGACTGTGGTAATTTAGGGAGCTGCACACGGTACTTCTCACGGTCTCTGGACCATCAGGGCATGGGGGCTGAGTAGCTTTGTATACACTGCCATGTCAGAACTTGGGCCAGTGATGAATTACTGAGGTTAGAGAGTAATGTATGGCATGTATAAATTAAAGCAGAGTTTAAGTTTTCCTGTAATGGCACCAGTCTGGCCCATTTACATTCCAGTTGGCTTTCCTGAGTGTGAGAGAAGGGGCGGTGATTTAGCCAACTCCCTGGGAGTAGTAAGCCTGTGTTGGTCTCATCTATCCTATAGCCACTGACCTAGGTATGCCCTGGGGAGCATGTGTATTGCATGTGAGTGACACCCCTTATGAGGGCACATGTGCCCCAGTGGGGGCTTCCCTGGTGGCTCAGAATCTGCCTGCAATGCAGGAGACCCAGGTTTGATCCTTGGGTCAGGAAGATCCCCTGGAGAAGGAACTGGCAATCCACTCCAATATTCTTGCCTGGAGATTTCCATGGGCAGAGGAACCTGGAATGAAAACTGTTCTCACCGTTCTTCTCTCCTTGCAGTCTGTTTAACCCATTAAGTACATGGTTATCCACACCATTTGTGGCCCCTTGGCTCTTTGTGACCTTGTGGGAGCTGATGTTTTAGCTGAAGACTGACAGCAAATATAGATGTTGATGATATAATTCTCATTTAGTTTTTAAGATCAGATAAATTTTAAATTCAGATTGTAAATATAGGGCATGTTCATTGTTAAATTTAAAATAATACAGAAATTCTTATATAATATTTAAAATGATCCCACATGCAATTACCTGAAGGTTAACATTTCTGTGGCCATCACATAGATCTCTAGACATATACACCCATACATGCACATACACAGGCTCAGGATACATGTTCCATGTTACTGTCTGATTTCTTTGCTCAAAAATAGTAAAAATCATCCACCATTTTAAATGGCTGAACCATAATCCATTGTATGATTGTATTGTTTTTGATTTGGTTCTCTATTGACAGGCAAATAGACAATCTCTGTTCCTTGTCCTTTATACACAATGCTGTAATGAACATCTTTGTAGACTTTAGGTATTTGAAGACCTTTACATATTTCATTAGATGACATTCCTAGCAGTGGTGTTGTTAGGTTGAGGATGTATATTTAACTTTTCCATACATACTGTCAAACTGTCTTGTAGAAGTTTTGTACCTATTTACAACCCCGTGTTGGCTCAGATGGTAAAGATTCTACCTGCAGTTCGGGAGACCCTGGTTTGATCCCTGTGTTGGGAAGACCCCTTGGAGGAGGGCATGACAACCCACTCCAGTGTTCTTGCCTGGAGAATCTCCATGGACAGAGGAGCCTGGTAGGCTACAATCCATAGGGTTGTAGAGTCGGACACGACAGCATGGCACAACCCCATGATCAGGGCAGGAACTGGCTTACATCTGCATGGTGGTGTCTGTATTCTTGCCAATGCTATCCTCCATCTTTAAATTACTGGTTGAGAAAGTAGGACCAGACAGGAATGTTTTGGGGGTGATTGGGAGTCTGTAGAAACAGGGTGAGCCTGATGTCAAAAAGTACCTTGCAGGGACTTCCCTGGCAGTCCAGTGTTAATACTTTACCTTCTAATGCAAGGGGTAAAGGTTTGATCCCTGGTCAGGAAGCTAAGATCCCACATACCCCATGGCAAAAAAACCCAAAGCATAAACATAAGCAACATTGTAACAGATTCAGTAAGACTTTAAAAATTGTCCACATCAAAAAACAAAAGTCTTGAAAAATGTACCTGACCTATGCATTCATGTTCACCAAAAGATAGGGACAAAACATCACAGTTTGTAATTGCCCAACAATTGTCTTCAGAAATAATCCAAATATCCATCCTCATTAGGATGGAGAAATAAATTACGATAAAATCATAAAATCACCCAGTAGATAACCAAAGCAAACTATAGATTCAATGCAATCCCTATCAAGATACCAACTGCATTTTTCACAGAACTAGAATAAATAGTTTCACAATTTGTATGGAAATACAAAAAACCTCGAATAGCCAAAGTAATCTTGAGAAAGAAGAATGGATCTGGAGGAATCAACCTGCCGAACTTCAGACTATACTACAAAGCCACAGTCATCAAGACAGTATGGTACTGGCACAAAGACAGAAATATAGACCAATGGAACAGAATAGAAAGCCCAGAGATAAATCCATGAACCTATGGACACCTTATCTTTGACAAAGGAAGCAAGGATATACAATGGAAAAAAGACAACCTCTTTAACAAGTGGTGCTGGGAAAACTGGTCAACCACTTGTAAAAGAATGAAACTAGAACACTTTCTAACACCATACACAAAAATAAACTCAAAATGGATTAAAGATCTAAATAGCCCAGAAACTATAAAACTCCTAGAGGAGAACATAGGCAAAACACTCTCTGACATAAATCACAGCAAGATCCTCTATGACCCACCTCCCAGAGTATTGGAAATAAAAGCAAAAATAAACAAATGGGACCTAATTAAACTTAAAAGCTTTTGCACAACAAAGGAAACTATAAGCAAGGTGAAAAGACAGCCTTCAGATTGGGAGAAAATAATAGCAAATGAAGCAACAGACAAAAGATTGATCTCATAAATATACAAGTAACTCCTGCAACTCAATTCCAGAAAAATAAATGACCCAATCAAAAAATGGGCCAAAGAACTAAACAGACATTTCTCCAAAGAAGACATACAGATGGCTAACAAACACATGAAAAGATGCTCAACATCACTCATTATCAGAGAAATGCAAATCAAAACCACAATGAGATACCATTACACTCCAGTCAGGATGGCTGCTATCCAAAAGTCTACAAGCAATAAATGCTGGAGAGGGTGTGGAGAAAAGGGAACCCTCTTACACTGTTGGTGGGAATGCAAACTAGTACAGCTGCTATGGAGAACAGTGTGGAGATTTCTTTAAAAACTGGAAATAGAACTGCCATATGACCCAGCAATCCCACTTCTGGGCATACACACAGAGAAAACAAGATCTGAAAGAGACATGTGCACCCCAGTGTTCATTGCAGCACTGTTTATAATAGCCAGGACATGGAAGCAACCTAGATGCCCATCAGCAGATGAATGGATAAGGAAGCTGTGGTACATATACACCATGGAATATTACTCAGCTGTTAAAAAGAATTCATTTGAGTCAGTTCTAATGAGATGGATGAAACTGGAGCCCATTATACGGAGTGAAGTAAGCCAGAACGATAAAGACCAATACAGTATACTAACACATCACATATATATGGAATTTAGAAAGATGATAATGATAACCCTATATGCAAAACAGAATAAGAGACACAGATGTACAGAACAGACTTTTGGACTCTGTGGGAGAAGGCGAGGGTGGGATGTTTAGAGAGAACACCATTGAAATATGTATATTATCAAGGGTGAAACAGATCACCAGCCCAGGTTGGATGCACGAGACAAGTGCTCGGGCCTGGTGCACTGGGAAGACCCAGAGGGATTGGATGGAGAGGGAGGTGGGAGGGGGGATCGGGACGGGGAATACATGTAAATCCATGGCTGATTCATGTCAATGTATGGCAAAAACTACTACAATATTGTAAAGTAATTAGCCTCCAACTAATAAAAATAAATGGAAAAAAAAATAACCCAAATCACCCAGTAGAATGCTACCTAGCAGTGAGAATGAATGACCTACTACATGCCGCAGCATGGATGACTCCCACAATCAGTGTAGAGTAAAGAAGGCAGACAGAACAAATTTGTACTGGATTAATCCATTTATAGAAAGCCTGTTGGCTCAACACGTAAAGAACCTGCCTGCAATGCAGGAGATGTGGGTTCAATCCCTGAGTCGGGAAGATCCGCTGGAGGAGGAGGCCATGGCAGCCCAGTCCAATTTTCTCTCCTAGAGAATCTCATGGAGAGAGGAGCCTGGTGGACTTTGGTCGCAAAGAGCTGAACATGACTGAAGCGAATGAGCCTAGAACCCAGAAGTATGCCTAGTGGTTACTGTTGGTGGGCGTTAGCCAGTGCTTGTTAATTTATGCTTTTTGCTAATATGTGTTTTTTAGATGCCAGACCTAGTACTTGGCATATAGTAGCCTCTCAAATATTTGTTGAAAAAGATGAATTAGTATTTTTTTTCAACTTGTCACAGATTTTGACTTCAGGTTTAATATGAAGACCTGGTGTTATTAGTTGTGAGTTATATGTGGAGAATTCATACAGATTTTCTGCTTATTATGATTTAAATATGGAACTTCAGTAGAGTCACGGGTCTTTCCTCTGTTTATCCTGTTGCGTGCCGTTGTCACTTCTGTTGTTGTTTATAAACCAGCCTGGCAGCTTAGTAGTAGGCAAGAAGATGGTTTGTGGAATCAGACAGATTTGGGTTCAATCCTGAGCTCATTGTTTATTCCTCTGTGGTCTCAGATCAGCTTCTCAACCATGCAGAAGCTCAGTTTCCCTATCTATAAAGTAAGGATAATATTGCAACTTGCCTCACAGGGTTGTACTGAAAATAATAATATTAACATGAATAGCAACTGGCAACTTTTGTTTACCATGTCCTGGGCACCAATCTGAGACTTTAAAACATAGGACACAGTTTGTTTAATCTTTTCAATTCAAATGTATTTGTGGTTTAGGAATCTGTAAGCCACAGGGTTAGTAAGCATCGAGCCAGGATTTAAACCCACGTAGTTCCCTTCCAGAGCTCAGGCTTTTAACCACTGCCTCTGAGTAGAGGAAATACTGTACAAGAGTCATACACAGTCAGTGTATGTTAGCTATCATGCTCATCACTGTCACTTGCAACACAGTTATTAATTTTTTCCTCCTTTCTCTCTCCCTTTTTCCTCCTGTTTTTCTTTCCTCCTGGCAGATGTTTTCCAGCAAGGTAAGCTCATTGCCTCTTGCCTGCTTTTCTATTGCTTGTGCTCTTTTGGGAAAGAGTATCACCTGTGTGCAGAGGGTTATGGGGCTTTCCATCCTTCTGTGGACATGCCACAGGGACTTTAGGAGAGACGTACCATGAGGAGGATGGCCCAGGGTGGCCTGAAGTGCCATCAGCCTTCCAGAGCCTCTGCTGTCCAGCTTCTGCCCCCTCCGTCTGGACCTTGCTTGGGGGTAGAACGAGGACTGGGGCAGGGACAGTGGGGACGGGTTCAGGGCCGGGCGCCTGTCCGAGGGCAGGGCTGCTGTGGGTTTGTGAGACAGGTGGGAAGCAGGTGTCTCTGGAGGGGATCGGGTGGAGGCCCCTGTTTCTCGGAGCTCCTGCATCAAGGCCAGCTGCTGGTTGGCCAGGTCTCCACATGCCGCCTCCACCCAGGGGCTTCTCTGCCAAGCAAAGCTGTCTGGGAGGTGTGGGCAAGACCATGGCTGGCCAGTCACTTGTGCCCTTCAACCCAGGGGGACCTCACAATCCTTCCAATTGGGCCAGTGACTGAGAGGAACCCGGCAAGGGTGTGCAGTATCTTATATATTTTTCCAGTCAAGTTTATAGGCTCAGGGGAGCTGGAGAGGGAAAGCGTAGCCTAGACTTGTCCTTCTGGCGCATGTTTAAGTCCCCACTCAGGATACACAGCTTTTGCGCTCTGCGAGACTTGCGGGCATGGCCTTATCGAACCCACTAGATACACATTCGGGGCAACTGCCTCTTTCCGTTTTTCATCACCGTCTGAAACTACTGGGAGAAAGTGGACAGTCCGAATTGTATATATATTTAAGGTGGGAAGCATGTGTATCCCACGCCTGACACCTCATTCTCGAGTCCCAGGCTGCCTTAGGATAAAAGAGACTGGTTTAAAAAAAAAAAAAAAAATCCAGGCATCGCATAAGTAGCTTCCAAATAATTTTATGGGTTGGATATTTTCTCAATGATTATTTTACCCCAAACATGCAGCGTGTGATGGAGAAGGTCTGTCTGCTTTCTCTGATCGAAGCGCAGTTGTGGGTAACAACGAAGGGACTTGTGTTGTCTTTTAAGAGTGTGGAGTCATGGACCTACTTTTATAAATAATTCATAAATCTAAACCAGCCAGAAGTAATAAGTTCCATTTGGCTGGAGACAAAGCGATGGGCAAAATTGAGAAGGTGCCACGACTGTGGATCTAAAGCATGTGCTACCGTCAGGGTCCTGACTACGGTGTGTTTTCCTCCTTGACACATTGAGGGTTCAATGACATGCTGTGGGAGGCAGTTTGTTTCTTTTTTTTCTATGAATTAGAGAGCCAAGCTCTCCCCAGTGCCAAACTACATGTCTTCTTTTGAGACATAAAATGTGCGAGTTTGGATAAGTCTTGCTGGAGCCAGTGTGCCGAGGCCCCTGGAGGATGGAGAGAGAAAAGGTTGGTATCAGATCTGGCTTTTCTACCCATAACCATGAGCATTCAGTTATTGTAGTCAGTATAAAAAGTGGCTTATCAGACTGTTCATGTCAAGTTTACCTCCTTTTTTAATCAGTCACGCCATTCCATTGATGGGATTTGACTGTCGGTAGCAATGATATGCAGAGCAAAAAACTTATAATCACCTGCAAATCATGGACTATTGAGACTTAATAGGATCTTCCAGAGACAGAAGCTGCTAGCTACCCCTGGCCCTGTGAGATAGTACTAGGATTACAGATGGGGAGAACTGAACTTGCTTTTGTGAATTATTTACATGGCTCTGGCCTTGCAGGACCGTTTTATACAGAGGGACATTCTCTGAAATGATGGCCAAGAACTCACCAGCTGGTTCCCCTCCTTACCTCTGCTTCTAGCCATTCTGCCTGTGAAATGAATGCTCAGTAAAATGTGACAGTAAAAATGTGTCAGTGACAGTAACCTCAGAAAAAGACAAAGCTTCTGTGTCTTGCAGACAATGTCTGCAACGTGACCGCACAGCATCTTCTTGGGGCGGGGGCGGGGGGGTGTGTGGAAACTCTGCTACCAGAATTGTGCCATTAACTTGAAACACAGGGGCCATGAAGTGTGCTAGAAATAAACAGCAGAAAACTGTGGTTTTAGATGAACAGAAGCCACAGGGCCGTTTCTGCCACCCATCCACACGAGGCAGCTGTGAGTGGCTCTGGGCTGACCATGCTGTGGGCATCAGGCCTGGCTTGCTTTGGTTTACCCAGGGACTGAGGGCCAGCTGGGTTGGGGGATGCTGGTTTGCAAAAATGTACTCTCGGCCGTGAGTGAGTGAGGTCTCTACCTGGAGGAATCCTTGCATGTTGGGGCTGCCGTGAACTAGGGCTGGCAGAAGAGGGAAGCAGGCTTGCAAGTTGACAACATCAGATGTTCTCAGAGGAAACCGAAGTTTTTCCCTCTGGATAGCATTATCTTTTATTTCTCTACAGGTCAGTCTTGTTATAGCAGGTGACAGTGCAGCAGCTACTGCGGGTCTTTCTCTGCTGGTACCGTGGTGTGTGCACGTGGGAGCCAATTTCTACCCTCAGGGCCATTTCTGAGCTCGTCTCAGTTCTTTCATCTGTAAATGCCACTTGCTGTGACGGTTAGACCACAGGGCCCAAGGACCATCAGGGACCAGTGGGTCTGCAGCTGGGCCTTCCGTGTGTAGAAGTCCTGGGGACCATGGGGCCACATTTTCAAGGAGCATTAATTGACCCACATTCTCCGGTATCCACAGAGCTCATGAGTCATTGGATGGCTCTCAGGAATTCTGAAGAGCCACAGAATTGCTCTTCACAACATCAAACGCAATTGAAAATGCTGTCCGTGCGCATGTGTCTAGAATCTCTAGTTTTAGGGCACTTTTATACCGATCCTTTAATAATGAAGTCAAGACTACACATGCACACACAGACCGCACAGCTCATTTGAAGTTACTGAAGCACCTTTGAATGCTCATCCATGGGCTCAACCTTGATTCTGAAATCGAACAGAAACTGAGTGGCTTGGAAATGAGAATACCGCCACTCAGCTGGGCATTTGAAAGCATCAGCAGGCACCATATAAAGATTTCACCATTGAGTTAATTCTCTGCTCAGTGAACTGAAGTCCTTTATAGACTCTGTGCCCGAAGAGGCATAGCCTTCCCTCCTCCTTGGTTCTCACCTGGAGCTGGGATCTTGCTATTAGAGAGGGTTTTCTTCCAGCTCAAGTAATTTTTGATACCTTTCAAACATAATGCACTTGTTTATTTTGTAACCGGTAACTGTGTGCCAGGTACTTTCTATGAGGATAAAGGAGTGACTGAGACAGCGAAGTCCCCTGTTCTCATGGAACTCATGGTCGAGCTTGGGGAACATTTGATGCCAACCATACAAATTAATAAACAAGGTAAATTTCAAGAGGAATACAAGAAGTGAGTAGCTCAGCTGGTAAAGAATCTGCTTGCAACACAGGAGACCCCATTTCAATTCCTGGGTTGGGAAGATCCCCTGGAGAAGGGATGGGCTACCCAGTCCAGTATTCTTGGGCTTGCCCTGATGGCTCACATGTAAAAAATCCGCCTGCAACATAGGAAACCTGGGTTCAGTCTCTGGGTTGGGAAGATCCCCTGGAGGAGGGCATGGCCACCCACTCCAGTATTCTTGGCTGGAGAATCCCCATGGACAGAGGAGCCTGGCGGGCTGCAGTCCATGTGGTTGCAAAGAGTCGACCATGACTGAGCGACTAAGCACAGCACAGCACAAGCAGTGAAGAAAATATCACGGATGGTTCGCTAGGGGCTCGGAGGGCCAGGGATGTTACATGGGGGTGGCCGGAGAGCGACAAGGAAGACCAGCCATCGGAGAATTTGGGGACCAGCAAGAAAACTTGCAAGGGAGGGGTCTGGTGGGCAGGAATGCCCCCGTGTTCCAGAATCAGGAGGAAGCTGACGTGAGAGAGGAAGTTGTATGAAATGAGCAAGGAGAGGAGGGCAGGCTAGGGGTCAAAGGAAGGAAGTCCATGGTGGTAGTGGTGAGTTTTAAGTAGAAGAGTCGCATGGTCTTAGTTACATTTCAAAGCACCACACCGACTGCTGTGAAAATGCACAAGAACAGCATGTGAGAAGTCAAAACCAGAACCAAGGCTGAGTGCTGAGCAGGCACTGGCCGGGCTGAGATGGGGCCCTGCCCTCAGGCCCTAGTGGCTCCCTTGAGGAAGTGTGGTGGTTAGTGGGAACTTCCTACCCAGCCAGCTCACCTCTGCTGAGCACCATATTTTGTGCCTGTGTGGAGTCTTGTGCCATGACTTAAGGCTGGCAAATTATACTCATCAAAGACAACTATAAAATATTCTTCGGTGTGTGTTCAGATTGTAAAAAACCACTTTTCTTCAGTACATACATATGTCTTCATCATCTGTATTCAGTTCAGTTCAGTCGCTCAGTCGTGTCCGATTCTTTGTGACCCCATGAACCGCAGTACACCAGGCCTCCCTGTCCATCACCAACTCCCGGAGTCCGCCCAGACCCATGTCCATCGAGTCGGTGATGCCATCCAACTGTCTCATCCTCTGTCGTCCCCTTCTCCCCCTGCCCTCAATCTTTCCTAGTATCAGGGTCTTTTCCAATGAGTCAACTCTCCGCATCAGGTGGCCAAAGTATTGGGAGTTTCAGCTTCAACATCAGTCCTTCCAGTGAACACCCAGGACTGATCTCCTTTAGGGTGGACTGATTGGATCTCCTTGCAGTCCAAGGGACTCTCAAGAGTCTTCTCCAACACCATAGTTCAAAAGCATGAATTCTTCTGCACTCAGCTTTCGTTATAGTCCAACTCTCACATCCATACATGACCACTGGAAAAACCATAGCCTTGACTAGATGGACCTCTGTTGGCAAAGTACTATCTCTACTTTTCAATATGCTGTCCAGGTTGGTCATAACTTTCCTTCCAAGGAGTAAGCGCCTTTTAATTTCATGGCTGCAGTCACCATCTGCAGTGATTTTGGAGCCCAGAAAAATAAAGTCAGCCACTGTTTCCCCATCTATTTACATATATATTATTAGTGTATGTGCTTCCCTGGTGGCTCAGATGGTAGGGAATCTGCCTGCAATGCAGGAGACCTGGGTTCGATCCCTGGGTTGGGAAGATCCCCTGGAGGAGGGCATGGCAATCTACTCCAGTAGTCTTACCTGGAGAGTCCCCTTGGACAGAGGAGCCTGGCAGGTTACAGTCGATGGGGTTGCAAAGAATCGAACACGACTGAACAACTAAGCACAGCACATTAATGTATGTGTGTGCATGCGTGTGCACACGTGTGTGCGTGTGTGTGTGTGTGTGTGTGTGTGTGTGCGCGCGCGCTGCCTTTGTTGAGGAGGTTGGGCCAATTGCTTTGCCCTACAGCCTCAGTTTTCCCATCTGTAAAATGAGAGAGTTGGGAAGATCCTTGACCCAACGTGGCTTCCTGCTGATGCTCTGTCTTAAGAAGTTTTAAGTGAACTTGAGTTAATAAGAGTACAGAAATGTCCCATGCTGCAGATTCTGAGTATTGTCCAGAAAACATGGGTGAAAAGAGAGGTTGAGGATGAGGTGGCTGAGAATTAAGGGGAAAAGAAACTTGGTTGCAGAAGTGTCACTACTCTGAAGGCCGTTTGGAAAAATCAGTTCTTTCCTTTGCCTGTTAATAATGGAATTCACACTGGATGGCATTGCTTTTACTAATCTGAAAAGAACAATAAATCATAGTTTGGTTTCTGGCAGCCCAGCTCAGCTCGTTAATTGTTGAGGTGGGTTTGTGATGACAGTGACCACTGCCATTTATAATGTGCTTGACTTAAGCTCTTTTGCATTTTTCAAATGTGTTGGTCTCATTGCTGGAGTTGGATCTTGGGTTTTTCCCAACCACTTCAGAAAACCCATCTATTATAAAACTCTGACCCTTTAGCCATGAATTATGGTCCCCCTGGTAACATTATACATTATGAAATATTGTTTTCTTTATGAATGTGGGCTTTGGGTGAATAAATTAAATCTATTGTTACCACCTCCAGGGAAAAACTCCCAAGTTGTCATATGATGCTAACTAGTAAATGAGAAAAATGCGTGAACATTCTTACAGTGGAAAGTGGCTGGTTCCCTGGTCACACTTCTCTATGCTAATATTTATGGTGTATATATATCATCCCCCTTTCTGTTCAGAGTCAGTAGAATATTCCGAGTCATGTAGGACATGCATTCATCTTTCCA
The DNA here is from genome assembly GCF_963930625.1 of Muntiacus reevesi. Taxonomy (NCBI): domain Eukaryota; kingdom Metazoa; phylum Chordata; class Mammalia; order Artiodactyla; family Cervidae; genus Muntiacus; species Muntiacus reevesi. The sequence continues at coordinate 158,243,892 of NC_089250.1, read as the reverse complement.
GCACAAACTGAACATTACCATTTAATTTCATGTAGATTCACTTTGTGTGAGTGTGTTGTGTAGGAAAATGATAGGAATATTTAAATAATCACATTCTCTGAGATGCTTTATACCATTTTGCGTGGGCTGTGCAGGGTGGTCTGTTCCCTGCCACCTGGCCTAGCGTGATGCTTTTCCTTGTAGCAGAGTCTCTGTGTCCTCACTCCAATCCTGAAGAATGAGTTTCAGGTGAGGTCTCGGAGTCTCTCCTCCCAGTTACTTGAGTTTCACAATTGCCAGATCAACGAAAGGCGGTAAGTTTTATTGTTGAGATGGTTGCTAACAACAAGAGGAATTTTTCTTTTGTAAATTTTATCTTATTGGAATGATAATGATGATGGTACCACCAATATTTGTCCACCTCCTGTATTCCAGGCATTGGGACAGTTGCTTTGTACACATTTTCTCATTGAATCTGTCCCTGTATTTTTTGAAGTAGGTTTTATAACCAGTAATCCCACTTTACAGGGGAGAAAACTGAAGCACAGAGTAGAATCCATCTAGTGATGTTTATGTAAGTCATGAGTAGTAGAGCCAGGATTTTATTTTGTGGGTTCGAATCCAGCCAGAGTCAATTTTATTTTTTTCCTTTCCTCTTTTTCCGACTTTTTCTTCAAGGCTCCTACCCTTCTCCCCCTACCCTATCTCGGTGTTTTCTAGCTGGTTTCAGTTCCAGCCTCAGCCTCTGCTCTACTCTCTTCTTCACTTACCTGTCTGCCCCGGGGGGCTTGGGTGGAGGCGGGCAGGACTGGGAGTGGGAGACAGAAGGGGAGGGCAAGTGGGTGTGAATGCTGAGATAAAGGCATGGCCCTGGCTCCTGGACACCTGGGGATTTAATAACCACTTTATACTATGCAGTAGGGACTCAGGAGAGGACTGGGGCCGGATTGGGGGCAGAGGGTACAATCCTAGACACAAGGGGATGGGCGCAGGGAGAAGGGACTGGGACCAGGGAAATATGTATTTATTTATTTTTGGTTGAAAGATCTTATTCTACAATAAAATTTTAGATTCTCTGAAAAATTGTGAAGCTAGAGAGTCACCATATGCCCTGCATCCCGTTTCCCCTATTACTAACATCTTACATTAACGTGGTTCGTTTGTTACAACTAATGACCCAATATTGATCCATTATTATTAGCTAAACTCCATGGCTTATTCAGATTCCCTTGCATAAGTGCATGCGTGCATGATCAGTCGCTCAGTTGTGTCTGATTCTTTGCAACCCCATAGACTGTAGCCTTCCAGGCTCCTGTTTACATGTAATTTTTCAGGCAAGAATACTGGAGTGGGTTGCGTTTCCTCCTCCAGGGGATCTTACCAACCCAGGGGTTGAACCTGCATCTCCTTTGTCTCCTGCAGTGGCAGGTGGATTCTCTACCACTGCACCACCTGGGAAGCCCATTCATATTCCCTTAGTTTTTGCCTAATGTTCCATCTCTTTTCTGGGATCCTATCCAAGACATCACATTACTTTTAGTAGCCATGTCTTCTTAGGCGCATCTTGGCTCTGACAGTTTCTAAGACTTAGCTTGTTTTTGATGACCTTGACAGTGTTGAGGAGTCCTGGTGTTTTCAGGAGTCTCTGTTGTAGATGTCCCTCTCTGGGAATTTGAATAATGTTTTTCTCATGATTAGACTGAGATTATGGGTTTGGGGAAAGATCACAGAGGTAAAGCTCCATTTGCCTGACTTCATATCAAAGGCATTTCCTGTCAACATGATCTATGACTCTCGATGTTGATCTTGAACACCTGGCTGAATTAGTGTTTGTCAAGTTTTTCCACTGCAAAGTTACATTCCGACTCCTTTCCACACTGTACTCTTTGGAAGGAAATCTATGCATAGCCTACTCTTAGGAAAAGTGCGGAGCTATGCTCCATCTCATTATGCAGAGGCTAGCTACTCAAGTTATTTTTCTACAAGGGAGATTTGGTTCCTATGCTTCATTCAATCATATATTTAGATCAGTATGGACTTAGGATTATTTATTCTATTTTGTTGTTGTCATTTAGTTGCTAAGTTGTGCCTGACTTTTTGCAAGTCCATGGGCTGTAGCCTGTCAGGCTTCTCTGTCCTTGGGGTTTCCCAGGCAAAAATACCAGAGTGGGTTGCCATTTCCTTCTCCAGGGGATCTTCTTGACCTAGGGATCCAACTCACAACTCCTGCACTGGCAAAGGATTCTTTATCCTGTGTGATAGTTGCTCAGTTGTGTCTGATTCTTTGCGACGCCATGGACTGTAGCTCACCAGGCTCCTCTCCTCATAGAATTTTATCCTATACCTTGGGTTACAATGTAATTCATATTTTATTTACTTTCTTGGCTTGTCCATTGGAAGCTCTTTCAGTGGACTCCTTGTGTCCCTTTGACATATCACTGGCAATTATTTTTTGAGGCCTTCTGCAATACTTCCTGATACTATAAGATGCTTTAGGCTCATCTTGTATATTTCCCATCCCTGTCCTTGATTCAGCCATTTCCTAAAGGAGCCCTGCTTCCTTTTATTGGAGAATGATGTTAGAAACCAAGATCTAGGTGCTGGGTATGCTTATTGTTATTGGGGTGTCATTTCTTTTAGACCCTCTCAGTTGACAGAGCAAAAAAGGCATGTGTGTGTATTCTAACCCATGTATATATGCCTGTCTGTTTCTATATATAACCACTTGTATCTGTATTAAGTGTGAGTTCTTACTGGTGTATCTAGCTCTCATCATTACCACATGTATCATTCTAGGCTTCTCCTCTTGCTTATCTGCACATTCCCACTCCCAAGGTGAGACACTTGAGCCAGGGTTTTCAACGCAGGAAATCTAACTTCAGGTTTTACGATACACTGTCATGATTTCCGCTGAAGGACTTTCTTCTACTCCTGGTGATACGCAGTCACAGATCCTTGACCTTCCCTAGGCTTAACAGGACCACCCAGATGCAGATGGGTGAGTTTATTAGGTACCTATCTATGTCAGTTCCGGCTGTTGTAGCAAAATGCCATAAACTGGGGAGTGAGGTGGGGTGTCAAATAGCAAGCATTTATTTCTCATGGTTCTGGAGCCTGAAAGTATGAAATCAAGTTGCTGGTAGATTCCGTGTCTGCTGCGGGCTGGTTTCCTGATCTGGAGAAAGTTGTCTTTTCTCTGTGTCCCCAGGAAGCAGGAGGGAATGAGCTCTCTGGCCCATGCTGATGCTTCCAGTGTGTGTGTGTGTGTGTGTGTGTGTGTGTGTGAGAAGCAGGCTCGCATTTTCACATGCTCCTCTAATGTCTTTATTAGGACCATGCTTACAATCCCTGCAATGACAATTTATCTTGAAATGGTTGAGAGTTCAGCTCCCCTCCCAGTTCCCCTCCTAGATGTGTCCCTGCTCCTGCTCACTTTGTGAAACTCAGCCTGAATCTTCTCTGCTGGGTTATCCTGACTCACTCATCCCAACAGGTGGAGAATTCTGCCTTCCACTCTGTGGAGTTTCCCATCACCCCCTCCTGCCTCCGTCAGCACTTCTCTCAACTCATGTTGTTGTAATGATCTGTTTGAGCAAGTCTTCCCACCCCAGATCAAGCCCCTGGACAGAGGAACTGTGTCTTTTAATTTGAATTCCCAACACCAAATGCAGTACTTAGCACATAGTGGGTGCTCAATAGAAGTTTGATGAATAACACTTAACTAAAACTACAAAGCTCAGAGGAACTGCCTTTTGTGTGTATGGTTTATGTGTGTGCACATGCGTGAATAAAGACATGCACATGTACACACACTTTTTATGTTTGGCAGTTTAGGTGCTTAGTAAGGTTGAAGCAGATGCTGTCACTGTAGCAGTTGAATGTTGACAGCCAAGCCAAATCCTTTCTTATCCACGAGTTCAAAAGTTTTTTTTCTATTCTGTTTCCTTCTCCACTGGTTTTTTGTTTTTTTTTTTTTGAGGGGACAGGTTTTGGACCCAGAATGAATGGGTCCAAATGGGTCTGTGTGGGTACGAGCAGGAACATGAGATATATAGCAGACACATTTCTACCTTCCAAGAGTTGACAATTTTATTGGAAACTCAAAGCCAGTCTGTCTAGGGGCCAATGGGCACTACCCTTTCTCAGTGCTGGAGGAAGTCATAGGGGTTCTTCTGCTGAAAGAGTGGGGCTGGATGGTTTAAAGAAGGCAGAAGACCTGAGTGGACAGGACCAGGGCAGACCTGTAGGTGGGCAGATGGAAGACAGTCTGAATGGAGGTGGAGGCAAAGACAAGTTTGGTGTTATGTTTATGGAGTGTTGAGAGTGCAGTAAACTCACCAGGCTCTAGGTTAGGACTGGGTGGGATCAGTGATGGGGGCTTTACAGCCTGATAAGGGCTGAAACCCTCTCTGCTTTCTTGTGCCCCCAGATCTACCAGTGTGATTGAAAAGATTTTGTCTACCAAGTGCATAGTATTGTTGTTGAGTTATTGCACTTTCTTATTCATTTTATTATGCCTTTTGCTGTTTAAGGTTGACCAATCAGTGTTTCTGATCTTTACAGTGAATTAATTATGCCCTTGAGTTGATGGAATTCTAATCCATAGAAAAACTAGCTTGATATTTTAGATAGCTTGAACAATAGTTTTCTTGGTTATTTTAAAATCTAGGCAGCAAAATTTAGATTTGTTCTAGGAAACACAAGAAAGCCATTGTAGCTTTTTGGGCAGAGAAATAGCATGTACTATGTACATGATGAAAGTGCTGTGTGTTGGGTGGCAGAGGATAAAGATGGCCTCTGCTTACTTCTGTACAATGTGCCAGGCACATGCTTTAACGCCTTTCTTCCCCGGAATGACCCGAAGAGTTTCACGTACTCATTTGTCTTCATTTTTTATCCCCATTTTTCATATGCTGAAATAGGTTCAGAAAGCTCACGTAGTTTTACTTTGCAGAGGGTCTCCCATCTAATAAAGAACAGGACCTGAATTCAGAACCAGGCAATTGGACTTAGTTCAAGGTCTTACCACCATATCACAAAGTCATTTTGGAGGGACCAGATTAATGGTTAATGTAGGTGTTAGCTATATGGGTGTTCATTGCATATTATCTCACCTTTGCTATATGTTAGAAGACTTCATAATAAAATATGGAGAAAACAAAGAAGCTTAGTTGGGTTCTTTATGGGACTAGACATGGCCTCCACAGTCATGGATCAGTCAGTCAGAGGTTGGGCCTCCCTAGACGAGTGGGCCAGTCCGGGGGTCCAGCTGTGGGGCTCCAGCTGAGGGGGGACCCAGGTGAGAGACAGGTGGAGAGCAGGCTGAGTGCTCTGCTGGTTTCCTGGGTGCTCTTGTAATGAATAACCAAGAACTTGAGGGCTTAAACCAACAGAAATTTATTCTCTCACAGTTTTAGAAGTCAAGGGTCTGATATCAAGATGTTGGCAGGACTCTGCTCTCTCCAAATGTTCTAGAGGAGGGACCTTCCCTGCCTCTTAACCAGCCTGTAGAGGCTTGCAGAAACTCTTGGCTTTCCTTAGCTTGTAGCTGCATCTTTCCAATCTCTCCCTTCACCATCACATGGCCTCTTCTTATAAGGACACCAGTCACTGGATTTAGGGCCCACTCTAATCCAGTGTGACCTCCTCGTAACTTGATGTCATCTGCAGAGACCTTATTTCCAAGCAAGATCACATATTGAGGTTCAGAGTGAACATGAACTTTTGGGTTGGGGACACCACTCAACCATGACAAGTGACCAGTCAATCTGGGAGGTTCAGAATAAGGAGAGGGGATTATGGGAGGACGAGGCGGCAGAAGAGAAAGTAAAGGGTTGAAAGATAAGGAGGAAACCCTGAGCAGAGTGGAGGAGGAAATTGAATTAAATTTGATAAGAGAAAGAAACAAGGGCTCCAGAGAGAGGAAAACAAGGCAAGTAGGTTTTCGAGGAAAGGGCTGTGTCTCAACCATGGGCCTCTCTGTTTGTTTATCTGCTGAATATCTTAAAGAATTAAAATGTAAATCTCAGAAATTAAATCCACGGGCACAATGTCAACAGAGAAGGCTTTTGCAGAACAGACAAAGCTGTTCTTTCTCCTTGTGAAACAGCCATGGTGGGAAACCACGTCTGTATGCACAGGATTTATTTGAGATGGATTAAGGTTCGTGATGAGCGAATCTCTGAAGGATTGGAGGTGCAGTTCTCATAAGCCTGCAAAAGTTCAGCTCCTTATCTGAGGCTTATCCAAACCTGATGAAACCTTTTAGGCCAGCATGGAGGTTAGGGACCTCCAGCAGCTGAAAGTTAATATCCTGCGTCAGGAAACCACCTGCATTGTGAGGGGCGGTGGGGAGAGAGGCCTATAAATTAATGTGCTCTTGGAAGGGAGGCCCTCTGTGGTTTGGGGCTTCCTGAGCATGGACCACCCACTCTCTTGGGTGGGGGAATTACAAGCTCAGTCCTTTGGGGGAGGGAGGTAATACGTCCTGGTTCTTGAGATCTTTTACCACATTCAGTTCTCATGTCAGATTCAGTTCTTAGTCACCTCCTTAGGCATCCATTTGGACTCTTGATCCCCAGAACATTCTTCCTGTAGCAGGCTGCTCTTTGTTAGGCAGTCACCTCTTCAGAGACGCCTTCCCTGGCCATCTTTGTTGAAGATATTTCCCCAGACACGTTCCTCCATTGCCTCATCTATTTCCTTACAGCACTGTACAAGATGGGTATTGGGTTAAATAGTGTGCCCCAGGGAACTTCCCTGGTGGTCCAGTGATTAAGACTTCGCACTTCCAAGACAGGGGGTGCAGGTTCAATTCCTGGTTGGGGGACTAAGATTCCACATGCCACAAAGGATGGCAAAATCTTTTTCTTAAAATTTAAGGTATAAAAGGTATAGTTCAGTTCAGTTCAGTCACTCAGTCGTGTCTGACTCTTTGCGACCCCATGAACTGCAGCATGCCAGGCCTCCCTGTCCATCACCAACTCCTGGAGTTTACCCAAACTCATGTCCATTGAGTCGGTGATGCCATCCAACCACCTCATCCTCTATCATCCCCTTCTCCTCCTGCCCCCAATCCCTCCCAGCATCAGGGTCTTTTCCAGTGAGTCAACTCTTTGCATGAGGTGGCCAAAGTATTGGAGTTTCAGCTTCAGCATCAGTCCTTCCAATGAACACCCAGGACTGATCTCATTTAGGATGGACTGGTTGGATCTCCTTGCAGTCCAAGGGACTCTCAAGAGTCTTCTCCAACACCACAGTACAAAAGCATCAATTCTTCAGTACTCAGCTTTCTTCACAGTCCAACTCTCACATCCATACATGACCACTGGAAAAACCATAGCCTTGAAAAAACACTAGTGTGCCCCCCAAATTCATGATCCCTGAAACCTCATGATGTGACCTTATTTGGAAATAGTGTGAGTGAAGGATCTTGAAATGAAATCATCCTGGATTTAGAGAGGATCCTATATTCAATGACTAGCTATTCTTTTAAGAAGAAGAGAGGCCCCAGAGAACTACAGAGAGAAGGTCACATGAAGATGCAGGCAGCCATTGGAGTGATGCTGCCACAAGCCATGGACCACCTGAAGCCACCAGAACCTGGAAGAGACAAAGAAGGATTCTCTCATAGAAACTTTAGAGAGTATATAGCTCTACTGATGCCTTCATTTTAACCTTCTGTCCTCCAGAACTACAAGAAAATACATTTTTTCTTTCTTCATTCACCAAGTTTGTGGTCATTTGTTGTAACAGTCCTAAGAAACTAACATAGCACCCAATACTGTCTGAAATTATTTGTTCATTTTTTTGTTTATTTACTGTTTTCCTGTCTCTTCAGCTGGAATGTAAACTACTCAGGTACCAGGGCCTTGCTGTGTTGCTCATCCCTACATCCCAGTGTTCAGAATAGTGCTGAGCAGAGTGTCGGTGCTCAATAAGTATTGGTCAAATTAATGAACCCTGTGAGACCAGCATTGTTGTCTTAAAACTGTCACCCAGAGAGGTTTATTCACTCACCCAAAGTCACACATTTGGAAGAGTCAAGATTCAAACTCAGGTCTTCTGGCCCTCAGGTTGAGGTTTAGTCTACTGCATCACAACAGCATTATTGAAATTAAAAATATTATCCTTAGAATCTTTATGACTTATTTGAAATGTATCTCCCCCAAATAGTATAGTTTTATACCTTCCCAAGCCAGAGCTGGAACGTTCCCTGGGAGGCTTGGGGTCTTGGCCTGCCCTGGAGCAGAAGGAAGTCCTCACAGGCACAGGGACGGGCAGCCTTCATGCACACCCCACCAGAGCTGATCTGGACTCCCCTGGGGCCTGACCTCCCATGAGGGAACCGGATGCTCTTCACACCTGGGCCAGATGGGTATGCCTCTGTAGACAGACTGGGAAGGCACAGCACGCTGGTGGATTGTAACTCTGATGGTCACCCCTCCTCTCATCTCCCGCAAAAAGAAAAAAGGAAACTTGGATTTGCCTTTTTCCCCCTGTTCACTCAAACACATCTCTATCACCCAGTAGGGCCTGCTTTTTGTCTTAGAATTGATCATCTTGTGGATTTGATTCCTGATGAATGTATTGGTGCCTGATCTAAACTCTCACCTCTAGTTCTCAAGGTCAGCAGGCTCACGTCACTTGTCCTTTTTAGTTCCTGTGGGTCTGCTTGTACCTGCATCTTTTCTAGCCCACCCTAGTGCCATTTACCTCTCTCTCTCTTTCTGTCACACATATACATGATTTTAACTTTTTTTTGGGTAAAAATGTACATACTTTCATTTTTTTTTTCTTAAAGGAAATATGCTTTGATGCACCAGCAGACCTTCTCTAGCCTCTGTGTACTGTAGGACTATGTGACTTCATATTTAGTATCTACAAACAAATTTTCCAGTTTTTACAGTTTTTAGCCAAAGGGAGTTACAGTTAGGACTTTTGTGTAAAACTTGTCTTTCCCCTTATTACAACTTTCTCTCTCTTTTTTTTTTTGGTAAATAATAAAACATGATTTTTAAGAAAAAGTAGTATAGAATATAGATTTTCTAATATCCTTTCCTAGTGCATGTCTGGTTATAAGAAGATGACTGGATTTTGGAAATAAGTTCAAGGTCATTCAAAGTTCATATCGCTGAGTAAAGTGAGCCAGTCATCAGTTGTGGTATTGCCAGTCTGAAATAGAATGTAGTGTTAGGGTTAGCAGAACGGCTTTCCTGTCTCCTCCACTAGACCACAGGCTTCTTGTTGGTGGAACCCATCTTAGTCATTTTTTTATTTCTAGGCCTGATACACAGTGGGTATTTAATGGGAGTTTGAATGAATGGATGAGTGGATGGATGACTAATAGCTTTATGGTGAGCCTTATTCTGAAAAATAACCTTGTATAGAATTGAGAAAAATGATTATATGTGTGGCCACTCTGAAGGTACATATTAGCATTCTGTTTTGTTCAAGGAGGCCCCTCACTGTATGGTCATGGCTTATGTGTTTGAGTGGATAAGTGTTAGTCACTCAGTCATGCCTTACTCCTTGCGACCCCATGGACTGCAGCCCACTGGGCTCCTCTGTCCATGAGATTTTTCCAGGCAAGGATACTGGAGTGGGTTGCCGTTTCCTTAAATTCTTCTCTTATGTTTTCTTTTGGGGAGGGGATGCTGAAGTACAAAAGGATAGCTTTATTGCTTTGCCAGGCAAAGGCAGACACACCAGGCGTCTGCCTCAAAAAACTGTGTCTCAGCCCCAGAGAACTTGATGAGGGTTTTTATAACGATGGATCAAAGATGGGGTTCTTATGTTTTCTTATAGTCACTAAAGTGTAATTGCTCTAAAATCTTAAAAATGTACAGATTGAAAAGCAGAATATTAATGTCATAGTAAACTGGCGTTGAGGCAGATTTGGGGACTTTTGGGGCGATCGTACCTAACTACTGTGTTATCAGGGAAGTTAGTTTTCAATGCTTGAATTTTCTCATCTGTGAGATGAAGGGATTAGACATCTTGAAGACTATCCCTGTGTAGTCTATTATTCTATGAAATGATGACTTCCAGCCACTTCTGCTTTGATGCTCTAAGCTGTTTACCTTGTCTCTTTCCCCAACCTCACCCCCAGTTTGGATCTTTCCTTCTTAACTAGCTTTTAGGCCTCTCCTCCATCATGGCATCCCCAGGGGCATGGTGAGCTGTGTATGTGTATTTCATCTCACTTTGAACTAAGTGTTAATCACCCTGAGACTGCCTTGGTTTTTTCAACAGCTCATCAGGGCTGTGTCTTTTCTGTGAACCTGCTTCTTGTTTGAAATAGTGGTATGCAGGTTTCCAAAAAGTCAATCTGAATTTTGGAGGGAGATTTTGAAGCCTCACTCAAAAGGTTTCTCTGTGTCTGGTGGGGATTCCCAGTGGGGAGTGGCCCAGCCGGTAGCACAATGCTCCTTCAGAAACTAACGGCTGTCTCTTTGTCCATACATCCCCTATTCTTTTAGACCTTTAAGATAGTATGGTAGACAGAATATTGACCCACCAAGGATCTATTTCTCGAAATCCTTGAAACTTGTGAACTACGTTATGTTGCATGGAAAAAAGGACTTTGCAGACCTTTGCTTAGGGCACCCATGTATGCAGGAATGAAGGGTGCTCAAACATGATCAAATATGGTTTAGAAAAGCCTATAAGACTCTTCTTAAAAAGAGTACTAGATATATATGGAAAAGGTTGTTCGATGCATAGTTTGGGATAACTAGGAGAACCCTAAAGGAACCCTCTTCCTTGGTGAAGCTTAGGGTTCACTGAACAGAGTTTGCAAGTTTGAGTCTGAGCTGAATTGCTGGGAACTAGGTAGGGAATCTGAGTGCCCCACTGGTGGTCCTGGTTACCCTCCCCTAAAACAGCACTTGGCCTGCCTCCTACAAGGATGCTGAGATGCTGTTAAAGGCTGTCAGTTTGAAGGGCACAAAATTAGCAGTCCATTAGACAGGCTGTGACACTCAGTCTGATAGTGAAAGTATAACAAAAAAGGTAGAACTAAATCAGTAGGTCAATTTAAAATAGGGAAAAAGTTCTCCCCAAAGGCACTAAGGAAGACTCAACGGAGGATTTCTATTTTCTAAACTTGGCCATGAAGGTATAACCAAAAAAGATAGAACTAAATGAGTAAATTAATTTAAAATAGAAACTCAGTTCTCTCAGAAGGCACTAAGGAAGGCTCCGTGGGGGATGTGTTTTCTAAACTTGGCCCTGAAGGAAATGAAAATATTATTTTCGTGTAGGGGGTTCATAAACTGTGGCCTGCTAGCTGGTTATTTTTATGAATAAAACTATATTGGAACACAGCCACACCCCATCGTTTGAATGTTGTTTATGGCTGCTTTTGCGCTATAGTGGTGGTTGAATGGTTTCCACAAAGTGTATGTGATCTACCGACTGAAAACATTTATTGTCTGGTCCTTTACGAGAAGAGTTTGCTAACCCTTGCCCTCCTTTTCTCCACAGCAGGTATTTGGTCAGCAGACAGAATGAATCAGCAGTTTCAGAGATGGTTCTCAGTCTGTTGAGGGAATTAACAAGAAGATGTTTGATGGACTGATGAAGTGAGCTTATCAGTGTCTCAGAAGGGCTGCTAAATGTTGGAGTATCTTCTTAATTCAGTCATGTAGCAAAAAATTATTGATACTCCTCTGTGTGTGAATCAGTAGGCAAAGGGTGGCTCATAAAAAAGTTTCTCAGTGGTTTCGTTTTGGTTCTAACTGTTGAGCATTGTTAATCCGTGGATGTATGGTAATTGTGTATCAACCAGAATACCTTCATTATTCAGAAAACTGGTCCTTGATCCAGCTAAATATTGTGTACTTAGTTAGATATCGACAAGAGCTATACTAGAAATTTTAATTAACCTTTCAAACTCCCTTTCGATTTCTTCAAGATAAATTAGAGAGCATGGAGTGTCTACTGGGTTCACCCAAAGTGAGAAGTAGTTTAAAGTTGACCCAGAAAGGTGAGCTGGGTCAGGAATGATTCATTGGGGATGGCTTTGTTGTCTTGATTTTCTGGTGGGAAAGAATCTGTGTGGTTATTTTTAGATTTTCTGTTCTCCTTTATCAGTCAACTTTGGCAACATCGATTTACCTAACAGACCCAATTTGTAAATAGTGAAATAAATTCACAGGAATATTTAGAAACCACTGTCCGCATATACAGCAGGTTGAGGGGCAGTAAATTATTAGTTACTCGTTCACCATCCTAAGGCTTCTCATTTAAGAGTTTATAATGAGCTTCCTCTTTATAGATTGTTGACTGGTTGACTTTGGCCAGGGCTGGCACAAGTGAATGGAGGGAGGAAGGGAGGGCCACCTGGAAGCAAGTTCAAATGTAAGAGGACCCCCAGTGCACTTGGCTTTGAGACTGTCTGCACCTCGTTTGCCTGTCTTCTCAGGTAGCAGAATACAGAATTTTTCCAACAAAGACAGGATTTGTGTCTCTTAGGAGACCAGTCCTTCTCTGCTGGCTACGTCAGAAAATACAAGACAGATGTAATTGATGGTGAGGGATTGGTGACATTTCCATGAACTTGGGACTTAATGAAGCCCTTTATCTTTTATCCCCAACATGTAGTTTTTTTTTTCACCTCATCTCTCCAGAGTGTATTTGGTTTTAATTTCCTTTCAAAGGTAAAGAATAAGTTAATAGATTTGTAAGAATCAACTCAAGAAAACCTCAACATCTTAAAAATCCTTTGTGTTTCCTGCCCCTCCCCAAACTTTAATAGCCCCTGGAGTGGGTGTGGAGGTGGCAGGAGTCTTTTGTGCTTTCTAAACCTGCTGTTTGCAGAAGTGGCTGTTATGACTGCCACAACATAATTGCTCTTAAAATGCCTCAATAATGAGAAAAAAAAATCTATTTTTATTTCCTAATCTTGATGCTCCTTGGCTTCCATTTTTCCAGGCCACTTTAGTAACTTCCGAAAATTAGTCTGACAAATATGGTTTCCCAGCTTGATCGGAGAACAGCTCTTTGTCATGGGGGTTGGCTGTGTGAGTGGAGGGGAGCTGGGGAGAGATGATGGTGGAGGGGGGAGCTATGAGAAGGGCGGAGGGACTTGATTCCTAGGTGGCAGCCGTTTCTGCCTTCACTTGACCACTTTAAAACATAAAGGCAGAAAGTGGACCTTTTCAGACTCCCCTGGGACTGCCTCTGTCTCTCCAGGCTTGATTGAGAAAGAAAGGAAGCATTTCAAATTCTCTGACTGTTCTTGGTGCCAGAACTGGTTGTTGGGACAGCCAGTTTGGATCTTGAGCGCTGTGGAGGGCCCAGCCACCTTCATGTGGAGTTTTCTGTGTTTTTATAAGCCCTGCTTCTAAGAGGATGTGCTCGGGCTGAGGCTGGGTGGACAGGAACTTATCAGCTTTGAGAGAGAGGTTTTCTCCTGGGGTGAAGGTACACTAGGCGGGTTCTTCGGATTCTCAGATTCTTCAGTTTGACTCTTCCTAGATTCAGCCTCCAGACAAAGCCAGCTCTGTATTTGCCTTGGACAGTTCACTTACCCCTCACTAGACCCTTGTGTTGATCTGACTTGGGATGCCCTGGAAGCAGGGACTCCCAGGCAAGAACCGTCTGCTGGTAAAGAACCCGCCTGCCAGTGCAGGAAACTCAAGAGACCTGAGTTGGATCCACCTGAGTTGGATCCCTAGATCAGGAAGATCTTCTGGAAAGGGAAATGCAGCCCACTCCAGTATTCTTGCCTGGAAAGTTCTATGGACAGAGGAGCCTGGCGGGCTAGAGTTCATGGGGTCCCAGAGTCGGACACAACTGAGTGCACGTGAGCAATGCATCTGACTGTTTGCGACCCCGTGGACTCTAGCCTACCAGGCTCTTCCATGGGATTCTACAGGCAAGAATATTGCAGTGGGTTGCCATTTCCTTCTCCAGGGGATCTTCCCGACCCAGGGATCGAACCCGGGTCTCCCGCATTGCAGGCAGACACTTTAACCTCTGCGCCACCAGGGTAGTCCCTGAGCAGCGCCTAACAACTAGATGCAAGCAGTTTTCTTAGATGAGAGGCCTTAAGGCACCCAGCCTGCAAACCCCAACTCCCAGTCTCTGGTTGGAATGAGGATGTGTTTGTTAGCTTTAAGATAGGCATTCTTCACCCATGGGGACGAAGAACTGCTTGAGGGTGGGGTGGGGCATTCAAAACAAGTTCATTTTATCTCAGTACAGGCATAAAGCTCCAAACCACTAAGTGATGAAATTATTCCTTTACACATAGGGAGGAACCAAAGAAAGGATTCATTTGTGCTCTACACAGTTACCAGACAATTCCTACCCACCTGTTGACTGCAGACTAACTTGCATTTGTTCACGTAGTCCTGATCACTGAAATATCAGGCCTTTAGTTTTCTTTTAAATGCTTTAGCTCAATTCAAAATGTTTTCAGGTCCACCTACTGACCCTGCCCCGGAATTGTAGAGGGTCAATTCCAGGACCTCCCATGGATACCAAAATTTGAGGATGCTCAAGCCTCTTATCTAAAATGACATAGAATTTGCATATAACCTACACCCATCCTTCTATATATTTTAAATTATCTCTAGATTATTTATAATACCTAATACAGGGTAAGGCTTTCTTGGTGGCTCAGTGGTAAAGAATTTGCCTGCCGTTGCAGAAGACGCAGGTTCTACCCCTGGGTCAGGAAGATCCCCTGGAACAGGAAATGGTAACCCACTCCAGTAGTCTTGCCTGAGAAATCCCATGGACAGAGGAGTCTGGTGGGCTAGAGTCCATGGGGTCACAAATTGCGGGACAAGACTTGGCTACTCAACAACAGCAACAATACTAGGTAAATAGTTGTAAGTACAGTGTAAATGCTGTGTTTCACTTTTTGGAACTTTTCTGGAATTTTTTTCTAAATACTTTTGATCCGTGGCTGGTTGATTCCACAATGCGGAACCTATGGCTCCAGAGGGCCAACCGTATTTGGAGGAGACAGACTAATATAAACTCTGTCATGTTTCCCTGGCAAATGTGTGAGTTGTCCCTTCGTGCAGGGTGAAAGGTATCATTGAAATTAAGTCAGGTTGCAGGATGCTGTGTGATTTAGAATGTCAGTTTTTCACGGTGTGGCTGCTGAAAAGTTTATCGCCTTGTGCCAAAAAAAGTCATTCTGATTTCATTTTTGAAAGTTGAATTTAAAACTCAGAATACACTTTCTTTATAATTATGCTTCTTATTTGGCAACATATGGTGAAAATTTATACGGCCTATCAATGTAAAAGAACAGAGCTGAGGCTCTAGGCTTTTATGGTGATTACATCTACCTGTATGGGGGCTTTATGTGCTTACAATTTGAATCATTTATAGATGCACACTCAACAGAGTTCTAGCATAACTAGTACTGTGAGGTTTTTTTTGCTGACTAAATGATAGGCAAAGCAATTTTCAACAAATGTCTCCCAGTAGGCTGTCATCATAGAAGCCTTGTAATATTGTTTTTTAACCTTAGCACTGGCAGCTATCCAGAAATTATTGCATTGATACCAAACTGCCTTGCACCAGGCAGTTGCCCTTTTCTCCATGGGAACTAGTGAACGCTCAAGTAGGTGCCTGCTCCCCCTCTCGAGTCCCCTTGTTTTTTATTTCAGGGAGATCTTTTACCTGTTCTTGTTCAGCTGTAGGTAGCCAGGCACACAGAAGTTTAAAAATACAGCAAAACAATTCTCTGGATCGTGTTATTATGCCTTTAATGCATTCAATTAACATTCAGGGCTTTGTCACCAAATAAATGACGCACATCGGTGGCACAAAGGGAGGGAAGGAAAAGTCTTTGTGGGTGTTTTTTTTTTTCCCCCTTAGACAGAGTCAGATCAGACTTCCTTTTTTCTTCCTTCTCTCCCAGCTCTTTGCTTTTCAATTTCTTTCAGAATCTCTCGTAAATGGCTTTTGGGAATTGGCAGATCCTGATTCTGTGTTTGGGGGAAGGATTTTTGAGACTTCTTTGGAAGGACTGAACATTCTGCAGTTTCCTGCATAGGAGGTGGAGCAGAGGGTGGGATCCAGGTGGCAGTCTTCAGGTCTCTGCAGGAAAGGAGCCCTCAGTGGGAGGAATGATAGCTCTCCACCCCGACTTCCTGTCTGGGAGCCCTCGCTCCAGTGAACCTGGCCTCCTGGGAGCCCACTCCTCCTCTTAAACCTCAGTAAGTGGAGTGCACTGCTCATCTCCTCTGTCTAGGTTGAGAGAAGTACAATCTGAGGATGATTCGGTTCTAGAAGTTTGACTTCAAACACCCGTGAAGTTTTGGGTACACCCACCGTGTGTCGCGGTGGGCACTGGGAATCTCACAGAGAATGAACGATTCTTCTCCTATTTGATGGGAGCCTGCTGTTGTGTTTGCATGCTCTGTCGGCTCTGGGCCTGACTTCTGACTGCTCCCCTCAGCTGCATCCCAGTTGCCACATGTGAGCTCTCTCCAGCTCTGGTTTCTCTGTCTGCCTTGCCTGGGGGCTCTCATCAGGTTTGAAATGCCTCCCTGGGGGGTCATTTGTCTCCTTCTAGAAAGCCTATGCCCATCTTCACCTTCATCAGGAAAAGAGTTCTTTAAAAAAAAAAGCCTCTAGCCTAATGCATTTACCTTGACCTTCTAAAATGATGAGTGCTATAAGTGGCAAAATAGATAACTATTATATATCCCTGGTTTTCATAGAAAATTCTGTCTCTGGCTTGGAAAGAAAGCATTGTACTGGATAAAATTGGAACTGTAAACTAATAGAAAATCAAACTCAAAGCGTTGAATATAATTGGGGAAGTCAATGGTTTTCAACCTACTTTATTTATTTCTCTTGCCTAAGAGATGTTTCACTCAGGAATTATCCATGAATGGCTGTAGGAATGAATTTCAGAACCTGTTTATGTACTAATTCTGCTGCACTTGATACTTGATGAGAATAAAACTTAAGATAGTTAATGTATCTAGTTGGAGAAGTAAATGTTGCCCCAGAGGGTAAAACAGGCTTGGGGTGTAGCTGGAGTAGGGGTGGGAGTGTGTGGAGGAAGGACAGAGGGACGATGCCTTCTAAGACAGAGAGGAAGATGAACGTGTTAGATCAACATAGCTGAGAGTTCAGTGGAACTGAGGGGAGTACTAGTCCTTTGGTAAACAAGATGTGTTGGTCGAGAATGGTCCTTGGAGGAAATGTTTCTTGAGCTAGGATTTGGAGGAACAGAAATATTGTGTGCCAGTTGCCCCGTGAGACCCGCCGCCTCGAGCACTTGCCCTTTGTGGTGGAGAGGCAGACCACATCTCTGCCTGTAGGTGGATTCATTGACTGACCCAGGGAGCATGCTTTGTTGCATTAAAAATGCCCAATTGCCTGCCCATCTATCTTTTTATTATACTTCTAGTAATACACATATTACTTGTTCAGTCGTATCCAATTCTGTGCGACCCCTTGGACTGTAGCCCACCAGGCTCCTCTGTCCATGGGGATTCTCCAGGCAAGAATACTGGAGTCAGGGGATCTCTCCGACCAAGGGATTGAACCCAGGTCTCTCTCATTGCAGCTGGATTCTTTACTGTCCGAGCCGCTAGGGAAGTCATATTTAATGCTTGAGAGGCATTATATACACGTGTAAATGGTTACAATGGTCAATTTTATGTTAGGTGTGCCTAACATTTTAACCATTTTTGTGTGTACAATTCAGAGGGATTAAATCCATTCACACTGCAGTGCAGCCATCACCACTGGGCATCTCTAGCACTTTTTCACGTTCCCAGATTGAAACCCTGTTCCCCTTATACAATAACTCCTCTTTCTCCCCTACCCTCGCCCCTGAGAGCCTGCCTTCTGCTTTCTGTCTCCGACAATTCTAGATAACCTCATATAAGAGAAGTCATACCACATTTGTCATTTTGTGCCTGGCTTACTTCATTGTTGTTTACTTTTTTGGAGACTGGTTTATCATAACCAAGACTCTATGTAACAGGTATTTGTTCTTCTCAACCTTGGCTCCTATGGGCGTATTTTTCATATGACTGGATCTCTCCCTCTGCAGATTTTGGCTTAAATGGTGTTGCCTCAGAAGGGGCTGCCCACCCCAACCATCCTAACAGGTTCTGTTTCCCCGTCTTGATCCCTGAATTCTCCTTGTTGCCCTGTGCTGTGTGCTAGGGCTTCCCAGGTGGTGCTAGTGGTAAAGAACCTGCCCATCAATGCAGGAGACAAAAGAAATGCAGGTTTGATCCCTGGGTTGGGAAGATCCCCTGAAGGAGGGCATCCAGTGTTCTTGCCTGGAGAATCTCATGGACAGAGAAGCCTGGTGGGCTACAGTCCGTAGGGTCGCAAAGAGCATCCTATCTTTATTTTTTTTACTTACTTACTGAATTTTAATTGGAGGTTAATTACTTTACAATATTGTGGTGGTTTTTGCCATACATTGACATGAATCAGCCATGGGTGTACATGTGTCCCCCCATCCCGAACCCCCTCCCACCTCCCTCCCCATCCCATCCCTCTGGGTTGTCCCAGTGCTCCGAAGAGCATCCTATCTTAAGATCCCTCCCTCCTTCTTGGCCTCTGCTTGTTGCTCTCATTTTTCCCATCTGCCTGTAATTATGTATAGGTTTATGGCTTCCTCCTCATTGTCTGACAGGTCCACCAGCTTACAAGATCTGAGAGGGCTGGGGCGTCTAGGCATCTAGATGTCTATCTGGAGCATGACCTAGTGCTTACTTATCACACGGTAAGTGCTCGGTAAACATTGTAGTGTAGTGTAATGGATGGAGGGTGAAGGAAGGCGTCTGTCTCTAGCCTTGGCTGTGAACCCTTATGAGGTCATACATGTGGCTGTGTTTTGAGCGCTTCAGAGATAAATGCTCACTATTCTCATTAGGGTCTGCCCAGCCTTCACAGAGAATTTCCAGCCCAAGCACTTGGATTTCAGACGGCTTCTTTTCTTAGTGCAACAAGATTGTGACCTGCTTTGCTCTAGCCCTTCCATGGGTGTGTACTTAGAGAAGGTAAACCTATTTTAATACCCACCTAAATAAAACACAATTAAAAGCTAAAACATTTCTGCTACAGAAAAGTCAATCCCCACCTTCCTGTGCCTGATAAAATGACCAAATGCCTTAAGGCTGAGCTGCTTCACTGGATTATTCAAGCCACTAACTCTTAGATTATTATGCTAATTAGACTTTATTAATATTAAAAATAAGATAGCAGTTTTCAGGTGTGGAGAATTCTAATATAACTCTTTGAAGAAGGCTAGGAAGTCTCAGAGGGGCTTCACTGAGCACCTAGTCCAACTGACTCACTGAATGAAGGAGAAATCGCGGTAGTAACTTCAGGGGACTCCCAGAGTTCTCCAGAAATGCTGGCTGAGCAAACACTGGAACAGGCTTCTGAGAAAACAATGTGTAGCTACTAAATACTCACAGTATATTTGCATTCAGGAAGAGTTAAGTCTTTTTCTAGAATACTTGGTACTTTTTAAAACAAATGTTAAGTATTGCCCGCTTTGTTTTTTACCCCTCACTGCCTTGAAAACCTCATCTTCCACTGAAATGCAATGCTTTGATCATTTAAATAGCAGTTATCTGAAGGCACCTGTGAAAATCCTCAAGGAACCTGTACATTGAGCGCACGTTCAAGTTCTCAGAAACATTACTGGTTCTTGAGAAAAGAGCGGAGACGTGACCCTGTGTGAACAGGTCATCTCTAGTTTTGGGGAGTAATAGCTTGAAGGGACATTAGCTTGAGCCTGGCTGGTGAGTGGAAAAAGCACTTGATGTTTGCTCAAAGCTCACATGGATTTGAGGCACGAACTGCAGTTAAAATTGTTCTGTTTCTATGAGGGAAAAAGTCATATTCCTTATAAATACCATACTTTTCATTTGCTGGGAAAATCTCATTTCTTTTATGTTCTCTTCACCTGCAATGCAAATAGGAGTTTGCTTGCGATTAATTAAGCGGATGATAGATGGCACTTAAAATGAAGATTCAGCATTTTCCCCTGTCTGTATACAGAGTACAGTGGTAATTGGATGGGAAACAATATGGCATTTAAGTGTAAGTTTTTTTAAAAGAGCCTTTCCCCTTTGACTTATACAGATAAAGAGTCTGGCCTTTCAGAACTGTGCGGTGTCACTGGCGTATGTGGAAACCAATCAGCTGGGCCACATGCCCTCATTCTGTACGTGTCCCGCTCACTTGGCTGTTGGCAAGACCTTGCTTAGTGGCGCATTAGTAATTAGGAACTGCCGCCACCTCTGCAGGAAGTAATGTGGCTTTTTTTCTCTTGTCACTTGGTTCCTCGGGGGAGGTATAGGGGAGTCACATTTCGTCACTGGTAAAATGCAAACCTGTTTGGAAATGAGGAGGTGGTCCGGGACTGTTTTAACCGCGTTTGAACCCTCAGCGGTGTCTCTCTTTCCTGGGGACTGTCACTGGGCCAGTGCTGCTGTCACTCCAGTTAGCAGCTGGAGGCTTTCGCGCGATCCTGCGCTGGGGGCCTGATCAAACCACAGAATAGGTACTGCTGGCTGACCCAGTGTTCTAAGGCCCTGAGAAGAAATTCCCCCTGGTACTTCCTCCATCACACCCCCCAAAAAAGAATAAAATAAAATATATTTAAAAGTTCAAAACTGAGTGGTGTTGATACATATACACTACCATGTGTAAAATTGATAGCTAGTGGGAAGCTCGATGCTCTATGATGACCTCCAGGGGTGGGTTGGAGGGGTGGGATGGTGAGGTGGGAAGGAGGCGTAAGAAGAAGGGGATATATGCATACATACAGCTGATTCACTTCGTTATAGAGAGGAAACTAACACGACATTGTAAACCAACTCTGCATGCCCAGTCGCACCCAACTCTTTGCGACCCCATGAACTGTAACCCGCCAGGCTCTTCTGTTCATGGAATTCTCTAGGCAAGAATACTGGAGTGGGTTGCCATTTCCTTCTCTGAGGGATCTTTCTGACGCAGAGGTTGAACCCGAGTCTCCTGCATCTCCTTCATTGGCAGGAGGATTCTTTACCACTAAGCCACCTGGGAAATCCCCCCCAAAATAATGAAGTTCATGAAAAAAAAAGAAGGGCCCTAAATTGCAGCTTTCTTGATGGTACAGAGTTCATGCCTAGATATCAACTAGGGGAATCTAGTCCTATAGGACATTGTGAAAGGTACAATAATATCTATAATTAAAAAAGTAACAATAACAGTGGTACCCAACCTTTATTGTCCAGCTGGCATTCAGCAGACTCTGAGAAGAGAATGTGTGTGCAAATGATTCCTTAAGGAAGAACTGCCTGAAAAAACTGGGAAGGGAGCAGGGGAGGCAGGACAGAGAAGTGGGAGAAGCCAGGGCAGATTTGGATGAAGGCTGTTTGGCATGTGGGCTCCTGGTGGAAGGGGTGTCCCGCCAAATATGCTCTCCACATGGGTCCTGGCTCCAAGGTGAAGAAGCTTCCAGTTCATCAGCCAGGACTCTGGTTAAACAGCCAAGACCCCAGGGTGTAACTGATGTGGCCAGTTTTCCCTGAGCCTCCTTCTTTGAGAACTCAATCCCGCCTCCTGCCATGGCAGGGAAGAGGCACCTTGGGGGCCTCATGTCTCTGCTGTGACCTCTGAGAAGATGTTTCAATTAGTCCTGGGGCAGCCAGCCAGGGAGCCTGGCTACGGTGCCACCTCCCATTGGAAGTCAGGGTCTTGTGAGAGAGCAGCCTTCTCTGGTGGCCAAAAGCCACCCCAGCCTGTCTGGGGATTGGTTTGGGGCTGTACCCAGAAGCTGCAGGTCCCTGCCAGGCCCAGTAAAGGAACATGTTGTTCCTCTGGGGAAATGCTGTCATTTATCATTAGTTTGGTGAGTTGAGGGCATATTTGAAAACGAGGGAAGCTGATGGTTGCTGGCATGTGGCCCTAGAGAGAAGGAACCCCCCTGCCCCGTCTTCCTCTAAGCTGGGTAATTTCTCTTTCTTCTAGTCGCTTTCTTGTATCCCGCTAGGCGGGATTGAGTTGTGTCTGACTCTTTGCAACCCCATGGACTGTATAGTGTATACAGTATATTCACTGTATAGTGAATTCTCCAGGCCAGAATACTGGAGTGGGTGGCCTTTCTAAAACCTCTCCTCTAACAGCCAGTCAGGAGGTCCTGGCAGTTTATGCTTTTGAGGGCTCCCCTGGTCGTTTGGGGACTTTGGAGGGCATCTCATCGCATGCCTGGAGATAACGACAACCTGGTTAGTAGAAAGTCAGGAAAACTTCCCCTCTGGGCCTGTCTTTACAGCATACGGAAATCATAGAATCGGTTCCAGGTGTGCATTTCATGAGTAGTTGGGCTTAGGCAAAAGCAGGTGACTTTCTTGGAAGGCTTCCTGGTGTGGTGGGCACCATACCTTGTGAAAATGATCCGTGCAACCTCAGGAAGCCCTTTCTGCAGCCGGTGCCCTGGGATGCCCCTGAGCACCGACCCAGGCAGTGACGCTCATACCAGTGAACTTCCCAGGGGAGGCAGTGGTGTGACGTGAAAAACATTGGTCTGGTGATCTGGAGATCTGTCCCGGATCCTGACCGTGAAATCAGAGCATGTCCCTGGGGATGTTGAGATGGAGAAAACACTCTCCCAGCCTTCAGGGATCTCGAGCAGAAACTGGACCCACAGGTGGGCAGTGATGCTCAGATCAGTGACCCTCATGAGTCACCAAACACAGAGCAGCCTGGCACCAAAATGCCCGGTCAGGCAGCATCGGCCCTTGTTGCCCTTATCTGAATGAGGGCCCCAGTGAACATAGAGGAGAAGTAGGTGAATGAGCCAAGGAAAAATGGGGACAGGGTGAAAAGAAGAGGGAGGACCGTAAACTGGACATCTCTTCCCAGCCTGGGCCTTTCCCGGAGTGGAGAAGGATGAGAAAAGGAAGAACTGGTAGTGTCTCCCTCTTCCTGATTCTCATGCTTTTACCAGTTGATGACATATGAGCACCTTGCCCTCTATCCACTGGGTTTAGCCCACTTGGTGCTGAAAGTGGGGGTGAAATAGCATGACTTCAGACCCACCAGTATTCACATCCAGCCTCTTGATCTTGAGTAAGTCAACCTCTATAAGCCTGAGACCCTCCATGGAATGGGTATAATAAAGGGCCCCTTGTGGGCTGTTGAGACAATTTCATAACATAATGCGTTTAAAACCCTTAGTAGACAGTGGCACGGGACACACACTGCAGGCAGTGAGTATGAGCTGTTAGGGTTAGATTGGACCGGTTGGGGTGCTCCCTGAATGGTGGGTAACCTCTCAGTGTGAGGTGTGTTCTTGCCCACCTGGCTTTATGTCACCTGAGGGGATCAATCAGCATTGAACCCCAGTCCCAGGGAGCAAAGCTGCTTCCTCATCTTTCCGGAATGCACTGATGAGATGGTATTGAAATGGTGAAAGAAAAGAAAATTGATCAACAAATGCCATGCTTGTTCTTTCAGAGGAAAAGAATACATTTTTCCCCCCTTTAATACTCAAGACTTGGGAAAAGTCAGGAAGTAAAGAAAAACGAAGAGGGCAAAGTGTGTCCAGACAGACATTCGGGAAGGCCCTTGGGTGATGATTCCGATAGATAAATTGTCCCGTGCTGTTGTCACAAACTACTGGTCTACTTTAGGCTGGAAGTGTGGGGGAACCAGGGTCTCAAGATTCTTGTGAAGTGTCTTCCTGGTGGGCCCAGCCCTTGGTGAGACTTAAAGGTGGAGGTCATTGCCCAAGTGACTACAGCCATCAGTCCTAGACTTGGCTTGCTGCCTGCCACACTCCAAGCCCAAGCCTGGACAGCTCTCACAACTGGCAAAGTGGTAGCAAAAGTCCTTTGCATGTTTTTCCTCCTGTGGTACATGAGTATAGTATGAGTGGGGTTTTCTAGTGTCCCAGAAGTTGGACTGGAGACAAATGGTGGCTCCTGAGTCACTGAGTCACAGAGCTGCTTCTGGATCATCTCCAATTCAGAAGATGAAGAACAACTTGATCTGTTTTGGTACCGGCCTTAGAACCTAGGGTATTCTTGAATGTAGCGCAGTGACTGCTGCTGGCCACAGAGTCGAGAGTGCTGCAGATTCGCTTACTCAGCAACTTTGCAGAGTGCTTTTTAAATTAGGCTTTGACTTCTGGGGGCAGGGGAGTGATTACAGACAGAATGATGTTCAGTCCAAACTCTGCCACTTAAAACACATTTGCTTTTTAACTGAACATATAAGACATGTTCTCTTCCTATGGTTCCTAAATAAAATTCAGAGCCAGAAAGAAAATTCTTGTGTTATTATTAATGTCATCATTTGGTCAGTTAGTCATCCTCCTTGATTTATGGAAGACAGTTGTCATTACATTGTCAAAGGGACAGCATCAGCCCCTTTGGTTTATCTAGGTTTATCTAGCTTTGGTGTATCTCGGTTTTCCCCCCTTCATTTCTCATCTGTGCTCTCCTCCCCACCCCTGACCCCTGCTCGCATGTGTTTAGTCTGTGTTGTTGAATATGTGTGTTCATGAATATATGTGTATCCATGAAAAAGATACTTTTATATGCCCATTTTTAAAAAAGTACAAATGATATTGCACTTCAGAGCATGCTCAGTTTCTTATCGTTTCATACAAAACTTTTAAAAGATCAACTCGTGGTTTTGGAGGTAAAGCAAGTTCATAACTTCCACTGCAGGAGCATTTTAATAAATTCTTGGAGGGACTTCCTTGGCAGTCCAGTGGTTAAGACCTCGACTTCCAATGCAGGGGGCTTGCAAGTTCAATCCCTGGTCAGGGAGTTAAGCTCTCACATGCCTCGTGACTGAAAAACTAAAGCGTAGAAGCAATATTGTAAACATTCAATAAATACACTTTTAAAATGGTCCACATCAAAACAATCTTTAACAAAACAGTAAATGCTTGGAAAAAATTGTGCTATTATGGCCATTTTACAAACAGTTAAGCTAAGACTTCTAGCCTAAGAAGAAACATGAAGGTGTACAACAGAGCTTCCCAGGTGGTCCTAGTGGTGAAGAACCACTTGCCAATGCAAGAGATGTAAGAGATGCAAGAGATGTAAGAGATGCAGGCTCAGTTCCTGAGTTGGGAAGATACCCTGGAGGGGGGCATGGCAACCCATCCCAGTATTCTTGCATGAAAGATTCCATGGACAGAGGAGCCTGGTGGGCTCTGGTCCATAAGATCGCCAAGAGTTCAACACGACTGAAACAACTTAGCGTGCATACACGACAGAGCTGGGCCTTGCTTCTGACTCCTGGCCTGTGCCCTTTCCACCACTGTCAGTGACCTCAGTTGTTAAAGCCTGTTGGTGACTTGAGTCTATTAAAGGGTCTGATCATGGTCATCTTGTTGATCACATCCTTATCAAGTCCTTGCCCGGCACCTGGGCACCCAGGCTTTTGGCCTCTCCCGTCCTGTTCTATTAATCTCACAAAGGCTGTGCTCATAGACCATTTCTACCCATGTTTTCTGCTCTTTGCTACTCAACAGGAGCTAGCAGTGCCTCCCCTACTCTCGTGCAAAGGTAGTGTTCCCAGCATGTGATTATTCTTATGGCCATAAGAATAGTAGTGTCTTTGTTTCTAGGTTCTCACAAATGGAGTCCAGTGGGCTTGTTTCAGCTCATTATTACCACCCGCCTCAAGAGCTTCATCAAAATCGGCTCTCTACCAGGAAACACATTACTTAACAGATGACAGCAGTTGTGTGTGATGATTTAGAAGGGAGGAAAAGATTGGCGTTCTGGGCCCAAGGCTTTTCCTTATTAGAATTGTGGATCTGTGAAAGGCTTATAAACACTGTTCAGAAATGGAACAAAGATCTCAGAAGAGGGATGCTTTTTCTAAAGAGACTGCAGACGCAGTTTACAGACGAGTCTAGAAAGAGTATTACTTGAAGAGGATGGTGATGGAGCTATGCAAGCTGAGAAGGGGTGGAGCTTTTAATTGGAACAAAAAAGAAGCTTCAATCCCAGAATCCAAAACTGAAACAGAGCTTAGAATCCTTAAAAGAAGATAAGAAGGAGGGGGAAACCAGGTAGAAAGAGGCCAATGTCTGTCTGTTGTTGGGGATAGAAACTAGAAAGTAAGGATGAGGGACAGGCAAACCTTGGAAGTACTGCAGGCTTGGTTCCAGACCACCACAATCAAGCAGGTACTGCAATAAAGTGAGTCACACAGTTTTTGGTTTTCCAGTGCATATAAAGGTTATGTTTATACTATAAACATATATATACTACACCTAGTCCACTGGGTGTACAATAGCATTATATCTCTACAAAAAGTACATACCTTAATTCAAAATACTTTATTGCTAAAAACCATCATCTAACCATCATCTGGGCTTCCCTAGTGTCTCAGTGGTAAAGAATCTGCCTACCAAGCAGGAGACTCGGGTTTAATCCCTGAGTCGGGAAGATCCCCTGGAGAAGGAAATGGCAACCCACTCCAGTATTCTTGCCTGGGAAATCCCATGGACAGAGGAGCTTGGCAGACAAAGGAGTTGAACACGATTTACCAACTAAACAGCAACAATAACCATCATCCGAGCTTTCAGTGAATCTTAGTGGTCACATCAAAGATCACTGATCACAGATCATGGTAATAAAAATAATAATAATGGAAAAGTTTGAAATATGGCAAGAATTACCAAAATATGACACAAACTGAGCAAATGCTGTTGGAAAAAAATGGCACCAATAGACTTGGTTGACATGAGGTTGCCATAGCCGTCAACTTTGAAAAAAAAATGCATTATCTGTGAAGCATGATAAAGCAAAGTGCAATCACAAGATCTGCTTGTAATTAGTTTTGTTGGGAGGAAAAGTTAAGAAGTTAGTGACAAAATTTGTAGTGACTGAATATTGACTGAAAGTTGATACATAACTTTAATTATATCTTTCTGTTATTTGTTACTCTATTATTACAACCCTTATTATTTAGCAACTGAATAATGAGAGAGAGCATTGATATTGATGAAGACCTTCAAGCTGAAATATTTATCATGGGCTCCAACTTTCTCGGAATATGTGTCAGGGAGCATAGATTCACAAAAGAAAATTTCATATTTGTGAGGACAGTATAAGTATTTGGCTTTTATTTATGTTCCCACACGCTGCACAAATAGGTTTGCTGTCCAGTGTGCTGGAATTTATGCTGCAGAGTCTTATTACAATATTGTAAATTGAACTATGTATGATTTTTCCTTTGGAAATACCATTATTTTTCCTGCATGTTCACCTCAGCCAGGCACTTTAAAAACCTTTGAGTCAAAAAGGTGTTGTCTGAATTAATTCTGTATTTGTTCAGGAAGAAATATTTGCTGAGTGGCGTGGAGGGGAATAATGATTATTAGGGAATCGAATTCATTTGACAACTTGTGGATTGCCAACGTTACAGAAGTCAGCAGGAAATAACATGTCTCCTTTGCAAGGTCGGCTTGGTGGGTGACCTAGAGTCTGGGGGACAGTGCAGAGGGCCAGCCTCTCTGGGCCAACGACTCCTGAATTCTAGACTCTGCCCCTTGCTCTTATGTTACCATAAAGCATGCGTCTCTCTAGAGTACCTGCTCACTTCCAAACTCTTGTGACTCTTCAGAGCCTTCAGGACGGGTGAGTCGTCTCCAGCTGCCTTGGGCAGGCAGCCTTTGCTCTATGATGAGCATAGGACACGGTCCAGCCTTTTCTCCCACTGATTCTCCCCCTGTCCCCAACACTCCGGCCGAGCAAGTTTACTCAGGATCCCGCAGCACTTTCCGGGCTGTCTTTCTGAGCCTTTGTCTGCCTGGAGTAGCCTGTTCCCAGCCCTCTCTTTCTGTCTAAATCCCACTCCTTATTCCAGCCCCACACCGTGCCTCTCCATCTCAGACCATTCTCTCAGACTACTGGCCCCAAAAGGCCGGCTGTATCTCTTGTCTGTGGAGGCCAGTTCTGGTGTCTGCGTGAGTGAAGGACAGTATATTGTGATGGCCAAGAGGAGGGGTTCAAATGCCAGCTCTGCCACCTACCAGCCGTGTAACCATGGGCTGCCACTTAACCTCCATGCCTCAGTTTGCTCATTGGTAAGATGGTGATGAAAGAATTGACCTCATAGGTTTTGTGTTTTTTTTTTTTTAATTTTAAATTTTATTTATTTTTAACTGAAAGATAATTGCTTTACGGTATTGTGTTAGTTTCTACCAAACGTCAGTGTGAATCAGCCATAGGTATACATGTGTCCCCTCCCTCTTGAACCTCCTTTTTACCTCCCTCCCCCTTCCATCCCTCTAGGTTGTTACAGAACCCTGGTTTGAGTTCCCTGAGTCGTAGAGTAAATTCTCATTGGCTATCTATTTTACATGTGGTAATGTCCTCATAGGGTTTTAATGAAGAGTTAATTACTCTTTATGAACTTAGATCAGTACCTGACCTATCCTAGGCTTAATATATTAAATAGAGTCCTGAGAGTGTAGCCATTTGGTACTGAGGGCCTAGTTGGTTAGGTTGGGGTTGCAGTTGGTCTTCTCATCTGGACCGTCATCTCCTTGGGGACCAGCCAACCTCCTGCTTCTGGGTAGCTTCCTCTGCATCTAACACTGTGTGACGCACATCAAATGGTTAAGGAATGAAACAGATGAGAGCTGGGCCTGTCTGGGAAGAGCTTTGGCTCTTGCGAACAGAGGTGATCCCCCTACATACAGAGTGGTCCAGTGCATACAAGGGCTCCAAAGGATGGACTTGAGACTCCTCTTAGTGACCCCAAGCAAGGATGACCCCTTGGGGGAAGGACCAGAGAAGTGCACGGGGGAGAAGGGGGAAGGCACAGGGTGATGCTTCTCTGTTTATGTGCCTCTGTTCCTTTCGGGGCAGTGTTTCTTTGGTTCCACTCAAGGCTCCCTTGGTTTGAGTACATTTACTGACTAGCCAACAAAGGTCCATATAGTTACAGCCATGGTTTTTCCAGTAGTCATGTACAGATGTGAGAGTTGGGCCTTTAGCTGAAGGCTAAACACCAAACAGTTGATGCTTTCAAACTGTGGTGCTAGAGATGACTCCTGAGTTCCTTGGACTGCAAGGAGATCAAACTAGTCAATCCTAACAGAAATCAGTCCTAAATATTCATTGGAAGGACTGATGCTAAAGCTGAAGCTCTGATACTTTGGCCACCTGATGCAAAGAGCTGACTCACTGGAAAAGACCCTGATGCTGGGAAAGATTGAGGGCAGGAGGAGAAGGGGGCAAAAGAAGATGAGATGACTGGATGGCATCATCAACACAATGAACATGAATATGAGCAGACTCTGGGAGATGTGAAAGACAGGGAAGCCTGGCATGCTGCAGTCCATGGGGTTGCAGAATTGGTCACTACTTAGCAACTGAACAGCATCAACTGACTTCATCAAAGACATATACCATGAAAGACCTTGACCAGATCACAGATGATGATTAATCCCAGCCCTCTTCTGGGTATCCAGTGCCCACGGTTTCTCCCTCTTTTAGAACTTGGTACAGTTACTCATGCGTTGTGGATGTGTCTCCTGCACCCACTTTTGAAACCTTTTGGATTGCTTCTCCAAACTGCTAAATAACATTCATGAAGCTGTGAAGTTGTTGAGTGCATTCCTGCATGGTAAGTCACAGAACAGTGTAAATCTGCCCGTCTTAAGAAGCCTGATATCTGGCTAAATGATTATTAAATAATAATAAATCAAGAAGTAGTTAATTAACAATACATTCTGTATAAGTTTTGGTGGGGGAGAGAGAGCCCCTATCCCACCACACACACACACACCTTGTGGGCTGGAGTGCTCTAGGGGAGGGCTCCTGGTGCTGTGAAGATCGGTGTGTTTATAATTCAGCTTTATTTGAAAACTTCACAATTTACCAGTTGGGAATAAGCCAAGCCCCGACAAAATCTATATGCAGTTCAAGGAACACTGCAGGCAGAACTGTCCCTGCTTTTGAAAGTGTGCATTTTATAAGTCTGATGTGCATACTTTATTGTAAGAAGTGCCAAAGTGCAGATTTTGAGAATGCAGTTGTAGCAGTAGCTGTAGAACCTGTTGTTAGTGGATATGGCAGAATGGGTTCAGACTGGCGTCTCATGGCTGCTCTGATCTTGGGCTCCTTGGTGGAGACTGTTTCATGGTAGCTCAAGAATTGGGAGGAATGATGCTGAAACTGGAGCTCAAGCTCCAATACTTTGACTACCTAGTGCAAAGAGCCAGACTCACTGGAAAAGACGCAGATGCTGGGAAAGATTGAGGGCAGGAGGAAGAGGGGGTGACAGAGGATGAGATGGTTAGATAGCATCATTGACTCAATGGAAATGAGTTTGAGCAGATTCCAGGAGATAGTGAAAGACAGGCAAGCCTGGTGTGCTGCAGTCCATGGGGTCACAAAAAGTTGGACACGACTTAGCGACTAAACAACAGAAACAGGAGTTGGGACATTTGGCTTTGTCCTCGGTGCTCCCAGATACACAGGTGTGTATACTTATTTGTCAAGAGGAATAAATAGGAGGGGATGAGTAGAGGTGTTTAATATTTATAATGATACAACTCAGATGTTCAGGAAGCAGTTTTATTGTTCCTTGTCCATGTGATACATTTTCCTGGCTAAAGTACCATCTCGGTGGTACCTCATGTTCCTGTGGAGATCGGGAGTGAATGCTTGCTCCCTCTTTTTGTTTTTTTTCCTCTCTTCTGCATAGTCTCATCTGCCCTCCCGGTTGCAATCACCCACCTGTGTTCTGATACCTGCCAAGCTTCCTCCCAAGCTCCAGATCCTCATTTCTGATGCCTCTTCCTCAGCCTTCTCTGCCTCATCAATGCCCCAAGTCCAGGCCTGCCCGCTTCCTGTGTTTCCTATCAGAATCACTGTGTCAGCCCTGAGCCTGGACTCAGCCTGTTTCCTCCTGTTCTCCCGTCTCCACTCACCACGTGGATATTCCTTAGTATCCGTGATTCTACCGTCTGGGTCAATTTCGAGTCCTCCTCGTTGGTCCCATTCCTGCATCTCCTCTCTTAGCCCAGGCCCTAGTTATTTTGCCTGGACTATCACACCTGCCTCTTAATGGCCATGCTCTCTCTGTCCTCCACACAGCCACTGTGGCCACCGTCATCACACACAGATATGCCTCTATAATTGTCTAGTTCATGACACCTGGGTGACTCCTTATTGCTGGAGGAGGAAGCTCACATTTCTTGTAAGCCTTTGATATTCTTCACAGTCAGGGCTCCACGTTCCTTTACACCTAGCTTATCTAGCATCCTCTATTTTCAATGACTTTTTGCCTTCCCCAGACAAGTCAGATTTGGTACAACCTCTGAGCTTTTGATCATGCTGTCTGTTGGTCTGTCTCTCTTGTCTCCTTCAAGAATGACTGCTCAGCCTTCAAGCCTCAGCTCAGAAGTCTCTTCTCTTAGAGCCATGTACACAGACCACAGCTCTCCATCATCACCTGCCACGCCGCCTGGCAGTCTCCTGCTGTGTTAGTAGAAGGCAGCTTCTTGCATGCTGATGCTGAATCTTACCTTTGTATCTCCAGGGTCAGTCCGTGATAAGCTTGACATCACTGGTGCAGGGATGGTTTGAAAGATAGAAGGAGGGCTAGCTGGATAGATGGAAGGACGGAAGGAAGGAGAGTTTGGGAAGACAGGAAGGAAGGGAAAAGGGGGAAAGGGGGAAGAAAGGAATGAATGAATTCCATTTGGAATCCTGTTCTTCAACCAGGCACTTCTGTCTCATCTCCCTGATGCCTGAGGATGTCATATACTTTTTGTTTCCTGCTCCATGTCTAACCAGGAGCCCTGCACATAGTAGGCTCTTAGTAAGTATTTACCGATGGACATGTTTATGGAAAATGTGCTTTAAAACTCTTGGGCTACGAAAAAGAAAAGAAATGCTGGTTGGTAGTTTTTTTCTACTTATAAATTAAAGATTTTGTTTGTCGTCTTTTTAAAAAATAGTGCATTTGCTGGGTTACTTGTGGTGGAAACAGTCTGCCTGCATCAGACATTAGTAGCCCCTATATTTTTTAAAGCCTCCACTTAGGAAAAAGCTAAAGGAAGGGCATTTGGTAACCAGCTGGGAACTCCATCTTCCATGCAGGCCTGCTTTTTAACTTAATGCTTAGGCCCTGCAAAGTTGAAATGGCCCAGTCCCTTTGGAAAATAAGGCAATGAACTTAACAAAAAGAGAAAAATCAAGATTTCCATTTTCTCCTGAACATGGAAAGCAGCGTAACTAAATTCTTTGTTTCCTTTTATTACCGTATTGATGGTTACATTTTGTAACTATGGTAAAATGGAGCAATCCCGTGGTGAGGGAGGCAGGGCAAGCAGTGCCCCGTAAACATAGGGACCCTGAGGATGGGATATGTCTGGGCAGTTACCTTTACTGATTTTTCTGAAGCTCATAATTTAGCCCACAAAGTCAAGCTAAGCAAGGAAATCCCAAGATGAGGTTCCCCGGCAAGGATTGTAATGAGCGTAAAATCAACCCGCATTCATCTCGCCCTTTAATGATCTATGCATGGTAATCTAACATTGCATTTTTTCCCTTCTCCATCCTTGGTGGAAGGCAGCCTGCTGGGCTCTCGCTTGCCCACGCTTTCTGATAAATGTCAAGCCTATCTTTTGGAGCTGGCACGTAGTTAGAAGTCACATATTTCCTCCAAGTCATCCTTTCTCCCAGGGATAAGGCTCCATGTTGAGGATAAAACCCAGTGCACATTCTGCACTCGGCTCAGAACAAACGCTATTAACCTGGAGGAAAGCTGACATTTCTGCAGGCTGCTGCAGCGTTGGTATTTTATTTGCTTCCCCTGGGGCCCGACTGTATCCTGCCTTTCGCCGTAATGTGCTCAGGTGAAGCTTGAATGCCGTGTGCAGGTTTTCTAACAGGTTGTGGAAGAAAGAGATTTCATTTGGAGTCCTAGGACCAAGGGAACCAGGTGCACCTGCCACCCAAAATTGATTAGGACAGTGCATTTGCAGGCAGGACCCGTGGTTGGGGCTTTCTCATCAGTTACGGGAAATGGTCGTGCAAATCTTTTGGGAAAAAAAAAAACAATAAATCCATAGCTCTCTCAGAGCCATTTATATATTATATTTTGCTTTCAATATCGAGAGAAAAATCATGGTTTAAAGCTTATTAAAATGTTACCCATATAGATAGTTTTAAAAGATAATTTATATTAGCAGTGGTGCATAGCCTTTTAAATTAATAATTCAGAACTGTGACTAGAGGTTTCAGTAATCTCCAGTAGTATATTATCTGACTGTTCCACTGAGAAATTAGCACTTATGGACTAAGGAATAAAATTGAAAAATCTAACCCATTTGGTGAGTCTCTTCTTAGTTGCGAAAGCCTTCTTAAATGAAAGTCTATTAGTGTGAGAATTCTGATTTCTAGAATCAAATCTGTTTTAGGTCATTATGGAGTTTTATAAAGAAAAGCCTCCTCTGCTCAACCTAACAACACGTTGAAGTCTTAAAAGTAGGCAGACTATTGATTTTTAGCAAGAGTTTTACTGCCCCAGACACTGAAGAATGATTCTCATGACTAAAATTTATAGGTTATTAAGGAGAAGAATGCAGAGAAAAGACTAGTTGAAAGATTCAGAAAATTAGCTCATTTTGTTCGTTAGAATTCGCTAAGCGCCCTTTCCTGAAATATAGATATATCTGAGTCTGGAAAGGGCTTCTTGGTTACATGGTAAATTTATATGGATCAGAAATATAGTGGAATCGTATTTTAGCCCACAAGGACACAATCACTCTTTGGAGGTTTGCAAAGAAAAAGCAAAGTGCTTTTTTAAAAGAAGCTTAATTCGAAAAGATCAGGGTTGGCAGATCAGACCACTGGTGAACTTTTTTTTCACCTGCCAAAAAACCTGTTCAGTCCAAACTAAACAGACACATAACAGGAAGCTTCTTCTAGCTTAGGGGAGGTAGTCAATGCAATGTTTTGATTTTAAAATATCAAATTCTGTGCCTCAGTTTAGAATAGGGGAATCGTTCTGAATCCTTGGGGGTACTAATCTGTCTTGTACCTTTCAAAGGGAATGTGTAGAGTTATTGGAAAGGCAGTCGTGTGAAAGCAGTAGGGTACTCTTCATTGTAGTTGGATTAAAATACAAAATGTGTCTTATGCCAGAGGTAGTGCAATATAGGAGAAATCACTGCACAGGGAAGGTTTGAAAGGGGCATCTGGTCTCAGCTCCATCACTGAGCTCCTGTGACATTGGACACACTGAACCTCAGTTGTTCTACCTGTGTGATGGGGTTCGCAACAGCCATCATGCCTCCCATCATACCCACCCTCAGAACTGTGATCCAGCCTTTCCTAAAGGAACCGTGACCACGTGGCTCAGAAACCGGAAAAGCACCAGTCCTGTAGCACCCGCTCCAGGAAGTGAGGTGTTCTCACTACCCAGGACTGCAGGGGTGAAGTGTGAAGTGTTTGTCGATGAATCATGTCTGACTCTTTGCTACTGCATGGACTGTAGCCCTCCAGGCGCCTCCGTCCATGGAATTCTCCAGGCAAGAATACTGGAGTGGATAGCCGTTCCCTTCTCCAAGGTATCTTCCCAACCCAGGGATCAAACCCAGGTCTTCTGCACTGCAGGCAGATTGTTTACCCTCTGAGTCACCATGGAGGTGTTCTCAGTGTCCAGGGCTGCAGCAGTGAGGATGAGAACAAAACATCTGTATGAAAGTGCTCTTTAAAGTGTATTGATGTACAGTATACTGACACATATATAGAGAATTTAGAAAGATGGTAATGATGACCCTATTTGCGAGACAGCAGAAGAGACACAGATGTGTATAGAACAGTCTTTTGGACTCTGTGGGAGAAGGCGAGGGTGGGATGATTTGAGAGAATAGCATTGAAACATATATATTATCATATGTGAAACAGATCGCCAGTCTAGGTTTGATGCATGAGGCAGGGTGCTCAGGGCTGGTGCACTGGCATGACCCTGAGGGATGGGATGGGGAGGGAGGTGGGAGGGGGGGTTCAGGTTGGGAACACATGTACACCCATGGCGGATTCATGTCAATGTATGGCAAAAACCACTACAATATTGTAAAGTAATTAGCCTCCAATTAAAATAAATTAATTAATTTAAAAAGAGAGACACATGTAACCCAGTGTTCATTGCAGCAATATTTACAATAGCCAGGACATGGAAGCAACCTCGATGTCCATTGACAGATGAATGGTTAAAGAAGATGTGGTACATATATGTGATGGAATATTACTCAGCCATAACAAGGAATGGATTTGAATCAGTTGTAGTGAGGTAGATGAACCTAGAACCTGTTATACAGAGTGAAGTAAGTCAGAAAGAGAAAAACAAGTATTGGAATATATATATGAAATTTAGAAAAATGGTACTGATGAACCTAGTAGAGAACAGACTTGTGGACAAAGGTGAGGGTGGGACAGATTGAGAAAGCAGCACTGGCATATATACACTATCGTGTGCAAAATAGATAGCTGGTAGGAAGTTGCTATGTAACACAGGGAGCCCAGCCTGGTGCTGTGTGGTGACCTAGAGGAGAGGGATGGGGGGAGGGGACGGAGGTGCAAGAGGGCGAGGAGATATATATATTTATGATTCACCTTGTTGTACGACAGAAACCAACACAACGTTGTAAAGCAATTTTCCACCAATAAAAAAATAAAATTAAAAACAAAAAGTGTGTTGATGTAAGAAACTGAGCCTCTTCTGATTTTAAAGAGTTATGTATCCAATACCAGAGACACAGACTATATTCCGCAGATATGTGTGGTGTGTATGTGTATATATATATTTATATAGCATGAGTGAATGAGTTTACATATCAAAACTGATATTGCCTCCTTCAAAGTAGACCCCTGAAAGGTGCAGCTCACGGCCCACTGAGGCTGTTTCTGTATCAGTATTTTGTCCTCAGGGCTCTAGATGTCAACAACAGCTAACCAATGGGCTCTCGGCCTCTGAGCGCGCCCTTTCTTAAGCCTGCCTTCTCGCAGAGATGCCTTCCTCCAGCACAGAGCTGAGCAAGTCGGTCTGTCCAGCAAGCAGGAGGGTGGGGATTGAAACCCTCAGGCGTTGACTGCCCAGCCCTGTTGGAATAGGGTCCCCAGGCCTCGGCCTGCACACAGGGCCGTGTAACTTGTGTCTCCTGCCAGCTCTCCAGCCTCTGTGTACACAGACTTCCCTGCAGGCCGGCTGGAACTACTCAAGTGTCCCCTAAGTTCCATCCAGTCCCTGTGTGGCCTCCTGCCTTCACAGCTGCCCCCCTTTCTGTCTGGCCCTCTCTTTCTGGATCTGTTCCCTTTCGAGAAGGGAACACAGGTGCTACTTTTTCTTGAAAACCTCTTCTTTTCCACCTATGTCTGGGCTTCCTCCTGTTTCCCACTGACAACCTTACCATGTTGGACTGTGATTTTTAGGATCCGTGTCTGCCTTCCTTACTAGACTCTGAACTTAGCGAGAGCAGGATTCCTGGGTCTTTGTTTCTCCTCCCTACCACCTCAGCCTCATAGGCTCTGACTCAGCATCTGTTGGGAAGGTGGAGGGATGCATGGAGATATGAAAGCTTCCACATCTTACCTGGTAACTTCTAGTGTATCAATTCCCAGGATCAAACGGCCTGGCAAAGAGATTGGGGACTGCATATTCTATTAAGATTGTGAGTCATCCTGGATTCTTTCTGCTCTTGTTCCAGCAAAACCCCAAAGGTTTTATAAAGCCTTTGGCAAAATCTGGCTCAGAAACATTTGACCTGGTCTCAGTTTCCAAGGGGTTCTCAGAGCCGAGGATAGTCAAGGATAATGTCTTAAAATGCAGCCCCCAGACAAGGGAGGCATTCAAATGGGGGGTGGGGGGGGGGGTTGCTGTTGGCAATGCAGGAGAAGGGAAGAGGTGAAACCACCAAGCTGGAACGTGGGACATTTGCGTGGGGACTAATCTGAGTGTTTTTTCCCTTGACACACCTCCCTCTCTGCTTCTTTCCACACCAACACCTGCAGGGTGACCCTTCCTGGGGACTCTGCTTTAATTGCAAGTGGGAGGGAGTCAGCAGGCAGAAATGTTCGAAACCTCAGAGTCCGTGGGAGAGGGCATGTGAAACTGATGAACTCTTGGTCTGAGAAGCAGGGAGGTTCAAGGGAAGCCACTGCCAAGATATGATTGTGGTTCAGCATCTGCCAGCAGTCACCATCGTTCCAGCTGTGTGTGTGCTGCTTCAGGAAGCCTAATAAATCTGGTGATTTAATTACACTAAATTACTTCATCAGAGAACTTTTCTATGCTGCAAATTCTTACTTTAATAAACCAGAGAGAATAAAGAAAAATTTCTTGAATATCTTTGCCAAATCAGTCTAGGCATCCATTTTCAATGTAATAACTAATAGCGGAGGAGATTGAAATAGATGTTATTACAGATTTTTACAAGGCAAAATATATTTAAGCAGGATCAGAAGGTTAATTAAAATTATAGTTGGGTCTTGTCATTACCCAGCCACCCTTTTTCTTCTGCACAGTTGCTCCCAGTTTAGCGTCTGTTTGATAAAAATGCTTAAAATGGAATCCTCATTTAAAAGAGAATTAGGCTCAGTATTATTCCTTAGCCTGATCTCATGTACCTACATCGGAAATAAATGCATAATTAACCCTTTTTCATGATAAATTAACATTCATTTTCCTAGGATTAGTAGGAAATAGCATAATACAGGGCAGGGTTTGCCTTCATTCCGACAGTCTCCTGGGACCTCTAACACTCTTAACGGATTAGTGAAGCCGTATCTATGTACATGAAAATACGAGGCAGTTGCTGACTGTCAGAGAGAGAGCGGTTCCTAATTGACAGCTTTTACAACTAAACATAGAAAGATTAGCCTGCAAATATTGTGAGGATGACTTTGGAGTCCTGGCCGGGTTGTGTTAGCCAAAGGACGTGTCCTGTGAATATTTAACATTGAAAATGAATTCTTCTAGAACTTTTCTACATCAGGTTAACAGCAACCATGCAAATCAAGGTCCCTGGAGAACAGATAAGCTTTCAGGAGAAGCTCTTTGTCTGGTGCCTTCTCGTCTAAAACTCTTGGGGGTTTTCTTGCTTATCTGAGCCCAGCTTTATCAACTGATAGGTTTAAATTTACATAAACAGTCTAGCTTGTTTCATTTGATTTATTACGATCAGGTTGGAAAAAGCAGGGGCCTGTTGGAGAATAGAATCCCGAGCCTCGTTGAGTCTTTAACTCAAAATTTCCAAAGCCTTGACCAACATGAATAAGTTGCCTTCAGATATTTATTGAGCATTCCAAAGTCACAGCGTCAGATCTGCTTTTTATGTGTTTAAGGGAAGGGGGGGTGGGGGAGGAGAGAGTGGAAGAGACTTCTGCTATTGCAGTCAGTTACAAAGAGGTACAGGTTTTCTTTGATTTGGCCCAAAATACGGGAGTTTAGCAGGGCGAGTGGAGCAGCATCTGTTGAATAACTATGATTTCCAGGTCATACTCCTGGCATTTTGCGTGAATTATCTGTCGAGAGCTTGAAAGTAGAGTGAGATACTTGTGAGCCTTGTAGCCCAGAGAGAGCACAAGGTTAACCTCTCCCTCTTCCTTTACAATGTCACATACCCAGTAGATGCTAAAAAAATGGTTAAGGGTTCTTCTCAATGTGTCTTACTCACCTTTGGTCATTCAGTGGCTCGGTTGTGTCTGACTCTTTGCAATCCAATGGTCTGCAGCACACCAGGCTTCTCTGTCCTTCATTATCTCCTGGAGTTTGCTCAAATTCATGTTGGTTGAGTCAGTGATGCTATTCAGCCATCTCATCCTCTGCCACCCCCTTCTTTTCCTGCCCTCAGTCTTTCTTAGCATCAGTGAGTGAAAGTTGCTCAGTCGTGTCCGACTCTTTGCGACCCCATGGACTATACAGTCCATGGAATTCTCTAGGCCAGAATACTGGAGCGGGTAGTCTTTCCCTTTTCCAGGGGGTCTTCCCAGCCCAGGGATTTAACCCAGGTCTCCCACATTAAGGGTGGATTCTTTACCAGCTGAACCACAAGGGAAGCCCTTCCCAGCATCAGGGTCTTTTCCACTGAGTGAGCTCTTCATATCAGGTGGCCAGAGTATTGGAGATTCAGCATCAGTCCTTCCAATGAATATTCAGGGTTGATTTCCTTTAGGATTGACTGGTTTGATCTCCTTGCAGTCCAAGGGACTCTCAAGAGTCTTCTCCAACACCACAGTTCGAAAGCATTGATACTTTAGCGCTCAGCCTTCTTTATGATCCAACTCTTCACTTAGTAGACTCCATATCAAGACAGGCTCAGTGTGAAGTTTTGGATAACTTTGGTCATTTTCCTCCTAGTCTTATCCTTAAAGTAAGTTCATTGAGGCCTTTGATGGATGAGTAGTTAGGGTCAGCTTTGGGGGAATGAGTATTTTATTTCACTTTTCAAAGTTTAGGATACAGATGAGCCTTTGAAAGGCAAAGAATGAACTATAATACTCAAGTCAAGGAGAATCTTAATGCCCACATGGGGCGCTGGGTGAATCTGACAGAGGCCCTGGAGTTCATCCTGTGTTTTGAATTTGCAGGCAGGACTTTTAGTGGTGAGAAACAGCAGTGCAGGGAATGGGTTCAAAGTGAGTAAAGGTCAGGGAATGAGACCCAGCCCACGGCCTGCCTCAAGAAATGGCTGCTTATTTCCCAGGGGCAAGGGCTGCCCCATCTGGATAACCTCGAAATACCACTTGGGGTTTTGTTTCCAAAGGGAAGCTACTGAAGTGATCAGAAGTACTAACAGATTGTTTATGTAGCAGAGTCGTTGTGGGTTTTGTCTTTGAAAGAAAATCTAGTATGTATGTAATCTGCAGGCTGAATGTGGTTGGCGTCAAGAAACAGTTGGATCAAATAAAAGTGACAATGAATAAAACAGCTCGAAAACAGCAGCCGATACACATGAAAGATTCAGCACCCAGCCCACAGCCTCTGCCTGCCAGCCAGTGGAAGGGAGGCTCTCTGGGAACCTTAGGAAAACCCCTTGTCCAGACCCCTCAGGACGACCCTGTCCTCTCCCTCCCCTGCCCCCCTGCCGTGTCCCCTGAAGGGGGACCGAGCATTTACTTCCACGGGTCAGGCCTTCTGCCCATCCTTCAAAGGCCTGCTGAGCAGGTGGGACCAGACAGGACCAAGGATGGCTCAACAGCAGACAGACATCTGGGGAAGGAAGTAGCCATCTGAGCCATCTAATCCAGATGGATCTTGGGCCAGGGCTGCCCAGTGTGGAAACTGGTTACACAGGCTCTGGGTGCACGTGTAGTTTGACCCTCTTAGAAACTTTGGAAACCAGTTTTTTCCTGCCTTGTCCTCTTTTGAGACCTGGTAACAGGTTTGGGGGGAGGCATTGATGCCCACCCAGCTCCTCCAAAAGTCAAGTCTCTCAGGTGGGCAGATATTTTTGCTTTGTCTAACTCATTGCCATATTCCAAGTACCTAGAACAGTCCCTTGTACTTCGTAGGCTCTCAATGAATAATTATCAATGGACAATCACATTTACCTGTTTGGCCTAAAAAAGTTATGACCATTGACTCTTAATAAGAATTAAGAATTTCATGAATCAGGACTGAACTTTGTACCTGATCCAGAGGTTAACTCTCATGGGTATTTCATAGGCAGGGTTATATTGGGATTCTGAGTAGAAAGCAGGCTTCCTTGAAGTGTGGCATGATATCACAGGCTACTTGATGAAGATACAGGTTTTGGAGATCGGGCCTAGACACACTGCTTCAGTTGATATGAGGGCAGAGCCTGGGAATCTCCATCTTAAACTCCAGGTTCTCTGGATTATTCTGCACAGTACAGTCTGAGAGCTTTGGTCTACCAGGGCCACCCAATGAGAGTCTAACAAAGAAACTGGGAAAGAAAAAAAACGACTTAGGTCACAGCTAATTTTGAAAATGAACTCCTTCAGCATGCAGCAGGGGTTCCATACCAGGCACTGGGCCAAATGCACAGAGGTTTTAAGAGGATGGAGACAGTCTCCATCAGCAACAAGGTTAGGATCTGGCCAGGGAGGGAATGATGCGAATGGAGATGACCTTGAGGTAGAGAGGAAGAGGGCGGCAGATAAAGTGTTACAGTTGTTCAGGCGAGAGATAGACAGAGGGGAGCAAA
This sequence comes from Muntiacus reevesi, assembly GCF_963930625.1. NCBI lineage: Eukaryota > Metazoa > Chordata > Mammalia > Artiodactyla > Cervidae > Muntiacus > Muntiacus reevesi. The sequence continues at coordinate 158,202,749 of NC_089250.1, read as the reverse complement.
GACAGAGGCATCATGGAGCTGGACCTGCGATGGTGGGTAGGAATCAGACAGTGGGTGACAGCAGGAAGGCAAGTTCAAGTTTGAGGACTTTTTTAGCCTAAGTATTGACATGGGAAAGACTTGCAGAGCAGATGGCAAATTAGGAAGACCTTGAGAGTCTGGTGTCAGGGAGGGAAGCCCATGAAGGGAACAGTTGACAGTCTCCTGCTATTTCAAAGTTAAAGAACATGCTGTTGGATTTGAGATTAAGGAGGGCATTGGAGTCTTTCAAGGGAGGACATTCCATGGCAGGTTTTGACTGAGATCAGAGTTAAAGGAATGGGTGGATTTGTTAAGGGAAAGGGTAAGAAAAGGAGATTGAAGTGTTAACTCTACTCTTTCCGACTCCAGGGAGGGATCTGGGATTGTCCATCTTACCATGGCAATTTGAGGAGCTGAGGGGAAGTGTGTTTTGGAGAGGGGATCTGAGTATATTTATGCACAGAAAAAGACTTTGTGGAGAGATCGAGCTTAACTGAAGATGCAAGAGATAAGGGAAGCAAAACAAGGATAGATATGGGAATGGGTCACATTCCTGTCTCTGTCTCTCTTTCATGTGTATATGAAGGGTGTGTGTGTGTGTGTGTGTGTGTGTGTGTGTGTGTGTGTGTTAGAAAGAGACAGAGATAGAGAGACACAAACAGACAGACCAAGACCAAGGCAGAAACTAGAAACTTCATAGCTGCACAGTGACTTCCAGAATTGTTCTGTGGGCTGGGAGAATAGCAATAATCCCCCATTCTTATCCTGGTTAGAAGTGATTTCAGGGACCAAAGAAAATGCTGTTAATGACTGTGGGTGGGTAGTTGATCTGAATCACCACTAAGAGAGCAGAAAGAAGGAGGAAGCAGAGGATGAGATGGTGTTAGATAGCATCACTGATTCAATGGACATGCATCTGAGCAAACTCTGGGAAATAATGAAGGGGAGCCTGGCGTCCATGGGATCGCAAAGAGTCGGACAGGATGGAGCAACTGAACAACAGCAACAACAATCCATGATAGAAGACGCATATTTGAGTGATAAAAACAAAATATCACGATGCAGAGTCTATATGGCTGCTCTTTTGAGCATTCTTAAGATATTTTTGACCACTGGGATGTGTTGAAGACAGGCCAGGGTACTTAAGAGAGAACCACCAAAGAAACATAAGACTAGTTGAATCAAAACAATGCAGATGCAGAGATTTTAGGACTAAAAGCTCTGAGAAGCTTGGTGTTTCCAGAGAAGAGAGTCTGAAGGACAGTTATAAAATCCAGTAACTCATTATTAAGAGCTGTCTGTCCTTGGAAGGTAGAATGAAAAAACACAATATCGGGAAGTAGTGTCAGTAACATACGTAAGAAGAACAATAGTTCTTTTTTAATAATAAATCTTCCAAAAATTTTGTATGAATGATTTCATAAGTGAGGAACAAGATGTCGGCAGTACTTTTAAATGACCTTTTTGACACTGGTCACTGGGGCAAAAACCAAGGAATGGTTTTTGGAGGGAGGACAGGTCTGGTCAGGCTTCTTCTTGCTAAGGGTGACTCTGAGTTGCTGCTGTTTGGAAGTGAAGTAAAGATCTTATTTTTCAAGTGCAAATCGTATCTGACTTTAATAGTACGAATTCTGTCAAGTAGTCCATAGAATAAATTTGCACACAGTTTAACATAACACGAGTACATTAAATAGGATTTGGCATTAAAAGACCCAACACCAAATGGGAATCCGAAAATAAATGCCCACATTCTCCCCAGAAGACCGTTCACCCTGAGGCCTTGGGCATTAATTTAACTGAATGAGGAAGCCACTGGGGCAGCTGTCAGGAGCTTATTTGATTTGTGAATAAACAATGCCTTCATTTTAAATGCTGTTCACTCTAGCCCAAACCCAAGCAGGACCTACTGCACAAAAGAGACTAATTGGTTACACAAAAACTACCGAAAAACCAAGCAATCTGAGGTTTTTAGGGGGCCAGTGCTGAATTTTTATTCAAAGGGAAGTGCAGAATAGAAGAGGTGCTGGAGGGTTTGAAGCCCTGTGAATGGTACCTTGCCCCAGGTTGTGTCTTGCTGTTCCTGTATACGGTGCATTCAGACATCCAGTAATGAGGAGCTGGGGTGTGACAGGCCATCCAGGAGAGTGTGATCTTTGGGCTTGTCAGTCTGAATTAGCCAGCATTCTGTCTGGGGCACACAGAACCCATGTGACAAGAGGGGCTAAGAAGCACGGCTGTCCTTTGTTGATCCCCTAAGGGGCTCTAGGGCTGTGCAGACCTCTTCAGGGACAGGAATGATGTCAGCTGAACTGGGGGTTCAGTGGCGGCATCTATGAAGCATCCACAGCAAGGATGGTTGACATTGTGTAGGGACCACTGGCATGCTATGTCCGCCATCACCCTGGTGCTGGGGAGAGGGATTGAACTGAGGACACAGAAGTCCCTAAATGTGAAGAAGACCTGTGACCAGCGTCAAAGGAGAATGTGAGGTTGTGGCTCACTCAGGGCCCCCCTGCCTCCATGACCCCCATAGTCACCATGTGCCTTCCAGTCTGCGAGGAGAAGATGGGGGACCCAGGACCCCTAAGTCAGGGCCATGTGCTTTGCGTTCAGTGGACCTGCCTTGGGCCATATCATATGGGGAGAGGGAGGCAGTCCAGCTCAGCGGGGAGGGAGGTCTCCTGGGAAAGGCCAAGGCCTGTTTCCAAGGAGCAAATTGTATTTATTCATGAATTCACATGAATTTCAAGATGCTGCTGGGCATTTGCACTTAGCAACTGACAACCAGCGATGAAATGGGCCTTGAAGGATTGTGATGCTGGAAATTTTGGTCTGTGGCTAAGTTTTTTTCCAACAACGTCTTCCATGAGTTCAGAACAGATAGCTCATCTGGGGTGTCGGCCTCTACTTTGGCCCCTGGTGTTTCTCCAGCAAGTACCTGGCTTGTAGGCACTTAGTGAATGCTGAACCCAAACAAGGGGGGGTGGGCATGTACAGAAACGAGACTGAAAATGTTATTTAGAGGGCTCATGAGTCCTTTTCCTCCCCGAATCACGTGTGTTAATGGAGCATGGGGTTATGCCCTATTCACAGATTTTTATGGTATTCTCTTTCCTGAAGAGCCAGCTAATAACCAGAGGTGTTCAGTGACCTTCTTTATGAGTGGGCTTCTCTTATGGGTCATTACATTGATTTCCCCGTCCAGGCCCGGAGAGATTAAGAGTGGGGCACTTGGCCTTTCCCACATAGTGGACCAGGGGTCGCCTGCCAGCAGCAGCCTGTGGCAGGAGAGTGGTCAGTTGCCTTGTGACCGTTACAGTGAGGAGGGGGCTGTCTTCACATTCTGTTCCACATGAAGGTATATCTTGCCTTTTGTAAGACAGAGCCTCCAGATCCAAACTCTGTCTTTGTGAATCTAGTCACCTCGTTCTTCCACTCAAGGCATGCACAGCCCTGGCAAAAAAGTCTTTTCTAAGATCAGTGTCTTTTTTTTTAAGCTAGTGGGATATAATTTGCATACCATAGACATCACCCTTTGGGCTTCCCCAGTGGCTCAGCGGTAAAGAATTCTCCTGCAGTGTAGGAGTCGCAGGAGACGCAGGTTTGATCCCTGGTTTGTGAAGATCTCCTGGAGAAGGCAGTGGCACCCCACTCCAGTACTCTTACCTGGAGACACGACCGAAGTGACTTAGCACGCAGGCATGATGTCACCCTTTAGAGTGCTCCTTAGTACATTCCCAGAGCTGTACAACCATCACAGCACAGGGTCCTTTGACGGATGGAATAATTGTCTTTTTAAAAATCTGTTTTGATGGTTGAAAGTTTTAAACATGGGATTTTTGCATTCCTGTGAGCTTTTTGCATTAAGTGAAGTGTGTGTGTGTGTGTGTGTGTGTGTGTGTGTGTGTGTACGTTCTCCAGAGGCTCTGTAGGTGAACTTTGGGATGGACTGTGAGGCCTGACCACGTGGCAAGAAGGGACTGTGAGCCAGCCGAGCTTTGGAAGTCCTGCCCAGGAAGGCAGCAGTTGGGGGAGGCCATCAAGATTGCCTCAGCCCCCAGCCACTTCCTCACTGTGATTAATTTGGTGTTCAGGTGTTCAAGCTGGTGGAGAAGTAATGCTCTGAGCTCTGAGACTAGAGTTAATGCTACTCTGTAGGATCGATCTCTGCCTTTGTCTACCTAGACCTCGGGTCCCTGACCTCCTCTGGCTTGACTTTCTCCCCCTCTGATCCATGACGTGGGCCAGACCAGGCCTGGCTGCAGAGACTCCAGGTCCAGTTACTGCTGGCTTAAGCCAGTCTTGGCACCTTTGGATTCTGGGAGAGCTGATAAGACGTGATGTGGGCAGAACTCAGGAGAGTCCCAGATAACAAATTCAGGAAGATAATCCTGTGAACCTGAGGGAAAAAAGTGGTAAGCAGGAAACATGGAAAACACACCCCTTCTTCTCGGAGTGTTGCTATCTGAGGTTGTGGCCTAAGGTAATTGTGAGTGTCTTAAATGGCCCTCAGTGCTATGTTGACAAGGGCCACTTGACAATGAGTTTATATGTGAGCCATTTGCAGGTGTGCTTACGATTTTTGTGCACAATGGTAGTGGATTTTGCAAAGGATGCCTTTTTTTCATGGCAGAGTTGTAATCGGCTTCCTTTTGGACATAGGCGGTTTCCAGGCTCTGTTACAGAAACACCACTATTTCCAAATTTGTTCTTGTACAACATGGTGGGGTTCGTCTTACATGAGAATCTGCATGTTTGAGAGTTGAAAGGTGAGAGTCTTGGATTCCGAACCAGCAGGAGAAACAGCACATCAGATGCTGTGAGTTACGGGAGAAGTATCAGATTAGAGAATTGATCTCCCAGTGACCTCACTGAAGAAAACTTGGAGTTTCAGAAGACCATGGAGATTATGTTTTCTAGCGGAAAACTTCCCAAACCATGCTTAAAGATGCACCCCCCCCCCCCAATCTTATTAGTCTTATGGATGAAGCACCGGGGCTCACCTCTCCTCCTAGTTGGCAGCTTAGCTCTCAGGCCCGTTCTGAGTTCTCTCCCCAGGCCATCCTGCAGGCTGAAAACCAGCCTGTATCTCTGGTTGCCTGCTGCGATGGAGACACAGCCCCCGGTATGTCCTGGTTTCTACTCTTGCATGGATTTCCTATGAGAAAGTGAGCAGTAAATTAAGATCCTGTAGCCGTAGAATTAATAATTCATTGTTGTTATTGACAGGTGTCCTCCTCTCCGAGTAGTTCAGGAACCCACGGTGGCTTGCGTAGAATTGAATGTGGCATGTGAGTGGAGATTCAGATCTATTCATGGCCGTGTGCCTGGTGGTCCCTGCCACTTGGGGGTTGTCTATAGGCATGATTTGTTAAAGGCAATACATCCTTTTGTGAAACTTATATTGCCCATTAATTGGTCATTGATCTCCAGCCCATTTAGGACAGTTATTCTTACAGATAATTGTATGCCTTTGTCATGTTGTATAACACTGGATCTTAGTTTATTGCTTGTGGATTATGGTTTCATCCCAGGCACTTGAATGATGTCTAATGATTTCTCTCTGACATTCATCCAGCAAATATTCCTTGAGCATCTAGTGTGAGTGAGATGAAACACCATGCCTGAGCTACTCAGAGATGCGTAAGTGATGCTTGCTGCCCGCTAGGCATTTTCTAGACTGACTGTGAAAATAAGACATACACCCAAATAACTATTACAGGAAAGTGCTAAGCACCCTTCTATAGTGTTGGCAGGAATGTAAAATGGTTACATCAGTTTGGGAGAGTAATCTGACAATGTCTTTTAAAATTAAAAATGACTCTGCTATCCCATCTCTAGGAATTTAGGGTAAAAACGTGGTACCTAAAGACATAAAGTCTGGAATACTTATTGCCACATTATTTGTAACAACAGAAAATAAAAGCCAAAAGACAAAAAAAAAATCTTTTATATTCAGCAACAGGGGACTGGAGAATAAGTGGCAGTTCTTACAAGGGGGTAGAGTGAAGTTGATGGCATGGATGAGGAGGTTCCGTGTGGTGATCAGGAATGATGTCCTTAATGTACTGGTTGGTGAAAAAAAAAAATTCACATAATTGTTTTTGTGAAGAAAACCATTGTTGCAATTGGAATCTTTAGGGTTCAGTCATCAGTGGGAGTTGGGATTAATTAGTAACTTACATGATTTGTAAGGGCATCCCAGGTGGTAAAGAACCTACCTGCCACAGGCAGGAGACCTAAGGGACATGGCTTTGATCTCTGGATTGGAAGGTCCCCTGGAGGAGGGCACAACAACCCGCTGCAGTATTCTTGTCTGGAGAATCCCATGGACAGAGGAGCCTACAGTCCACAGGGTCGCAAAGAGTCAGACAAGACCAAAGTGACTTAGCCCAGCCCAGCATGCTGTGTATATTGCAAATTGGTGTTCTCTTTGTTTCCCGAGGCTGTCTAAGTGCAGCTCTGCGGCGGAGCAGGGGGAAGCATGTGCCACCCTCTGGCCCTCTGTACATGGTCACCTCTGGCCCGCACGCTGCAGGAGGGCGCCTGCGGTCAGCAGAGCGGGCTGGTGGCTCCTTCGCAGCCACAGCCTCTCGCCTCACCTGTCTGCGGACAGCACGAGCCAAGCAAAAGCCTTGCCGGGTACAGAGGGCCTTCTGGGTTCTCACTTCCGGCCAGCCAGACTCAGGGCCCGGGCACCATGGAGCTGTAGACCCTGAAAGGAGCCCCGTCCTGGGGGGAAAACTCTGGCCTCCTCTGTCCTGGGACCCACTCTGGGAAGGAAGGTGGGGGACACGTCACAGCACTCGGTGTCACCCGCTCGGGCGCCCTTCACGCGGCGGCTGTGAAGTCTCTGAGGAGGTCTGCAGCGGCAACGCGTGCTCAGGGCAGAGGGACGGGGCCCGGGAGGCCGGAGGAGGGGGCAGGGGGAGGAAGGGGAGCAAGAAAGAAATGTGCTCCGCTTCTGTTAAACCGGGACGGCCTGAGTGTGTTGGACTGCAGAGACCTTCTTCACGTGACCCCCTTCCTCCAGTTCTGAGGGGCACGTGAGGGAAGCGCTGGGTTGGAAGATCCACCGGTGTAGAAGGAGCTGGGGACAGTGGGGTTCCAGGTTACCCTGCCCCCCTTCAGAGAGGCTGGGTCAGAAGGTAACCTGGGGCCCTGATCTTTGTGACTTTGAGGCCAGGACAGAGACTGGTTTGCTTTTCCTCCACCTTTTTGGCCTGCGCTCACTCATTTTGGTCCATGGCTACGTCATCCATATTTGAATACCGTCAGGACACATGCTGGCATCTGGTTTTTTGGGTTTTTTTTAAATTTTTTTTATTAGTTGAAGGCTAATTACTTCACAATATTTCAGTGGGTTTTGTCATACATTGACATGAATCAGCCATATAGTTACACGTATTCCCCATCCTAATCCCCCCTCCCCCCTCCCTCTCCACCCGACTCCTCTGGGTCCTCCCAGTGCACCAGGCCTGAGCACTTGTCTCATGCATCCCACCTGGGCTGGTGATCTGTTTCATCATAGATAATATACATGGCATCTGTTTTTAACATAGCCATTTCACACTTTGCACGCTTGCCTTCCAGCGCAACAGTCTGCTGTGGACGATGGGCGGCCCCTGTGTGTGGTGGCGCCGAGGGGGCCCAGGGTGTGTGGGTGCATCATTTGTGGGGGCGGAGGTTGTATCGGTGTGGGGCCTTCAGCACTGCTACCGAGCTTGGAGCACCCTGCACCCCAGTGAGCTCGCCCCTGGGCACCCACTGTCCTTGCACCAGGGTAGCCCCCAGGACTCTGGGCTCCAGCTTTCTGCGGGAACCCTCTTTGTTTTGCTCTCTCTGAGTGTTCCCCGGGGGCAGAGGGAACAGGTCTCTTCTTCCCCCTTCCTCATCTCTGGTGGATCCAGCATCCACTGAGCATTGGCTAGACCCCACTGTCTTCAGGCTGACTTTGTCCTCCCAGCACTGCTGGCTTCTCCTCTGGACTGATGGTCTCTGGTCTGGTGGCCTGGCCCCGCTCCAGGGCCGTAAGCCTCACGCCTGCCTTGCATTGGACACCTGAAGTTCAACTCCAGCTGCACAGAGCCATCTCTTTGAGCCTGCAGACTTTCCTCATGAGTAAGATGGAGAGCAAACCACTTGTTTTGCCCACCGTCCAAGTGTTTGCCTGAATCATTCCTTTGACAAATATCTTTTGAGCCTGCCACCATGCCCATCATGGATTGCAGCCCTGGGGGAGCTTTCATTCCAGAACTCTGGTCATGGCATTTCTGAATGCGGTTGATCACGGGCACAAGGAGAGCTTCAGTCCTGGGGTCACTCTGACTACATCGCTCATCTCTGGGCAGCATGCTGACCGGGAGTTCTGACCTTCCAGCCCATGGATGTTGACTCTTTGCAGAGTGTACTTACTGCCTCTACTGGTGGGTAGGAGAGGAGATGGATCTGGTAGGGATTCTGCATCAACACAACTCAGGGACAGCTCCTAGTGAAAGCAGGAATAACAGGTCATACACCACCAAGACTAGTTAGTAGAAGTAACTCCAAGATGGATGATGATTTCCTAGTTGGAGGTTTTCAGTCCTGCTAAACTTACTCTTTGAGGAGCAGAAGGCTCTGGTCAGTTCAGGTTTGCCGTGTTTATGCAAAGCTAGGGGCTTGCCTGGTGGCTCAGATGGTCAAGAATCCGCCTGCAATGTGGGAGACCTGGGTTCATTCCCTGGGTTGGGGATAACCCCTGGAGGAGGGCATGACAACCCACTCCAGTATTCTTTCTTGGAGAATCCCACGGACAGAGGAGCCTGGCGGGCTGCAGTCCATGGGGTTGCAAAGAATCGGACACGACTGAGTGACTAAGCACAGCACAGGGGATCCTCAGAGCTCATCAGAGATGCCCCTCATCACCACCCCTGAGATTCAAGACAAGAACTGGACTGTGGCCATCTGTCTATCCATTCATCCAGTCGTTCATCAGGAATCACTGCTGTATATGGCGCTAGGAATACAGAGCTTATGAAGTAGTTCTGTGGTGAAGAACTCTCAGTTTAGCAGGACAGACAGATATGCCAACAAGTGCTGGACAAGAGTCACCACCAGTTCTGTGAGAGTGTGGCCTGGCCCGGAAGAAGATAAGGCTCATGGAGGACAAAGGCAGCATGGTAAAGTTGGCAGGGAAGGGTTTTTCTTTAGGGACAAGGAGGAAATTGGCAGAAGGGCGAGGAGGTGCTAAGGGTGTAGGGGCGGCGTGTTCAGAAGCATGAAGACCTGGTCAAGCAGAACCTTAGATTCTATGGAAGCTGGTAGAACAGATGGTGCCTCCTTTTGCCATTAGTGACTGGAGAGCTGGTGGGCTGAGTATTCCCCAGGCGGCTAGTTCAGAAATGTGCACAAAACAGCATTTTGACACCTGGGCATTTGACACCCTGATCTTTCAGCTTTTGCAAATCAGACCCTCAGAAGAAATCACTAAAACCCTACTTTGGAATCCACCTGGAGGGAATTTGCATTCAGGTCAGCCAGCAAGATTTTCTCGATAAACTCTTTTGGAATACTCTACCTCCAGATTTTACTGTCCACTCACGTAGGGTGTCCAGAGAGCTGAGGCCAGAGGAAGTGTTTGGATTCACCTTTCCTTTACATGGGTAATGTTTGAAAGCACGTTTTCACTGAGTTCTCACCTGATTCATTCGAGCTGGGAGACCAGCGCAGGTTGCAATCGAGTCCGCTGTTGTCTCATGGTTTGAAGACAGTTTCTGCTGCTAAACTGCAAAGGAGTTATTCCGCAGTTGGGAGTAGCTGGTTATAATTAGTCAGCATTGGCAATGTTAAATTTATAAATGAGGGCACCGTTGTGCCACACGTTGGAGGAGGAGATAATGAACCCTCCCCTAGTTTGGTAAAACAATGGGTGTAACGCAAATTAAAGAACAAAAGAGAAACAGTGGAAAGCCTACAATGAAATACCGTCTCTAATTGGGTTTTCCTTCCACAATAGCACAGATGAAATGCAGAAGAGTATCAACGTAACCTTTCCATTTGCTGCCTTTGTCAGCCAAAAGCAGATGGTTAACGTGATTTAGATTTTTGTTCTTATTGTACTACTTAGCCGTTTAATTGGAATCAGATTATCAAACCTCTTTGTAAACAACCTAGAATTGAGATGTTTGTTTTATCACTGAATAAAATAAATAAAGTATCAGTTGGGATGGAGCGTGTGATCGATGGAACTGGAAAAACACTGTCTGGCAGACGTGGGGGGCAAGACAGATTTTTGAAACAGTTTTAGGTGTATTTCAGCATTCCGACCACCACACATTCTATACACAGGCAAGGTTTGTAAAATCATGTAAATATTACTTGTCTTCTGAATGAAACATGCAAAATAGAATTCTTGGTAAATTCTGTGGAAAACTGAAGAAAAATCATGGAAACCCATAACTTAATTTGAAATTACTCCTAATGACCTGTAATTTCCTCCTTTTGAAATAGTCCCATTACATTAATCTGATTGATGTGGTGATAGATTATTCTCATTAAAAGGCATCTTCTTTTGTTGTCCTTGCCAATCTACCATCTCAATTCTGGAACCAGGAACCCTTCAGAAAGCTGTGGTTCTATCCCACCCTTCAGTTTGGTTGAAAGTGGAGCCCTTTATCACTTTCTTCCTTGACTCCAGAGACCCATTTGTAGACGCAAATAATCTCATTAGGTACCAGCTTCACATGCAGCTGGTTTTTGGGGGCCACCCAAGTCTGCATGGAATGGTGGCCTTCTTTGTTTTCTAGCATTTTCTTTCAGCGGGTGTGCTGGAAAGCCTGTTCCAACAAAGGGCTTCTCCCTTTCCAACGGGCTAGATTCATCACCCAGAGTTGGTCTTTATAACCATCTCTTTTTTACCGAATCTGTAAAGCGCTATGGCTCTGGCACGGCCCGTGGTTCCACCATGCGTCTAGCGTGATGGCTTTGTGGCATGGAGCAGGGCTGTTTACATCCTGACAGCCAAACCTTCAATGTTTCATGAGGTGCTAGAGGACTGATTGTGCCTTCTCGCATTTTCCCCAGCACACTGCTTTCAGAGCTTGCCTTTGTTCACCGTGTTTCCTTGAATCTGACTGTTGATAAAAATTGCCCAGCAAAGCAGTGAATCTGGGCGGTGAAATATGAAATCATATTTTCTCATCTTGTATTCCATTAATGTTTGATCAGTTTCTGGGCTCTGGAAGAAAGGTCTTTGTTTCCATCAGGGCCTTCTCTAGATGTTGATGGATGACTCGGAGCAAATCGTTCTTACCTTGGGGCTGCCTGTCCGTACCCCGTGAGTGACAGGCAGGTGACGGGTGGCGTCCTTTGTTTACCTCTTCCCTCCCTCGACTAGTGGGTGGAGGATTTAGAGGGAGAGTGTGTCACTGTGTTGCTTTAAGAGCCACCAGTTCTTGAAAGGTATGCAAGCACAGAAACCTGCATTGAATTTATTTTGTTCTGCCAGTCATCAGCTTCATGACCGGGGGCAAGTTACTTCACCTGCTTTAAAACTATTTTCGTATCTTAAGTATGGGAATAATAAGGTATATCTCCTCGGATTGCTGAGAAGATTAAATGGCATCAAATTCTTGACATATAAGAGTTCTGAGAAACTCTTATGATAGTATTACTTTAAGAGGAGACTGAAAGTAGCAAATATTTTCAGCTTTTCTATATCTAGTATATAAACCCCCACTGTAGAACACAGGTAAGGTTCTGGACTGTTGATTCTGTTACTCAGGGTGGTTCCCTTTTCTGAAGAACTGGTAGAGTTGCTTTCAGTTGGATATCCCCTGGTTAGTGTCTGGCTAATTGTTTATTGATTTAATAGTCTCCACTGAATAGTCAGCAACAGCCGAGGGGGTGGGACTCAGGGACTTAAAAGCTGGAAGTGGGGGGACCTGGCCTTATGCAGGAGCAGATCTCCTTTCCTCTCTGCCTCAGGCCAGGACTTGGTATATTGTAGATGCTCAATAAGTGCTTGTGATGAAGGTGTTAGGAGTCAGTAGTTTTAGAGTTAACTTTTCATTGAAGTTAACTATACAGCTAGATGCAACTTTGCAGAGTGAACCCAGCCATCGAAGCACCACCCGATGGAGAAATAGGGCATTGCCAGCATCCAGGAGCCCACTCTGTACCCTCCTGGTCACTGTTCCCCTAGAGGTAGCCACCCTATTCTGCCCTCTTTCATCATGGATTAAGTTTGCCCATTTGTACCTTTCATACGTGGAAATTATATAATGTGTAGTTTTTGAGGCTTTTCCGTTTTTATACAACTTTATTATGTTCGCGAGATATATCCATGTTGCCGCATGGAGTGACAGTCTGTTCATTTTCATTGTTATATAGTATTCCATCCTGTGACTACATCACAGTTTGCCTGCTCTATAGTTGTTAGACATTTGGTCATATCCAGTTTGGTGCTATGGATAATATTCCAATAAAACTCTGCTCAATGTTATGTGGCAGCCTGGGTGGGAGGGGAGTTTGCAAAAGAATGGGTGCATGTATATTTTTGACTGAGTTCCTTTGCTGTTCACCCAAAAGTAGAACAAATTTGTTAATTAGCTATACCCCAATACAAAATAACAAGTTTAAAAAATTATTTTATGTTTCTTTTGGTGAAATTCAGTTTTATGCTACCAGTTTATTTTTCCAAAGTGGTTGTGCCAATTGATGCTCCCACCAGTAGGCTATAAGAGAACTACAAGCTCCACAGTCTCCCTTACTTGGTTTTAAAAAATTTTGTCCCTTCATTTTAATCATCTTGGGGAGTGTGTAGTGGGATCTCATTGCAGTTTTATTTTGCATTTCTCTGATGACTAATGATATTGAGCACTCTCTATTGTGTGGGGCTTTTTTTTCTTTTTTGGCAACTTGAAAGTTCTCTTCAGTGATTGCATGTTTGAGTACTTTGCCCATTTTTCAAATGGTTCATCTGTCTTTCCATGATTCATTTGTAGAATGCTTATAAAGCCCTGATACAAGCCCTTTGTCAGATAAATGTTTTGCAGATATCTCCTCCTACACTGTAGATTGCCTTTCATTTTTGAAATGATATCATTTGATGAACAAAAGTCTGTTTATTTAGTGTAGTCCAACTCATCAGTTTTCTTCTATGATAACTGCTCTTTGTGTTTTGTTTTAGAAATTTTTGCCTATCTCAAGTCATTAATATGTTTTCCTATTTTCTAGAAAGTTTATTATTTACTTTCAGAGTTAGTAGAGTTACTACTTTTTAAAGAACTCTCAAACAGAAAGCTATCCAAGGTGACATCTTAAGGTGGTGACTGCTTAATTTCTAAAGCAGCAGGTAACACCCAGCATGTCAGGAACTCTAGCTTTGCTTAGGTGGGATGGATTTTGTAAAGCCCTGTTGCGCCACAAAGGACCTGACCCTGACCAGGTAGCCATAGGAGATTGCTAACTTTTCACAAGTGTCCTAGTCCTCCTCTGTAGTAACCCACTCCTGCTCTAGGAATTCCAGAAAAATTTATAAAGGGAGAGGGCATGGTGAAATGGTAGCCCTGGGTGCTCTGAGCAAGTCTTAATTTTTTGTTCAGAACTCCCCTTGCTTACCTTGCCTCTGCATCCTTTGAAAATCCTGATGTCCATCTTCTAACCAACTCCCCTGGCTCAGGAACTCCATAGATTGCTGGCTTTGTATTGTTAACAGATCGCTTAACTGTCCTGAGTCTGTTTCTTGATCTTTAAAATTGGGACAATAAAGAGGACCTCTTAGGGTATTTATTTGTTGGATGGATGGATGAATGGTTGGTTGATCGATTGTTCTGTCATTAAATAAGACTAGGTTTATAAAGTACTCAGTCCAGTGTTGACATATGGTTTTGTGTTCAGTAAAAGGACTTAGAGGGCTTCCCAGGTATCTCAATGGTAAGGAATCGGCCTGCCAATTCAGGAGACACAGCTTCCATCCCTGGGTCAGAAAGGTCCCCTTAGAGGAGGAAATGGCAACTCACTTCAGTATCCTTGCCTGGAAAATCCCATGGACAAAGGAGACTGGTGGGCTACAGTCCATGAGGTTGCAAAGTGTTGGACACCACTGAGCGACTGAGCATGCACACACGGAGAAGGACTTATCTTCTACTCCCTGCCTAACTTCAGCAGTAACTATTTGCTAAAGAGTAAAATTACATCAGCTTAGCTAATCTAGTGCAGCAGGTACTAAATAAGTTTAAATTATGTAAGATGTCCACTTTGTCCACATAGAACATAGTTTTGTTCTATGATCATGGTAGCAAATGTGTGCGATTTTGAAATAATATCCAAATAAATAAATGCATAAAAGACACTGCATATTTAAATTGGCCTATACGTGACTGCAGAAAGTTCTTCTTCGCTTCTGCACTTTTTGCAGAAAGCGAAGAACTAAAGAGGCTCTTGATGAAAGTGAAAGAGGAGAGTGAAAAAATTGGCTTAAAGTTCAACATTCAGAAAACTAAGATCATGGTATCCGGTCCCATCACTTCATGGCAAATAGATGGGGAAACAGTGGAAACAGTGGCAGACTTTAATTTTTTGGGCTCCAAAGTCACTGCAGATGGTGACTGCAGCCATGAAATTAAAAGACGCTTACTCCTTGGAAGGAAAGTTATGACCAACCTAGACAGCATATTAAAAAACAGAGACATTACTTTGCCAACAAAGTTCCGTCTAGTCAAGGCCATGGTTTTGCGAGTAGTCATGTATGGATGTGAGAGCTGGACTATAAAGAAAGCTGAGCACTAAAGAATTGATGCTTTTGAACTGTGGTGTTGGAGAAAACTTTTGAGAGTCCCTTGGATTGCAAGGAGATCCAGCCAGTCCATCCTAAAGGAGATCAGTCCTGGGTGTTCATTGGAAGGACTGATGTTGAAGGTGAAACTCTAATACTTTGGCTACCGGATGCAAAGGACCAACTCATTAGAGAAGACCCTGATGCTGGGAAAGATTGTGGGCAGGAAGAGACGGGGACGACAGAGGATGAGATGGTTGGATGGCATCACCAACGTGATAGACTTGAGTTTGAGTAGGCTCTGGAAGTTGATGATGGACAGGGAGGCCTGGCGTGCTGCAGTCCATGAGGTTGCAAAGAGTCAGACACGACTGAGCGACTGAACTATACTGAACATGAAGATGATGTTGTGATATTACATAGTGTGGAGGGCACTAAATAATTGCAGTTGCCTCCCAGCTGATATTTCTGCTTCCTGTCTGGTCCACCTAACACCACCATGCCCATCCACTGTCTACCCAGCAGATGTGAGTTGGGTCTTGTCACTTCCCTGATGAGAACCCCTCAGTGATTTCCCATTGCATTTAGGATAGTATCCAGGTGCTTTCCCGGGCTTCTGAATCTGTGCATACCTGACCCTTGCCAGCTTTTCCATCTTATTTCCTACCATTTCTCCCTCTCACATTGTGTTCTAGACACAGTAATCTCCTTCCTGGTGTCTCTAAGTCACCAAGCTTGGCTTAATCCTTGAGTTCTGGGAAAGCTTGTTCTTGACTTCTCCCCCTATAGTTGGGTGGTAGAATTTATAGTTGGTAGTAGAATGTTCCTCTTACCACGATATTATGTATCTTGTTTATGTATTTGTTTGTTTTTCTTGCTTCTCTCCCTCACTGAATCTAAGCTGTGGTTCATACCTAGAACACAGTAGATGCTCAATAACTGAATAAATAAATGAATGACCACTTGTCATCAGCCTCTGGATTCTAGGGCCCCCAGCCTGCCAGGTGGTCATCATGGATCTGTTCTCCTGCATCCTACCCTCACCAACCACCAGGCCAGCTCTCTGCCCCCTTCACTGACAGTCACAGATTCTGGGTAGGCTCTCTTCCTTCCATCTTGCCATAGGAGCTTGAACCTCTCGACTTCCTGGCAGATTCGTCATTTCCATTCAAGTATCATCTCCAGTTCCATTTTATCCAGTGATAAGTTACTGCTTCAGTCCCCCATTAATGATCATTGGCTACCTACCCTCACAAAGAGTCAGTGGTTGTGACTTAATGCGTGCCCCTCTCAGTTTGGCCTCGTGATGGCTATGTGTTTGTAGCCTCCCTGTCTGGGAGGGGCTTCCTTCATCAGTAGCATAAAGTATCAAGCTTCCCCTTTGGAATGTTTCTCCCTCAATGGTCTCCGTGGTTGGGGATAACAGAAACCAACGCCACCTGCTTAATTCATAGAGGGGACTAAGAACCTGGGTGCATCTTTTGGAAACCTAGGCACTGAAAGCCCATTTGGGGCCTATAAAAGGGTCTTGCCTCAATACCCCTTTTTGGTTTTAGCAGTCAGCAGAGAGCACTGGAATCTTGTTCATCAGAATAGAGAGAGGAAGAGGAATGTGCTGGACTGGGAATATGCTGGCCTGGGGTGGGGGAGGGAGCTGGAAGGAGAGAGAGAGGAGGGGCAGGCAGTAGGCCTTCAGGGATGCAGTGGGCCGAGAGGTGAGGCCTCTGCCTGAATTCAAATCGCAGGCCTACCACCTCGCCTTTCTAGGCCTCCATTTCCTCATCTTTAAAATGGGGAGAACAGAGTAGGATGATGTGGGTAGAGTGCTTAGTTGACACAATGCTGGACATATAGTCAACCCTCCATAAATATTAACTGATATAACTAGTAATCTTTAGAAAGCTGAAATATTGATATAACCAATAATCTTTAGAAGGCTGAAATTGACCTGCCCCCAGGGGGTCATTCTTAGAGCACTTGGAACATGTTAAGAAGGAAGATTCTGTATGAGTCTCTCTTGGCCCCTGGGACCCTGATTCCAAGCTTTAGAAGAATTTCCCAGGCAATAATACTGGAGTGGGTTGCCATTTCCTTCTCCAGGGGATCTTCCTGACCCAGGGATCGAACCCACAGCTCCTACACTGGCAGGTGGGTTCTTTACCACTGAGCCATCAGGAAAGCCCCTTAAAATGGTAATGGCTTTATTTTTATAAATACTAAACCACACTCACATCTCACCCACCCAGAGGATTTAAGGACTTACTTTTATCTTTATGAAACTGGAAATATACATAAGAGGAGAAGTCCTAGATCAGGTCCTTTTTTTGAATACCCTCAATGAACTATGTCGTAAGGTACAACATTAGGGATGGACTGAGTCCTTAAGTAGATTAGGTAATGAATATACCTGGACTGATATGAAATGTTTGGAAATTATTAAGCAGTGGCGATCATGTACCAGAGAAAGAATACATTTTCTACTTCTCAAATTATAGGTGCCTTCCTGCAGGGGCAACACGTGTTTTTTCCCTTCAATGTGTAGTAGGCAGTTTGTGTGCACACAGCTTAATACCCCTTCAGCTATGCATTTTCTTTGATCCTGAGCTTATTAAAAAATGCAAATCTAAATTGTATCTTATTAATGTGATCCTTTGTGTTAAAGCTGTGGGGGGTTAAAAATCCCAGTTTCTCTGGCATATTTGGATTTTTAATGTGCAAAGTGCGGCAACAGTCTGACTATCTGCAGGCCATATTTTTTAATCAACTGTTATATGAAAGATCTTTTATTGTGCTGCTATTTCTTGCTTTCTTGGAATTCAGGGAGATAAAGAGTAATGACTTCATTGTTATACCCCAAATATTCTCAGGCATGTTAAGATCCTTATTAATTTGCTGTAACCTCTCCAACATGACCGTGGCTCTGTCTTCTAGGTAACATGCTGGAAGCATATTTTAAAGATGCACGTAACGTGGGAGATAGTTAATCCATATAATTTGCTGGTGACTCCCCTAGGCTTGGGCTTTAGCTTGTGGTAGTACTAAAGAACCTATCTGCCACTGCAATAGATACAGGAGACGTGGGTTTGATCCCTGGGTCGGGAAGATCCCCTGGAGGAGGGCATGGCAACCTACTCCAGTATTCTTGCCTGGAAAATCCTCTGGACAGAGGAGCCTGGTGGGCTACAGTCCATGGGGTCGCAAAGAATCAGACACAACTGAAACGACTTAGCACGCACGCATGCTCCTAGGCTTGTGGGGCACTCGCGTGGTGACCGTGCCCAGATAGACCTTTGTCCAGGTATTTGCAGTCACCTTTAGACCCAGTGGGTTCTTATTATTAGAGCGATTTCTTTCCTTTAAAAAATACTGTTTTAGGGATTTTATTTGAATCGAGTTAAAAATTGATCCCATGAGAATATAGATGCATTTTTCTCACTTGTCTCATTTCTAGTTTACCAGCTTCTCATCTTCTCATCCTCCCTCTCTTTTCTTCATGTCCTGAGAAAAAGCTGCATCCTCGTATTTAATCATTTGTTTTTCTTAAGATCAAAGCCAAGTATTTTATAGAAGTCATCATATGGAAATGCTCATTTCCTGTGTATCAGGCTGTCAGTAGGTACCCACAGTAAAGCTCTTTCTGGAACAAGGCCCCTGATAGTGGAGTCATGGCAATGTGGAAGAAGTAAGTGAACTAGTTAATGATAAAACTAAAACAGCCAACACTGTTGGCACGTCTGTGTGTGAGGCAGACATTATCTCATTTAATCCTCACAACACCTCTAAGAGGTTCCTACTCTGATATCATATCCCCATTTAACAGATGGAGAGATAGAAGAATAGAGGTTAAGTAACTTGTCCAGAGTCACGTGACTGTAGGGATCTGGGTTGAGAGTTTGTGCCCAGAGCATCTCAGGCTCCTGCTGCGGGACGATTGAGTGTTTCTCCTGCCTCTGCTCTTAGCTTCGCTGTGTGGCTTTTTCTCACCTTTAAATGAGAATGTTGGACTAGATTATCTCCACACTGAGCCTTAAACTTTTAAAATTTCTGGTAATTATTACAATAAAGTGCTCCAAGCTTAAGCCAGAAGACAAAAGGCACAATTGTGAAAACATCCTACCCCCCTCCTCCCCTCTACCCCCCACCAAATAATTTGCATCAGTATCACTTTTGATGACAGCACAGTGGAAAGAATTCCAGCTGTCCCATCCTATAATATCCATCCTTTCCTGAAGAAACTGTTACAACTCGTATTCCAAAAAAGGCTCCGCGTGGCTTTCTGACACCTCCAAGGTGGTCCCCAGGAAACAAGTATCTGGGGGAGGAGCATTCGTGTGCGGGGAGAGTGGAGGGTCTATTTTTAACCTGAGATCTTTTTGGAGGGTTGCATCCTCCTCTGTCATTTCCAGTTGGAAGAGGCGAGATTTCACCTTGCTCTCATTCACTGAGGTGGCCATCGTGGTTCATAAAGGAAATTTTCCGTTGCTTGCTGTTGAAGTGTTTTACAAAAGGAGGTTTGATGTGCTCTGTGAGAGCCTGGCAGGTGGCAGCTTCCCGTGTCGCCCTTTGACACGTGCTAGCCGATGCGAAGTGACATATGCGGTGAGAGAGTCACGCTTGGGCGCGGGCGCTTTCTTTTCTGTTGATAAAACAGGTAGCCTTTCTGTGGAGAGTCAGGAGCAGCGACAAGAGCCAGGCTCTCCTGGAAGAAGGATGTGTCACCGTGTGCGTTTTTAGAGGCGTCTCAGACACTCAGGCATCTGGATAAGGGGAAGCCTGATGTGGGCAGATACCTTTAGTTTAGTTTAGCAG